>NC_091748.1:22392107-23712649 GCF_043380555.1 Nothobranchius furzeri | reverse complement strand
TCATCGGCGTCGGCGACTGCGTTGATCCTGCTGTTGTTTTCTGCTCTGATCGTCTGCGTCGGCGACTGCGCTGGTCCTGCTGCTGTTTTCTTCTCTGCTCGTCGGCGTCTGCTCTGTTCGTCGGCGTCTGCGACTGCGCTGGTCCTGCTGCTGTTTTCTGCTCTGCTCATCGGCGTCGGTGACTGCGCTGATCCTGCTGCTGTTTCTTGCTCTGCTCGTCGCTGTCCGCAATTTCGCTGGTCCTGCTGTTGTTTTCTGCTCTGATCGCCGGCGTCGGCGACTGCGCTGGTCCTGCTGCTGTTTTCTGCTCTGCTCGTCGGCGACTGCGCTGGTCCTGCTGCTGTTTTCTGCTCTGCTCGTCGGCGACTGCGCTGGTCCTGCTGCTGTTTTCTGCACTGCTCGTCGGCGACTGCGCTGGTCCTGCTGTTGCTTTCGCCTCTGCTCGTCGGCGTCTGCTCTGCTCATCGGCGTCTGCGATTGTGTATCTCCTGCTGCTTTTTTCTGCAATGCTCATCGGAGTCGGCGACTACGTTGATCCTCCTGCTGTTTTCTGCTCTGCTCATTGGCGTCTGCGACTGTGCATCTCCTGCTGCTTTTTTCTGCTCTGCTCGTCGGCGTCAGCGACTGCGCTGACCCTGCTGCTGTTTTCTGCTCTGATCGTCTGCGACTGCGCTGGTCCTGCTGCTGTTTTCTGCACTGCTCATCGGCGTCAGCGACTGTGCTGATCCTGCTGCTGTTTTCTGCCCTGCTCGTAGGCGTCGACGACTGCACTGGTCCTGCTGCTGTTTTCTGCACTGCTCATCGGCGTCAGCGACTGCGCTCATCCTGCTGCTGTTTTCTGCTCAGCTCGTCGGCGACTGCGCTGATCCTGCTGCTGTTTTCTGCTCTGCTCGTCGGCGACTGCATTGATCCTGCTGCTGTTTTCTGTTCTGCTCATTGGCGTCTGCGACTGCGCATCTCCTGCCACTTTTTTCTGCTCTGCTCCTCCGCGTCAGCGACTGCGCTGATCCTGCTTCTGTTTTCTGCTCTGCTCGTCGGCGTCTGCGACTGCACATCTCCTGCTGCAGTTTTTTGCTCTGCTCGTCGGCGTCGGCGACTGCGCTGCTCCTGCTGCTGTTTTCTGCTCTCATCATCGGTGTCAGTGACTGGGCTGATCCTGCTGCTGTTTTCTGCTCTGCTCGTCTGTGTCAGCGAATGCTCTGATCCTGCTGCTGTTTCCTGCTCTGCTCGTCGCCGTCCGCGAATTTGCTGGTCCTGCTGTTGTTTTCTGCTCTGATCGCCGGCGTCGGCGACTGCGCTGGTCCTGCTGCTGTTTTCTGCTCTGCTCGTCGGCGACTGTGCTGGTCCTGCTGCTGTTTTCTGCTCTGCTTGTCCGCGGCTGCGCTTGTCCTGCTGCTGTTTTCTGCACTGCTTGTCGGCGACTGCGCTGGTCCTGCTGTTGCTTTCGCCTCTGCTCGTCGGCGTCTGCTCTTCTCATCGGCGTCTGCGACTGCGCTGCTCCTGCTGCTGTTTTCTGCTCTGCTCATCGGCGTCTGACACTGCGCATCTCCTGCTGCTTTTTTCTGCTCTGCTCGTCGGCGTCAGCGACTGCGCTGACCCTGCTGCTGTTTTCTGCTCTGATCGTCTGCGACTGCGCATCTCCTGCTGCTGTTTTTTGCTCTGCTCGTCGGCGATTGCGCTTGTCCTGCTGCTGTTTTCTGCACTGCTCATCGGCGTCGGCGACTGCGCTGGTCCTGCTGTTGTTTTCGCCTCTGCTCGTCGGCGTCTGCGACTCCGCTGGTCCTGCTGCTGTTTTCTGTTCTGCTCGTCGGCGACTGCGCTGGTCCTGCTGCTGTTTTCTGCACTGCTCATCGGCGTCGGTGACTGTGCTGATCCTGCTGCTGTTTTCTGCTCTGCTCGTAGGCGTCGGCGACTGCGCTGGTCCTGCTGCTGTTTTCTGCAATGCTCATCGGCGTCGGCGACTATGTTGATCCTGCTGCTGTTTTCTGCTCTGCTCATTGGCGTCTGCGACTGCGCATCTCCTGCTGCTTTTTTCTGCTCTGCTCGTTGGCGTCAGCGACTGCGCTGACCCTGCTGCTGTTTTCTGCTCTGATCGTCTGCGACTGCGGATCTCCTGCCGCTGTTTTCTGCACTGCTCATAGGCGTCGACGACTGCGCTGGTCCTACTGCTGTTTTCTTAACTGCTTATCGGCGTCGGCGACTGCGCTGATCCTGCTGCTGTTTTCTGCTCTGCTCGTCGGCGACTGCGCTGATCCTGCTGCTGTTTTCTGCTCTGCTCGTCGGCGACTGCGTTGATCCTGCTGCTGTTTTCTGCTCTGCTCGTTGGCGTCTGCGACTGCGCATCTCCTGCCGCTGTTTTCTGCCCTGCTCAGAGGCGTCGACGACTGCGCTGGTCCTGCTGCTGTTTTCTTAACTGCTTATCGGCGTCGGCGACTGTTCTGATCCTGCTGCTGTTTTCTGCTCTGCTCGTCGGCGACTGCGCTGATCCTGCTGCTGTTTTCTGCTCTGCTCGTCGGCGACTGCGTTGATCCTGCTGCTGTTTTCTGCTCTGCTCGTTGGCGTCTGCGACTGCGCATCTCCTGCCGCTTTTTTCTGCACTGCACATCGGCGTCGGCGACTGCGCTGGTCCTGGTGTTGTTTTCGCCTCTGCTCGTCGGCGTCTGCGACTGCGCTGATCCTGCTGCTGTTTTCTGCTCTGCTCGTCAGCGACTACGCTGGTCCTGCTGCTGTTTTCTGCACTGCTCATCGGCGTCGACAACTGTGCTGATCCTGCTGCTGTTTTCTGCTCTGCTCGTAGGCGTCGGCGACTGCGCATGTCCTGCTGCTGTTTTTTGCTCTGCTCGTTGGCGTTGGCGACTGCGCTGATCCTGCTGCTGTTTTCTGCTCTGCTCATCGGCGTCAGCGACTGGGCTGATCCTGCTGCTGTTTTCTGCTCTGCTTGTCTGCGTCAGCGAATGCGCTGATCCTGCTGCTTTTTCCTGCTCTGCTCGTCGCCGTCCGCGAATTTGCTGGTCCTGCTGTTGTTTTCTGCTCTGATCGCCGGTGTCGGCGACTGCGCTGGTCCTGCTGCTGTTTTCTGCTCTGCTCGTCGGCGACTGCGCTGGTCCTGCTGCTGGTTTCTGCTCTGCTTGTCGGCGACTGCGCTGGTCCTGCTGCTGTTTTCTGCACTGCTCGTCGGCGACTGCGCTGGTCCTGCTGTTGCTTTTGCCTCTGCTCGTCGGCGTCTGCTCTGCTCATCGGCGTCTGCGACTGCGCTGGTCCTGCTGCTGTTTTCTGCTCTGCTCATTGGCGTCTGCGACTGCGCATCTCCTGCTGCTTTTTTCTGCTCTGCTCATCGGCGTCAGCGACTGCGCTGACCCTGCTGCTGTTTTCTGCTCTGATCGTCTGCGACTGCGCATCTCCTGCTGCTGTTTTTTGCTCTGCTCGTCGGCGATTGCGCTTGTCCTGTTGCTGTTTTCTGCACTGCTCATCGGCGTCGGCGACTGCGCTGGTCCTGCTGTTGTTTTCGCCTCTGCTCGTCGGCGTCTGCGACTCCGCTGGTCCTGCTGCTGTTTTCTGTTCTGCTCGTCGGCGACTGCGCTGGTCCTGCTGCTGTTTTCTGCACTGCTCATCGGCGTCGGTGACTGCGCTGGTCCTGCTGCTGTTTTCTGCTCTGCTCGTCAGCGACTACGCTGGTCCTGCTGCTGTTTTCTGCTCTGCTCGTAGGCGTCGGCGACTGCGCATCTCCTGCTGCTGTTTTTTGCTCTGCTCGTCGGCGTTGGCGACTGCGCTGATCCTGCTGCTGTTTTCTGCTCTGCTCATCGGCGTCAGCGACTGGGCTGATCCTGCTGCTGTTTTCTGCTCTGCTCGTCTGCGTCAGCGAATGCGCTGATCCTGCTGCTTTTTCCTGCTCTGCTCGTCGCCGTCCGCGAATTTGCTGGTCCTGCTGTTGTTTTCTGCTCTGATCGCCGGCGTCGGCGACTGCGCTGGTCCTGCTGGTGTTTTCTGCACAGCTCATCGGCGTCGGCGACTGCGCTGGTCCTGCTGTTGTTTTCGCCTCTGCTCGTCGGCGTCTGCGACTCCGCTGGTCCTGCTGCTGTTTTCTGTTCTGCTCGTCGGCGACTGCGCTGGTCCTGCTGCTGTTTTCTGCTCTGCTCGTCGGCGTCAGCGACTGCGCTGACCCTGCTGCTGTTTTCTGCTCTGATCGTAGGCGTCGATGACTGCGCTGGCCCTGCTGCTGTTTTCTGCACTGCTCATCGGCGTCGGCGACTGCGCTGATCCTGCTGCTGTTTTCTGCTCTGCTCGTCGGCGACTGCGCTGATCCTGCTGCTGTTTTCTGCTCTTCTCGTCGGCGACTGAGTTGATCCTGCTGCTGTTTTCTTCTCTGCTCGTCGGCGTCTGCTCTGCTCGTCGGCGTCTGCGACTGCGCTGGTCCTGCTGGTGTTTTCTGTACTGTTCATCAGCGTCGGCGACTGCGCTGGTCCTGCTGCTGTTTTCTGCTCTGCACATCGACGTATGCGCTGGTCCTGCTGGTGTTTTCTGCACTGTTCATCAGCGTCGGCGACTGCGCTGGTCCTGCTGCTGTTTTCTGCACTGCTCATCGGCGTCGGCGACTGTGCTGCTCCTGCTGCTGTTTTCTGCTCTGCTCCTAGGCGTCGGCGACTGCGCTGGTCCTGCTGCTGTTTTCTGCACTGCTCATCGGCGTCTGCGACTGCGCTGGTCCTGCTGCTGTTTTCTGCATTGCTCATCGGCGTCGGCGACTGCGTTGATCCTGCTGCTGTTTTCTGCTCTGCTCATTGGCGTCTGAGACTGCGCATCTCCTGCTGCTTTTTTCTGCTCTGCTCGTCGGCGTCAGCGACTGCGCTGACCGTGCTGCTGTTTTCTGCTCTGATCGTCTGCAACTACACATTTCCTGCCGCTCTTTTTTGCTCTGCTCGTCGGCGTCAGCGACTGCGCTGATCCTGCTGCTGTTTTCTGCTCTGCTCGTCGGCGTCTGCGACTGCGCATCTCCTGCTGCTGTTTTTTGCTCTGCTCGTCGGCGACTGCGCTGGTCCTGCTGCTGTTTTCTGCTCTGCTCATCGGCGTCGGCTACTGCCCGGATCCTGCTGCTGTTTTCTGCTCTGCTTGTCTGCGTCAGCGAATGCGCTGATCCTGCTGCTGTTTCCTGCTCTGCTCGTCGCCGTCGGCTACTGCGCTGGTCCTGCTGTTGTTTTCTGCTCTGATCGTCGGCGTCGGCGACTGTGCTGGTCCTGCTGCTGTTTTCTTCTCTGCTCGTCGGCGTCTGCTCTGCTCGTCGGCGTCTGCGACTGCGCTGGTCCTGCTGCTGTTTTCTGCTCTGCTCATCGGCGACTGCGCTGGTCCTGCTGGTGCTTTCTGCACTGCTCATCGGCGTCGGTGACTGCGCTGGTCCTCCTGTTGTTTTCGCCTCTGCTCGTCGGCGTCTGCGACTCCGCTGGTCCTGCTGCTGTTTTCTGTTCTGCTCGTCGGCGACTGCGCTGGTCCTGCTGCTGTTTTCTGCACTGCTCATCGGCGTCGGTGACTGTGCTGATCCTGCTGCTGTTTTCTGCTCTGCTTGTAGGCGTCGGCGACTGCACTGGTCCTGCTGCTGTTTTCTGCAATGCTCATCGGCGTCGGCGACTACGTTGATCCTGCTGCTGTTTTCTGCTCTGCTCATTGGCGTCTGCGACTGCGCATCTCCTGCTGCTTTTTTCTGCTCTGCTCGTCGGCGTCAGCGACTACGCTGACCCTGCTGCTGTTTTCTGCTCTGATCGTAGGCGTCGATGACTGCGCTGGTCCTGCTGCTGTTTTCTGCACTGCTCATCGGCGTCGGCGACTGCGCTGATCCTGCTGCTGTTTTCTGCTCTGCTCGTCGGCGACTGCGCTGATCCTGCTGCTGTTTTCTGCTCTGCTCGTCGGCAACTGTGTTGATCCTGCTGCTGTTTTCTGCTCTGCTCGTTGGCGTCTGCGACTGCGCATCTCCTGCCGCTTTTTTCTGCTCTGCTCGTCGGCGTCAGTGACTGCACTGATCCTGCTGCTGTTTTCTGCTCAGCTCGTCGGCGTCTGCGACTGCGCATCTCCTGCTGCTGTTTTTTGCTCTGCTCGTCGGCGTCAGCGACTGGGCTGATCCTGCTGCTGTTTTCTGCTCTGCTCATCGGCGTCAGCGACTGGGCTGATCCTGCTGCTGTTTTCTGCTCTGCTCATCTGCGTCAGCGAATGCGCTGATCCTGCTGCTGTTTCCTGCTCTGCTCGTCGCCGTCGGCGACTGCGCTGGTCCTGCTGCTGTTTTCTTCTCTGCTCGTCGGCGACTGCGCTGGTCCTGCTGCTGTTTTCTGCTCTGCTCGTTGGCGACTGCACTGGTCCTGCTGTTGCTTTCGCCTCTGCTTGTCGGCGTCTGCTCTGCTCATCGGCGTCTGCGTCTGCGCTGGTCCTGCTGCTGTTTTCTGTTCTGCTCATTGGTGTCTGCGACTGCGCATCTCCTGCTGCTTTTTTCTGCTCTGCTCGTCGGCGTCAGCGACTGCGCTGACCCTGCTGCTGTTTTCTGCTCTGATCATCTGTGACTGTGCATCTCCTGCTGCTGTTTTTTGCTCTGCTCGTCGGCGGCAGCGACTGCGCTGATCCTGCTGCTGTTTTCTGCTCCCCTCGTCGGCGTCTGTGACTGCGCATCTCCTGCTGCTGTTTTTTGCTCTGCTCGTCGGCGATTGCGCTTGTCCTGCTGCTGTTTTCTGCTCTGCTCATCGGGGTCGGCTACTGCGCTGATCCTGCTGCTGTTTTCTGCTCTGCTCGTCTGTGTCAGGGAATGCGCTGATCCTGCTGCTGTTTTCTGCTCTGCTCGTCTGCGTCAGCGAATGCGCTGATCCTGCTGCGGTTTCCTGCTCTGCTAGTCGCCGTCGGCGACTTGGCTGGTCCTGCTGTTGTTTTCTGCTCTGATCGCCGGCGTCGGCGACTGCGTTGGTCCTGCTGCTGTTTTCTGCTCTGCTCGTCGGCGACTGCGCTGGTCCTGCTGCTGTTTTCTGCTCTGCTCGTCGGCGACTGCGCTGGTCCTGCTGCTGTTTTCTGCTCTGCTCGTTGGCGACTGCGCTGGTCCTGCTGTTGCTTTCGCCTCTTCTCGTCGGCGTCTGCTCTGCTCATCGGCGTCTGCGACTGCGCTGGTCCTGCTGCTGTTTTCTGCTCTGATCGTCTGCGACTGCGCATCTCCTGCTGCAGTTTTTGGCTCTGCTCGTCGGCGTCAGCGACTGCGCTGATCCTGCTGCTGTTTTCTGCTCTCCTCATCGGCGTCTGTGACGGCGCATCTCCTGCTGCTGTTTTTTGCTCTGCTCGTCAGCGATTGCGCTTGTCCTGCTGCTGTTTTCTGCTCTGCTCATCGGGGTCGGCTACTGCGCTGATCCTGCTGCTGTTTTCTGCTCTGCTCGTCTGCGTCAGCGAATGCGCTGATCCTGCTGCAGTTTCCTGCTCAGCTCAACCCCGTCGGCGACTGCACTGGTCCTGCTGTTGTTTTCTGCTCTGATCGTCGGCGTCGGCGACTGCGCTGGTCCTGCTGCTGTTTTCTTCTCTGCTCGTCGGCGTCTGCTCTGTTCGTCGGCGTCTGCGACTGCGCTGGTCCTGCTGCTGTTTTCTGCTCTGCTCATCGGCGTCGGCGACTGCGCTGATCCTGCTGCTGTTTCTTGCTCTGCTCGTCGCTGTCCGCGATTTCGCTGGTCCTGCTGTTGTTTTCTGCTCTGATCGCCGGCGTCGGCGACTGCGCTGGTCCTGCTGCTGTTTTCTGCTCTGCTCGTCGGCGACTGCGCTGGTCCTGCTGCTGTTTTCTGCTCTGCTCGTCGGCGACTGCGCTGGTCCTGCTGCTGTTTTCTGCACTGCTCGTCGGCGACTGCGCTGGTCCTGCTGTTGCTTTCGCCTCTGCTCGTCGGCGTCTGCTCTGCTCATCGGCGTCTGCGACTGCGCTGGTCCTGCTGCTGTTTTCTGCTCTGCTCATTGGCGTCTGCGACTGCGCATCTCCTGCTGCTTTTTTCTGCTCTGCTCGTCGGCGTCAGCGACTGCGCTGACCCTGCTGCTGTTTTCTGCTCTGATCGTCTGCGACTGCGCATCTCCTGCTGCTGTTTTTTGCTCTGCTCGTCGGCGATTGCGCTTGTCCTGCTGTTGTTTTCGCCTCTGCTCGTCGGCGTCTGCGACTGCGCTGACCCTGCTGCTGTTTTCTGCTCTGATCGTCTGCGACTGCGCTGGTCCTGCTGCTGTTTTCTGCACTGCTCATCGGCGTCGGTGACTGTGCTGATCCTGCTGCTGTTTTCTGCTCTGCTCGTAGGCGTCGGCGACTGCGCTGGTCCTGCTGCTGTTTTCTGCAATGCTCATCGGCGTCGGCGACTATGTTGATCCTGCTGCTGTTTTCTGCTCTGCTCATTGGCGTCTGCGACTGCGCATCTCCTGCTGCTTTTTTCTGCTCTGCTCGTCGGCGTCACTGACTGCGCTGACCCTGCTGCTGTTTTCTGCTCTGATCGTCTACGACTGCGGATCTCCTGCCGCTGTTTTCTGCACTGCTCATCGGCGTCAGCGACTGTGCTGATCCTGCTGCTGTTTTCTGCCCTGCTCATAGGCGTCGACGACTGCGCTGGTAATGCTGCTGTTTTCTTAACTGCTCATCGGCGTCGGCGACTGCGCTGATCCTGCTGCTGTTTTCTGCTCTGCTCGTCGGCGACTGCGCTGATCCTGCTGCTGTTTTCTGCTCTGCTCGTCCGCGACTGCGTTGATCCTGCTGCTGTTTTCTGCTCTGCTCGTTGGCGTCTGCGCATCTCCTGCCGCTTTTTTCTGCTCTGCTCGTCGGCGTCAGCAACTGCGCTGATCCTGCTGCTGTTTTCTGCTCTGCTCGTCGGCGTCTGCTCTGCTCGTCGGCATCTGCGACTGCGCTGGTCCTGTTGCTGTTTTCTGCTCTGCTCGTCGGCGACTGCGCTGGTCTTGCTGGTGTTTTCCGCACTGCACATCGGCGTCGGAGACTGCGCTGGTCCTGGTGTTGTTTTCGCCTCTGCTCGTCGGCGTCTGCGACTGCGCTGGTCCTGCTTCTGTTTTCTGCTCTGCTCGTCGGCGACTACGCTGGTCCTGCTGCTGTTTTCTGCACTGCTCATCGGCGTCGACAACTGTGCTGATCCTGCTGCTGTTTTCTGCTCTGCTCGTAGGCGTCGGCGACTGCGCATCTCCTGCTGCTGTTTTTTGCTCTGCTCGTCGGCGTTGGCGACTGCGCTGATCCTGCTGCTGTTTTCTGCTCTGCTCGTCGGTGACTACGCTGGTCCTGCTGCTGTTTTCTGCACTGCTCATCGGCGTCGGCAACTGCGTTGATCCTGCTGCTGTTTTCTGCTCTGCTCGTTGGTGTCTGCGACTGCGCATCTCTTGCTGCTTTTTTCTGCTCTGCTCGTCGGCGTCAACGAGGGCGCTGATCCTGCAGCTGTTTTCTGCTCTGCTCGTCTGTGTCAGCGAATGCGCTGATCCTGCTGCTGTTTCCTGCTCTGCTCGTCGCCGTCGGTGACTTCGCTGGTCCTGCTGTTGTTTTCTGCTCTGATTGCCGGCGTCGCCGACTGCGTTGGTCCTGCTGCTGTTTTCTTCTCTGCTCGTCAGCGTCTGCTCTGCTCGTCGGCATCTGCACGTGTCCTGCTGCTGTTTTCTGCTCTGCTCGTCGGCGACTGCGCTGGTCCTGCTGTTGTTTTCACCTCTGCTCGTATGCGTCTGCTCTGCTCATAGGCGTCTGCGACTGCGCTGGTCCTGCTGCTGTTTTCTGCTCTGCTCGTTGGCAACTGCGCTGGTCCTGCTGCTGTTTTCTGCACTGCTCATCGGCGTCGGCTACTGCGCTGATCCTGCTGCTGTTTTCTGCTCTGCTCGTCTGCGTCAGCGAATGCGCTGATCCTGCTGCTTTTTCCTGCTCTGCTCGTCGCCGTCGGCGACTGAACTGGTCCTGCTGTTGTTTTCTGCTCCAATCGCCGGCGTCAGCGACTGAGCTGGTCCTGCTGCTGTTTTTTGCTCCACTCGTCGGCGACTGGGCTGGTCCTGCTGCTGTTTTCTGCTCTGCTCGTCGGCGACTGCGCTGGTCCTGCTGCTGTTTTCAGCTCTGCTCGTCGGCGACTGCGCTGGTCCTGCAGTTGCTTTCGCCTCTGCTCGTCGGCGTCTGCTCTGCTCATCGACGTCTGCGACTGCGCTGGTCCTGCTGCTGTTTTCTGCTCTGCTCATTGGCGTCTGCGACTGCGCATCTCCTGCTGCTTTTTTCTGCTCTGCTCGTCGGCGTCAGCGACTGCACTGACCCTGCTGCTGTTTTCTGCTCTGATCGTCGGCGTCAGCGACTGCGCTGATCCTGCTGCTGTTTTCTGCTCTCCTCGTCGGCATCTATGACTGCGCATCTCCTGCTGCTGTTTTTTGCTCTGCTCGTCGGCGATTGCGCTTGTCCTGCTGCTGTTTTCTGCTTTGCTCATCGGCGTCGGCTACTGCGCTGATCCTGCTGCTGTTTTCTGCTCTGCTCATCTGCGTCAGCGAATGCACTGATCCTGCTGCTGTTTCCTGCTCTGCTCGTCCCCGTCGGCGACTGTGCTGGTCCTGCTGTTGTTTTCTGCTCTGATCATCGGCGTCGGCGACTGCGCTGGTCCTGCTGCTGTTTTCTTCTCTGCTCGTCGGCGACTACGCTGGTCCTGCTGCTGTTTTCTGCACTGCTCATCGGCGTCGGTGACTGCGTTGATCCTGCTGCTGTTTTCTGCTCTGCTCGTTGGCGTCTGCGACTACGCATCTCCTGCTGCTTTTTTCTGCTCTGCTCGTCGGCGTCAACGAGGGCGCTGATCCTGCAGCTGTTTTCTGCTCTGCTCGTCGGCATCTGCGACTGCGCATTTCCTGCTGCTGTTTTTTGCTCTGCTCGTTGGCGTCGGCGACTGCGCTGATCCTGCTGCTGTTTTCTGCTCTGCTCGTCTGTGTCAGCGAAAGCGCTGATCCTGCTGCTGTTTCCTTCTCTGCTCGTCGACGACTTCGCTGGTCCTGCTGTTGTTTTCTTCTCTGATTGCCAGCGTCGGCGACTGCGCTGGTCCTGCTGCTGTTTTCTTCTCTGCTCGTCGGCGTCTGCTCTGCTCGTCGGCGTCTGCTCTGCTCGTCGGCGTCTGCACTGGTCCTGCTGCTGTTTTCTGCTCTGCTCGTCGGCGACTGCGCTGGTCCTGCTGTTGTTTTCGCCTCTGCTCATCGGCGTCTGCTCTGCTCATCGGCGTCTGCGACTGCGCTGGTCCTGCTGCTGTTTTCTGCTCTGCTCGTTGGCGACTGCGCTGGTCCTGCTGCTGTTTTCTGCACTGCTCATCGGCGTCGGCTACTGCTCTGATCCTGCTGCTGTTTTCTGCTCTGCTCGTCTGCGTCAGCAAATGCGCTGATCCTGCTGCTGTTTCCTGCTCTGCTCGTCCCCGTCGGCGACTGCACTGGTCCTGCTGTTGTTTTCTGCTCTGATCATCGGCGTCGGCGACTGCGCTGGTCCTGTTGCTGTTTTCTTCTCTGCTCATCGGCGTCTGCTCTGCTCATCGGCATCTTCGACTGCGCTGGTCCTGCTGCTGTTTTCTCCTCTGCTCGTTGGCGACTGCGCTGGTCCTGCTGCTGTTTTCTGCTCTGCTCGTCGGCGACTACGCTGGTCCTGCTGCTGTTTTCTGCACTGCTCATCGGCGTCGGCGACTGCGTTGATCCTGCTGCTGTTTTCTGCTCTGCTCGTTGGTGTCTGCGACTGCGCATCTCTTGCTGCTTTTTTCTGCTCTGCTCGTCGGCGTCAAAGAGGGCGCTGATCCTGCAGCTGTTTTCTGCTCTGCTCGTCTGTGTCAGCGAATGCGCTGATCCTGCTGCTGTTTCCTGCTCTGCTCGTCGCCGTCGGTGACTTCGCTGGTCCTGCTGTTGTTTTCTGCTCTGAATGCAGGCGTCGCCGACTGCGCTGGTCCTGCTGCTGTTTTCTTCTCTGCTCGTCAGCGTCTGCTCTGCTCGTCGGCATCTGCACGTGTCCTGCTGCTGTTTTCTGCTCTGCTCGTCGGCGACTGCGGTGGTCCTGCTGTTGTTTTCAACTCTGCTCGTATGCGTCTGCTCTGCTCATCGGCGTCTGCGACTGCGCTGGTCCTGCTGCTGTTTTCTGCTCTGCTCATCGGCGTCGGCTACTGCGCTGATCCTGCTGCTGTTTTCTGCTCTGCTCGTCTGCGTCAGCGAATGCGCTGATCCTGCTGCTGTTTCCTGCTCTGCTCGTCCCCGTCGGCGACTGAACTGGTCCTGCTGTTGTTTTCTGCTCTGATCGTCGACGTCGGCGACTGCGCTGGTCCTGTTGCTGTTTTCTTCTCTGCTCGTCGGCGTCTGCTCTGCTCGTCGGCATCTGCGACTGCGCTGGTCCTGCTGCTGTTTTCTGCTCTGCTCGTCGGCGACTGTGCTGGTCCTGCTGGTGTTTTCTGCACTGCACATCGGCGTCGGCGACTGCGCTGGTCCTGCTGTTGTTTTCGCCTCTGCTCGTCGGCGTCTGCGACTGCGCTGGTCCTGCTGCTGTTATCTGCTCTGCTCGTCGGCGACTACGCTGGTCCTGCTTCTGTTTTCTGCACTGCTCATCGGTGTCGGCGACTGTGCTGATCCTGCTGCTGTTTTCTGCTCTGCTCGTAGGCGTCGGCAACTGCGCTGGTCCTGCTGCTGTTATCTGCTCTGCTCATCGGCGTCAACGACTGCGCTGATCCTGTTGCTGTTTTCTGCTCTGCTTGTCGGCGACTGCGCTGGACCTGCTGCTGTTTTCTGCTCTGCTCGTCGGCGACTGCGCTGGTCCTGCTGCTGTTTTCTGCTCTGCTTGTCGGCGACTGAGCTGGTCCTGCTGCTGTTTTCTGCACTGCTCATCGGCGTCGGCGACTGCGTTGATCCTGCTGCTGTTTTCTGCTCTGCTCGTTGGCGTCTGCGACTGCACATCTCCTGCTGCTTTTTTCTGCTCTGCTCGTCGGCGTCAGCGACGGCGCTGATCCTGCAGCTGTTTTCTGCTCTGCTCGTCGGCGTCTGTGACCTCGCATCTCCTGCTGCTGTTTTTTGCTCTGCTCGTTGGCGTCGGCGACTGCGCTGATGCTGCTGCTGTTTTCTGCTCTGCTCATCGGCGTCAGCGACTGGGCTGATCCTGCTGCTGTTTTCTGCTCTGCTCGTCTGTGTCAGCGAATGCGCTGATCCTGCTGCTGTTTCCTGCTCTGCTCGTTGCCGTCGGCGACTTCGCTGGTCCTGCTGTTGTTTTCTGCTCTAATTGCCGGCGTCGGCGACTGCGCTGGTCCTGCTGCTGTTTTCTTCTCTGCTCGTCGGCGTCTACTCTGCTCGTCGGCGTCTGCGCTGGTCCTGCTGCTGTTTTCTGCTCTGCTCGTCGGCGACTGCGCTGGTCCTGCTGTTGTTTTCGCCTCTGCTCGTCGGCGTCTGCTCTGCTCGTCGGCGTCTGCGCTGGTCCTGCTGCTGTTTTCTGCTCTGCTCGTTGGCGACTGCGCTGGTCCTGCTGCTGTTTTCTGCACTGCTCATTGGCGTCGGCGACTGCGCTGATCCTGCTACTGTTTTCTGCTCTGCTCGTAGGCGTCGGCGACTGCGCTGGTCCTGCTGCTATTTTCTGCTCTGCTTATTGGCGTCTGCGACTGCGCATCTCCTGCTGTTTTTTTCTGCTGTGCTCATCGGCGTCAGCGACTGCGCTGACCCTGCTGCTGTTTTCTGCTCTGATCGTCTGCGACTGCGCATCTCCTGCTGCTGTTTTCTGCACTGCTCATCGGAGTCAGCGACTGTGCTGATCCTGCTGCTGTTTTCTGCTCTGCTCGTCTGCGTCAGCGAATGCGCTGATCCTGCTGCTGTTTTCTGCTCTGCTCGTCGCCGTCGGCGCCTGCGCTGTTCCTGCTGTTGTTTTCTTCTCTGCTCGTCAGCGTCTGCTCTGCTCGTCGGTGTCAACGACTGCGCTGGTCCTGCTGCTGTTTTCTGCACTGCCCATCGGCGTCGGCGACTGCGCTGATCCTGCTGTTGTTGTCTGCTCTGCTCGTAGGTGTCGCCGACTGCGCTGGTCCTGCTGTTGTTTTTGCCTCTGCTCGTCTGCGTCTGCTCTGCTCGTCGGCATCTGCGACTGCGCTGGTCCTGCTGTTGTTTTCGCCTCTGCTCGTCTGCGTCTGCTCTGCCCGTCGGCGTCTGCGACTGTGCTTGTCCTGCTGCGCTTTTCTGCTCTGGTCGTCGGCGACTGCGCTGGTCCTGCTGCTGTTTTCTGCACTGCTCATCGGCGTCGGCGACTGCGTTGATCCTGCTGCTGTTTTCTGCTCATCTCATTGGCGCAGCAACTGCGCATCTCCTGCTGCTTTTTTCTGCTCTGCTCGTCAGCGTCAGCGACTGCGCTGACCCTGCTGCTGTTTTCTGCTCTGATCGTCTGCGACTGCGCATCTCCTGCTGCTATTTTTTGCTCTGCTCGTCGGCATCGGCGACTGCGTTGATCCTGCTGATGTTTTCTGCTCTGCTCGTCGGCGTCAGCGACTGCGCTGACCCTGCTGCTGTTTTCTGCTCTGATCGTCTGTGACTGCGCATCACCTGCTGCTGTTTTTTGCTCTGCTCGTCGGCATCAGCGACTGTGCTGATCCTTCTGCTGTTTTTTGCTCTGCTCGTCGGCGACTGCGCTGGTCCTATTGCTGTTTTCTGCTCTGCTCATCGGCGTCGGCTACTGCGCTGATCCTGCTGCTGTTTTCTGCTCTGCTTGTCTGCGTCAGCTAATGCGCTGATCCTGCTGCTGTTTCCTGCTCTGCTCGTCGCCGTCGGCGACTGCACTGGTCCTGCTGTTGTTTTCTGCTCTGATCGTCGGCGTTGGCGACTGCGCTGGTCCTGCTGCTGTTTTCTGCTCTGCTCATCGGCGACGGCGACTGCGCTGGTCCTGCTGTTGTTTTCGCCTCTGCTCGTCGGCGTCTGCGACTTCGCTGGTCCTGCTAATGTTTTCTGCTCTGCTCGTCGGCGACTGCGCTGGTCCTGCTGCTGTTTTCTGCACTGCTCATCGGCGTCGGCGACTGTGCTGATCCTGCTGCTGTTTTCTGCTCTGCTTGTAGGTGTCGGCGACTGCACTGGTCCTGCTGCGGTTTTCTGCACTGCTCGTCGGCGACTGCGCTGGTCCAGCTGCTGTTTTCTGCACTGCTCATTGGCGTCGGCGACTGCGTTGATCCTGCTGCTGTTTTCTGCTCTGCTCATACGCGTCTGCGACTGCGAAACTCCTGCTGCTTTTTTCTGCTCTGCTCGTCGGCGTCAGCGACTGCGCTGATCCTGCTGCTGTTTTCTGCTCTTATCGTCTGCGACTGCGCATCTACTGCTGCTGTTTTTTGCTCTGCTCGTCGGCGTCAGCGACTGCGATGATCCTGCTGCTGTTTTCTGCTCTGCTCGTCGGCGTTTGCGCATCTCCTGCTGCTGTTTTTTGCTCTGCTCGTCGGCGACTGCGCTGGTCCTGCTGCTGTTTTCTGCTCTGCTCATCGGCGTCGGCGACTGCGCTGATCCTGCTGCTGTTTTCTGCTCTGCTTGTCTGCGTCAGCGAATGCGCTGATCCTGCTGCTGTTTCCTGCTCTGCTCGTCGCCGTCGGCTACTGCGCTGGTCCTGCTGTTGTTTTCTGCTCTGATCGTCGGTGTCGGCGACTGCGCTGGTCCTGCTGCTGTTTTTTTATCTGCTCGTCGGCGTCTGCTCTGCTCGTCAGCGTCTGCGACTGCGCTGGTCCTGCTGCTGTTTTCTGCTCTGCTCATCGGCGATTGCGCTGGTCCTTCTGGTGTTTTCTGCACTGCTCATCGGCGTCGGCGACTGCGCTGGTCCTGCTGTTGTTTTCGCCTCTGCTCGTCGGCGTCTGCTACTGCGCTTGTCCTGCTGCTGTTCTCTGCTCTCCTCGTCGGCGACTGCGCTGGTCCTGCTGCAGTTTTCTGCACTGCTCATCGGCGTCGGCGTCTGTGCTGATCCTGCTGCTGTTTTCTGCTCTGCTCGTAGGTGTCGGCGACTGCGCTGGTCCTGTTGCTGTTTTCTGCACTGCTCATCGGCGTCGGCGACTGCGTTGATCCTGCTGCTGTTGTCTGCTCTGCTCATTGGCGTCTGCAACTGCGCATCTCCTGCTGTTTTTTTCTGTTCTGCTCGTCGGCGTCAGCGACTGCGCTGACCCTGCTGCTGTTTTCTGCTCTGATCGTCTGCAACTGCGCATCTCCTGCTGCTGTTTTTTGCTCTGCTCGTCGGCATCAGCGACTGCGATTACCCTGCTGCTGTTTTCTGCTCTGCTCGTCGGCGTCTGCGACTGCGCATCTCCTGCTGCTGTTTTTTGCTCTGCTCGTCGGCGACTGCGCTGGTCCTGCTGCTGTTTTCTCTTCTACTCATCGGCATCGGCTACTGCGCTGATCCTTCTGCTGTTTTCTGCTCTGCTTGTCTGCGTCAGCGAATGCGCTGATCCTGCAGCTGTGTCCTGCTCTGCTCGTCGCCGTCAGCGACTGCGCTGGTCCTGCTGTTGTTTTCTGCTCTGATCGTCGGCGTCGGCGACTGCGCTGGTCCTGCTGCTGTTTTCTGCTCTGCTCATCGGCGACTGTGCTGGTCCTGCTGGTGTTTTCTGCTCTGCTCAGTGGCGTCTGCGACTGCGCATCTCCTGCTGCTTTTTTCTGCTCTGCTCGTCGGCGTCAGCGACTGCGCTGACCCTGCTGCTGTTTTCTGCTCTGATCGTCTGCGACTGCGCATCTCCTGCTGCTGTTTTTTGCTCTGCTCGTCGGCGTCAGCGACTGCGCTGACCCTGCTGCTGTTTTCTGCTCTGATCGTCTGCGACTGCGCATCTCCTGCTGCAGTTTTCTGCACTGCTCATCGGCGTCGGCGTCTGTGCTGATCCTGCTGCTGTTGTCTGCTCTGCTCATTGGCGTCTGCAACTGCGCATCTCCTGCTGTTTTTTTCTGTTCTGCTCGTCGGCGTCAGCGACTGCGCTGACCCTGCTGCTGTTTTCTGCTCTGATCGTCTGCAACTGCGCATCTCCTGCTGCTGTTTTTTGCTCTGCTCGTCGGCATCAGCGACTGCGATTACCCTGCTGCTGTTTTCTGCTCTGCTCGTCGGCGTCTGCGACTGCGCATCTCCTGCTGCTGTTTTTTGCTCTGCTCGTCGGCGACTGCGCTGGTCCTGCTGCTGTTTTCTCTTCTACTCATCGGCATCGGCTACTGCGCTGATCCTTCTGCTGTTTTCTGCTCTGCTTGTCTGCGTCAGCGAATGCGCTTATCCTGCAGCTGTGTCCTGCTCTGCTCGTCGCCGTCAGCGACTGCGCTGGTCCTGCTGTTGTTTTCTGCTCTGATCGTCGGCGTCGGCGACTGCGCTGGTCCTGCTGCTGTTTTCTGCTCTGCTCATCGGCGACTGTGCTGGTCCTGCTGGTGTTTTCTGCTCTGCTCAGTGGCGTCTGCGACTGCGCATCTCCTGCTGCTTTTTTCTGCTCTGCTCGTCGGCGTCAGCGACTGCGCTGACCCTGCTGCTGTTTTCTGCTCTGATCGTCTGCGACTGCGCATCTCCTGCTGCTGTTTTTTGCTCTGCTCGTCGGCGTCAGCGACTGCGCTGATCCTGCTGCTGTTTTCTGCTCTGCTCGTCGGCGTCTGCGACTGCGCATCTCCTGCTGCTGTTTTTTGCTCTGCTCGTCGGCGACTGCGCTGGTCCTGCTGCTGTTTTCTGCTCTGCTCGTCGCCGTCGGTGACTGCGCTTGTCCTGCTGTTGTTTTCTGCTTTGATTGTCGGCGTCGGCGACTGCGCCGGTCCTGCTGCTGTTTTTTGCTCTGCTCGTCGGCGTCGGCAACTGCACTGACCCTGCTGCTGTTTTCTGCTCTGCTTGTCGGCGTCGGCTACTGCGCTGATCCTGCTGCTATTTTCTGCTCTGCTCATCGGCGTCAGCGACTGGGATGATCCTGCTGCTGTTTTCTGCTCTGCTCATCTGCGTCAGCAAATGCGCTGATCCTGCTGCTGTTTTCTGCTCTGCTCATCGCCGTCGGTGCCTGCGCTGGTCCTGCTGTTGTTTTTTTCTCTGCTCGTCAGCGTCTGCTCTGCTCGTCGGCGTCTGCGACTGTGCTGGTCCTGCTGCTGTTTTCTGCTCTGCTCGTCGGTGACTGCGCTGGTCCTGCTAGTGTTTTCTGCACTGCTCATCGGCGTCGGTGACTGCGCTGATCCTGCGGCTGTTTTCTGCACTGCTCGTCGGCGACTGCGCAGGTCCTGCTGCTGTTTTCTGCTCTGCTCGTCGGCGACTGCGCTGGTCCTGCTGCTGTTTTCTGCTCTGCTCGTCGGCGACTGCGCTGGTCCTGCTGCTGTTTTCTGCACTGCTCATCGGCGTCGGCGACTGCGCTGGCCCTGCTGTTGTTTTCGCCTCTGCTTGTCGGCGTCTGCGACTGCGCTGGTCCTGCTGCTGTTTTCTGCTCTGCTCGTCGGCGTCGGTGACTGCGTTTATCCTGCTGCTGTTTTCTGCTCTGCTCGTTGGCGTCTGCGACTGCTCATCTCCTGCTGCTTTTTTCTGCTCTGCTCGTCGGCGTCAGCGACTGCGCTGATCCTGCTGCTGTTTTCTGCTCTGCTCGTCGGTGTCAGCGACTACGCTGATCCTGCTGCTGTTTTTTGCTCTGCTCGTCGACGGCTGCGCTGGTCCTGCTGCTGTTTTCTGCACTGCTCATCGGCGTCGGCGACTGCGCTGATCCTGCTGCTGTTTTCTGCTCTGCTCGTAGGCGTCGGCGACTGCGCTGGACCTGCTGCTGTTTTCTGCTCTGCTCATCGGCGTCGGCCACTGCGCTGATCCTGCTGCTGTTTTCTGCTCTGCTTGTCTGTGTCAGCGAATGCGCTGATCCTGCTGCTGTTTCCTGCTCTGATCGTCGGCGTCGGCGACTGCGCTGGTCCTGCTGCTGTTTTCTTCTCTGCTCGTCGGCGACTGCTCTGCTCGTCGGCGTCTCTGACTGCGCTGGTCCTGCTGCTGTTTTCTGCTCTGCTCATCGGCGACTGCGCTGATCCTGCTGCTGTTTCCTGCTCTGCTCGTCGCCGTCGGCGACTGCGCTGGTCCTGCTGTTGTTTTCTGCTCTGATCGTCGGCGTTGGCGACTGCGCTGGTCCTGCTGCTGTTTTCTTCTCTGCTCTTCGGCGTCTGCTCTGCTCGTCGGCGTCTGCGACTACGCTGGTCCTGCTGCTGTTTTCTGCTCTGCTCATCGGCGACTGCGCTGGTCCTGCTGGTGTTTTCTGCACTGCTTATCGGCGTCGGCGACTGTGCTGATCCTGCTGCTGTTTTCTGCTCTGCTCGTAGGCGTCGGTGACTGTGCTGGTCCTGCTGCTGTTTTCTGCACTGCTCACCGGCGTCTGCAACTGCGCTGGTCCTACTGCTGTTTTCTGCTCTGCTCGTTGGCGACTGCGCTGGTCCTGCTGCTGCTCTCTGCACTGCTCATCGGCGTCGGCGACTGCGTTGATCCTGCTGCTGTTTTCTGCTCTGCTCATTGGCGTCTGCGACTGAGCATCTCCTGCTGCTTTTTTCTGCTCTGCTCGTCGGCGTCAGCGACTGCGCTGACCCTGCTGCTGTTTTCTGCTCTAATTGTCTGCGACTGCGCATCTCCTGCTGCTGTTTTTTGCTCTGCTCATCTGCATCAGCGACTGCGCTTATCCTGCTGCTGTTTTCTGCTCTGCTCGTAGGCGTCGGCGACACCGCTGGTCCTGCTGCTGTTTTTTGCTCTGCTCGTAGGCGTCTGCGATTGCACATCTCCTGCTGCTGTTTTTTGCTCTGCTCGTCGGCGACTGCGCTGGTCCTGCTGCTGTTTTCTGCTCTGCTCATCGGCGTCGGCTACTGCGCTGATCCTGCTGCTGTTTTCTGCTCTGCTTGTCTGCGTCAGCGAATTCGCTGATCCTGCTGCTGTTTCCTGCTCTGCTCGTCGCCGTCGGCGACTGCGCTGGTCCTGCTGTTGTTTTCTGCTCTGATCGTCGGCGTCGTCGACTGCGCTGGTCCTGCTGCTGTTTTCTTCTCTGCTCGTTGGCGTCTACTCTGCTCACCGGCGTCTGCGACTGCGCTGGTCCTGCTGCTGTTTTCTGCTCTGCTCATCAGCGACTGCGCTGGTGCTGCTGGTGTTTTCTGCAATGCTCATCGGCGTCTGCGACTGCGCATCTCCTGCTGCTGTTTTTTGCTCTGCTCGTCGGCGACTGCGCTGGTCCTGCTGCTGTTTTCTGCTCTGTTCGTCGCCGTCCGTGACTGCGCTGGTCCTGCTGTTGTTTTCTGCTCTGATTGTTGGCGTCGGCGACTGCGCTGGTCCTGCTGCTGTTTTTTGCTATGCTCATCGGCGTCGGCAACTGCACTGACCCTGCTGCTGTTTTCTGCTCTGCTTGTCGGTGTCGGCTACTGCGCTGATCCTGCTGCTATTTTCTGCTCTGCTCATCGGCGTCAGCGACTGGGATGATCCTGCTGCTGTTTTCTGCTCTGCTCATCTGCGTCAGCGAATGCGCTGATCCTGCTGCTGTTTTCTGCTCTGCTCATCGCCGTCGGCACCTGCGCTGGTCCTGCTGTTGTTTTCTTCTCTGCTCGTCAGCGTCTGCTCTGCTCGTCGGCGTCTGCGACTGCGCTGATCCTGCTGCTGTTTTCTGCACTGCTCATCGGTGTCGGCGACTGCGCTGATCCTGCTGCTGTTTTCTGCTCTGCTTGTCGGCGTCTGCGACTGCACATCTCCTGCTGCTGTTTTTTGCTCTGCTCGTCGGCGACTGCGCTGGACCTGCTGCTGTTTTCTGCTCTGCTCATCGGCGTCGGCTACTGCGCTGATCCTGCTGCTGTTTTCTGCTCTGCTTGTCTGCGTCAGCAAATGCGCTGATCCTGCTGCTGTTTCCTGCTCTGCTCGTCGCCGTCGGCGACTGCGCTGGTCCTGCTGTTGTTTTCTGGTCTGATCGTCTGCGTCGACGACTGCGCTGGTCCTGCTGCTGTTTTCTGCACTGCTCATCGGCGTCGGCGACTGCGCTGATCCTGCTGCTGTTTTCTTCTCTGCTCGTAGGCGTTGGCGACTGCGCTGGTCCTGCTGCTGTTTTCTGCACTGCTCATCGGCGTCGGCGACTGCGCTGATCCTGCTGCTGTTTTCTGCTCTGCTCGTCGGCGTCTGCGACTGCACATCTCCTGCTGCTGTTTTTTGCTCTGCTCGTCGGCGACTGCGCTGGACCTGCTGCTGTTTTCTGCTCTGCTCATCGGCGTCGGCTACTGCGCTGATCCTGCTGCTGTTTTCTGCTCTGCTCGTAGGCGTCGGCGACTGCGCTGGTCCTGCTGCTGTTTTCTGCACTGCTCATCGGCGTCTGCGACTGCGCTGGTCCTGCTGCTGTTTTCTGCTCTGCTCGGCGGCGACTGCGCTTGTCCTGCTGCTATTTTCTGCACTGCTCATCTGCGTCGGCGACTATGTTGATCCTGCTGCTGTTTTCTGCTCTGCTCATTGGCGTCTGCGACTGCGCCTCTCCTGCTGCTTTTTTCTGCTCTGCTCGTCGGCGTCAGCGACTGCGCTGACCCTGCTGCTGTTTTCTGCTTTGATCGTCTGCGACTGCGCATCTCCTTCTGCTTTTTTCTGCTCTGCTCTTCGGCGTCAGCGACTGCGCTGACCCTGCTGCTGTTTTCTGCTCTGATCGTCTGCGACTGCGCATCTCCTGCTGCTGTTTTTTGCTCTGCTCGTCGGCGTCAGCGACTGCGCTGATCCTGCTGCTGTTTTCTGCTCTGCTCGTCGGCGTCTGCGAGTGCGCATCTCCTGCTGCTTTTTTTTGCTCTGCTCGTCGGCGACTGCGCTGATCCTGCTGCTGTTTTCTGATCTGCTCATCGGAGTCGGCTATTGCGCTGGTCCTGCTGCTGTTTTCTGCTCTGCTTGTCTGCGTCAGCGAATGCGCTGATCCTGCTGCTGTTTCCTGCTCTGCTCGTCGCTGTCGGCGACTGCGCTGGTCCTGCTGTTGTTTTCTGCTCTGATCGTCGGCGTCGGCGACTGCGCTGGTCCTGCTGCTGTTTTCTTCTCTGCTCGTCGGCGTCTGCTCTGCTCGTCGGCGTCTGCGACTGCGCTGGTCCTGCAGCTGTTTTCTGCTCTGCTCATCGGTGACTGCGCTGGTCCTGATGGGTTTTTTGCACTGCTCATCGGCGTCGGCGACTGCGCTGGTCCTGCTGTTGTTTTCGCCTCTGCTCGTCGGCGTCTGCGACTGCGCTTGTCCTGCTGCTGTTTTATGCTCTGCTCGTCGGCAACTGCGCTGGTCCTGCTGCTGTTTTCTGCACTGCTCATCGGCGTCGGCGACTGTGCTGATCCTGCTGCTGTTATCTGCTCTGCTCGTAGGCGTCGGCGACTGCGCTGGTCCTGCTGCTGTTTTCTGCACTGCTCATCGGCGTCTGCAACTGCGCTGGTCCTGCTGCTGTTTTCTGCTTTGCTCGGCGGCGACTGCGCTGGTCCTGCTGCTGTTTTCTGCACTGCTCATCGGTGTCGGCGACTATGTTGATCCTGCTGCTGTTTTCTGCTCTGCTCATTGGCGTCTGCGACTGCGCATCTCCTGCTGCTTTTTTCTGCTCTGCTCGTCGGCGTCAGCGACTGCGCTGACCCTGCTGCTGTTTTCTGCTCTGATCGTCTGCGACTGCGCATCTCCTTCTGCTGTTTTTTGCTCTGCTCGTCAGCGTCAGCGACTGTGCTTATCCTGCTGCTGTTTTTTGCTCTGCTCATCGGCGACTGCGCTGGTCCTGCTGCTTTTTCCTGCACTGCTCGTCGCCGTCGGCAACTGCGCTGGTCCTGCTGTTGTTTTCTGCTCTGATCGTCGGCATCGGCGACTGCGCTGGTCCTGCTGCTGTTTTCTTCTCTGCTCGTCAGCGTCTGCTCTGCTGGTCGGCGTCTGCGACTGCGCTGGTCCTGCTGCTGTTTTCTGCTCTGCTCATCGGCGACTGCGCTGGTCCTGCTGGTGTATTCTACACTGCTCATCGGCATCGGCGACTGCGCTGGTCCTGCTGTTGTTTTCGCCTCTGCTCATCGGCGCCTGCGACTGCGCTGGTCCTGCTGCTGTTTTCTGCTCAGCTCGTCGGTGACTGCGCTGGTCCTGCTGCTGTTTTCTGCACTGCTCATCGGCGTCGGCGACTGTGCTGATCCTGGTTCTGTTTTCTGCTCTGCTCAAAGGCGTCGGCGACTGCGCTGGAACTGCTGCTGTTTTCTGCACTGCTCATCGGCTTCGGCGACTGCGTTGATCCTGCTGCTGTTTTCTGCTCTGCTCGTTTGCGTCTGCGACTGCGCATCTCCTGTCGATTTTTTCTGCTCTGCTCGTTGGCGTCAGGGACTGCGCTGATCCTGCTGCTGTTTTCTGCTCTCTTCGTCGGTGTCTGCGACTGCGCATCTCCTGCTGCTGTTATTTGCTCTGCTCGTCGGCGTCGGCGACTGCGCTGATCCTGCTGCTGTTTTCTGCTCTGCTCATTAGCGTCAGCGACTGGGCTGATCCTGCTGCTGTTTTCTGCTCTGCTCGTCTGCGTCAGCGAATGCGCTGATCCTGCTGCTGTTTCCTGCTCTGCTCATCGCCGTTGGCGACTTCGCTGGTCCTGCTGATGTTTTCTGCTCTGATCGCCGGCGTCCGCGACTGCGCTGGTCCTGCTGCTGTTTTCTTCTCTGCTCGTCGGCGTCTGCTCTGCTCGTCGGCGTCTGCGACGGCGCTGGTCCTGCTGCTGTTTTCTGCTCTGCTCATCGGCGACTGCGCTGGACCTGCTGGTGTTTTCTACACTGCTCGTAGGCGTCGGCGACTGCGCTGGTCCTGCTGCTGTTTTCTGCACTGCTCATCGGCGTCGGCGACTGCGCTGATCCTGCTGCTGTTTTCTGCTCTGCTCGTCGGCGTCTGCGACTGCACATCTCCTGCTGCAGTTTTTTGCTCTGCTCGTCTGCGACTGCGCTGGTCCTGCTGCTGTTTTCTGCTCTGATCATCGGCGTCGGCTACTGCGCTGATCCTGCTGCTGTTTTCTGCTCTGCTTGTCTGCATCAGCGAATGCGCTGATCCTGCTGCTGTTTCCTGCACTGCTCGTCGCCGTCAGCGACTGCGCTGGTCCTGCTGTTGTTTTCTGCTCTGATCGTCGGCGTCGGCGACTGCGCTGGTCCTGCTGCTGTTTTCTTCTCTGCTCGTCGGCGTCTGCTCTGCTCGTCGGCGTCTGTGACTGCGCTGGTCCTGCTGCTGTTTTCTGCTCTGCTCATCGGCGACTGCGCTGGTCCTGCTGGTGATTTCAACACTGCTCATCGGCGTCGGCGACTGCGCTGGTCCTGCTGTTGTTTTCGCCTCTGCTCGTCGGCGTCTGCTACTGCGCTTGTCCTGCTGCTGTTTTCTGCTCTGCTCGTCGGCGACTGCGCTTGTCCTGCTGCTGTTTTCTGCATGCTCATCGGCGTCGGCGACTGTGCTGATCCTGCTGCTGTTTTCTGCTCTGCTCGTAGGCGACGGCGACTGCGCTGGTCCTGCTGCTGTTTTCTGCACTGCTCATCGGCGTCTGCGACTACGCTGGTCCTACTTCTGTTTTCTGCTCTGCTCGTTGGCGACTGCGCTGGTCCTGCTGCTGTTTTCTGCACTGCTCATCGGCGTCGGCGACTGCGTTGATCCTGCTGCTTTTTTCTGCTCTGCTAATCGGCGTCAGCGACTGCGCTGACCCTGCTGCTGTTTTCTGCTCTGATCGTCTGCGACTGCGCATCTCCTGCTGCTGTTTTTTGCTCTGCTCGTCGGCCTCAGCTACTGCGCTTATCCTGCTGCTCTTTTCTGCTCTGCTCGTCGGCGTCTGCGACTGCGCATTTACTGCTGCTGTTTTTTGCTCTGCTCGTCGGCGACTGCGCTGGTCCTGCTGCTGTTTTCTGCTCTGCTCATCGGAGTCGGCTACTGCACTGATCCTTCTGCTGTTTTCTGCTCTGCTTGTCTGCGTCAGTGAATGCGCTGATCCTTCTGCTGTTTCCTGCTCTGCTCGTCGCCGTCGGCGACTGCGTTGGTCCTGCTGCTGTTTTCTGCTCTGCTTGTCTGCGTCAGCGAATGTGCTGATCCTGCTGCTGTTTCCTGCTCTGCTCGTCGCCGTCAGCGACTGCGCTGGTCCTGCTGTTGTTTTCTGCTCTGATCGTCGGCGTCGGCGACTGCGCTGGTCCTGCTGCTGTTTTCTTCTCTGCTCGTCGATGTCTGCTCTGCTCGTCGGCGTCTGCAACTGCGCTGGTCCTGCAGCTGTTTTCTGCTCTGCTCATCGGTGACTGCGCTGGTCCTGATGGTTTTTTTTGCACTGCTCATCGGCGTCGGCGACTGTGCTGGTCCTGCTGTTGTTTCCGCCTCTGCTCGTCGGCGTCTGCGACTGCGCTTGTGCTGCTGCTGTTTTCTGCTCTGCTCGTCGGCGACTGCGCTGGTCCTGCTGCTGTTTTCTGCACTGCTCATCGGCGTCGGTGACTGTGCTGATCCTGCTGCTGTTATCTGCTCTGCTCGTAGGCGTCGGCGACTGCGCTGGTCCTGCTGCTGTTTTCTGCACTGCTCATCGGCGTCTGCGACTGCGCTGGTCCTGCTGCTGTTTTCTGCTCTGCTTGGCGGCGACTGCGCTGGTCCTGCTGCTGTTTTCTGCACTGCTCATCGGCGTCTGCGACTGCGCTTGTCCTGCTGCTGTTTTCTGCTCTGCTTGGCGGCGACTGCGCTGGTCCTGCTGTTGTTTCCGCCTCTGCTCGTCGGCGTCTGCGACTGCGCTTGTCCTGCTGCTGTTTTCTGCTCTGCTCGTCGGCGACTGCGCTGGTCCTGCTGCTGTTTTCTGCACTGCTCATCGGCGTCGGTGACTGTGGTGATCCTGCTGCTGTTATCTGCTCTGCTCGTAGGCGTCGGCGACTGCGCTGGTCCTGCTGCTGTTTTCTGCACTGCTCATCGGCGTCTGCGACTGCGCTGGTCCTGCTGCTGTTTTCTGCTCTGCTTGGCGGCGACTGCGCTGGTCCTGCTGCTGTTTTCTGCACTGCTCATCGGCGTCGGCGACTATGTTGATCCTGCTGCTGTTTTATGCTCTGCTCATTGGCGTCTGCGACTGCGCATCTCCTGCTGCTTTTTTCTGCTCTGCTCGTCGGCGTCAGCGACTGTGCTGATCCTGCTGCTGTTTTCTGCTCTGATCGTCTGCGACTGCGCATCTCCTGCTGCTGTTTTTTGCTCTGCTTGTCAGCGTCAGCGACTGTGCTTATCCTGCTGCTGTTTTTTGCTCTGCTCATCGGCGACTGCGCTGGTCCTGCTGCTGTTTTCTGCTCTGCTCATCGGCGTCGGCTACTGCGCTGATCCTTCTGCTGTTTTCTGCTCTGCTTGTCTGCATCAGCGAATGCGCTGATCCTGTTGCTTTTTCCTGCTCTGCTCGTCGCCGTCGGCAACTGCGCTGGTCCTGCTGTTCTTTTCTGCTCTGATCGTCGGCATCGGCGACTGCGCTGGTCCTGCTGCTGTTTTCTTCTCTGCTCGTCGGCGTCTGCTCTGCTCGTTGGCGTCTGCGACTGCGCTGGTCCTGCTGCTGTTTTCTGCTCTGCTCATCGGCGACTGCGCTGGTCCTGCTGGTGTTTTCTGCTCTGCTCGTCGGCGACTGTGCTGGTCCTGCTGCTGTTTTCTGCTCTGCTCAAATTCGTCGGCGACTGCGCTGGAACTGCTGCTGTTTTCTGCACTGCTCATCGGCTTCGGCGACTGCGTTGGTCCTGCTGCTGTTTTCTGCTCTGCTCGTTTGCGTCTGCGACTGCGCATCTCCTGCCGATTTTTTCTGCTCTGCTCGTTGGCGTCAGGGACTGCGCTGATCCTGCTGCGGTTTTCTGCTCTCTTCGTCGGCGTCTGCGACTGCGCATCTCCTGCTGCTGTTATTTGCTCTGCTCGTCGGCGTCGGCGACTGCGCTGATCCTGCTGCTGTTTTCTGCTCTGCTCATTGGCGTCAGCGACTGGGCTGAACCTGCTGCTGTTTTCTGCTCTGCTCGTCTGCGTCAGCGAATGCGCTGATCCTGCTGCTTTATCCTGCTCTGCTCATCGCCGTTGGCGACTTCGCTGGTCCTGCTGTTGTTTTCTGCTCTGATCGCCGGCGTCGGCGACTGCGCTGGTCCTGCTGCTGTTTTCTTCTCTGCTCGTCGGCGTCTGCTCTGCTCATCGGCGTCTGCGACTGCGCTGGTCCTGCCGCTGTTTTCTGCTCTGCTCATCGGCGACTGCGCTGGTCCTGCTGGTGTTTTCAACACTGCTCATCGGCGTCGGCGACTGCGCTGGTCCTGCTGTTGTTTTCGCCTCTGCTCGTCGGCGCCTGCAACTGCGCTGGTCCTGCTGCTGTTTTCTTCTCTGCTCGTCGGCGACTGCGCTGGTCTTGCTGCTGTTTTCTGCACTGCTCATCGGCCTCGGCGACTGTGCTGATCCTGCTGCTGTTTTCTGCTCTGCTCAAAGGCGTCGGACACTGCGCTGGACCTGCTGCTGTTTTCTGCACTGCTCATCGGCTTCAGCGACTGCGTTGATCCTGCTGCTGTTTTCTGCTCTGCTCGTTTGCGTCTGCGACTGCGCATCTCCTGTCGATTTTTTCTGCTCTGCTCGTTGGCGTCAGGGACTGCGCTGATCCTGCTGCTGTTTTCTGCTCTCTTCGTCGACGTCTGGGCCTGCGCATCTCCTGCTGCTGTTATTTGCTCTGCTCGTCGGCGTCGGCGACTGCGCTGATCCTGCTGCTATTTTCTGCTCTGCTCATTGGCGTCAGCGACTGGGCTGATCCTGCTGCTGTTTTCTGCTCTGCTCGTCTGCGTCAGCAAATGCGCTGATCCTGCTGCTGTTTCCTGCTCTGCTCATCGCCGTCGGCGACTTCGCTGGTCCTGCTGTTGTTTTCTGCTCTGATCGCCGGCGTCGGCGACTGAGCTGGTCCTGCTGCTGTTTTCTTCTCTACTCGTCGGCGTCTGCTCTGCTCGTCGGCGTCTGCGCTGGTCCTGCTGCTGTTTTCTGCTCTGCTCATCAGCGACTGCGCTGGTCCTGCAGTTGTTTTCGCCTCTGCTCGTCGACGTCTGCTCTGCTCATCGGCGTCTGCGACTGCGCTGGTCATGCTGCTGTTTTCTGCTCTGTTCATTGGCGTCTGCAACTGCACATCTCCTGCTGCTTTTTTCTGCTCTGCTCGTCGGCATCAGTGACTGCGCTGACCCTGCTGCTGTTTTCTGCTCTGATCGTCTGCGACTGCGCATCTCCTGCTGCTGTTTTTTGCTCTGCTCGGCGGCATCAGCGACTGCGCTGATCCTGCTGCTGTTTTCTGCTCTGCTCGTCGGCGTCTGCGACTGCGCATCTCCTGCTGCTGTTTTTTGCTCTGCTCGTCGGCGACTGCGCTGGTCCTGCTGCTGTTTTCTGCTCTGCTCATCGGCGTCTGCTACTGCGCTGATGCTGCTGCTGTTTTCTGCTCTGCTTGTCTGCGTCAGCGAATGCGCTGATCCTGCTGCTGTTTCCTGCTCTGCTCGTCGCCGTCGGCGACTGTGCTGGTCCTGCTGTTGTTTTCTGCTCTGATCGTCGGCGTCTGCGACTGCGCTGGTCCTGCTGCTGTTTTCTTCTCTGCTCGTCGGCATCTGCTCTGCTCGTCGGCGTCTGCGACTGCGCTGGTCCTGATGCTGTTTTGTGCTCTGCTCATCGGCGACTGCGCTGGTCCTGCTGGTGTTTTCTGCACTGCTCATCGGCGTCGGCGACTGGGCTGGTCCTGCTGTTGTTTTCGCCTCTGCTTGTCGGCGTCTGCGCTTGTCCTGCTGCTGTTTTCTGCTCTGCTCGTCGGCGACTTCGCTGGTCCTGCTGCTGTTTTCTGCACTGCTCATCGGCGTCGGCGACTGCGTTGATCCTGCTGCTGTTTTCTGCTCTGCTCATTGGCGTCTGCAACTGCGCATCTCCTGCTGCTTTTTTCTGCTCTGCTCGTCGGCGTCAGCGACTGCGCTGACCCTGCTGCTGTTTTCTGCTCTGATCGTCTGCGACTGCACATCTCCTGCTGCTGATTTTTGCTCTGCTTGTCGGCGTCAGCGACTGCGCTTATCCTGCTGCTGTTTTCTGCTCTGCTCGTCGGCGTCTGCGACTGCGCATCTCCTGCTGCTGTTTTTTGCTCTGCTCATCGGCGTCTGCGACTGCGCTGGTCCTGCTGCTGTTTTCTGCTCTGCTCGTCGGCGACTGCGCTGGTCCTGCTGCTGTTTTCTGCACTGCTCATCGGCGTCGGCGACTGCGTTGATCCTGCTGCTGTTTTCTGCTCTGCTCATTGGCGTCTGCAACTGCCCATCTCCTGCTGCTTTTTTCTGCTCTGCTTGTCGGCATCAGCGACTGCGCTGATCCTGCTGCTGTTTTCTGCTCTGCTCGTCGGCGTCTGCGACTGCGCATCTCCTGCTGCTGTTTTTTGCTCTGCTCGTCGGCGACTGCGCTGGTCCTGCTGCTGTTTTCTGCTCTGCTCATCGGCGTCGGCTACTGCGCTGATCCTGCTGCTGTTTTCTGCTCTGCTTGTCTGCGTCAGCGAATGCGCTGATCCTGCTGCTGTTTCCTGCTCTGCTCGTCGCCGTCGGCGACTGTGCTGGTCCTGCTGTTGTTTTCTGCTCTGATCGTCGGCGTCGGCGACTGCGCTGGTCCTGCTGCTGTTTTCTTCTCTGCTCGTCGGCGTCTGCTCTGCTCGTCGGCGTCTGCGACTGCGCTGGTCCTGCTGCTGTTTTGTGCTCTGCTCATCGGCGACTGCGCTGGTCCTGCTGGTGTTTTCTGCACTGCTCATCGGCGTCGGCGACTGGGCTGGTCCTGCTGTTGTTTTCGCCTCTGCTTGTCGGCGTCTGCGCTTGTCCTGCTGCTGTTTTCTGCTCTGCTCGTCGGCGACTTCGCTGGTCCTGCTGCTGTTTTCTGCACTGCTCATCGGCGTCGGCGACTGCGTTGATCCTGCTGCTGTTTTCTGCTCTGCTCATTGGCGTCTGCAACTGCGCATCTCCTGCTGCTTTTTTCTGCTCTGCTCGTCGGCGTCAGCGACTGCGCTGACCCTGCTGCTGTTTTCTGCTCTGATCGTCTGCGACTGCACATCTCCTGCTGCTGATTTTTGCTCTGCTTGTCGGCGTCAGCGACTGCGCTTATCCTGCTGCTGTTTTCTGCTCTGCTCGTCGGCGACTGCGACTGCGCATCTCCTGCTGCTGTTTTTTGCTCTGCTCATCGGCGTCTGCGACTGCGCTGGTCCTGCTGCTGTTTTCTGCTCTGCTCGTCGGCGACTGCGCTGGTCCTGCTGCTGTTTTCTGCACTGCTCATCGGCGTCGGCGACTGCGTTGATCCTGCTGCTGTTTTCTGCTCTGCTCATTGGCGTCTGCAACTGCCCATCTCCTGCTGCTTTTTTCTGCTCTGCTTGTCGGCATCAGCGACTGCGCTGATCCTGCTGCTGTTTTCTGCTCTGCTCGTCGGCGTCTGCGACTGCGCATCTCCTGCTGCTGTTTTTTGCTCTGCTCGTCGGCGACTGCGCTGGTCCTGCTGCTGTTTTCTGCTCTGCTCATCGGCGTCGGCTACTGCGCTGATCCTGCTGCTGTTTTCTGCTCTGCTTGTCTGCGTCAGCGAATGCGCTGATCCTGCTGCTGTTTCCTGCTCTGCTCGTCGCCGTCGGCGACTGTGCTGGTCCTGCTGTTGTTTTCTGCTCTGATCGTCGGCGTCGGCGACTGCGCTGGTCCTGCTGCTGTTTTCTTCTCTGCTCGTCGGCGTCTGCTCTGCTCGTCGGCGTCTGCGACTGCGCTGGTCCTGCTGCTGTTTTGTGCTCTGCTCATCGGCGACTGCGCTGGTCCTGCTGGTGTTTTCTGCACTGCTCATCGGCGTCGGCGACTGGGCTGGTCCTGCTGTTGTTTTCGCCTCTGCTCGTCGGGGTCTGCGCTTGTCCTGCTGCTGTTTTCTGCTCTGCTCGTCGGCGACTGCGCTGGTCCTGCTGCTGTTTTCTGCACTGCTCATCGGCATTGGCGACTGTGCTGAACCTGCTGCTGTTTTCGGCACTGCTCATCGGCGTCTGCGACTGCGCTGGTCCTGCTGCTGTTTTATGCTCTGCTCGTCGGCGACTTCGCTGGTCCTGCTGCTGTTTTCTGCACTGCTCATCGGCGTCGGCGACTGCGTTGATCCTGCTGCTGTTTTCTGCTCTGCTCATTGGCGTCTGCAACTGCGCATCTCCTGCTGCTTTTTTCTGCTCTGCTCGTCGGCGTCAGCGACTGCGCTGACCCTGCTGCTGTTTTCTGCTCTGATCGTCTGCGACTGCACATCTCCTGCTGCTGTTTTTTGCTCTGCTTGTCGGCGTCAGCGAATGCGCTTATCCTGCTGCTGTTTTCTGCTCTGCTCGTCAGCGTCTGCGACTGCGCATCTCCTGCTGCTGTTTTTTGCTCTGCTCATCGGCGTCTGCGACTGCGCTGGTCCTGCTGCTGTTTTCTGCTCTGCTCGTCGGCGACTGCGCTGGTCCTGCTGCTGTTTTCTGCACTGCTCATCGGCGTCGGCGACTGCGTTGATCCTGCTGCTGTTTTCTGCTCTGCTCATTGGCGTCTGCAACTGCGCATCTCCTGCTGCTTTTTTCTGCTCTGCTCGTCGGCGTCAGCGACTGCGCTGTACCTGCTGCTGTTTTCTGCTCTGATCGTCTGCGACTGCGCATCTCCTGCTGCTGTTTTTTGCTCTGCTCATCGGCGTCAGGGACTGCGCTGATCCTGCTGCTGTTTTCTGCTCTCTTCGTCGGCGTCTGGGCCTGCGCATCTCCTGCTGCTGTTATTTGCTCTGCTCGTCGGCGTCGGCGACTGCGCTGATCCTGCTGCTATTTTCTGCTCTGCTCATTGGCGTCAGCGACTGAGCTGATCCTGCTGCTGTTTTCTGCTCTGCTCGTCTGCGTCAGCGTATGCGCTGATCCTGCTGCTGTTTCCTGCTCTGCTCATCGCCGTCGGCGACTTCGCTGGTCCTGCTGTTGTTTTCTGCTCTGATCGCCGGCGTCGGCGACCGCGCTGGTCCTGTTGCTGTTTTCTTCCCTGCTCGTCGGCGTCTGCTCTGCTCGTCGGCGTCTGCGCTGGTCCTGCTGCTGTTTTCTGCTCTGCTCGTCGGCGACTGCGCTGGTCCTGCAGTTGTTTTCGCCTCTGCTCGTCGACGTCTGCTCTGCTCATCGGCGTCAGCGACTGCGCTGGTCATGATGCTGTTTTCTGCTCTGCTAATTGGCGTCTGCGACTGCGCATCTCCTGCTGCTTTTTTCTGCTCTGCTTGTTGGCGTCAGCGACTGCGCTGACCCTACTGCTGTTTTCTGCTCTGATTGTCTGCGACTGCGCATCTCCTGCTGCTGTTTTTTGCTCTGCTCGTCGGCGTCAGCAACTGCGCTGATCCTGCTGCTGTTTTCTGCTCTGCTCGTCGGCGTCTGCCACTGGACATCTCCTGCTGCTCTTTTTTGCTCTGCTCGTCGGCGACTGCTCTGGTCCTGCTGCTGTTTTCTTCTCTGCTCATCGGCGTCGGCTACTGCGCTGATCCTGCTGCTGTTTTCTGCTCTGCTCGTTGCCGTCGGCGACTGCTCTGGTCCTGCTGTTGTTTTCTGCTCTGATCGTCGGCGTCGGCGACTGCGCTGGTCCTGCTGCTGTTTTCTTCTCTGCTCGTCGGCGTCTGCAACTGCGCTGGTCCTGCTGCTGTTTTGTGCTCTGCTCATCGGCGACTGCGCTGGTCCTGCTGGTGTTTTCTGCACTGCTCATCGGCGTCGGCGACTGCGCTGGTCCTGCTGTTGTTTTCGCCTCTGCTCGTCGGCATCTGCGACTGCGATTGTCCTGCTGCTGTTTTCTGCTCTGCTCCTCGGCGACTGCGCTGGGCCTGCTGCTGTTTTCTGCACTGCTCATCGGCGTCGGCGACTGTGCTGATCCTGCTGCTGTTTTCTGCTCTGCTCGTCGGCGACTGTGCTGGTCCTGCTGCTGTTTTCTGCACTGCTCATCGGCGTCGGCGACTGCGTTGATCCTGCTGCTGTTTTCTGCTCTGCTCGTTGGCGTCTGCGACTGCGCATCTCCTGCTGCTTTTTTCTGCTCTGCTCGTCGGCGTCAGCGACTGCGCTGATTCTGCTGCTGTTTTCTGCTCTGCTCGTCGGCGTCTGCGCATCTCCTGCTGCTGTTTTTTGCTCTGCTCGTCGGCGTCAGCGACTGCGCTTATCCTGCTGCTGTTTTCTGCTCTGCTCGTCGGCGTCTGTGACTGCGCATCTCCTGCTGCTGATTTTGCTCTGCTCGTCGGCGACTGCGCTGGTCCTGCTGGTGTTTTCTGCACTGCTGATCAGCGTCGGCGACTGTGCTGGTCCTGCTGTTGTTTTCGCCTCTGCTCGTCGGCGTCTGCTCTGCTCGTCGGCGTCTGCGACTGCGCTGGTCCTGCTGCTTTTTTCTGCTCTGCTCGTCGGCGTCGGCGACTGCGTTGATCCTGCTGCTGTTTTCTGCTCTGCTCGTCGGCGTCGACGACTGCGCTGGTCCTGCTGTTGTTTTCTGCTCTGATCGTCGGCGTCGGCGACTGCGCTGGTCTTGCTGCTGTTTTCTTCTCTGCTCGTCGGCGTCTGCTCTGCTCGTCAGTGTCTGCGACTGCGCTGGTCCTGCTGCTGTTTTCTGCTCTGCTCATCGGCGACTGCGCTGGTCCTGCTGGTGTTTTCTGCACTGCTCATCAGCGTCGGCGACTGCGCTGGTCCTGCTGTTGTTTTCGCCTCTGCTCGTCGGCGTCTGCGACTGCGCTGGTCCTGCTGCTGTTTTCTGCTCTGCTCGTAGGCGTCGGCGACTGCGCTGGTCCTGCTGCTCTTTTCTGCACTGCTCATCGGCGTCGGCGACTGCGCTGATCCTGCTGCTGTTTTCTTCTCTGCTCGTCGGCGTCTGCTCTGCTCGTCGGCGTCTGCGACTGCGCTGGTCCTGCCGCTGTTTTCTGCTCTGCTCATCGGCGACTGCGCTGGTCCTGCTGGTGTTTTCAACACTGCTCATCGGCGTCGGCGACTGCGCTGGTCCTGCTGTTGTTTTCGCCTCTGCTCGTCGGCGCCTGCAACTGCGCTGGTCCTGCTGCTGTTTTCTTCTCTGCTCGTCGGCGACTGCGCTGGTCTTGCTGCTGTTTTCTGCACTGCTCATCGGCCTCGGCGACTGTGCTGATCCTGCTGCTGTTTTCTGCTCTGCTCAAAGGCGTCGGACACTGCGCTGGACCTGCTGCTGTTTTCTGCACTGCTCATCGGCTTCAGCGACTGCGTTGATCCTGCTGCTGTTTTCTGCTCTGCTCGTTTGCGTCTGCGACTGCGCATCTCCTGTCGATTTTTTCTGCTCTGCTCGTTGGCGTCAGGGACTGCGCTGATCCTGCTGCTGTTTTCTGCTCTCTTCGTCGGCGTCTGGGCCTGCGCATCTCCTGCTGCTGTTATTTGCTCTGCTCGTCGGCGTCGGCGACTGCGCTGATCCTGCTGCTATTTTCTGCTCTGCTCATTGGCGTCAGCGACTGGGCTGATCCTGCTGCTGTTTTCTGCTCTGCTCGTCTGCGTCAGCAAATGCGCTGATCCTGCTGCTGTTTCCTGCTCTGCTCATCGCCGTCGGCGACTTCGCTGGTCCTGCTGTTGTTTTCTGCTCTGATCGCCGGCGTCGGCGACTGAGCTGGTCCTGCTGCTGTTTTCTTCTCTACTCGTCGGCGTCTGCTCTGCTCGTCGGTGTCTGCGCTGGTCCTGCTGCTGTTTTCTGCTCTGCTCATCAGCGACTGCGCTGGTCCTGCAGTTGTTTTCGCCTCTGCTCGTCGACGTCTGCTCTGCTCATCGGCGTCTGCGACTGCGCTGGTCATGCTGCTGTTTTCTGCTCTGTTCATTGGCGTCTGCAACTGCACATCTCCTGCTGCTTTTTTCTGCTCTGCTCGTCGGCATCAGTGACTGCGCTGACCCTGCTGCTGTTTTCTGCTCTGATCGTCTGCGACTGCGCATCTCCTGCTGCTGTTTTTTGCTCTGCTCGGCGGCATCAGCGACTGCGCTGATCCTGCTGCTGTTTTCTGCTCTGCTCGTCGGCGTCTGCGACTGCGCATCTCCTGCTGCTGTTTTTTGCTCTGCTCGTCGGCGACTGCGCTGGTCCTGCTGCTGTTTTCTGCTCTGCTCATCGGCGTCGGCTACTGCGCTGATCCTGCTGCTGTTTTCTGCTCTGCTTGTCTGCGTCAGCGAATGCGCTGATCCTGCTGCTGTTTCCTGCTCTGCTCGTCGCCGTCGGCGACTGTGCTGGTCCTGCTGTTGTTTTCTGCTCTGATCGTCGGCGTCTGCGACTGCGCTGGTCCTGCTGCTGTTTTCTTCTCTGCTCGTCGGCATCTGCTCTGCTCGTCGGCGTCTGCGACTGCGCTGGTCCTGATGCTGTTTTGTGCTCTGCTCATCGGCGACTGCGCTGGTCCTGCTGGTGTTTTCTGCACTGCTCATCGGCGTCGGCGACTGGGCTGGTCCTGCTGTTGTTTTCGCCTCTGCTTGTCGGCGTCTGCGCTTGTCCTGCTGCTGTTTTCTGCTCTGCTCGTCGGCGACTTCGCTGGTCCTGCTGCTGTTTTCTGCACTGCTCATCGGCGTCGGCGACTGCGTTGATCCTGCTGCTGTTTTCTGCTCTGCTCATTGGCGTCTGCAACTGCGCATCTCCTGCTGCTTTTTTCTGCTCTGCTCGTCGGCGTCAGCGACTGCGCTGACCCTGCTGCTGTTTTCTGCTCTGATCGTCTGCGACTGCACATCTCCTGCTGCTGATTTTTGCTCTGCTTGTCGGCGTCAGCGACTGCGCTTATCCTGCTGCTGTTTTCTGCTCTGCTCGTCGGCGTCTGCGACTGCGCATCTCCTGCTGCTGTTTTTTGCTCTGCTCATCGGCGTCTGCGACTGCGCTGGTCCTGCTGCTGTTTTCTGCTCTGCTCGTCGGCGACTGCGCTGGTCCTGCTGCTGTTTTCTGCACTGCTCATCGGCGTCGGCGACTGCGTTGATCCTGCTGCTGTTTTCTGCTCTGCTCATTGGCGTCTGCAACTGCCCATCTCCTGCTGCTTTTTTCTGCTCTGCTTGTCGGCATCAGCGACTGCGCTGATCCTGCTGCTGTTTTCTGCTCTGCTCGTCGGCGTCTGCGACTGCGCATCTCCTGCTGCTGTTTTTTGCTCTGCTCGTCGGCGACTGCGCTGGTCCTGCTGCTGTTTTCTGCTCTGCTCATCGGCGTCGGCTACTGCGCTGATCCTGCTGCTGTTTTCTGCTCTGCTTGTCTGCGTCAGCGAATGCGCTGATCCTGCTGCTGTTTCCTGCTCTGCTCGTCGCCGTCGGCGACTGTGCTGGTCCTGCTGTTGTTTTCTGCTCTGATCGTCGGCGTCGGCGACTGCGCTGGTCCTGCTGCTGTTTTCTTCTCTGCTCGTCGGCGTCTGCTCTGCTCGTCGGTGTCTGCGACTGCGCTGGTCCTGCTGCTGTTTTGTGCTCTGCTCATCGGCGACTGCGCTGGTCCTGCTGGTGTTTTCTGCACTGCTCATCGGCGTCGGCGACTGGGCTGGTCCTGCTGTTGTTTTCGCCTCTGCTCGTCGGGGTCTGCGCTTGTCCTGCTGCTGTTTTCTGCTCTGCTCGTCGGCGACTGCGCTGGTCCTGCTGCTGTTTTCTGCACTGCTCATCGGCATTGGCGACTGTGCTGAACCTGCTGCTGTTTTCGGCACTGCTCATCGGCGTCTGCGACTGCGCTGGTCCTGCTGCTGTTTTATGCTCTGCTCGTCGGCGACTTCGCTGGTCCTGCTGCTGTTTTCTGCACTGCTCATCGGCGTCGGCGACTGCGTTGATCCTGCTGCTGTTTTCTGCTCTGCTCATTGGCGTCTGCAACTGCGCATCTCCTGCTGCTTTTTTCTGCTCTGCTCGTCGGCGTCAGCGACTGCGCTGACCCTGCTGCTGTTTTCTGCTCTGATCGTCTGCGACTGCACATCTCCTGCTGCTGTTTTTTGCTCTGCTTGTCGGCGTCAGCGAATGCGCTTATCCTGCTGCTGTTTTCTGCTCTGCTCGTCAGCGTCTGCGACTGCGCATCTCCTGCTGCTGTTTTTTGCTCTGCTCATCGGCGTCTGCGACTGCGCTGGTCCTGCTGCTGTTTTCTGCTCTGCTCATCGGCGACTGCGCTGGTCCTGCTGCTGTTTTCTGCACTGCTCATCGGCGTCGGCGACTGCGTTGATCCTGCTGCTGTTTTCTGCTCTGCTCATTGGCGTCTGCAACTGCGCATCTCCTGCTGCTTTTTTCTGCTCTGCTCGTCGGCGTCAGCGACTGCGCTGTACCTGCTGCTGTTTTCTGCTCTGATCGTCTGCGACTGCGCATCTCCTGCTGCTGTTTTTTGCTCTGCTCATCGGCGTCAGGGACTGCGCTGATCCTGCTGCTGTTTTCTGCTCTCTTCGTCGGCGTCTGGGCCTGCGCATCTCCTGCTGCTGTTATTTGCTCTGCTCGTCGGCGTCGGCGACTGCGCTGATCCTGCTGCTATTTTCTGCTCTGCTCATTGGCGTCAGCGACTGAGCTGATCCTGCTGCTGTTTTCTGCTCTGCTCGTCTGCGTCAGCGTATGCGCTGATCCTGCTGCTGTTTCCTGCTCTGCTCATCGCCGTCGGCGACTTCGCTGGTCCTGCTGTTGTTTTCTGCTCTGATCGCCGGCGTCGGCGACCGCGCTGGTCCTGTTGCTGTTTTCTTCCCTGCTCGTCGGCGTCTGCTCTGCTCGTCGGCGTCTGCGCTGGTCCTGCAGTTGTTTTCGCCTCTGCTCGTCGACGTCTGCTCTGCTCATCGGCGTCAGCGACTGCGCTGGTCATGATGCTGTTTTCTGCTCTGCTAATTGGCGTCTGCGACTGCGCATCTCCTGCTGCTTTTTTCTGCTCTGCTTGTTGGCGTCAGCGACTGCGCTGACCCTACTGCTGTTTTCTGCTCTGATTGTCTGCGACTGCGCATCTCCTGCTGCTGTTTTTTGCTCTGCTCGTCGGCGTCAGCAACTGCACTGATCCTGCTGCTGTTTTCTGCTCTGCTCGTCGGCGTCTGCCACTGGACATCTCCTGCTGCTGTTTTTTGCTCTGCTCGTCGGCGACTGCTCTGGTCCTGCTGCTGTTTTCTTCTCTGCTCATCGGCGTCGGCTACTGCGCTGATCCTGCTGCTGTTTTCTGCTCTGCTTGTCTGCGTCAGCGAATGCGCTGATCCTGCTGCTGTTTCCTGCTCTGCTCGTTGCCGTCGGCGACTGCTCTGGTCCTGCTGTTGTTTTCTGCTCTGATCGTCGGCGTCGGCGACTGCGCTGGTCCTGCTGCTGTTTTCTTCTCTGCTCGTCGGCGTCTGCAACTGCGCTGGTCCTGCTGCTGTTTTGTGCTCTGCTCATCGGCGACTGCGCTGGTCCTGCTGGTGTTTTCTGCACTGCTCATCGGCGTCGGCGACTGCGCTGGTCCTGCTGTTGTTTTCGCCTCTGCTCGTCGGCATCTGCGACTGCGATTGTCCTGCTGCTGTTTTCTGCTCTGCTCCTCGGCGACTGCGCTGGGCCTGCTGCTGTTTTCTGCACTGCTCATCGGCGTCGGCGACTGTGCTGATCCTGCTGCTGTTTTCTGCTCTGCTCGTCGGCGACTGTGCTGGTCCTGCTGCTGTTTTCTGCACTGCTCATCGGCGTCGGCGACTGCGTTGATCCTGCTGCTGTTTTCTGCTCTGCTCGTTGGCGTCTGCGACTGCGCATCTCCTGCTGCTTTTTTCTGCTCTGCTCGTCGGCGTCAGCGACTGCGCTGATCCTGCTGCTGTTTTCTGCTCTGCTCGTCGGCGTCTGCGCATCTCCTGCTGCTGTTTTTTGCTCTGCTCGTCGGCGTCAGCGACTGCGCTTATCCTGCTGCTGTTTTCTGCTCTGCTCGTCGGCGTCTGTGACTGCGCATCTCCTGCTGCTGATTTTGCTCTGCTCGTCGGCGACTGCGCTGGTCCTGCTGGTGTTTTCTGCACTGCTGATCAGCGTCGGCGACTGTGCTGGTCCTGCTGTTGTTTTCGCCTCTGCTCGTCGGCGTCTGCTCTGCTCGTCGGCGTCTGCGACTGCGCTGGTCCTGCTGCTTTTTTCTGCTCTGCTCGTCGGCGTCGGCGACTGCGTTGATCCTGCTGCTGTTTTCTGCTCTGCTCGTCGGCGTCGACGACTGCGCTGGTCCTGCTGTTGTTTTCTGCTCTGATCGTCGGCGTCGGCGACTGCGCTGGTCTTGCTGCTGTTTTCTTCTCTGCTCGTCGGCGTCTGCTCTGCTCGTCAGTGTCTGCGACTGCGCTGGTCCTGCTGCTGTTTTCTGCTCTGCTCATCGGCGACTGCGCTGGTCCTGCTGGTGTTTTCTGCACTGCTCATCAGCGTCGGCGACTGCGCTGGTCCTGCTGTTGTTTTCGCCTCTGCTCGTCGGCGTCTGCGACTGCGCTGGTCCTGCTGCTGTTTTCTGCTCTGCTCGTAGGCGTCGGCGACTGCGCTGGTCCTGCTGCTCTTTTCTGCACTGCTCATCGGCGTCGGCGACTGCTCTGATCCTGCTGCTGTTTTCTGCTCTGCTCGTCGGCGACTGCGACTGCGCATCTGCTGCTGCTTTTTTCTGCTCTGCTCTTCGGCGTCAGCGACTGCGCTGATCCTGCTGCTGTTTTCTGCTCTTCTCGTCGGCGTCTGAGACTGCGCATCTCCTGCCGCTGTTTTTTGCTCTGTGCGTCGTCGACTGCGCTTATCTTGATGCTGTTTTCTGCTCTGCTCGTCAGCGTCGGCGACTGCGCTGGTCCTGCTGCTGTTTTCTGCTCTGCTCGTCGGCGTCGGCGACTGCACTGACCCTGCTGCTGTTATCTGCTCTGCTTGTCGGTGTCGGCTACTGTGCTGTTCCTGCTGCTATTTTCTGCTCTGCTCATCGGCGTCAGAGACTGGGATGATCCTGCTGCTGTTTTCTGCTCTGCTCGTCTGCGTCAGCGAATGCGCTGATCCTGCTGCTGTTTCCTGCTCTGCTCGTCGCCGTCGGGGACTTCGCTGGTCCTGCTGTTGTTTTCTGCTCTGATCGCCGGCGTCGGCGATTGCGCTGGTCCTGCTGCTGTTTTCTGCTCTGCTCGTAGGCGTCGGCGACTGCGCTGGTCCTGCTGCTGTTTTCTGCACTGCTCATCGGCGTCTGCGACTGCGCTGTGTCCTGCTGCTGTTTTCTGCTCTGCTCGTCGGTGACTGCGCTGGTCCTGCTGCTGTTTTCTGCACTGCTCATAGGCGTCGGCAACTGCGTTGATCCTGCTGCTGTTTTCTGCTCTGCTCATTGGCGTCTGCGACCGCGCATCTCCTGCTGCTTTTTTCTGCTCTGCTCGTTGGCGACTGCGCATCTCCTGCTGCTGTTTTTTGCTCTGCTCGTCGGCGTCAGCGACTGCGCTGATCCTGCTGCTGTTTTCTGCTCTTCTCGTCGGCGTCTGAGACTGCGCATCTCCTGCCGCTGTTTTTTGCTCTGTGCGTCGTCGACTGCGCTTATCTTGATGCTGTTTTCTGCTCTGCTCGTCAGCGTCGGCGACTGCGCTGGTCCTGCTGCTGTTTTCTGCTCTGCTCGTCGGCGTCGGCGACTGCACTGACCCTGCTGCTGTTATCTGCTCTGCTTGTCGGTGTCGGCTACTGTGCTGTTCCTGCTGCTATTTTCTGCTCTGCTCATCGGCGTCAGAGACTGGGATGATCCTGCTGCTGTTTTCTGCTCTGCTCGTCTGCGTCAGCGAATGCGCTGATCCTGCTGCTGTTTCCTGCTCTGCTCGTCGCCGTCGGGGACTTCGCTGGTCCTGCTGTTGTTTTCTGCTCTGATCGCCGGCGTCGGCGATTGCGCTGGTCCTGCTGCTGTTTTCTGCTCTGCTCGTAGGCGTCGGCGACTGCGCTGGTCCTGCTGCTGTTTTCTGCACTGCTCATCGGCGTCTGCGACTGCGCTGTGTCCTGCTGCTGTTTTCTGCTCTGCTCGTCGGTGACTGCGCTGGTCCTGCTGCTGTTTTCTGCACTGCTCATAGGCGTCGGCAACTGCGTTGATCCTGCTGCTGTTTTCTGCTCTGCTCATTGGCGTCTGCGACCGCGCATCTCCTGCTGCTTTTTTCTGCTCTGCTCGTTGGCGACTGCGCATCTCCTGCTGCTGTTTTTTGCTCTGCTCGTCGGCGTCAGCGACTGCGCTTATCCTGCTGCTGTTTTCTGCTCTGCTCGTCGGCGTCTGCGACTGCGCATCTCCTGCTGCTGTTTTTTGCTCTGCTCGTCGGCGACTGCGCTGGTCCTGCTGCTGTTTCCTGCTCTGCTCGTCGCTGTTGGTGACTGCGCTGGTCCTGCTGTTGTTTTCTTCTCTGATTGTCGGCGTCGGCGACTGCGCTGGTCCTGCTGCTGTTTTCTGCTCTGCTCGTCGGCGTTGTCAACTGCACTGACCCTGCTGCTGTTTTCTGCTCTGCTTGTCCGCGTCGGCTACTGCGCTGATCCTGCTGCTATTTTCTGCTCTGCTCATCGGCATCAGCGACTGGGATGATCCTGCGGCTGTTTTCTGCACTGCTCGTCGGCGACTGCGCTGGTCCTGCTGCTGTTTTCTGCTCTGCTCGTCGGCGACTGCGCTGGTCCTGCTGCTGTTTTCTGCTCTGCTCGTTGGCGACTGCGCTGGTCCTGCTGCTGTTTTCTGCACTGCTCATCGGCGTCGGCGACTGCGCTGGTCCTGCTGTTGTTTTCGCCTCTGCTCGTCGGCAACTGCTCTGCTCGTCGGCGTCTGCGACTGCGCTGGTCCTGCTGCTGATTTCTGATCTGCTCGTTGGCGTCGGTGACTGCGTTGATCCTGCTGCTGTTTTCTGCTCTGCTCGTTGGCATCTGCGACTGCTCATCTCCTGCTGCTTTTTTCTGCTCTGCTCGTAGGCGTCAGCGACTGCGCTGATCCTGCTGCTGTTTTCTTCTCTGCTCATCGGCGTCTGCTCTGCTCATCGGCGACTGCGCTGATCCTGCTGCTGTTTCCTGCTCTGCTCGTCGCCGTCGGCGACTGCGCTGGTCCTGCTGTTGTTTTCTGCTCTGATCGTCGGCGTCGGCGATTGCGCTGGTCCTGCTGCTGTTTTCTTCTCTGCTCGTCAGCGTCTGCTCTGCTCGTCAGCGTCTGCGACTGCGCTGGTCCTGCTGCTGTTTTCTGCTCTGCTCATCGGCGACTGCGCTGGTCCTGCTGGTGTTTTCTGCACTGCTAATCGGCGTCGGCGACTGTGCTGATCTTGCTGCTGTTTTCTGCTCTGCTCGTAGGCGTCGGTGACTGTGCTGGTCCTGCTGCTGTTTTCTGCACTGCTCACCGGCGTCTGCGACTGCGCTGGTCCTACTGCTGTTTTCTGCTCTGCTCGTTGGCGACTGCGCTGGTCCTGCTGCTGTTTTCTGCACTGCTCATCGGCGTCGGCGACTGCGTTGATCCTGCTGCTGTTTTCTGCTCTGCTCATTGGCGTCTGCAACTGAGCATCTCCTGCTGCTGTTTTCTGCTCTGATCGTCTGCGACTGCGCATCTCCTGCTGCTTTTTTTTGCTCTGCTCGTCTGCATCAGCGACTGCACTTATCCTGCTGCTGTTTTCTGCTCTGCTCATAGGCGTCGGCGACACCGCTGGTCCTGCTGCTGTTTTCTGCACTGCTCATTGGCGTCGGCGACTGCGCTGATCCTGCTGCTGTTTTTTGCTCTGCTCGTAGGCGTCTGCGATTGCACATCTCCTGCTGCTGTTTTTTGCTCTGCTCGTCGGCGACGGCGCTGGTCCTGCTGCTGTTTTCTGCTCTGCTCATCGGCGTCGGCTACTGCGCTGATCCTGCTGCTGTTTTCTGCTCTGCTTGTCTGCGTCAGCGAATGCGCTGATCCTGCTGCTGTTTCCTGCTCTGCTCGTCGCCGTCGGTGACTGCGCTGGTCCTGCTGTTGTTTTCTGCTCTGATCGTCGGCGTCGGCGACTGCGCTGGTCCTGCTGCTGTTTTCTTCTCTGCTCGTCGGCGTCTGCTCTGCTCACCGGCGTCTGCGACTGCGCTGGTCCTGCTGCTGTTTTCTGCTCTGCTCATTGGCGACTGCGCTGGTGCTGCTGGTGTTTTCTGCACTGCTCATCGGCGTCTGCGACTGCGCATCTCCTGCTGCTGTTTTTTGCTCTGCTCGTCGGCGACTGCGCTGGTCCTGCTGCTGTTTTCTGCTCTGCTCGTCGCCGTCGGTGACTGCGCTGGTCCTGCTGTTGTTTTCTGCTCTGATTGTTGCCGTCGGCGACTGCGCTGGTCCTGCTGCTGTTTTTTGCTCTGCTCGTCGGCGTCGGCAACTGCACTGACCCTGCTGCTGTTTTCTGCTCTGCTTGTCGGTGTCGGCTACTGCGCTGATACTGCTGCTGTTTTCTGCTCTGCTCATTGCCGTCGCCGCCTGCGCTGGTCCTGCTGTTGTTTTCTTCTCTGCTCGTCAGCGTCTGCTCTGCTCGTCGGCGTCTGCGACTGCGCTGGTCCTGCTTCTGTTTTCTACTCTGCTCGTCGGTGACTGCGCTGGTCCTGCTAGTGTTTTCTGCACTACTCATCGGCGTCGGTGACTGCGCTGATCCTTCGGCTCTTTTCTGCACTGCTCGTCGGCGACTGCGCAGGTCCTCCTGCTGTTTTCTGCTCTGCTCGTCGGCGACTGCGCTGGTCCTTCTGCTGTTTTCTGCTCTGCTCGTCGGCGACTGCGCTGGTCCTGCTGCTGTTTTCTGCTCTGCTCGTCGGCGACTGCCCTGGTCCTGCTGCTGTTTTCTGCACTGCTCATAGGCGTCGGCGACTGCGCTGGTCCTGCTGTTGTTTTCGCCTCTGCTTGTCGGCGTCTGCGACTGCACTGGTCCTGCTGCTGTTTTCTGCTCTGCTCATCGGCGACTGCGCTGATCCTGCTGCTGTTTCCTGCTCTGCTCGTCGCCGTCGGAGACTGCGCTGGTCCTGCTGTTGTTTTCTGCTCTGATCGTCGGCGTCGGCGACTGCGCTAGTCCTGCTGCTGTTTTCTTCTCTGCTCGTCGGCGTCTGCTCTGCTCGTCGGCGTCTGCGACTGCGCTGGTCCTGCTGCTGTTTTCTGCTCTGCTCATCGGCGACTGCGCTGGTCCTGCTGGTGTTTTCTGCACTGCTCATCGGCGTTGGCGACTGTGCTGATCCTGCTGCTGTTTTCTGCTCTGCTCGTAGGCGTCGGCGACTGTGCTGGTCCTGCTGCTGTTTTCTGCACTGCTCACCGGCGTCTGCGACTGCGCTGGTCCTACTGCTGTTTTCTGCTCTGCTCGTTGGCGACTGCGCTGGTTCTGCTGCTGTTTTCTGCACTGCTCATCGGCGTCGGCGAATGCGTTGATCCTGCTGCTGTTTTCTGCTCTGCTCATTGGCGTCTGCGACTTAGCATCTCCTGCTGCTTTTTTCTGCTCTGCTCGTCGGCGTCAGCGACTGCGCTGACCCTGCTGCTGTTTTCTGCTCTGCTCGTCGGTGTCAGCGACTACGCTGATCCTGCTGCTGTTTTTTGCTCTGCTCGTCGACGACTGCGCTGGTCCTGCTGCTGTTTTCTGCACTGCTCATCGGCGTTGGCGACTGCGCTGATCCTGCTGCTGTTTTCTGCTCTGCTCGTAGGCGTCGGCGACTGCGCTAGTCCTGCTGCTGTTTTCTGCACTGCTCATTGGTGTCGGCGACTGCGCTGATCCTGCTGCTGTTTTCTGCTCTACTCGTCGGCGTCTGCACATCTCCTGCTGCTGTTTTTTGCTCTGCTCGTCGGCGACTGCGCTGGACCTGCTGCTGTTTTCTGCTCTGCTCATCGGCGTCGGCTACTGCGCTCATCCTGCTGCTGTTTTCTGCTCTGCTTGTCTGCATCAGCGAATGCGCTCATCCTGCTGCTGTTTCCTGCTCTGCTTGTCGCCGTCGGCGACTGCGCTGGTCCTGCTGTTGTTTTCTGCTCTGATCGTCGGCGTCGGCGACTGCGCTGGTCCTGCTGCTGTTCTCTTCTCTGCTCGTCGGCGTCTGCTCTGCTCGTCGGTGTCTGTGACTGCGCTGGTCCTGCTGCTGTTTTCTGCTCTGCTCATCGGCGACTGTGCTGATCCTGCTGCTGTTCCCTGCTCTGCTCGTCGCCGTCGGCGACTGCGCTGGTCCTGCTGTTGTTTTCTGCTCTGCTCGTTGGCGTCTGCGACTGCTCATCTCCTGTTGCTTTTTTCTGCTCTGCTCGTCGGCGTCAGCGACTGCGCTGATCCTGCTGCTGTTTTCTGCTCTGCTCGTCGGTGTCAGCGACTACGCTGATCCTGCTGCTGTTTTTTGCTCTGCTCGTCGACGACTGCGCTGGTCCTGCTGCTGTTTTCTGCACTGCTCATCGGCGTCGGCGACTGCGCTGATCCTGCTGCTGTTTTCTGCTCTGCTCGTAGGCGTCGGCGACTGCGCTAGTCCTGCTGCTGTTTTCTGCACTGCTCATCGGTGTCGGCGACTGCGCTGATCCTGCTGCTGTTTTCTGCTCTACTCGTCGGCGTCTGCGACTGCACATCTCCTGCTGCTGTTTTTTGCTCTGCTCGTCGGCGACTGCGCTGGACCTGCTGCTGTTTTCTGCTCTGCTCATCGGCGTCGGCTACTGCGCTCATCCTGCTGCTGTTTTCTGCTCTGCTTGTCTGCATCAGCGAATGCGCTCATCCTGCTGCTGTTTCCTGCTCTGCTTGTCGCCGTCGGCGACTGCGCTGGTCCTGCTGTTGTTTTCTGCTCTGATCGTCGGCGTCGGCGACTGCGCTGGTCCTGCTGCTGTTTTCTTCTCTGCTTGTCGGCGTCTGCTCTGCTCGTCGGTGTCTGCGACTGCGCTGGTCCTGCTGCTGTTTTCTGCTCTGCTCATCGGCGACTGCGCTGGTCCTGCTGGTGTTTTCTGCTCTGCTCGTATGCGTCGGCGACTGTGCTGGTCCTGCTGCTGTTTTCTGCACTGCTCACCGGCGTCTGCGACTGCGCTGGTCCTACTGCTGTTTTCTTCTCTGCTCGTTGGCGACTGCGCTGGTCCTGCTGCTGTTTTCTGCACTGCTCATCGGCGTTGGCGACTGCGTTGATCCTGCTGCTGTTTACTGCTCTGCTCATTGGCATCTGCGACTGAGCATCTCCTGCTGGTTTTTCTGCTCTGCTCGTTGGCGTCTGCGACTGCGCTGGTCCTGCTGCTGTTTTCTGCACTGCTCATCGGCGTCGGCGACTGCGCTGATCCTGCTGCTGTTATTAGCTCTGCTCGTCGGCGTCTGCGACTGCACATCTCCTGCTGCTGTTTTTTGCTCTGCTCGTCGGCGACTGCGCTGGTCCTGTGTCTGTATTCTGCTCTGCTCATCGGCGTCGGCTACTGCGCTGATCCTGCTGCTGTTTTCTGCTCTGCTTGTCTGCGTCAGCGAATGCGCTGATCCTGCTGCTGTTTCCTGCTCTGCTCGTCGCCGTCAGCGACTGCGCTGGTCCTGCTGTTGTTTTCTGCTCTGATCGTCGGCGTCGGCGACTGCGCTGGTCCTGCTGCTGTTTTCTTCTCTGCTCGTCGGCGTCTGCTCTGCTCATCGGCGTCTGCGACTGCGCTGGTCCTGCTGGTGTTTTCTGCACTGCTCATCGGCGTCGGAGACTGCGCTGGTCCTGCTGTTGTTTTTGCCTCTGCTCGTCGGCGTCTGCTACTGCGCTTGTCCTGCTGCTGTTTTCTGCTCTGCTCGTCGGCGAGTGCGCTGGTCCTGCTGCTGTTTTCTGCACTGCTCATCTGCGTCGGCGACTGTGCTGATCCTGCTGCTGTTTTCTGCTCTGCTCGTAGGCGTCGGCGACTGCGCTGGTCCTGCTGCTGTTTTCTGCACTGCTCATCGGCGTCGGCGACTGCGTTGATCCTGCTGCTTTTGTCTGCTCTGCTCATTGGCGTCTGCGACTGTGCATCTCCTGCTGTTTTTTTCTGTTCTGCTCGTCCGCGTCAGCGACTGCGCTGACCCTGCTGCTGTTTTCTGCTCTGATCGTCTGCGACTGCGCATCTCCTGCTGCTGTTTTTTTCTCTGCTCGTCGGCATCAGCGACTGCGTTTATCCTGCTGCTGTTTTCTGCTCTGCTCGTCGGCGTCTGCGACTGCGCATCTCCTGCTGCTGTTTTTTGCTCTGCTCGTCGGCGACTGCGCTGGTCCTGCTGCTGTTTTCTGCTCTGCTCATTGGCCTCGGCTACTGCGCTGATCCTTCTGCTGTTTTCTGCTCTGCTTGTCTCCGTCAGTGAATGCCCTGATCCTGCTGCTGTGTCCTGCTCTGCTCGTCGCCGTCGGCGACTGCGCTGGTCCTGCTGTTGTTTTCTGCTCTGATCGTCGGCGTCGGCGACTGTGCCGGTCCTGCTGGTGTTTTCTGCTCTGCTCATTGGCATCTGCGACTGCGTTGGTCCTGCTGCTTTTGTCTGCTCTGCTCATTGGCGTCTGCGACTGTGCATCTCCTGCTGCTTTTTTCTGCTCTGCTCGTCGGCGTCAGCGACTGCGCTGACCCTGCTGCTGTTTTCTGCTCTGATCGTCTGCGACTGCGCATCTCCTGCTGCTGTTTTTTGCTCTGTTCGTCGGCGTCAGCGACTGCGCTGATCCTGCTGCTGTTTTCTGCTCTGCTCGTCGGCGTCTGCGACTGCGCATCTCCTGCTGCTGTTTTTTGCTCTGCTCGTCGGCGACTGCGCTGGTCCTGCTGCTGTTTCCTGCTCTGCTCGTCGCCGTCGGTGACTGCGCTGGTCCTGCTGTTGTTTTCTGCTCTGATTGTCGGCGTCGGCGACTGCGCTGGTCCTGCTGCTGTTTTCTGCTCTGCTCGTCGGCGTCGGCAACTGCACTGACCCTGCTGCTGTTTTCTGCTCTGCTTGTCGGCGTCAGCTACTGCTCTGATACTGCTGCTATTTTCTGCTCTGCTCATCGGCGTCAGCGACTGGGATGATCCTGCTGCTGTTTTCTGCTCTGCTCATCTGCGTCAGCGAGTGTGCTGATCCTGCTGCTGTTTTCTGCTCTGCTCATCGCCGTCGGCACCTGCGCTGGTCCTGCTGTTGTTTTCTTCTCTGCTCGTCAGCGTCTGCTCTGCTCGTCGGCGTCTGCAACTGCGCTGGTCCTGCTGCTGTTTTCTGCTCTGCTCGTCGGTGACTGCCCTGGTCCTGCTAGTGTTTTCTGCACTGCTCATCGGCGTCGGTGACTGTGCTGATCTTGCGGCTGTTTTCTGTACTGCTCGTCGGCGACTGCGCAGGTCCTGCTGCTGTTTTCTGCTCTGCTCGTCGGCGACTGCACTGGTCCTGCTGCTGTTTTCTGCTCTGCTCGTCGGCGACTGCGCTGGCCCTGCCGCTGTTTTCTGCTCTGCTCGTCGGCGACTGCGCTGGTCCTGCTGCTGTTTTCTGCACTGCTCATCGGCGTCGGCGACTGCGCTGGTCCTGCTGTTGTTTTCGCCTCTGCTTGTCGGCGTCTGCGACTGCGCTGGTCCTGCTGCTGTTTTCTGCTCTGCTTGTCGGCGTCGGTGACTGCGTTGATCCTGCTGCTGTTTTCTGCTCTGCTCGTTGGCGTCTGCGACTGCTCATCTCCTGCTGCTTTTTTCTGCTCTGCTCGTCGGCGTCCGCGACTGCGCTGATCCTGCTGCTGTTTTCTGCTGTGCTCGTCGGTGTCAGCGACTACGCTGATCCTGCTGCTGTTTTTTGCTCTGCTCGTTGACGACTGCGCTGGTCCTGCTGCTGTTTTCTGCACTGCTCATCGGTGTCGGCGACTGCGCTGATCCTTCTTCTGTTTTCTGCTCTGCTCGTAGGCGTCGGCGACTGCGCTGGTCCTGCTGCTGTTTTCTTCACTGCTCATCGGCGTCGGCGACTGCGCTGATCCTGCTGCAGTTGTCTGCTCTGCTCGTCAGCGTCTGCGACTGCACATCTCCTGCTGCTGTTTTTTGCTCTGCTCGTCGGCGACTGCGCTGGTCCTGCTGCAGTTTTCTGCTCTGCTCATCGGCGTCGGCTATTGCGCTGATCCTGCTGCTGTTTTCTGCTCTGCTTGTCTGCGTCAGCGAATGCGCTGATCCTGCTGCTGTTTCCTGCTCTGCTCGTCGCCGTCGGCGACTGCGCTGGTCCTGCTGTTGTTTTCTGCTCTGATCGTCGGCGTCGGCGACTGCGCTGGTCCTGCTGCTGTTTTCTGCTCTGCTCGTCGGCGTCTGCTCTGCTCGTCGGCGTCTGTGACTGCGCTGGTCCTGCTGCTGTTTTCTTTTCTGCTCATCCGCGACTGCGCTGATCCTGCTGCTGTTTCCTGCTCTGCTCGTCGCCGTCGGCGACTGCGCTGGTCCTGCTGTTGTTTTCTGCTCTGATCGTCGGCGTCGGTGACTGCGCTGGTCCTGCTGCTGTTTTCTTCTCTGCTCGTCGGTGTCTGCTCTGCTCGTCGGCGTCTGCGACTGCGCTGGTCCTGCTGCTGTTTTCTGCTCTGCTCATCGGCGACTGCGCTGGTCCTGCTGGTGTTTTCTGCACTGCTAATCGGCGTCGGCGACTGTGCTGATCCTGCTGCTGTTTTCTGCTCTGCTCGTCTGCGTCGGCGACTGTGCTGGTCCTGCTGCTGTTTTCTGCACTGCTCATCGGCGTCTGCGACTGCGCTGGTCCTACTGCTGTTTTCTGCCCTGCTCGTTGGCGACTGCGCTGGTCCTGCTGCTGTTTTCTGCACTGCTCATCGGCGTCGGCGACTGCGTTGATCCTGCTGCTGTTTTCTGCTCTGCTCATTGGCGTCTGCGACTGAGCATCTCCTGCTGCTTTTTTCTGCTCTGCTCGTCGGCGTCAGCGACTACGCTGACCCTGCTGCTGTTTTCTGCTCTGATCGTCTGCAACTGCGCATCTCCTGCTGCTGTTTTTTGCTCTGCTCGTCGGCATCAGCGACTGCGCTTATCCTGCTGCTGTTTTCTGCTCTGCTCGTCAGCGTCTGCGACTGCGCATCTCCTGCTGCTGTTTTTTGCTCTGCTCGTTGGCGACTGCGCTGGTCCTGCTGCTGTTTTCTGCTCTGCTCATCGGCGTCGGCTACTGCGCTGATCCTTCTGCTGTTTTCTGCTCTGCTTGTCTGCGTCAGCGAATGCGCTGATCCTGCTGCTGTTTCCTGCTCTGCTCGTTGCCTTCGGCGACTGCGCTGGTCCTGCTGTTGTTTTCTGCTCTGATCGTCGGCGTCGGCGACTGCGCTGGTCCTGCTGCTGTTTTCTTCTCTGCTCGTCGGGGTCTGCTCTGCTCGTCGGCATCTGCGACTGCGCTGGTCCTGCTGCTGTTTTCTGCTCTGCTCATCGGCGAGTGTGCTGGTCCTGCTGGTGTTTTCTGCACTGCTCATCGGCGTCGGCGACTGCGCTGGTCCTGCTGCTGTTTTCTGCTCTGCTCGTCGGCGACTGCGCTGGTCCTGCTGCTGTTTTCTGCACTGCTCATCGGCGTCTGCGACTGCGCTGTGTCCTGCTGCTGTTTTCTGCTCTGCTCGTCGGCGACTGCGCTGGTCCTGCTGCTGTTTTCTGCACTGCTCATAGGCGTCGGCGACTGCGCTGGTCCTGCTGCTGTTTTCTGCTCTGCTCCTTGGCGTCCGCGTCTGCGCATCACCTGCTGCTTTTTTCTGCTCTGCTCGTCGGTGACAGCGACTGCGCCGACCCTGCTGCTGTTTTCTGCTCTGATCGTCTGCGACTGCACATCTCCTGCTGCTGTTTTTTGCTCTGCTCGTCGGCGTCAGCGACTGCGCTGATCCTGCTGCTGTTTTCTGCTCTGCTCGTCGGCGTCTGCGACTGCGCATCTCCTGCTGCTGTTTTCTGCTCTACTCGTCGGCGTCGGCAACTGCACTGACCCTGCTGCTGTTTTCTGCTCTGCTTGTCGGCGTCGGCTACTGCGCTGATCCTGCTGCTATTTTCTGCTCTGCTCATCGGCGTCAGCGACTGGGATGATCCTGCTGCTGTTTTCTGCTCTGCTCATCTGCGTCAGTGAATGCGCTGATCCTGCTGCTGTTTTCTGCTCTGCTCATCGCCGTCGGCGCCTGCACTGGTCCTGCTGTTGTTTTCTTCTCTGCTCGTCAGCGTCCGCTCTGCTCGTCGACGTCTGCGACTGCGCTGGTCCTGCTGCTGTTTTCTGCTCTGCTCGTCGGTGACTGCGCTGGTCCTGCTAGTGTTTTCTGCACTGCTCATCGGCGTCGGTGACTGCGCTGATCCTGCGGCTGTTTTCTGCACTGCTCGTCGGAGACTGCGTAGGTCCTGCTGCTGTTTTCTGCTCTGCTCGTCGGTGACTGCGCTGGTCCTGCTGCTGTTTTCTGCTCTGCTCGTCGGCGACTGCGCTGGTCCTGCTGCTGTTTTCTGCACTGCTCATCGGCGTCGGCGACTGCGCTGGTCCTGCTGTGGTTTTCTGCTCTGCTCATCTGCGTCAGTGAATGCGCTGATCCTGCTGCTGTTTTCTGCACTGCTCATCGGCGTCGGCGACTGCGCTGGTCCTGCTGTTGTTTTCGCCTCTGCTCGTCGGCGTCTGCTCTGCTCGTGGGCATCTGCGACTGCGCTGGTCCTGCTGCTGTTTTCTGCACTGCTCATCGGCGTCGGCGAATGTGCTGATCCTGCTGCTGTTTTCATCTCTGCTCGTAGGCGTCTGCGACTGCGCTGGTCCTGCTGCTGTTTTCTGCACTGCTCATCGGCGTCTGCGACTGCGCTGTGTCCTGCTGCTGATTTCTGCTCTGCTCGTCGGCGACTGCGCTGGTCCTGCTGCTGTTTTCTGCACTGCTCATAGGCGTCGGCAACTGCGTTGATCCTGCTGCTGTTTTCTGCTCTGCTCATTGGCGTCTGCGACCGCGCATCTCCTGCTGCTTTTTTCTGCTCTGCTCGTTGGCGTCAGAGACTGCGCTGACCCTGCTGCTGTTTTCTGCTCTGATCGTCGGCGACTGCGCATCTCCTGCTGCTGTTTTTTGCTCTGCTCGTCGGCGTCAGCGACTGAGCTGATCCTGCTGCTGTTTTCTGCTCTGCTCGTTGGCGTCTGCGACTGCGCATCTCCTGCTGCTGTTTTTTGCTCTGCTCGTCGGCGTCAGCGACTGAGCTGATCCTGCTGCTGTTTTCTGCTCTGCTCGTCGGCGTCTGCGACTGCGCATCTCCTGCTGCTGTTTCCTGCTCTGCTCGTCGCTGTTGGTGACTGCGCTGGTCCTGCTGTTGTTTTCTGCTCTGATTGTCGGCGTCGGCGACTGCGCTGGTCCTGCTGCTGTTTTCTGCTCTGCTCGTCGGCGTTGGCAACTGCACTGACCGTGCTGCTGTTTTCTGCTCTGCTTGTCCGCGTCGGCTACTGCGCTGATCCTGCTGCTATTTTCTGCTCTGCTCATCGGCATCAGCGACTGGGATGATCCTGCTGCTTTTTTCTGCTCTGCTCATCTGCGTCAGCGAATGCGCTGATCCTGCTGCTGTTTTCCGCTCTGCTCATCGCCGTCGGCGCCTGCACTGGTCCTGCTGTTGTTTTCTTCTCTGCTCGTCAGCGTCTGCTCTGCTCGTCGGCGTCTGTGACTGCGCATCTCCTGCTGCTGTTTTTTGCTCTGCTCGTCGGCGACTGCGCTGGTCCTGCTGCTGTTTCCTGCTCTGCTCGTCGGCGTCAGCGACTGCGCTGATCCTGCTGCTGTTTTCTGCTCTGCTCGTCGGCGTCTGCGACTGCGCATCTCCTGCTGCTGTTTTCTGCTCTACTCGTCGGCGTCAGCGACTGGGATGATCCTGCTGCTGTTTTCTGCTCTGCTCATCTGCGTCAGTGAATGCGCTGATCCTGCTGCTGTTTTCTGCTCTGCTCATCGCCGTCGGCGCCTGCACTGGTCCTGCTGTTGTTTTCTTCTCTGCTCGTCAGCGTCTGCTCTGCTCCTCGACGTCTGCGACTGCGCTGGTCCTGCTGCTGTTTTCTGCTCTGCTCGTCGGTGACTGCGCTGGTCCTGCTAGTGTTTTCTGCACTGCTCATCGGTGTCGGTGACTGCGCTGATCCTGCGGCTGTTTTCTGCACTGCTCGTCGGAGACTGCGTAGGTCCTGCTGCTGTTTTCTGCTCTGCTCGTCGGCGACTGCGCTAATCCTGCTGCTGTTTTCTGCTCTGCTCGTCGGCGACTGCGCTGGTCCTGCTGCTGTTTTCTGCACTGCTCATCGGCGTCGGCGACTGCGCTGGTCCTGCTGTGGTTTTCTGCTCTGCTCATCTGCGTCACTGAATGCGCTGATCCTGCTGCTGTTTTCTGCTCTGCTCATCGCCGTCGGCGCCTGCGCTGGTCCTGCTGTTGTTTTCTTCTCTGCTCGTCAGCGTCTGCTCTGCTCCTCGGCGGCTGCGACTGCGCTGGTCCTGCTGCTGTTTTCTGCTCTACTCGTCGGCGACTGCGCTGGTCCTGCTGCTGTTTTCTGCACTGCTCATCGCCGTCTGCGACTGCGCTAGTCCTGCTGCTGTTTTCTGCTCTGCTCTTCGGTGACTGCGCTGCTCCTGCTAGTGTTTTCTGCACTGCTCATCGGCATCGGTGACTGCGCTGATCCTGCGGCTGTTTTCTGCACTGCTCGTCGGCGACTGCGCAGGTCCTGCTGCTGTTTTGTGCTCTGCTTGTCGGCGACTGCGCTGGTCCTGCTGCTGTTTTCTGCTCTGCTCGTCAGCGACTGCGCTGGTCCTGCTGCTTTTTCTGCTCTGCTCGTCGGCGTCAGCGACTGCGCTGACCCTGCTGCTGTTTTCTGCTCTGATCGTCTGCGACTGCGCATCTCCTGCTGCTGTTTTTTTCTCTGCTCGTCGGCATCAGCGACTGCGCTTATCCTGCTGCTGTTTTCTGCTCTGCTCGTCGGCGTCTGCAACTGCGCATCTCCTGCTGCTGTTTTTTGCTCTGCTCGTCGGCGACTGCGCTGGTCCTGCTGGTGTTTTCTGCTCTGCTCATCGGCGTCGGCTACTGCGCTGATTCTTCTGCTGTTTTCTGCTCTGCTTGTCTCCGTCAGTGAATGCGCTGATCCTGCTGCTGTGTCCTGCTCTGCTCGTCGCCGTCGGCGACTGCGCTGGTCCTGCTGTTGTTTTCTGCTCTGATCGTCGGCGTCGGCGACTGTGCCGGTCCTGCTTGTGTTTTCTGCTCTGCTCATTGGCATCCGCGACTGCGCTGACCCTGATGCTGTTTTCTGCTCTGATCGTCTGCGACCGCGCATCTCCTGCTGCTGTTTTCTGCTCTGCTCGTCGGCGTCAGCGACTGCGCTGACCCTGATGCTGTTTTCTGCTCTGATCGTATGCGACCGCGCATCTCCTGCTACTGTTTTTTGCTCTGTTCGTCGGCGTCAGCGACTGCGCTGATCCTGCTGCTGTTTTCTGCTTTGCTCGTCGGCGTCTGCGACTGCGCATCTCCTGCTGCTGTTTTTTGCTCTGCTCGTCGGCGACTGCGCCGGTCCTGCTGCTGTTTCCTGCTCTGCTCGTCGCCGTCGGTGACTGCGCTGGTCCTGCTGTTGTTTTCTGCTCTGATTGTCGGCGTCGGCGACTGCGCTGGTCCTGCTGCTGCTTTCTGCTCTGCTCGTCGGCGTCGGCAACTGCACTGACCCTGCTGCTGTTTTCTGCTCTGCTTGTCGGCGTCGGCTACTGCTCTGATCCTGCTGCTATTTTCTGCTCTGCTCATCGGCGTCAGCGACTGGGATGATCCTGCTGCTGTTTTCTGCTCTGCTCATCTGCGTCAGCGAGTGTGCTGATCCTGCTGCTGTTTTCTGCTCTGCTCATCGCCGTCGGCGCCTGCGCTGGTCCTGCTGTTGTTTTCTTCTCTGCTCGTCAGCGTCTGCTCTGCTCGTCGGCGTCTGCAACTGCGCTGGTCCTGCTGCTGTTTTCTGCTCTGCTCGTCGGTGACTGCCTTGGTCCTGCTAGTGTTTTCTGCACTGCTCATCGGCGTCGGTGACTGTGCTGATCTTGCGGCTGTTTTCTGCACTGCTCGTCGGAGACTGCGTAGGTCCTGCTGCTGTTTTCTGCTCTGCTCGTCGGCGACTGCGCTGGTCCTGCTGCTGTTTTCTGCTCTGCTCGTCGGCGACTGCGCTGGTCCTGCTGCTGTTTTCTGCACTGCTCATCGGCGTCGGCGACTGCGCTGGTCCTGCTGTGGTTTTCTGCTCTGCTCATCTGCGTCAGTGAATGCGCTGATCCTGCTGCTGTTTTCTGCTCTGCTCATCGCCGTCGGCGCCTGCACTGGTCCTGCTGTTGTTTTCTTCTCTGCTCGTCAGCGTCTGCTCTGCTCCTCGGCGTCTGCGACTGTGCTGGTCCTGCTGCTGTTTTCTGCTCTACTCGTCGGCGACTGTGCTGGTCCTGCTGCTGTTTTCTGCTCTGCTCGTCGGCGACTGCGCTGGTCCTGCTGCTGTTTTCTGCACTGCTCATCGGCGTCGGCGACTGCGCTGGTCCTGCTGTTGTTTTCGCCTCTGCTCGTCGGCGTCTGCTCTGCTCGTGGGCATCTGCGACTGCGCTGGTCCTGCTGCTGTTTTCTGCACTGCTCATCGGCGTCGGCGAATGTGCTGATCCTGCTTCTGTTTTCATCTCTGCTCGTAGGTGTCTGCGACTGCGCTGGTCCTGCTGCTGTTTTCTGCACTGCTCATCGGCGTCTGCGACTGCGCTGTGTCCTGCTGCTGATTTCTGCTCTGCTCGTCGGCGACTGCGCTGGTCCTGCTGCTGTTTTCTGCACTGATCATAGGCGTCGGCAACTGCGTTGATCCTGCTGCTGTTTTCTGCTCTGCTCATTGGCGTCTGCGACCGTGCATCTCCTGCTGCTTTTTTCTGCTCTGCTCGTCGGCGTCAGAGACTGCGCTGACCCTGCTGCTGTTTTCTGCTCTGATCGTCGGCGACTGCGCATCTCCTGCTGCTGTTTTTTGTTCTGCTCGTCGGCGTCAGCGACTGTGCTGATCCTGCTGCTGTTTTCTGCTCTGCTCGTCGGCGTCTGCGACTGCTCATCTCCTGCTGCTGTTTTTTGCTCTGCTCGTCGGCGACTGCGCTGGTCCTGCTGCTGTTTCCTGCTCTGCTCGTCGCTGTTGGTGACTGAACTGGTCCTGCTCTTGTTTTCTGCTCTGATTGTCGGCGTCGGCGACTGCGCTGGTCCTGCTGCTGTTTTCTGCTCTGCTCGTCGGCGTTGGCAACTGCACTGACCGTGCTGCTGTTTTCTGCTCTGCTTGTCCGCGTCGGCTACTGCGCTGATCCTGCTGCTATTTTCTGCTCTGCTCATCGGCATCAGCGACTGGGATGATCCTGCTGCTGTTTTCTGCTCTGCTCATCTGCGTCAGCGAATGCGCTGATCCTGCTGCTGTTTTCCGCTCTGCTCATCGCGGTCGGCGCCTGCACTGGTCCTGCTGTTGTTTTCTTCTCTGCTCGTCAGCGTCTGCTCTGCTCGTCGGCGTCTGCGACTGCGCTGGTCCTGCTGCTGTTTGCTGCTCTGCACGTCGGCGTCAGCGACTGCGCTGATCCTGCTGCTGTTTTTTGCTCTGCTCGTCGGCGACTGCGCTGGTCCTGCTGCTGTTTGCTGCTCTGCACGTCGGCGTCAGCGACTGCGCTGATCCTGCTGCTGTTTTCTGCTCTGCTCGTCGGCGTCTGCGACTGCGCATCTCCTGCTGCTGTTTTCTGCTCTACTCGTCGGCATCGGCAACTGCACTGACCCTGCTGCTGTTTTCTGCTCTGCTTGTCGGCGTCGGCTACTGCGCTGATCCTGCTGCTATTTTCTGCTCTGCTCATCGGCGTCAGCGACTGGGATGATCCTGCTGCTGTTTTCTGCTCTGCTCATCTGCGTCAGTGAATGCGCTGATCCTGCTGCTGTTTTCAGCTCTGCTCATCGCCGTCGGCGCCTGCACTGGTCCTGCTGTTGTTTTCTTCTCTGCTCGTCAGCGTCTGCTCTGCTCGTCGACGTCTGCGACTGCGCTGGTCCTGCTGCTATTTTCTGCTCTGCTCGTCGGTGACTGCGCTGGTCCTGCTAGTGTTTTCTGCACTGCTCATCGGCGTCGGTGACTGCGCTGATCCTGCGGCTGTTTTCTGCACTGCTCGTCGGAGACTGCGTAGGTCCTGCTGCTGTTTTCTGCTCTGCTCGTCGGCGACTGCGCTGGTCCTGCTGCTGTTTTCTGCTCTGCTCGTCGGCGACTGCGCTGGTCCTGCTGCTGTTTTCTGCACTGCTCATCGGCGTCGGCGACTGCGCTGGTCCTGCTGTGGTTTTCTGCTCTGCTCATCTGCGTCAGTGAATGCGCTGATCCTGCTGCTGTTTTCTGCTCTGCTCATCGCCGTCGGCGCCTGCACTGGTCCTGCTGTTTTTTTCTTCTCTGCTCGTCAGCGTCTGCTCTGCTCGTCGGCGTCTGCGACAGCGCTGGTCCTGCTGCTGTTTTCTGCTCTACTCGTCGGCGACTGCGCTGGTCCTGCTGCTGTTTTCTGCTCTGCTCGTCGGCGACTGCGCTGGTCCTGCTGCTGTTTTCTGCACTGCTCATCGGCGTCGGCGACTGCGCTGGTCCTGCTGTTGTTTTCGCCTCTGCTCGTCGGCGTCTGCTCTGCTCGTGGGCATCTGCGACTGCGCTGGTCCTGCTGCTGTTTTCTGCACTGCTCATCGGCGTCGGCGAATGTGCTGATCCTGCTGCTGTTTTCATCTCTGCTCGTAGGCGTCTGCGACTGCGCTGGTCCTGCTGCTGTTTTCTGCACTGCTCATCGGCGTCTGCGACTGCGCTGTGTCCTGCTGCTGATTTCTGCTCTGCTCGTCGGCGAGTGCGCTGGTGCTGCTGCTGTTTTGTGCACTGCTCATAGGCGTCGGCAACTGCATTGATCCTCCTGCTGTTTTCTGCTCTGCTCATTGGCGTCTGCGACCGGGCATCTCCTGCTGCTTTTTTCTGCTCTGCTCGTCGGCGTCAGAGACTGCGCTGACCCTGCTGCTGTTTTCTGCTCTGATCGTCGGCGACTGCGCATCTCCTGCTGCTGTTTTTTGCTCTGCTCGTCGGCGTCAGCGACTGCGCTGATCCTGCTGCTGTTTTCTGCTCTGCTCGTCGGCGTCTGAGACTGCGCATCTCCTGCTGCTGTTTTTTGCTCTGCTCGTCGGCGACTGCGCTGGTCCTGCTGCTGTTTCCTGCTCTGCTCGTCGCTGTTGGTGACTGCGCTGGTCCTGCTGTTGTTTTCTGCTCTTATTGTCGGCGTCGGCGACTGCGCTGGTCCTGCTGCTGTTTTCTGCTCTGCTCGTCGGCGTTGGCAACTGCACTGACCGTGCTGCTGTTTTCTGCTCTGCTTGTCCGCGTCGGCTACTGCGCTGATCCTGCTGCTATTTTCTGCTCTGCTCATCGGCATCAGCGACTGGGATGATCCTGCTGCTGTTTTCTGCTCTGCTCATCTGCGTCAGCGAATGCGCTGATCCTGCTGCTGTTTTCCGCTCTGCTCATCGCCGTCGGCGCCTGCACTGGTCCTGCTGTTGTTTTCTTCTCTGCTCGTCAGCGTCTGCTCTGCTCGTCGGCGTCTGCGACTGCGCTGGTCCTGCTGCTGTTTTCTGCTCTGCTCTTCGGTGACTGCGCTGGTGCTGCTAGTGTTTTCTGCACTGCTCATCGGCATCGGTGACTGCGCTGATACTGCGGCTGTTTTCTGCACTGCTCGTCGGCGACTGCGCAGGTCCTGCTGCTGTTTTCTGCTCTGCTCGTCGGCGACTGCGCTGGTCCTGCTGCTGTTTTCTGCTCTGCTCGTCGGCGACTGCGCTGGTCCTGCTGCTGTTTTCTGCTCTGCTCGTCGGCGACTGCGCTGGTCCTGCTGCTGTTTTCTGCTCTGCTCGTCGGCGTCAGCGACTGCGCTGACCCTGCTGCTGTTTTCTGCTCTGATCATCTGCGACTGCGCATCTCCTGCTGCTGTTTTTTTCTCTGCTCGTCGGCATCAGCGACTGCGCTTATCCTGCTGCTGTTTTCTGCTCTGCTCGTCGGCGTCTGCAACTGCGCATCTCCTGCTGCTGTTTTTTGCTCTGCTCGTCGGCGACTGCGCTGGTCCTGCTGCTGTTTTCTGCTCTGCTCATCGGCGTCGGCTACTGCGCTGATTCTTCTGTTGTTTTCTGCTCTGCTTGTCTCCGTCAGTGAATGCGCTGATCCTGCTGCTGTGTCCTGCTCTGCTCGTCGCCGTCGGCGACTGCGCTGGTCCTGCTGTTGTTTTCTGCTCTGATCGTCGGCGTCGTCGACTGTGCCGGTCCTGCTGGTGTTTTCTGCTCTGCTCATTGGCATCTGCGACTGTGCATCTCCTGCTGCCTTTTTCTGCTCTGCTCGTCGGCGTCAGCGACTGCGCTGACCCTGATGCTGTTTTCTGCTCTGATCGTCTGCGACCGCACATCTCCTGCTGCTGTTTTTTGCTCTGTTCGTCGGCGTCAGCGACTGCGCTGATCCTGCTGCTGTTTTCTGCTCTGCTCGTCGGCGTCTGCGACTGCGCATCTCCTGCTGCTGTTTTTTGCACTGCTCGTCGGCGACTGCGCTGGTCCTGCTGTTGTTTTCTGCTCTGATTGTCGGCGTCGGCAACTGCACTGACCCTGCTGCTGTTTTCTGCTCTGCTTGTCGGCGTCGGCTACTGCTCTGATCCTGCTGCTATTTTCTGCTCTGCTCATCGGCGTCAGTGACTGGGATGATCCTGCTGCTGTTTTCTGCTCTGCTCATCTGCGTCAGCGAGTGTGCTGATCCTGCTGCTGTTTTCTGCTCTGCTCATCGCTGTCGGCGCATGCGCTGGTCCTGCTGTTGTTTTCTTCTCTGCTCGTCAGCGTCTGCTCTGCTCGTCGGCGTCTGCATCTGCGCTGGTCCTGCTGCTGTTTTCTGCTCTGCTCGTCGGTGACTGCCTTGGTCCTGCTAGTGTTTTCTGCACTGCTCATCGGCGTCGGTGACTGTGCTGAACTTGCGGCTGTTTTCTGCACTGCTCGTCGGCGACTGCGCAGGTCCTGCTGCTGTTTTCTGCTCTGCTCGTCGGCGACTGCACTGGTCCTGCTGCTGTTTTCTGCTCTGCTCGTCGGCGACTGCGCTGGCCCTGCCGCTGTTTTCTGCTCTGCTCGTCGGCGACTGCGCTGGTCCTGCATTGTTTTCTGCACTGCTCATCGGCGTCGGCGACTGCGCTGGTCCTGCTGTTGTTTTCGCCTCTGCTTGTCGGCATCTGCGACTGCGCTGGTCCTGCTGCTGTTTTCTGCTCTGCTCGTCGGCGTCGGTGACTGCGTTGATCCTGCTGCTGTTTTCTGCTCTGCTCGTTGGCGTCTGCGACTGCTCATCTCCTGATGCTTTTTTCTGCTCTGCTCGTCGGCGTCAGCGACTGCGCTGATCCTGCTGCTGTTTTCTGCTGTGCTCGTCGGTGTCAGCGACTACCTGATCCTGCTGCTGTTTTTTGCTCTGCTCGTTGACGACTGCGCTGATCCTTCTTCTGTTTTCTGCTCTGCTCGTAGGCGTCGGCGACTGCGCTGGTCCTGCTGCTGTTTTCTGCTCTGCTCATCGGCGTCGGCTATTGCGCTGATCATGCTGCTGTTTTCTGCTCTGCTTGTCTGCGTCAGCGAATGCGCTGATCCTGCTGCTGTTTCCTGCTCTGCTCGTCGCCGTCGGCGACTGCGCTGGTCATGCTGTTGTTTTCTGCTCTGATCGTCGGCGTCGGTGACTGCGCTGGTCCTGCTGCTGTTTTCTTCTCTGCTCGTCGGCGTCTGCTCTACTCGTCGGCGTCTGCGACTGCGCTGGTCCTGCTGCTGTTTTCTGCTCTGCTCATCGGCGACTGCGCTGCTCCTGCTGGTGTTTTCTGCACTGCTAATCGGCGTCGGCGACTGTGCTGATCCTGCTGCTTTTTTCTGCTCTGCTCGTAGGCGTCGGCGACTGTGCTGGTCCTGCTGCTGTTTTCTGCACTGCTCATCGGCGTCTGCGACTGCGCTGGTCCTACTGCTGTTTTCTGCCCTCCTCGTTGGCGACTGCGCTGGTCCTGCTGCTGTTTTCTGCACTGCTCATCGGCGTCGGCGACTGCGTTGATCCTGCTGCTGTTTTCTGCTCTGCTCATTTGCGTCTGCGACTGAGCATCTCCTGCTGCTTTTTTCTGCTCTGCTCGTCGGCGTCAGCGACTGCGCTGACCCTGCTGCTGTTTTCTGCTCTGATCGTCTGCAACTGCGCATCTCCTGCTGCTGTTTTTTGTTCTGCTCGTCGGCATCAGCGACTGCGCTTATCCTGCTGCTGTTTTCTGCTCGGCTCGTCAGCGTCTGCGACTGCGCATCTCCTGCTGCTGTTTTTTGCTCTGCTCGTTGGCGACTGCGCTGGTCCTGCTGCTGTTTTCTGCTCTGCTCATCGGCGTCGGCTACTGCGCTGATCCTTCTGCTGTTTTCTGCTCTGCTTGTCTGCGTCAGCGAATGCGCTGATCCTGCTGCTGTTTCCTGCTCTGCTCGTTGCCGTCGGCGACTGCGCTGGTCCTGCTGTTGTTTTCTGCTCTGATCGTCGGCGTCGGCGACTGCGCTGGTCCTGCTGCTGTTTTCTTCTCTGCTCGTCGGCGTCTGCTCTGCTCGTCGGCGTCTGCGACTGCGCTGGTCCTGCTGCTGTTTTCTGCTCTGCTCATCGGCGAGTGTGCTGGTCCTGCTGGTGTTTTCTGCACTGCTCATCGGCGTCGGCGACTGCGCTGGTCCTGCTGTTGTTTTCGCCTCTGCTCGTCGGCGTCTGCGACTGCGCTGGTCCTGCTGCTGTTTTCTGCTCTGCTCGTCGGCGACTGTGCTGGTCCTGCTGCTGTTTTCTGCACTGCTCATCGGCGTCGGCGAATGTGCTGATCCTGCTGCTGTTTTCATCTCTGCTCGTAGGCGTCGGCGACTGCGCTGGTCCTGCTGCTGTTTGCTGCTCTGCACGTCGGCGTCAGCGACTGCGCTGATCCTGCTGCTGTTTTTTGCTCTGCTCGTCGGCGACTGCGCTGGTCCTGCTGCTGTTTGCTGCTCTGCACGTCGGCGTCAGCGACTGCGCTGATCCTGCTGCTGTTTTCTGCTCTGCTCGTCGGCGTCTGCGACTGCGCATCTCCTGCTGCTGTTTTCTGCTCTACTCGTCGGCATCGGCAACTGCACTGACCCTGCTGCTGTTTTCTGCTCTGCTTGTCGGCGTCGGCTACTGCGCTGATCCTGCTGCTATTTTCTGCTCTGCTCATCGGCGTCAGCGACTGGGATGATCCTGCTGCTGTTTTCTGCTCTGCTCATCTGCGTCAGTGAATGCGCTGATCCTGCTGCTGTTTTCAGCTCTGCTCATCGCCGTCGGCGCCTGCACTGGTCCTGCTGTTGTTTTCTTCTCTGCTCGTCAGCGTCTGCTCTGCTCGTCGACGTCTGCGACTGCGCTGGTCCTGCTGCTATTTTCTGCTCTGCTCGTCGGTGACTGCGCTGGTCCTGCTAGTGTTTTCTGCACTGCTCATCGGCGTCGGTGACTGCGCTGATCCTGCGGCTGTTTTCTGCACTGCTCGTCGGAGACTGCGTAGGTCCTGCTGCTGTTTTCTGCTCTGCTCGTCGGCGACTGCGCTGGTCCTGCTGCTGTTTTCTGCTCTGCTCGTCGGCGACTGCGCTGGTCCTGCTGCTGTTTTCTGCACTGCTCATCGGCGTCGGCGACTGCGCTGGTCCTGCTGTGGTTTTCTGCTCTGCTCATCTGCGTCAGTGAATGCGCTGATCCTGCTGCTGTTTTCTGCTCTGCTCATCGCCGTCGGCGCCTGCACTGGTCCTGCTGTTTTTTTCTTCTCTGCTCGTCAGCGTCTGCTCTGCTCGTCGGCGTCTGCGACAGCGCTGGTCCTGCTGCTGTTTTCTGCTCTACTCGTCGGCGACTGCGCTGGTCCTGCTGCTGTTTTCTGCTCTGCTCGTCGGCGACTGCGCTGGTCCTGCTGCTGTTTTCTGCACTGCTCATCGGCGTCGGCGACTGCGCTGGTCCTGCTGTTGTTTTCGCCTCTGCTCGTCGGCGTCTGCTCTGCTCGTGGGCATCTGCGACTGCGCTGGTCCTGCTGCTGTTTTCTGCACTGCTCATCGGCGTCGGCGAATGTGCTGATCCTGCTGCTGTTTTCATCTCTGCTCGTAGGCGTCTGCGACTGCGCTGGTCCTGCTGCTGTTTTCTGCACTGCTCATCGGCGTCTGCGACTGCGCTGTGTCCTGCTGCTGATTTCTGCTCTGCTCGTCGGCGAGTGCGCTGGTGCTGCTGCTGTTTTGTGCACTGCTCATAGGCGTCGGCAACTGCATTGATCCTCCTGCTGTTTTCTGCTCTGCTCATTGGCGTCTGCGACCGGGCATCTCCTGCTGCTTTTTTCTGCTCTGCTCGTCGGCGTCAGAGACTGCGCTGACCCTGCTGCTGTTTTCTGCTCTGATCGTCGGCGACTGCGCATCTCCTGCTGCTGTTTTTTGCTCTGCTCGTCGGCGTCAGCGACTGCGCTGATCCTGCTGCTGTTTTCTGCTCTGCTCGTCGGCGTCTGAGACTGCGCATCTCCTGCTGCTGTTTTTTGCTCTGCTCGTCGGCGACTGCGCTGGTCCTGCTGCTGTTTCCTGCTCTGCTCGTCGCTGTTGGTGACTGCGCTGGTCCTGCTGTTGTTTTCTGCTCTTATTGTCGGCGTCGGCGACTGCGCTGGTCCTGCTGCTGTTTTCTGCTCTGCTCGTCGGCGTTGGCAACTGCACTGACCGTGCTGCTGTTTTCTGCTCTGCTTGTCCGCGTCGGCTACTGCGCTGATCCTGCTGCTATTTTCTGCTCTGCTCATCGGCATCAGCGACTGGGATGATCCTGCTGCTGTTTTCTGCTCTGCTCATCTGCGTCAGCGAATGCGCTGATCCTGCTGCTGTTTTCCGCTCTGCTCATCGCCGTCGGCGCCTGCACTGGTCCTGCTGTTGTTTTCTTCTCTGCTCGTCAGCGTCTGCTCTGCTCGTCGGCGTCTGCGACTGCGCTGGTCCTGCTGCTGTTTTCTGCTCTGCTCTTCGGTGACTGCGCTGGTGCTGCTAGTGTTTTCTGCACTGCTCATCGGCATCGGTGACTGCGCTGATACTGCGGCTGTTTTCTGCACTGCTCGTCGGCGACTGCGCAGGTCCTGCTGCTGTTTTCTGCTCTGCTCGTCGGCGACTGCGCTGGTCCTGCTGCTGTTTTCTGCTCTGCTCGTCGGCGACTGCGCTGGTCCTGCTGCTGTTTTCTGCTCTGCTCGTCGGCGACTGCGCTGGTCCTGCTGCTGTTTTCTGCTCTGCTCGTCGGCGTCAGCGACTGCGCTGACCCTGCTGCTGTTTTCTGCTCTGATCATCTGCGACTGCGCATCTCCTGCTGCTGTTTTTTTCTCTGCTCGTCGGCATCAGCGACTGCGCTTATCCTGCTGCTGTTTTCTGCTCTGCTCGTCGGCGTCTGCAACTGCGCATCTCCTGCTGCTGTTTTTTGCTCTGCTCGTCGGCGACTGCGCTGGTCCTGCTGCTGTTTTCTGCTCTGCTCATCGGCGTCGGCTACTGCGCTGATTCTTCTGTTGTTTTCTGCTCTGCTTGTCTCCGTCAGTGAATGCGCTGATCCTGCTGCTGTGTCCTGCTCTGCTCGTCGCCGTCGGCGACTGCGCTGGTCCTGCTGTTGTTTTCTGCTCTGATCGTCGGCGTCGTCGACTGTGCCGGTCCTGCTGGTGTTTTCTGCTCTGCTCATTGGCATCTGCGACTGTGCATCTCCTGCTGCCTTTTTCTGCTCTGCTCGTCGGCGTCAGCGACTGCGCTGACCCTGATGCTGTTTTCTGCTCTGATCGTCTGCGACCGCACATCTCCTGCTGCTGTTTTTTGCTCTGTTCGTCGGCGTCAGCGACTGCGCTGATCCTGCTGCTGTTTTCTGCTCTGCTCGTCGGCGTCTGCGACTGCGCATCTCCTGCTGCTGTTTTTTGCACTGCTCGTCGGCGACTGCGCTGGTCCTGCTGTTGTTTTCTGCTCTGATTGTCGGCGTCGGCAACTGCACTGACCCTGCTGCTGTTTTCTGCTCTGCTTGTCGGCGTCGGCTACTGCTCTGATCCTGCTGCTATTTTCTGCTCTGCTCATCGGCGTCAGTGACTGGGATGATCCTGCTGCTGTTTTCTGCTCTGCTCATCTGCGTCAGCGAGTGTGCTGATCCTGCTGCTGTTTTCTGCTCTGCTCATCGCTGTCGGCGCATGCGCTGGTCCTGCTGTTGTTTTCTTCTCTGCTCGTCAGCGTCTGCTCTGCTCGTCGGCGTCTGCATCTGCGCTGGTCCTGCTGCTGTTTTCTGCTCTGCTCGTCGGTGACTGCCTTGGTCCTGCTAGTGTTTTCTGCACTGCTCATCGGCGTCGGTGACTGTGCTGAACTTGCGGCTGTTTTCTGCACTGCTCGTCGGCGACTGCGCAGGTCCTGCTGCTGTTTTCTGCTCTGCTCGTCGGCGACTGCACTGGTCCTGCTGCTGTTTTCTGCTCTGCTCGTCGGCGACTGCGCTGGCCCTGCCGCTGTTTTCTGCTCTGCTCGTCGGCGACTGCGCTGGTCCTGCATTGTTTTCTGCACTGCTCATCGGCGTCGGCGACTGCGCTGGTCCTGCTGTTGTTTTCGCCTCTGCTTGTCGGCATCTGCGACTGCGCTGGTCCTGCTGCTGTTTTCTGCTCTGCTCGTCGGCGTCGGTGACTGCGTTGATCCTGCTGCTGTTTTCTGCTCTGCTCGTTGGCGTCTGCGACTGCTCATCTCCTGATGCTTTTTTCTGCTCTGCTCGTCGGCGTCAGCGACTGCGCTGATCCTGCTGCTGTTTTCTGCTGTGCTCGTCGGTGTCAGCGACTACCTGATCCTGCTGCTGTTTTTTGCTCTGCTCGTTGACGACTGCGCTGATCCTTCTTCTGTTTTCTGCTCTGCTCGTAGGCGTCGGCGACTGCGCTGGTCCTGCTGCTGTTTTCTGCTCTGCTCATCGGCGTCGGCTATTGCGCTGATCATGCTGCTGTTTTCTGCTCTGCTTGTCTGCGTCAGCGAATGCGCTGATCCTGCTGCTGTTTCCTGCTCTGCTCGTCGCCGTCGGCGACTGCGCTGGTCATGCTGTTGTTTTCTGCTCTGATCGTCGGCGTCGGTGACTGCGCTGGTCCTGCTGCTGTTTTCTTCTCTGCTCGTCGGCGTCTGCTCTACTCGTCGGCGTCTGCGACTGCGCTGGTCCTGCTGCTGTTTTCTGCTCTGCTCATCGGCGACTGCGCTGCTCCTGCTGGTGTTTTCTGCACTGCTAATCGGCGTCGGCGACTGTGCTGATCCTGCTGCTTTTTTCTGCTCTGCTCGTAGGCGTCGGCGACTGTGCTGGTCCTGCTGCTGTTTTCTGCACTGCTCATCGGCGTCTGCGACTGCGCTGGTCCTACTGCTGTTTTCTGCCCTCCTCGTTGGCGACTGCGCTGGTCCTGCTGCTGTTTTCTGCACTGCTCATCGGCGTCGGCGACTGCGTTGATCCTGCTGCTGTTTTCTGCTCTGCTCATTTGCGTCTGCGACTGAGCATCTCCTGCTGCTTTTTTCTGCTCTGCTCGTCGGCGTCAGCGACTGCGCTGACCCTGCTGCTGTTTTCTGCTCTGATCGTCTGCAACTGCGCATCTCCTGCTGCTGTTTTTTGTTCTGCTCGTCGGCATCAGCGACTGCGCTTATCCTGCTGCTGTTTTCTGCTCGGCTCGTCAGCGTCTGCGACTGCGCATCTCCTGCTGCTGTTTTTTGCTCTGCTCGTTGGCGACTGCGCTGGTCCTGCTGCTGTTTTCTGCTCTGCTCATCGGCGTCGGCTACTGCGCTGATCCTTCTGCTGTTTTCTGCTCTGCTTGTCTGCGTCAGCGAATGCGCTGATCCTGCTGCTGTTTCCTGCTCTGCTCGTTGCCGTCGGCGACTGCGCTGGTCCTGCTGTTGTTTTCTGCTCTGATCGTCGGCGTCGGCGACTGCGCTGGTCCTGCTGCTGTTTTCTTCTCTGCTCGTCGGCGTCTGCTCTGCTCGTCGGCGTCTGCGACTGCGCTGGTCCTGCTGCTGTTTTCTGCTCTGCTCATCGGCGAGTGTGCTGGTCCTGCTGGTGTTTTCTGCACTGCTCATCGGCGTCGGCGACTGCGCTGGTCCTGCTGTTGTTTTCGCCTCTGCTCGTCGGCGTCTGCGACTGCGCTGGTCCTGCTGCTGTTTTCTGCTCTGCTCGTCGGCGACTGTGCTGGTCCTGCTGCTGTTTTCTGCACTGCTCATCGGCGTCGGCGAATGTGCTGATCCTGCTGCTGTTTTCATCTCTGCTCGTAGGCGTCGGCGACTGCGCTGGTCCTGCTGCTGTTTTCTGCACTGCTCATCGGCGTCTGCGACTGCGCTGTGTCCTGCTGCTGTTTTCTGCACTGCTCGTCGGCGACTGCGCTGGTCCTGCTGTTGTTTTCTTCTCTGCTCGACAGCGTCTGCTCTGCTCGTCGACGCCTGCGACTGCGCTGGTCCTGCTGCTGTTTTCTGCTCTGCTCGTCGGTGACTGCGCTGGTCCTGCTAGTGTTTTCTGCACTGCTCATCGGCGTCGGTGACTGCGCTGATCCTGCGGCTGTTTTCTGCACTGCTCGTCAGAGACTGCGTAGGTCCTGCTGCTGTTTTCTGCTCTGCTCGTCGGCAACTGCGCTGGTCCTGCTGCTGTTTTCTGCTCTGCTCGTCGGCGACTGCGCTGGTCCTGCTGCTGTTTTCTGCTCTGCTCGTCGGCGACTGCGCTGGTCCTGCTGCTGTTTTCTGCACTGCTCATCGGCGTCGGCGACTGCGCTGGTCCTGCTGTGGTTTTCTGCTCTGCTCATCTGCGTCAGTGAATGCGCTGATCCTGCTGCTGTTTTCTGCTCTGCTCATTGCCGTCGGCGCCTGCACTGGTCCTGCTGTTGTTTTCTTCTCTGCTCGTCAGCGTCTGCTCTGCTCGTCGGCGTCTGCGACTGCGCTGGTCCTGCTGCTGTTTTCTGCTCTGCTCGTCGGCGACTGCGCTGGTCCTGCTGCTGTTTTCTGCTCTGCTCGTCGGCGACTGCGCTGGTCCTGCTGCTGTTTTCTGCACTGCTCATCGGCGTCGGCGACTGCGCTGGTCCTGCTGTTGTTTTCGCCTCTGCTCGTCGGCGTCTGCTCTGCTCGTGGGCATCTGCGACTGCGCTGGTCCTGCTGCTGTTTTCTGCACTGCTCATCAGCGTCGGCGAATGTGCTGATCCTGCTGCTGTTTTCATCTCTGCTCGTAGGCGTCGGCGACTGCGCTGGTCCTGCTGCTGTTTTCTGCACTGCTCATCGGCGTCTGCGACTGCGCTGTGTCCTGCTGCTGTTTTCTGCTCTGCTTGTCGGTGACTGCGCTGGTCCTGCTGCTGTTTTCTGCACTGCTCATAGGCGTCAGCAACTGCGTTGATCCTGCTGCTGTTTTCTGCTCTGCTCATTGGCGTCTGCGACCGCGCATCTCCTGCTGCTGTTTTTTGCTCTGCTCGTCGGCGTCAGCGACTGCGCTGATCCTGCTGCTGTTTTCTGCTCTGCTCGTCGGCGTCTGCGACTGCGCATCTCCTGCTGCTGTTTTTTGCTCTGCTCGTCGGCGACTGCGCTGGTCCTGCTGCTGTTTCCTGCTCTGCTCATCGCTGTTGGTGACTGCGCTGGTCCTGCTGTTGTTTTCTTCTCTGATTGTCGGCGTCGGCGACTGCGCTGGTCCTGCTGCTGTTTTCTGCTCTGCTCGTCGGCGTTGTCAACTGCACTGACCCTGCTGCTGTTTTCTGCTCTGCTTGTCCGCGTCGGCTACTGCGCTGATCCTGCTGCTATTTTCTGCTCTGCTCATCGGCATCAGCGACTGGGATGATCCTGCGGCTGTTTTCTGCACTGCTCGTCGGCGACTGCGCAGGTCCTGCTGCTGTTTTCTGCTCTGCTCGTCGGCGACTGCGCTGGTCCTGCTGCTGTTTTCTGCTCTGCTCGGTGGCGACTGCGCTGGTCCTGCTGCTGTTTTCTGCACTGCTCATCGGCGTCGGCGACTGCGCTGGTCCTGCTGTTGTTTTCGCCTCGGCTCGTCGGCAACTGCTCTGCTCGTCGGCGTCTGCGACTGCGCTGGTCCTGCTGCTGTTTTCTCATCTGCTCGTCGGCGTCGGTGACTGCGTTGATCCTGCTGCTGTTTTCTGCTCTGCTCGTTGGCGTCTGCGACTGCTCATCTCCTGCTGCTTTTTTCTGCTCTGCTCGTAGGCGTCAGCGACTGCGCTGATCCTGCTGCTGTTTTCTGTTCTGCTCGTCGGTGTCAGTGAATACGCTGATCCTGCTGCTGTTTTTTGCTCTGCTCGTCGGCGACTGCGCTGGTCCTGCTGCTGTTTTCTGCACTGCTCATCGGCGTCGGCGACTGCACTAATCCTGCAGCTGTTTTCTGCTCTGCTCGTAGGCGTCGGCGACTGCGCTGGTCCTGCTGCTGTTTTCTGCACTGCTCATCGGCGTCGGCGAATGCGCTGATCCTGCTGCTGTTTTCTGCTCTGCTCGTCGGCGTCTGCGACTGCACATCTCCTGCTGCTGTTTTTTGCTATGCTCGTCGGCGACTGCGCTGGTCCTGCTGCTGTTTCCTGCTCTGCTCGTCGCTGTTGGTGACTGCGCTGGTCCTGCTGTTGTTTTCTTCTCTGATTGTCGGCGTCGGCGACTGCGCTGGTCCTGCTGCTGTTTTCTGCTCTGCTCGTCGGCGTTGTCAACTGCACTGACCCTGCTGCTGTTTTCTGCTCTGCTTGTCCGCGTCGGCTACTGCGCTGATCCTGCTGCTATTTTCTGCTCTGCTCATCGGCATCAGCGACTGGGATGATCCTGCGGCTGTTTTCTGCACTGCTCGTCGGCGACTGCGCAGGTCCTGCTGCTGTTTTCTGCTCTGCTCGTCGGCGACTGCGCTGGTCCTGCTGCTGTTTTCTGCTCTGCTCGGTGGCGACTGCTCTGCTCGTCGGCGTCTGCGACTGCGCTGGTCCTGCTGCTGTTTTCTGATCTGTTCGTCGGCGTCGGTGACTGCGTTGATCCTGCTGCTGTTTTCTGCTCTGCTCGTTGGCGTCTGCGACTGCTCATCTCCTGCTGCTTTTTTCTGCTCTGCTCGTAGGCGTCAGCGACTGCGCTGATCCTGCTGCTGTTTTCTGTTCTGCTCGTCGGTGTCAGTGAATACGCTGATCCTGCTGCTGTTTTTTGCTCTGCTCGTCGGCGACTGCGCTGGTCCTGCTGCTGTTTTCTGCACTGCTCATCGGCGTCGGCGACTGCACTAATCCTGCAGCTGTTTTCTGCTCTGCTCGTAGGCGTCGGCGACAGCGCTGGTCCTGCTGCTGTTTTCTGCACTGCTCATCGGCGTCGGCGAATGCGCTGATCCTGCTGCTGTTTTCTGCTCTGCTCATCGGCGTCAGCGACTGGGATGATCCTGCTGCTGTTTTCTGCTCTGCTCATTTGCGTCAGCGAATGCGCTGATCCTGCTGCTGTTTTCCGCTCTGCTCATCACCGTCGGCGCCTGCACTGGTCCTGCTGTTGTTTTCTTCTCTGCTCGTCAGCGTCTGCTCTGCTCGTTGGCGTCTGCGACTGCGCAGGTCCTGCTGCTGTTTTCTGCTCTGCTCGTCGGTGACTGCGCTGGTCCTGCTAGTGTTTTCTGCACTGCTCATCGGCATCGGTGACTGCGCTGATCCTGCGGCTGTTTTCTGCACTGCTCGTCAGGGACTGCGCAGGTCCTAATCTGTTTTCTGCTCTGCTCGTCGGCGACTGCGCTGGTCCTGCTGCTGTTTTCTGCTCTGCTCGTCGGCGACTGCGCTAGTCCTGCTGCTGTTTTCTGCTCTGCTCGTCGGCGACTGCGCTGGTCCTGCTGCTGTTTTCTGCACTGCTCATCGGCGTCGGCGACTGCGCTGGTCCTGCTGTTGTTTTTGCATCTGCTCGTCGGCGACTGCGCTGGTCCTGCTGCTGTTTTCTGCTCTGCTCATAGGCGTCGGCGACTGCGCTGGTCCTGCTGCTGTTTTCTGCACTGCTCATCGGCGACAGCGACTGCGCTGATCCTGCTGCTGTTTTCTGCTCTGCTCGTCGGCGACTGCGCTGGACCTGCTGCTGTTTTCTGCACTGCTCATCGGCGTCGGCGACTGCGTTGATCCTGCTGCTGTTTTCTGCTCTGCTCGTTGGCGTCTGCGACTGCACATCTCCTGCCGATTTTTTCTGCTCTGCTCGTAGGCGTCGGTGACTGCGCATCTCCTGCTGCTTTTTTCTGCTCTGCTCGTTGGCGTCAGCGACTGCGCTGACCCTGCTGCTGTTTTCTGCTCTGATCGCCTGCGACTGCTCATCTCCTGCTGCTGTTTTTTGCTCTGCTCGTCGGCGACTGCCCTGGTCCTGCTGCTGTTTTCTGCTCTGCTCATCGGCGTCTGCGACTGCGCTGGTCCTGCTGCTGTTTTCTGCTCTGCTCGTTGGCGTCAGCGAATGTGCTGATCCTGCTGCTGTTTTCTGCTCTGCTCGTCGGCGTCTGCGACTGCACATCTCCTGCTGCTCTTTTTTGCTCTGCTCGTCGGCGACTGCCCTGGTCCTGCTGCTGTTTTCTGCTCTGCTCATCGGCGTCTGCGACTGTGCTGGTCCTGCTGCTGTTTTCTGCTCTGCTCGTCGGCGACTGCGCTGATCCTGCTGCTGTTTTCTGCTCTGCTCATAGGCGTCGGCGACTGCGCTTGTCCTGCTATTGTTTTCTGCACTTCTCATCGGCGTCGGCGACTGCACTGATCCTGCTGCTGTTTTCTGCTTTGCTCGTAGGCGTCGCCGACTGCGCTGGTCCTGCTGCTGTTTTCTGCTCTGCTCGTCGGCGACTGCTCTGGTCCTGCTGCTGTTTTCTTCACTGCTCATCGGCGTCGGCGACTGCGTTGATCCTGCTGCTGTTTTCTGCTCTGCTCGTTGGCGTCTGCGCATCTCCTGGTGCTTTTTTCTGCTCTGCTCGTTGGCGTCAGCGACTGCGCTGATCCTGCTGCTGTTTTCTGCTCTGCTCGTCGGTGTCAGCGACTACGCTGATCCTGCTGCTGTTTTCTGCTCTGCTCGTCGGCGTCTGCGACTGCGCTGATCATGCTGCTGTTTTTTGCTCTGCTCGTCGGCGTCGGCGACTGTGCTGATCCTGCTGCTGTTTTCTGCTCTGCTCGTCGGCGTCTGCGACTGCGCTGATCCTGCTGCTGTTTTCTGCTCTGCTCGTCGGGCGTCGGCGACTGCGCTGGTCCTGCTGCTGTTTTCATCTCTGCTCGTCGGCGTCGGCGACTGCACTGGTCCTGCTGCTGTTTTCTGCTCTGCCCGTCGGCATCAGCATCTGCGCTGATGCTGTTTTCTGCTCTGCTCGTCGTGGTCAGCAACTGAGCTGATCCTGCTGCTGTTTGCTGCTCTGCTTGTCGACGTCGGCGACTGCGCTCGTCCTGCTGTTGTTTTCTGCTCTGATCGTCGGCGACTGCGCTGGTCCTGCAGTTGTTTTCGCCTCTGCTCGTCGGCGTCTGCTCTGCTCGTCGGAGTCTGCAACTGCGCTGGTCATGCTGCTGTTTTCTGCTCTGCTCATTGGCGTCTGCGGCTGCGCATCTCCTGCTGCTTTTTTCTGCTCTGCTCGTCGGCGTCAGCGACTGCGCTGACCCTGCTGCTGTTTTCTGCTCTGATCGTCTGCGACTGCGCATCTCCTACTGCTGTTTTTTGCTCTGCTCGTCGGCGTCAGCCACTGCGCTGATCCTGCTGCTGTTTTCTGCTCTGCTCGTCGGCGTCCGCGACTGCGCATCTCCTGCTGCTTTTTTTTTGCTCTGCTCGTCGGCGACTGCGCTGGTCCTGCTGCTGTTTTCTGATCTGCTCATCGGAGTCGGCTACTGCGCTGGTCCTGCAGTTGTTTTCGCCTCTGCTCGTCGGCGTCTGCTCTGCTCGTCGGAGTCTGCAACTGCGCTGGTCATGCTGCTGTTTTCTGCTCTGCTCATTGGCGTCTGCGGCTGCGCATCTCCTGCTGCTTTTTTCTGCTCTGCTCGTCGGCGTCAGCGACTGCGCTGAACATGCTGCTGTTTTCTGCTCTGATCGTCTGCGACTGCGCATCTCCTGCTGCTGTTTTTTGCTCTGCTCGTCGGCGTCAGCCACTGCGCTGATCCTGCTGCTGTTTTCTGCTCTGCTTGTCGGCGTCCGCGACTGCGCATCTCCTGCTGCTTTTTTTTTGCTCTGCTCGTTGGTGACTGCGCTGGTCCTGCTGCTGTTTTCTGATCTGCTCATCGGAGTCGGCTACTGCGCTGGTCCTGCTGCTGTTTGCTGCTCTGCTTGTCTGCGTCAGCGAATGCGCTGATCCTGCTGCTGTTTCCTGCTCTGCTCGTCGCCGTCGGCGACTGCGCTGGTCCTGCTGTTGTTTTCTGGTCTGATCGTCGGCGTCGGCGACTGCGCTGGTCCTGCTGCTGTTTTCTTCTCTGCTCGTCGGCGTCTGCTCTGCTCGTCGGCGTCTGCGACTGCGCTGGTCCTGCAGCTGTTTTCTGCTCTGCTCATCGGTGACTGCGCTGGTCCTGATGGGTTTTTTTGCACTGCTCATCGGCGTCGGCGACTGCGCTGGTCCTGCTGTTGTTTTCGCCTCTGCTCGTCGCCGTCTGCGACTGCGCTTGTCCTGGAGCTGTTTTCTGCTCTGCTCGTCTGCGACTGCGCTGGTCCTGCTGCTGTTTTCTGCACTGCTCATCGGCGTCGGTGACTGTGCTGATCCTGCTGCTGTTTTCTGCTCTGCTCGTAGGCGTCGGCGACTGCGCTGGTCCTGCTGCTGTTTTCTGCACTGCTCATCGGCGTCTGCGACTGCGCTCGTCCTGCTGCTGTTTTCTGCTCTGCTCATCGGCGACTGCGCTGGTCCTTCTGCTGTTTTCTGCTCTGCTCATCGGCGTCGGCGACTATGTTGATCCTTCTGCTGTTTTCTGCTCTGCTTGTCTGCATCAGCGAATGCGCTGACCCTGCTGCTTTTTCCTGCTCTGCTCATCGCCGTCGGCGACTTCGCTGGTCCTGCTGTTGTTTTCTGCTCTGATCGCCGGCGTCGGCGACTGCGCTGGTCCTGCTGCTGTTTTCTTCTCTGCTCGTCGGCGTCTGCTCTGCTCGTCGGCGTCTGCGACTGCGCTGGTCCTGCTGCTGATTTCTGCTCTGCTCATCGGCGACTGCGCTGGTCCTGCTGGTGTTTTCTACACTGCTCATCGGCGTCGTCGACTGCGCTGGTCCTGCTGTTGTTTTCGCCTCTGCTCGTCGGCGCCTGCGACTGCGCTGGTCCTGCTGCTGTTTTCTGCTCTGCTCGTCGGCGACTGCGCTGGTCTTGCTGCTGTTTTCTGCACTGCTCATCGGCGTCGGCGACTGTGCTGATCCTGCTGCTGTTTTATGCTCTGCTCAAAGGCGTCGGCGACTGCGCTGGACCTGCTGCTGTTTTCTGCACTGCTCATCGGCTTCGGCGAATGCGTTGAATCTGCTGCTGTTTTCTGCTCTGCTCGTTTGCGTCTGCGACTGCGCATCTCCTGCCGATTTTTTCTGCTCTGCTCGTTGGCGTCAGGGACTGAGCTGATCCTGCTGCTGTTTTCTGCTCTGCTCGTCGCCGTCGGCAACTGCGCTGGTCCTGCTGTTGTTTTCTGCTCTGCTTGTCTGCATCAGCGAATGCGCTGACCCTGCTGCTTTTTCCTGCTCTGCTTGTCGCCGTCGGCAACTGCACTGGTCCTGCTGTTGTTTTCCTCTCTGATCGTCGGCATCGGCGACTGCGCTGGTCCTGCTGCTGTTTTCTTCTCTGCTCGTCGGCGTCTGCTCTGCTCGTCGGCGTCTGCGACTGCGCTGGTCCTGCTGCTGTTTTCTGCTATGTTCATCGGCGACTGCACTGGTCCTGCTGGTGTTTTCTACACTGCTCATCGGCATCGGCGACTGCGCTGGTCCTGCTGTTGTTTTCGCCACTGCTCGTCGGCGCCTGCGACTGCGCTGGTCCTGCTGCTGTTTTCTGCTCTGCTCGTCGGCGACTGCGCTTGTCCTGCTGCTGTTTTCTGCACTGCTCATCGGCGTCGGCGACTGTGCTGATCCTGCTGCTGTTTTCTGCTCTGCTCAAAGGCGTCGGCGACTGCACTGGAACTGCTGCTGTTTTCTGCACTGCTCAATGGCTTCGGCGACTGCGTTGATCCTGCTGCTGTTTTCTGCTCTGCTCGTTTGCGTCTGCGACTGCGCATCTCCTGCCGATTTTTTCTGCTCTGCTCGTTGGCGTCAGGGACTGCGCTGATCCTGCTGCTGTTTTCTGCTCTCTTCGTCGGCGTCTGTGACTGCGCATCTCCTGCTGCTGTTATTTGCTCTGCTCGTCGGCGTCGGCGACTGCGCTGATCCGGCTGCTGTTTTCTGCTCTGCTCATTGGCGTCAGCGACTGGGCTGATCCTGCTGCTGTTTTCTGCTCTGCTCGTCTGCGTCAGCGAATGCGCTGATCCTGCTGCTGTTTCCTGCTCTGCTCATCGCCGTCGGCGACTTCGCTGGTCCTGCTGTTGTTTTCTGCTCTGATTGCCGGCGTCGGCGACTGCGCTGGTCCTGCTGCTGTTTTCTTCTCTGCTCGTCGGCGTCTGCGACTGCGCTGGTCTTGCTGCTGTTTTCTGCTCTGCTCATCGGCGACTGCGCTGGTCCTGCTGGTGTTTTCTACACTGCTCATCGGCGTCGGTGACTGCGCTGGTCCTGCTGCTGGTTTCGCCTCTGCTCGTCGGCGCCTGCGACTGCGCTGGTCCTGCTGCTGTTTTCTGCTCTGCTCGTCGGCGACTGCGCTGGTCTTGCTGCTGTTTTCTGCACTGCTCATCGGCGTCGGCGACTGTGCTGATCCTGCTGCTGTTTTCTGCTCTGCTCAAAGGCGTCGGCGACTGCGCTGGACCTGCTGCTGTTTTCTGCACTGCTCATCGGCTTCGGCGACTGCGTTGATCCTGCTGCTGTTTTCTGCTCTGCTCGTTTGCGTCTGCGACTGCGCATCTCCTGCCGATTTTTTCTGCTCTGCTTGTTGGCGTCAGGGACTGCGCTGATCCTGCTGCTGTTTTCTGCTCTCTTCGTCGGCGTCTGGGCCTGCGCATCTCATGCTGCTGTTATTTGCTCTGCTCGTCGGCGTCGGCGACTGCGCTGATCCTGCTGCTGTTTTCTGCTCTGCTCATTGGCGTCAGCGACTGGGCTGATCCTGCTGCTATTTTCTGCTCTGCTCGTCTGCGTCAGCGAATGCGCTGATCCTGCTGCTGTTTCCTGCTCTGCTCATCGCCGTCGGCGACTTCGCTGGTCCTGCTGTTGTTTTCTGCTCTGATCGCCGGCGTTGGCGACTGCGCTGGTCCTGCTGCTGTTTTCTTCTCTGCTCGTCGGCGTCTGCTCTGCTCGTCGGCGTCTGCACTGGTCCTGCTGCTGTTTTCTGCTCTGCTCGTCAGCGACTGCGCTGGTCCTGCAGTTGTTTTCGCCTCTGCTCGTCGGCGTCTGCTCTGCTCATCAGCGTCTGCGACTGCGCTGGTCATGCTGCTGTTTTCTGCTCTGTTCATTGGCGTCTGCGACTGCACATCTCCTGCTGCTCTTTTCTGCTCTGCTCGTCGGCGTCAGTGACTGCGCTGACCCTGCTGCTGTTTTCTGCTCTGATCGTCTGCGACTGCGCATCTCCTGCTGCTGTTTTTTGCTCTGCTCGTCGGCGTCAGCGACTGCGCTGATCCTGCTGCTGTTTTCTGCTCTGCTCGTCGGCGTCTGCGACTGCGCATCTCCTGCTGCTGTTTTTTGCTCTGCTCGTCGGCGACTGCTCTGGTCCTGCTGCTGTTTTCTAGTCTGCTCATCGGCGTCGGCTACTGCGCTGATCCTGCTGCTGTTTTCTGCTCTGCTTGTCTGCGTCAGCGAATGCGCTGATCCTGCTGCTGTTTCCTGCTCTGCTCGTCGCCGTCGGCGACTGTGCTGGTCCTGCTGTTGTTTTCTGCTCTGCTCATAGGCGTCTGCAACTGCGCATCTCCTGCTGCTTTTTTCTGCTCTGCTCGTCGGCGTCAACGACTGCGCTTATCCTGCTGCTGTTTTCTGCTCTGCTCGACGGAGTCTGCGACTGCGCATCTCCTGCTGCTGTTTTTTGCTCTGCTCATCGGCGTCTGCGACTGCGCTGGTCCTGCTGCTGTTTTCTGCTCTGCTCGTCGGCGACTGCGCTCGTCCTGCTGCTGTTTTCTGCACTGCTCATCGGCGTCGGCGACTGCGTTGATCCTGCTGCTGTTTTCTGCTCTGCTCATTGGCGTCTGCAACTGCGCATCTCCTGCTGCTTTTTTCTGCTCTGCTCGTCGGCGTCAGCGACTGCGCTGAACCTGCTGCTGTTTTCTGCTCTGATCGTCTGCGACTGCGCATCTCATGCTGCTGTTTTTTGCTCTGCTCGTCGGCGTCAGCGACTGTGCTTATCCTGCTGCTGTTTTCTGCTCTGCTCGTCAGCGTCTGCGACTGCGCATCTCCTGCTGCTGTTTTTTGCTCTGCTCGTCGGCGTCGGCGACTGCGCTGATCCTGCTGATGTTTTCTGCTCTGCTCATTGGCGTCAGCGACTGGGCTGATCCTGCTGCTGTTTTCTGCTCTGCTCGTCTGCATCAGCGAAAGCGCTGATCCTGCTGCTGTTTCCTGCTCTGCTCATCGCCGTCGGCGACTTCGCTGGTCCTGCTTTTGTTTTCTGCTCTGATCGCCGGCGTCGGCGACTGCGCTGGTCCTGCTGCTGTTTTCTTCTCTGCTCGTCGGCGTCTGCTCTGCTCGTCGGCGTCTGCGCTGGTCCTGCTGCTGTTTTCTGCTCTGCTCGTCGGCGACTGCGCTGGTCCTGCAGTTGTTTTCGCCTCTGCTCGTCGATGTCTGCTCTGCTCATCGGCGTCAGCGACTGCGCTGGTCATGATGCTGTTTTCTGCTCTGCTAATTGGCGTCTGCGACTGCGCATCTCCTGCTGCTTTTTTCTGCTCTGCTTGTTGGCGTCAGCGACTGCGCTGATCCTGCTGCTGTTTTCTGCTCTGCTCGTCGGCGTCTGCCACTGCACATCTCCTGCTGCTGTTTTTTGCTCTGCTCGTCGGCGACTGCTCTGGTCCTGCTGCTGTTTTCTGCTCTGCTCATCGGCGTCGGCTACTGCGCTGATCCTGCTGCTGTTTTCTGCTCTGCTTGTCTGCGTCAGCGAATGCGCTGATCCTGCTGCTGTTTCCTGCTCTGCTCGTCGCCGTCTGCGACTGCGCTGGTCTAGCTGTTATTTTCTGCTCTGATCGTCGGCGTCGGCGACTGCGCTGGTCCTGCTGCTGTTTTCTTCTCTGCTCGTCGGCGTCTGCTCTGCTCGTCGGCGTCTGCGACTGCGCTGGTCCTGCTGCTGTTTTGTGCTCTGCTCATCGGCGACTGCGCTGGTCCTGCTGGTGTTTTCTGCACTGCTTATCGGCGTCGGCGACTGCGCTGGTCCTGCTGTTGTTTTCGCCTCTGCTCGTCGGCATCTGCGACTGCGCTTGTCCTGCTGCTGTTTTCTGCTCTGCTCCTCGGCGACTGCGCTGGTCCTGCTGCTGTTTTCTGCACTGCTCATCGGCGTCGGCGACTGTGCTGATCCTGCTGCTGTTTTCTGCTCTGCTCGTCGGCGACTGTGCTGGTCCTGCTGCTGTTTTCTGCACTGCTCATCGGCGTCGGCGACTGCGTTGAACCTGCTGCTGTTTTCTGCTCTGCTCGTTGGCGTCTGCGACTGCTCATCTCCTGCTGCTTTTTTCTGCTCTGCTCGTCGGCGTCAGCGACTGCGCTGATCCTGCTGCTGTTTTCTTTTTTTTTTTTTTTTTTTTTTTTTTTTTTTTATATTAACGTGTCCTGTCTGGCTGTGAAGCAAGCAGAATTGATGTCTGAATGCTGGTAACAAGCCTTACAGTTTTACTCTCAGGTGGAGCATCAGAGCATCTGCTTTTAATGTCTCAGGTGGAGCATCAAAGAGTCTGCTTTTAATGTCGCACCTGATATTTAAAACTTTATTGTTATTGTTTTTGAATGCTTTGTAATTTCGACCAGACACGGAGACAGAGGTGAAAGAGAAAGGAAAAGAGAAAAGGTGGGGAGAGAGGGGGTTAGGTGGGGGGGGGGGGATTCAACAAAAATAAACAATAATGAACAAGAGTCTGCTTCTAGACCTGCAAAATGAGACGAGAAAAAAGCAAAACATAACAAAAAAATTGGACACAACACCAATATAACAAAATCAAGCTATCACTGCGTCAACTTGATGAAGAAATATATAATCAATCATTGTTTAACTAAACAGTCACACGATAATATACCACAGTGCATTGAGTGCCCACCATAGTCTTAAGACATGTGTTGAACGTGCCCAAGCCCATACTTATGAGAGCACCATGTGAGCACCTGTGTGTGTACACGCGCTTGTTTATGTAAGGTTTATCTATAGGAGCGTCCAATAGAGAGTGTGAGGGACCACAGATCTGCCCCCCAAAGACGCGTAGGAGACGGGGGGGAGCTCCAAGTCCCAGAGATCCAGGCGCTGCCCCAGAACACAGGAACCCCAAGGAGCCCGCAACCAGAAAGGCCCCCGCCCCCCTCGAGAGGCACAGAGGATCGCCCCGGGGGGCCACAACCAGCAGCCGGCAGAGCCCCGGGAGATATCAGCGGCAAGTCCTCAGGCCTGCCCGCAGCCTCCCACCCCCTAGCCGGCCGAGTCCGGGACCCAGCGACCGGGGACCCAGGGGCGACCACCCCCGCCGGGGACCCAGCAGAGCCCAGGGACCCAGACCCCCCCAGGCCGCCACCGGGATTGATCAGGCAGATGCCAAAAATCTTAAACTCCCTGACCCGGGAGCCACGAACACTCAGGCAGACCAAGGCATCACACCCCCACCAGGTGTGACAGGGGGGAGGGGAGACGAAGATCTATATCATCAAAGGAGGTCCCAGGAGAAGGGAGGAGTCAAAGGCCCCACCTGACATATACAGTCATACACAAACACAGTCACACACTCCCTCCCTCATGCTCACACATGCACATACAACCAAAGACTTACAAAAATACACGCCGGACACCCATTCATGCTCCCCATACACACCCTATTCACTCTGGTCCCGGTAATGCTGCACATGGGGTACAACCACCACCGGTTACCAGAGTTTGACCCTTTCTGCTGGGGTGCTGATGAGCAGGCTCCCCCGCCCACCGCCGAGCACAGCAACCCACCACCCCAGACCCCAACCAGACGGCCAGATCTCCCTCCTAGTCTCCAGCCCCAGGCAGCCAAGCAACAACAGAGGTGTGCTAAGACCCCCTGGTCTCCCTCCACCTGCTCCAACATAGTGTTGTGTGTTAATGAGGTGTATTCTATTGCTGTGGTGAGCGGGCAGTGCGGGCATTTTCTGGCCTATGCCAGCTGATGCCACTGCACCACCCTACTTGCACCCACAGCCCTTGGTGTCTAAATGCAGTTTAAAATTCGAAGTGGGCACCGGCACTCGGGAGGAGGCTGAGAACTCCCCCTGCCAAGTGCCGTTGAATGTGCTCACTCCCAAGGCCCTGAGTGTATGTTTGCGTGGAATGTCGTCGGTGGAAGTGCATAAGGTGCAAATAAAATTGGGGGGCAGGAAGCCACAGGAATGCGGAAATGGGGTCCATACCCGCACTCCTCGACTTGTCCACCCCCCAAGGTCCTATGTGCATGTTTGTGTGATGATGTGAGGGAGCAGGAGGAGAGAAATAAACGGGGATGGGGAGGAATGGCTGGTAGGGCTTAGCCCTCCAGGGAGCCAGCTCCCCCACTGACCCCAATAGGCACCTCCGTTGTCATACCGCCGCCCAGGGCATGGAGACCCCAGCCCATCCTGCCAGGGCCCAAAGCAGCAGCATCACAGAGCCCCACAGAGCCCGAGGGAGCCGACCCAGCCCCACCCCAGCAGAATATCTATGCCCATCCCTGCATTTGCACAACTTCCAGAATATATAAGACATAAGACATCCAGGTAAGGTTGGGTCCTCCCCCTCCTGGACCTCCCCCTCCCCTGTGATGGGACAACAGAGGAGCCAGGGCCTGCCCTACGCCCCCGAACCCAGGCCAGGTACTTCTGCGTATTCCTGCCTTCTTCCCGGCAGCGTACATGTAGGGACCCGACCCCCAAGGCCCAGCCCAGATCCCCACACGGGGCCGGCCACCCCAACACCCCGAGCCCCCAGGCCCCCACCCAGACCCACCCAGGGGCAATGCAGCCGCCAGGCAGTAACCCATGGCCGCCGCCAAGACCTCCAAGGGGCCCCACTCACAACCGCCAGCAGTACACCCCCCGAGGCAACCCAAGCACCTCCAGAGGGGGGGAACAGCCCCCCAGTGCCAGACATCCCCAGTGAACCCATCCCCAGGGAACATCCAGATACTCCAAACTCAGACCCTCCACCCCCCCACCCACATCATCCCGCAGGACATCATCAACGGCCCCCCATCACCGCTATGTGATGGAACCGATCAAAGGAGCCCAGAGAGATTTATTTGAAGTGGAAGCAGAGGCTAAATCAAGTGCAATATGATCTAACAAAAGATTTCTATACTGGTTAATGCAGAGATTTTCTCTATTTTTCCAATTCAAGAGGATAGTTTTCTTAGCGATGCATATGGCAGTCAGAACCACGTGAACCAAAGATTTTTCAATCGGGACATCATCCAGGTTTCCCAGTAAACAAAGAGAGGGGGTGATTGGGATATGACATTTCAGAGACTTTGACAGGTCTTCACATACTCTACCCCAAAATTCCTGGACAGGTGGACAGGACCACAGTGCATGAACGTAAATGTCAGGAATGTTGTTTGTGCAGTGTGTACAGATGTCAGACGACACAAACCCCATCTTGAACATCCGATGACCTGTATAGTGTACTCTGTGTAGAACTTTGTACTGAATTAATTGTAAATTGGGGTGTCTGATCATTTTAAAAGTTTTTAAACAAGTTTGGGACCAGAAGTTCTGGTCAAAGCTGACTGATAGATCCACCTCCCATTTTTCAATAGGGATTGCTATTCTATCGTCTATTTTGGACAGTGTCTTATATACTTTAGACAGTAGTTTAGGGGGTTTGAGATTGCAGAAGTCTAAAACCCTTGGCGGGGTTTGTAATTCTATTTTATTGAGCTTAAATTTTTGTTTGACTACAGATTTAATTTGGTGATATTCTAAAAAGCTATTCTTTTCTATTCCAAATTGGGAGACTATTCTATTAAATGGGATGAAGTCCAATCCTTCATATATGTGTTCCAGGTATAGGATTCCTTTATTTTTCCAGTCCAGAAGGTTCATCATTTTATTATTTTGCAAAATATCAGGATTATTCCAGATAGGTGTGCGTCTGCATGGTACTAGTGAAGACTCTGTCATTTTAAGATACTCCCACCATGCTGTCAGAGAAGTGCTGATACTAATACTTTTGAAGCCTTCATGTTTTCTTACGCTTGAGCTAATAAATGGTAAGTCTGAAAGCTCTATCGTATTGCAAATTGTCTGTTCTATGTCTAACCAGGACTCATCTAGTGGGTTATCTTGCAACCATCTTGGTATATATTGCAGCCTGTTGGCTAAAAAATAATAATAAAAGTTGGGTAGATCCAGTCCTCCTCTGTCTTTGCTCTTCTGAAGCGTTTTTAAGCTAATTCGTGGAGGTTTATCCTGCCAGAGGAATTTGGTAATTGAGGAGTCCAGAGATCTAAACCAGTCAGCTGGTGGTTTGTTTGGGATCATTGAAAATAAGTAATTTATTCTGGGTAAGACCATCATTTTAATTGTAGCAACTCTTCCCATCAGTGATATTGGTAAGGATTTCCATCTAGCAAGATCATCCTCCACTTTCTTTAAAAGTGGGATGTAGTTTAATTTGGTTAGATCTGCTAACTTGGGAGAGACATTAATTCCCAGGTATGTGATATTACCTGACTCCAGTTGAGTATTAAGTAAATTTACAAAAGAGAAATTAATTGGTAGAACTGTTGATTTTAACCAGTTTATAGAGTAATCTGAAACTTTTGAAAAAGAGTTTATCAGTTCTATTGAATGAGACAGAGACGATTGAGAATTCTGGAGGAAGAGTAAAACATCATCTGCATAAAGACTGATCTTATGTTCTATTTTATTACACTTTATCCCTTTAATACCTGTTGTTTGCCTAATTGCTGATGCTAGTGGTTCGATAAAGATAGCAAACAGTGAGGGGGAGAGTGGGCATCCCTGCCTGGTCCCCCTCTGAAGACAGAAGCTAGCTGATATTTGGTCGTTCGTCCTAACACGTGCAATTGGCGAACTGTATAATGTTTGTAGCCAGTTTATGAAGAAGTTCCCAAAACCAAATTTATGTAAAGTTGCAAATAAGAACTTCCAGTTAACTCTATCAAAAGCCTTTTCTGCATCTAGAGATAATATACTAGTTTCTATGTTTCTACTGTAAGAGAAATCTATCAAATTAAGTAATCTACGCGAATTAGTGGACGACTGTCTACCCTTTATGAAACCAGTTTGGTCAGGGTGTATTATGAAGGGGGTTACCTTCTCTAATCTTTTTGCCAGGGCTTTACAAATTATTTTGAGATCAACATTAATAAGAGAAATTGGGCGATAGCTGGTTGGAAATGCTGGGTCTTTGCCTGGTTTTAACAAGAGACTAATATTGGCTGAGTTCATGTTTGGCTGTAATCTGCCGCTCTCTTCGATTTCCCTCACCATTCTGAAAAATGTTGGAGCCAAAATGGTCCAGAATTCTTTGTAGAACTCTGCTGGGAACCCGTCTGGACCTGGAGCTTTCCCATTAGTCATGGATTTAAGGGCTTCCTGGAGCTCTGCTGATGTTAGTGGCGAGTCCAGGACTGCAACTTGGCTGTCTGTTAATTTAGGAAGTGTTATCCTATCAAGGAACTCATCGATCTCGTCATCTGATGGGTTTATCTGTGGTGAGTACAAAGTTTGGTAAAAGTCTCTGAAAGTGTTGTTTATTCTTTCAGGGTCATAAACTATATTCCCAGTTGAGTCTTTAACAGCAGATATGGTAGTTTTCTCTTTATTAATTTTTAATTGGCTGGCCAGAAATTTACCGGATTTATTACTATGTTCAAAGTTTTCTATTCGTAGTCTTTGTGCTAAAAATTGTGTTTTTTTGTCAATAATTCCATGAAGTTCTAATTTAGCTTTACGTAATTTGCTCAGTAACTCTTCTTCTGTGGATGTCTCTAAAGACTTAATGATTTCTTCTAACTCCTGGATACGTTTATTTTCTGTTTTTTTCTTATGTGATGAGAAAGAGATTATTTTACCTCTCATCACTGCCTTTCCTGCCTCCCAGAGAACAGATGCTGATGTTCCAGGCAGGTCATTATGTTCTAAATATAAAGCCCACTCCTTTTTAAAAAATTCTATAAAACCTTTGTCTTTAAGCAGCGATGTATTAAACCTCCAGTTTTTGCTTGGTGGGATTGCTTTCTTGTTTACTAGAGTTAAAGAAACCGGAGCATGGTCGCTGACAACAATAGGGTGTATCTCAGTGTCTGAAATGTCAGCCAGCAATGAGCTGCTGACTAGAAAATAATCCAAACGTGAGTGAGAGTGATGGACGTGTGAGAAAAAAGTATACTCTCTACGGTTAGGATGAAGAGATCGCCATGCATCACAAAGCCCATAATCACTCATGTACTGTTTAACTATATAAGTGGATTGCCAATTGCGCCGAGTCCCAGCTGTACTGAGCCTGTCTAAGGAATGCATCCAAAGATTAAAATCACCTCCAAGTATAAGTGGACAGTCCAAGTGTTCGGAGAGTACAGAGAAAAAATTATGAAAGAATGGAGGGTCATCAATATTTGGACAGTATATGCTCACAATACATAAGCGTTGGTTCTGTATAGTTATTTTTAACATTATAAATCTACCTTCTGGATCAGAAACTGTGTCCAGTACTGTGAAATTGATGTTTTTGTGTATTAAAATAGCTACCCCTCTTTGCCTAGAGTTATAGCAGGCAGAGAACATGCTGGGAAACTCAGGTGTTTTAAGTTCATCTGCCGATGTGGCAGATCTATGAGTCTCCTGTAATAATATTACGTCTGCTTGCATTCTTTTTAACTGATCAAAAATCTTTAATCTTTTATCTCTTGAGCCAGTTCCATGTACGTTCCATGAGACAAATCTTAGTGCACCCATAGATGTGTGTGTGAGTAGCTAAAATATGACGCCTGATATATTTAAGTCACAACACAATATCATAATTTATGCGTCAAATAATACAACCACAAACACTGTTGAATCCTTATTATTATTTATTTTTCTGTTATTTATTAACATACTATTTTATACATTTAGATACTTATTCCATCTTATTCCTGCTGCTGTTTTCTGCTCTGCTCGTCGGCGTCTGCGCATCTCCTGCTGCTGTTTTTTGCTCTGCTCGTCGGCGTCAGCGACTGCGCTTATCCTGCTGCTGTTTTCTGCTCTGCTCGTCGGCGTCTGCGACTGCGCATCTCCTGCTGCTGTTTTTTGCTCTGCTCGTCGGCGACTGCGCTGGTCCTGCTGGTGTTTTCTGCACTGCTCATCAGCGTCAGCGACTGCGCTGGTCCTGCTGTTGTTTTCGCCTCTGCTCGTCGGCGTCTGCTCTGCTCGTCGGCGTCTGTGACTGCGCTGGTCCTGCTGCTTTTTTCTGCTCTGCTCGTCGGCGTCGGTGACTGCGTTGATCCTGCTGCTGTTTTATGCTCTGCTCGTCGGCGTCGGCGACTGCGCTGGTCCTGCTGTTGTTTTCTGCTCTGATCGTCGGCGTCGGCGACTGCGCTGGTCCTGCTGCTGTTTTCTTCTCTGCTCGTCGGCGTCTGCTCTGCTCGTCAGTGTCTGCGACTGCGCTGGTCCTGCTGCAGTTTTCTGCTATGCTCATCGGCGACTGCGCTGGTGCTGCTGGTGTTTTCTGCACTGCTCATCAGCGTCGGCGACTGCGCTGGTCCTGCTGTTGTTTTCGCCTCTGCTCGTCGGCGTCTGCGACTGCGCTGGTCCTGCTGCTGTCTTCTGCTCTGCTCGTAGGCGTCGGCGACTGCGCTGGTCCTGCTGCTGTTTTCTGCACTGCTCCTCGGCGTCGGCGACTGCGCTGATCCTGCTGCTGTTTTCTGCTCTGCTCGTCGGCGACTGCGACTGCGCATCTGCTGCTGCTTTTTTCTGCTCTGCTCTTCGGCGTCAGCGACTGCGCTGATCCTGCTGCTGTTTTCTGCTCTTCTCGTCGGCGTCTGAGACTGCGCATCTCCTGCCGCTGTTTTTTGCTCTGTGCGTCGGCGACTGCGCTTATCTTGATGCTGTTTTCTGCTCTGCTCGTAGGCGTCGGCGACTGCGCTGGTCCTGCTGCTGTTTTCTGCACTGCTCCTCGGCGTCGGCGACTGCGCTGATCCTACTGCTGTTTTCTGCTCTGCTCGTTGGCGTCCGCGACTGCGCAACTTCTACTGCTTTTTTCTGCTCTACTCGTCGGCGTCAGCGACTGCGCTGATCCTGCTGCTGTTTTCTGCTCTGCTCGTCGGAGTCTGAGACTGCGCATCTCCTGCTGCTGTTTTCTGCACTGCTCATCGGCGTCGGCGACTGTGCTGATCCTGCTGCTATTTTCTGCTCTGCTCGTAGGCGTCGGCGACTGCGCTGGTCCTTCTGCTGTTTTCTGCACTGCTAATCGGCGTCGGCGACTGCGCTGATCCTGCTGCTGTTTTCTGCTCTGCTCGTCGGCGACTGCACTGGTCCTGCTGCTGTTTTCTGCACTGCTCATTGGCGTCGGCGACTGCGTTGATCCTGCTGCTGTTTTCTGCTCTGCTCGTTGGCGTCTGGGACTGTGCATCTCCTGCTGCTTTTTTCTGCTCTGCTCATCGGCGTCAGCAACTGCGCCAATCCTGCTGCTGTTTTCTGCTCTGCTCGTCGGCGTCTGCGACTGCGCATCTCCTGCTGCTGTTTTTTGCTCTGCTCGTCGGCGTCGGCGACTGCGCTGATCCTGCTTTTTTTTCTGCTCTGCTCATCGGCGTCAGCGACTGGGCTGATCCTGCTGCTGTTTTCTGCTCTGCTCATCTGCGTCAGCAAATGCGCTGATCCTGCTGCTGTTTCCTGCTCTGCTCGTCGCGGTCGGCGGCTGCGCCGGTCCTGCTGTTGTTTTCTGCTCTGATCGCCGGCGTCGGCGACTACGCTGGTCCTGCTGCTGTTTTCTTCTCTGCTCGTCGGCGTCTGCTCTGCTCATCGGCGTCTGCGCTGGTCCTGCTGGTGTTTTCTGCACTGTTTATCGGCGTCTGCGACTGCGCTGGTCCTGCTGCTGTTTTCTGCTCTGCTCGTCGGCGACTGCGCTGGTCCTGCTGCTGTTTTCTGCACTGCTCATCAGCGTCGGCGACTGCGCTGATCCTGCTGCTGTTTTCTGCTCTGCTCGTCGGCGACTGCGCTGGTCCTACTGGTGTTTTCTGCTCTGATCGCCGGCGTCCGCGACTACGCTGGTCCTGCTGCTGTTTTCTTCTCTGCTCGTCGGCGTCTGCTCTGCTCGTTGGCGTCTGCGCTGGTCATGCTGGTGTTTTCTGCACTGTTTATTGGCGTCTGCGACTGCGCTGGTCCTGCTGCTGTTTTCTGCTCTGCTCGTCGGCGACTGCGCTGGTCCTACTGGTGTTTTCTGCACTGCTCATCGGCATCGGTGACTGCGCTGGTCCTGCTTTTGTTTTCGCCTCTGATCGTCGGCGTCTGCTCTGCTCATCGTCGTCTGCGACTGCGCTCGTCCTGCTGCTGTTTTCTGCTCTGCTCGTCGGCGACTGTGCTGGTCCTGTTGCTGCTTTCTGCACTGCTCATCAGCGTCGGCGACTGCGCTGATCCTGCTGCTGTTTTCTGCTCTGCTCATCGGCGTCGGCGACTGCGGTGGTCCTGCTGCTGTTTTCTGCTCTGCTCGTCGGCGACTGTGCTGGTCCTGCTGCTGTTTTCTGCACTGCTCATCAGCGTCGGCGACTGCGCTGGTCCTGCTGCTGTTTTCTGCACTGCTCATCAGCGTCAGCGACTGCGCTGATCCTGCTGCTGTTTTCTGCTCTGCTCGTAGGCGTTGCCGACTGCGCTGGTCCTGCTGCTGTTTTCTGCACTGATCATCGGCGTCTGCGACTGCGTTGATCCTGCTGCTGTTTTCTGCTCTGCTCGTAGGCGTAGGCGTTGGCGACTGCGCTGGTTCTGCTGCTGTTTTCTGCTCTGCTCGTAGGCGTCGCCAACTGCGCTGGTCCTGCTGCTGTTTTCTGCTCTGCTCGTTGGCGACTGCGTTGATCCTGCTGCTGTTTTCTGCTCTGCTCGTCGGCGACTGCGCTGGTCCTGCTGCTGTTTTCTGCACTGCTCTTCGGCGTCGGTGACTGCGTTGATCCTGCTGCTGTTTTCTGCTCTGCTCGTTGGCGTCTGGGACTGTGCATCTCCTGCTGCTTTTTTCTGCTCTGCTCATCGGCGTCAGCAACTGCGCCAATCCTGCTGCTGTTTTCTGCTCTGCTCGTCGGCGTCTGCGACTGCGCATCTCCTGCTGCTGTTTTTTGCTCTGCTCGTCGGCGTCGGCGACTGCGCTGATCCTGCTTTTTTTTCTGCTCTGCTCATCGGCGTCAGCGACTGGGCTGATCCTGCTGCTGTTTTCTGCTCTGCTCATCTGCGTCAGCAAATGCGCTGATCCTGCTGCTGTTTCCTGCTCTGCTCGTCGCGGTCGGCGGCTGCGCCGGTCCTGCTGTTGTTTTCTGCTCTGATCGCCGGCGTCGGCGACTACGCTGGTCCTGCTGCTGTTTTCTTCTCTGCTCGTCGGCGTCTGCTCTGCTCATCGGCGTCTGCGCTGGTCCTGCTGGTGTTTTCTGCACTGTTTATCGGCGTCTGCGACTGCGCTGGTCCTGCTGCTGTTTTCTGCTCTGCTCGTCGGCGACTGCGCTGGTCCTGCTGCTGTTTTCTGCACTGCTCATCAGCGTCGGCGACTGCGCTGATCCTGCTGCTGTTTTCTGCTCTGCTCGTCGGCGACTGCGCTGGTCCTACTGGTGTTTTCTGCTCTGATCGCCGGCGTCCGCGACTACGCTGGTCCTGCTGCTGTTTTCTTCTCTGCTCGTCGGCGTCTGCTCTGCTCGTTGGCGTCTGCGCTGGTCATGCTGGTGTTTTCTGCACTGTTTATTGGCGTCTGCGACTGCGCTGGTCCTGCTGCTGTTTTCTGCTCTGCTCGTCGGCGACTGCGCTGGTCCTACTGGTGTTTTCTGCACTGCTCATCGGCATCGGTGACTGCGCTGGTCCTGCTTTTGTTTTCGCCTCTGATCGTCGGCGTCTGCTCTGCTCATCGTCGTCTGCGACTGCGCTCGTCCTGCTGCTGTTTTCTGCTCTGCTCGTCGGCGACTGTGCTGGTCCTGTTGCTGCTTTCTGCACTGCTCATCAGCGTCGGCGACTGCGCTGATCCTGCTGCTGTTTTCTGCTCTGCTCATCGGCGTCGGCGACTGCGGTGGTCCTGCTGCTGTTTTCTGCTCTGCTCGTCGGCGACTGTGCTGGTCCTGCTGCTGTTTTCTGCACTGCTCATCAGCGTCGGCGACTGCGCTGGTCCTGCTGCTGTTTTCTGCACTGCTCATCAGCGTCAGCGACTGCGCTGATCCTGCTGCTGTTTTCTGCTCTGCTCGTAGGCGTTGCCGACTGCGCTGGTCCTGCTGCTGTTTTCTGCACTGATCATCGGCGTCTGCGACTGCGTTGATCCTGCTGCTGTTTTCTGCTCTGCTCGTAGGCGTAGGCGTTGGCGACTGCGCTGGTTCTGCTGCTGTTTTCTGCTCTGCTCGTAGGCGTCGCCAACTGCGCTGGTCCTGCTGCTGTTTTCTGCTCTGCTCGTTGGCGACTGCGTTGATCCTGCTGCTGTTTTCTGCTCTGCTCGTCGGCGACTGCGCTGGTCCTGCTGCTGTTTTCTGCACTGCTCTTCGGCGTCGGTGACTGCGTTGATCCTGCTGCTGTTTTCTGCTCTGCTCGTAGGCGTCGGCGACTGCGCTGGTCCTGCTGCTGTTTTCTGCACTGCTCATCGGCGTCGGCGGCTGCGCTGGTCCTGCTGCTTTTTTCTGCTCTGCTCGTCGGCGACTGTGCTGGTCCTGCTGCTGTTTTCTGCACTGCTCGAAGGTGTCGGCGACTGCGCTGGTCTTGCTGCTGTTTTCTGCACTGCTCATCGGCGTCGGCGACTGTGCTGATCCTGCTGCTGTTTTCTGCTCTGCTCGTAGGCGTCGGCGACTGCGCTGGTCCTGCTGCTGTTTTCTGCACTGATCATCGGCGTCGGCGACTGCGCTGATCCTGCTTCTGTTTTCTGCTCTGCTCGTCGGCGACTGCGCTGGACCTGCTGCTGTTTTCTGCACTGCTCATCGGCGTTGGCGACAGCGTTGATCCTGCTGCTGTTTTCTGCTCTGCTCGTTGGCGTCTTCGACTGCGCATCTCCTGCCGCTTTTTTCTGCTCTGCTCGTCGGCGTCAGCGACTACGCTGATCCTGCTGCTGTTTTCTGGTCTGCTCGTCGGCGTCTGCTCTGCTCATCGGCGTCTGCGACTGCGCTGGTCCTGCTGCTGTTTTCTGCTCTGCGCCTTGGCAACTGCGCTGGCCCTGATTCTGTTTTCTGCACTGCTCATTGGCGTCGGCGACTGCGTTGATCCTGCTGTTGTTTTCTGCACTGCTCATCGGCGTCAGCGACTGCGTTGATCCTGCTGCTGTTTTCTGCTCTGCTCGTAGGCGTCAGTGACTGCGCTGTCCAGCTGCTGTTTTCTGCTCTGCTCGTCGGCGACTGCGTTGATCCTGCTGCTGTTTTCTGCTCTGCTCGTCGGCGACTGCGCTGGTCCTGCTGCTGTTTTCTGCACTGCTCATCGGCGTCGGTGACTGCGATGATCCTGCTGCTGTTTTCTGCTCTGCTCGTAGGCGTCTTCGACTGCGCTGGTCCAGCTGCTGTTTTCTGCTCTGCTCGTAGGCGTCGGTGACTGCGCTGGTCCTGCTGCTGTTTTCTGCACTGCTCATCGGCGTCGGCGACTGCGCTGATCCTGCTGCTTTTTTCTGCTCTGCTCGTTGGCGTGTGCGACTGCGCATCTCCTGCCGATTTTTTCTGCTCTGCTCGTCGGCTTCTGCGACCGCGCTGATGCTGCTGCTGTTTTCTGCTCTGCTCGTCGGCGTCTGCGACTGCGCTGATCCTGCTGCTGTTTTCTGCTCTGCTCGTCTGCGTCAGCGAATGCGCTGATCTTGCTGCTGTTTCCTGCTCTGCTCGTCGCCGTCGGCGACTGCGCTGGTCCTGCTGTTGTTTTCTGCTCTGATCGTCGGCGTCAGCGACTGCGCTGGTCCTGCTGCTGTTTTCTTCTCTGCTCTTCGGCGTCTGCTCTGCTCGTCGGTGTCTGCGCTGGTCCTGCTGGTGTTTTCTGCACTGCTCATCGGAGTTGGCGACTGTGCACATCCTGCTGCTGTTTTCTGCTCTGCTCGTCGGCGTCTGCGACTGCGCTGGTCCTGCTGCTGTTTTCTGCTCTGCTCGTCGGCGACTGCGCTGGTCCTGCTGCTGTTTTCTGCACTGCTCATCGGCATCGGCGACTGTGCTGATCCTGCTGCTGTTTTCTGCTCTGCTCGTAGGCGTCGGCGACTGCGCTGGTCCTGCTGCTGTTTTCTGCACTGCTCATCGGCGTCGGCGACTGCGCTGATCCTGCTGCTGTTTTCTGCTCTGCTCGTCGACGACTGCGCTGGCCCTGCTGCTGTTTTCTGCACTGCTCGTTGGCGTCTGCGACTGCACATCTCCTGCTGCTTTTTTCTGCTCTGCTCGTCGGCGTCAGCGACTGCGCTGATCCTGCAGCTGTTTTCTGCACTGCTCGTCGGCGTCTCTGACTGCGCATCTCCTGCTGCTGTTTTTTGCTCTGCTCGTCGGCGTCGGCGACTGTGCTGATCCTGCTGCTGTTTTCTGCTCTGCTCGTCTGCGTCAGCGAATGCGCTGATCCTGCTGCTGTTTTCTTCTCTGCTCGTCGGCGTCTGATCTGGTCCTGCTGTTGTTTTCGCCTCTGCTCGTCGGCGTCTGCTCTGCTCATCGGCGTCTGCGACTGCGCTGGTCCTGCTGCTGTTTTCTGCTCTGCTCGTTGGCGACTGCGCTGGTCCTGCAGCTGTTTTCTGCACTGCTCGTAGGCGTCGGCGACTGCGCTGGTCCTATTGTTGTTTTCTGCACTGCTCATCGGCGTCGGCGACTGCGTTGATCCTGCTGCTGTTTTCTGCTCTGCTCGTAGGCGTCGGCGACTGCGCTGGTCCTGCTGCTGATTTCTGCACTGCTCATCGGCGTCGGCGACTGCGTTGATCCTGCTGCTGTTTTCTGCTCTGCTCGTTGGCGTCCGCGACTGCGCAACTTCTACTGCTTTTTTTTGCTCTACTCGTCGGCGTCAGCGACTGCGCTGATCCTGCTGCTGTTTTCTGCTCTGCTCGTCGGCGTCTGAGACTGCGCATCTCCTGCTGCTGTTTTCTGCACTGCTCATCGGCGTCGGCGACTGTGCTGATCCTGCTGCTATTTTCTGCTCTGCTCGTAGGCGTCGGCGACTGCGCTGGTCCTTCTGCTGTTTTCTGCACTGCTAATCGGCGTCGGCGACTGCGCTGATCCTGCTGCTGTTTTCTGCTCTGCTCGTCGGCGACTGCACTGGTCCTGCTGCTGTTTTCTGCACTGCTCATTGGCGTCGGCGACTGCGTTGATCCTGCTGCTGTTTTCTGCTCTGATCGTCTGCGACTGCGCATCTCCTGCTGCTGTTTTTTGCTCTGCTCGTCGGCGTCGGCGACTGCGCTGATCCTGCTTTTTTTTCTGCTCTGCTCATCGGCGTCAGTGACTGGGCTGATCCTGCTGCTGTTTTCTGCTCTGCTCATCTGCGTCAGCAAATGCGCTGATCCTGCTGCTGTTTCCTGCTCTGCTCGTCGCGGTTGGCGGCTGCGCCGGTCCTGCTGTTGTTTTCTGCTCTGATCGCCGGCGTCGGCGACTACGCTGGTCCTGCTGCTGTTTTCTTCTCTGCTCGTCGGCGTCTGCTCTGCTCATCGGCGTCTGCGCTGGTCCTGCTGGTGTTTTCTGCACTGTTTATCGGCGTCTGCGACTGCGCTGGTCCTGCTGCTGTTTTCTGCTCTGCTCGTCGGCGACTGCGCTGGTCCTGCTGCTGTTTTCTGCACTGCTCATCGGCGTCGGCGACTGCGATGATCCTGCTGCTGTTTTCTGCTCTGCTCGTAGGCGTCTTCGACTGCGCTGGTCCAGCTGCTGTTTTCTGCTCTGCTCGTAGGCGTCGGTGACTGCGCTGGTCCTGCTGCTGTTTTCTGCACTGCTCATCGGCGTCGGCGACTGCGCTGATCCTGCTGCTGTTTTCTGCTCTGCTCGTCGGCGACTGCGCTGGACCTGCTGCTGTTTACTGCACTGCTCATCGGCGTCGGCGACTGCGTTGATCCTGCTGCTTTTTTCTGCTCTGCTCGTTGGCGTGTGCGACTGCGCATCTCCTGCCGATTTTTTCTGCTCTGCTCGTCGGCTTCTGCGACCGCGCTGATGCTGCTGCTGTTTTCTGCTCTGCTCGTCGGCGTCTGCGACTGCGCTGATCCTGCTGCTGTTTTCTGCTCTGCTCGTCTGCGTCAGCGAATGCGCTGATCTTGCTGCTGTTTCCTGCTCTGCTCGTCGCCGTCGGCGACTGCGCTGGTCCTGCTGTTGTTTTCTGCTCTGATCGTCGGCGTCAGCGACTGCGCTGGTCCTGCTGCTGTTTTCTTCTCTGCTCTTCGGCGTCTGCTCTGCTCGTCGGTGTCTGCGCTGGTCCTGCTGGTGTTTTCTGCACTGCTCATCGGAGTTGGCGACTGTGCACATCCTGCTGCTGTTTTCTGCTCTGCTCGTCGGCGTCAGTGACTGGGCTGATCCTGCTGCTGTTTTCTGCTCTGCTCATCTGCGTCAGCAAATGCGCTGATCCTGCTGCTGTTTCCTGCTCTGCTCGTCGCGGTTGGCGGCTGCGCCGGTCCTGCTGTTGTTTTCTGCTCTGATCGCCGGCGTCGGCGACTACGCTGGTCCTGCTGCTGTTTTCTTCTCTGCTCGTCGGCGTCTGCTCTGCTCATCGGCGTCTGCGCTGGTCCTGCTGGTGTTTTCTGCACTGTTTATCGGCGTCTGCGACTGCGCTGGTCCTGCTGCTGTTTTCTGCTCTGCTCGTCGGCGACTGCGCTGGTCCTGCTGCTGTTTTCTGCACTGCTCATCGGCGTCGGCGACTGCGCTGGTCCTGCTGTTGTTTTCGCCTCTGCTCGTCGGCGTCTGCTCTGCTCATCGGCGTCTGCGACTGCGCTGGTCCTGCTGCTGTTTTCTGCTCTGCTCGTCGGCGACTGCGCTGGTCCTGCTGCTGTTTTCTGCACTGCTCATCAGCGTCGGCGACTGCGCTGATCCTGCTGCTGTTTTCTGCTCTGCTCGTCGGCGACTGCGCTGGTCCTACTGGTGTTTTCTGCTCTGATCGCCGGCGTCGGCGACTACGCTGGTCCTGCTGCTGTTTTCTTCTCTGCTCGTCGGCGTCTGCTCTGCTCGTTGGAATCTGCGCTGGTCCTGCTGGTGTTTTCTGCATTGTTTATCGGCGTCTGCGACTGCGCTGGTCCTGCTGCTGTTTTCTGCTCTGCTCGTCGGCGACTGCGCTGGTCCTACTGGTGTTTTCTGCACTGCTCATCGGCGTCGGCGACTGCGCTGGTCCTGCTTTTATTTTCGCCTCTGATCGTCGGCGTCTGCTCTGCTCATCGTTGTCTGCGACTGCGCTGGTCCTGCTGCTGTTTTCTGCTCTGCTCGTCAGCGACTGCGCTGTTCCTGTTGCTTTTTCCTGCACTGCTCATCAGCGTCGGCAACTGGGCTGATCCTGCTGCTGTTTTCTGCTCTGCTCATCGGCGTCGGCGACTGCGCTGGTCCTGCTGCTGTTTTCTGCTCTGCTCGTCGGCGACTGCGCTGGTCCTACTGCTGTTTTCTGCACTGCTCATCAGCGTCGGCGACTGCGCTGATCCTGCTGCTGTTTTCTGCTCTGCTCATCGGCGTCGGCGACTGCGCTGGACCTGCTGCTGTTTACTGCACTGCTCATCGGCGTCGGCGACTGCGTTGATCCTGCTGCTTTTTTCTGCTCTGCTCGTTGGCGTGTGCGACTGCGCATCTCCTGCCGATTTTTTCTGCTCTGCTCGTCGGCTTCTGCGACCGCGCTGATGCTGCTGCTGTTTTCTGCTCTGCTCGTCGGCGTCTGCGACTGCGCTGATCCTGCTGCTGTTTTCTGCTCTGCTCATCTGCGTCAGCGAATGCGCTGATCTTGCTGCTGTTTCCTGCTCTGCTCGTCGCCGTCGGCAACTGCGCTGGTCCTGCTGTTGTTTTCTGCTCTGATCGTCGGCGTCAGCGACTGCGCTGGTCCTGCTGCTGTTTTCTTCTCTGCTCTTCGGCGTCTGCTCTGCTCGTCGGTGTCTGCGCTGGTCCTGCTGGTGTTTTCTGCACTGCTCATCGGAGTTGGCGACTGTGCACATCCTGCTGCTGTTTTCTGCTCTGCTCGTCGGCGTCTGCGACTGCGCTGGTCCTGCTGCTGTTTTCTGCTCTGCTCGTCGGCGACTGCGCTGGTCCTGCTGCTGTTTTCTGCACTGCTCATCGGCATCGGCGACTGTGCTGATCCTGCTGCTGTTTTCTGCTCTGCTCGTAGGCGTCGGCGACTGCGCTGGTCCTGCTGCTGTTTTCTGCACTGCTCATCGGCGTCGGCGACTGCGCTGATCCTGCTGCTGTTTTCTGCTCTGCTCGTCGACGACTGCGCTGGACCTGCTGCTGTTTTCTGCACTGCTCGTTGGCGTCTGCGACTGCACATCTCCTGCTGCTTTTTTCTGCTCTGCTCGTCGGCGTCAGCGACTGCGCTGATCCTGCAGCTGTTTTCTGCTCTGCTCGTCAGCGTCTCTGACTGCGCATCTCCTGCTGCTGTTTTTTGCTCTGCTCGTCGGCGTCGGCGACTGTGCTGATCCTGCTGCTGTTTTCTGTTCTGCTCGTCTGCGTCAGCGAATGCGCTGATCCTGCTGCTGTTTTCTTCTCTGCTCGTCGGCGTCTGATCTGGTCCTGCTGTTGTTTTCGCCTCTGCTCGTAGGCATCTGCTCTGCTCATCGGCGTCTGCGACTGCGCTGGTCCTGCTGCTGTTTTCTGCTCTGCTCGTTGGCGACTGCGCTGGTCCTGCTGCTGTTTTCTGCACTGCTCGTAGGCGTGGCGACTGCGCTGGTCCTATTGTTGTTTTCTGCACTGCTCATCGGCGTCGGCGACTGCGTTGATCCTGCAGCTGTTTTCTGCTCTGCTCGTAGGCGTCGGCGACTGCGCTGGTCCTGCTGCTGATTTCTGCACTGCTCATCGGCGTCGGCGACTGCGTTGATCCTGCTGCTGTTTTCTGCTCTGCTCGTTGGCGTCCGCGACTGCGCAACTTCTACTGCTTTTTTTTGCTCTACTCGTCGGCGTCAGCGACTGCGCTGATCCTGCTGCTGTTTTCTGCTCTGCTCGTCGGCGTCTGAGACTGCGCATCTCCTGCTGCTGTTTTCTGCACTGCTCATCGGCGTCGGCGACTGTGCTGATCCTGCTGCTATTTTCTGCTCTGCTCGTAGGCGTCGGCGACTGCGCTGGTCCTTCTGCTGTTTTCTGCACTGCTAATCGGCGTCGGCGACTGCGCTGATCCTGCTGCTGTTTTCTGCTCTGCTCGTCGGCGACTGCACTGGTCCTGCTGCTGTTTTCTGCACTGCTCATTGGCGTCGGCGACTGCGTTGATCCTGCTGCTGTTTTCTGCTCTGCTCGTTGGCGTCTGGGACTGCGCATCTCCTGCTGCTGTTTTTTGCTCTGCTCGTCGGCGTCGGCGACTGCACTGATCCTGCTTTTTTTTTCTGCTCTGCTCATCGGCGTCAGTGACTGGGCTGATCCTGCTGCTGTTTTCTGCTCTGCTCATCTGCGTCAGCAAATGCGCTGATCCTGCTGCTGTTTCCTGCTCTGCTCGTCGCGGTTGGCGGCTGCGCCGGTCCTGCTGTTGTTTTCTGCTCTGATCGCCGGCGTCGGCGACTACGCTGGTCCTGCTGCTGTTTTCTTCTCTGCTCGTCGGCGTCTGCTCTGCTCATCGGCGTCTGCGCTGGCCCTGCTGGTGTTTTCTGCACTGTTTATCGGCGTCTGCGACTGCGCTGGTCCTGCTGCTGTTTTCTGCTCTGCTCGTCGGCGACTGCGCTGGTCCTGCTGCTGTTTTCTGCACTGCTCATCGGCGTCGGCGACTGCGCTGGTCCTGCTGTTGTTTTCGCCTCTGCTCGTCGGCGTCTGCTCTGCTCATCGGCGTCTGCGACTGCGCTGGTCCTGCTGCTGTTTTCTGCTCTGCTCGTCGGCGACTGCGCTGGTCCTGCTGCTGTTTTCTGCACTGATCATCAGCGTCGGCGACTGCGCTGATCCTGCTGCTGTTTTCTGCTCTGCTCGTCGGCGACTGCGCTGGTCCTACTGGTGTTTTCTGCTCTGATCGCCGGCGTCGGCGACTACGCTGGTCCTGCTGCTGTTTTCTTCTCTGCTCGTCGGCGTCTGCTCTGCTCGTTGGAATCTGCGCTGGTCCTGCTGGTGTTTTCTGCATTGTTTATCGGCGTCTGCGACTGCGCTGGTCCTGCTGCTCTTTTCTGCTCTGCTCGTCGGCGACTGCGCTGGTCCTACTGGTGTTTTCTGCACTGCTCATCGGCGTCGGCGACTGCGCTGGTCCTGCTTTTGTTTTCGCCTCTGATCGTCGGCGTCTGCTCTGCTCATCGTCGTCTGCGACTGCGCTGGTCCTGCTGCTGTTTTCTGCTCTGCTCGTCGGCGACTGCGCTGGTCCTGTTGCTGTTTTCTGCACTGCTCATCAGCGTCGGCAACTGGGCTGATCCTGCTGCTGTTTTCTGCTCTGCTCATCGGCGTCGGCGACTGCGCTGGTCCTGCTGCTGTTTTCTGCTCTGCTCGTCGGCGACTGCGCTGGTCCTACTGCTGTTTTCTGCACTGCTCATCAGCGTCGGCGACTGCGCTGGTCCAGCTGCTGTTTTCTGCACTGCTCATCAGCGTCAGCGACTGCGCTGATCCTGCTGCTGTTTTCTGCTCTGCTCGTAGGCGTTGCCGACTGCGCTGGTCCTGCTGCTGTTTTCTGCACTGCTCATCGGCGTCTGCGACTGCGTTGATCCTGCTGCTGTTTTCTGCTCTGCTCGTAGGCGTAGGCGTCGGCGACTGCGCTGGTTCTGCTGCTGTTTTCTGCACTGCTCATCGGCGTCTGCGACTGCGCTGATCCTGCTGCTGTTTTCTGCTCTGCTCGTCGGCGACTGCGTTGATCCTGCTGCTGTTTTCTGCTCTGCTCGTCGGCGACTGCACTGGTCCTGCTGCTGTTTTCTGCACTGCTCATCGGCGTCTGTGACTGCGTTGAACCTGCTGCTGTTTTCTGCTCTGCTCGTAGGCGTCGGCGACTGCGCTGGTCGTGCTGCTGTTTTCTGCACTGCTCATCGGCGTCGGCGGCTGCGCTGGTCCTGCTGCTTTTTTCTGCTCTGCTCGTCGGCGACTGTGCTGGTCCTGCTGCTGTTTTCTGCACTGCTCGAAGGCGTCGGCGACTGCGCTGGTCCTGCTGCTGTTTTCTGCACTGCTCATCGGCGTCGGCGACTGTGCTGATCCTGCTGCTGTTTTCTGCTCTGCTCGTAGGCGTCGGCGACTGCGCTGGTCCTGCTGCTGTTTTCTGCACTGCTCATCGGCGTCGGCGAATGCGCTGATCCTGCTTCTGTTTTCTGCTCTGCTCGTCGGCGACTGCGCTTGACCTGCTGCTGTTTTCTGCACTGCTCATCGGCGTTGGCGACAGCGTTGATCCTGCTGCTGTTTTCTGCTCTGCTCGTTGGCGTCTTCGACTGCGCATCTCCTGCCGCTTTTTTCTGCTCTGCTCGTCGGCGTCAGCGACAACGCTGATCCTGCTGCTGTTTTCTGCTCTGCTCGTCGGCGTCTGCTCTGCTCATCGGCGTCTGCGACTGCGCTGGTCCTGCTGGTGTTTTCTGCACTGCTCATCGGCGTCGGCGACTGCGCTGATCCTGCTGCTGTTTTCTGCTCTGCTCGTAGGCGTCGGCGACTGCGCTGGTCCTATTGTTGTTTTCTGCACTGCTCATCGGCGTCGGCGACTGCGTTGATCCTGCTGCTGTTTTCTGCTCTGCTCGTAGGCGTCGGTGACTGCGCTGGTCCTGCTGCTGATTTCTGAACTGCTCATCGGCGTCAGCGACTGCGTTGATCCTGCTGCTGTTTTCTGCTCTGCTCGTTGGCGTCCGCGACTGCGCAACTTCTACTGCTTTTTTTTGCTCTACTCGTCGGCGTCAGCGACTGCGCTGATCCTGCTGCTGTTTTCTGCTCTGCTCGTCGGCGTCTGAGACTGCGCATCTCCTGCTGCTGTTTTCTGCACTGCTCATCGGCGTCGGCGACTGTGCTGATCCTGCTGCTATTTTCTGCTCTGCTCGTAGGCGTCGGCGACTGCGCTGGTCCTTCTGCTGTTTTCTGCACTGCTAATCGGCGTCGGCTACTGCGCTGATCCTGCTGCTGTTTTCTGCTCTGCTCGTCGGCGACTGCACTGGTCCTGCTGCTGTTTTCTGCACTGCTCATTGGCGTCGGCGACCGCGCATCTCCTGCTGCTGTTTTTTGCTCTGCTCGTCGGCGTCGGCGACTGCGCTGATCCTGCTTTTTTTTCTGCTCTGCTCATCGGCGTCAGCGACTGGGCTGATCCTGCTGCTGTTTTCTGCTCTGCTCATCTGCGTCAGCAAATGCGCTGATCCTGCTGCTGTTTCCTGCTCTGCTCGTCGCGGTCGGCGGCTGCGCCGGACCTGCTGTTGTTTTCTGCTCTGATCGCCGGCGTCGGCGACTACGCTGGTCCTGCTGCTGTTTTCTTCTCTGCTCGTCGGCGTCTGCTCTGCTCATCGGCGTCTGCGCTGGTCCTGCTGGTGTTTTCTGCACTGTTTATCGGCGTCTGCGACTGCGCTTGTCCTGCTGCTGATTTCTGCTCTGCTCGTCAGCGACTGCGCTGGTCCTGCTGCTGTTTTCTGCACTGCTCATCGGCGTCGGCGACTGCGCTGGTCCTGCTGTTGTTTTCGCCTCTGCTCGTCGGCGTCTGCTCTGCTCATCGGCGTCTGCGACTGCGCTGGTCCTGCTGCTGTTTTCTGCTCTGCTCGTTGGCGACTGCGCTGGTCCTGCTGCTGTTTTCTGCACTGCTCATCAGCGTCGGCGACTGCGCTGATCCTGCTGCTGTTTTCTGCTCTGCTCATTGGCGACTGCGCTGGTCCTGCTGCTGTTTTCTGCTCTGCTCGTAGGCGTTGCCGACTGCGCTGGTCCTGCTGCTGTTTTCTGCACTGCTCATCGGCGTCTGCGACTGCGTTGATCCTGCTGCTGTTTTCTGCTCTGCTCGTAGGCGTAGGCGTCGGCGACTGCGCTGGTTCTGCTGCTGTTTTCTGCACTGCTCATCGGCGTCTGCGACTGCGCTGATCCTGCTGCTGTTTTCTGCTCTGCTCGTAGGCGTCGCCAACTGCGCTGGTCCTGCTGCTGTTTTCTGCTCTGCTCGTCGGTGACTGCGTTGATCCTGCTGCTTTTTTCTGCTCTGCTCGTCGGCGACTGCGCTGGTCCTGCTGCTGTTTTCTGCACTGCTCATCGGCGTCTGTGACTGCGTTGATCCTGCTGCTGTTTTCTGCTCTGCTCGTAGGCGTCGGCAACTGCGCTGGTCCTGCTGCTGTTTTCTGCACTGCTCATCGGCGTCGGCGGCTGCGCTGGTCCTGCTGCTTTTTTCTGCTCTGCTCGTCGGCGACTGTGCTGGTCCTGCTGCTGTTTTCTGCACTGCTCGAAGGCGTCGGCGACTGCGCTGGTCCTGCTGCTGTTTTCTGCACTGCTCATCGGCGTCGGCGACTGTGCTGATCCTGCTGCTGTTTTCTGCTCTGCTCGTAGGCGTCGGCGACTGCGCTGGTCCTGCTGCTGTTTTCTGCACTGCTCATCGGCGTCGGCGACTGCGCTGATCCTGCTTCTGTTTTCTGCTCTGCTCGTCGGCGACTGCACTGTACCTGCTGCTGTTTTCTGCACTGCTCATCGGCGTTGGCGACAGCGTTGATCCTGCTGCTGTTTTCTGCTCTGCTCGTTGGCGTCTTCGACTGCGCATCTCCTGCCGCTTTTTTCTGCTCTGCTCGTCGGCGTCAGCGACTACGCTGATCCTGCTGCTGTTTTCTGCTCTGCTCGTCGGCGTCTGCTCTGCTCATCGGCGTCTGCGACTGCGCTGGTCCTGCTGCTGTTTTCTGCTCTGCGCCTTGGCAACTGCGCTGGCCCTGCTGCTGTTTTCTGCACTGTTCATTGGCGTCGGCGACTGCGCTGATCCTGCTGCTGTTTTCTGCTCTGCTCGTAGGCGTCGGCGACTGCGCTGGTCCTGCTGCTGATTTCTGCACTGCTCAGAGGCGTCGGCGACTGCGCTGGTCCTGCTGCTGATTTCTGCACTGCTCAGAGGCGGCGGCGACTGCGCTGATCCTGCTGCTGTTATCTGCTCTGCTTGTCGGCGTCGCCAACTGCGCTGGTCTTGCTGCTGTTTTCTGCTCTGCTCGTCGGTGACTGCGCTGGTCCTGCTGCTGTTTTCTGCACTGCTCATCGGCGTCGGTGACTGCGTTGATCCTGCTGCTGTTTTCTGCTCTGCTCGTTGGCGTCTGCGACTGCGCAACTCCTACTGCTTTTTTTTTTGCTCTACTCGTCGGCGTCAGCAACTGCGCTTATCCTGCTTCTGTTTTCTGCTCTGCTCGTTGGCGTCTGCGACTGCGCATCTCCTTCTGCTGTTTTTTGCTCTGCTCGTCGGCGTCGGCGACTGCGCTGATCCTGCTTTTTTTTCTGCTCTGCTCATCGGCGTCAGCGACTGGGCTGATCCTGCTGCTGTTTTCTGCTCTGCTCATCTGCGTCAGCAAATGCGCTGATCCTGCTGCTGTTTCATGCTCTGCTCGTCGCGGTCAGCGGCTGCGCTGGTCCTGCTGTTGTTTCTGCTCTGATCGCCGGCGTTGGCGACTGCGCTGGTCCTGCTGCTGTTTTCTTCTCTGCTCGTCGGCGTCTGCTCTGCTCGTCGGCGTCTGCGCTGGTCCTGCTGTTTTTTTCTGCACTGTTTATCGGCGTCTGCTACTGCGCTGGTCCTGCTGCTGTTTTCTGCTCTGCTCGTCGGCGACTGCGCTGGTCCTGCTGGTGTTTTCTGCACTGCTCATCGGCGTCGGCGACTGCGCTGGTCCTGCTGTTGTTTTCGCCTCTGCTCGTCGGCGTTTGCTCTGCTCATCGTCGTCTGCGACTGCGCTGGTCCTGCTGCTGTTTTCTGCTCTGCTCGTCGGCGACTGCGCTGGTCCTGCTGCTGTTTTCTGCACTGCTCATCAGCGTCAGCGACTGCGCTGATCCTGCTGCTGTTTTCTGCTCTGCTCGTAGGCGTCGCAGACTGCGCTGGTCCTGCTGCTGTTTGCTGCACTGCTCATCGGCGTCTGCGACTGCGTTGATCCTGCTGCTGTTTTCTGCTCTGCTCGTAGGCGTAGGCGTCGGCGACTGCACTGGTCCTGCTGCTGTTTTCTGCACTGCTCATCGGCGTTGGCGACTGCGCTGATCCTGCTGCTGTTTTTTGCTCTGCTCGTAGGCGTCGCCGACTGCGCTGGTCCTGCTGCTGTTTTCAGCTCTGCTCGTCGGCGACTGCGTTGATCCTGCTGCTGTTTTCTGCTCTGCTCGTCGGCGACTGCGCTGGTCCTGCTGCTGTTTTCTGCACTGCTCATCGGCGTCGGTGACTGCGAAGATCCTGCTGCTGTTTTCTGCTCTGCTCGTAGGCGTCTTCGACTGCGCTGGTCCAGCTGCTGTTTTCTGCACTGCTCATCGGCGTCGGCGGCTGTGCTGGTCCTGCTGCTTATTTCTGCTCTGCTCGTCGGCGACTGCGCTGGTCCTGCTGCTGTTTTCTGCTCTGCTCGTTGGCGACTGCGCTGGTCCTGCTGTTGATTTCACCTCTGCTCGTCGACGTCTGCTCTGCTCATCGTTGTCTGCGACTGCACTGGTCCTGCTGCTGTTTTCTGCTCTGCTCGTCGGCGACTGCGCTGGTCCTGCTGCTGTTTTCTGCACTGCTCATCAGCGTCGGCGACTGCGCTGATCCTGCTGCTGTTTTCTGCTCTGCTCGTAGGCGTCGCCGATTGCGCTGGTCCTGCTGCTGTTTTCTTCACTGCTCATCAGCGTCTGCGACTGCGTTGATCCTGCTGCTGTTTTCTCCTCTGCTTGTAGGCGTAGGCGTCGGCGACTGCACTGGTCCTGCTGCTGTTTTCTGCACTGCTCATCGGCGTCGGCGACTGTGCTGATCCTGCTGCTGTTTTCTGCTCTGCTCTTAGGCGTCGCCGACTGCGCTGGTCCTGCTGCTGTTTTCTGCTCTGCTCGTCGGCGACTGCGTTGATCCTGCTGCTGTTTTCTGCTCTGCTCGTCGGTGACTGCGCTGGTCCTGCTGCTGTTTTCTGCACTGCTCATCGGCGTCGGTGACTGCGTTTATCCTGAAGCTATTTTCTGCTCTGCTCGTAGGCGTCGGCGACTGCGCTGGTCCTGCTGCTGTTTTCTGCACTGCTCATCGGCGTCGGCGGCTGCACTGGTCCTGCTGCTTTTTTCTGCTCTGCTCGTCGGCGACTGTGCTGGTCCTGCTGCTGTTTTCTGCACTGCTCGTAGGCGTTGGCGACTGCGCTGGTCCTGCTTCTGTTTTCTGCACTGCTCGTCGCGGTCGGGGGCTGCTTTGGTCCTGCTGTTGTTTTCTGCTCTGATCGCCGGCGTCGGCGACTGCGCTGGTCCTGCTGCTGTTTTTTTCTCTGCTCGTCGGCGTCTGCTCTGCTTGTCGGCGTCTGCGCTGGTCCTGCTGGTGTTTTCTGCACTGTTTATCGGCGTCTGCGACTGCTCTGGTCCTGCTGCTGTTTTCTGCTCTGCTCGTCGGCGACTGCGCTGGTCCTGCTGGTGTTTTCTGCACTGCTCATCGGCATCGGCGACTGCGCTGGTCCTGCTGTTGTTTTCGCCTCTGCTCGTCGGCGTCTGCTCTGCTCATCGTCGTCTGCGACTGCGCTGGTCCTGCTGCTGTTTTCTGCTCTGCTCGTCGGCGACTGCGCTGTTCCTGCTGCTGTTTTCTGCACTGCTCATCAGCGTCAGCGCTGATCCTGCTGCTGTTTTCTGCTCTGCTCGTAGGCGTCGCCGACTGCGCTGGTCCTGCTGCTGTTTTCTTCACTGCTCATCGGCGTCTGCGACTGCGTTGATCCTGCTGCTGTTTTCTGCTCTGCTCGTAGGCTTAGGCGTCGGCGACTGCGCTGTTCCTGCTGCTGTTTTCTGCACTGCTCATCGGTGTCGGCGACTGCGCTGATCCTGCTGCTGTTTTCTGCTCTGCTCGTAGGCGTCGCCGACTGCGCTGGTCCTGCTGCTGTTTTCTGCTATGCTCGTCGGCAACTGCGTTGATCCTGCTGCTGTTTTCTGCTCTGCTCGTCGGCGACTGCGCTGGTCCTGCTGCTGTTTTCTGCACTGCTCATCGGCGACGGCGGCTGCGCTGGTCCTGCTGCTTTTTTCTGCTCTGCTCGTCGGCGACTGTGCTGGTCCTGCTGCTTTTTTCTGCACTGCTCGTAGGCGTCGGCGACTGCGCTGGTCCTGCTGTTGTTTTCTGCACTGCTCATCGGTGTCGGCGACTGTGCTGATCCTGCTGCTGTTTTCTGCTCTGCTCGTAGGCGTCGGCGACTGCGCTGGTCCTGCTGCTGTTTTCTGCACTGCTCATCGGCGTCGGCGACTGCGCTGATCCTGCTTCTGTTTTCTGCTCTGCTCTTCGGCGACTGCGCTGGACCTGCTGCTGTTTTCTGCACTGCTCATCGGCGTTGGCGACAGCGTTGATCCTGCTGCTGTTTTCTGCTCTGCTCGTTGGCGTCTTCGACTGCGCATCTCCTGCCGCTTTTTTCTGCTCTGCTCATCGGCGTCAGTGACTGCGCTGATCCTGCTGCTGTTTTCTGCTCTGCTCGTCGGCGTCTGCGACTGAGCATCTCTTGCTGCTGTTTTTTGCTCTGCTCGTCGGCGTCGGCAACTGCGCTGATCCCGCTGCTGTTTTCTGCTCTGCTCATCGGCGTCAGCGACTGGGCTGATCCTGCTGCTGTTTTCTGCTGTGCTCGTCTGCGTCAGCGAATGTGCTGATCCTGCTGCGTTTTCCTGCTCTGCTCGTCGCCGTCGGCGACTTCACTGGTCCTGCTGTTGTTTTCTGCTGTGATCGCCGGCGTCAGCGACTGCGCTGGTCCTGCTGCTGTTTTCTTCTCTGCTCGTCGGCGTCTGCGCTGGTCCTGCTGCTGTTTTCTGCTCTGCTTGTCGGCGACTGCGCTGGTCCTGCTGTTGTTTTCGCCTCTGCTCGTCGGCGTCTGCTCTGCTCATCGGCGTCTGTGACTGCGCTGGTCCTGCTGCTGTTTTCTGCTCTGCTCATTGGCGTCTGCGACTGCGCATCTCCTGCTGCTTTTTTCTGCTCTGCTCGTCGGCGTCAGCGACTGCGCTGACCCTGCTGCTGTTTTCTGCTCTGATCGTCTGCGACTGCGCATCTCCTGCTGCTGTTTTTTGCTCTGCTCGTCGGAGTCAGCGACTGCGCTTATCCTGGCACTGTTTTTTGCTCTGCTCGTCGGCGACAGCGCTTGTCCTACTGCTGTTTTCTGCTCTGCTCATCGGCCTCGGCTACTGCGCTGGTCCTGCTGCTGTTTTCTGCACTGCTCATCGGCGTCGGTGACTGCGTTGATCCTGCTGCTGTTTTCTGCTCTGCTCGTAGGCGTCGGCGACTGCGCTGGTCCTGCTGCTGTTTTCTGCACTGCTCATCGGCGACTGTGCTGGTCCTGCTGCTGTTTTCTGCACTGCTCGTAGGCGTCGGCGACTGCGCTGGTCCTGCTTCTGTTTTCTGCACTGCTCGTCGCGGTCGGCGGCTGCTTTGGTCCTGCTGTTGTTTTCTGCTCTGATCGCCGGCGTCGGCGACTGCGCTGGTCCTGCTGCTGTTTTCTGCTCTGCTCGTCGGCAACTGCGTTGATCCTGCTGCTGTTTTCTGCTCTGCTCGTCGGCGACTGCGCTGGTCCTGCTGCTGTTTTCTGCACTGCTCATCGGCGACGGCGGCTGCGCTGGTCCTGCTGCTTTTTTCTGCTCTGCTCATCGGCGACTGTGCTGGTCCTGCTGCTGTTTTCTGCACTGCTCGTAGGCGTCGGCGACTGCGCTGGTCCTGCTGTTGTTTTCTGCACTGCTCATTGGTGTCGGCGACTCTGCTGATCCTGCTGCTGTTTTCTGCTCTGATCGTAGGCGTCGGTACCTGCGCTGGTCCTGCTGCTGTTTTCTGCACTGCTCATCGGCGTCGGCGACTGCGCTGATCCTGCTTCTGTTTTCTGCTCTGCTCGTCGGCGACTGCGCTGGACCTGCTGCTGTTTTCTGCACTGCTCATCGGCGTTGGCGACAGCGTTGATCCTGCTGCTGTTTTCTGCTCTGCTCGTTGGCGTCTTCGACTGTGCATCTCCTGCCGCTTTTTTCTGCTCTGCTCATCGGCGTCAGCGACTGCGCTGATCCTGCTGCTGTTTTCTGCTCTGCTCGTCGGCGTCTGCGACTGCGCATCTCTTGCTGCTGTTTTTTGCTCTGCTCGTCGGCGTCGGCAACTGCGCTGATCCTGCTGTTGTTTTCTGCTCTGCTCATCGGCGTCAGCGACTGGGCTGATCCTGCTGCTGTTTTCTGCTGTGCTCGTCTGCGTCAGCGAATGTGCTGATCCTGCTGCGTTTTCCTGCTCTGCTCGTCGCCGTCGGCGACTTCACTGGTCCTGCTGTTGTTTTCTGCTCTGATCGCCGGCGTCAGCGACTGCGCTGGTCCTGCTGCTGTTTTCTTCTCTGCTCGTCGGCGTCTGCGCTGGTCCTGCTGCTGTTTTCTGCTCTGCTCGTCGGCGACTGCGCTGGTCCAGCTGTTGTTTTCGCCTCTGCTCGTCGGCGTCTGCTCTGCTCATCGGCGTCTGTGACAGCGCTGGTCCTGCTGCTGTTTTCTGCTCTGCTCATTGGCGTCTGCGCATCTCCTGCTGCTTTTTTCTGCTCTGCTCGTCGGCGTCAGCGACTGCGGTGACCCTGCTGCTGTTTTCTGCTCTGATCGTCTGCGACTGCGCATCTCCTGCTGCTGTTTTTTGCTCTGCTCGTCGGAGTCAGCGACTGCGCTTATCCTGGCACTGTTTTTTGCTCTGCTCGTCGGCGACTGCGCTTGTCCTACTGCTGTTTTCTGCTCTGCTCATCGGCCTCGGCTACTGCGCTGATCCTGCTGCTGTTTTCTGCTCTGCTCGTCTGCGTCAGCGAATGCGCTGATCCTGCTGCTGTTTCCTGCTCTGCTCGTCGCCGTCGACGACTGCGCTGGTCCTGCTGTTGTCTTCTGCTCTGATCGCCGGCGTGGGCAACTGCGCTGGTCCTGCTGCTGTTTTCTTCTCTGCTCGTCGGCGTCTGCTCTGCTCGTCGAAGGTCTGCGCTGGTCCTGCTGGTGTTTTCTGCACTGTTTATCGGCGTCTGCGACTGCGCTGGTCCTGCTGCTGTTTTCTGCACTGCTCATCGGCGTCGGCGACTGCGCTGATCCTGCTGTTGTTTTCGCCTCTGCTCGTCGGCGTCTGCTCTGCTCATCGTCGTCTGCGACTGCGCTGGTCCTGCTGCTGTTTTCTGCTCTGCTCGTCGGCTTCTGTGCTGTTCCTGCTGCTGTTTTCTGCACTGCTCATCAGCGTCTGCGACTGCGCTGATCCTGCTGCTGTTTTCTGCTCTGCTCGTAGGCGTAGGCGTCGGCGACTGTGCTGGTCCTGCTGCTGTTTTCTGCACTGCTCATCGGCGTCGGCGACTGTGCTGATCCTGCTGCTGTTTTCTGCTCTGCTCGTAGGCGTCGCCGACTGCGCTGGTCCTGCTGCTGTTTTCTGCTCTGCTCGTCGGCGACTGCGTTGATCCTGCTGCTGTTTTCTGCTCTGCTCTTCGGCGACTGCGCTGGTCCTGCTGCTGTTTTCTGCACTGCTCATCGGCGTCGGTGACTGCGTTGATCCTGCTGCTGTTTTCTGCTCTGCTCGTAGGCGTCGGCGACTGCGCTGGTCCTGCTGCTGTTTTCTGCACAATCATCGGCGTCGGCGGCTGCGCTGGTCCTGCTGCTGTTTTCTGCACTGCTCATCGGCGTCAGCGACTGCGCTGGTCCTGCTGCTGTTTTCTGCACTGCTCTTTGGCGTCGGCGACTGTGCTGATCCTGCTGCTGTTTTCTGCTCTGCTCGTAGGCGTCGGCGACTGCGCTGGTCCTGCTGCTGTTTTCTGCACTGCTCATCGGCGTTGGCGACAGCGTTGATCCTGCTGCTGTTTTCTGCTCTGCTCGTTGGCGTCTTCGACTGCGCATCTCCTGCCGCTTTTTTCTGCTCTACACGTCGGGGTCAGCGACTGTGCTGATTCTGCTGCTGTTTTCTGCTCTGCTCGTCGGCGTCTGCGACTGCGCATCTCTTGCTGCTGTTTTTTGCTCTGCTCGTCGGTGACCGGCAACTGCGCTGATCCTGCTGCTGTTTTCTGCTCTGCTCGTCTGCGTCAGCGAATGCGCTGATCCTGCTGCTGTTTCCTGCTCTGCTCGTCGCCGTCGGCGACTTCACGGGTCCTGGTGTTGTTTTCTGCTCTGATCGCCGGCGTCATCGACTGCGCTGGTCCTGCTGCTGTTTTCTTCTCTGCTCGTCGGTGTCTGCGCTGGTCCTGCTGCTGTTTTCTGCTCTGCTCGTCGGCGACTGCGCTGGTCCTGCTGTTGTTTTCGCCTCTGCTTGTCGGCGTCTGCTCTGCTCATCGGCGTCTGTGACTGCGCTGGTCCTGCTGCTGTTTTCTGCTCTGCTCATTGGCGTCTGCGACTGCGCATCTCCTGCTGCTTTTTTCTGCTCTGCTCGTCGGCGTCAGCGACTGCGCTGACCCTGCTGCTGTTTTCTGCTCTGATCGTCTGCGACTGCGCTTCTCCTGCTGCTATTTTTTGCTCTGCTCGTTGGCGTCAGCGACTGCGCTTATCCTGCTGCTGTTTTCTGCTCTGCTCGTCGGCGTCTGCGACTGCACATCTCCTGCTGCTGTTTTTTGCTCTGCTCGTCAGGGACTGCGCTTGTCCTACTGCTGTTTTCTGCTCTGCTCATCGGCGTCGGCTACTGCGCTGATCCTGCTGCTGTTTTCTGCTCTGCTCGTCTGCGTCAGCGAATGCGCTGATCCTGCTGCTGTTTCCTGCTCTGATCGTCGGCGTCGGCGACTGCGCTGGTCCTGCTGCTGTTTTCTTCTCTGCTCGTCGGCGTCTGCTCTGCTCGTCGGCGTCTGAGACTGCGCTCGTCCTGCTGCTGTTTTCTGCTCTGCTCGTCTGCGACTGCGCTGGTCCTGCTGCTGTTTTCTGCTCTGCTCGTCGGCGACTGCGCTGGTCCTGCTGCTGTTTTCTGCGCTGCTCATCGGCGTCGGCGACTGTGCTGATCCTGCTGCTGTTTTCTGCTCTGCTCGTAGGCGTCGGCGACTGCGCTGGTCCTGCTGCTGTTTTCTGCTCTGCTCATCGGCGTTGGCGACTGCGCTGATCCTGCTGCTGTTTTCTGCTCTGCTGGTCGTGACTGCGACTGCGCATCTCCTGCTACTTTTTTCTGCTCTGCTCGTCGGCGTCAGCGACTGCGCTGCTCCTGCAAATGTTTTCTGCTCTGCTCGTCTGCGTCTGCAACTGCGCATCTCCTGCTGCTGTTTTTTGCTCTGCTCGTCGGCGTCGGCGACTGCGCTGATCCTGCTGCTGTTTTCTGCTCTGCTTGTCAGCGTCAGCGAATGTGCTGATCCTGCTGCTGTTTCCTGCTCTGCTCGTCGCCGTCGGCGACTTCGCTGGTCCTGCTGTTGTTTTCTGCTGTGATCGCCGGCGTCGGCGACAGCGCTGGTCCTGCTGTTGTTTTCTTCTCTGCTCGTCGGCATCTGCTCTGTTCCTGCTGCTGTTTTCTGCACTGCTCATCGGCGTCGGTGACTGCGTTGATCCTGCTGCTGTTTTCTGCTCTGCTCTTAGGTGTCGGCGACTGCGCTGGTCCTGCTGCTGTTTTCTGCACTGCTCATCGGCGTTGGCGGCTGCACTGGTTCTGCTGCTTTTTTCTGCTCTGCTCGTCGGCGACTGTGCTGGTCCTGCTGCTGTTTTCCGCACTGCTCGTAGGCGTCGGCGACTGCGCTGGTCCTGCTGCTGTTTTCTGCACTGCTCGTCGCGGTCGGCGGCTGCGCTGGTCCTGCTGTTGTTTTCTGCTCTGATCGCCGGCGTCGGCGACTGCGCTGGTCCTGCTGCTGTTTTCTTCTCTGCTCGTCGGCGTCTGCTCTGCTCGTCGGCGTATGCGCTGGTCATGCTGGTGTTTTCTGCACTGTTTATCGGCGTCTGCGACTGCGCTGGTCCTGCTGCTGTTTTCTGCTCTGCTCGTCGGCGACTGCGCTGGTCCTGCTGGTGTTTTCTGCACTGCTCATCGGCGTCGGCGACTGCGCTGGTCCTGCTGTTGTTTTCGCCTCTGCTCGTCGGCGTCTGCTCTGCTCATCGTCGTCTGCGACTGCGCTGGTCCTGCTGCTGTTTTCTGCTCTGCTTGTCGGCGACTGCGCTGTTCCTGCTGCTGTTTTCTGCACTGCTCATCAGCGTCTGCGCTGATCCTGCTGCTGTTTTCTGCTCTGCTCGTAGGTGTCGCCGTCTGCGCTGGTCCTGCTGCTGTTTTAATAATAATAATAATACATTTTATTTCAAAGCGCCTTTCAGGACACCCAAGGTCACTTTACACAAAACACGTAATAAAATACAATAAAACAATAATAAAACCCAAAGAAGAAAAAAACAGAGAGAAACATTTCAATAAAATCAGAGGTTGTAGGCAGATTTAAACATATGTGTTTTGAGTTTTGATTGGAAAAGGGTAAAACTGTCGATGTTCCTGATGTCTGGGGGAAGTGAGTTCCAGAGTCGAGGAGCAGAGCGGCTGAAAGCTCTGCTCCCCATGGTAGCGAGACGGGCAGAAGGAACCGCAAGATGGATGGAAGAAGAAGATCTGAGTGAACGGGACGGGGTGTGAATACTTATAAGGTCTGAGATATATGGAGGAGAGAGGTTGTGGATTGCTTTGAAGGTATGGAGGAGAATTTTGAAGATGGACCTGAATTTAACTGGGAGCCAGTGGAGCTGCTGGAGAACCGGCGTGATGTGGTGAAAGGAAGGGGTTCTGGTGATAATACGGGCTGCTGAATTCTGGACCATTTGCAGTTTATGAAGGAGTTTGTTGGGGAGACCATAAAGAAGTGAATTGCAATAGTCGAGACGGGAGGTGACGAGGCTGTGGACGAGAATGGCGGCAGTGTGAGGGGTCAGTGAGGGACGAAGACGGTTTATGGAACGTAGATGGAAGTATGCTGACCGAATTAAGTTATTAATGTGAGCCTGAAAAGAAAGGGAGCTGTCGAGAATGACACCCAGACTCTTGACATGAGGTGAGGGGGAGACTGTGGCACTGTCAATAGTTAAAGAAAAGCTGTCAGATGTTGAGAGGGTGGAGTTAGTGCCAACTAGAAGAAGTTCAGTTTTATTGCCGTTGAGTTTGAGGAAATTAGAGGTGAACCATGATTTGATTTCAGAGAGGCAGAGTGTAAGGGAGGATGGTGGGAGAGTTGAGTTGGGCTTACTGGAAATGTAGAGCTGGGTGTCATCTGCAAAGCAGTGAAACTGGATATTGAATTTGCGGAAGATTTTGCCGATAGGGAGGAGATATACTATGAAGAGGAGGGGCCCCAGGACAGAGCCCTGGGGCACACCTGACTTGACTGGGGAGGGTTCTGAGGTAAAGGATTTTAACTGGATGAACTGAGTGCGGCCAGTAAGGTAAGATTGAAACCAGCGGAGGGGGGTGTGAGTGATGCCTAAGGAATAGAGTCTATTAAGGAGGATGGGATGAGAAATGGTGTCAAAGGCCGCACTCAGATCGAGGAGAATAAGAATAGAGATTAAACCAGAATCAGCAGCAATGAGTAGGTCGTTAGTGATCTTGATGAGAGCTGTTTCTGTGCTGTGGTGGGGACGGAAGCCAGACTGAAACTGTTCATAAAGGTTATTGCGGGTGAGATGTGAATGGAGCTGAGATGCAACAGTTTTCTCAAGGACTTTGGAAATGAAGGGAAGATGGGAAATGGGACGGAGGTTATTGAAATCATTGGGATCTAAACCAGGTTTTTTTAGAATAGGGCTGACTGAAGCGGATTTGAATAGGGATGGGACCGTACCAGAGGATAGTGAGGAATGAATAATGGCTGTTATAAAAGGGAGCAGAGAAGAAAGGCAGGATTTAACTAAAACAGTTGGAATAGGGTCCAGTTGACAAGTGGAAGGTTTGGAATTGGTGATGTAATCTAATATTTCTGAGGGATGGGGAAGTTCAAAGGAGGAGAACGGAATGGTGGGTTCAAATAAATCAGGAGAGGGAGGGGAGGAATGAGGTAAAGAGAGATGGATTCTATTGACCTTCTCATTAAAAAACTGAAGGAGAGAGTTACAGGTTTCTGAAGAGTAAAGATGGATGGGTAAGGAGTCGGGAGGCTGAAAAATGCTGTTCATGATGGAAAATAATGTTTTAGTGTTGCTGGAGTTGGACGAGATGAGACCGGAGTAATACTGAGATTTGGCATGGGAGATGGAGTCCTTGTAGAGAGAAATCTGAGCAGAATATAAGTCTTTATGGATGGTGAGACCGGTTTTCTTGTAGAGTCTTTCAAGCCTCCGGTTGGTAGCTTTCAAGGAGCGAAGGGCAGGGGTGAACCATGGAGCAGACCGAGTAAAATATACAGAGCGGGATTTGATGGGAGCAAATGAATTAAGGATAGAAACCAGACCGTTATTGTACTGAATGACAAGATCATCGGGAGTAGAGGACAAATTAGGGGTCAAGGTGGCAAAACTGGAGGACAGGGAGGCTAGATCAATGTCCTTAATATTACGAAAAGAAATGATACGTGGTGACTTGATGATGGAGAGACGGAGGGGAACAGAAAAGGAGATGAGGAAGTGGTCCGTGAAAGGGAGCGGGTCAGCTGTACAGTTGGAGGGGGTCAGGCCGGAGCAGCAGATTAAATCCAGGGTGTGACCTTTAATGTGAGTGGGAAAATTGGCATATTGATGAAAACTGAGGCTGTCCAAAGATGAGGAGAAGTCTTTGCTGAGGGGGAGGGCCATATTGTCCATATGAATATTAAAATCACCAAGTAAAATTACATTTGGGGAAAGGGCGGACAGATGGGATAAAAGAGCAGAGAGTTCATTTAAAAACTCAGGGCTGAACTTGGGGGGACGATAAACAGTGACAATTATTGTGGGGGTCGGGCCGGAGAGTTGACAGGCGAGGCATTCCAGAGTGGTGAGAGGAGGAAGGTTTACGGGAAGGACCTTCCAAGTCTCGCGATACAGTATCGCGAGACCACCGCCGCGGCCCGACCCACGGGGTTTGGAGAGGTAAACAAATCCGGGAGGAGTACAGTCATTGAGTTGCGAGAAATCGCTGGGTTGTTGCCATGTTTCGTTCAGACAAAGAAAGTCTAGCTTATGGTCACTGATGGTATCTTGGAGGAGATGTCCTTTACCAGAGAGGGAGCGAATGTTGAGAAGACCAAAATTAGCAGTGCGGAAGTCCCTGGCGACAGGAGCATTAGTCCGACTAGCCAGCCGGGCTAACACGCTGGAGTCGGCAGCTCGGCAGGTATTCCTGGGTAGCCGCCGGCTAGTCGTGGACCAGAAGGAGGGTATTCCTTTGGAGCCGTCGAGATGGAGGTTCCGCCGGGACCCCCGATGGATATACCGACGGCGAGGCTGGAAGGTGATGTCGGGGAAGAGGCACAGAGCTGGTGGTGGAGATCCGGAGTAGCGAAAGCGGAGGTTGAAGAGCTCCGCCGCCGAGTACTGGAGAAGGCCATCCACGGACAGAAGAATGAGCGACAGGATGATCCAGGCCAGTGCGAGGCACACAGAAATCCTGCTGGACCACATTATGGAGTGGAGCAGGGAGGTGGTGATGTGCAACCAGAACGCAAGCTGAGCAGGTAGGTGAAAATGAGTTTTCACCGACACAGGGATGTGACCAGGGTGAAAAAGAAGAAAAAAAAAATACAAAAAGTTTGTTTGCCAGCGAGCAGCAGCAGCGAGACGCGCCAGCGTTCACTCAACCGGAACCGGAAAAGTGTGCTGTTTTCTTCACTGCTCATCGGCGTCTGCGACTGCGTTGATCCTGCTGCTGTTTTCTGCTCTGCTCGTAGGCGTAGGCGTCGGCGACTGCGCTGGTCCTGCTGCTGTTTTCTGCACTGCTCATCGGTGTCGGCGACTGCGCTGATCCTGCTGCTGTTTTCTGCTCTGCTCGTAGGCGTCGCCGACTGCGCTGGTCCTGCTGCTGTTTTCTGCTCTGCTCGTCGGCAACTGCGTTGATCCTGCTGCTGTTTTCTGCTCTGCTCGTCGGCGACTGCGCTGGTCCTGCTGCTGTTTTCTGCAATGCTCATCGGCGTCGGCGGCTGCGCTGGTCCTGCTGCTTTTCTCTGCTCTGCTCGTCGGCGTCTGCTCTGCTCGTCGGCGTCTGCACTGGTCCTGCTGGTGTTTTCTGCACTGTTTATCGGCGTCTGCGACTGCGCTGGTCCTGCTGCTGTTTTCTGCACTGCTCATCGGCGTCGGCGACTGCGCTGGTCCTGCTGTTGTTTTCGCCTCTGCTCGTCGGCGTCTGCTCTGCTCATCGTCGTCTGCGACTGCGCTGGTCCTGCTGCTGTTTTCTGCTTTGCTCGTTGGCGACTGCACTGTTCCTGCTGCTGTTTTCTGCACTGCTCATCAGCGTCTGCGACTGCGCTGATCCTGCTGCTGTTTTCTGCTCTGCTCGTAGGCGTCGCCGACTGCGCTGGTCCTGCTGCTGTTTTCTTCACTGCTCATCGGCGTCTGCAACTGCGTTGATCCTGCTGCTGTTTTCTGCTCTGCTCGTAGGCGTAGGCGTCGGCGACTGCGCTGGTCCTGCTGCTGTTTTCTGCACTGCTCATCGGCGTCGGCGACTGCGCTGATCCTGCTGCTGTTTTCTGCTCTGCTCGTCGGCGACTGCGTTGATCCTGCTGCTGTTTTCTGCTCTGCTCGTCGGCAACTGCGTTGATCCTGCTGCTGTTTTCTGCTCTGCTTGTCGGCGTCGGTGACTGCGTTGATCCTGCTGCTGTTTTCTGCTCTGCTTGTAGGCGTCGGCGACTGCGCTGGTCCTGCTGCTGTTTTCTGCACTGCTCATCGGCGTCGGCGGCTGCGCTGGTCCTGCTGCTGTTTTCTGCACTGCTCGTAGGCGTCGGCGACTGCGCTGGTCCTGCTGCTGTTTTCTGCACTGCTCATTGGCGTCGGTGACTGTGCTGATCCTGCTGCTGTTTTCTGCTCTGCTCGTAGGCGTCGGCGACTGCGCTGGTCCTGCTGCTGTTTTCTGCACTGCTCATCGGCGTCGGCGACTGCGCTGATCCTGCTTCTGTTTTCTGCTCTGCTCGTCGGCGACTGCGCTGGACCTGCTGCTGTTTTCTGCACTGCTCATCGGCGTCTTCGACTGCGCATCTCCTGCCGCTTTTTTCAGCTCTGCACGTCGGCGTCAGCGACTGCGCTGATTCTGCTGCTGTTTTCTGCTCTGCTCGTCGGCGTCTGCGACTGCGCATCTCTTGCTGCTGTTTTTTGCTCTGCTCATCGGCGCTGGCAACTGTGCTGATCCTGCTGCTGTTTTCTGCTCTGCTCATCGGTGTCAGCGACTGGGCTGATCCTGCTGCTGTTTTCTGCTCTGCTCATCGGCGTCGGCGGCTGCACTGGTTCTGCTGCTTTTTTCTGCTCTGCTCGTCAGCGACTGTGCTGGTCCTGCTGCTGTTTTCCGCACTGCTCGTAGGCGTCGGCGACTGCGCTGGTCCTGCTGCTGTTTTCTGCACTGCTCGTCGCGGTCGGCGGCTGCGCTGGTCCTGCTGCTGTTTTCTGCACTGCTCATTGGCGTCGGTGACTGTGCTGATCCTGCTGCTGTTTTCTGCTCTGCTCGTAGGCGTCGGCGACTGCGCTGGTCCTGCTGCTGTTTTCTGCAATGCTCATCGGCGTCGGCGACTGCGCTGATCCTGCTTCTGTTTTCTGCTCTGCTCGTCGGCGACTGCGCTGGACCTGCTGCTGTTTTCTGCACTGCTCATCGGCGTCTTCGACTGCGCATCTCCTGCCGCTTTTTTCAGCTCTGCACGTCGGCGTCAGCGACTGCGCTGATTCTGCTGCTGTTTTCTGCTCGGCTCGTCGGCGTCTGCGACTGCGCATCTCTTGCTGCTGTTTTTTGCTCTGCTCATCGGCGCCGGCAACTGCGGTGATCCTGCTGCTGTTTTCTGCTCTGCTCATCGGCGTCAGCGACTGGGCTGATCCTGCAGCTGTTTTCTGCTGTGCTCGTCTGCGTCAGCGAATGCACTGATCCTGCTGCTGTTTCCTGCTCTGCTCGTCGCCGTCGGCGACTTCACGGGTCCTGCTGTTGTTTTCTGCTCTGATCGCCGGTGTCAGCGACTGCGCTGGTCCTGCTGCTGTTTTCTTCTCTGCTCGTTGGCGTCTGCGCTGGTCCTGCTGCTGTTTTCGCCTCTGCTCGTCGGCGACTGCGCTTGTCCTGCTGTTTTTTTCGCCTCTGCTCGTCGGCGTCTGCTCTGCTCATCGGCGTCTGCGACTGCGCTGGTCCTGCTTCTGTTTTCTGCTCTGCTCATTGGCGTCTGCGACTGCGCATCTCCTGCTGCTTTTTTCTGCTCTGCTCGTCGGCGTCAGCGACTGCGCTGACCGTGCTGCTGTTTTCTGCTCTGATCGTCTGCGACTGCGCATCTCCTGCTGCTGTTTTTTGCTCTGCTCGTCGGCGTCAGCGACTGCGCTTATCCTGCTGCTGTTTTTTGCTCTGCTCGTCGGTGACTGCGCTTGTATACTGCTGTTTTCTGCTCTGCTCATCGGCGTCGGCTACTGCGCTGATCCTGCTGCTGTTTTCTGCTCTGCTCGTAGGCGTAGGCGTCGGCGGCTGCGCTGGTCCTGCTGCTGTTTTCTGCACTGCTCGTAGGCGTCGGCGACTGCGCTGTTCCTGCTGCTGTTTTCTGCACTGCTCATTGGCGTTGGTGAATGTGCTGATCCTGCTGCTGTTTTCTGCTCTGCTCGTTGGCGTCGGCGACTGCGCTGGTCCTGCTGCTGTTTTCTGCACTGCTCATCGGCATCGGCGACTGCGCTGATCCTGCTTCTGTTTTCTGCTCTGCTCGTCGGTGACTGCGCTGGCCCTCCTGCTGTTTTCTGCACTGCTCATCGGCGTCTTCGACTGCGCATCTCCTGCCGCTTTTTTCAGCTCTGCCCGTCGGCGTCAGCGACTGCGCTGCACCTGCAAATGTTTTCTGCTCTGCTCGTCGGCGTCTGCAACTGCGCATCTCCTGCCGCTGTTTTTTGCTCTGCTCGTCGGCGTCGGCGTCTGCGCTGATCCTGCTGCTGTTTTCTGCTCTGCTTGTCAGCGTCAGCGAATGTGCTGATCCTGCTGCTGTTTCCTGCTCTGCTCGTCGCCGTCGGCGACTTCGCTGGTCCTGCTGTTCTTTTCTGCTGTGATCGCCGGCGTCGGCGACAGCGCTGGTCCTGCTGCTGTTTTCTTCTCTGCTCGTCGGCGTCTGCACTGCTCGTCGGCGTCTGCCCTGGTCCTGCTGCTGTTTTCTGCTCTGCTCGTCGGCGACTGCGCTGGTCCTGCTGTTGTTTTTGCCTATGCTCGTCGGCGTCTGCTCTGCTCATCGGCATCTGCGACTGCGCTGGTCCTGCTGCTGTTTTCTGCTCTGCTCGTTGGTGACTGCGCTGGTCCTGCTGCTGTTTTCTGCACTGCTCATCGGCGTCGGCGACTGCGCTTATCCTGCTGCTGTTTTCTGCTCTGCTTGTAGGCGTCGTTGACTGCGCTGGTCCTGCTGCTGTTTTCTTCACTGCTCGTCGGCGACTGCGCTTTCCTGCTGTTGTTTTCTGCAATGCTCGTCGCCGTCGGCGACTGCGCTGGTTCTGCTGCTGTTTTCTTCTCTGCTCGTTAGCGTTTGCTCTGCTCGTCGGCGTCTGAGACTGAGCTGGTCCTGCTGCTGTTTTCTGCTCTGCTCGTCTGCGACTGCGATGGTCCTGCTGCTGTTTTCTGCTCTGCTCGTCGGCGACTGCGCTGGTCTTGCTGCTGTTTTCTGCGCTGCTCATCGGCGTCGGCGACTGTGCTGATCCTGCTGCTGTTTTCTGCTCTGCTCGTAGGCGTCGGCGACTGCGCTGGTCCTGCTGCTGTTTTCTGCACTGCTCATCGGCGTCGGCGACTGCGCTGATCCTGCTGCTGTTTTCTGCTCTGCTCATCGGCGTCAGCGACTAGGCTGATCCTGCTGCTGTTTTCTGCTCTGCTCGTCTGCGTCAGCGAATGTGCTGATCCTGCTGCTGTTTCCTGCTCTGCTCGTCGCCGTCGGCGACTTCGCTGGTCCTGCTGTTGATTTCTGCTCTGATCGCCGGCGTCAGCGACAGCGCTGGTCCTGCTGCTGTTTTCTTCTCTGCTCGTCGGCGTCTGCGCTGGTCCTGCTGCTGTTTTCTGCTCTGCTTGTCGGCGACTGCGCTGGTCCTGCTGTTGTTTTCGCCTCTGCTCGTCGGCGTCTGCTCTGCTCATCGGCGTCTGCGACTGCGCTGGTCCTGCTGCTGTTTTCTGCTCTGCTCGTTGGAGACTGCGCTGGTCCTGCTGCTGTTTTCTGCCTGCTCATCGGCGTTGGCGACTGAGCTGATCCTGTTTCTGTTTTCTGCTCTGCTCGTCGGCGACTGCGCTGGACCTGCTGCTGTTTTCTGCACTGCTCATCGGCGTTGGCGACAGCGTTGATCCTGCTGCTGTTTTCTGCTCTGCTCGTTGGCGTCTTCGACTGTGCATCTCCTGCCGCTTTTTTCTTCTCTGCTCGTCGGCGTCAGCGACTGCGCTGATCCTGCTGCTGTTTTCTGCTCTACTGGTCAGTGTCTGCGACTGCGCATCTCCTGCTGCTGTTTTTTGCTCTGCTCGTCGGCGTCGGCAACTGCGCTGATCCTGCTGCTGTGTTCTGCTCTGCTCATCGGCGTCAGCGACTGGGCTGATCCTGCTGCTGTTTTTTGCTGTGCTCGTCTGCGTCAGCGAATGCGCTGATCCTGTTGCTGTTTCCTGCTCTGCTCGTTGCCGTCGGCGACTTCACTGGTCCTGCTGTTGTTTTCTGCTCTGATCACCGGCGTCAGCGACTGCGCTGGTCCTGCTGCTGTTTTCTTCTCTGCTCGTCGGCGTCTGCGCTGTTCCTGCTGCTGTTTTCTGCTCTGCTCGTCGGCGACAGCGCTGGTCCTGCTGTTGTTTTCGCCTCTGCTCGTCGGCGTCTGCTCTGCTCATCGGCGTCTGCGACTGCGCTGGTCCTGCTGCTGTTTTCTGCTCTGCTCATTGGCGTCTGCGACTGCGCATCTCCTGCTGCTTTTTTTCTGCTCTGCTCGTCGGCGTCAGCGACTGCGCTGACCCTGCTGCTGTTTTCTGCTCTTATCGTCTGCGACTGCGCATCTCCTGCTGCTGTTTTTTGCTCTGCTCGTCGGCGTCAGCGACTGCGCTTATCCTGCTGCTGTTTTCTGCTCTGCTCGTCGGCGTCTGCGTATGCACATCTCCTGCTGCTGTTATTTGCTCTTCACGTCGGCGACTGCGCTTGTCCTACTGCTGTTTTCTGCTCTGCTCGTCTGCGTCAGCGAATGCGCTGATCCTGCTGCTGTTTCCTGCTCTGCCTGTCGCCGTCGGCGACTGCGCTGGTCCTGCTGTTGTTGTCTGCTCTGATCGTCGGCGTCGGCGACTGCGCTGGCCCTCTTGCTGTTTTCTTCTCTGCTCGTAGGCGTCTGCTCTGCTCGTCGGCGTCTGCGCTGGTCCTGCTGCTGTTTTCTGCTCTGCTCGTCTGCGACTGCGCTGTTCCTGCTGCTGTTTTCTGCTCTGCTTGTCGGCAACTGCGCTGGTCCTGCTGCTGTTTTCTGCTCTGCTCATCGGCGTCGGCGACTGTGCTGATCCTGCTGCTGTTTTCTGCTCTGCTCGTAGGCGTCGGCGACTGCGCTGGTCCTGCTGCTGTTTTCTGCACTGCTCATCGGCGTCGGCGACTGCGCTGATCCTGCTGCTGTTTTCTGCTCTGCTCGTCAGCGACTGCGATTGCGCATCTCCGGCTGCTTTTTTCTGCTCTGCTCGTCGGCGTCAGCGACTGCGCTGCTCCTGCAGCTGTTTTCTGCTCTGCTCGTCGGCGTCTGCAACTGCGCATCTCCTGCTGCTGTTTTTTGCTCTGCTCGTCGGCGACTGCGCTGGTCCTGCTGTTGTTTTTGCCTCTGCTCGTCGGCGTCTGCTCTGCTCATCGGCGTCTGCGACTGCGCTGGTCCTGCTGCTGTTTTCTGCTCTACTTGTTGGCGACTGCGCTCGTCCAGCTGCTGTTTTCTGCACTGCTCATCGGCGTCGACGACTGCGCTGATCCTGCTGCTGTTTCCTGCTGTGATCGCCGGCGTCTGCGACAGCGCTGGTCCTGCTGCTGTTTTCTTCTCTGCTCGTCGGCGTCTAGTCTGCTCGTCGGCGTTTGCGCTGGTCCTGCTGCTGTTTTCTGCTCTGCTCGTCGGCGACTGCGCTGGTCCTGCTGTTGTTTTTGCCTCTGCTCGTCGGCGTCTGCTCTGCTCATCGGCATCTGCGACTGCGCTGGTCCTGCTGCTGTTTTCTGCTCTGCTCGTTGGTGACTGCGCTGGTCCTGCTGCTGTTTTCTGCACTGCTCATCGGCGTTGGCGACTGCGCTGATCCTGCTGCTGTTTTCTGCTCTGCTCGTAGGCGTTGGCGACTGCGCTGGTCCTGCTGCTGTTTTCTGTACTGCTCATCGGCGTCGGCGACTGCGCTGGTCCTGCTGTTGTTTTCTGCACTGCTCATCGGCGTTTGCTCTGCTCGTCGGCGTCTGAGACTGCGCTGGTCCTGCTGCTGTTTTCTGCTCTGCTCGTCTGCGACTGCGATGGTCCTGCTGCTGTTTTCTGCTCTGCTCGTCGGCGACTGCGCTGGTCCTGCTGCTGTTTTCTGCGCTGCTCGTAGTCGTCGGCGACTGCGCTGGTCCTGCTGTTGTTTTCTGCACTGCTCATCGGCGTCTGCGACTGCGCTGATCCTGCTGCTGTTTTCTGCTCTGCTTGTAGGCGTCGCCGACTGCGCTGATCCTGCTTCTGTTTTCTTCTCTGCTTGTCGGCGACTGCGCTGGTCCTGCTGCTGTTTTCTGCTCTGCTCATCGGCGTCGGCGACTGCGCTGATCCTGCTGCTGTTTTCTGCTCTGCTTGTAGGCGTCGCCGACTGCGCTGATCCTGCTGCTGTTTTCTTCTCTGCTCGTCGGCGACTGCGCTGGTCCTGCTGCTGTTTTCTGCTCTGCTCGTAGGCGTCTGCGACTGCGCTGGTCCTGCTGTTGTTTTCTGCAATGCTCGTCGCCGTCGGCGACTGCGCTGGTCCTGCTGTTGTTTTCTGCTCTGATCGTCAGCGTCGGCGACTGTGCTGGTCCTGCTGCTGTTTTCTTCTCTGCTCGTCGGCGTCTGCTCTGCTCGTCGGCGTCTGCGACTGCGCTGGTCCTGCTGCTGTTTTCTGCTCTGATCGTCTGCGACTGCGCTGGTCCTGCTGGTGTTTTCTGGTCTGCTCGTCGGCGACTGTGCTGATCCTGCTGCTGTTTTCTGCTCTGCTCGTAGGCGTCGGCGACTGCGCTGGTCCTGCTGCTGTTTTCTGCACTGCTCATCGGCGTCGGCGACTGCGCTGATCCTGCTGCTGTTTCCTGCTCTGCTCCTCGGCGTCAGCGACTGCGCTGATCCTGCAGCTGTTTTCTGCTCTGCTCGTCGGCGTCTGCGACTGCGCATCTCCTGCTGCTGTTTTTTGCTCTGCTCGTCGGCGTCGGCGACTGCGCTGATCCTGCTGCTGTTTTCTGCTCTGCTCATCGGCGTCAGCGACTTCGCTGGTCCTGCTGTTGTTTTCTGTTCTGATCGCCGGCGTCAGCCACAGCGCTGGTCCTGCTGCTGTTTTCTTCTCTGCTCGTCGGCGTCTGCGCTGGTCCTGCTGCTGTTTTCTGCTCTGCTCGTCGGCGACTGCGCTGGTCCTGCTGTTGTTTTTGCCTCTGCTCGTCGGCATCTGCTCTGCTCATCGGCGTCTGCGACTGCGCTGGTCCTGCTGCTGTTTTCTGCTCTGCTCGTTGGCGACTGCGCTGGTCCTGCTGCTGTTTTCTGCACTGCTCATCGGCGTCGGCGACTGCGCTGGTCCTGCTGCTGTTTTCTGCACTGCTCATCGGCGTCGGCGACTGCGCTGATCCTGCTGCTGTTTTCTGCTCTGCTCGTAGGCGTCGGTGACTGCGCTGGTCCTGCTGTTGTTTTCTGCACTGCTCATCGGCGTCGGCGACTGCGCTGATCCTGCTGCTGTTTTCTGCTCTGCTTGTAGGCGTCGCCGACTGCGCTGGTCCTGCTGCTGTTTTCTTCTCTGCTCGTCAGCGACTGCGCTGGGCATGCTGCTGTTTTCTGCACTGCTCATCGGCGTCGGCGACTGCGCTGGTCCTGCTGTTGTTTTCTGCACTGCTCATCAGCGTTTGCTCTGCTCGTCGGCGTCTGAGACTGCGCTGGTCCTGCTGCTGTTTTCTGCTCTGCTCGTCTGCGACTGCGATGGTCCTGCTGCTGTTTTCTGCTCTGCTCGTCGGCGACTGCGCTGGTCCTGCTGCTGTTTTCTGCGCTGCTCATCGGCGTCTGCGACTGCGCTGATCCTGCTGCTGTTTTCTGCTCTGCTTGTAGGCGTCGCCGACTGCGCTGATCCTGCTGCTGTTTTCTTCTCTGCTTGTCGGCGACTGCGCTGGTCCTGCTGCTGTTTTCTGCTCTGCTCATCGGCGTCGGCGACTGCGCTGATCCTGCTGCTGTTTTCTGCTCTGCTCATCGGCGTCGGCGACTGCGCTGGTCCTGCTGCTGTTTTCTGCTCTGATCGTCTGCGACTGCGCTGGTCCTGCTGGTGTTTTCTGGTCTGCTCGTCGGCGACTGCGCTGGTCCTGCTGCTGTTTTCTGCGCTGCTCATCGGCGTCGGCGACTGCGCTGGTCCTGCTGCTGTTTTCTGCTCTGATCGTCTGCGACTGCGCTGGTCCTGCTGGTGTTTTCTGGTCTGCTCGTCGGCGACTGCGCTGGTCCTGCTGCTGTTTTCTGCGCTGCTCATTGGTGTCGGCGACTGTGCTGATCCTGCTGCTGTTTTCTGCTCTGCTCGTAGGCGTCGGCGACTGCGCTGGTCCTGCTGCTGTTTTCTGCACTGCTCATCAGCGTCGGCGACTGCGCTGATCCTGCTGCTGTTTCCTGCTCTGCTCGTCGGCGTCAGCGACTGCGCTGATCCTGCAGCTGTTTTCTGCTCTGCTCGTCGGCGTCTGCGACAGCGCATCTCCTGCTGCTGTTTTTTGCTCTGCTCGCCGGCGTCGGCGACTGCGCTGATCCTGCTGCTGTTTTCTGCTCTGCTCATCGGCGTCAGCGACTTCGCTGGTCCTCCTGTTGTTTTCTGTTCTGATCGCCGGCGTCAGCCACAGCGCTGGTCCTGCTGCTGTTTTCTTCTCTGCTCGTCGGCGTCTGCGCTGGTCCTGCTGCTGTTTTCTGCTCTGCTCGTCGGCGACTGCGCTGGTCCTGCTGTTGTTTTTGCCTCTGCTCGTCGGCATCTGCTCTGCTCATCGGCGTCTGCGACTGCGCTGGTCCTGCTGCTGTTTTCTGCTCTGCTCGTTGGCGACTGCGCTGGTCCTGCTGCTGTTTTCTGCACTGCTCATCGGCGTCGGCAACTGCGCTGATCCTGCTGCTGTTTTCTGCTCTGCTCGTAGGCGTCGGTGACTGCGCTGGTCCTGCTGTTGTTTTCTGCACTGCTCATCGGCGTCGGCGACTGCGCTGATCCTGCTGCTGTTTTCTGCTCTGCTTGTAGGCGTCGCCGACTGCGCTGGTCCTGCTGCTGTTTTCTTCTCTGCTCGTCGGCGACTGCGCTGGGCATGCTGCTGTTTTCTGCACTGCTCATTGGCGTCGGCGACTGCGTTGATCCTGCTGCTGTTTTCTGCTCTGCTCGTTGGCGTCTGCGACTGCGCATCTCCTGCTGCTTTTTTTTGCTCTACTCGTCGGCGTCAGCGACTGCGCTGATTATGCTGCTGTTTTCTGCTCTGCTCGTCGGCGTCTGAGACTGCGCATCTCCTGCTGCTGTTTTCTGCACTGCTCATCGACGTCGGCGACTGTGCTGGTCCTGCTGCTGTTTTCTGCACTGCTCATCGTCGTCGGCGACTGCGTTGATCCTGCTGCTGTTTTATTCTCTGCTCGTTGGCGTCTGCGACAGCGCATCTCCTGCTGCTGTTTTTTGCTCTGATCGTCGGCGTCGGTGACTGCGCTGATCCTGCTGCTTTTTTCTGCTCTGCTCATTGGCGTCAGCGACTGGGCTGATCCTGCTGCTGTTTTCTGCTCTGCTCGTCTGCGTCAGCAAATGCGCTGATCCTGCTGCTGTTTCCTGCTCTGCTTGTCGCGGTCGGCGACTGCAGTGGTCCTGCTGTTACTTTCTGCTCTGATCGCCGGCGTCGGCGACTGCACTGGTCCTGCTGCTGTTTTCTTCTCTGCTGGTCGGCGTCTGCTCTGCTCGTCGGCGTCTGCGACTGCGCTGGTCCTGCTGCTGTTTTCTGCTCTGCTCGTCGGCGACTGCGCTGGTCCTTCTGGTGTTTTCTGCACTGCTCATCGGCGTCGGCGACTGCGCTGGTCCTGCTGTTGTTTTCGCCTCTGCTCGTCGGCGTCTGCTCTGCTCATCATCGTCTGCGACTGCGCTGGTCCTGCTGCTGTTTTCTGCTCTGCTCGTCGGCGACTGCGCTGGTCCTTCTGGTGTTTTCTGCACTGCTCATCGGCGTCGGCGACTGCGCTGGTCCTGCTGTTGTTTTCGCCTCTGCTCGTCGGCGTCTGCTCTGCTCATCGGCGTCTGCGACTGCGCTGGTCCTGCTGCTGTTTTCTGCTCTGCTCATTGGCGTCTGCGACTGCGCATCTCCTGCTGCTTTTTTCTGCTCTGCTTGTCGGCGTCAGCGACTGCGCTGACCCTGCTGCTGTTTTCTGCTCTGATCGTCTGCGACTGCGCATCTCCTGCTGCTGTTTTTGCTCTGCTCGTCAGCGTCAGCGACTGCGCTTATCCTGCTTCTGTTTTCTGCTCTGCTCGTCGGCGTCTGCACATCTCCTGCTGCTGTTTTTTGCTCTGCTCGTCGGCGACTGCGCTTGTCCTACTGCTGTTTTCTGCTCTGCTCATCGGCGTCGGCTACTGCGCTGATCCTGCTGCTGTTTTCTGCTCTGCTCGTCTGCGTCAGCGAATGCGCTGATCCTGCTGCTGTTTCCTGCTCTGCTCGTCTCCGTCGGCGACTGCACTGACCCTGCTGCTGTTTTCTGCTCTGCTTGTCGGTGTCGGCTACTGCGCTGATCCTGCTGCTATTTTCTGCTCTGCTCATCGGCGTCAGCGACTGGGATGATCCTGCTGCTGTTTTCTGCTCTGCTCATCGCCGTCGGCACCTGCGCTGGTCCTGCTGTTGTTTGCTTGTCTGCTCGTCAGCGTCTGCTCTGCTCGTCGGCTTCTGCGACCGCGCAGGTCCTGCTGCTGTTTTCTGCTCTGCTCGTCGGCGACTGCGCTGGTCCTGCTGCTGTTTTCTGCTCTGCTCGTGGGTGACAGCGCTGGTCCTGCTAGTGTTTTCTGCACCGCTCATCGGCGTCAGCGACTGCGCTGATCCTGCGGCAGTTTTCTGCACTGCACGTCGGTGACTGTGCAGGTCCTGCTGCTGTTTTCTGCTCTGCTCGTCGGCGACTGCGCTGGTCCTGCTGCTGTTTTCTGCTCTGTTCGTCGGCGACTGCTTTGGTCCTGCTGTTGTTTTCTGCTCTGCTCGTCGGCGACTGCGCTGGTACTGCTGCTGTTTTCTGCACTGCTCATCGGCGTCGGCGACTGCGCTGGTCCTGCTGTTGTTTTCGCCTCTGCTGGTCGGCGTCTGCTCTGCTCGTCGGCGTCTGCGACTGCGCTGGTCCTGCTGCTGTTTTCTGCTCCGCTCGTCGGCGTCGGTGGCTGTGAGATCCTGCTGCTGTTTTATGCTCTGCTCGTCAGTGTCAGCGACTACGCTGATCCTGCTGCTGTTTTTTGCTCTGCTCATTGGCGACTGCGCTGGTCCTGCTGCTGTTTTCTGCACTGCTCATCGTTTTCGGCGACTGTGCTGATCCTGCTGCTGTTTTCTGCTCTGCTCGTAGGCGTCGCCGACTGCGCTGGTCCTACTGTTGTTTTCGCCTCTTCTCGTCTGCGTCTGCTCTGCTCGTCGGCGTCGGTGACTGCGCTGGTCCTTCTGCTGTTTTCTGCACTGCTCATCGGCGTCGGCGACTGCGCTGAACCTGCTGCTGTTTTCTGCTTTGCTCGTAGGCGTCGCCGACTGCGCTGGTCCTGCTGCTGTTTTCTGCTCTGCTCGTTGGCGACTGCGCTGGTCCTGCTGCTGTTTTCTGCTCTGCTCGTCGGCGTCTGCGACTGCGCTGATCCTGCTGCTGTTTTTTGCTCTGCTCGTCGGCATCGGCGACTGCGCTGATCCTGCTGCTGTTTTCTGCTCTGCTCGTTGGCGACTGCGCTGGTCCTGCTGCTGTTTTCTGCTCTGCTCGTCGGCGTCTGCGACTGCGCTGATCCTGCTGCTGTTTTCTGCTCTGCTCGTCGGCGTCTGCGACTGCGCTGATCCTGCTGCTGTTTTTTGCTCAGCTCGTCGGCGTCGGCGACTGCGCTGATCCTGCTGCTGTTTTCTGCTCTGCTCGTCGGCGTCGGCGACTGCGCGGGTCCTGCTGCTGTTTTCTTCTCTGCTCGTCGGCGTCGGCGACTGCGCTGATCCTGCTGCTGTTTTCTGCTCTGCTCGTCGGCGTCTGCGACTGCGCTAATCCTGCTGCTGTTTTCTGCTTTGCTCGTCGGCGTCTGCGCTGTTCCTGCTGCTGTTTTCTGCACTGCTCAACAGCGTCTGCGACTGCGCTGATCCTACTGCTGTTTTCTGCTCTGCTCGTAGGCGTCGCCGACTGCGCTGGTCCTGCTGCTGTTTTCTTCACTGCTCATCGGCGTCTGCGACTGCGTGGATCCTGCTGCTGTTTTCTGCTATGCTCATCGGCGTCGGTGACTGCGCTGATCCTGCTGCTGTTTTCTGCTCTGCTCGTAGGCGTCGCCGACTGCGCTGGTCCTGCTGCTGTTTTCTGCTCTGCTCGTCGGCGACTGCGTTGATCCTGCTGCTGTTTTCTGCTCTGCTCGTCGGCGACTGCGCTGGTCCTGCTGCTGTTTTCTTCTCTGCTCGTCGGCGTCGGCGACTGCGCTGATCCTGCTGCTGTTTTCTGCTCTGCTCGTCGGCGTCTGCGACTGCGCTGGTCCTGCTGCTGTTTTCGCCTCTGCTCGTCTACGTCTGCGACTGCGCTGATCCTGCTGCTGTTTTCTGCTCTGCTCGTCGGCGTCGGTGACTGTGCTGGTCCTGCTGCAGTTTTCTTCTCTGCTCGTCGGCCTTGGCGACTGCGCTAATCCTGCTGCTGTTTTCTGCTTTGCTCGTCGGCGTCTGCGCTGTTCCTGCTGCTGTTTTCTGCACTGCTCAACAGCGTCTGCGACTGCGCTGATCCTACTGCTTTTTTCTGCTCTGCTCGTAGGCGTCGCCGACTGCGCTGGTCCTGCTGCTGTTTTCTTCACTGCTCATCGGCGTCTGCGACTGCGTTGACCCTGCTGCTGTTTTCTGCTCTGCTCATCGGCTTCGGTGACTGCGCTGATCCTGCTGCTGTTTTCTGCTCTGCTCGTAGGCGTCGCCGACTGCGCTGGTCCTGCTGCTGTTTTCTGCTCTGCTCGTCGGCGACTGCGTTGATCCTGCTGCTGTTTTCTGCTCTGCTCGTCGGCGACTGCGCTGGTCCTGCTGCTGTTTTCTGCACTGCTCATCGGCGTCTGCGGCTGCGCTGGTCCTGCTGCTGTTTTATGCACTGCTCGTAGGCGTCGGCGACTGCGCTGGTCCTGCTTCTGTTTTCTGCACTGCTCATTGGCGTCGGCGACTGTGCTGATCCTGCTGCTGTTTTCTGCTCTGCTCGTAGGCGTCGGCTACTGCGCTGGTCCTGCTGCTGTTTTCTGCACTGCTCATCGGCGTCGGCGACTGCGCTGATCCTGCTTCTGTTTTCTGCTCTGCTCGTCGGCGACTGCGCTGGACCTGCTGCTGTTTTCTGCACTGCTCATCGGCGTTGGCGACAGCGTTGATCCGGCTGCTGTTCTCTGCTCTGCTCGTTGGCGTCTTCGACTGCGCATCTCCTGCCGCTTTTTTCTGCTTTGCACGTCGGCGTCAGCGACTACGCTGATTCTGCTGCTGTTCTCTGTTCTGCTCGTCGGCGTCTGCGACTGCGCATCTCTTGCTGCTGTTTTTTGCTCTGCTCGTCGGCGCCGGCAACTGCGCTGATCCTGCTGCTGTTTTCTGCTCTGCTCATCGGCGTCAGCGACTGGGCTGATCCTGCTTCTGTTTTCTGCTGTGCTCGTCTGCGTCAGCGAATGCGCTGATCCTGCTGCTGTTTCCAGCTCTGCTCGTCGCCGTCGGCGACTTCACGGGTCCTGCTGTTGTTTTCTGCTCTGATCGCCGTCGTCAGCGACTGCGCTGGTCCTGCTGCTGTTTTCTTCTCTGCTCATCGGCGACTGCGCTGGTCCTGCTGTTGTTTTCGCCTCTGCTCGTCGGCGTCTGCTCTGCTCATTGGCGTCTGCGACTGCGCTGGTCCTGCTGCTGTTTTCTGCTCTGCTCATTGGCGTCTGCGACTGCGCATCTCCTGCTGCTTTTTTCTGCTCTGCTCGTCGGCGTCAGCGACTGCGCTGACCCTGCTGCTGTTTTCTGCTCTGATCGTCTGCGACTGCGCATCTCCTGCTGTTGTTTTTTGCTCTGCTCGTCGGCATCAGCGACTGCGCTTATCCTGCTGCTGTTTTCTGCTCTGCTCGTCGGCGTCTGCGACTGCGCATCTCCTGCTGCTGTTTTTTGCTCTGCTCATCGGCGTCGGCTACTGCGCTGGTCCTGCTGCTGTTTTCTGCACTGCTCGTCGCGGTCGGCGGCTGCGCTGGTCCTGCTGTTGTTTCCTGCTCTGCTCGTCAGTGTCGGCGACTGCGCTGGTGCTGCTGCTGTTTTCTGCTCTGCTCGTCAGCGTTGGCGCTGATCCTGCTGCTGTTTACTGCTCTGCTCGTCGCTGTCGGCGACTGCGCTGGTCCTGCTGCTGTTTTCTGCTCCGCTCGTCGGCGTCGGTGGCTGCGAGATCCTGCTGCTGTTTTCTGCTCTGCTCGTTGGCTTCTGCGACTGTTCATCTCCTGCTGCTTTTTTCTGGTCTGCTCGTCGGCGTCAGCTACTGCGCTGATCCTGCTGCTGTTTTATGCTCTGCTCGTCAGTGTCAGCGACTACGCTGATCCTGCTGCTGTTTTTTGCTCTGCTCATTGGCGACTGCGCTGGTCCTGCTGCTGTTTTCTGCACTGCTCATCGTTTTCGGCGACTGTGCTGATCCTGCTGCTGTTTTCTGCTCTGCTCGTAGGCGTCGCCGACTGTGCTGGTCCTACTGTTGTTTTCGCCTCTGCTCGTCTGCATCTACTCTGCTAGTCGGCGTCTGCGACTGCGCTGGTCCTGCTGTTGTTTTCGCCTCTTCTCGTCTGCGTCTGCTCTTCTCGTCGGCGTCTGCGACTGCGCTGGTCCTGCTGCTGTTTTCTGCTCTGCTCGTCGGCGTCGGCGACTGCGCTGGTCCTTCTGCTGTTTTCTGCACTGCTCATCGGCGTCGGCGACTGCGCTGAACCTGCTGCTGTTTTCTGCTTTGCTCGTAGGCGTCGCCGACTGCGCTGGTCCTGCTGCTGTTTTCTGCTCTGCTCGTTGGCGACTGCGCTGGTCCTGCTGCTGTTTTCTGCTCTGCTCGTCGGCGTCTGCGACTGCGCTGATCCTGCTGCTGTTTTTTGCTCTGCTCGTCGGCGTCGGCGACTGCGCTGATCCTGCTGCTGTTTTCTGCTCTGCTCGTTGGCGACTGCGCTGGTCCTGCTGCTGTTTTCTGCTCTGCTCATCGGCGTCTGCGACTGCGCTGATCCTGCTGCTGTTTTCTGCTCTGCTCGTCGGCGTCTGCGACTGCGCTGATCCTGCTGCTGTTTTTTGCTCAGCTCGTCGGCGTCGGTGACTGCGCTGATCCTGCTGCTGTTTTCTCCTCTGCTCGTCGGCGTCGGCGACTGCGCGGGTCCTGCTGCTGTTTTCTTCTCTGCTCGTCGGCATCGGCGACTGCGCTGATCCTGCTGCTGTTTTCTGCTCTGCTCGTCGGCGTCTGCGACTGCGCTAATCCTGCTGCTGTTTTCTGCTTTGCTCGTCGGCGTCTGCGCTGTTCCTGCTGCTGTTTCCTGCACTGCTCAACAGCGTCTGCGACTGCGCTGATCCTACTGCTGTTTTCTGCTCTGCTCGTAGGCGTCGCCGACTGCGCTGGTCCTGATGCTGTTTTCTTCACTGCTCATCGGCGTCTGCGACTGCGTTGATCCTGCTGCTGTTTTCTGCTCTGCTCATCGGCGTCGGTGACTGCGCTGATCCTGCTGCTGTTTTCTGCTCTGGTCGTAGGCGTCGCCGACTGCGCTGGTCCTGCTGCTGTTTTCTGCTCTGCTCGTCGGCGACTGCGTTGATCCTGCTGCTGTTTTCTGCTCTGCTCGTCGGCGACTGCGCTGGTCCTGCTGCTGTTTTCTTCTCTGCTCGTCGGCGTCGGCGACTGCGCTGATCCTGCTGCTGTTTTCTGCTCTGCTCGTCGGCGTCTGCGACTGCGCTGGTCCTGCTGTTGTTTTCGCCTCTGCTCGTCTACGTCTGCGACTGCGCTGATCCTGCTGCTGTTTTCTGCTCTGCTCGTTGGCGTCGGTGACTGTGCTGGTCCTGCTGCAGTTTTCTTCTCTGCTCGTCGGCGTCTGCGACTGCGTTGATCCTGCTGCTGTTTTCTGCTCTGCTCATCGGCGTCGGTGACTGCGCTGATCCTGCTACTGTTTTCTGCTCTGCTCGTAGGCGTCGCCGACTGCGCTGGTCCTGCTGCTGTTTTCTGCTCTGCTCGTCGGCGACTGCGTTGATCCTGCTGCTGTTTTCTGCTCTGCTCGTCGGCGACTGCGCTGGTCCTGCTGCTGTTTTCTGCACTGCTCATCGGCGTCTGCGGCTGCGCTGGTCCTGCTGCTGTTTTATGCACTGCTCGTAGGCGTCGGCGACTGCGCTGGTCCTGCTTCTGTTTTCTGCACTGCTCATTGGCGTCGGCGACTGTGCTGATCCTGCTGCTGTTTTCTGCTCTGCTCGTAGGCGTCGGCTACTGCGCTCGTCCTGCTGCTGTTTTCTGCACTGCTCATCGGCGTCGGCGACTGCGCTGATCCTGCTTCTGTTTTCTGCTCTGCTCGTCGGCGACTGCGCTGGACCTGCTGCTGTTTTCTGCACTGCTCATCGGCGTTGGCGACAGCGTTGATCCGGCTGCTGTTCTCTGCTCTGCTCGTTGGCGTCTTCGACTGCGCATCTCCTGCCGCTTTTTTCTGCTTTGCACGTCGGCGTCAGCGACTACGCTGATTCTGCTGCTGTTCTCTGTTCTGCTCGTCGGCGTCTGCGACTGCGCATCTCTTGCTGCTGTTTTTTGCTCTGCTCGTCGGCGCCGGCAACTGCGCTGATCCTGCTGCTGTTTTCTGCTCTCCTCATCGGCGTCAGCGACTGGGCTGATCCTGCTTCTGTTTTCTGCTGTGCTCGTCTGCGTCAGCGAATGCGCTGATCCTGCTGCTGTTTCCTGCTCTGCTCGTCGCCGTCGGCGACTTCACGGGTCCTGCTGTTGTTTTCTGCTCTGATCGCCGTCGTCAGCGACTGCGCTGGTCCTGCTGCTGTTTTCTTCTCTGCTCGTCGGCGACTGCGCTGGTCCTGCTGTTGTTTTCGCCTCTGCTCGTCGGTGTCTGCTCTGCTCATTGGCGTCTGCGACTGCGCTGGTCCTGCTGCTGTTTTCTGCTCTGCTCATTGGCGTCTGCGACTGCGCATCTCCTGCTGCTTTTTTCTGCTCTGCTCGTCGGCGTCAGCGACTGCGCTGACCCTGCTGCTGTTTTCTGCTCTGATCGTCTGCGACTGCGCATCTCCTGCTGTTGTTTTTTGCTCTGCTCGTCGGCATCAGCGACTGCGCTTATCCTGCTGCTGTTTTCTGCTCTGCTCGTCGGCGTCTGTGACTGCGCATCTCCTGCTGCTGTTTTTTGCTCTGCTCATCGGCGTCGGATACTGCGCTGGTCCTGCTGCTGTTTTCTGCACTGCTCGTCGCGGTCGGCGGCTGCGCTGGTCCTGCTGTTGTTTCCTGCTCTGCTCGTCAGTGTCGGCGACTGCGCTGGTGCTGCTGCTGTTTTCTGCTCTGCTCGTCAGCGTTGGCGCTGATCCTGCTGCTGTTTACTGCTCTGCTCGTCGCTGTCGGCGACTGCGCTGGTCCTGCTGTTGTTTTCTGCTCTGATTGTCGGCGTTGGCGACTGCGCTGGTCCTGCTGCTTTTTTCTGCTCTACTCGATGGCGTCAGCGACTGCGCTGATCCTGCTGCTGTTTTCTGCTCTTCTCTTCGGCATCTGAGACTGCGCATCTCCTACCGCTGTTTTTTGCTCTGTGCGTCGACGACTGCGCTTATCCTGCTGCTGTTTCCTGCTCTGCTCGTCAGCGTCGGCGACTGCGCTGGTGCTACTGCTGTTTTCTGCTCTGCTCGTCAGCGTTGGCGCTGATCCTGCTGCTGTTTCCTGCTCTGCTCGTCGCCGTCGGCGACTGCGCTGGTCCTGCTGTTGTTTTCTGCTCTGATTGTCGGCGTTGGCGACTGCGCTGGGCCTGCTGCTGTTTTCTGCTCTGCTCGTCGGCGTTGGCTACTGCTGCTGATCCTGCTGCTATTTTCTGCTCTGCTCATCGGCGTCAAAGACTGGGATGATCCTGCTGCTGTTTTCTGCTCTGCTCATCTGCGACAGCGAATGCGCTGATCCTGCTGCTGTTTTCTGCTCTGTTCGTCGCCGACGGCGCCTGCGCTGGTCCTGCTATTGTTTTCTTCTCTGCTCGTCAGCGTCTGCTCTGCTCGTCGGCGTCTGCGACTGCGCTGGTCCTGCTGCTGTTTTCTGCTCTGCTCGTCGGCGACTGCGCTGATCCTGCGGCTGTTTTCTGCACTGCTCGTCGGCAACTGCGCAGGTCCTGCTGCTATTTTCTGCTCTGCTCGTCGGCGACTGCGCTGGTCCTGCTGCTGTTTTCTGCTCTGCTCGTCGGCGACTGCGCTGGTCCTGCTGCTGTTTTCTGCTCTGCTCGTAGGCGACTGCGCTGGTCCTGCTGCTGTTTTCTGCACTGCTCATCGGCGTCGGCGACGGCGCTGGTCCTGCTGTTGTTTTCGCCTCTGCTCGTCGGCGTCAGCGACTGCGTTGATCCTGCTGCTGTTTTCTAATCTGCTCGTTGGCGTCTGCGACTGCTCATCTCCTGCTGCTTTTTTCTGCTCTGCTCGTCGGCGTCAGCGACTGCGCGGATCCTGCTGCTGTTTTCTGCTCTGCTCGTCGGTGTCAGCGACTGCGCTGGTCCTGCTGCTGTTTTCTGCACCTCTCATCGGCGTCGGCGACTGCGCTGATCCTGCTGCTGTTTTCTGCTCTGCTCGTAGGCGTCGGCGACTGCGCTGGTCCTGCTGCTGATTTCTGCACTGCTCATCGGCGTCGGCGACTGCGCTGATTCTGCTGCTGTTTTTTGCTCTGCTCGTCGGTGACTGCGCTGGTCCTGCTATTGTTTTCTGCTCTGCTCATCGGCGTCGGCTACTGCGCTGATCCTGCTGCTGTTTTCTGCTCTGCTTGTCTGCGTCAGTGAATGCGCTGATCCTGCTGCTGTTTCCTGCTATGCTCGTCGCCGTCGGCGACTGCGCTGGTCCTGCTGTTGTTTTCTGCTCTGATCGTCGGCGTCGGCGACTGCGCTGGTCCTGCTGCTGTTTTCTTCTCTGCTCGTCGGTGTCTGCTCTGCTCGTCGGTGTCTGCGACTGCGCTGGTCCTGCTGCTGTTTTCTGCTCTGCTCGTCGGCGACTGCGCTGGTGCTGCTGCTGTTTTCTGCACTGCTCATCGGCGTAGGCGACTGTGCTGATCCTGCTGCTGTTTTCTGCTCTGCTCGTAGGCGTCGGCGACTGCGCTGGTCCTGCTGCGGTTTTCTGCACTGCTCATCGGTGTCTGCGACTGCGCTGGTCCTGCTGCTGTTTTTTGCTCTGCTCATCGGCGACTGCGCTGGTCCTGCTGCTGTTTTCTGCACTGCTCATCGGTGTTGGCGACTGCGTTGATCCTGCTGCTGTTTTCTGCTCTGCTCATTGGCGTCTGCGCATCTCCTGCTGCTTTTTTCTGCTCTGCTCGTCAGCATCAGCGACTGCGCTGACCCTGCTGCTGTTTTCTGCTCTGATCGTCTGCGACTGCGCATCTCCTTCTGCTGTTTTTTGCTCTGCTCGTCAGCGTCAGCGACTGCGCTGATCCTGCTGCTGTTTTCTGCTCTGCTCATCGGCGTCTGCGACTGCACATCTCTGCTGCTGTTTTTTGCTCTGCTCGTCGGCGACTGCGCTGGTCCTGCTTCTGTTTTCTGCTCTGCTCATCGGCGTCGGCTACTGCGCTGATCCTGCTGCTGTTTTCTGCTCTGCTTGTCTGCGTCAGCGAATGCGCTGATCCTGCTGCTGTTTCCTGCTCTGGTCGTCGCTGTCGGCGACTGCGCTGGTCCTGCTGTTGTTTTCTGCTCTGATCGTCAGCGTCGGCGACTGCGCTGGTTCTGCTGCTGTTTTCTTCTCTGTTCGTCGGCGTCTGCTCTGCTCGTCGGCGTCTGCGACTGCGCTGGTCCTGCTGCTGTTTTCTGCTCTGCTCATCGGCGACTGCGCTGGTCCTGCTGGTGTTTTCTGCACTGCTCATCGGCGTTGGCGACTGCACTGGTCCTGCTGTTGTTTTCGCCTCTGCTCGTCGGCGTCTGCGACTGTGCTGATCCTGCTGCTGTTTTCTGATCTGCTCGTAGGCGTCGGCGACTGCGCTAGTCATGCTGCTGTTTCTGCACTGTTCATCGGCGTCTGTGACTGCGCTGGTCCTGCTGCTGTTTTCTGCTCTGATTGTCGGCGACTAAGCTGGTCCTGCTGCTGTTTTCTGCACTGCTCATCGGTGTCAGCGACTGCAATGATCCTGCTGCTGTTTTCTGCTCTGCTCATTGGCGTCTGCGACTGCGCATCTCCTGCTGCTTTTTTCTGCTCTGCTCGTCGGCGTCAGTTACTGCGTTGACCCTGCTGCTGTTTTCTGCTCTGATCGTCTGCGACTGCGCATCTCCTGCTGCTGTTTTTTGCTCTGCTCGTCGGCGTCAGCGACTGCGCTTATCCTGCTGCTTTTTTCTGCTCTGCTCGTCGGCGTCTGCGACTGCGCATCTCCTGCTGCTGTTTTTTGCTCTTGTTGTCGGCGACTGCGCTGTTCCTGCTGCTGTTTTCTGCTCTGCTCATCGGCGTCGACTACTGCGCTGATCCTTCTGCTGTTTTCTGCTCTGCTTTTCTGCGTCAGCGAATGCGCTGATCCTGCTGCTGTTTCCTTCTCTGCTCGTCGCCGTCGGCGACTGCCCTGGTCCTGCTGTTGTTTTCTGCTCTGATCGTCGGCGTCGGCGACTGCGCTGGTACTGCTGCTGTTTTCTTCTCTGCTCGTCGGCGTCTGCTCTGCTTGTCAGCGTCTGCGACTGCGCTGGTCCTGCTGCTGTTTTCTGCTCTGCTCATCGGCGACTGCGCTGGTCCTGCTGGTGTTTTCTGCACTGCTCATCGGCGTCGGCGACTGCGCTGGTATTGCTGTTGTTTTCGCCTCTGCTCGTCGGCGTCTGCGACTGCGCTGGGCCTGCTGCTGTTTTCTGCACTGCTCATCGGCGTCGGCGACTGTGCTGATCCTGCTGCTGTTTTCTGCTCTGCTCGTAGGCGTCGGCGACTGCGCTGGTCCTGCTACTGTTTTCTGCACTGCTCATCGGCGTCTGCGACTACGCTGGTCCTGCTGCTGTTTTCTGCTCTGCTCTTCGGCGACTGCGCTGGTCCTTTTGCTGTTTTCTGCACTGCTCATCGGCGTCGGCGACTGCGTTGATCCTGCTGCTGTTTTCTGCTCTGCTCGTAGGCGTCGGCGACTGCGCTGGTCCTGCTACTGTTTTCTGCACTGCTCATCGGCGTCTGCGACTGCGCTGGTCCTGCTGCTGTTTTCTGCTCTGCTCGTCGGCGACTGCGCTGGTCCTTTTGCTGTTTTCTGCACTGCTCATCGGCGTCGGCGACTGCGTTGATCCTGCTGCTGTTTTCTGCTCTGTTCATTGGCGTCTGCGACTGCGCATCTCCTGCTGCTTTTTTCTGCTCTGCTCGTCGGCGTCAGCGACTGCGCTGCCCCTGCTGCTGTTTTCTGCTCTGATCGTCTGCGACTGTGCATCTCCTGCTGCTGTTTTTTGCTCTGCTCGTCGGCGTCAGCGACTGCACATCTCTGCTGCTGTTTTTTGCTCTGCTCGTCGGCGACTGCGCTGGTCCTGCTTCTGTTTTCTGCTCTGCTCATCGGCGTCGGCTACTGCGCTGATCCTGCTGCTGTTTTCTGCTCTGCTTGTCTGCGTCAGCGAATGCGCTGATCCTGCTGCTGTTTCCTGCTCTGGTCGTCGCTGTCGGCGACTGCGCTGGTCCTGCTGTTGTTTTCTGCTCTGATCGTCAGCGTCGGCGACTGCGCTGGTTCTGCTGCTGTTTTCTTCTCTGTTCGTCGGCGTCTGCTCTGCTCGTCGGCGTCTGCGACTGCGCTGGTCCTGCTGCTGTTTTCTGCTCTGCTCATCGGCGACTGCGCTGGTCCTGCTGGTGTTTTCTGCACTGCTCATCAGCGTTGGCGACTGCACTGGTCCTGCTGTTGTTTTCGCCTCTTCTCGTCGGCGTCTGCGACTGTGCTGATCCTGCTGCTGTTTTCTGATCTGCTCGTAGGCGTCGGCGACTGCGCTAGTCATGCTGCTGTTTCTGCACTGTTCATCGGCGTCTGTGACTGCGCTGGTCCTGCTGCTGTTTTCTGCTCTGATTGTCGGCGACTAAGCTGGTCCTGCTGCATTTTTCTGCACTGCTCATCGGTGTCAGCGACTGCAATGATCCTGCTGCTGTTTTCTGCTCTGCTCATTGGCGTCTGCGACTGCGCATCTCCTGCTGCTTTTTTCTGCTCTGCTCGTCGGCGTCAGTGACTGCGTTGACCCTGCTGCTGTTTTCTGCTCTGATCGTCTGCGACTGCGCATCTCCTGCTGCTGTTTTTTGCTCTGCTCGTCGGCGTCAGCGACTGCGCTTATCCTGCTGCTTTTTTCTGCTCTGCTCGTCGGCGTCTGCGACTGCGCATCTCCTGCTGCTGTTTTTTGCTCTTGTTGTCGGCGACTGCGCTGTTCCTGCTGCTGTTTTCTGCTCTGCTCATCGGCGTCGACTACTGCGCTGATCCTTCTGCTGTTTTCTGCTCTGCTTGTCTGCGTCAGCGAATGCGCTGATCCTGCTGCTGTTTCCTTCTCTGCTCGTCGCCGTCGGCGACTGCCCTGGTCCTGCTGTTGTTTTCTGCTCTGATCGTCGGCGTCGGCGACTGCGCTGGTACTGCTGCTGTTTTCTTCTCTGCTCGTCGGCGTCTGCTCTGCTTGTCAGCGTCTGCGACTGCGCTGGTCCTGCTGCTGTTTTCTGCTCTGCTCATCGGCGACTGCGCTGGTCCTGCTGGTGTTTTCTGCACTGCTCATCGGCGTCGGCGACTGCGCTGGTATTGCTGTTGTTTTCGCCTCTGCTCGTCGGCGTCTGCGACTGCGCTGGGCCTGCTGCTGTTTTCTGCACTGCTCATCGGCGTCGGCGACTGTGCTGATCCTGCTGCTGTTTTCTGCTCTGCTCGTAGGCGTCGGCGACTGCGCTGGTCCTGCTACTGTTTTCTGCACTGCTCATCGGCGTCTGCGACTACGCTGGTCCTGCTGCTGTTTTCTGCTCTGCTCTTCGGCGACTGCGCTGGTCCTTTTGCTGTTTTCTGCACTGCTCATCGGCGTCGGCGACTGCGTTGATCCTGCTGCTGTTTTCTGCTCTGCTCGTAGGCGTCGGCGACTGCGCTGGTCCTGCTACTGTTTTCTGCACTGCTCATCGGCGTCTGCGACTGCGCTGGTCCTGCTGCTGTTTTCTGCTCTGCTCGTCGGCGACTGCGCTGGTCCTTTTGCTGTTTTCTGCACTGCTCATCGGCGTCGGCGACTGCGTTGATCCTGCTGCTGTTTTCTGCTCTGTTCATTGGCGTCTGCGACTGCGCATCTCCTGCTGCTTTTTTCTGCTCTGCTCGTCGGCGTCAGCGACTGCGCTGCCCCTGCTGCTGTTTTCTGCTCTGATCGTCTGCGACTGTGCATCTCCTGCTGCTGTTTTTTGCTCTGCTCGTCGGCGTCAGCGACTGCACTGATCCTGCTGCTGTTTTTTGCTCTGCTCGTCGGCGACTGCGCTGGTCCTGCTGCTGTTTTCTGCTCTGCTCATCGGCGTCGGCTACTGCGCTGATCCTGCTGCTGTTTTCTGCTCTGCTTGTCTGCGTCAGCGAATGCGCTGATCCTGCTGCTGTTTCCTGCTCTGCTCGTCGCCGCCGGCGACTGAGCTGGTCCTGCTGTTGTTTTCTGCTCTGATCGTCGGCGTCGGCGACTGCAATGGTCCTACTGCTGTTTTCTTCTCTGCTCGTCGGCGTCTGCTCTGCTCGTCGGCGTCTGCGACTGCGCTGAACCTGCTGCTGTTTTCTGCTCTGCTCATCGGCGACTGCGCTGGTCCTGCTGTTGTTTTCGCCTCTGCTCGTAGGCGTCGACGACTGCGCTGGTCCTGCTGCTGTTTTCTGCTCTGCTCGTAGGCGTCGGCGACTGCGCTGGTCCTGCTGCTGTTTTCTGCACTGTTCATCGGCGTCGGCGACTGCCCTGATCCTGCTGCTGTTTTCTGCTCCACTCGTCGGCGACTGCGCTGGACCTGCTGCTGTTTTCTACACTGCTCATCGGCGTCAGCGACTGCGTTGATCCTGCTGCTGTTTTCTGCTCTGCTCGTTGGCGTATGCGACTGCGCATCTCCTGCCAATTTTTTCTGCTCTGCTCGTCGGCGTCAGCGACTGTGCTGATCCTGCTGCTGTTTTCTGCTCTGCTCGTCGGCGTCTGCGACTGCGCATCTCCTGCTGCTGTTTTTTGCTCTGCGCGTCGGCGACTGCACTGATCCTGCTGCTGTTTTCTGCTCTGCTCATTGGCGTCAGCGACTGGGCTGATCCTGCTGCTGTTTTCTGCTCTGCTCATCTGCGTCAGCGAATGCGCTGATCCTGCTGCTGTTTTCTGCACTGCTCGTTGGCGTCTTCGACTGTGCATCTCCTGCCGATTTTTTCTGCTCTGCTCGTCGGCTTCAGCGACTGGGCTGGTCCTGCTGTTGTTTTCTGCTCTGATCGCCGGCATCGGCGACTGCGCTGGTCCTGCTGCTGTTTTCATCTCTGCTCGTCGGCGTCTGCTCTGCTCGTCGGCGTCTGCGCTGGTCCTGCTGCTGTTTTCTGCTCTGCTCGTAGGCGTCGGCGACTGCGCTGGTCCTGCTACTGTTTTCTGCACTGCTCATCGGCGTCTGCGACTGCGCTGGTCCTGCTGCTGTTTTCTGCTCTGCTCGTCGGCGACTGCGCTGGTCCTTTTGCTGTTTTCTGCACTGCTCATCGGCGTCGGCGACTGCGTTGATCCTGCTGCTGTTTTCTGCTCTGTTCATTGGCGTCTGCGACTGCGCATCTCCTGCTGCTTTTTTCTGCTCTGCTCGTCGGCGTCAGCGACTGCGCTGCCCCTGCTGCTGTTTTCTGCTCTGATCGTCTGCGACTGTGCATCTCCTGCTGCTGTTTTTTGCTCTGCTCGTCGGCGTCAGCGACTGCACATCTCTGCTGCTGTTTTTTGCTCTGCTCGTCGGCGACTGCGCTGGTCCTGCTTCTGTTTTCTGCTCTGCTCATCGGCGTCGGCTACTGCGCTGATCCTGCTGCTGTTTTCTGCTCTGCTTGTCTGCGTCAGCGAATGCGCTGATCCTGCTGCTGTTTCCTGCTCTGGTCGTCGCTGTCGGCGACTGCGCTGGTCCTGCTGTTGTTTTCTGCTCTGATCGTCAGCGTCGGCGACTGCGCTGGTTCTGCTGCTGTTTTCTTCTCTGTTCGTCGGCGTCTGCTCTGCTCGTCGGCGTCTGCGACTGCGCTGGTCCTGCTGCTGTTTTCTGCTCTGCTCATCGGCGACTGCGCTGGTCCTGCTGGTGTTTTCTGCACTGCTCATCGGCGTTGGCGACTGCACTGGTCCTGCTGTTGTTTTCGCCTCTTCTCGTCGGCGTCTGCGACTGTGCTGATCCTGCTGCTGTTTTCTGATCTGCTCGTAGGCGTCGGCGACTGCGCTAGTCATGCTGCTGTTTCTGCACTGTTCATCGGCGTCTGTGACTGCGCTGGTCCTGCTGCTGTTTTCTGCTCTGATTGTCGGCGACTAAGCTGGTCCTGCTGCTGTTTTCTGCACTGCTCATCGGTGTCAGCGACTGCAATGATCCTGCTGCTGTTTTCTGCTCTGCTCATTGGCGTCTGCGACTGCGCATCTCCTGCTGCTTTTTTCTGCTCTGCTCGTCGGCGTCAGTGACTGCGTTGACCCTGCTGCTGTTTTCTGCTCTGATCGTCTGCGACTGCGCATCTCCTGCTGCTGTTTTTTGCTCTGCTCGTCGGCGTCAGCGACTGCGCTTATCCTGCTGCTTTTTTCTGCTCTGCTCGTCGGCGTCTGCGACTGCGCATCTCCTGCTGCTGTTTTTTGCTCTTGTTGTCGGCGACTGCGCTGTTCCTGCTGCTGTTTTCTGCTCTGCTCATCGGCGTCGACTACTGCGCTGATCCTTCTGCTGTTTTCTGCTCTGCTTGTCTGCGTCAGCGAATGCGCTGATCCTGCTGCTGTTTCCTTCTCTGCTCGTCGCCGTCGGCGACTGCCCTGGTCCTGCTGTTGTTTTCTGCTCTGATCGTCGGCGTCGGCGACTGCGCTGGTACTGCTGCTGTTTTCTTCTCTGCTCGTCGGCGTCTGCTCTGCTTGTCAGCGTCTGCGACTGCGCTGGTCCTGCTGCTGTTTTCTGCTCTGCTCATCGGCGACTGCGCTGGTCCTGCTGGTGTTTTCTGCACTGCTCATCGGCGTCGGCGACTGCGCTGGTATTGCTGTTGTTTTCGCCTCTGCTCGTCGGCGTCTGCGACTGCGCTGGGCCTGCTGCTGTTTTCTGCACTGCTCATCGGCGTCGGCGACTGTGCTGATCCTGCTGCTGTTTTCTGCTCTGCTCGTAGGCGTCGGCGACTGCGCTGGTCCTGCTACTGTTTTCTGCACTGCTCATCGGCGTCTGCGACTACGCTGGTCCTGCTGCTGTTTTCTGCTCTGCTCTTCGGCGACTGCGCTGGTCCTTTTGCTGTTTTCTGCACTGCTCATCGGCGTCGGCGACTGCGTTGATCCTGCTGCTGTTTTCTGCTCTGCTCGTAGGCGTCGGCGACTGCGCTGGTCCTGCTACTGTTTTCTGCACTGCTCATCGGCGTCTGCGACTGCGCTGGTCCTGCTGCTGTTTTCTGCTCTGCTCGTCGGCGACTGCGCTGGTCCTTTTGCTGTTTTCTGCACTGCTCATCGGCGTCGGCGACTGCGTTGATCCTGCTGCTGTTTTCTGCTCTGTTCATTGGCGTCTGCGACTGCGCATCTCCTGCTGCTTTTTTCTGCTCTGCTCGTCGGCGTCAGCGACTGCGCTGCCCCTGCTGCTGTTTTCTGCTCTGATCGTCTGCGACTGTGCATCTCCTGCTGCTGTTTTTTGCTCTGCTCGTCGGCGTCAGCGACTGCACATCTCTGCTGCTGTTTTTTGCTCTGCTCGTCGGCGACTGCGCTGGTCCTGCTTCTGTTTTCTGCTCTGCTCATCGGCGTCGGCTACTGCGCTGATCCTGCTGCTGTTTTCTGCTCTGCTTGTCTGCGTCAGCGAATGCGCTGATCCTGCTGCTGTTTCCTGCTCTGGTCGTCGCTGTCGGCGACTGCGCTGGTCCTGCTGTTGTTTTCTGCTCTGATCGTCAGCGTCGGCGACTGCGCTGGTTCTGCTGCTGTTTTCTTCTCTGTTCGTCGGCGTCTGCTCTGCTCGTCGGCGTCTGCGACTGCGCTGGTCCTGCTGCTGTTTTCTGCTCTGCTCATCGGCGACTGCGCTGGTCCTGCTGGTGTTTTCTGCACTGCTCATCGGCGTTGGCGACTGCACTGGTCCTGCTGTTGTTTTCGCCTCTTCTCGTCGGCGTCTGCGACTGTGCTGATCCTGCTGCTGTTTTCTGATCTGCTCGTAGGCGTCGGCGACTGCGCTAGTCATGCTGCTGTTTCTGCACTGTTCATCGGCGTCTGTGACTGCGCTGGTCCTGCTGCTGTTTTCTGCTCTGATTGTCGGCGACTAAGCTGGTCCTGCTGCTGTTTTCTGCACTGCTCATCGGTGTCAGCGACTGCAATGATCCTGCTGCTGTTTTCTGCTCTGCTCATTGGCGTCTGCGACTGCGCATCTCCTGCTGCTTTTTTCTGCTCTGCTCGTCGGCGTCAGTGACTGCGTTGACCCTGCTGCTGTTTTCTGCTCTGATCGTCTGCGACTGCGCATCTCCTGCTGCTGTTTTTTGCTCTGCTCGTCGGCGTCAGCGACTGCGCTTATCCTGCTGCTTTTTTCTGCTCTGCTCGTCGGCGTCTGCGACTGCGCATCTCCTGCTGCTGTTTTTTGCTCTTGTTGTCGGCGACTGCGCTGTTCCTGCTGCTGTTTTCTGCTCTGCTCATCGGCGTCGACTACTGCGCTGATCCTTCTGCTGTTTTCTGCTCTGCTTGTCTGCGTCAGCGAATGCGCTGATCCTGCTGCTGTTTCCTTCTCTGCTCGTCGCCGTCGGCGACTGCCCTGGTCCTGCTGTTGTTTTCTGCTCTGATCGTCGGCGTCGGCGACTGCGCTGGTACTGCTGCTGTTTTCTTCTCTGCTCGTCGGCGTCTGCTCTGCTTGTCAGCGTCTGCGACTGCGCTGGTCCTGCTGCTGTTTTCTGCTCTGCTCATCGGCGACTGCGCTGGTCCTGCTGGTGTTTTCTGCACTGCTCATCGGCGTCGGCGACTGCGCTGGTATTGCTGTTGTTTTCGCCTCTGCTCGTCGGCGTCTGCGACTGCGCTGGGCCTGCTGCTGTTTTCTGCACTGCTCATCGGCGTCGGCGACTGTGCTGATCCTGCTGCTGTTTTCTGCTCTGCTCGTAGGCGTCGGCGACTGCGCTGGTCCTGCTACTGTTTTCTGCACTGCTCATCGGCGTCTGCGACTACGCTGGTCCTGCTGCTGTTTTCTGCTCTGCTCTTCGGCGACTGCGCTGGTCCTTTTGCTGTTTTCTGCACTGCTCATCGGCGTCGGCGACTGCGTTGATCCTGCTGCTGTTTTCTGCTCTGCTCGTAGGCGTCGGCGACTGCGCTGGTCCTGCTACTGTTTTCTGCACTGCTCATCGGCGTCTGCGACTGCGCTGGTCCTGCTGCTGTTTTCTGCTCTGCTCGTCGGCGACTGCGCTGGTCCTTTTGCTGTTTTCTGCACTGCTCATCGGCGTCGGCGACTGCGTTGATCCTGCTGCTGTTTTCTGCTCTGTTCATTGGCGTCTGCGACTGCGCATCTCCTGCTGCTTTTTTCTGCTCTGCTCGTCGGCGTCAGCGACTGCGCTGCCCCTGCTGCTGTTTTCTGCTCTGATCGTCTGCGACTGTGCATCTCCTGCTGCTGTTTTTTGCTCTGCTCGTCGGCGTCAGCGACTGCACTGATCCTGCTGCTGTTTTTTGCTCTGCTCGTCGGCGACTGCGCTGGTCCTGCTGCTGTTTTCTGCTGCTGTTTTCTGCTCTGCTCATCGGCGTCGGCTACTGCGCTGATCCTGCTGCTGTTTTCTGCTCTGCTTGTCTGCGTCAGCGAATGCGCTGATCCTGCTGCTGTTTCCTGCTCTGCTCGTCGCCGCCGGCGACTGAGCTGGTCCTGCTGTTGTTTTCTGCTCTGATCGTCGGCGTCGGCGACTGCAATGGTCCTACTGCTGTTTTCTTCTCTGCTCGTCGGCGTCTGCTCTGCTCGTCGGCGTCTGCGACTGCGCTGAACCTGCTGCTGTTTTCTGCTCTGCTCATCGGCGACTGCGCTGGTCCTGCTGTTGTTTTCGCCTCTGCTCGTAGGCGTCGACGACTGCGCTGGTCCTGCTGCTGTTTTCTGCTCTGCTCGTAGGCGTCGGCGACTGCGCTGGTCCTGCTGCTGTTTTCTGCACTGTTCATCGGCGTCGGCGACTGCCCTGATCCTGCTGCTGTTTTCTGCTCCACTCGTCGGCGACTGCGCTGGACCTGCTGCTGTTTTCTACACTGCTCATCGGCGTCAGCGACTGCGTTGATCCTGCTGCTGTTTTCTGCTCTGCTCGTTGGCGTATGCGACTGCGCATCTCCTGCCAATTTTTTCTGCTCTGCTCGTCGGCGTCAGCGACTGTGCTGATCCTGCTGCTGTTTTCTGCTCTGCTCGTCGGCGTCTGCGACTGCGCATCTCCTGCTGCTGTTTTTTGCTCTGCGCGTCGGCGACTGCACTGATCCTGCTGCTGTTTTCTGCTCTGCTCATTGGCGTCAGCGACTGGGCTGATCCTGCTGCTGTTTTCTGCTCTGCTCATCTGCGTCAGCGAATGCGCTGATCCTGCTGCTGTTTTCTGCACTGCTCGTTGGCGTCTTCGACTGTGCATCTCCTGCCGATTTTTTCTGCTCTGCTCGTCGGCTTCAGCGACTGGGCTGGTCCTGCTGTTGTTTTCTGCTCTGATCGCCGGCATCGGCGACTGCGCTGGTCCTGCTGCTGTTTTCATCTCTGCTCGTCGGCGTCTGCTCTGCTCGTCGGCGTCTGCGCTGGTCCTGCTGCTGTTTTCTGCTCTGCTCGTAGGCGTCGGCGACTGCGCTGGTCCTGCTACTGTTTTCTGCACTGCTCATCGGCGTCTGCGACTGCGCTGGTCCTGCTGCTGTTTTCTGCTCTGCTCGTCGGCGACTGCGCTGGTCCTTTTGCTGTTTTCTGCACTGCTCATCGGCGTCGGCGACTGCGTTGATCCTGCTGCTGTTTTCTGCTCTGTTCATTGGCGTCTGCGACTGCGCATCTCCTGCTGCTTTTTTCTGCTCTGCTCGTCGGCGTCAGCGACTGCGCTGCCCCTGCTGCTGTTTTCTGCTCTGATCGTCTGCGACTGTGCATCTCCTGCTGCTGTTTTTTGCTCTGCTCGTCGGCGTCAGCGACTGCACATCTCTGCTGCTGTTTTTTGCTCTGCTCGTCGGCGACTGCGCTGGTCCTGCTTCTGTTTTCTGCTCTGCTCATCGGCGTCGGCTACTGCGCTGATCCTGCTGCTGTTTTCTGCTCTGCTTGTCTGCGTCAGCGAATGCGCTGATCCTGCTGCTGTTTCCTGCTCTGGTCGTCGCTGTCGGCGACTGCGCTGGTCCTGCTGTTGTTTTCTGCTCTGATCGTCAGCGTCGGCGACTGCGCTGGTTCTGCTGCTGTTTTCTTCTCTGTTCGTCGGCGTCTGCTCTGCTCGTCGGCGTCTGCGACTGCGCTGGTCCTGCTGCTGTTTTCTGCTCTGCTCATCGGCGACTGCGCTGGTCCTGCTGGTGTTTTCTGCACTGCTCATCGGCGTTGGCGACTGCACTGGTCCTGCTGTTGTTTTCGCCTCTTCTCGTCGGCGTCTGCGACTGTGCTGATCCTGCTGCTGTTTTCTGATCTGCTCGTAGGCGTCGGCGACTGCGCTAGTCATGCTGCTGTTTCTGCACTGTTCATCGGCGTCTGTGACTGCGCTGGTCCTGCTGCTGTTTTCTGCTCTGATTGTCGGCGACTAAGCTGGTCCTGCTGCTGTTTTCTGCACTGCTCATCGGTGTCAGCGACTGCAATGATCCTGCTGCTGTTTTCTGCTCTGCTCATTGGCGTCTGCGACTGCGCATCTCCTGCTGCTTTTTTCTGCTCTGCTCGTCGGCGTCAGTGACTGCGTTGACCCTGCTGCTGTTTTCTGCTCTGATCGTCTGCGACTGCGCATCTCCTGCTGCTGTTTTTTGCTCTGCTCGTCGGCGTCAGCGACTGCGCTTATCCTGCTGCTTTTTTCTGCTCTGCTCGTCGGCGTCTGCGACTGCGCATCTCCTGCTGCTGTTTTTTGCTCTTGTTGTCGGCGACTGCGCTGTTCCTGCTGCTGTTTTCTGCTCTGCTCATCGGCGTCGACTACTGCGCTGATCCTTCTGCTGTTTTCTGCTCTGCTTGTCTGCGTCAGCGAATGCGCTGATCCTGCTGCTGTTTCCTTCTCTGCTCGTCGCCGTCGGCGACTGCCCTGGTCCTGCTGTTGTTTTCTGCTCTGATCGTCGGCGTCGGCGACTGCGCTGGTACTGCTGCTGTTTTCTTCTCTGCTCGTCGGCGTCTGCTCTGCTTGTCAGCGTCTGCGACTGCGCTGGTCCTGCTGCTGTTTTCTGCTCTGCTCATCGGCGACTGCGCTGGTCCTGCTGGTGTTTTCTGCACTGCTCATCGGCGTCGGCGACTGCGCTGGTATTGCTGTTGTTTTCGCCTCTGCTCGTCGGCGTCTGCGACTGCGCTGGGCCTGCTGCTGTTTTCTGCACTGCTCATCGGCGTCGGCGACTGTGCTGATCCTGCTGCTGTTTTCTGCTCTGCTCGTAGGCGTCGGCGACTGCGCTGGTCCTGCTACTGTTTTCTGCACTGCTCATCGGCGTCTGCGACTACGCTGGTCCTGCTGCTGTTTTCTGCTCTGCTCTTCGGCGACTGCGCTGGTCCTTTTGCTGTTTTCTGCACTGCTCATCGGCGTCGGCGACTGCGTTGATCCTGCTGCTGTTTTCTGCTCTGCTCGTAGGCGTCGGCGACTGCGCTGGTCCTGCTACTGTTTTCTGCACTGCTCATCGGCGTCTGCGACTGCGCTGGTCCTGCTGCTGTTTTCTGCTCTGCTCGTCGGCGACTGCGCTGGTCCTTTTGCTGTTTTCTGCACTGCTCATCGGCGTCGGCGACTGCGTTGATCCTGCTGCTGTTTTCTGCTCTGTTCATTGGCGTCTGCGACTGCGCATCTCCTGCTGCTTTTTTCTGCTCTGCTCGTCGGCGTCAGCGACTGCGCTGCCCCTGCTGCTGTTTTCTGCTCTGATCGTCTGCGACTGTGCATCTCCTGCTGCTGTTTTTTGCTCTGCTCGTCGGCGTCAGCGACTGCACTGATCCTGCTGCTGTTTTTTGCTCTGCTCGTCGGCGACTGCGCTGGTCCTGCTGCTGTTTTCTGCTCTGCTCATCGGCGTCGGCTACTGCGCTGATCCTGCTGCTGTTTTCTGCTCTGCTTGTCTGCGTCAGCGAATGCGCTGATCCTGCTGCTGTTTCCTGCTCTGCTCGTCGCCGCCGGCGACTGAGCTGGTCCTGCTGTTGTTTTCTGCTCTGATCGTCGGCGTCGGCGACTGCAATGGTCCTACTGCTGTTTTCTTCTCTGCTCGTCGGCGTCTGCTCTGCTCGTCGGCGTCTGCGACTGCGCTGAACCTGCTGCTGTTTTCTGCTCTGCTCATCGGCGACTGCGCTGGTCCTGCTGTTGTTTTCGCCTCTGCTCGTAGGCGTCGACGACTGCGCTGGTCCTGCTGCTGTTTTCTGCTCTGCTCGTAGGCGTCGGCGACTGCGCTGGTCCTGCTGCTGTTTTCTGCACTGTTCATCGGCGTCGGCGACTGCCCTGATCCTGCTGCTGTTTTCTGCTCCACTCGTCGGCGACTGCGCTGGACCTGCTGCTGTTTTCTACACTGCTCATCGGCGTCAGCGACTGCGTTGATCCTGCTGCTGTTTTCTGCTCTGCTCGTTGGCGTATGCGACTGCGCATCTCCTGCCAATTTTTTCTGCTCTGCTCGTCGGCGTCAGCGACTGTGCTGATCCTGCTGCTGTTTTCTGCTCTGCTCGTCGGCGTCTGCGACTGCGCATCTCCTGCTGCTGTTTTTTGCTCTGCGCGTCGGCGACTGCACTGATCCTGCTGCTGTTTTCTGCTCTGCTCATTGGCGTCAGCGACTGGGCTGATCCTGCTGCTGTTTTCTGCTCTGCTCATCTGCGTCAGCGAATGCGCTGATCCTGCTGCTGTTTTCTGCACTGCTCGTTGGCGTCTTCGACTGTGCATCTCCTGCCGATTTTTTCTGCTCTGCTCGTCGGCTTCAGCGACTGGGCTGGTCCTGCTGTTGTTTTCTGCTCTGATCGCCGGCATCGGCGACTGCGCTGGTCCTGCTGCTGTTTTCATCTCTGCTCGTCGGCGTCTGCTCTGCTCGTCGGCGTCTGCGCTGGTCCTGCTGCTGTTTTCTGCTCTGCTCGTCGGCGACTGCCCTGGTCCTGCAGTTGTTTTCGCCTCTGCTCGTCGGTGTCTGCTCTGCTCATCGGCGTCAGCGACTGTGCTGATCCTGCTGCTGTTTTCTGCTCTGCTCGTCGGCGTCTGCGACTGCGCATCTCCTGCTGCTGTTTTTTGCTCTGCGCGTCGGCGACTGCACTGATCCTGCTGCTGTTTTCTGCTCTGCTCATTGGCGTCAGCGACTGGGCTGATCCTGCTGCTGTTTTCTGCTCTGCTCATCTGCGTCAGCGAATGCGCTGATCCTGCTACTGTTTTCTGCACTGCTCGTTGGCGTCTTCGACTGTGCATCTCCTGCCGATTTTTTCTGCTCTGATCGCCGGCATCGGCGACTGCGCTGGTCCTGCTGCTGTTTTCATCTCTGCTCGTCGGCGTCTGCTCTGCCCGTCGGCGTCTGCGCTGGTCCTGCTGCTGTTTTCTGCTCTGCTCGTCGGCGACTGCCCTGGTCCTGCAGTTGTTTTCGCCTCTGCTCGTCGGTGTCTGCTCTGCTCATCGGCGTCTGCGACTGCGCTGGTCATGCTGCTGTTTTCTGCTCTGCTCATTGGCGTCTGTGACTGCGCATCTCCTGCTGCTTTTTTCTGCTCTGCTCGTTGGCGTCAGCGACTGCGCTGACCCTGCTGCTGATTTCTGCTCTGATCGTCTGCGACTGCGCATCTCCTGCTGCTGTTTTTTGCTCTGCTCGTCAAGTGTCAAAAACTGCGCTGATCCTGCTGCTGTTTTCTGCTCTGCTCGTCGGTGTCTGCGACTGCGCTGGTCCTGCTGCTGTTTTCTGCTCTGCTCGTCAGCGACTCCGCTGATCCTGCTGCTGTTTTCTGCTCTGCTCGTAGGCGTCGGCGACTGCGCTGGTCCTCCTGCTGTTTTCTGCACTGCTCATCGGCGTCGGCGACTGCGCTGATCCTGCTGCTGTTTTCTGCACTGCTCATCGGCGTCGGCGACTGCGTTGATCCTGCTGCTGTTTTCTGCTCTGCTCGTCGGCGACTGCGCTGGTCCTGCTGCTGTTTTCTGCACTGCTCATCGGCGTCGGCGACTGCGTTGATCCTGCTGCTCTTTTCTGCTCTGCTCGTTGGCGTCTGCGACTGCGGATCTCTTGATGCTTTTTTCTGCTCTTCTCATCGGCGTCAGCAACTGCGCTGATCCTGCTGCTGTTTTCTGCTCTGCTCGTTGGTGTCAGCGACTACGCTGATCCTGCTGCTGTTTTCTGCTCTGCTCGTCGGCGTCTGCGACTGCTCTGGTCCTGCTGCTGTTTTTTGTTCTGCTCGTCGGCGTCAGCGACTGCGCTGATCCTGCTGCTGCTTTCTGCTCTGCTCGTCGGCGTCTGCGACTGCGCTGGTCCTGCTGCTGTTTTCTGCTCTGCTCGTCGGCATCAGCGACTGCGCTGATGCTGTTTTCTGCTCTGCTCGTGCAGGTCAGCAACTGCGCTGATCCTGCTGCTGTTTTCTGCTCTGCTCGTCGCCGTCGGCGACTGCGCTCGTCCTGCTGTTGTTTTCTGCTCTGATCGTCGGCGTCGGCGACTGCGCTGGTCCTGCTGCTGTTTTCTGCTCTGCTAATCGGCGTCTGCGACTGCGCTGACCCTGCTGCTGATTTCTGCTCTGATCGTCTGCGACTGCGCAACTCCTGCTGCTGTTTTTTGCTCTGCTCGTCAGTGTCAGCGACTGCGCTGATCCTGCTGCTGTTTTCTGCTCTGCTCGTCGGCGTCTGCGACTGCGCTGGTCCTGCTGCTGTTTTCTGCTCTGCTCGTCGGCGACTGCGCTGATCCTGCTGCTGTTTTCTGCTCTGCTCGTCGGCGACTGCGCTGATCCTGCTGCTGTTTTCTGCTCTGCTCGTAGGTGTCGGCGACTGTGCTGGTCCTGCTGCTGTTGTCTGCTCTGCTCATCGGCGACTGCGCTGTTCCTGCTGCTGTTTTCTGCTTTGCTCGTAGGCGTCGCCGACTGCGCTGGTCCTGCTGCTGTTTTCTGCTCTGCTCGTCGGCGACTGCGCTGGTCCTGCTGCTGTTTTCTGCTCTGCTCATCAGCTTCTGCGACTGCGCTGGTCCTGCTGCTGTTTTGTGCTCTGCTCGTTGGCGTCGGTGACTGCGCTGATCCTGCTGTTGTTATCTGCTCTGATCGTCGGCGTCTGCGACTGCGCTGGTCCTGCTGTTGTTTTCTGCTCTGCTCATCGGCGTCTGCTACTGCGCTGATCCTGCTGCTATTTTCTGCTCTGCTCATCGGCGTCAGCGACTGGGCTGATCCTGCTGCTGTTTTCTGCTCTGCTTGTCTGCGCCAGCGAATGCGCTGATCCTGCTGCTGTTTTCTGCTCTGCTCGTCGCCGTCAGCGCTGATCCTGCTGCTGTGTCCTGCTCTGCTCGTCGCCGTCGGCGACTGCGCTGGTCCTGCTGTTGTTTTCTTCTCTGCTCGTCGGTGTCTGCTCTGCTCGTCGGCGTCAGCGACTGCGCTGGTCCTGCTGCTGTTTTCTGCTCTGCTCGTCGGTGACTGCGCTGGTCCTGCTGCTGTTTTTTGCTCTGCTCGTCGGCGTCGGCGACTGCGCTGATCCTGCTGCTGCTTTCTGCTCTGCTCGTCGGAGTCTGCGACTGCAATGGTCCTGCTGCTGTTTTCTGCTCTGCTCGTCGGCATCAGTGACTGCGCTGATGCTGTTTTCTGCTCTGCTCGTCGAGGTCAGCAACTGCGCTGATCATTCTGCTGTTTTCTGCTCTTCTCATCGCCGTCGGCGACTGCGCTCGTCCTGCTGTTGTTTTCTGCTCTGATCGTCGGCCTCGGCGACTGCGCTGGTCCTGCTGCTGTTTTCTGCTCTGCTCGTTGGCTACTGCGCTGATCCTGCTGCTGTTTTCTGCTCTGCTCGTCGGCGACTGCGCTGATCCTGCTGCTGTTTTCTGCTCTGCTCGTAGGCGTCGGCGACTGCGCTGGTCCTGCTGCTGTTGTCTGCTCTGCTCATCGGCGACTGCGCTGTTCCTGCTGCTGTTTTCTGCTTTGCTCGTAGGCGTCGCCGACTGCGCTGGTCCTGCTGCTGTTTTCTGCTCTGCTCGTCGGCAACTGCGCTGGTCCTGCTGCTGTTTTCTGCTCTGCTCATCAGCTTCTGCGACTGCGCTGGTCCTGCTGCTGTTTTTTGCTCTGCTCGTCGGCGTCGGTGACAGCGCTGATCCTGCTGTTGTTATCTGCTCTGATTGTCGGCGTCGGCGACTGCGCTGGTCCTGCTGTTGTTTTCTGCTCTGCTCATCGGCGTCTGCTACTGCGCTGATCCTGCTGCTATTTTCTGCTCTGCTCATCGGCGTCAGCGACTGGGCTGATCCTGCTGCTGTTTTCTGCTCTGCTTGTCTGCGTCAGCGAATGCGTTGATCCTGCTGCTGTTTTCTGCTCTGCTCGTCGCCGTCAGTGCTGATCCTGCTGCTGTGTCCTGCTCTGCTCGTCGCCGTCGGCGACTGCGCTGGTCCTGCTGTTGTTTTCTTCTCTGCTCGTCGGCATCTGCTCTGCTCATCGGCGTCAGCGACTGCGCTGGTCCTGCTGCTGTTTTCTGCTCTGGTCGTCGGTGACTGCGCTGGTCCTGCTGCTGCTTTCTGCTCTGTTCGTCGGCGACTGCGCTGGTCCTTTTGCTGTTTTCTGCACTGCTCATCGGCGTCGGCGACTGCGTTGATCCTGCTGCTGTTTTCTGCTCTGCTCATTGGCGTCTGCGACTGCGCATCTCCTGCTGCTTTTTTCTGCTCTGCTCGTCGGCGTCAGCAACTGCGCTGACCCTGCTGCAGTTTTCTGCTCTGATCGTCTGCGACTGCGCATCTCCTGCTGCTGTTTTTTGCTCTGCTCGTCGGCGTCAGCGACTGCACTGATCCTGCTGCTGTTTTTTGCTCTGCTCGTCGGCGACTGCGCTGGTCCTGCTGCTGTTTTCTGCTCTGCTCATCGGCGTGGGCTACTGCGCTGATCCTGCTGCTGTTTTCTGCTCTGCTTGTCTGCGTCAGCGAATGCGCTGATCCTGCTGCTGTTTCCTGCTCTGCTCGTCGCCGCCGGCGACTGCGCTGGTCCTGCTGTTGTTTTCTGCTCTGATCGTCGGCGACTGCAATGGTCCTACTGCTGTTTTCTCCTCTGCTCGTCGGCGTCTGCTCTGCTCGTCGGCGTCTGCGACTGCGCTGATCCTGCTGCTGTTTTCTGCTCTGCTCATCGGCGACTGCGCTGGTCCTGCTGTTGTTTTCGCCTCTGCTCGTAGGCGTCGACGACTGCGCTGGTCCTGCTGCTGTTTTCTGCTCTGCTCGTAGGCGTCGGCGACTGCGCTGGTCCTGCTGCTGTTTTCTGCACTGTTCATCGGAGTCGGCGACTGCCCTGATCCTGCTGCTGTTTTCTGCTCTGCTCGTCGGCGACTGCGCTGGACCTGCTGCTGTTTTCTACACTGCTCATCGGCGTCGGCGACTGCGTTGATCCTGCTGCTGTTTTCTGCTCTGCTCGTCGCCGTCAGTGCTGATCCTGCTGCTGTGTCCTGCTCTGCTCGTCGCCGTCGGCGACTGCGCTGGTCCTGCTGTTGTTTTCTTCTCTGCTCGTCGGCATCTGCTCTGCTCATCGGCGTCAGCGACTGCGCTGGTCCTGCTGCTGTTTTCTGCTCTGCTCGTCGGTGACTGCGCTGGTCCTGCTGCTGCTTTCTGCTCTGTTCGTCGGCGACTGCGCTGGTCCTTTTGCTGTTTTCTGCACTGCTCATCGGCGTCGGCGACTGCGTTGATCCTGCTGCTGTTTTCTGCTCTGCTCATTGGCGTCTGCGACTGCGCATCTCCTGCTGCTTTTTTCTGCTCTGCTCGTCGGCGTCAGCAACTGCGCTGACCCTGCTGCTGTTTTCTGCTCTGATCGTCTGCGACTGCGCATCTCCTGCTGCTGTTTTTTGCTCTGCTCGTCGGCGTCAGCGACTGCACTGATCCTGCTGCTGTTTTTTGCTCTGCTCGTCGGCGACTGCGCTGGTCCTGCTGCTGTTTTCTGCTCTGCTCATCGGCGTGGGCTACTGCGCTGATCCTGCTGCTGTTTTCTGCTCTGCTTGTCTGCGTCAGCGAATGCGCTGATCCTGCTGCTGTTTCCTGCTCTGCTTGTCGCCGCCGGCGACTGCGCTGGTCCTGCTGTTGTTTTCTGCTCTGATCGTCGGCGACTGCAATGGTCCTACTGCTGTTTTCTTCTCTGCTCGTCGGCGTCTGCTCTGCTCGTCGGCGTCTGCGACTGCGCTGATCCTGCTGCTGTTTTCTGCTCTGCTCATCGGCGACTGCGCTGGTCCTGCTGTTGTTTTCGCCTCTGCTCGTAGGCGTCGACGACTGCGCTGGTCCTGCTGCTGTTTTCTGCTCTGCTCGTAGGCGTCGGCGACTGCGCTGGTCCTGCTGCTGTTTTCTGCACTGTTCATCGGAGTCGGCGACTGCCCTGATCCTGCTGCTGTTTTCTGCTCTGCTCGTCGGCGACTGCGCTGGACCTGCTGCTGTTTTCTACACTGCTCATCGGCGTCGGCGACTGCGTTGATCCTGCTGCTGTTTTCTGCTCTGCTCGTTGGCGTATGCGACTGCGCATCTCCTGCCAATTTTTTCTGCTCTGTTCGTCGGCGTCAGCGACTGTGCTGATCCTGCTGCTGTTTTCTGCTCTGCTCGTCGGCGTCTGCGACTGCGCATCTCCTGCTGCTGTTTTTTGCTCTGCGCGTCGGCGACTGCACTGATCCTGCTGCTGTTTTCTGCTCTGCTCATTGGCGTCAGCGACTGGGCTGATCCTGCTGCTGTTTTCTGCTCTGCTCATCTGCGTCAGCGAATGCGCTGATCCTGCTGCTGTTTTCTGCACTGCTCGTTGGCGTCTGCGACTGTGCATCTCCTGCCGATTTTTTCTGCTCTGCTTGTCGGCGTCAGCGACTGGGCTGGTCCTGCTGTTGTTTTCTGCTCTGATCGCCGGCTTCGGCGACTGCGCTGGTCCTGCTGCTGTTTTCATGTCTGCTCGTCGGCGTCTGCTCTGCTCGTCGGCGTCTGCGCTGGTCCTGCTGCTGTTTTCTGCTCTGCTCGTCGGCGACTGCTCTGGTCCTGCAGTTGTTTTCGCCTCTGCTCGTCGGTGTCTGCTCTGCTCATCGGCGTCTGCGACTGCGCTGGTCATGCTGCTGTTTTCTGCTCTGCTCATTGGCGTCTGTGACTGTGCATCTCCTGCTGCTTTTTTCTGCTCTGCTCGTTGGCGTCAGCGACTGCGCTGACCCTGCTGCTGATTTCTGCTCTGATCGTCTGCGACTGCGCATCTCCTGCTGCTGTTTTTTGCTCTGCTCGTCGGTGTCAAAAACTGCGCTGATCCTGCTGCTGTTTTCTGCTCTGCTCGTCGGTGTCTGCGACTGCGCTGGTCCTGCTGCTGTTTTCTGCTCTGCTCGTCAGCGACTCCGCTGATCCTGCTGCTGTTTTCTGCTCTGCTCGTAGGCGTCGGCGACTGCGCTGGTCCTCCTGCTGTTTTCTGCACTGCTCATCGGCGTCGGCGACTGCGCTGATCCTGCTGCTGTTTTCTGCTCTGCTCGTTGGTGTCAGCGACTACGCTGATCCTGCTGCTGTTTTCTGCTCTGCTCGTCGGCATCTGCGACTGCTCTGGTCCTGCTGCTGTTTTTTGCTCTGCTCGTCGACGTCAGCGACTGCGCTGATCCTGCTGCTGCTTTCTGCTCTGCTCGTCGGCGTCTGCGACTGCGCTGGTCCTGCTGCTGTTTTCTGCTCTGCTCGTCGGCATCAGCGACTGCGCTGATGCTGTTTTCTGCTCTGCTCGTGGAGGTCAGCAACTGCGCTGATCCTGCTGCTGTTTTCTGGTCTGCTCGTCGCCGTCGGCGACTGCGCTCATCCTGCTGTTGTTTTCTGCTCTGATCGTCGGCGTCGGCGACTGCGCTGGTCCTGCTGCTGTTTTCTGCTCTGCTCGTCGGCGACTGCGCTGATCCTGCGGCTGTTTTCTGCACTGCTCGTCGGCGACTGCGCAGGTCCTGCTGCTATTTTCTGCTCTGCTCGTCGGCGACTGCGCTGGTCCTGCTGCTGTTTTCTGCTCTGCTCGTCGGCGACTGCGCTGGTCCTGCTGCTGTTTTCTGCTCTGCTCGTAGGCGACTGCGCTGGTCCTGCTGCTGTTTTCTGCACTGCTCATCGGCGTCGGCGACTGCGCTGGTCCTGCTGTTGTTTTCGCCTCTGCTCGTCGGCGTCAGCGACTGCGTTGATCCTGCTGCTGTTTTCTAATCTGCTCGTTGGCGTCTGCGACTGCTCATCTCCTGCTGCTGTTTTCTGCTCTGCTCGTCGGTGTCAGCGACTGCGCTGGTGCTGCTGCTGTTTTCTGCACTGCTCATCGGCGTCGGCGACTGCGCTGATCCTGCTGCTGTTTTCTGCTCTGCTCGTAGGCGTCTGCGACTGCGCTGGTCCTGCTGCTGTTTTCTGCACTGCTCATCGGCGTCGGCGACTGCGCTGATTCTGCTGCTGTTTTCTGCTCTGCTCGTAGGCGGCACCGACTGCGCTGGTCCTGCTGTTGTTTTCGCCTCTGCTTGTATGTGTCTGCTCTGCTCTTCTGCGTCTGCGACTGCGCTGGTCCTGCTGCTGTTTTCTGCTCTGCTCGTCGGCGACTGCGCTGGTCCTGCTGCTGTTTTCTGCACTGCTCATCGGCGTCGGCGACTGCGTTGATCCTGCTGCTGTTTTCTGCTCTGCTCATTGGCGCAGCGACTGCGCATCTCCTGCTGCTTTTTTCTGCTCTGCTCGTCGGCGTCAGCGACTGCGCTGACACTGCTGCTGTTTTCTGCTCTGATCGTCTGCGACTGCGCATCTCCTGCTGCTGTTTTTTGCTCTGCTCGTCGGCGTCAGCGACTGCACTGATCCTGCTGCTGTTTTTTGCTCTGCTCGTCGGTGACTGCGCTGGTCCTGCTATTGTTTTCTGCTCTGCTCATCGGCGTCGGCTACTGCGCTGATCCTGCTGCTGTTTTCTGCTCTGCTTGTCTGCGTCAGTGAATGCGCTGATCCTGCTGCTGTTTCCTGCTATGCTCGTCGCCGTCGGCGACTGCGCTGGTCCTGCTGTTGTTTTCTGCTCTGATTGTCGGCGTCGGCGACTGCGCTGGTCCTGCTGCTGTTTTCTGCTCTGCTCGTCGGCGACTGCGCTGGTGCTGCTGCTGTTTTCTGCACTGCTCATCGGCGTAGGCGACTGTGCTGATCCTGCTGCTGTTTTCTGCTCTGCTCGTAGGCGTCGGCGACTGCGCTGGTCCTGCTGCTGTTTTTTGCTCTGCTCATCGGCGACTGCGCTGGTCCTGCTGCTGTTTTCTGCACTGCTCATCGGTGTTGGCGACTGCGTTGATCCTGCTGCTGTTTTCTGCTCTGCTCATTGGCGTCTAAGCATCTCCTGCTGCTTTTTTCTGCTCTGCTCGTCAGCATCAGCGACTGCGCTGACCCTGCTGCTGTTTTCTGCTCTGATCGTCTGCGACTGCGCATCTCCTTCTGCTGTTTTTTGCTCTGCTCGTCGGCATCAGCGACTGCGCTGATCCTGCTGCTGTTTTCTTCTCTGCTCATCGGCGTCTGCGACTGCACATCTCTGCTGCTGTTTTTTGCTCTGCTCGTCGGCGACTGCGCTGGTCCTGCTTCTGTTTTCTGCTCTGCTCATCGGCGTCGGCTACTGCGCTGATCCTGCTGCTGTTTTCTGCTCTGCTTGTCTGCGTCAGCGAATGCGCTGATCCTGCTGCTGTTTCCTGCTCTGGTCTTCGCTGTCAGCGACTGCGCTGGTCCTGCTGTTGTTTTCTGCTCTGATCGTCAGCGTCGGCGACTGCGCTGGTTCTGCTGCTGTTTTCTTCTCTGTTCGTCGGCGTCTGCTCTGCTCGTCGGCGTCTGCGACTGCGCTGGTCCTGCTGCTGTTTTCTGCTCTGCTCATCGGCGACTGCGCTGGTCCTGCTGGTGTTTTCTGCACTGCTCATCGGCGTTGGCGACTGCACTGGTACTGCTGTTGTTTTCGCCTCTGCTCGTCGGCGTCTGCGACTGTGCTGATCCTGCTGCTGTTTTCTGATCTGCTCGTAGGCGTCGGCGACTGCGCTAGTCATGCTGCTGTTTTCTGCACTGTTCATCGGCGTCTGTGACTGCGCTGGTCCTGCTGCTGTTTTCTGCTCTGATTGTCGGCGACTAAGCTGGTCCTGCTGCTGTTTTCTGCACTGCTCATCGGTGTCAGCGACTGCAATGATCCTGCTGCTGTTTTCTGCTCTGCTCATTGGCGTCTGCGACTGCGCATCTCCTGCTGTTTTTTTCTGCTCTGCTCGTCGGCGTCAGTGACTGCGTTGACCCTGCTGCTGTTTTCTGCTCTGATCGTCTGCGACTGCGCATCTCCTGCTGCTGTTTTTTGCTCTGCTCGTCGGCGTCAGCGACTGCGCTTATCCTGCTGCTTTTTTCTGCTCTGCTCGTCGGCGTCTGCGACTGCGCATCTCCTGCTGCTGTTTTTTGCTCTGGTTGTCGGCGACTGCGCTGTTCCTGCTGCTGTTTTCTGCTCTGCTCATCGGCGTCGACTACTGCGCTGATCCTTCTGCTGTTTTCTGCTCTGCTTGTCTGCGTCAGCGAATGCGCTGATCCTGCTGCTGTTTCCTTCTCTGCTCGTCGCCGTCGGCGACTGCCCTGGTCCTGCTGTTGTTTTCTGCTCTGATCGTCGGCGTCGGCGACTGCGCTGGTACTGCTGCTGTTTTCTTCTCTGCTCGTCAGCGTCTGCTCTGCTTGTCAGCGTCTGCGACTGCGCTGGTCCTGCTGCTGTTTTCTGCTCTGCTCATCGGCGACTGCGCTGGTCCTGCTGGTGTTTTCTGCACTGCTCATCGGCGTCGGCGACTGCGCTGGTATTGCTGTTGTTTTCGCCTCTGCTCGTCGGCGTCTGCGACTGCGCTGGGCCTGCTGCTGTTTTCTGCACTGCTCATCGGCGTCGGCGACTGTGCTGATCCTGCTGCTGTTTTCTGCTCTGCTCGTAGGCGTCGGCGACTGCGCTGGTCCTGCTACTGTTTTCTGCACTGCTCATCGGCGTCTGCGACTACGCTGGTCCTGCTGCTGTTTTCTGCTCTGCTCTTCGGCGACTGCGCTGGTCCTTTTGCTGTTTTCTGCACTGCTCATCGGCGTCGGCGACTGCGTTGATCCTGCTGCTGTTTTCTGCTCTGCTCGTAGGCGTCGGCGACTGCGCTGGTCCTGCTACTGTTTTCTGCACTGCTCATCGGCGTCTGCGACTGCGCTGGTCCTGCTGCTGTTTTCTGCTCTGCTCGTCGGCGACTGCGCTGGTCCTTTTGCTGTTTTCTGCACTGCTCATCGGCGTCGGCGACTGCGTTGATCCTGCTGCTGTTTTCTGCTCTGTTCATTGGCGTCTGCGACTGCGCATCTCCTGCTGCTTTTTTCTGCTCTGCTTGTCGGCGTCAGCGACTGCGCTGACCCTGCTGCTGTTTTTAGCTCTGATCGTCTGCGACTGCGCATCTCCTGCTGCTGTTTTTTGCTCTGCTCGTCGGCGTCAGCGACTGCACTGATCCTGCTGCTGTTTTTTGCTCTGCTCGTCGGCGACTGCGCTGGTCCTGCTGCTGTTTTCTGCTCTGCTCATCGGCGTCGGCGACTGCGTTGATCCTGCTGCTGTTTTCTGCTCTGCTCATCGGCGACTGCGCTGGTCCTGCTGGTGTTTTCTGCACTGCTCATCGGCGTCGGCGACTGCGCTGGTATTGCTGTTGTTTTCGCCTCTGCTCGTCGGCGTCTGCGACTGCGCTGGGCCTGCTGCTGTTTTCTGCACTGCTCATCGGCGTCTGCGACTGTGCTGATCCTGCTGCTGTTTTCTGCTCTGCTCGTAGGCGTCGGCGACTGCGCTGGTCCTGCTACTGTTTTCTGCACTGCTCATCGGCGTCTGCGACTACGCTGGTCCTGCTGCTGTTTTCTGCTCTGCTCTTCGGCGACTGCGCTGGTCCTTTTGCTGTTTTCTGCACTGCTCATCGGCGTCGGCGACTGCGTTGATCCTGCTGTTGTTTTCTGCTCTGCTCGTAGGCGTCGGCGACTGCGCTGGTCCTGCTACTGTTTTCTGCACTGCTCATCGGCGTCTGCGACTGCGCTGGTCCTGCTGCTGTTTTCTGCTCTGCTCGTCGGCGACTGCGCTGGTCCTTTTGCTGTTTTCTGCACTGCTCATCGGCGTCGGCGACTGCGTTGATCCTGCTGCTGTTTTCTGCTCTGTTCATTGGCGTCTGCGACTGCGCTTCTCCTGCTGCTTTTTTCTGCTCTGCTCGTCGGCGTCAGCGACTGCGCTGACCCTGCTGCTGTTTTCTGCTCTGATCGTCTGCGACTGCGCATCTCCTGCTGCTGTTTTTTGCTCTGCTCGTCGGCGTCAGCGACTGCACTGATCCTGCTGCTGTTTTTTGCTCTGCTCGTCGGCGACTGCGCTGGTCCTGCTGCTGTTTTCTGCTCTGCTCATCGGCGTCGGCTACTGCGCTGATCCTGCTGCTGTTTTCTGCTCTGCTTGTCTGCGTCAGCGAATGCGCTGATCCTGCTGCTGTTTCCTGCTCTGCTCGTTGCCGCCGGCGACTGAGCTGGTCCTGCTGTTGTTTTCTGCTCTGATCGTCGGCGTCGGCGACTGCAATGGTCCTACTGCTGTTTTCTTCTCTGCTCGTCGGCGTCTGCTCTGCTCGTCGGCGTCTTCGACTGTGCTGAACCTGCTGCTGTTTTCTGCTCTGCTCATCGGCGACTGCGCTGGTCCTGCTGTTGTTTTCGCCTCTGCTCGTAGGCGTCGACGACTGCGCTGGTCCTGCTGCTGTTTTCTGCTCTGCTCGTAGGCGTCGGCGACTGCGCTGGTCCTGCTGCTGTTTTCTGCACTGTTCATCGGCGTCGGCGACTGCCCTGATCCTGCTGCTGTTTTCTGCTCTGCTCATCCGCGACTGCGCTGGTCCTGCTGTTGTTTTCTACACTGCTCATCGGCGTCGGCGACTGCGTTGATCCTGCTGCTGTTTTCTGCTCTGCTCGTTGGCGTATGCGACTGCGCATCTCCTGCCAATTTTTTCTGCTCTGCTCGTCGGCGTCAGCGACTGTGCTGATCCTGCTGCTGTTTTCTGCTCTGCTCGTCGGCGTCTGCGACTGCGCATCTCCTGCTGCTGTTTTTTGCTCTGCGCGTCGGCGACTGCACTGATCCTGCTGCTGTTTTCTGCTCTGCTCATTGGCGTCAGCGACTGGGCTGATCCTGCTGCTGTTTTCTGCTCTGCTCATCTGCGTCAGCGAATGCGCTGATCCTGCTGCTGTTTTCTGCACTGCTCGTTGGCGTCTTCGACTGTGCATCTCCTGCCGATTTTTTCTGCTCTGCTCGTCGGCTTCAGCGACTGGGCTGGTCCTGCTGTTGTTTTCTGCTCTGATCGCCGGCATCGGCGACTGCGCTGGTCCTGCTGCTGTTTTCATCTCTGCTCGTCGGCGTCTGCTCTGCTCGTCGGCGTCTGCGCTGGTCCTGCTGCTGTTTTCTGCTCTGCTCGTCGGCGACTGCTCTGGTCCTGCAGTTGTTTTCGCCTCTGCTCTTCGGTGTCTGCTCTGCTCATCGGCGTCTGCGACTGCGCTGGTCATAATGCTGTTTTCTGCTCTGCTCATTGGCGTCTGTGACTGCGCATCTCCTGCTGCTTTTTTCCGCACTGCTCGTTGGCGTCAGCGACTGCGCTGACCCTGCTGCTGATTTCTGCTCTGATCGTCTGCGACTGCGCATCTCCTGCTGCTGTTTTTTGCTCTGCTCGTCAGTGTCAAAAACTGCGCTGATCGTGCTGCTGTTTTCTGCTCTGCTCGTCGGTGTCTGCGACTGCGCTGGTCCTGCTGCTGTTTTCTGCTCTGCTCGTCAGCGACTCCGCTGATCCTGCTGCTGTTTTCTGCTCTGCTCTTAGGCGTCGGCGACTGCGCTGGTCCTCCTGCTGTTTTCTGCACTGCTCATCGGCGTCGGCGACTGCGCTGATCCTGCTGCTGTTTTCTGCACTGCTCATCGGCGTCGGCGACTGCGTTGATCCTGCTGCTGTTTTCTGCTCTGCTCGTCGGCGACTGCGCTGGTCCTGCTGCTGTTTTCTGCACTGCTCATCGGCGTCGGCGACTGCGTTGATCCTGCTGCTCTTTTCTGCTCTGCCCGTTGGCGTCTGCGACTGCGGATCTCCTGATGCTTTTTTCTGCTCTGCTCGTCAGCGTCAGCAACTGCGCTGATCCTGCTGCTGTTTTCTGCTCTGCTCGTTGGTGTCAGCGACTACGCTGATCCTGCTGCTGTTTTCTGCTCTGCTCGTCGGCGTCTGCGACTGCTCTGGTCCTGCTGCTGTTTTTTGCTCTGCTCGTCGGCGTCAGCGACTGCGCTGATCCTGCTGCTGCTTTCTGCTCTGCTCGTCGGCGTCTGCGACTGCGCTGGTCCTGCTGCTGTTTTCTGCTCTGCTCGTCGGCATCAGCGACTGCGCTGATGCTGTTTTCTGCTCTGCTCGTGCAGGTCAGCAACTGCGCTGATCCTGCTGCTGTTTTCTGCTCTGCTCGTCGCCGTCGGCGACTGCGCTCGTCCTGCTGTTGTTTTCTGCTCTGATCGTCGGCGTCGGCGACTGCGCTGGTCCTGCTGCTGTTTTCTGCTCTGCTTATCGGCGTCTGCGACTGCGCTGACCCTGCTGCTGATTTCTGCTCTGATCGTCTGCGACTGCGCAACTCCTGCTGCTGTTTTTTGCTCTGCTCGTCAGTGTCAGCGACTGCGCTGATCCTGCTGCTGTTTTCTGCTCTGCTCGTCGGCATCTGCGACTGCGCTGGTCCTGCTGCTGTTTTCTGCTCTGCTCGTCGGCGACAGCGCTGATCCTGCTGCTGTTTTCTGCTCTGCTCGTCGGCGACTGCGCTGATCCTGCTGCTGTTTTCTGCTCTGCTCGTAGGCGTCGGCGACTGCGCTGGTCCTGCTGCTGTTGTCTGCTCTGCTCATCGGCGACTGCGCTGTTCCTGCTGCTGTTTTCTGCTTTGCTCGTAGGCGTCGCCGACTGCGCTGGTCCTGCTGCTGTTTTCTGCTCTGCTCGTCGGCGACTGCGCTGGTCCTGCTGCTGTTTTCTGCTCTGCTCATCAGCTTCTGCGACTGCGCTGGTCCTGCTGCTGTTTTGTGCTCTGCTCGTCGGCGTCGGTGACTGCGCTGATCCTGCTGTTGTTATCTGCTCTGATCGTCGGCGTCTGCGACTGCGCTGGTCCTGCTGTTGTTTTCTGCTCTGCTCATCGGCGTCTGCTACTGCGCTGATCCTGCTGCTATTTTCTGCTCTGCTCATCGGCGTCAGCGACTGGGCTGACCCTGCTGCTGTTTTCTGCTCTGCTTGTCTGCGCCAGCGAATGCGCTGATCCTGCTGCTGTTTTCTGCTCTGCTCGTCGCCGTCAGCGCTGATCCTGCTGCTGTGTCCTGCTCTGCTCGTCGCCGTCGGCGACTGCGCTGGTCCTGCTGTTGTTTTCTTCTCTGCTCGTCGGCGTCTGCTCTGCTCGTCGGCGTCAGCGACTGCGCTGGACCTGCTGCTGTTTTCTGCTCTGCTCGTCGGTGTCGGCGACTGCGCTGATCCTGCTGCTGCTTTCTGCTCTGCTCGTCGGAGTCTGCGACTGCAATGGTCCTGCTGCTGTTTTCTGCTCTGCTCGTCGGCATCAGTGACTGCGCTGATGCTGTTTTCTGCTCTGCTCGTCGAGGTCAGCAACTGCGCTGATCATTCAGCTGTTTTCTGCTCTTCTCATCGCCGTCGGCGACTGCGCTCGTCCTGCTGTTGTTTTCTGCTCTGATCGTCGGCCTCGGCGACTGCGCTGGTCCTGCTGCTGTTTTCTGCTCTGCTCGTTGGCTACTGCGCTGATCCTGCTGCTGTTTTCTGCTCTGCTCGTCGGCGACTGCGCTGATCCTGCTGCTGTTTTCTGCTCTGCTCGTAGGCGTCGGCGACTGCGCTGGTCCTGCTGCTGTTGTCTGCTCTGCTCATCGGCGACTGCGCTGTTCCTGCTGCTGTTTTCTGCTTTGCTCGTAGGCGTCGCCGACTGCGCTGGTCCTGCTGCTGTTTTCTGCTCTGCTCGTCGGCGACTGCGCTGGTCCTGCTGCTGTTTTCTGCTCTGCTCATCAGCTTCTGCGACTGCGCTGGTCCTGCTGCTGTTTTTTGCTCTGCTCGTCGGCGTCGGTGACTGCGCTGATCCTGCTGTTGTTATCTGCTCTGATTGTCGGTGTCGGCGACTGCGCTGGTCCTGCTGTTGTTTTGTGCTCTGCTCATCGGCGTCTGCTACTGCGCTGATCCTGCTGCTATTTTCTGCTCTGCTCATCGGCGTCAGCGACTGGGCTGATCCTGCTGCTGTTTTCTGCTCTGCTTGTCTGCGTCAGCGAATGCGTTGATCCTGCTGCTGTTTTCTGCTCTGCTCGTCGCCGTCAGTGCTGATCCTGCTGCTGTGTCCTGCTCTGCTCGTCGCCGTCGGCGACTGCGCTGGTCCTGCTGTTGTTTTCTTCTCTGCTCGTCGGCATCTGCTCTGCTCATCGGCGTCAGCGACTGCGCTGGTCCTGCTGCTGTTTTCTGCTCTGCTCGTCGGTGACTGCGCTGGTCCTGCTGCTGCTTTCTGCTCTGTTCGTCGGCGACTGCGCTGGTCCTTTTGCTGTTTTCTGCACTGCTCATCGGCGTCGGCGACTGCGTTGATCCTGCTGCTGTTTTCTGCTCTGCTCATTGGCGTCTGCGACTGCGCATCTCCTGCTGCTTTTTTCTGCTCTGCTCGTCGGCGTCAGCGACTGCGCTGACCCTGCTGCTGTTTTCTGCTCTGATCGTCTGCGACTGCGCATCTCCTGCTGCTGTTTTTTGCTCTGCTCGTCGGCGTCAGCGACTGCACTGATCCTGCTGCTGTTTTTTGCTCTGCTCGTCGGCGACTGCGCTGGTCCTGCTGCTGTTTTCTGCTCTGCTCATCGGCGTCGGCTACTGCGCTGATCCTGCTGCTGTTTTCTGCTCTGCTTGTCTGCGTCAGCGAATGCGCTGATCCTGCTGCTGTTTCCTGCTCTGCTCGTCGCCGCCGGCGACTGCGCTGGTCCTGCTGTTGTTTTCTGCTCTGATCGTCGGCGTCGGCGACTGCAATGGTCCTACTGCTGTTTTCTTCTCTGCTCGTCGGCGTCTGCTCTGCTCGTCGGCGTCTGCGACTGCGCTGAACCTGCTGCTGTTTTCTGCTCTGCTCATCGGCGACTGCGCTGGTCCTGCTGTTGTTTTCGCCTCTGCTCGTAGGCGTCGACGACTGCGCTGGTCCTGCTGCTGTTTTCTGCTCTGCTCGTAGGCGTCGGCGACTGCGCTGGTCCTGCTGCTGTTTTCTGCACTGTTCATCGGAGTCGGCGACTGCCCTGATCCTGCTGCTGTTTTCTGCTCTGCTCGTCGGCGACTGCGCTGGACCTGCTGCTGTTTTCTACACTGCTCATCGGCGTCGGCGACTGCGTTGATCCTGCTGCTGTTTTCTGCTCTGCTCGTTGGCGTATGCGACTGCGCATCTCCTGCCAATTTTTTCTGCTCTGTTCGTCGGCGTCAGCGACTGTGCTGATCCTGCTGCTGTTTTCTGCTCTGCTCGTCGGCGTCTGCGACTGCGCATCTCCTGCTGCTGTTTTTTGCTCTGCGCGTCGGCGACTGCACTGATCCTGCTGCTGTTTTCTGCTCTGCTCATTGGCGTCAGCGACTGGGCTGATCCTGCTGCTGTTTTCTGCTCTGCTCATCTGCGTCAGCGAATGCGCTGATCCTGCTGCTGTTTTCTGCACTGCTCGTTGGCGTCTGCGACTGTGCATCTCCTGCCGATTTTTTCTGCTCTGCTTGTCGGCGTCAGCGACTGGGCTGGTCCTGCTGTTGTTTTCTGCTCTGATCGCCGGCGTCGGCGACTGCGCTGGTCCTGCTGCTGTTTTCATCTCTGCTCGTCGGCGTCTGCTCTGCTCGTCGGCGTCTGCGCTGGTCCTGCTGCTGTTTTCTGCTCTGCTCGTCGGCGACTGCTCTGGTCCTGCAGTTGTTTTCGCCTCTGCTCGTCGGTGTCTGCTCTGCTCATCGGCGTCTGCGACTGCGCTGGTCATGCTGCTGTTTTCTGCTCTGCTCATTGGCGTCTGTGACTGCGCATCTCCTGCTGCTTTTTTCTGCTCTGCTCGTTGGCGTCAGCGACTGCGCTGACCCTGCTGCTGATTTCTGCTCTGATCGTCTGCGACTGCGCATCTCCTGCTGCTGTTTTTTGCTCTGCTCGTCGGTGTCAAAAACTGCGCTGATCCTGCTGCTGTTTTCTGCTCTGCTCGTCGGTGTCTGCGACTGCGCTGGTCCTGCTGCTGTTTTCTGCTCTGCTCGTCAGCGACTCCGCTGATCCTGCTGCTGTTTTCTGCTCTGCTCGTAGGCGTCGGCGACTGCGCTGGTCCTCCTGCTGTTTTCTGCACTGCTCATCGGCGTCGGCGACTGCGCTGATCCTGCTGCTGTTTTCTGCTTTGCTCGTAGGCGTCGCCGACTGCGCTGGTCCTGCTGCTGTTTTCTGCTCTGCTCGTCGGCGACTGCGCTGGTCCTGCTGCTGTTTTCTGCACTGCTCATCGGCGTCGGCGACTGCGTTGATCCTGCTGCTGTTTTCTGCTCTGCTCGTTGGCGTCTGCGACTGCGGATCTCCTGATGCTTTTTTCTGCTCTGCTCGTCGGCGTCAGCAACTGCGCTGATCCTGCTGCTGTTTTCTGCTCTGCTCGTTGGTGTCAGCGACTACGCTGATCCTGCTGCTGTTTTCTGCTCTGCTCGTCGGCATCTGCGACTGCTCTGGTCCTGCTGCTGTTTTTTGCTCTGCTCGTCGACGTCAGCGACTGCGCTGATCCTGCTGCTGCTTTCTGCTCTGCTCGTCGGCGTCTGCGACTGCGCTGGTCCTGCTGCTGTTTTCTGCTCTGCTCGTCGGCGACTGCGCTGATCCTGCGGCTGTTTTCTGCACTGCTCGTCGGCGACTGCGCAGGTCCTGCTGCTATTTTCTGCTCTGCTCGTCGGCGACTGCGCTGGTCCTGCTGCTGTTTTCTGCTCTGCTCGTCGGCGACTGCGCTGGTCCTGCTGCTGTTTTCTGCTCTGCTCGTAGGCGACTGCGCTGGTCCTGCTGCTGTTTTCTGCACTGCTCATCGGCGTCGGCGACTGCGCTGGTCCTGCTGTTGTTTTCGCCTCTGCTCGTCGGCGTCAGCGACTGCGTTGATCCTGCTGCTGTTTTCTAATCTGCTCGTTGGCGTCTGCGACTGCTCATCTCCTGCTGCTTTTTTCTGCTCTGCTCGTCGGCGTCAGCGACTGCGCGGATCCTGCTGCTGTTTTCTGCTCTGCTCGTCGGTGTCAGCGACTGCGCTGGTCCTGCTGCTGTTTTCTGCACTGCTCATCGGCGTCGGCGACTGCGCTGATCCTGCTGCTGTTTTCTGCTCTGCTCGTAGGCGTCGGCGACTGCGCTGGTCCTGCTGCTGTTTTCTGCACTGCTCATCGGCGTCGGCGACTGCGCTGATTCTGCTGCTGTTTTCTGCTCTGCTCGTAGGCGGTACCGACTGCGCTGGTCCTGCTGTTGTTTTCGCCTCTGCTCGTATGTGTCTGCTCTGCTCTTCTGCGTCTGCGACTGCGCTGGTCCTGCTGCTGTTTTCTGCTCTGCTCGTCGGCGACTGCGCTGGTCCTGCTGCTGTTTTCTGCACTGCTCATCGGCGTCGGCGACTGCGTTGATCCTGCTGCTGTTTTCTGCTCTGCTCATTGGCGCAGCGACTGCCCATCTCCTGCTGCTTTTTTCTGCTCTGCTCGTCGGCGTCAGCGACTGCGCTGACACTGCTGCTGTTTTCTGCTCTGATCGTCTGCGACTGCGCATCTCCTGCTGCTGTTTTTTGCTCTGCTCGTCGGCGTCAGCGACTGCACTGATCCTGCTGCTGTTTTTTGCTCTGCTCGTCGGTGACTGCGCTGGTCCTGCTATTGTTTTCTGCTCTGCTCATCGGCGTCGGCTACTGCGCTGATCCTGCTGCTGTTTTTTGCTCTGCTTGTCTGCGTCAGTGAATGCGCTGATCCTGCTGCTGTTTCCTGCTATGCTCGTCGCCGTCGGCGACTGCGCTGGTCCTGCTGTTGTTTTCTGCTCTGATCGTCGGCGTCGGCGACTGCGCTGGTCCTGCTGCTGTTTTCTTCTCTGCTCGTCGGTGTCTGCTCTGCTCGTCGGAGTCTGCGACTGCGCTGGTCCTGCTGCTGTTTTCTGCTCTGCTCGTCGGCGACTGCGCTGGTGCTGCTGCTGTTTTCTGCACTGCTCATCGGCGTAGGCGACTGTGCTGATCCTGCTGCTGTTTTCTGCTCTGCTCGTAGGCGTCGGCGACTGCGCTGGTCCTGCTGCGGTTTTCTGCACTGCTCATCGGTGTCTGCGACTGCGCTGGTCCTGCTGCTGTTTTTTGCTCTGCTCATCGGCGACTGCGCTGGTCCTGCTGCTGTTTTCTGCACTGCTCATCGGTGTTGGCGACTGCGTTGATCCTGCTGCTGTTTTCTGCTCTGCTCATTGGCGTCTGCGCATCTCCTGCTGCTTTTTTCTGCTCTGCTCGTCAGCATCAGCGACTGCGCTGACCCTGCTGCTGTTTTCTGCTCTGATCGTCTGCGACTGCGCATCTCCTTCTGCTGTTTTTTGCTCTGCTCGTCGGCATCAGCGACTGCGCTGATCCTGCTGCTGTTTTCTGCTCTGCTCATCGGCGTCTGCGACTGCACATCTCTGCTGCTGTTTTTTGCTCTGCTCGTCGGCGACTGCGCTGGTCCTGCTTCTGTTTTCTGCTCTGCTCATCGGCGTCGGCTACTGCGCTGATCCTGCTGCTGTTTTCTGCTCTGCTTGTCTGCGTCAGCGAATGCGCTGATCCTGCTGCTGTTTCCTGCTCTGGTCGTCGCTGTCGGCGACTGCGCTGGTCCTGCTGTTGTTTTCTGCTCTGATCGTCAGCGTCGGCGACTGCGCTGGTTCTGCTGCTGTTTCCTTCTCTGTTCGTCGGCGTCTGCTCTGCTCGTCGGCGTCTGCGACTGCGCTGGTCCTGCTGCTGTTTTCTGCTCTGCTCATCGGCGACTGCGCTGGTCCTGCTGGTGTTTTCTGCACTGCTCATCGGCGTTGGCGACTGCACTGGTCCTGCTGTTGTTTTCGCCTCTGCTCGTCGGCGTCTGCGACTGTGCTGATCCTGCTGCTGTTTTCTGATCTGCTCGTAGGCGTCGGCGACTGCGCTAGTCATGCTGCTGTTTTCTGCACTGTTCATCGGCGTCTGTGACTGCGCTGGTCCTGCTGCTGTTTTCTGCTCTGATTGTCGGCGACTAAGCTGGTCCTGCTGCTGTTTTCTGCACTGCTCATCGGTGTCAGCGACTGCAATGATCCTGCTGCTGTTTTCTGCTCTGCTCATTGGCGTCTGCGACTGCGCATCTCCTGCTGTTTTTTTCTGCTCTGCTCGTCGGCGTCAGTGACTGCGTTGACCCTGCTGCTGTTTTCTGCTCTGATCGTCTGCGACTGCGCATCTCCTGCTGCTGTTTTTTGCTCTGCTCGTCGGCGTCAGCGACTGCGCTTATCCTGCTGCTTTTTTCTGCTCTGCTCGTCGGCGTCTGCGACTGCGCATCTCCTGCTGCTGTTTTTTGGTCTGGTTGTCGGCGACTGCGCTGTTCCTGCTGCTGTTTTCTGCTCTGCTCATCGGCGTCGACTACTGCGCTGATCCTTCTGCTGTTTTCTGCTCTGCTTGTCTGCGTCAGCGAATGCGCTGATCCTGCTGCTGTTTCCTTCTCTGCTCGTCGCCGTCGGCGACTGCCCTGGTCCTGCTGTTGTTTTCTGCTCTGATCGTCAGCGTCTGCGACTGCGCTGGTCCTGCTGCTGTTTTCTGCTCTGCTCATCGGCGACTGCGCTGGTCCTGCTGGTGTTTTCTGCACTGCTCATCGGCGTCGGCGACTGCGCTGGTATTGCTGTTGTTTTCGCCTCTGCTCGTCGGCGTCTGCGACTGCGCTGGGCCTGCTGCTGTTTTCTAAACTGCTCATCGGCGTCGGCGACTGTGCTGATCCTGCTGCTGTTTTCTGCTCTGCTCGTAGGCGTCGGCGACTGCGCTGGTCCTGCTACTGTTTTCTGCACTGCTCATCGGCGTCTGCGACTACGCTGGTCCTGCTGCTGTTTTCTGCTCTGCTCTTCGGCGACTGCGCTGGTCCTTTTGCTGTTTTCTGCACTGCTCATCGGCGTCGGCGACTGCGTTGATCCTGCTGTTGTTTTCTGCTCTGCTCGTAGGCGTCGGCGACTGCGCTGGTCCTGCTACTGTTTTCTGCACTGCTCATCGGCGTCTGCGACTGCGCTGGTCCTGCTGCTGTTTTCTGCTCTGCTCGTCGGCGACTGCGCTGGTCCTTTTGCTGTTTTCTGCACTGCTCATCGGCGTCGGCAACTGCGTTGATCCTGCTGCTGTTTTCTGCTCTGTTCATTGGCGTCTGCGACTGCGCTTCTCCTGCTGCTTTTTTCTGCTCTGCTCGTCGGCGTCAGCGACTGCGCTGACCCTGCTGCTGTTTTCTGCTCTGATCGTCTGCGACTGCGCATCTCCTGCTGCTGTTTTTTGCTCTGCTCGTCGGCGTCAGCGACTGCACTGATCCTGCTGCTGTTTTTTGCTCTGCTCGTCGGCGACTGCGCTGGTCCTGCTGCTGTTTTCTGCTCTGCTCATCGGCGTCGGCTACTGCGCTGATCCTGCTGCTGTTTTCTGCTCTGCTTGTCTGCGTCAGCGAATGCGCTGATCCTGCTGCTGTTTCCTGCTCTGCTCATCGCCGCCGGCGACTTAGCTGGTCCTGCTGTTGTTTTCTGCTCTGATCGTCGGCGTCGGCGACTGCAATGGTCCTACTGCTGTTTTCTTCTCTGCTCGTCGGCGTCTGCTCTGCTCGTCGGCGTCTTCGACTGTGCTGAACCTGCTGCTGTTTTCTGCTCTGCTCATCGGCGACTGCGCTGGTCCTGCTGTTGTTTTCGCCTCTGCTCGTAGGCGTCGACGACTGCGCTGGTCCTGCTGCTGTTTTCTGCTCTGCTCGTAGGCGTCGGCGACTGCGCTGGTCCTGCTGCTGTTTTCTGCACTGTTCATCGGCGTCGGCGACTAGCCTGATCCTGCTGCTGTTTTCTGCTCTGCTCGTCGGCGACTGCGATGGACCTGCTGCTGTTTTCTACACTGCTCATCGGCGTCGGCGACTGCGTTGATCCTGCTGCTGTTTTCTGCTCTGCTCGTTGGCGTATGCGACTGCGCATCTCCTGCCAATTTTTTCTGCTCTGCTCGTCGGCGTCAGCGACTGTGCTGATCCTGCTGCTGTTTTCTGCTCTGCTCGTCGGCGTCTGCGACTGCGCATCTCCTGCTGCTGTTTTTTGCTCTGCGCGTCGGCGACTGCACTGATCCTGCTGCTGTTTTCTGCTCTGCTCATTGGCGTCAGCGACTGGGCTGATCCTGCTGCTGTTTTCTGCTCTGCTCATCTGCGTCAGCGAATGCGCTGATCCTGCTGCTGTTTTCTGCACTGCTCGTTGGCGTCTTCGACTGTGCATCTCCTGCCGATTTTTTCTGCTCTGCTCGTCGGCGTCAGCGACTGGGCTGGTCCTGCTGTTGTTTTCTGCTCTGATCGCCGGCGTCGGCGTCTGCGCTGGTCCTGCTGCTGTTTTCTGCTCTGCTCGTCGGCGACTGCTCTGGTCCTGCAGTTGTTTTCGCCTCTGCTCGTCGGTGTCTGCTCTGCTCATCGGCGTCTGCGACTGCGCTGGTCATGCTGCTGTTTTCTGCTCTGCTCATTGGCGTCTGTGACTGCGCATCTCCTGCTGCTTTTTTCTGCTCTGCTCGTTGGCGTCAGCGACTGCGCTGACCCTGCTGCTGATTTCTGCTCTGATCGTCTGCGACTGCGCATCTCCTGCTGCTGTTTTTTGCTCTGCTCGTCGGTGTCAAAAACTGCGCTGATCCTGCTGCTGTTTTCTGCTCTGCTCGTCGGTGTCTGCGACTGCGCTGGTCCTGCTGCTGTTTTCTGCTCTGCTCGTCAGCGACTCCGCTGATCCTGCTGCTGTTTTCTGCTCTGCTCGTAGGCGTCGGCGACTGCGCTGGTCCTCCTGCTGTTTTCTGCACTGCTCATCGGCGTCGGCGACTGCGCTGATCCTGCTGCTGTTTTCTGCACTGCTCATCGGCGTCGGCGACTGCGTTGATCCTGCTGCTGTTTTCTGCTCTGCTCGTCGGCGACTGCGCTGGTCCTGCTGCTGTTTTCTGCACTGCTCATCGGCGTCGGCGACTGCGTTGATCCTGCTGCTGTTTTCTGCTCTGCTCGTTGGCGTCTGCGACTGCGGATCTCCTGATGCTTTTTTCTGCTCTGCTCGTCGGCGTCAGCAACTGCGCTGATCCTGCTGCTGTTTTCTGCTCTGCTCGTTGGTGTCAGCGACTACGCTGATCCTGCTGCTGTTTTCTGCTCTGCTCGTCGGCGTCTGCGACTGCTCTGGTCCTGCTGCTGTTTTTTGCTCTGCTCGTCGGCGTCAGCGACTGCGCTGATCCTGCTGCTGCTTTCTGCTCTGCTCGTCGGCGTCTGCGACTGCGCTGGTCCTGCTGCTGTTTTCTGCTCTGCTCGTCGGCATCAGCGACTGCGCTGATGCTGTTTTCTGCTCTGCTCGTGCAGGTCAGCAACTGCGCTGATCCTGCTGCTGTTTTCTGCTCTGCTCGTCGCCGTCGGCGACTGCGCTCGTCCTGCTGTTGTTTTCTGCTCTGATCGTCGGCGTCGGCGACTGCGCTGGTCCTGCTGCTGTTTTCTGCTCTGCTAATCGGCGTCTGCGACTGCGCTGACCCTGCTGCTGATTTCTGCTCTGATCGTCTGCGACTGCGCATCTCCTGCTGCTGTTTTTTGCTCTGCTCGTCAGTGTCAGCGACTGCGCTGATCCTGCTGCTGTTTTCTGCTCTGCTCGTCGGCATCTGCGACTGCGCTGGTCCTGCTGCTGTTTTCTGCTCTGCTCGTCGGCGACTGCGCTGATCCTGCTGCTGTTTTCTGCTCTGCTCGTCGGCGACTGCGCTGATCCTGCTGCTGTTTTCTGCTCTGCTCGTAGGCGTCGGCGACTGCGCTGGTCCTGCTGCTGTTGTCTGCTCTGCTCATCGGCGACTGCGCTGTTCCTGCTGCTGTTTTCTGCTTTGCTCGTAGGCGTCGCCGACTGCGCTGGTCCTGCTGCTGTTTTCTGCTCTGCTCGTCGGCGACTGCGCTGGTCCTGCTGCTGTTTTCTGCTCTGCTCATCAGCTTCTGCGACTGCGCTGGTCCTGCTGCTGTTTTGTGCTCTGCTCGTCGGCGTCGGTGACTGCGCTGATCCTGCTGTTGTTATCTGCTCTGATCGTCGGCGTCTGCGACTGCGCTGGTCCTGCTGTTGTTTTCTGCTCTGCTCATCGGCGTCTGCTACTGCGCTGATCCTGCTGCTATTTTCTGCTCTGCTCATCGGCGTCAGCGACTGGGCTGATCCTGCTGCTGTTTTCTGCTCTGCTTGTCTGCGCCAGCGAATGCGCTGATCCTGCTGCTGTTTTCTGCTCTGCTCGTCGCCGTCAGCGCTGATCCTGCTGCTGTGTCCTGCTCTGCTCGTCGCCGTCGGCGACTGCGCTGGTCCTGCTGTTGTTTTCTTCTCTGCTCGTCGGCGTCTGCTCTGCTCGTCGGCGTCAGCGACTGCGCTGGTCCTGCTGCTGTTTTCTGCTCTGCTCGTCGGTGACTGCGCTGGTCCTGCTGCTGTTTTTTGCTCTGCTCGTCGGAGTCTGCGACTGCAATGGTCCTGCTGCTGTTTTCTGCTCTGCTCGTCGGCATCAGTGACTGCGCTGATGCTGTTTTCTGCTCTGCTCGTCGAGGTCAGCAACTGCGCTGATCATTCTGCTGTTTTCTGCTCTTCTCATCGCCGTCGGCGACTGCGCTCGTCCTGCTGTTGTTTTCTGCTCTGATCGTCGGCCTCGGCGACTGCGCTGGTCCTGCTGCTGTTTTCTGCTCTGCTCGTTGGCTACTGCGCTGATCCTGCTGCTGTTTTCTGCTCTGCTCGTCGGCGACTGCGCTGATCCTGCTGCTGTTTTCTGCTCTGCTCGTAGGCGTCGGCGACTGCGCTGGTCCTGCTGCTGTTGTCTGCTCTGCTCATCGGCGACTGCGCTGTTCCTGCTGCTGTTTTCTGCTTTGCTCGTAGGCGTCGCCGACTGCGCTGGTCCTGCTGCTGTTTTCTGCTCTGCTCGTCGGCGACTGCGCTGGTCCTGCTGCTGTTTTCTGCTCTGCTCATCAGCTTCTGCGACTGCGCTGGTCCTGCTGCTGTTTTTTGCTCTGCTCGTCGGCGTCGGTGACTGCGCTGATCCTGCTGTTGTTATCTGCTCTGATTGTCGGCGTCGGCGACTGCGCTGGTCCTGCTGTTGTTTTCTGCTCTGCTCATCGGCGTCTGCTACTGCGCTGATCCTGCTGCTATTTTCTGCTCTGCTCATCGGCGTCAGCGACTGGGCTGATCCTGCTGCTGTTTTCTGCTCTGCTTGTCTGCGTCAGCGAATGCGTTGATCCTGCTGCTGTTTTCTGCTCTGCTCGTCGCCGTCAGTGCTGATCCTGCTGCTGTGTCCTGCTCTGCTCGTCGCCGTCGGCGACTGCGCTGGTCCTGCTGTTGTTTTCTTCTCTGCTCGTCGGCATCTGCTCTGCTCATCGGCGTCAGCGACTGCGCTGGTCCTGCTGCTGTTTTCTGCTCTGCTCGTCGGTGACTGTTCTGGTCCTGCTGCTGCTTTCTGCTCTGTTCGTCGGCGACTGCGCTGGTCCTTTTGCTGTTTTCTGCACTGCTCATCGGCGTCGGCGACTGCGTTGATCCTGCTGCTGTTTTCTGCTCTGCTCATTGGCGTCTGCGACTGCGCATCTCCTGCTGCTTTTTTCTGCTCTGCTCGTCGGCGTCAGCGACTGCGCTGACCCTGTTGCTGTTTTCTGCTCTGATCGTCTGCGACTGCGCATCTCCTGCTGCTGTTTTTTGCTCTGCTCGTCGGCGTCAGCGACTGCACTGATCCTGCTGCTGTTTTTTGCTCTGCTCGTCGGCGACTGCGCTGGTCCTGCTGCTGTTTTCTGCTCTGCTCATCGGCGTCGGCTACTGCGCTGATCCTGCTGCTGTTTTCTGCTCTGCTTGTCTGCGTCAGCGAATGCGCTGATCCTGCTGCTGTTTCCTGCTCTGCTCGTCGCCGCCGGCGACTGCGCTGGTCCTGCTGTTGTTTTCTGCTCTGATCGTCGGCGTCGGCGACTGCAATGGTCCTACTGCTGTTTTCTTCTCTGCTCGTCGGCGTCTGCTCTGCTCGTCGGCGTCTGCGACTGCGCTGAACCTGCTGCTGTTTTCTGCTCTGCTCATCGGCGACTGCGCTGGTCCTGCTGTTGTTTTCGCCTCTGCTCGTAGGCGTCGACGACTGCGCTGGTCCTGCTGCTGTTTTCTGCTCTGCTCGTAGGCGTCGGCGACTGCGCTGGTCCTGCTGCTGTTTTCTGCACTGTTCATCGGAGTCGGCGACTGCCCTGATCCTGCTGCTGTTTTCTGCTCTGCTCGTCGGCGACTGCGCTGGACCTGCTGCTGTTTTCTACACTGCTCATCGGCGTCGGCGACTGCGTTGATCCTGCTGCTGTTTTCTGCTCTGCTCATTGGCGTATGCGACTGCGCATCTCCTGCCAATTTTTTCTGCTCTGTTCGTCGGCGTCAGCGACTGTGCTGATCCTGCTGCTGTTTTCTGCTCTGCTCGTCGGCGTCTGCGACTGCGCATCTCCTGCTGCTGTTTTTTGCTCTGCGCGTCGGCGACTGCACTGATCCTGCTGCTGTTTTCTGCTCTGCTCATTGGCGTCAGCGACTGGGCTGATCCTGCTGCTGTTTTCTGCTCTGCTCATCTGCGTCAGCGAATGCGCTGATCCTGCTGCTGTTTTCTGCACTGCTCGTTGGCGTCTGCGACTGTGCATCTCCTGCCGATTTTTTCTGCTCTGCTTGTCGGCGTCAGCGACTGGGCTGGTCCTGCTGTTGTTTTCTGCTCTGATCGCCGGCGTCGGCGACTGCGCTGGTCCTGCTGCTGTTTTCATCTCTGCTCGTCGGCGTCTGCTCTGCTCGTCAGCGTCTGCGCTGGTCCTGCTGCTGTTTTCTGCTCTGCTCGTCGGCGACTGCTCTGGTCCTGCAGTTGTTTTCGCCTCTGCTCGTCGGTGTCTGCTCTGCTCATCGGCGTCTGCGACTGCGCTGGTCATGCTGCTGTTTTCTGCTCTGCTCATTGGCGTCTGTGACTGCGCATCTCCTGCTGCTTTTTTCTGCTCTGCTCGTTGGCGTCAGCGACTGCGCTGACCCTGCTGCTGATTTCTGCTCTGATCGTCTGCGACTGCGCATCTCCTGCTGCTGTTTTTTGCTCTGCTCGTCGGTGTCAAAAACTGCGCTGATCCTGCTGCTGTTTTCTGCTCTGCTCGTCGGTGTCTGCGACTGCGCTGGTCCTGCTGCTGTTTTCTGCTCTGCTCGTAGGCGTCGGCGACTGCGCTGGTCCTCCTGCTGTTTTCTGCACTGCTCATCGGCGTCGGCGACTGCGCTGATCCTGCTGCTGTTTTCTGCTTTGCTCGTAGGCGTCGCCGACTGCGCTGGTCCTGCTGCTGTTTTCTGCTCTGCCCGTCGGCGACTGCGCTGGTCCTGCTGCTGTTTTCTGCTCTGCTCGTTGGCGTCTGCGACTGCGGATCTCCTGATGCTTTTTTCTGCTCTGCTCGTCGGCGTCAGCAACTGCGCTGATCCTGCTGCTGTTTTCTGCTCTGCTCGTTGGTGTCAGCGACTACGCTGATCCTGCTGCTGTTTTCTGCTCTGCTCGTCGGCATCTGCGACTGCTCTGGTCCTGCTGCTGTTTTCTGCTCTGCTCGTCGGCGTCAGCGACTGCGCTGATCCTGCTGCTGCTTTCTGCTCTGCTCGTCGGCGTCTGCGACTGCGCTGGTCCTGCTGCTGTTTTCTGCTCTGCTCGTCGGCATCAGCGACTGCGCTGATGCTGTTTTCTGCTCTGCTCGTGGAGGTCAGCAACTGCGCTGATCCTGCTGCTGTTTTCTGGTCTGCTCGTCGCCGTCGGCGACTGCGCTCATCCTGCTGTTGTTTTCTGCTCTGATCGTCGGCGTCGGCGACTGCGCTGGTCCTGCTGCTGTTTTCTGCTCTGCTAATCGGCGTCTGCGACTGCGCTGACCCTGCTGCTGATTTCTGCTCTGATCGTCTGCGACTGCGCATCTCCTGCTGCTGTTTTTTGCTCTGCTCGTCAGTGTCAGCGACTGCGCTGATCCTGCTGCTGTTTTCTGCTCTGCTCGTCGGCGTCTGCGACTGCGCTGGTCCTGCTGCTGTTTTCTGCTCTGCTCGTCGGCGACTGCGCTGATCCTGCTGCTGTTTTCTGCTCTGCTCGTCGGCGACTGCGCTGATCCTGCTGCTGTTTTCTGCTCTGCTCGTAGGCGTCGGCGACTGCGCTGGTCCTGCTGCTGTTGTCTGCTCTGCTCATCGGCGACTGCGCTGTTCCTGCTGCTGTTTTCTGCTTTGCTCGTAGGCGTCGCCGACTGCGCTGGTCCTGCTGCTGTTTTCTGCTCTGCTCGTCGGCGACTGCGCTGGTCCTGCTGCTGTTTTCTGCTATGCTCATCAGCTTCTGCGACTGCGCTGGTCCTGCTGCTGTTTTGTGCTCTGCTCGTCGGCGTCGGTGACTGCGCTGATCCTGCTGTTGTTATCTGCTCTGATCGTCGGCGTCGGTGACTGCGCTGATCCTGCTGCTATTTTCTGCTCTGCTCATCGGCGTCAGCGACTGGGCTGATCCTGCTGCTGTTTTCTGCTCTGCTTGTCTGCGTCAGCGAATGCGCTGATCCTGCTGCTGTTTTCTGCTCTGCTCGTCGCCGTCAGCGCTGATCCTGCTGCTGTGTCCTGCTCTGCTCGTCGCCGTCGGCGACTGCGCTGGTCCTGCTGTTGTTTTCTTCTCTGCTCGTCGGCGTCTGCTCTGCTCGTCGGCATCAGTGACTGCGCTGGTCCTGCTGCTGTTTTCTGCTCTGCTCGTCGGTGACTGTGCTTGTCCTGCTGCTGTTTTTTGCTCTGCTCGTCGGCGTCGGCGACTGCGCTGATCCTGCTGCTTTTTTCTGCTCTGCTCGTCGGAGTCTGCGACTGCACTGGTGCTGCTGCTGTTTTCTGCTCTGCTCGTCGGCATCAGTGACTGCGCTGATGCTGTTTTCTGCTCTGCTCGTCGAGGTCAGCAACTGCGCTGATCATTCTGCTGTTTTCTGCTCTTCTCATCGCCGTCGGCGACTGCGCTCGTCCTGCTGTTGTTTTCTGCTCTGATCGTCGGCCTTGGCGACTGCACTGGTCCTGCTGCTGTGGTTCTTTTTCCTTATCAAAAACAAGAGAGCGACAGTTTATCCAATCTCAGCGTGGGGCTTTATTTGTACAATTCAGCAATACATCACCAACACTTCATGGGGACAGCCTTCAGCCTCGAACTAAATGCCTCGGCTGGAAACCTGCTGCAAAGCCCTCTCTCCTACACCACGCAGCATCGGTTATACTCTTCTGGCCCCCACCCTCATGATTTCGGGAAATTATGGGATGGCTGTTTTATTACCCAATATGGTCAAAGTAAGCCAATACTTACTGGAAGTTACATAAGCTGGACTGAACAACATGTTGTTGAGCACGTACGCAGCAGCTGGACAATCAAGATGTTAAAAGTGCACGTACACAGGATGCTGGGCTGATCAACATCTTGTCAAAATGCACGTACACAGAACACTGCTTTTTGGCTCCTACAGATCCCCCCCATGGGGGTGTCCACCCCCATAAACAAGCTGGCTACATAACAAATAACATAACACATAAATGAATGTTAACATAGACCAGTAAATGGGTGTTAAATGACAAAATGACTAATATACTGCAGCCTTCAGCCAAACTATATAGATATAAATGTAACGACGAAGTAACTGCAAAGTAAGTATCAGCTGCAAGACACAACATTGAATGTGTCGTCTTTAACCACCCCAGCAATACATCAAAAATGCATGCGCACACTGTAAGAGGGCGAAAAACCTGTCCGCTGTTCTTAACAGGAAAATTCCCCCTTGACCTCCTGCCCCAACAGGACGATCACGTAACGCACAGAGTGAGCATACAAGTCTAGCCTAAGTATATGGCAGACATTAGGTAACATTGAATTAACAAAAGAACACACATAAGAGAAAATGAAGTGATGATACCTTCCAACAGAGAATAAAAAAAATCATGAGTACGATCGTGCATTAATTACCCTTAGCAATATTGCAACCAGTAACTGTACGTGAATATGCAATCAAAAATACAAACTCATATGAAATAAATGATTGACGTGGATACGAATGAACAACTAGGAGATGTTGATGTGACTAAACCTATAAAAAGTTAAACACAACAGTAAATGTAATGAATATACGAATATACTAGATGTAACTACACAACTGCTCAACCGAAATAGAGAACGGAGCCAGAGTCTCAGTTGCAGAGCTGGAAAAAAGAAACGGAGTGAAGAAAACACAAGAGTCAAGTTCAGTTTCATTGATGACTGCTGCAGGGGTCTTGTCGCTGGAAGAGGACTTCGAGGCCGATTCCTTAGTCGAGTGCATGTAACCACAACAACAACATCTCTGATGAGACGCAAAGCTTACTCCACCGCCATCTCATCAGCCGTCCCGTTCTTCAGGCACATTGGGTGTCGTGCTGAGTCCATTGCGGCCATTTCCATTTGCACATATTGAGACGACGCAGCAAGGTTCATTTGGGCAGCCAGAGTTCGCTCCCACAGTCTCCTCACAACAGGTAGGATGCAACATGCCAATAGAGAAATCAGAATTAGTACTACTATTGCACTAATTCCTGCTTTTACCAAAATAGCTCCCCACTGACCCAATTTGAGGGCTAAGGAGTCTAAGGACCAGCTTTCCCTGCCTGCATTCTCCCTCAGCTCTATCTTTAAATCTTTCAATTTCCTCATTCCTTCAGTAAATGCACCATCAGGGGCCGTATTACTTGGAATGTAGGTGCAACATTCTTGCCCACTGGAGTTCAGAAACTTACAGAGCCCACCTTTCTCGGCCAGCAACCAGTCCAAAGCCTGGTCATGCTGCAAAGTCATCTTGACTGTGGCATGAAGTTGTTCACCCAAGAGGCCAAGGTTATTTACTGTGTAATTTAAGATTCTTTGCTGATTAAAATAAACATAGTTGATCCATTTCACATTCTTATTTATTGTTATCCAAGGAAGAATTGACTCTAAACCAGCTACTACCTCATCTCTTGCTTGAAATTCTATGGGAATTCCTGTTGGCAGTCCTATGGCGTTTAAATGCACTTTATGATCAAACACATCATACCTCTTTGTCCTACGTCTATTGGTAGTCTCCAACTGAAGTAATTCACTCACACCTTCATGTAAGATAGTCACTGGAACTTTCATACGTACTAGCGTACACACCCCAACCCAAAAACTTGGCAAAACATTCATTAAAACATCACCACCACACATCCAGTAGCTGTCGGCCACTGGAATGTCTTGCTCACCTATGAGATCCAGAGTGGGGATCGTCATCGATATGTTTTCACAGTCCTGACTAAGAGTTACAGGGTTTTCATACCAAACAGGGGTGTCAATGAGAAGTGGCGTCATATTTGCATGCGGGAACCAGGATAATACCCAAGTGACGTTACAGTTGACAGATGTATTACCTACGTCCACTCCTCCATTGTCAGCAAAACCTCCACTTGCAAAACATTCATAATCAGCACTATAATCAATTTTGTAGTCCGTTGGAGGACCATTTTGGTCTGTTTGGATCGCAAATTCAGCACATTCCTCTAAGATGTTATATTCTGCATATTTTTTAACATATTTGTGCTTATCTCGTGTACCATGGAGCAATCTGCAGTGGAATCCGCACAATGGCAACTTAAGAATAGGTGGAATCTTTTTATTTATCCCTATTTCCTTTCTAGTCTTACAAGTGCGTCGTTGTTCACTAGAAGTATATTTTTCTGGAACAACCTCAGGTAACATTCCGGGTGCTTGAGCGCACACTATGCAGTCATTAGGAGTCATTTCTCTCGTCGTATACAAAGCCCATTTATACCAACTATTTTGCATGGCGGCATCCCAAAGCCTATCCTCTATCGGCAATGGTCTGCCCGCTCTAGGGGAGATAGGTCCTGTGTTACTCCCGGGCCTAGGTCTAATCGGCCCAAATAGTGGCTTAGGCACAGCTTTGCGATTGGTCACTTCTTGTTCATTTTGGCCTTGCTGAGTAAGATTACAAACATGGTTACTACCAGAGGCTTCTGTGGGAAAATCAGATTTCACAGCTACATCTCCTGTGGGAGTTGTAGTACTAACAGGTGGCTTAGTAGTTACACTTCTTAACTTGCTAACTGGCGTTGTTTCAGGTCTTAAAATCAGTGGAGTCACTAGCTGTAAGTGAGAGGAAGAGCTCCAGTCGGACCTCCCCTCTTCAACAGGAGCTGTGGTAGTCAAAACATCAGGGATTACAGTAGTAGTAGTAGTAGCGCTAGTAGTTAAAACATTATTTGGAACTGTGGTCACACTGTCAGGGATTTTATTTATCTTAATTGTGGTCAAAACATTATTTGGAATCGTGTTTGTAACACCAGTTTTAACAACTGCTACGTCGAATGCAGGCAAGGATGCTGACCTATGTTGCATCCGGCCTGCTGGATTGTACTTAACTTGATCACGGTGTGCTGCCTCGTCGTTGACCAAGTCGTCTAGCGTATGCTCTTGTGATGGGTCGACGATCTGCTCCTCGGCCATCGTCTCCATCTTCACCTCCTCCAGCACCACCATCAGACCCCCTAGTGTCATCCAAAACAGAACTGTTATCAGGCTTAGCACGCCCTTCTTTTCCTCGGCCATCATGCCGGTTTGTTACGTCAGACACAATACTGCCCTGAGTTTTGTCTTTGACTTTCGTGCAGTGTGTCAGATGATGCCACGTCGATCCTCCTTCGACCTGGACTGCCGTTGGCGTTGCTCGAACCACTTTGTAGGGACCCTCTCGCCGCGGTTCGTGCCACTTCCTCCTGAAAACTTTGATGTACACCTGGTCTCCAGGAACTACTGGCCCGTCTGCGCCTGCGCTAGAGACGAGCTCCTTTCTCTTTTCCTGCAAATAGATGGCTTTATGGATGCTGGTTAGTTGCTTGATGTAGCTTTTGAATTCAAGCTCTAGCTGCTCCAGTGAAGGCCCCTTGTGGGGTCCTCTGAGCTGAGGAGCTGGCATTGGCCTGCCTGTTAGGACCTCATGAGGTGAAAGATGCGTGCTTCTGTTAGTTTGCATGCGATAGCTCATTAAGGCAAGCGGCAATGCATCAACCCAGTTAAGGTTAGTACAAGCACAGATTTTGCAGATTTTAGACTTCAACGTCAGATTCGCTCGCTCGACCATCCCTTGGCTCTGGGGGTGATAAACTGATCCTAATCGTTGCTTTATCCTTAGTTGTTGCAACACACCTTTAAGGACTTTTTCAACAAAAGCAGGACCATTGTCCGAGCTTATTTCCGACGGGATACCAAAGCGAGGAATCACTTCTCTGACTAGAAACTTTACCACTGTTTCTGAACCTAGATCTTTGGAGGGAACGGCTTCGATCCACCGACTGAATCTGTCAATGATCACCAACATGTACCGCTTCCCATGCACAGACTTAATCATGTCAACATAGTCAATGACCAAATGTTTGAAAGGACCTTCGGGCACTGGAATGTGTCCCGCTGGGACTGTGATGCCCTTTTTTACATTGTTCTCAGCACAAATGTCACACTGATCTATTACTTCCTCAACCATGGCTTTTAGGTAGGGTGACCAGTAACCTTGTTTGTTAAGTCTTTTCAGAACCTCTGTACGACCACAATGATCAGGACCGTGGCTCTCTGAGATTAGCATTGTCAGCAGGGAGACAGGTGCAACGATCAAGCCCTCATGAGACCTCCACAAGCCGCTTGAGTCCATTGTTGCACCTCTTTTTCTCCAACACTGCTGCTCGCTTTTCTCTGCCTTTTCCTGAATCAAAATGATGTCTTCTGGTGTTATTACAGGTTCTAATGATATTACAGGTGTCAAAATGGCTTCTTCACACCTGGAGGCAGATTTTGCCGCCTCATCTGCTGCATTGTTGCCTCTGATGACCTCGCAGTTACCCTTGCGGTGTGCAGGGCATTTTACAATGGCCAGTTTCGATGGAAGCATCATTGCTGAGATCAGCTCGTTGATCTGCTTTCCATGAAGGATGGGTGTGCCGTCCGTCTTCTTAAAACCTCTTTGCCTCCACACACTTCCAAACAGGTGACAAACACCATGTGCGTATGCAGAGTCAGTGTAGATAGTTGCTACCTGGCCACTTGCCAACTTGCAAGCTTCGGTCAGGGCTTTGAGTTCCGCTAGCTGTGCAGAACAGGGTTGGTTACACTTTTCAGCTTTTACTGTTTCAAATCTGTCATCTACTTTTTCCACAACAGCAAACGCTGCATGGTTTCCTAAGTAGTCTCTAAAACATGAACCATCAACAAAATAGGTGACATCAGATTGATCGAAAGGAGTAGATTCCAAATCAGGCCTTAGCTTAGTGTATCTAGATACCTCAGCTATGCAACAATGTGGTTCTCCTTCGAACTCAAAGGGAACACTGTTAGCAGGGTTTGTCGTGGTACACCTCTTTATGACAACGTCCGGATATGTCAGTAGTGGCATATACTGCAGACATCTTGCTTGGTTTAACACAAACTTCCCTCGGTTGATTAGTTCAGATATTTTGTGATGTGTGTAGATGGTGACAGGATATCCCATTGTTATCACTGAGGCTTTCTCATAAGCATAATGCAAAGCAGCCAATCCTTGATAACAAGGGGGCCATCCCTGTGCCACATTGTCAAGTTTTGCACTGTAGTACGCAATAGGTTGTTTCCGACGTCCACTGCATGTGTCCTGCATTAACACTGCAGAGGCATACATGTCATGTCTGTTTGCGACGTACAGCAAAAATGGTTTTGTATAGTCAGGTGTTGCTAAACTTGGCGCAGTTTGCATGTCTTGTTTGATGGTTTCAAAAGCTATCTTAGCTTCATTTGTCCATTTTAGAGTCGATTTTAAAGACTCACTTCCAGCATCTTTAATCAGTGCCCTAAGTGGTGCGGTTTTTTCAGCATAGTTTTCAATCCACTCGGAGTTGAAACCAGTCATTCCCAGAAATGTCATCATTTGTCCAACAGTTTGTGGTTGTGGAGCTTTGCTCACACCTTCCACGTGTTCTGGTGAGATGGCGACAGTCCCATGGGAGATTACTCTCCCTAGGTACTCTACCTGTGGTTGGCAGTACTGAAGCTTTGTCAGGGAGGCTTTGTGTCCTCCCCGAGCTAACTTCTGTAGGACTTTAATGGAGTCACGATGGCAATCATCGATTGTTCGTGCGCAAATCAGTAGGTCATCAACATACTGAATCACAGTGCTGTTCACCTCGATGCCTTCGAGGCTCTGTTTCAAAATTTGATTGAAGATGTGTGGACTGTGTTTTAGCCCTTGTGGTAGCCTTCTGTACGTGAGCTGTCTTCCACGAAACGTGAATGCAAAAAGATATTGTGATTCTTTGGCCAATGGGATGCTAAAAAATGCTGAACACAGATCAATTACCGTGAAGTATTTAGCTTCTCCATCGATGTTACTCAGTAATGTGCTTGGATTTGGCACGTCTGCGTCAAAGTCAGTGATCACTTCATTTACAGCTCTTAAATCATGTACCAGTCTGTACTTGAGCTTGTCTGCTTTCAGCACTGGCAAAATTGGAGTGTTACATGTGCTATAGGTTTCTTTTAGTACTCCTGCTTGAATTAGACCTTCAATAGTTGCATTTATACCCTCTTCTGCTTCTGGCTTTAGTGGGTATTGGGGTCGATAAGGCAGTCGTGCATTTGGCTTCAATTCCACTTGAACTGGAGTTGCCGATGTTACCAGTCCAACATCCGTGTCATGTTTGGACCATAGCTGGTCTGGAATCTGTTTTAGCATGTCAGCTTTCAACTCGTTTTGAACTGTTTCTGATTCTGCTACACCTTGCATGTGTTTTTTGTTTGCGACTGTTACAACCTGTGGTTTTGACATCATGGTGGTACCGCAGAGAATTTTAATCATTTCTGCATTTTTTGTAGTGTAGATTAGCGGGTTATCTGTTTTCTGCCACTCTGTTTTAGTTGCTGTTAACATCATTGGTCCAAGATCTTTTGACTCAAAGCCTTTGTTTACCATTAAGGTGATGTGTGGTGCTGATTCTGGCACAGTGTGCCATTTTTCAATAAATGGGTTTTCTTCCACATTCACAGCTGCACCTTGCTGTCCTATCACGATGTATTGTGACACTAGCCTAACGTGCAAGTCTTTTGTTTCTTTGTCCCATTTTTCTTCAAAGATTCTACTGCATGATGGATCATAAGTCATTGTGCAGTGATAGTCACTGAATGATACAGTAGCTTCTGGAATTTGAGCTTCAATAAATTTCTCCCATTGTTGAAACATCTCGGAGACTGGCTTGTTAATGTCACCAAGCCAGTAGACCTTAGCGTGTTTTGTCTGAGCAGTCATTTGAAAGTTTATTCCAGAGCTATCTACATAAATTCCTTCTGGTGTGCACCAGATTTTTGTTTTTAGTTTACACAATGCATCTCTTCCTAGTAGATTAACTGGAGTTTGGTCTGAAATCAGAATTGGGATTACGATTTCACTGTCATCAACTGCTAGTCTTACTGGAGCTGTTAAGGGGTTTATTTGTTTTGCTCCCGAGAACCCTGTTGTCTTTACGCTTTTCTCAGACATGGGGAGATGAGTTGCATAATTTGATTTTATGCACGAGTAGGTTGCCCCAGTATCAACTAACATTGGGACCGATTTGCCTTCTATTTTAACATTGATCACTGGTTCTTTATCGGCGTTAGCTGTTAAAATTGGTAGTTGCTCCTCCCCCCCAGGGCCCTCCGGGCATCCCTAGAATCCTTGTTGTGCTGCCCATGGATTAACTGGACCTCCTCTTCCCCGGTTTGGTCGTGTTCCACGACCACGCCCAGACCATTCAGGGTTTGGAATTGGATTCGGACAGTCTCGATACAGGTGACCCATCTGGCCACACCCCCAACATGAACCTGGAAGTGGGGGTCGATTCTGCTGCACCCAGCCTTGTCGAGTTGGGTAGCGATTGGGGAAACGATTTGGAAATCGTCTCTGTGGTCCGGGCTGCTGTCTACCATACTGGTTTGGGTAGACATTGATAACCGGTTGAGATGGAGTTTGAGGCGGGGCCACAGCTGTCTGCAATGCTTGGACTTGGCTGTCACTTTTCACCACTGCTGCCTGAGTTTTTGCCTTGCTCTGGAGATCATTTATGTGCAGCTGCGTGAGTTTTCTTTGAGCACACTTTTCTTGCTCAATCATTTTGTTATTGTCTTTCCGATAGCGGTCCACGGCGTGGACTACATGGTCTCTGAACTGTGCATGTGGCATTGAGTCCAGTCCCACCACATCCTCCAGTTTGTCTCGCACAGGAGTCGGGAGAGTGGAAATCAGGGATGTTCGGAACAGAGAAGTCATTATTGGCGTCCCCTCAGGACCCTCCTCCGTCTCCAGCTTCCACCGTCTGAGCTGCCTGTCAACAAATGACGCAGGACTCTCAGTCTCTGAAAGTGGCTCACCTTTCAAGGCTTTGGGGTCAATCCTGTTGGGATATGCTGCTCTTAGTATGTTCCAGAGTGCATTTCTGTGTGTGTTAAACTCCGTGCCGTCAGCCATTGGGTCCAGCATCCATTGGACTCCATTGGATGCGAGCAATGTTCCCATAGCTGATGTCCCAACAACTCGAGCCAAAATAGCTTTGAGATCTCCAAGGGCAAGCATTAGCCCAGTTGTCTCCTGTTCGAAGGCCCGAATCCACTTTCCAGCGCCATCTTGTATCTCGGGCAGCCGCGAAACCAAACCAGTGAGGTCGAGGCTCTGCCAGGGAATATAATTAGCTCTTGTGCCCTTAATTAAAATTGGGTACTGACCATCATTAGTGTATCGAATAGGTGGTTTTAAGTCATGTCTGGGTCTCAGATCACGGCTTTCATTGCTAGGACCTGGTTTTTCCTTCTCTTGAGTCAGACCTGTATTTGGATCGCCACGCTCTGGTGAATGAATGCCTGGTTTGTAAAAAGGCTTGAAATTTTTCTCCTTGCTTGTGCTAGTGGTGTTCTCACTAACCTCATCTGAATGTGTGCCTGTGATGTGATTTAAGGATTTCCGCAGGCCTTCAGATATGTCCTGTATAATTTGGTCAACATCGTTTAGCTCATCATGTACATCCTCATCCTTGTTCTCAAGGTCAATCCAGTATGAGTTAGCCTTCGGTTGCCTTTTCAAAAAATCCTTATGTTCTGCAAAACAATCAATCTCCCTTCGTCCTTCTTCCCTTACCGCTCGACGTTCTGTACTGCAATATTTTGGATGCGTTCCACGAGGTGGAGTTGTTTGTTCGAATTCTCTTTCCTCACTTCCTTTTGCATGCTTTTCTTTGCCAGGTGCTTCATCTGATTGCTGTGATGTTGTTAATTTTAAAATTGCATTGTCGACATCTAAACCCTTAGGACCTTTGTCGAATGTGTCGCGCAAATCAAAATCTCCCGTAATTGTAACGGTTCCCAAGAGGGGATACAGGCCCTCTTCTGCTGGGGCCTTCACTTCCTTCTGGGGTTTGTCCAATTTGTCTTTCATTTTGAGAATGGCATGTTTAAAGTTCTGTCTGTAAATCTTTCCTTCATTCCTGAATAAGTCCAGGATCTGAATTTCTTTTTCTCTTTTCTGCTGTCTTTTCTTGGATCCATCTGCTTTATGATCCTGAATTCTCAATTCCAAATTATCACACGCCACTACGTCAAAAGTGCCTTCAGATGGCCACGGATTGCATAGTTTTCTCGTCCGTTTTGACCACTTCTCTGACATGTGCTTTATCTCTTTTGCTAAAGCCGGATTCTTCGCTGCCAAAATTCCTGCTGGCGTGACAGACATTTTGAAGTTTCAGTGACACTATTATTCCTTTGATTAGTTGACTAGTTTGTTTATTTATAATCTCCTGAAAATAACACAAGAATTGAAAGTTGAAACAGATACTGGTGACATATGATGCTGTGGTCTTGAGTAATCTGTTGTTGCTCTGTTTACACAAATGTTGAACAATTTATCTTCTTATTGTAAATGCCTTAAAATCAAATCTCTTCTGATGTAACACTAAAGTAAAGTTAGTTCAAAAAGCTTTATTTATTGTTGAAAGAAAACTTAATGCCTGATGTATTTATTTCTCCAGCAGTTAAGCTGCAAGATGAGTCTGACTCAAATCTTCTGTCCTGCAGAGTCAGGCTTGTGTGACAGGCTAAAAATAGCCGTATCCTTGGTCCGAGCTGTGTGTGTGAGCAATGTTCAGCCCACAGGGTAGGGTTTCTCTACGCCTACGGTTCACCAACCAATCCACACACAGAGGTGGAGTCAGAGGCGGGATCGCCTCTGTACTTCTGTGTCTGTGTGTGTTAGGAGATTAACGCACACACAGCTGGTGGGTGGAGCTTACACTTCTATTCTGATTCTCTGCCCAGTCTAAGCTGAGAGTCTGACCGCTAAGGATGTCTGTACAGAGAAACGAACAAGCCCTGGTGACATCAACCGCACCCAGTCTTCAGAATTTAGCAACTCTCATACAGCTTTATAACATTACAACACAGGAAAAAGTCAACCACAATTGAGACCGAATCAGCAGAAGAAAAATCAGTTTCTCTCTAATTTATCCAAGCAATAGTTTAAACAAGATCAGAGTATTTGAACTTTCACGAGTAAAACAACCACACACAACAAAGCTTTCACACTTGCATAGAGATAAAAAACACACTTCAAAGCGATTTGACACTGGAACAACGTTTCATGCCAAACAGCAACACACATACACATTATTATTTTTACTCATAATCTATATTTCTCATATTTCACATAACCCAGCTGGTAAAAATAGTTATCATGCTTGTGCACTTCAGCATATATTTTTTATTTATATATATGTCACTCTAAAAACTTATTATTATTATTTTAACTTCTGGTTTTCTGTTCAAAGGCTAATCAGAACAAGATCACAGACTTTGAAATTTGTATAACATTAAACATCAAAATGTAGCACTGCAGTGAATAATATTGATTTGTTTTACACCGTTTTTTAAAGCTTCTCCTAGTTTTTCCTCCTTTTTTCCTCCTAACCTCTGGCGCCTCACCCACAGCTGTTCTCACTCACACACACGCTTGTCTTCACAAACACACACACAAAAAAAAACAAACTCAATAGACAGTCTCCCCGAGCACCCGGGTCTGTCGTTTCCGTGCAGCCTCTCCGCTGCTCCTATGAGTTCAACACATGCCTTTTGCCAACAACACATGAAATTTACCAATCCTCGAGGATTCAACCGAATTACTGGCAAGCTTATCTGTCACAACTTCAGCGCTTTTTCTCAGATCCCAATCTTATCCCGGCCTCACCGGGGCATATGGATCTCACTTGTCGACCTTTTACTTGTCCTTCCTGGACTCTTTTTTTTTTTTTATCAGCTGTCAAATTCTATTCCAATTCTCGCTGTCCCAGCTTTTAATTTGTCACTTTAAACTTTGTCCGTCATCAAAATGACTCAGCTGACTTCACACATGTGTGAATAATTTCACCGCTGCTCTGGACAAGCGCCTTCTCTTGTTGTTATTCTAAATTATGAGTAGGGCATGCTTTTTCTCCCAGACCATTTCTCAGTCCACGAAAATAACTCCAAAATTGAACAAAAGTTGTTCTTACCTATAAGGGCCCCGGAGTCAGGTTTCAGTGGATTGAGAAATGATCCGAAGAGCACACCTCCACTCCCCGCTTCGTGGTCACCAAATGTGGTTCTTTTTCCTTATCAAAAACAAGAGAGCGACAGTTTATCCAATCTCAGCGTGGGGCTTTATTTGTACAATTCAGCAATACATCACCAACACTTCATGGGGACAGCCTTCAGCCTCGAACTAAATGCCTCGGCTGGAAACCTGCTGCAAAGCCCTCTCTCCTACACCACGCAGCATCGGTTATACTCTTCTGGCCCCCACCCTCATGATTTCGGGAAATGATGGGATGGCTGTTTTATTACCCAATATGGTCAAAGTAAGCCAATACTTACTGGAAGTTACATAAGCTGGACTGAACAACATGTTGTTGAGCACGTACGCAGCAGCTGGACAATCAAGATGTTAAAAGTGCACGTACACAGGATGCTGGGCTGATCAACATCTTGTCAAAATGCACGTACACAGAACACTGCTTTTTGGCTCCTACACTGCTGTTTTCTGCTCTGCTCGTTGGCTACTGCGCTGATCCTGCTGCTGTTTTCTGCTCTGCTCGTCGGCGACTGCGCTGATCCTGCTGCTGTTTTCTGCTCTGCTCGTAGGCGTCGGCGACTGCGCTGGTCCTGCTGCTGTTGTCTGCTCTGCTCATCGGCGACTGCGCTGTTCCTGCTGCTGTTTTCTGCTTTGCTCGTAGGCGTCGCCGACTGCGCTGGTCCTGCTGCTGTTTTCTGCTCTGCTCGTCGGCGACTGCGCTGGTCCTGCTGCTGTTTTCTGCTCTGCTCATCAGCTTCTGCGACTGCGCTGGTCCTGCTGCTGTTTTTTGCTCTGCTCGTCGGGGTCGGTGACTGCGCTGATCCTGCTGTTGTTATCTGCTCTGATCGTCGGCGTCGGCGACTGCGCTGGTCCTGCTGTTGTTTTCTGCGCTGCTCATCGGCGTCTGCTACTGCGCTGATCCTGCTGCTATTTTCTGCTCTGCTCATCGGCGTCAGCGACTGGGCTGATCCTGCTGCTGTTTTCTGCTCTGCTTGTCTGCGTCAGCGAATGCGCTGATCCTGCTGCTGTTTTCTCTTCTGCTCGTCGCCGTCAGTGCTGATCCTGCTGCTGTGTCCTGCTCTGCTCGTCGCCGTCGGCGACTGCGCTGGTCCTGCTGTTGTTTTCTTCTCTGCTCGTCGGCGTCTGCTCTGCTCATCGGCGTCAGCGACTCCGCTGGTCCTGCTGCTGTTTTCTGCTCTGCTCGTCGGTGACTGCGCTGGTCCTGCTGCTGTTTTTTGCTCTGCTCGTCGGCGTCGGCGACTGCGCTGATCCTGCTGCTGCTTTCTGCTCTGCTCGTCGGAGTCTGCGACTGCACTGGTCCTGCTGCTGTTTTCTGCTCTGCTCATCGGCATCAGTGACTGCGCTGATGCTGTTTTCTGCTCTGCTCGTCGAGGTCAGCAACTGCGCTGATCATTCTGCTGTTTTCTGCTCTTCTCATCGCCGTCGGCGACTGCGCTCGTCCTGCTGTTGTTTTATGCTCTGATCGTCGGCGACTGCGCTGGTCCTGCTGCTGTTTTCTGCTCTGCTCGTTGGCTACTGCGTTGATCCTGCTGCTGTTTTCTGCTCTGCTCGTCTGCGTCAGCGAATGCGCTGATCCTGCTGCTGTTTCCTGCTCTGCTCGTCGCCGTCGGCGACTGCGCTGGTACTGCTGGTGTTTTCTGCACTGCTCATCGGCGTCGGCGACTGCGCTGGTCCTTCTGTTGTTTTCGCCTCTGCTCGTCGGCGTCTGCGACTGCGCTGGTCCTGCTGCTGTTTTCTGCTCTGCTCGTCGGCGACTGTGCTGATCCTGCTGCTGTTTTCTGCCCTGCTCGTAGGCGTCGGCGACTGTGCTGGTCCTGCTGCTGTTTTCTGCACTGCTCAATGGCGTCGGCGACTGCGCTGATCCTGCTGCTGTTTTCTGCTCTGCTCGTCGGCGACTGCGCTGGACCTGCTGCTGTTTTCTGCACTGCTCATCGGCGTCGGCTACTGCGTTGATCCTGCTGCTGTTTTCTGCTCTGCTCGTTCGCGTCTGCGACTGCGCATCTCCTGCCGCTTTTTTCTGCTCTGCTGGTCGGCGTCAGCGACTGCGCTGATTCTGCTGCTGTTTTCTGCTCTGCTCGTCGGTGTCTGCGACTGCGCATCTCCCTCTGCTGTTTTTTGCACTGCTCGTCGGCGTCGGCGACTGCGCTGATCCTGCTGCTGTTTTCTGCTCTGCTCATCGGCGACTGCGCTGGTCCTTCTGCTGTTTTCTGCACAGCTCATCGGCGTTGGCGACTGTGTTGATCCTGCTGCTGTTTTCTGCTCTGCTCATTGAGGTCTGCGACTGCGCATCTCCTGCTGCTTTTTTCTGCTCTGCTCGTCAGCGTCAGCGACTGCGCTGATCCTGCTGCTGTTTTCTGCTATGGTCGTAGGCGTCGGCGACTGCGCTGGTCCTGCTACTGTTGTCTGCCTTGCTCATCGGCGACTGCACTGTTCCTGCTGCTGTTTTCTGCTTTGCTCGTAGGCGTCGCCGACTGCGCTGGTCCTGCTGCTGTTTTCTGCTCTGCTCGTCGGCGACTGCGCTGGTCCTGCTGCTGTTTTTTGCTCTGCTCGTCGGCGTCGGTGACTGCGCTGATCCTGCTGTTGTTATCTGCTCTGATCGTCGGCGTCGGCGACTGCGCTGGTCCTGCTGCTATTTTCTGCTCTGCTCATCGGCGTCAGCGACTGGGCTGATCCTGATGCTGTTTTCTGCTCTGCTCGTCTGCGTCAGCGAGTGCGCTGATCCTGCTGCTGTTTTCTGCTCTGCTCGTCGCCGTCAGCGCTGATCCTGCTGCTGTTTCCTGCTCTGCTCGTCGCCGTCGGCGACTGCGCTGGTCCTGCTGTTGTTTTCTTCTCTGCTCGTCGGCGTCTGCTCTGCTCGTCGGCGTCAGCGACTGCGCTGGTCCTGCTGCTGTTTTCTGCTCTGCTCGTCGGTGACTGCGCTGGTCCTGCTGCTGTTTTTTGCTCTGCTCGTCGGCGTCGGCGACTGCGCTGATCCTGCTGCTGCTTTCTGCTCTGCTCGTCGGAGTCTGCGACTGCACTGGTCCTGCTGCTGTTTTCTGCTCTGCTCCTCGGCATCAGTGACTGCGCTGATGCTGTTTTCTGCTCTGCTCGTCGAGGTCAGCAACTGCGCTGATCCTGCTGCTGTTTTCTGCTCTTTTCATCGCCGTCGGCGACTGCGCTCGTCCTGCTGTTGTTTTCTGCTCTGATCGTCGGCGTCGGCGACTGCGCTGGTCCTGCTGCTGTTTTCTGCTCTGCTCGTTGGCTACTGCGCTGATCCTGCTGCTGTTTTCTGCTCTGCTCGTCTGCGTCAGTGAATGCGCTGATACTGCTGCTGTTTCCTGCTCTGCTCGTCGCCGTCGGCGACTGCGCTGGTCCTGCTGCTGTTTTCTTCTCTGCTCGTCGGCGTCTGCTCTGCTCGTCGGCGTCTGCGACTGCGCTGGGCCTGCTGCTGTTTTCTGCTCTGCTCGTCGGCGACTGCGCTGGTACTGCTGGTGTTTTCTGCACTGCTCATCGGCGTCGGCGACTGCGCTGGTCCTGCTGTTGCTTTCGCCTCTGCTCGTCGGCGTCTGCGACTGCGCTGGTCCTGCTGCTGTTTTCTGCTCTGCTCGTCGGCGACTGTGCTGATCCTGCTGCTGTTTTCTGCCCTGCTCGTAGGCGTCAGCGACTGTGCTGGTCCTGCTGCTGTTTTCTGCACTGCTCATTGGCGTCGGCGACTGCGCTGATCCTGCTGCTGTTTTCTGCTCTGCTCGTCGGCGACTGCGCTGGACCTGCTGCTGTTTTCTGCACTGCTCAACGGCGTCGGCTACTGCGTTGATCCTGCTGCTGTTTTCTGCTCTGCTCGTTGGCTACTGCGTTGATCCTGCTGCTGTTTTCTGCTCTGCTCGTCTGCGTCAGCGAATGCGCTGATCCTGCTGCTGTTTCCTGCTCTGCTCGTCGCCGTCGGCGACTGCGCTGGTACTGCTGGTGTTTTCTGCACTGCTCATCGGCGTCGGCGACTGCGCTGGTCCTTCTGTTGTTTTCGCCTCTGCTCGTCGGCGTCTGCGACTGCGCTGGTCCTGCTGCTGTTTTCTGCTCTGCTCGTCGGCGACTGTGCTGATCCTGCTGCTGTTTTCTGCCCTGCTCGTAGGCGTCGGCGACTGTGCTGGTCCTGCTGCTGTTTTCTGCACTGCTCAATGGCGTCGGCGACTGCGCTGATCCTGCTGCTGTTTTCTGCTCTGCTCGTCGGCGACTGCGCTGGACCTGCTGCTGTTTTCTGCACTGCTCATCGGCGTCGGCTACTGCGTTGATCCTGCCGCTTTTTTCTGCTCTGCTGGTCGGCGTCAGCGACTGCGCTGATTCTGCTGCTGTTTTCTGCTCTGCTCGTCGGTGTCTGCGACTGCGCATCTCCCTCTGCTGTTTTTTGCACTGCTCGTCGGCGTCGGCGACTGCGCTGATCCTGCTGCTGTTTTCTGCTCTGCTCATCGGCGACTGCGCTGGTCCTTCTGCTGTTTTCTGCACAGCTCATCGGCGTTGGCGACTGTGTTGATCCTGCTGCTGTTTTCTGCTCTGCTCATTGAGGTCTGCGACTGCGCATCTCCTGCTGCTTTTTTCTGCTCTGCTCGTCAGCGTCAGCGACTGCGCTGATCCTGCTGCTGTTTTCTGCTATGGTCGTAGGCGTCGGCGACTGCGCTGGTCCTGCTACTGTTGTCTGCCTTGCTCATCGGCGACTGCACTGTTCCTGCTGCTGTTTTCTGCTTTGCTCGTAGGCGTCGCCGACTGCGCTGGTCCTGCTGCTGTTTTCTGCTCTGCTCGTCGGCGACTGCGCTGGTCCTGCTGCTGTTTTTTGCTCTGCTCGTCGGCGTCGGTGACTGCGCTGATCCTGCTGTTGTTATCTGCTCTGATCGTCGGCGTCGGCGACTGCGCTGGTCCTGCTGCTATTTTCTGCTCTGCTCATCGGCGTCAGCGACTGGGCTGATCCTGATGCTGTTTTCTGCTCTGCTCGTCTGCGTCAGCGAGTGCGCTGATCCTGCTGCTGTTTTCTGCTCTGCTCGTCGCCGTCAGCGCTGATCCTGCTGCTGTTTCCTGCTCTGCTCGTCGCCGTCGGCGACTGCGCTGGTCCTGCTGTTGTTTTCTTCTCTGCTCGTCGGCGTCTGCTCTGCTCGTCGGCGTCAGCGACTGCGCTGGTCCTGCTGCTGTTTTCTGCTCTGCTCGTCGGTGACTGCGCTGGTCCTGCTGCTGTTTTTTGCTCTGCTCGTCGGCGTCGGCGACTGCGCTGATCCTGCTGCTGCTTTCTGCTCTGCTCGTCGGAGTCTGCGACTGCACTGGTCCTGCTGCTGTTTTCTGCTCTGCTCCTCGGCATCAGTGACTGCGCTGATGCTGTTTTCTGCTCTGCTCGTCGAGGTCAGCAACTGCGCTGATCCTGCTGCTGTTTTCTGCTCTTTTCATCGCCGTCGGCGACTGCGCTCGTCCTGCTGTTGTTTTCTGCTCTGATCGTCGGCGTCGGCGACTGCGCTGGTCCTGCTGCTGTTTTCTGCTCTGCTCGTTGGCTACTGCGCTGATCCTGCTGCTGTTTTCTGCTCTGCTCGTCTGCGTCAGTGAATGCGCTGATACTGCTGCTGTTTCCTGCTCTGCTCGTCGCCGTCGGCGACTGCGCTGGTCCTGCTGCTGTTTTCTTCTCTGCTCGTCGGCGTCTGCTCTGCTCGTCGGCGTCTGCGACTGCGCTGGGCCTGCTGCTGTTTTCTGCTCTGCTCGTCGGCGACTGCGCTGGTACTGCTGGTGTTTTCTGCACTGCTCATCGGCGTCGGCGACTGCGCTGGTCCTGCTGTTGCTTTCGCCTCTGCTCGTCGGCGTCTGCGACTGCGCTGGTCCTGCTGCTGTTTTCTGCTCTGCTCGTCGGCGACTGTGCTGATCCTGCTGCTGTTTTCTGCCCTGCTCGTAGGCGTCAGCGACTGTGCTGGTCCTGCTGCTGTTTTCTGCACTGCTCATTGGCGTCGGCGACTGCGCTGATCCTGCTGCTGTTTTCTGCTCTGCTCGTCGGCGACTGCGCTGGACCTGCTGCTGTTTTCTGCACTGCTCAACGGCGTCGGCTACTGCGTTGATCCTGCTGCTGTTTTCTGCTCTGCTCGTTCGCGTCTGCGACTGCGCATCTCCTGCCGCTTTTTTCTGCTCTGCTCGTCGGCGTCAGTGACTGCGCTGATCCTGCTGCTGTTTTCTGCTCAGCTCGTCGGCGTCTGCGACAGCGCATCTCCCTCTGCTGTTTTTTGCTCTGCTCGTCGGCGTCGGCGACTGCGCTGATCCTGCTGCTGTTTTCTGCTCTGCTCATCGGCGACTGCGCTGGTCCTTCTGCTGTTTTCTGCACTGCTCATCGGCGTTGGCGACTGCGTTGATCCTGCTGCTGTTTTCTGCTCTGCTCATTGAGGTCTGCGACTGCGCATCTCCTGCTGCTGTTTTTTTCTCTGCTCGTCGGCGTCAGCGACTGCGCTGATCCTGCTGCTGTTTTCTGCTCTGCACGTCGGCGTCTGCGACTGCAAATCTCCTGCTGCTGTTTTTTGCTCTGCTCGTCGGCGACTGCACTGGTCCTGCTGCTGTTTTCTGCTCTGCTCATCGGCGTCGGCTACTGCGCTGATCCTGCTGCTGTTTTCTGCTCTGCTTGTCTGCGTCAGCGAATGCGCTGATCCTGATGCTGTTTCCTGCTCTGCTCGTCGCTGTCGGCGACTGCGCTGGTCCTGCTGCTGTTTTCTTCTCTGCTCGTCGGCGTCTGCTCTGCTCGTCGGCGTCTGCTCTGCTCGTCGGCGTCTGCGACTGCGCTGGTCCTGCTGCTGTATTCTGCTCTGCTCATCGGCGACTGCGCTGGTCCTGCTGGTGTTTTCTGCACTGCTCATCGGCGTCGGCGACTGCACTGGTCCTGCTGTTGTTTTCGCCTCTGCTCGTCGGCGTCTGCGACTGCATTGTCCTGCTGCTGTTTTCTGCTCTGCTCGACGGCGACTGCGCTGGTCTTGCTGCTGTTTTCTGCACTGCTCATCGGCGTCGGCGACTGTGCTGATCCTGCTGCTGTTTTCTGCTCTGCTCGTAGGCGTCGGCGACTGCGCTGGTCCTGCTGCTGTTTTCTGCTCTGCTCGTCCGCGACTGCACTGGTCCTGCTGCTGTTTTCTGCACTGCTCATGTGCGTCGGCGACTGCGTTGATCCTGCTGCTGTTTTCTGCTCTGCTCATTGGCGTCTGCGACTGCACATCTCCTGCTGCAGTTTTTTGCTCTGCTCGTCGGCGACTGCGCTGGTCCTGCTGCTGTTTTCTGCTCTGCTCATCGGCGTCGGCTACTGCGCTGATCCTTCTGCTGTTTTCTGCTCTGCTTGTCTGCATCAGTGAATGCGCTGATCCTGCTGCTGTTTCCTGCTCTGCTCGTCGCCGTCGGCGACTGTGCTGGTCCTGCTGTTGTTTTCTGCTCTGATCGTCGGCGTCGGCGACTGCGCTGGTCCTGCTGCTGTTTTCTTCTCTGCTCGTCGGCGTCTGCTCTGCTCGTCGGCGTCTGCGACTGCGCTGGTCCTGCTGGTGTTTTCTGCACTGCTCATCGTGTCGGCGACTGCGCTGGTCCTGCTGTTGTTTTCGCCTCTGCTCGTCGGCGTCTGTGACTGCGCATCTGCGCTGGTCCCTCTGCTGTTTTCTGCTCTGCTTGTCGGCGACTGCGCTGGTCCTGCTGTTGTTTTCACCTCTGCTCGTCGGCGTCTGCTCTGCTCATCGGCGTCTGCGACTGCGCTGGTCCTGCTGCTGTTTTCTGCTCTGCTCGTTGGAGACTGCGCTGGTCCTGCTGCTGTTTTCTGCCTGCTCATCAGCGTTGGCGACTGAGCTGATCCTGTTTCTGTTTTCTGCTCTGCTCGTCGGCGACTGCGCTGGACCTGCTGCTGTTTTCTGCACTGCTCATCGGCGTTGGTGACAGCGTTGATCCTGCTGCTGTTTTCTGCTCTGCTCGTTGGCGTCTTCGACTGCGCATCTCCTGCCGCTTTTTTCTTCTCTGCTCGTCGGCGTCAGCGACTGCGCTGATCCTGCTGCTGTTTTCTGCTCTACTCGTCGGAGTCTGCGACTGCTCATCTCCTGCTGCTGTTTTTTGCTCTGCTCGTCGGCGTCGGCACCTGCGCTGATCCTGCTGCTGTGTTCTGCTCTGCTCATCGGCGTCAGCGACTGGGCTGATCCTGCTGCTGTTTTCTGCTGTGCTCGTCTGCGTCAGCGAATGCGCTGATCCTGTTGCTGTTTCCTGCTCTGCTCGTCGCCGTCTGCGACTTCACTGGTCCTGCTGTTGTTTTCTGCTCTGATCGCCGGCGTCAGCGACTGCGCAGGTCCTGCTGCTGTTTTCTTCTCTGCTTGTCGGCGTCTGCGCTGTTCCTGCTGCTGTTTTCTGCTCTGCTCGTCGGCGACTGCGCTGGTCCTGCTGTTGTTTTCGCCTCTGCTCGTCGGCGTCTGCTCTGATCATCGGCATCAGCGACTGCGCTTATCCTGCTGCTGTTTTCTGCTCTGCTCGTCGGCGTCTGCGACTGCGCATCTCCTGCTGCTGTTTTTTGCTCTGCTCGTCGGCGACTGCGCTTGTCCTACTGCTGTTTTATGCTCTGCTCATCGGCGTTGGCTACTGCGCTGATCCTGCTGCTGTTTTCTGCTCTGCTCGTCTGCGTCAGCGAATGCGCTGATCCTGCTGCTGTTTCCTGCTCTGCTCGTCGCCGTCGGCGACTGCGCTGGTCCTGCTGTTGTTTTCTGCTCTGATCGTCGGCGTCAGCGACTGCGCTGCTCCTGCAGCTGTTTTCTGCTCTGCTCGTCGGCGTCTGCAACTGCGCATCTCCTGCTGCTGTTTTTTGCTCTGCTCGTCGGCGACTGCGCTGGTCCTGTTGTTGTTTTTGCCTCTGCTCGTCGGCGTCTGCTCTGCTCATCGGCGTCTGCGACTGCGCTGAATCTGCTGCTGTTTTCTGCACTGCTCATCGGCGTCGGCGACAGCGCTGATCCTGCTGCTGTTTTCTGCTCTGCTCGTAGGCGTTGGCGACTGCGCTGGTCCTGCTGCTGTTTTCTGCTCTGCTCGTAGGCGTCGGCGACTGCGCTGGTCCTGCTGCTGTTTTCTGCACTGCTCATTGGCGTCGGCGACTGCGCTGATCCTGCTTCTGTTTTCTGCTCTGCTCGTCGGCGACTGCGCTGGACCTGCTGCTGTTTTCTGCACTGCTCATCGGCGTTGGCGACAGCGTTGATCCTGCTGCTGTTTTCTGCTCTGCTCGTTGGCGTCTTCGACTGCGCATCTCCTGCCGCTTTTTTCTGCTCTGCACGTCGGCGTCAGCGACTGCGCTGATTCTGCTGCTGTTTTCTGCTCTGCTCGTCGGCGTCTGCGACTGCGCATCTCTTGCTGCTGTTTTTTGCTCTGCTCGTCGGCGCCGGCAACTGCGCTGATCCTGCTGCTGTTTTCTGCTCTGCTCATCGGCGTCAGCGACTGGGCTGATCCTGCTGCTGTTTTCTGCTGTGCTCGTCTGCGTCAGCAAATGCGCTGATCCTGCTGCTGTTTCCTGCTCTGCTCGTCGCCGTCGGCGACTTCACGGGTCCTGCTGTTGTTTTCTGCTCTGATCCCCGGCGTCAGCGACTGCGCTGGTCCTGCTGCTGTTTTCTTCTCTGCTCGTCGGCGTCTGCGCTGGTCCTGCTGCTGTTTTCTGCTATGCTCGTCGGCGACTGCGCTGGTCCTGCTGTTGTTTTCGCCTCTGCTCGTCGGCGTCTGCTCTGCTCATCGGCGTATGCGACTGCGCTGGTCCTGCTGCTGTTTTCTGCTCTGCTCATTGGAGTCTGCGACTGCGCATCTCCTGCTGCTTTTTTCTGCTCTGCTCGTCGGCGTCAGCGACTGCGCTGACCCTGCTGTTGTTTTCTGCTCTGATCGTCTGCGACTGCGCATCTCCTGCTGCTGTTTTTTGCTCTGCTCGTCGGCGTCAGCGACTTCGCTTATCCTGCTGCTCTTTTCTGCTCTGCTCGTCGGCGTCTGCGACTGCGCATCTCCTGCTGCTGTTTTTTGCTCTGCTCGTCGGCGACTGCGCTTGTCCTACTGCTGTTTTCTGCTCTGCTCATCGGCGTCAGCTACTGCGCTGATCCTGCTGCTGTTTTCTGCTCTGCTCGTCTGCGTCAGCGAATGCGCTGATCTTGCTGCTGTTTCCTGCTCTGATCGTCGGCGTCGGCGACTGCGCTGGTCCTGCTGCTGTTTTCTTCTCTGCTCGTCGGCGTCTGCTCTGCTCGTCGGCGTCTGCTACTGCGCTCGTCCTGCTGCTGTTTTCTGCTCTGCTTGTCTGCGACTGCGCTGGTCCTGCTGCTGTTTTCTGCTCTGCTCGTCGGCGACTGCGCTGGTCCTGCTGCTGTTTTCTGCGCTGCTCATCGGCGTCGGCGACTGTGCTGATCCTGCTGCTGTTTTCTGCTCTGCTCGTAGGCGTCGGCAACTGCGCTGGTCCTGCTGCTGTTTTCTGCACTGCTCATCGGCGTCGGCGACTGCGCTGATCCTGCTGCTGTTTTCTGCTCTGCTCGTTGTGACTGCGACTGCGCATCTCCTGCTTCTTTTTTCTGCTCTGCTCGTCGGCGTCAGTGACTGCGCTGCTCCTGCAAATGTTTTCTGCTCTGCTCGTCGGCGTCTGCAACTGCTCATCTCCTGCCGCTGTTTTTTGCTCTGCTCGTCGGCGTCGGCGACTGCGCTGATCCTGCTGCTGTTTTCTGCTCTGCTTGTCAGCGTCAGCGAATGTGCTGATCCTGCTGCTGTTTCCTGCTCTGCTCATCGCCGTCGGCGACTTCGCTGGTCCTGCTGTTCTTTTTTGCTGTGATCGCCGGCGTCGGCTACAGCGCTGGTCCTGCTGCTGTTTTCTTCTCTGCTCGTCGGCGTATGCTCTGCTCGTCGGCGTCTGCCCTGGTCCTGCTGCTGTTTTCTGCTCTGCTCGTCGGCGACTGCGCTGGTCCTGCTGTTGTTTTTGCCTCTGCTCGTCGGCGTCTGCTCTGCTCATCGGCATCCGCGACTGCGCTGGTCCTGCTGCTGTTTTCTGCTCTGCTCGTTGGTGACTGCGCTGGTCCTGCTGCTGTTTTCTGCACTGCTCATCGGCGTCGGCGACTGCGCTGACCCTGCTGCTGTTTTCTGCCCTGCTTGTAGGCGTCGCTGACTGCGCTGGTCCTGCTGCTGTTTTCTTCACTGCTCGTCGGCGACTGCGCTGGTCCTGCTGTTGTTTTCTGCAATGCTCGTCGCCGTCGGCGACTGCGCTGGTTCTGCTGCTGTTTTCTTCTCTGATCGTTGGCGTTTGCTCTGCTCGTCGGCGTCTGAGACTGAGCTGGTCCTGCTGCTGTTTTCTGCTCTGCTCGTCTGCGACTGCGATGGTCCTGCTGCTGTTTTCTGCTCTGCTCGTCGGCGACTGCGCTGGTCTTGCTGCTGTTTTCTGCGCTGCTCATCGGCGTCGGCGACTGTGCTGATCCTGCTGCTGTTTTCTGCTCTGCTCGTAGGCGTCGGCGACTGCGCTGGTCCTGCTGCTGTTTTCTGCACTGCTCATCGGCGTCGGCGACTGCGCTGATCCTGCTGCTGTTTTCTGCTCTGCTCGTCAGCGACTGCGCTGATCCTGCAGCTTTTTTCTGCTCTGCTCGTCGGCGTCTGCGACTGCGCATCTCCTGCTGCTGTTTTTTGCTCTGCTCGTCGGCCTCGGCGACTGCGCTGATCCTGCTGCTGTTTTCTGCTCTGCTCATCGGCGTCAGCGACTAGGCTGATCCTGCTGCTGTTTTCTGCTCTGCTCGTCTGCGTCAGCGAATGTGCTGATCCTGCTGCTGTTTTCTTCTCTGCTCGTCGGCGTCTGCGCTGGTCCTGCTGCTGTTTTCTGCTCTGCTTGTCGGCGACTGCGCTGGTCCTGCTGTTGTTTTCGCCTCTGCTCGTCGGCGTCTGCTCTGCTCATCGGCGTCTGCGACTGCGCTGGTCCTGCTCCTGTTTTCTGCTCTGCTCGTTGGAGACTGCGCTGGTCCTGCTGCTGTTTTCTGCCTGCTCATCGGCGTTGGCGACTGAGCTGATCCTGTTTCTGTTTTCTGCTCTGCTCGTCGGCGACTGCGCTGGACCTGCTGCTGTTTTCTGCACTGCTCATCGGCGTTGGCGACAGCGTTGATCCTGCTGCTGTTTTCTGCTCTGCTCGTTGGCGTCTTCGACTGTGCATCTCCTGCCGCTTTTTTCTTCTCTGCTCGTCGGCGTCAGCGACTGCGCTGATCCTGCTGCTGTTTTCTGCTCTACTGGTCGGAGTCTGCGACTGCGCATCTCCTGCTGCTGTTTTTTGCTCTGCTCGTCGGCGTCGGCAACTGCGCTGATCCTGCTGCTGTGTTCTGCTCTGCTCATCGGCGTCAGCGACTGAGCTGATCCTGCTGCTGTTTATTGCTGTGCTCGTCTGCGTCAGCGAATGCGCTGATCCTGTTGCTGTTTCCTGCTCTGCTCGTCGCCGTCGGCGACTTCACTGGTCCTGCTGTTGTTTTCTGCTCTGATCACCGGCGTCAGCGACTGCGCTGGTCCTGCTGCTGTTTTCTTCTCTGCTCGTCGGCGTCTGCGCTGTTCCTGCTGCTGTTTTCTGCTCTGCTCGTCGGCGACTGCGCTGGTCCTGCTGTTGTTTTCGCCTCTGCTCGTCGGCGTCTGCTCTGCTCATCGGCGTCTGCGACTGCGCTGGTCCTGCTGCTGTTTTCTGCTCTGCTCATTGGCGTCTGCGACTGCTCATCTCCTGCTGCTTTTTTTCTGCTCTGCTTGTCGGCGTCAGCGACTGCGCTGACCCTGCTGCTGTTTTCTGCTCTTATCGTCTGCGACTGCGCATCTCCTGCTGCTGTTTTTTGCTCTGCTCGTCGGCGTCAGCGACTGCGCTTATCCTGCTGCTGTTTTCTGCTCTGCTCGTCGGCGTCTGCGTATGCGCATCTCCTGCTGCTGTTATTTGCTCTTCACGTCGGCGACTGCGCTTGTCCTACTGCTGTTTTCTGCTCTGCTCATCGGCGTCGGCTACTGCGCTGATCCTGCTGCTGTTTTCTGCTCTGCTCGTCTGCGTCAGCGAATGCGCTGATCCTGCTGCTGTTTCCTGCTCTGCTCGTCGCCGTCGGCGACTGCGCTGGTCCTGCTGTTGTTGTCTGCTCTGATCGTCGGCGTCGGCGACTGCGCTGGCCCTCTTGCTGTTTTCTTCTCTGCTCGTCGGCGTCTGCTCTGCTCGTCGGCGTCTGCGCTGGTCCTGCTGCTGTTTTCTGCTCTGCTCGTCTGCGACTGCGCTGTTCCTGCTGCTGTTTTCTGCTCTGCTCGTCGGCAACTGCGCTGGTCCTGCTGCTGTTTTCTGCTCTGCTCATCGGCGTCGGCGACTGTGCTGATCCTGCTGCTGTTTTCTGCTCTGCTCGTAGGCGTCGGCGACTGCGCTGGTCCTGCTGCTGTTTTCTGCACTGCTCATCGGCGTCGTCGACTGCGCTGATCCTGCTGCTGTTTTCTGCTCTGCTCGTCAGCGACTGCGATTGCGCATCTCCGGCTGCTTTTTTCTGCTCTGCTCGTCGGCGTCAGCGACTGCGCTGCTCCTGCAGCTGTTTTTTGCTCTGCTCGTCGGCCTCTGCAACTGCGCATCTCCTGCTGCTGTTTTTTGCTCTGCTCGTCGGCGATGGCGCTGGTCCTGCTGTTGTTTTTGCCTCTGCTCGTCGGCGTCTGCTCTGCTCATCGGCGTCTGCGACTGCGCTGGTCCTGCTGCTGTTTTCTGCTCTACTTGTTGGCGACTGCGCTGGTCCTGCTGCTGTTTTCTGCACTGCTCATCGGCGTCGACGACTGCGCTGATCCTGCTGCTGTTTCCTGCTGTGATCGCCGGCGTCGGCGACAGCGCTGGTCCTGCTGCTGTTTTCTTCTCTGCTCGTCGGCGTCTAGTCTGCTCGTCGGCGTCTGCGCTGGTCCTGCTGCTGTTTTCTGCTCTGCTTGTCGGCGACTGCGCTGGTCCTGCTGTTGTTTTTGCCTCTGCTCGTCGGCATCTGCTCTGCTCATCGGCATGTGCGACTGCGCTGGTCCTGCTGCTGTTTTCTGCTCTGCTCGTTGGTGACTGCGCTGGTCCTGCTGCTGTTTTCTGCACTGCTCATCGGCGTCGGCGACTGCGCTGATCCTGCTGCTGTTTTCTGCTCTGCTCGTAGGCGTTGGCGACTGCGCTGGTCCTGCTGCTGTTTTCTGCACTGCTCATCGGCGTCGGCGACTGCGCTGGTCCTGCTGTTGTTTTCTGCACTGCTCATCGGCGTTTGCTCTGCTCGTCGGCGTCTGAGACTGCGCTGGTCCTGCTGCTGTTTTCTGCTCTGCTCGTCTGCGACTGCTATGGTCCTGCTGCTGTTTTCTGCTCTGCTCGTCGGCGACTGCGCTGGTCCTGCTGCTGTTTTCTGCGCTGCTCGTAGGCGTCGGCGACTGCGCTGGTCCTGCTGTTGTTTTCTGCACTGCTCATCGGCGTCTGCGACTGCGCTGATCCTGCTGCTGTTTTCTGCTCTGCTTGTAGGCGTCGCCGACTGCGCTGATCCTGCTGCTGTTTTCTTCTCTGCTTGTCGGCGACTGCGCTGGTCCTGCTGCTGTTTTCTGCTCTGCTCATCGGCGTCGGCGACTGCGCTGATCCTGCTGCTGTTTTTTGCTCTGCTTGTAGGCGTCGCCGACTGCGCTGATCCTGCTGCTGTTTTCTTCTCTGTTCGACGGCGACTGCGCTGGTCCTGCTGCTGTTTTCTGCTCTGCTCGTAGGCGTCTGCGACTGCGCTGGTCCTGCTGTTGTTTTCTGCAATGCTCGTCGCCGTCGGCGACTGCGCTGGTCCTGCTGTTGTTTTCTGCTCTGATCGTCGGCGTCGGCGACTGTGCTGGTCCTGCTGCTGTTTTCTTCTCTGCTCGTCGGCGTCTGCTCTGCTCGTCGGCGTCTGCGACTGCGCTGGTCCTGCTGCTGTTTTCTGCTCTGATCGTCTGCGACTGCGCTGGTCCTGCTGGTGTTTTCTGGTCTGCTCGTCGGCGACTGCGCTGGTCCTGCTGCTGTTTTCTGCGCTGCTCATCGGTGTCGGCGACTGTGCTGATCCTGCTGCTGTTTTCTGCTCTGCTCGTAGGCGTCGGCAACTGCGCTGGTCCTGCTGCTGTTTTCTGCACTGCTCATCGGCGTCGGCGACTGCGCTGATCCTGCTGCTGTTTCCTGCTCTGCTCGTCGGCGTCAGCGACTGCGCTGATCCTGCAGCTGTTTTCTGCTCTGATCGTCGGCGTCTGCGACTGCGCATCTCCTGCTGCTGTTTTTTGCTCTGCTCGTCGGCGTCGGCGACTGCGCTGATCCTGCTGCTGTTTTCTGCTCTGCTCATCGGCGTCAGCGACTTCGTTTGTCCTGCTGTTGTTTTCTGTTCTGATCGCCGGCGTCAGCCACAGCGCTGGTCGTGCTGCTGTTTTCTTCTCTGCTCGTCGGCGTCTGCGCTGGTCCTGCTGCTGTTTTCTGCTCTGCTCGTCGGCGACTGCGCTGGTCCTGCTGTTGTTTTTGCCTCTGCTCGTCGGCATCTGCTCTGCTCATCGGCGTCTGCAAGTGCGCTGGTCCTGCTGCTGTTTTCTGCTCTGCTCGTTGGCGACTGCGCTGGTCCTGCTGCTGTTTTCTGCACTGCTCATCCGCGTCGGCGACTGCGCTGATCCTGCTGCTGTTTTCTGCTCTCTTCGTAGGCGTTGGCGACTGCGCTGGTCCTGCTGCTGTTTTCTGCACTGCTCATCGGCGTCGGCGACTGCGCTGATCCTGCTGCTGTTTTCTGCTCTGCTCGTAGGCGTCGGTGACTGCGCTGGTCCTGCTGTTGTTTTCTGCACTGCTCATCGGCGTCGGCGACTGCGCTGATCCTGCTGCTGTTTTCTGCCCTGCTTGTAAGCGTCGCCGACTGCGCTGGTCCTGCTGCTGTTTTCTGCACTGCTCATTGGCGTCGGCGACTGCGTTGATCCTGCTGCTGTTTTCTGCTCTGCTCGTTGGCGTCTGCGACTGCGCATCTCCTGCTGCTTTTTTTTGCTCTACTCGTCGGCGTCAGCGACTGCGCTGATTATGCTGCTTTTTTCTGCTCTGCTCGTCGGCGTCTGAGACTGCGCATCTCCTGCTGCTGTTTTCTGCACTGCTCATCGGCGTCGGCGACTGTGCTGGTCCTGCTGCTGTTTTCTGCACTGCTCATCGTCGTCGGCGACTGCGCTGATCCTGCTGCTTTTTTTTACTCTGCTCGTCGACGTCGGCGACTGCGCTGGTCCTGCTGCTGTTTTCTGCACTGCTCATCGGCGTCGGCGACTGCGTTGATCCTGCTGCTGTTTTCTGCTCTTCTCGTTGGCGTCTGCGACTGCGCATCTCCTGCTGCTTTTTTTTGCTCTACTCGTCGGCGTCAGCGACTGCGCTGATTATGCTGCTGTTTTCTGCTCTGCTCGTCGGCGTCTGAGACTGCGCATCTCCTGCTGCTGTTTTCTGCACTGCTCATCGGCGTCGGTGACTGTGCTGGTCCTGCTGCTGTTTTCTGCACTGCTCATCGTCGTCGGCGACTGCGCTGAACCTGCTGCTTTTTTTTACTCTGCTCGTCGGCGTCGGCGACTGCGCTGGTCCTGCTGCTGTTTTCTGCACTGCTCATCGGCGTCGGCGACTGCGTTGATCCTGCTGCTGTTTTCTTCTCTGCTCGTTGGCGTCTGCGACAGCACATCTCCTGCTGCTGTTTTCTGCTCTGCTCGTCGGCGTCTGCGACTGCGCATCTCCTGCTGCTGTTTTTTGCTCTGATCGTCGGCGTCGGTGACTGCGCTGATCCTGCTGCTTTTTTCTGCTCTGCTCATTGGCGTCAGCGACTGGGCTGATCCTGCTGCTGTTTTCTGCTCTGCTCGTCTGCGTCAGCAAATGCGCTGATCCTGCTGCTGTTTCCTGCTCTGCTTGTCGCGGTCGGCGACTGCAGTGGTCCTGCTGTTACTTTCTGCTCTGATCGCCGGCGTCGGCGACTGCGCTGGTCCTGCTGCTGTTTTCTTTTCTGCTGGTCGGCGTCTGCTCTGCTCGTCGGCGTCTGCGACTGCGCTGGTCCTGCTGCTGTTTTCTGCTCTGCTCGTCGGCGACTGCGCTGGTCCTTCTGGTGTTTTCTGCACTGCTCATCGGCGTCGGCGACTGCGCTGGTCCTGCTGTTGTTTTCGCTTCTGCTCGTCGGCGTCTGTTCTGCTCATCATCGTCTGCGACTGCGCTGGTCCTGCTGCTGTTTTCTGCTCTGCTCGTCGGCGACTGCACTGGTCCTGCTGTTTTTTTCGCCTCTGCTCGTCGGCGTCTGCTCTGCTCATCGGCGTCTGCGACTGCGCTGGTCCTGCTGCTGTTTTCTGCTCTGCTCATTGGCGTCTGCGACTGCGCATCTCCTGCTGCTTTTTTCTGCTCTGCTTGTCGGCGTCAGCGACTGCGCTGACCCTGCTGCTGTTTTCTGCTCTGATCGTCTGCGACTGCGCATCTCCTGCTGCTGTTTTTGCTCTGCTCGTCAGCGTCAGCGACTGCGCTTATCCTGCTGCTGTTTTTTGCTCTGCTCGTCGGCGACTGCGCTTGTCCTACTGCTGTTTTCTGCTCTGCTCATCGGCGTCGGCTACTGCGCTGATCCTGCTGCTGTTTTCTGCTCTGCTCGTCTGCATCAGCGAATGCGCTGATCCTGCTGCTGTTTCCTGCTCTGCTCGTCGCCGTCGGCGACTGCACTGACCCTGCTGCTGTTTTCTGCTCTGCTTGTCGGTGTCGGCTACTGCGCTGATCCTGCTGCTATTTTCTGCTCTGCTCATCGGCGTCAGCGACTGGGATGATCCTGCTGCTGTTTTCTGCTCTGCTCGTCTGCTTCAGCGAATGCACTGATCCTGCTGCTGTTTTCTGCTCTGCTCATCGCCGTCGGCGCCTGCGCTGGTCCTGCTGTTGTTTGCTTGTCTGCTCGTCAGTGTCTGCTCTGCTCGTCGGCGTCTGCGACCGCGCAGGTCCTGCTGCTGTTTTCTGCTCTGCTCGTCGGCGACTGCGCTGGTCCTGCTGCTGTTTTCTGCTCTGCTCGTGGGTGACTGCGCTGGTCCTGCTAGTGTTTTCTGCACAGCTCATCGGCGTCAGCGACTGCGCTGATCCTGCGGCTGTTTTCTGCACTGCACGTCGGTGACTGCGCAGGTCCTGCTGCTGTTTTCTGCTCTGCTCGTCGGCGACTGCGCTGGTCCTGCTGCTGTTTTCTGCTCTGTTCGTCGGCGACTGCTTTGGTCCTACTGCTGTTTTCTGCTCTGCTCGTCGGCGACTGCGCTGGTCCTGCTGCTGTTTTCTGAACTGCTCATCGGCGTCGGCGACTGCGCTGGTCCTGCTGTTGTTTTCGCCTCTGCTGGTCGGCGTCTGCTCTGCTCGTCGGCGTCTGCAACTGCGCTGGTCCTGCTGCTGTTTTCTGCTCCGCTCGTCGGCGTCGGTGGCTGCGAGATCCTGCTGCTGTTTTCTGCTCTGCTCGTCGGCGTCAGCTACTGCGCTGATCCTGCTGCTGTTTTCTGCTCTGCTCGTCAGTGTCAGCGACTACGCTGATCCTGCTGCTGTTTTTTGCTCTGCTCATGGCGACTGCGCTGGTCCTGCTGCTGTTTTCAACACTGCTCATCGGCGTCGGCGACTGTGCTGATCCTGCTGCTGTTTTCTGCTCTGCTCGTAGGCGTCGCCGACTGCGCTGGTCCTACTGTTGTTTTCGCCTCTGCTCGTCTGCATCTACTCTGCTCGTCGGCGTCTGCGACTGCGCTGGTCCTGCTGTTGTTTTCGCCTCTTCTCGTCTGCGTCTGCTCTGCTCGTCGGCGTCTGCGACTGCGCTGGTCCTGCTGCTGTTTTCTGCTCTGCTCGTCGGCGTCGGCGACTGCGCTGGTCCTTCTGCTGTTTTCGGCACTGCTCATCAGCGTCGGCGACTGCGCTGAACCTGCTGCTGTTTTCTGCTTTGCTCGTTGGCGTCGCCGACTGCGCTGGTCCTGCTGCTGTTTTCTGCTCTGCTCGTTGGCGACTGCGCTGGTCCTGCTGCTGTTTTCTGCTCTGCTCGTCGGTGTCTGCGACTGCGCTGATCCTGCTGCTGTTTTTTGCTCTGCTCGTCGGCGTCGGCGACTGCGCTGATCCTGCTGCTGTTTTCTGCTCTGCTCGTTGGCGACTGCGCTGGTCCTGCTGCTGTTTTCTGCTCTGCTCGTCGGCGTCTGCGAATGCGCTGATCCTGCTGCTGTTTTCTGCTCTGCTCGTCGGCGTCTGCGACTGCGCTGATCCTGCTGCTGTTTTTTGCTCAGCTCGTCGGCGTCGGCGACTGCGCTGATCCTGCTGCTGTTTTCTGCTCTGCTCGTCGGCGTCGGCGACTGCGCGGGTCCTGCTGCTGTTTTCTTCTCTGCTCGTCGGCGTCGGCGACTGCGCTGATCCTGCTGCTGTTTTCTGCTCTGCTCATCGGCGTCTGCGACTGCGCTGGTCCTGCTGTTGTTTTCGCCTCTGCTCGTCTACGTCTGCGACTGCGCTGATCCTGCTGCTGTTTTCTGCTCTGCTCGTCGGCGTCGGCGACTGTGCTGGTCCTGCTGCTGTTTTCTTCTCTGCTCGTCGGCGTTGGCGACTGCGCTAATCCTGCTGCTGTTTTCTGCTCTGCTCGTCGGCGACTGCGCTGTTCCTGCTGCTGTTTTCTGCACTGCTCATCAGCGTCTGCGACTGCGCTGATCCTGCTGCTGTTTTCTGCTCTGCTCGTAGGCGTCGCCGACTGCGCTGGTCCTGCTGCTGTTTTCTTCACTTCTCATCGGCGTCTGCGACTGCGTTGATCCTGCTGCTGTTTTCTGCTCTGCTCATCGGCGTCGGTGACTGCGCTGATCCTGCTGCTGTTTTCTGCTCTGCTCGTAGGCGTCGCCGACTGCGCTGGTCCTGTTGCTGTTTTCTGCTCTGCTCGTCGGCGACTGCGTTGATCCTGCTGCTGTTTTCTGCTCTGCTCGTCGGCGACTGCGCTGGTCCTGCTGCTGTTTTCTGCACTGCTCATCGGCGTCTGCGGCTGCGCTGGTCCTGCTGCTGTTTTCTGCACTGCTCGTAGGCGTCGGCGACTGCGCTGGTCCTGCTGCTGTTTTCTGCACTGCTCATTGGCGTCGGCGACTGTGCTGATCCTGCTGCTGTTTTCTGCTCTGCTCGTAGGCGTCGGCTACTGCGCTGGTCCTGCTGCTGTTTTCTGCACTGCTCATCGGCATCGGCGACTGCGCTGATCCTGCTTCTGTTTTCTGCTCTGCTCGTCGGCGACTGCGCTGGACCTGCTGCTGTTTTCTGCACTGCTCATCGGCGTTGGCGACAGCGTTGATCCTGCTGCTGTTCTCTGCTCTGCTCGTTGGCGTCTTCGACTGCGCATCTCCTGCCGCTTTTTTCTGCTTTGCACGTCGGCGTCAGCGACTACGCTGATTCTGCTGCTGTTCTCTGCTCTGCTCGTAGGGGTCTGCGACTGCGCATCTCTTGCTGCTGTTTTTTGCTCTGCTCGTCGGCGTCAGCGACTGGGCTGATCCTGCTTCTGTTTTCTGCTGTGCTCGTCTGCGTCAGCGAATGCGCTGATCCTGCTGCTGTTTCCTGCTCTGCTCATCGCCGTCGGCGACTTCACGGGTCCTGCTGTTGTTTTCTGCTCTGATCGCCGTCGTCAGCGACTGCGCTGGTCCTGCTGCTGTTTTCTTCTCTGCTCGTCGGCGACTGCGCTGGTCCTGCTGTTGTTTTCGCCTCTGCTCGTCGGCGTCTGCTCTGCTCATTGGCGTCTGCGACTGCGCTGGTCCTGCTGCTGTTTTCTGCTCTGCTCATTGGCGTCTGCGACTGCGCATCTCCTGCTGCTTTTTTCTGCTCTGCTCGTCGGCGTCAGCGACTGCGCTGACCCTGCTGCTGTTTTCTGCTCTGATCGTCTGCGACTGCGCATCTCCTGCTGTTGTTTTTTGCTCTGCTCGTCGGCGTCAGCGACTGCGCTTATCCTGCTGCTGTTTTCTGCTCTGCTCGTCGGCGTCTGCGACTGCGAATCTCCTGCTGCTGTTTTTTGCTCTGCTCATCGGCGTCGGCTACTGCGCTGGTCCTGCTGCTGTTTTCTGCACTGCTCGTCGCGGTCGGCGGCTGCGCTGGTCCTGCTGTTGTTTCCTGCTCTGCTCGTCAGTGTCGGCGACTGCGCTGGTGCTGCTGCTGTTTTCTGCTCTGCTCGTCAGCGTTGGCGCTGATCCTGCTGCTGTTTACTGCTCTGCTCGTCGCTGTCGGCGACTGCGCTGGTCCTGCTGTTGTTTTCTGCTCTGATTGTCGGCGTTGGCGACTGCGCTGGTCCTGCTGCTTTTTTCTGCTCTGCTCGATGGCGTCAGCGACTGCGCTGATCCTGCTGCTGTTTTCTGCTCTTCTCTTCGGCGTCTGAGACTGCGCATCTCCTGCCGCTGTTTTTTGCTCTGTGCGTCGACGACTGCGCTTATCCTGCTGCTGTTTCCTGCTCTGCTCGTCAGCGTCGGCGACTGCGCTGGTGCTACTGCTGTTTTCTGCTCTGCTCGTCAGCGTTGGCGCTGATCCTGCTGCTGTTTCCTGCTCTGCTCGTCGCCGTCGGCGACTGCGCTGGTCCTGCTGTTGTTTTCTGCTCTGATTGTCGGCGTTGGCGACTGCGCTGGGCCTGCTGCTGTTTTCTGCTCTGCTCGTCGGCGTTGGCTACTGCGCTGATCCTGCTGCTGTTTTCTGCTCTGCTCATCGGCGTCGGCGACTGCGCTGGTCCTGCTGCTGTTTTCTGCACTGCTCATCGGCGTCGGCGACTGCGTTGATCCTGCTGCTGTTTTCTTCTCTGCTCGTTGGCGTCTGCGACAGCACATCTCCTGCTGCTGTTTTCTGCTCTGCTCGTCGGCGTCTGCGACTGCGCATCTCCTGCTGCTGTTTTTTGCTCTGATCGTCGGCGTCGGTGACTGCGCTGATCCTGCTGCTTTTTTCTGCTCTGCTCATTGGCGTCAGCGACTGGGCTGATCCTGCTGCTGTTTTCTGCTCTGCTCGTCTGCGTCAGCAAATGCGCTGATCCTGCTGCTGTTTCCTGCTCTGCTTGTCGCGGTCGGCGACTGCGCTGGTCCTTCTGGTGTTTTCTGCACTGCTCATCAGAGTCGGCGACTGAGCTGGTCCTGCTGTTGTTTTCGCCTCTGCTCGTCGGCGTCTGCTCTGCTCATCATCGTCTGCGACTGCGCTGGTCCTGCTGCTGTTTTCTGCTCTGCTCGTCGGCGACTGCGCTGGTCCTGCTGTTTTTTTCGCCTCTGCTCGTCGGCGTCTGCTCTGCTCATCGGCGTCTGCGACTGCGCTGGTCCTGCTGCTTTTTTCTGCTCTGCTTGTCGGCGTCAGCGACTGCGCTGACCCTGCTGCTGTTTTCTGCTCTGATCGTCTGCGACTGCGCATCTCCTGCTGCTGTTTTTGCTCTGCTCGTCAGCGTCAGCGACTGCGCTTATCCTGCTTCTGTTTTCTGCTGTGCTCGTCGGCGTCTGCACATCTCCTGCTGCTGTTTTTTGCTCTGCTCGTCGGCGACTGCGCTTGTCCTACTGCTGTTTTCTGCTCTGCTCATCGGCGTCGGCTACTGCGCTGGTGCTGCTGCTGTTTTCTGCTCTGCTCGTCAGCGTTGGCGCTGATCCTGCTGCTGTTTAATGCTCTGCTCGTCGCTGTCGGCGACTGCGCTGGTCCTGCTGTTGTTTTCTGCTCTGATTGTCGGCGTTGGCGACTGCGCTGGTCCTGCTGCTTTTTTCTGCTCTGCTCGATGGCTTCAGCGACTGCGCTGATCCTGCTGCTGTTTTCTGCTCTTCTCTTCGGCGTCTGAGACTGCGCATCTCCTGCCGCTGTTTTTTGCTCTGTGCGTCGACGACTGCGCTTATCCTGCTGCTGTTTCCTGCTCTGCTCGTCAGCGTCGGCGACTGCGCTGGTGCTACTGCTGTTTTCTGCTCTGCTCATCAGCGTTGGCGCTGATCCTGCTGCTGTTTCCTGCTCTGCTCGTCGCCGTCGGCGACTGCGCTGGTCCTGCTGTTGTTTTCTGCTCTGATTGTCGGCGTTGGCGACTGCGCTGGGCCTGCTGCTGTTTTCTGCTCTGCTCGTCGGCGTTGGCTACTGCGCTGATCCTGCTGCTGTTTTCTGCTCTGCTCATCGGCGTCTGAGACTGCGCATCTCCTGCTGCTGTTTTCTGCACTGCTCATCGGCGTCGGCGACTGTGCTGGTCCTGCTGCTGTTTTCTGCACTGCTCATCATCGTCGGCGACTGCGCTGATCCAGCTGCTTTTTTTTACTCTGCTCGTCGGCGTCGGCGACTGCGCTGGTCCTGCTGCTGTTTTCTGCACTGCTCATCGGCGTCGGCGACTGCGTTGATCCTGCTGCTGTTTTCTTCTCTGCTCGTTGGCGTCTGCGACAGCACATCTCCTGCTGCTGTTTTCTGCTCTGCTCGTCGGCGTCTGCGACTGCGCATCTCCTGCTGCTGTTTTTTGCTCTGATCGTCGGCGTCGGTGACTGCGCTGATCCTGCTGCTTTTTTCTGCTCTGCTCATTGGCGTCAGCGACTGGGCTGATCCTGCTGCTGTTTTCTGCTCTGCTCGTCTGCGTCAGCAAATGCGCTGATCCTGCTGCTGTTTCCTGCTCTGCTTGTCGCGGTCGGCGACTGCGCTGGTCCTTCTGGTGTTTTCTGCACTGCTCATCGGAGTCGGCGACTGAGCTGGTCCTGCTGTTGTTTTCGCCTCTGCTCGTCGGCGTCTGCTCTGCTCATCATCGTCTGCGACTGCGCTGCTCGTCGGCGACTGCGCTGGTCCTGCTGTTTTTTTCGCCTCTGCTCGTCGGCGTCTGCTCTGCTCATCGGCGTCTGCGACTGCGCTGGTCCTGCTGCTGTTTTCTGCTCTGCTCATTGGCGTCTGCGACTGCGCATCTCCTGCTGCTTTTTTCTGCTCTGCTTGTCGGCGTCAGCGACTGCGCTGACCCTGCTGCTGTTTTCTGCTCTGATCGTCTGCGACTGCGCATCTCCTGCTGCTGTTTTTGCTCTGCTCGTCAGCATCAGCGACTGCGCTTATCCTGCTTCTGTTTTCTGCTGTGCTCGTCGGCGTCTGCACATCTCCTGCTGCTGTTTTTTGCTCTGCTCGTCAGCGTCAGCGACTGCGCTTATCCTGCTTCTGTTTTCTGCTGTGCTCGTCGGCGTCTGCACATCTCCTGCTGCTGTTTTCTGCTCTGCTCATCGGCATCAGCGACTGGGATGATCCTGCTGCTGTTTTCTGCTCTGCTCGTCTGCTTCAGCGAATGTGCTGATCCTGCTGCTGTTTTCTGCTCTGCTCATCGCCGTCGGCACCTGCGCTGGTCCTGCTGTTGTTTGCTTGTCTGCTCGTCAGCGTCTGCTCTGCTCGTCGGCGTCTGCGACCGCGCAGGTCCTGCTGCTGTTTTCCGCTCTGCTCGTCGGCGACTGCGCTGGTCCTGCTGCTGTTTTCTGCTCTGCTCGTGGGTGACTGCGCTGGTCCTGCTAGTGTTTTCTGCACCGCTCATCGGCGTCAGCGACTGCGCTGATCCTGCGGCTGTTTTCTGCACTGCACGTCGGTGACTGCGCAGGTCCTGCTGCTGTTTTCTGCTCTGCTCGTCGGCGACTGCGCTGGTCCTGCTGCTGTTTTCTGCTCTGTTCGTCGGCGACTGCTTTGGTCCTGCTGCTGTTTTCTGCTCTGCTCGTCGGCGACTGCGCTGGTCCTGCTGCTGTTTTCTGCACTGCTCATCGGCGTCGGCGACTGCGCTGGTCCTGCTGTTGTTTTCGCCTCTGCTGGTCGGTGTCTGCTCTGCTCGTCGGCGTCTGCGACTGCGCTGGTCCTGCTGCTGTTTTCTGCTCCGCTCGTCGGCGTCGGTGGCTGCGAGATCCTGCTGCTGTTTTCTGCTCTGCTCGTTGGCTTCTGCGACTGTTCATCTCCTGCTGTTTTTTTCTGCTCTGCTCGTCGGCGTCAGCTACTGCGCTGATCCTGCTGCTGTTTTCTGCTCTGCTCGTCAGTGTCAGCGACTACGCTGATCCTGCTGCTGTTTTTTGCTCTGCTCATTGGCGACTGCGCTGGTCCTGCTGCTGTTTTCTGCTCTGCTCGTAGGCGTCGCCTACTGCGCTGGTCCTACTGTTGTTTTCGCCTCTGCTCGTCTGCATCTACTCTGCTCGTCGGCGTCTGCGACTGCGCTGGTCCTGCTGTTGTTTTCGCCTCTTCTCGTCTGCGTCTGCTCTGCTCGTCGGCGTCTGCGACTGCGCTGGTCCTGCTGCTGTTTTCTGCTCTGCTCGTCGGCGTCGGCGACTGCGCAGGTCCTTCTGCTGTTTTCTGCACTGCTCATCGGCGTCGGCGACTGCGCTGAACCTGCTGCTGTTTTCTGCTTTGCTCGTTGGCGTCGCCGACTGCGCTGGTCCTGCTGCTGTTTTCTGCTCTGCTCGTTGGCGACTGCGCTGGTCCTGCTGCTGTTTTCTGCTCTGCTCGTCGGCTTCTGCGACTGCGCTGATCCTGCTGCTGTTTTTTGCTCTGCTCGTCGGCGTCGGCGACTGCGCTGATCCTGCTGCTGTTTTCTGCTCTGCTCGTTGGCGACTGCGCTGGTCCTGCTGCTGTTTTCTGCTCTGCTCGTCGGCGTCTGCGACTGCGCTGATCCTGCTGCTGTTTTCTGCTCTGCTCGTCGGCGTCTGCGACTGCGCTGATCCTGCTGCTGTTTTTTGCTCAGCTCGTCGGCGTCGGCGACTGCGCGGGTCCTGCTGCTGTTTTCTTCTCTGCTCGTCGGCGTCGGCGACTGCGCTGGTCCTGCTGCTGTTTTCTTCACTGCTCGTCGGCGTCTGCGACTGCGCTGGTCCTGCTGCTGTTTTCTGCTCTGCTCGTCGGCGACTGCGTTGATCCTGCTGCTGTTTTCTGCTCTGCTCGTCGGCGACTGCGCTGGTCCTGCTGCTGTTTTCTGCACTGCTCATCGGCGTCTGCGGCTGCGCTGGTCCTGCTGCTGTTTTCTGCACTGCTCGTAGGCGTCGGCGACTGCGCTGGTCCTGCTGCTGTTTTCTGCACTGCTCATTGGCGTCGGCGACTGTGCTGATCCTGCTGCTGTTTTCTGCTCTGCTCGTAGGCGTCGGCTACTGCGCTGGTCCTGCTGCTGTTTTCTGCACTGCTCATCGGTGTCGGCGACTGCGCTGATCCTGCTTCTGTTTTCTGCTCTGCTCGTCGGCGACTGCGCTGGACCTGCTGCTGTTTTTTGCACTGCTCATCGGCGTTGGCGACAGCGTTGATCCTGCTGCTGTTCTCTTCTCTGCTCGTTGGCGTCTTCGACTGCGCATCTCCTGCCGCTTTTTTCTGCTTTGCACGTCGGCGTCAGCGACTACGCTGATTCTGCTGCTGTTCTCTGCTCTGCTCGTCGGCGTCTGCGACTGCGCATCTCTTGCTGCTGTTTTTTGCTCTGCTCGTCGGCGCCGGCAACTGCGCTGATCCTGCTGCTGTTTTCTGCTCTGCTCATCGGCGTCAGCGACTGGGCTGATCCTGCTTCTGTTTTCTGCTGTGCTCGTCTGCGTCAGCGAATGCGCTGATCCTGCTGCTGTTTCCTGCTCTGCTCGTCGCCGTCGGCGACTTCACGGGTCCTGCTGTTGTTTTCTGCTCTGATCGCCGTCGTCAGCGACTGCGCTGGTCCTGCTGCTGTTTTCTTCTCTGCTCGTCGGCGACTGCGCTGGTCCTGCTGTTGTTTTCGCCTCTGCTCGTCGGCGTCTGCTCTGCTCATTGGCGTCTGCGACTGCGCTGGTCCTGCTGCTGTTTTCTGCTCTGCTCATTGGCGTCTGCGACTGCGCATCTCCTGCTGCTTTTTTCTGCTCTGCTCGTCGGCGTCAGCGACTGCGCTGACCCTGCTGCTGTTTTCTGCTCTGATCGTCTGCGACTGCGCATCTCCTGCTGTTGTTTTTTGCTCTGCTCGTCGGCGTCAGCGACTGCGCTTATCCTGCTGCTGTTTTCTGCTCTGCTCGTCGGCGTCTGCGACTGCGCATCTCCTGCTGCTGTTTTTTGCTCTGCTCATCGGCGTCGGCTACTGCGCTGGTCCTGCTGCTGTTTTCTGCACTGCTCGTTGCGGTCGGCGGCTGCGCTGGTCCTGCTGTTGTTTCCTGCTCTGCTCGTCAGTGTCGGCGACTGCGCTGGTGCTGCTTCTGTTTTCTGCTCTGCTCGTCAGCGTTGGCGCTGATCCTGCTGCCGTTTACTGCTCTGCTCGTCGCTGTCGGCGACTGCGCTGGTCCTGCTGTTGTTTTCTGCTCTGATTGTCGGCGTTGGCGACTGCGCTGGTCCTGCTGCTTTTTTCTGCTCTGCTCGATGGCGTCAGCGACTGCGCTGATCCTGCTGCTGTTTTCTGCTCTTCTCTTCGGCGTCTGAGACTGCGCATCTCCTGCCGCTGTTTTTTGCTCTGTGCGTCGACGACTGTGCTTATCCTGCTGCTGTTTCCTGCTCTGCTCGTCAGCGTCGGCGTCTGCGCTGGTGCTACTGCTGTTTTCTGCTCTGCTCGTCAGCGTTGGCGCTGATCCTGCTGCTGTTTCCTGCTCTGCTCGTCGCCGTCGGCGACTGCGCTGGTCCTGCTGTTGTTTTCTGCTCTGATTGTCGGCGTTGGCGACTGCGCTGGGCCTGCTGCTGTTTTCTGCTCTGCTCGTCGGCGTTGGCTACTGCGCTGATCCTGCTGCTATTTTCTGCTCTGCTCATCGGCGTCAAAGACTGGGATGATCCTGCTGCTGTTTTCTGCTCTGCTCATCTGCGACAGCGAATGCGCTGATCCTGCTGCTGTTTTCTGCTCTGTTCGTCGCTGACGGCGCCTGCGCTGGTCCTGCTATTGTTTTCTTCTCTGCTCGTCAGCGTCTGCTCTGCTCGTCGGCGTCTGCGACTGCGCTGGTCCTGCTGCTGTTTTCTGCTCTGCTCGTCGGCGACTGCACTGATCCTGCGGCTGTTTTCTGCACTGCTCGTCGGCGACTGCGCAGGTCCTGCTGCTATTTTCTGCTCTGCTCGTCGGCGACTGCGCTGGTCCTGCTGCTGTTTTCTGCTCTGCTCGTCGGCGACTGCGCTGGTCCTGCTGCTGTTTTCTGCTCTGCTCGTAGGCGACTGCGCTGGTCCTGCTGCTGTTTTCTGCACTGCTCATCGGCGTCGGCAACTGCGCTGGTCCTGCTGTTGTTTTCGCCTCTGCTCGTCGGCGTCAGCGACTGCGTTGATCCTGCTGCTGTTTTCTAATCTGCTCGTTGGCGTCTGCGACTGCTCATCTCCTGCTGCTTTTTTCTGCTCTGCTCGTCGGTGTCAGCGACTGCGCTGGTCCTGCTGCTGTTTTCTGCACTGCTCATCGGCGTTGGCGACTGCGCTGGTCCTGTTGCTGTTTTCTGCACTGCTCATCGGCGTCGGCGACTGCGCTGATTCTGCTGCTGTTTTCTGCTCTGCTCGTAGGCGGCGCCGACTGCGTTGGTCCTGCTGTTGTTTTCGCCTCTGCTCGTATGTGTCTGCTCTGCTCTTCTGCGTCTGCGACTGCGCTGGTCCTGCTGCTGTTTTCTGCTCTGCTCGTCGGCGACTGCGCTGGTCCTGCTGCTGTTTTCTGCACTGCTCATCGGCGTCGGCGACTGCGTTGATCCTGCTGCTGTTTTCTGCTCTGCTCATTGGCTCAGCGACTGCGCATCTCCTGCTGCTTTTTTCTGCTCTGCTCATCGGCGTCAGCGACTGCACTGACACTGCTGCTGTTTTCTGCTCTGATCGTCTGCGACTGCGCATCTCCTGCTGCTGTTTTTTGCTCTGCTCGTCGGTGACTGCGCTGGTCCTGCTATTGTTTTCTGCTCTGCTCATCGGCGTCGGCTACTGCGCTGATCCTGCTGCTGTTTTCTGCTCTGCTTGTCTGCGTCAGCGAATGCGCTGATCCTGCTGCTGTTTCCTGCTATGCTCGTCGCCGTCGGCGACTGCGCTGGTCCTGCTGTTGTTTTCTGCTCTGATCGTCGGCGTCGGCGACTGCGCTGGTCCTGCTGCTGTTTTCTTCTCTGCTCGTCGGTGTCTGCTCTGCTCGTCGGCGTCTGCGACTGCGCTGGTCCTGCTGCTGTTTTCTGCTCTGCTCGTCGGCGACTGCGCTGGTGCTGCTGCTGTTTTCTGCACTGCTCATCGGCGTAGGCGACTGTGCTGATCCTGCTGCTGTTTTCTGCTCTGCTCGTAGGCGTCGGCGACTGCGCTGGTCCTGCTGCGGTTTTCTGCACTGCTCATCGGTGTCTGCGACTGCGCTGGTCCTGCTGCTGTTTTTTGCTCTGCTCATCGGCGACTGCGCTGGTCCTGCTGCTGTTTTCTGCACTGCTCATCGGTGTTGGCGACTGCGTTGACCCTGCTGCTGTTTTCTGCTCTGCTTATTGGCGTCTGCGCATCTCCTGCTGCTTTTTTCTGCTCTGCTCGTCAGCATCAGCGACTGCGCTGACCCTGCTGCTGTTTTCTGCTCTGATCGTCTGCGACTGCGCATCTCCTGCTGCTGTTTTTTGCTCTGCTCGTCGGCGTCAGCGACTGCGCTGATCCTGCTGCTGTTTTCTGCTCTGCTCATCGGCGTCTGCGACTGCACATCTCTGCTGCTGTTTTTTGCTCTGCTCGTCGGCGACTGCGCTGGTCCTGCTTCTGTTTTCTGCTCTGCTCATCGGCGTCGGCTACTGCGCTGATCCTGCAGCTGTTTTCTGCTCTGCTTGTCTGCGTCAGCGAATGCGCTGATCCTGCTGCTGTTTCCTGCTCTGGTCGTCGCTGTCGGCGACTGCGCTGGTCCTGCTGTTGTTTTCTGCTCTGATCGTCAGCGTCGGCGACTGCGCTGGTTCTGCTGCTGTTTTCTTCTCTGTTCGTCGGCGTCTGCTCTGCTCGTCGGCGTCTGCGACTGCGCTGGTCCTGCTGCTGTTTTCTGCTCTGCTCATCGGCGACTGCGCTGGTCCTGCTGGTGTTTTCTGCACTGCTCATCGGCGTTGGCGACTGCACTGGTCCTGCTGTTGTTTTCGCCTCTGCTCGTCGGCGTCTGCGACTGTGCTTGTCCTGCTGCTGTTTTCTGCTCCTCTCGACGGCGTCTGCACTGGTCCTGCTGTTGTTTTCGCCTCTGCTCATCGGCGTCTGCGACTGTGCTGATCCTGCTGCTGTTTTCTGATCTGCTCGTAGGCGTCGGCGACTGCGCTAGTCATGCTGCTGTTTTCTGCACTGTTCATCGGCGTCTGTGACTGCGCTGGTCCTGCTGCTGTTTTCTGCTCTGATTGTCGGCGACTGCGCTGGTCCTGCTGCTGTTTTCTGCACTGCTCATCGGTGTCAGCGACTGCAATGATCCTGCTGCTGTTTTCTGCTCTGCTCATTGGCGTCTGCGACTGCGCATCTCCTGCTGCTTTTTTCTGCTCTGCTCGTCGGCGTCAGTGACTGCGTTGACCCTGCTGCTGTTTTCTGCTCTGATCGTCTGCGACTGCGCATCTCCTGCTGCTGTTTTTTGCTCTGCTCGTCGGCGTCAGCGACTGCACTTATCCTGCTGCTTTTTTCTGCTCTGCTCGTCGGCGTCTGCGACTGCGCATCTCCTGCTGCTGATTTTTGCTCTGCTCGTCGGCGACTGCGCTGGTCCTGCTGCTGTTTTCTGCTCTGCTCATCGGCGTCGACTACTGCGCTGATCCTTCTGCTGTTTTCTGCTCTGCTTGTCTGCGTCAGCGAATGCGCTGATCCTGCTGCTGTTTCCTTCTCTGCTCGTCGCCGTCGGCGACTGCCCTGGTCCTGCTGTTGTTTTCTGCTCTGATCGTCGGCGTAGGCGACTGCGCTGGTACTGCTGCTGTTTTCTTCTCTGCTCGTCGGCGTCTGCTCTGCTTGTCAGCGTCTGCGACTGCGCTGGTCCTGCTGCTGTTTTCTGCTCTGCTCATCGGCGACTGCGCTGGTCCTGCTGGTGTTTTCTGCACTGCTCATCGGCGTCGGCGACTGCGCTGGTATTGCTGTTGTTTTCGCCTCTGCTCGTCGGCGTCTGCGACTGCGCTGGTCCTGCTGCTGTTTTCTGCACTGCTCATCGGCGTCGGCGACTGTGCTGATCCTGCTGCTGTTTTCTGCTCTGCTCGTAGGCGTCGGCGACTGCGCTGGTCCTGCTACTGTTTTCTGCACTGCTCATCGGCGTCTGCGACTGCGCTGGTCCTGCTGCTGTTTTCTGCTCTGCTCGTCGGCGACTGCGCTTGTCCTTTTGCTGTTTTCTGCACTGCTCATCGGCGTCGGCGACTGCGTTGATCCTGCTGCTGTTTTCTGCTCTGCTCGTAGGCGTCGGCGACTGCGCTGGTCCTGCTGGTGTTTTCTGCACTGCTCATCGGCGTTGGCAACTGCACTGGTCCTGCTGTTGTTTTCGCCTCTGCTCGTCGGCGTCTGCGACTGTGCTTGTCCTGCTGCTGTTTTCTGCTCCTCTCGACGGCGACTGCACTGGTCCTGCTGTTGTTTTCGCCTCTGCTCATCGGCGTCTGCGACTGTGCTGATCCTGCTGCTGTTTTCTGATCTGCTCGTAGGCGTCGGCGACTGCGCTAGTCATGCTGCTGTTTTCTGCACTGTTCATCTGCGTCTGTGACTGCGCTGGTCCTGCTGCTGTTTTCTGCTCTGATTGTCGGCGACTGCGCTGGTCCTGCTGCTGTTTTCTGCACTGCTCATCGGTGTCAGCGACTGCAATGATCCTGCTGCTGTTTTCTGCTCTGCTCATTGGCGTCTGCGACTGCGCATCTCCTGCTGCTTTTTTCTGCTCTGCTCGTCGGCGTCAGTGACTGCGTTGACCCTGCTGCTGTTTTCTGCTCTGATCGTCTGCGACTGCGCATCTCCTGCTGCTGTTTTTTGCTCTGCTCGTCGGCGTCAGCGACTGCGCTTATCCTGCTGCTTTTTTCTGCTCTGCTCGTCGGCGTCTGCGACTGCGCATCTCCTGCTGCTGTTTTTTGCTCTGCTCGTCGGCGACTGCGCTGGTCCTGCTGCTGTTTTCTGCTCTGCTCATCGGCGTCGACTACTGCGCTGATCCTTCTGCTGTTTTCTGCTCTGCTTGTCTGCGTCAGCGAATGCGCTGATCCTGCTGCTGTTTCCTTCTCTGCTCGTCGCCGTCGGCGACTGCCCTGGTCCTGCTGTTGTTTTCTGCTCTGATCGTCGGCGTAGGCGACTGCGCTGGTACTGCTGCTGTTTTCTTCTCTGCTCGTCGGCGTCTGCTCTGCTTGTCAGCGTCTGCGACTGCGCTGGTCCTGCTGCTGTTTTCTGCTCTGCTCATCGGCGACTGCGCTGGTCCTGCTGGTGTTTTCTGCACTGCTCATCGGCGTCGGCGACTGCGCTGGTATTGCTGTTGTTTTCGCCTCTGCTCGTCGGCGTCTGCGACTGCGCTGGTCCTGCTGCTGTTTTCTGCACTGCTCATCGGCGTCGGCGACTGTGCTGATCCTGCTGCTGTTTTCTGCTCTGCTCGTAGGCGTCGGCGACTGCGCTGGTCCTGCTACTTTTTTCTGCACTGCTCATCGGCGTCTGCGACTGCGCTGGTCCTGCTGCTGTTTTCTGCTCTGCTCGTCAGCGACTGCGCTGGTCCTTTTGCTGTTTTCTGCACTGCTCATCGGCGTCGGCGACTGCGTTGATCCTGCTGCTGTTTTCTGCTCTGCTCGTAGGCGTCGGCGACTGCGCTGGTCCTGCTACTGTTTTCTGCACTGCTCATCGGCGTCTGCGACTGCGCTGGTCCTGCTGCTGTTTTCTGCTCTGCTCGTCGGCGACTGCGCTGGTCCTTTTGCTGTTTTCTGCACTGCTCATCGGCGTCGGCGACTGCGTTGATCCTGCTGCTGTTTTCTGCTCTGCTCATTGGCGTCTGCGACTGCGCATCTCCTGCTGCTTTTTTCTGCTCTGCTCGTCGGCGTCAGCGACTGCGCTGACCCTGCTGCTGTTTTCTGCTCTGATCGTATGCGACTGCGCATCTCCTGCTGCTGTTTTTTGCTCTGCTCGTCGGCGTCAGCGACTGCACTGATCCTGCTGCTGATTTTTGCTCTGCTCGTCGGCGACTGCGCTGGTCCTGCTGCTGTTTTCTACTCTGCTCATCGGCGTCGGCTACTGCGCTGATCCTGCTGCTGTTTTCTGCTCTGCTTGTCTGCGTCAGCGAATGTGCTGATCCTGCTGCTGTTTCCTGCTCTGCTCGTCGCCGCCGGCGACTGCGCTGGTCCTGCTGTTGTTTTCTGCTCTGATCGTCGGCGTCTGCGACTGCAATGGTCCTACTGCTGTTTTCTTCTCTGCTCGTCGGCGTCTGCTCTGCTCGTCGGCGTCTGCGACTGCGCTGAACCTGCTGCTGTTTTCTGCTCTGCTCGTCGGCAACTGCGCTGGTCCTGCTGCTGTTTTCTGCTCTGCTCGTAGGCGTCGGCGACTGCGCTGGTCCTGCTGCTGTTTTCTGCACTGTTCATCGGCGTCGGCGACTGCCCTGATCCTGCTGCTGTTTTCTGCTTTGCTCGTCGGCGACTGCCCTGGACCTGCTGCTGTTTTCTACACTGCTCATCGGCGTCGGCGACTGCGTTGATCCTGCTGCTGTTTTCTGCTCTGCTCGTTGGCGTATGTGACTGCGCATCTCCTGCCTATTTTTTCTGCTCTGCTCGTCGGCGTCAGCGACTGTGCTGATCCTGCTGCTGTTTTCTGCTCTGCTCGTCGGCGTCTGCGACTGCGCATCTCCTGCTGCTGTTTTTTGCTCTGCGGGTCGGCGACTGCACTGATCCTGCTGCTGTTTTCTGCTCTGCTCATTGGCGTCAGCGACTGGGCTGATCCTGCTGCTGTTTTCTGCTCTGCTCATCTGCGTCTGCGACTGTGCATCTCCTGCCGATTTTTTCTGCTCTGCTCATCGGCGTCAGCGACTGGGCTGGTCCTGCTGTTGTTTTCTGCTCTGATCGCCGGCGTCGGCGACTGCGCTGGTCCTGCTGCTGTTTTCATCTCTGCTCGTCGGCGTCTGCTCTGCTCGTCGGTGTCTGCGCTGGTCCTGCTGCTGTTTTCTGCTCTGCTCGTCGGCGACTGCTCTGGTCCTGCAGTTGTTTTCGCCTCTGCTCGTCGGTGTCTGCTCTGATCATCGGCGTCTGCGACTGCGCTGGTCATGCTGCTGTTTTCTGCTCTGCTCATTGGCGTCTGCGACTGCGCATCTCCTGCTGCTTTTTTCTGCTCTGCTCGTTGGCGTCAGCGACTGCGCTGACCCTGCTGCTGATTTCTGCTCTGATCGTCTGCGACTGCGCATCTCCTGCTGCTGTTTTTTGCTCTGCTCGTCGGTGTCAAAAACTGCGCTGATCCTGCTGCTGTTTTCTGCTCTGCTCGTCGGTGTCTGCGACTGCGCTGGTCCTGCTGCTGTTTTCTGCTCTGCTCGTCAGCGACTGCGCTGATCCTGCTGCTGTTTTCTGCTCTGCTCGTCGGCGACTGCGCTGGTCCTGCTGCTGTTTTCTGCACTGCTCATCGGCGTCGGCGACTGCGTTGATCCTGCTGCTGTTTTCTGCTCTGCTCGTTGGCGTCTGCGACTGCGGATCTCCTGATGCTTTTTTCTGCTCTGCTCGTCGGCGTCAGCAACTGCGCTGATCCTGCTGCTGTTTTCTGCTCTGCTCGGTGGTGTCAGCGACTACGCTGATCCTGCTGCTGTTTTCTGCTCTGCTCGTCGGCGTCTGCGACTGCTCTGGTCCTGCTGCTGTTTTTTGCTCTGCTCGTCGGCGTCAGCGACTGCACTGATCCTGCTGCTGCTTTCTGCTCTGCTCGTCGGCGTCTGCGACTGCGCTGGTCCTGCTGCTGTTTTCTGCTCTGCTCGTCGGCATCAGCGACTGCGCTGATGCTGTTTTCTGCTCTGCACGTGGAGGTCAGCAACTGCGCTGATCCTGCTGCTGTTTTCTGCTCTGCTCGTCGCCGTCGGCGACTGCGCTCGTCCTGCTGTTGTTTTCTGCTCTGATCGTCGGCGTCGGCGACTGCGCTGGTCCTGCTGCTGTTTTCTGCTCTGCTAATCGGCGTCTGCGACTGCGCTGACCCTGCTGCTGATTTCTGCTCTGATCGTCTGCGACTGCGCATCTCCTGCTGCTGTTTTTTGCTCTGCTCGACAGTGTCAGCGACTGCGCTGATCCTGCTGCTGTTTTCTGCTCTGCTCGTCGGCGTCTGCGACTGCGCTGGTCCTGCTGCTGTTTTCTGCTCTGCTCGTCGGCGACTGCGCTGATCCTGCTGCTGTTTTCTGCTCTGCTCGTCGGCGACCGCGCTGATCCTGCTGCTGTTTTCTGCTCTGCTCGTAGGCGTCGGCGACTGCGCTGGTCCTGCTGCTGTTGTCTGCTCTGCTCATCGGCGACTGCGCTGTTCCTGCTGCTGTTTTCTGCTTTGCTCGTAGGCGTCGCCAACCGCGCTGGTCCTTCTGCTGTTTTCTGCTCTGCTCGTCGGCGACTGCGCTGGTCCTGCTGCTGTTTTCTGCTCTGCTCATCAGCTTCTGCGACTGCGCTGGTCCTGCTGCTGTTTTGTGCTCTGCTCGTCGGCGTCGGTGACTGCGCTGATCCTGCTGTTGTTATCTGCTCTGATCGTCGGTGTCTGCGACTGCGCTGGTCCTGCTGTTGTTTTCTGCTCTGCTCATCGGCGTCTGCTACTGCGCTGATCCTGCTGCTATTTTCTGCTCTGCTCATCGGCGTCAGCGACTGGCCTGATCCTGCTGCTGTTTTCTGCTCTGCTTGTCTGCGTCAGCGAATGCGCTGATCCTGCTGCTGTTTTCTCCTCTGCTCGTCGCCGTCGGCGACTGCGCTTGTCCTGCTGTTGTTTTCTTCTCTGCTCGTCGGCGTCTGCTCTGTTCATCGGCGTCAGCGACTGCGCTGGTCCTGCTGCTGTTTTCTGCTCTGCTCGTCGGTGACTGCGCTGGTCCTGCTGCTGTTTTTTGCTCTGCTCGTCGGCTTCGGCGACTGCGCTGATCCTGCTGCTTCTTTCTGCTCTGCTCGTCGGAGTCTGCGACTGCACTGGTCCTGCTGCTGTTTTCTGCTCTGCTCGTCGGCATCAGTGACTGCGCTGATGCTGTTTTCTGCTCTGCTCGTCGAGGTCAGCAACTGCGCTGATCATTCTGCTGTTTTCTGCTCTTCTCATCGCCGTCGGCGACTGCGCTCGTCCTGCTGTTGTTTTATGCTCTGATCGTTGGCGTCGGCGACTGCGCTGGTCCTGCTGCTGTTTTCTGCTCTGCTCGTTGGCTACTGCGCTGATCCTGCTGCTGTTTTCTGCTCTGCTCGTCTGCGTCAGCGAATGCGCTGATCCTGCTGCTGTTTCCTGCTCTGCTCGTCGCCGTCGGCGACTGCGCTGGTACTGCTGGTGTTTTCTGCACTGCTCATCGGCGTCGGCGACTGCGCTGGTCCTTCTGTTGTTTTCGCCTCTGCTCGTCGGCGTCTGCGACTGCGCTGGTCCTGCTGCTGTTTTCTGCTCTGCTCGTCGGCGACTGTGCTGATCCTGCTGCTGTTTTCTGCCCTGCTCGTAGGCGTCGGCGACTGTGCTGGTCCTGCTGCTGTTTTCTGCACTGCTCATTGGCGTCGGCGACTGCGCTGATCCTGCTGCTGTTTTCTGCTCTGCTCGTCGGCGACTGCGCTGGACCTGCTGCTGTTTTCTGCACTGCTCATCGGCGTCGGCGACTGCGCTGGTCCTTCTGTTGTTTTCGCCTCTGCTCGTCGGCGTCTGCGACTGCGCTGGTCCTGCTGCTGTTTTCTGCTCTGCTCGTCGGCGACTGTGCTGGTCCTGCTGCTGTTTTCTGCACTGCTCATTGGCGTCGGCGACTGCGCTGATCCTGCTGCTGTTTTCTGCTCTGCTCGTCGGCGACTGCGCTGGACCTGCTGCTGTTTTCTGCACTGCTCATCGGCGTCGGCTACTGCGTTGATCCTGCTGCTGTTTTCTGCTCTGCTCGTTCGCGTCTGCGACTGCGCATCTCCTACCGCTTTTTTCTGCTCTGCTCGTCGGTGTCAGCGACTGCGCTGATTCTGCTGCTGTTTTCTGCTCTGCTCGTCGGTGTCTGCGACTGCGCATCTCCCTCTGCTGTTTTCTGCTCTGCTCGTCGGTGTCTGCGACTGCGCATCTCCCTCTGCTGTTTTTTGCTCTGCTCATCGGCGTCGGCGACTGCGCTGATCCTGCTGCTGTTTTCTGCCCCGATCATCGGCGTTGGCGACTGCGTTGATCCTGCTGCTGTTTTCTGCTCTGCTCATTGAGGTCTGTGACTGCGCATCTCCTGCTGCTTTTTTCTGCTCTGCTCGTCAGCGTCAGCGACTGCGCTGATCCTGCTGCTGTTTTCTGCTCTGGTCGTAGGCGTCGGCGACTGCGCTGGTCCTGCTGCTGTTTTCTGCTCTGCTCGTCGGCGACTGCGCTGGTCCTGCTGCTGTTTTCTGCTCTGCTCATCAGCGTCTGCGACTGCGCTGGTCCTGCTGCTGTTTTTTGCTCTGCTCGTCGGCGTCGGTGACTGCGCTGATCCTGCTGTTGTTATCTGCTCTGATCGTCGGCGTCGGCGACTGCGCTGGTCCTGCTGCTGTTTTCTGCACTGCTCATTGGCGTCGGCGACTGCGCTGATCCTGCTGCTGTTTTCTGCTCTGCTCGTCGGCGACTGCGCTGGACCTGCTGCTGTTTTCTGCACTGCTCATCGGCGTCGGCTACTGCGTTGATCCTGCTGCTGTTTTCTGCTCTGCTCGTTCGCGTCTGCGACTGCGCATCTCCTACCGCTTTTTTCTGCTCTGCTCGTCGGCATCAGCGACTGCGCTGATTCTGCTGCTGTTTTCTGCTCTGCTCGTCGGTGTCTGCGACTGCGCATCTCCCTCTGCTGTTTTCTGCTCTGCTCGTCGGTGTCTGCGACTGCGCATCTCCCTCTGCTGTTTTTTGCTCTGCTCATCGGCGTCGGCGACTGCGCTGATCCTGCTGCTGTTTTCTGCCCCGATCATCGGCGTTGGCGACTGCGTTGATCCTGCTGCTGTTTTCTGCTCTGCTCATTGAGGTCTGCGACTGCGCATCTCCTGCTGCTTTTTTCTGCTCTGCTCGTCAGCGTCAGCGACTGCGCTGATCCTGCTGCTGTTTTCTGCTCTGGTCGTAGGCGTCGGCGACTGCGCTGGTCCTGCTGCTGTTGTCTGCCTTGCTCATCGGCGACTGCGCTGTTCCTGCTGCTGTTTTCTGCTTTGCTCGTAGGCGTCGCCGACTGCGCTGGTCCTGCTGCTGTTTTCTGCTCTGCTCGTTGGCGACTGCGCTGGTCCTGCTGCTGTTTTTTGCTCTGCTCGTCGGCGTCGGTGACTGCGCTGATCCTGCTGTTGTTATCTGCTCTGATCGTCGGCGTCGGCGACTGCGCTGGTCCTGCTGCTATTTTCTGCTCTGCTCATCGGCATCAGCGACTGGGCTGATCCTGCTGCTGTTTTCTGCTCTGCTCGTCTGCGTCAGCGAATGCGCTGATCCTGCTGCTGTTTTCTGCTCTGCTCGTCGCCGTCAGCGCTGATCCTGCTGCTGTTTCCTGCTCTGCTCGTCGCCGTCGGCGACTGCGCTGGTCCTGCTGTTGTTTTCTTCTCTGCTCGTCGGCGTCTGCTCTGCTCGTCGGCGTCAGCGACTGCGCTGGTCCTGCTGCTGTTTTCTGCTCTGCTCGTCGGTGACTGCGCTGGTCCTGCTGCTGTTTTTTGCTCTGCTCGTCGGCGTCGGCGACTGCGCTGATCCTGCTGCTGCTTTCTGCTCTGCTCGTCGGAGTCTGCGACTGCACTGGTCCTGCTGCTGTTTTCTGCTCTGCTCCTCGGCATCAGTGACTGCGCTGATGCTGTTTTCTGCTCTGCTCGTCGAGGTCAGCAACTGCGCTGATCCTGCTGCTGTTTTCTGCTCTTTTCATCGCCGTCGGCGACTGCGCTCGTCCTGCTGTTGTTTTCTGCTCTGATCGTGTGCGTCGGCGACTGCGCTGGTCCTGCTGCTTTTTTCTGCTCTGCTCGTCTGCGTCAGCGAATGCGCTGATACTGCTGCTGTTTCCTGCTCTGCTCGTCGCCGTCGGCGACTGCGCTGGTCCTGCTGCTGTTTTCTTCTCTGCTCGTCGGCGTCTGCTCTGCTCGTCGGCGTCTGCGACTGCGCTGGGCCTGCTGCTGTTTTCTGCTCTGCTCGTCGGCGACTGCGCTGGTACTGCTGGTGTTTTCTGCACTGCTCATCGGCGTCGGCGACTGCGCTGGTCCTGCTGTTGCTTTCGCCTCTGCTCGTCGGCGTCTGCGACTGCGCTGGTCCTGCTGCTGTTTTCTGCTCTGCTCGTCGGCGACTGTGCTGATCCTGCTGCTGTTTTCTGCCCTGCTCGTAGGCGTCGGCGACTGTGCTGGTCCTGCTGCTGTTTTCTGCACTGCTCATTGGCGTCGGCGACTGCGCTGATCCTGCTGCTGTTTTCTGCTCTGCTCGTCGGCGACTGCGCTGGACCTGCTGCTGTTTTCTGCACTGCTCAACGGCGTCGGCTACTGCGTTGATCCTGCTGCTGTTTTCTGCTCTGCTCGTTCGCGTCTGCGACTGCGCATCTCCTGCCGCTTTTTTCTGCTCTGCTCGTCGTCGTCAGCGACTGCGCTGATCCTGCTGCTGTTTTCTGCTCTGCTCGTCGGCGTCTGTGACAGCGCATCTCCCTCTGCTGTTTTTTGCTCTGCTCGTCGGCGTCGGCGACTGCGCTGATCCTGCTGCTGTTTTCTGCTCTGCTCATCGGCGACTGCGCTGGTCCTTCTGCTGTTTTCTGCACTGCTCATCGGCGTTGGCGACTGCGTTGATCCTGCTGCTGTTTTCTGCTCTGCTCATTGAGGTCTGCGACTGCGCATCTCCTGCTGCTTTTTTCTGCTCTGCTCGTCTGCGTCAGCGACTGCGCTGACCCTGCTGCTGTTTTCTGCTCTGATCATCTGCGACTGCGCATCTCCTGCTGCTGTTTTTTTCTCTGCTCGTCGGCGTCAGCGACTGCGCTGATCCTGCTGCTGTTTTCTGCTCTGCACGTCGGCGTCTGCGACTGCACATCTCCTGCTGCTGTTTTTTGCTCTGCTCGTCGGCGACTGCACTGGTCCTGCTGCTGTTTTCTGCTCTGCTCATCGGCGTCGGCTACTGCGCTGATCCTGCTGCTGTTTTCTGCTCTGCTTGTCTGCGTCAGCGAATGCGCTGATCCTGATGCTGTTTCCTGCTCTGCTCGTCGCTGTCGGCGACTGCGCTGGTCCTGCTGCTGTTTTCTTCTCTGCTCGTCGGCGTCTGCTCTGCTCGTCGGCGTCTGCGACTGCGCTGGTCCTGCTGCTGTATTCTGCTCTGCTCATCGGCAACTGCGCTGGTCCTGCTGGTGTTTTCTGCACTGCTCATCGGCGTCGGCGACTGCACTGGTCCTGCTGTTGTTTTCGCCTCTGCTCGTCGGCGTCTGCGACTGCGATTGTCCTGCTGCTGTTTTCTGCTCTGCTCGACGGCGACTGCGCTGGTCTTGCTGCTGTTTTCTGCACTGCTCATCGGCGTCGGCGACTGTGCTGATCCTGCTGCTGTTTTCTGCTCTGCTCGTAGGCGTCGGCGACTGCGCTGGTCATGCTGCTGTTTTCTGCACTGCTCATCGGCGTCTGTGACTGCGCTGGTCCTGCTGCTGTTTTCTGCTCTGCTCGTCCGCGACTGCACTGGTCCTGCTGCTGTTTTCTGCACTGCTCATGTGCGTCGGCGACTGCGTTGATCCTGCTGCTGTTTTCTGCTCTGCTCATTGGCGTCTGCGACTGCACATCTCCTGATGCTGTTTTTTGCTCTGCTCGTCGGCGTCAGCGACTGCGCTTATCCTGCTGCTGTTTTATGCTCTGCTCGTCGGCGTCTGCGACTGCGCATCTCCTGCTGCTGTTTTTTGCTCTGCTCGTCGGCGACTGCGCTGGTCCTGCTGCTGTTTTCTGCTCTGCTCATCGGCGTCGGCTACTGCGCTGATCCTTCTGCTGTTTTCTGCTCTGCTTGTCTGCATCAGTGAATGCGCTGATCCTGCTGCTGTTTCCTGCTCTGCTCGTCGCCGTCGGCGACTGTGCTGGTCCTGCTGTTGTTTTCTGCTCTGATCGTCGGCGTCGGCGACTGCGCTGGTCCTGCTGCTGTTTTCTTCTCTGCTCGTCGGCGTCTGCTCTGCTCGTCGGCGTCTGCGACTGCGCTGGTCCTGCTGGTGTTTTCTGCACTGCTCATCGTGTCGGCGACTGCGTTGATCCTGCTGCTGTTTTCTGCTCTGCTCATTGGCGTCTGCGACTGCGCATCTCCTGCCGCTTTTTTCTGCTCTGCTCGTCGGCGTCAGCGACTGCGCTGATCCTGCTGCTGTTTTCTGCTCTGCTCGTTGGTGTCAGCGACTACGCTGATCCTGCTGCTGTTTTCTGCTCTGCTCGTCGGCGTCTGCGACTGCACTGTTCCTGCTGCTTTTTTTGCTCTGCTCGTCGGCGTCGGCGACTGTGCTGATCCTGCTGCTTTCTGCTCTGTTCGTGGGCATCTGCGACTGCGCTGATCCTGCTGCTGTTTTCTGCTCAGCTCATCGGCGTCGGCGACTGCTCTGGTCCTGCTGCTGTTTTCTTCTCTGCTCGTCGGCGTCAGCGACTGCGCTGGTCCTGCTGCTGTTTTCTGCTCTGCTCGTCGGCATCAGCGACTGCGCTGATGCTGTTTTCTGCTCTTCTCGTCGAGGTCAGCAACTGCGCTGATCCTGCTGCTGTTTTCTGCTCTGCTCGTCGCCGCCGGCGACTGCGCTCGTCCTGCTGTTGTTTTCTGCTCTGATCGTCGGCGTCGGCGACTGCGCTGGTCTTGCTGCTGTTTTCTGCTCTGCTCATCGGCGTCTGCTACTGCGCTGATCCTGCTGCTATTTTCTGCTCTGCTCATCGGCGTCAGCGACTGGGCTGATCCTGCTGCTGTTTTCTGCCCTGCTCGTCTGCGTCAGCGAATGCGCTGATCCTGCTGCTGTTTTCGGCTCTGCTCGTCGCCGTCAGCGCTGATCCTGCTGCTGTTCCCTGCTCTGCTCGTCGCCGTCGGCGACTGCGCTGGTCCTGCTGTTGTTTTCTTCTCTGCTCGTCGGCGTCTGCTCTGCTCATCGGTGTCTGCGACTGCGCTGGTCCTGCTGCTGTTTTCTGCTCTGCTCGTCGGTGACTGCGCTGATCCTGCTGCTGTTTTCTGCACTGCTAATTGGCGTCGGCGACTGCGCTGATCCTGCTGCTGTTTTCTGCTCTGCTCGTCGGCGTCAGTGACTGCACTGACCCTGCAGCTGTTTTCTGCTCTGCTTGTCGGCGTCGGCTACTGCGCTGTTCCTGCTGCTATTTTCTGCTCTGCTCATCGGCGTCAGCGACTGGGATGATCCTGCTGCTGTTTTCTGCTCTGCTCGTCTGCGTCAGCGAATGCGCTGATCCTGCTGCTGTTTTCTGCTCTGCTCGTCGCCCTCGGCGCCTGCGCTGGTCCTAATGTTGTTTTCTTCTCTGCTCGTCAGCGTCTGCTCTGCTCGTCGGCGTCTGCGCAGGTCCTGCTGATGTTTTCTGCTCTGCTCGTCGGCGACTGCGCTGGTCCTGCTGCTGTTTTCTTCTCTGCTCATCGGCGTCTGCTCTGCTCGTCGGCGTCTGCGACTGCGCTGGGCCTGCTGCTGTTTTCTGCTCTGCTCGTCGGCGACTGCGCTGGTCCTGCTGGTGTTTTCTGCACTGCTCATCGGCGTCGGCGACTGCGCTTGTCCTGCTGTTGTTTTCGCCTCTGCTCGTCGGCTTCTGCGACTGCGCATCTCCTGCTGCTGTATTTTGCTCTTCTCGTCGGCGTTGGCGACTGCGTTGATCCTGCTGCTGTTTTCTGCTCTGCTTATTGGTGTCAGCGACTGGGCTGATCCTGCTGCTGTTTTCTGCTCTGCTCGTCTGCGTCAGCGAATGCGCTGATCCTGCTGCTGTTTTCTGCACTGCTCATCGGCGTCAGCGACTGCGTTGATCCTGCTGCTGTTTTCTGCTCTGCTCATTGGCGTCTGCGACTGCGCATCTCCTGCCGATTTTTTCGGCTCTGCTCGTCGGTATCAGCGACTGGGCTGGTCCTGCTGTTGTTTTATGCTCTAATCGCCGGCGTCGGTGACTGCGCTGGTCCTGCTGCTGTTTTCTTCTCTGCTCGTCGGCGTCTGCTCTGCTCGTCGGCGTCTGCGCTGGTCCTGCTGCTGTTTTCTGCTCTGCTTGTCGGCGACTGCTCTGGTCCTGCAGTTGTTTTAGCCTCTGCTCATCGGCGTCTGCGACTGCGCTGGTCCTGCTGCTGTTTTCTGCTCTGCTCATCGGCGTCGGCTACTGCGCTGATCCTTCTGCTGTTTTCTGCTCTGCTTGTCTGCATCAGTGAATGCGCTGATCCTGCTGCTGTTTCCTGCTCTGCTCGTCGCCGTCGGCGACTGTGCTGGTCCTGCTGTTGTTTTCTGCTCTGATCGTCGGCGTCGGCGACTGCGCTGGTCCTGCTGCTGTTTTCTTCTCTGCTCGTCGGCGTCTGCTCTGCTCGTCGGCGTCTGCGACTGCGCTGGTCCTGCTGGTGTTTTCTGCACTGCTCATCGTGTCGGCGACTGCGTTGATCCTGCTGCTGTTTTCTGCTCTGCTCATTGGCGTCTGCGACTGCGCATCTCCTGCCGCTTTTTTCTGCTCTGCTCGTCGGCGTCAGCGACTGCGCTGATCCTGCTGCTGTTTTCTGCTCTGCTCGTTGGTGTCAGCGACTACGCTGATCCTGCTGCTGTTTTCTGCTCTGCTCGTCGGCGTCTGCGACTGCACTGTTCCTGCTGCTTTTTTTGCTCTGCTCGTCGGCGTCGGCGACTGTGCTGATCCTGCTGCTTTCTGCTCTGTTCGTGGGCATCTGCGACTGCGCTGATCCTGCTGCTGTTTTCTGCTCAGCTCATCGGCGTCGGCGACTGCTCTGGTCCTGCTGCTGTTTTCTTCTCTGCTCGTCGGCGTCAGCGACTGCGCTGGTCCTGCTGCTGTTTTCTGCTCTGCTCGTCGGCATCAGCGACTGCGCTGATGCTGTTTTCTGCTCTTCTCGTCGAGGTCAGCAACTGCGCTGATCCTGCTGCTGTTTTCTGCTCTGCTCGTCGCCGCCGGCGACTGCGCTCGTCCTGCTGTTGTTTTCTGCTCTGATCGTCGGCGTCGGCGACTGCGCTGGTCTTGCTGCTGTTTTCTGCTCTGCTCATCGGCGTCTGCTACTGCGCTGATCCTGCTGCTATTTTCTGCTCTGCTCATCGGCGTCAGCGACTGGGCTGATCCTGCTGCTGTTTTCTGCCCTGCTCGTCTGCGTCAGCGAATGCGCTGATCCTGCTGCTGTTTTCGGCTCTGCTCGTCGCCGTCAGCGCTGATCCTGCTGCTGTTCCCTGCTCTGCTCGTCGCCGTCGGCGACTGCGCTGGTCCTGCTGTTGTTTTCTTCTCTGCTCGTCGGCGTCTGCTCTGCTCATCGGTGTCTGCGACTGCGCTGGTCCTGCTGCTGTTTTCTGCTCTGCTCGTCGGTGACTGCGCTGATCCTGCTGCTGTTTTCTGCACTGCTAATTGGCGTCGGCGACTGCGCTGATCCTGCTGCTGTTTTCTGCTCTGCTCGTCGGCGTCAGTGACTGCACTGACCCTGCAGCTGTTTTCTGCTCTGCTTGTCGGCGTCGGCTACTGCGCTGTTCCTGCTGCTATTTTCTGCTCTGCTCATCGGCGTCAGCGACTGGGATGATCCTGCTGCTGTTTTCTGCTCTGCTCGTCTGCGTCAGCGAATGCGCTGATCCTGCTGCTGTTTTCTGCTCTGCTCGTCGCCCTCGGCGCCTGCGCTGGTCCTAATGTTGTTTTCTTCTCTGCTCGTCAGCGTCTGCTCTGCTCGTCGGCGTCTGCGCAGGTCCTGCTGATGTTTTCTGCTCTGCTCGTCGGCGACTGCGCTGGTCCTGCTGCTGTTTTCTTCTCTGCTCATCGGCGTCTGCTCTGCTCGTCGGCGTCTGCGACTGCGCTGGGCCTGCTGCTGTTTTCTGCTCTGCTCGTCGGCGACTGCGCTGGTCCTGCTGGTGTTTTCTGCACTGCTCATCGGCGTCGGCGACTGCGCTTGTCCTGCTGTTGTTTTCGCCTCTGCTCGTCGGCTTCTGCGACTGCGCATCTCCTGCTGCTGTATTTTGCTCTTCTCGTCGGCGTTGGCGACTGCGTTGATCCTGCTGCTGTTTTCTGCTCTGCTTATTGGTGTCAGCGACTGGGCTGATCCTGCTGCTGTTTTCTGCTCTGCTCGTCTGCGTCAGCGAATGCGCTGATCCTGCTGCTGTTTTCTGCACTGCTCATCGGCGTCAGCGACTGCGTTGATCCTGCTGCTGTTTTCTGCTCTGCTCGTTGGCGTCTGCGACTGCGCATCTCCTGCCGATTTTTTCGGCTCTGCTCGTCGGTATCAGCGACTGGGCTGGTCCTGCTGTTGTTTTATGCTCTAATCGCCGGCGTCGGTGACTGCGCTGGTCCTGCTGCTGTTTTCTTCTCTGCTCGTCGGCGTCTGCTCTGCTCGTCGGCGTCTGCGCTGGTCCTGCTGCTGTTTTCTGCTCTGCTTGTCGGCGACTGCTCTGGTCCTGCAGTTGTTTTAGCCTCTGCTCATCGGCGTCTGCGACTGCGCTGGTCTTGCTGCTGTTTTCTGCTCTGCTCATTGGCGTATGCGACTGTGCATCTCTTGCTGCTTTTTTCTGCTCTGCTCGTTGGCGTCAGCGACTGCGCTGAACCTAATGCTGTTTTCTGCTCTGATCGTCTGCGACTGCGCATCTCCTGCTGCTGTTTTTTGCTCTGCTCGTCTGCGTCAGCGACTGCGCTGATCCTGCTGCTGTTTTCTCCTCAGCTTGTCGGCGTCTGCGACTGCACTGGTGCTGCTGCTGTTTTCTGCTCTGCTCGTCGGTGACTGCGCTGATCCTGCTGTTGTTTTCTGCTCTGCTCGTAGGCGTCGGCGACTGCGCTGGTCCTGCTGCTGTTTTCTGCACTGCTCATCGGCGTCGGCGACTGCGCTTATCCTGCTGCTGTTTTCTGCTTTGCTAGTAGGCGTCGCCGACTGCGCTGGTCCTACTGCTGTTTTCTGCTCTGCTCGTCGGCGACTGCGCTGGTCCTGCTGCTGTTTTCTGCACTGCTCATCAGCGTCGGCGACTGTGTTGATCCTGCTGCTGTTTTCTGCTCTGCTCGTTGGCGTCTGCGACTGCGCATCTCCTGCTGCTTTTTTCTGCTCTGCTCGTCGGCGTCAGCGACTAGGCTGATCCTGCTGCTGTTTTCTGCTTTGCTCGTTGGTGTCAGCGACTACGCTGATCCTGCTGCTGTTTTCTGCTCTGCTCGTCGGCGTCTGCGACTGCGCTGTTCCTGCTGCTTTTTTTGCTCTGCTCGTCGGCGTCGGCGTCTGCGCTGATCCTGCTGCTTTCTGCTCTGTTCGTGGGCATCTGCGACTGCGCTGATCCTGCTGCTGTTTTCTGCTCAGCTCGTCGGCGTCGGCGACTGCTCTGGTCCTGCTGCTGTTTTCTTCTCTGCTCGTCGGCGTAGGCGACTGCGCTGGTCCTGCTGCTGTTTTCTGCTCTGCTCGTCGGCATCAGCGACTGCGCTGATGCTGTTTTCTGCTCTTCTCGTCGAGGTCAGCAACTACGCTGATCCTGCTGCTGTTTTCTGCTCTGCTCGTCGCCGCCGGCGACTGCGCTCGTCCTGCTGTTGTTTTCTGCTCTGATCGTCGGCGTCGGCGACTGCGCTGGTCTTGCTGCTGTTTTCTGCTCTGCTCATCGGCGTCTGCTACTGCGCTGATCCTGCTGCTATTTTCTGCTCTGCTCATCGGCGTCAGCGACTGGGCTGATCCTGCTGCTGTTTTCTGCCCTGCTCGTCTGCGTCAGCGAATGCGCTGATCCTGCTGCTGTTTTCGGCTCTGCTCGTCGCCGTCAGCGCTGATCCTGCTGCTGTTCCCTGCTCTGCTCGTCGCCGTCGGCGACTGCGCTGGTCCTGCTGTTGTTTTCTTCTCTGCTCGTCGGCGTCTGCTCTGCTCATCGGTGTCTGCGACTGCGCTGGTCCTGCTGCTGTTTTCTGCTCTGCTCGTCGGTGACTGCGCTGATCCTGCTGCTGTTTTCTGCACTGCTAATTGGCGTCGGCGACTGCGCTGATCCTGCTGCTGTTTTCTGCTCTGCTCGTCGGCGTCGGTGACTGCACTGACCCTGCAGCTGTTTTCTGCTCTGCTTGTCGGCGTCGGCTACTGCGCTGTTCCTGCTGCTGTTTTCTGCTTTGCTAGTAGGCATCGCCGACTGCGCTGGTCCTGCTGCTGTTTTCTGCTCTGCTCGTCGGCGACTGCGCTGGTCCTGCTGCTGTTTTCTGCACTGCTCATCAGCGTCGGCGACTGTGTTGATCCTGCTGCTGTTTTCTGCTCTGCTCGTTGGCGTCTGCGACTGCGCATCTCCTGCTGCTTTTTTCTGCTCTGCTCGTCGGCGTCAGCGACTGCGCTGATCCTGCTGCTGTTTTCTGCTCTGCTCGTTGGTGTCAGCGACTACGCTGATCCTGCTGCTGTTTTCTGCTCTGCTCGTCGGCGTCTGCGACTGCGCTGTTCCTGCAGCTTTTTTTGCTCTGCTCGTCGGCGTCGGCGACTGCGCTGATCCTGCTGCTTTCTGCTCTGTTCGTGGGCATCTGCGACTGCGCTGATCCTGCTGCTGTTTTCTGCTCAGCTCGTCGGCGTCGGCGACTGCTCTGGTCCTGCTGCTGTTTTCTTCTCTGCTCGTCGGCGTCGGCGACTGCGCTGGTCCTGCTGCTGTTTTCTGCTCTGCTCGTCGGCATCAGCGACTGCGCTGATGCTGTTTTCTGCTCTTCTCGTCGAGGTCAGCAACTGCGCTGATCCTGCTGCTGTTTTCTGCTCTGCTCGTCGCCGCCGGCGACTGCGCTCGTCCTGCTGTTGTTTTCTGCTCTGATCGTCGGCGTCGGCGACTGCGCTGGTCTTGCTGCTGTTTTCTGCTCTGCTCATCGGCGTCTGCTACTGCGCTGATCCTGCTGCTATTTTCTGCTCTGCTCATCGGCGTCAGCGACTGGGCTGATCCTGCTGCTGTTTTCTGCCCTGCTCGTCTGCGTCAGCGAATGCGCTGATCCTGCTGCTGTTTTCGGCTCTGCTCGTCGCCGTCAGCGCTGATCCTGCTGCTGTTCCCTGCTCTGCTCGTCGCCGTCGGCGACTGCGCTGGTCCTGCTGTTGTTTTCTTCTCTGCTCGTCGGCGTCTGCTCTGCTCATCGGTGTCTGCGACTGCGCTGGTCCTGCTGCTGTTTTCTGCTCTGCTCGTCGGTGACTGCGCTGATCCTGCTGCTGTTTTCTGCACTGCTAATTGGCGTCGGCGACTGCGCTGATCCTGCTGCTGTTTTCTGCTCTGCTCGTCGGCGTCAGTGACTGCACTGACCCTGCAGCTGTTTTCTGCTCTGCTTGTCGGCGTCGGGTACTGCGCTGTTCCTGCTGCTATTTTCTGCTCTGCTCATCGGCGTCAGCGACTGGGATGATCCTGCTGCTGTTTTCTGCTCTGCTCGTCTGCGTCAGCGAATGCGCTGATCCTGCTGCTGTTTTCTGCTCTGCTCGTCGCCCTCGGCGCCTGCGCTGGTCCTAATGTTGTTTTCTTCTCTGCTCGTCAGCGTCTGCTCTGCTCGTCGGCGTCTGCGCAGGTCCTGCTGATGTTTTCTGCTCTGCTCGTCGGCGACTGCGCTGGTCCTGCTGCTGTTTTCTTCTCTGCTCGTCGGCGTCTGCTCTGCTCGTCGGCGTCTGCGACTGCGCTGGGCCTGCTGCTGTTTTCTGCTCTGCTCGTCGGCGACTGCGCTGGTCCTGCTGGTGTTTTCTGCACTGCTCATCGGCGTCGGCGACTGCGCTTGTCCTGCTGTTGTTTTCGCCTCTGCTCGTCGGCTTCTGCGACTGCGCATCTCCTGCTGCTGTATTTTGCTCTTCTCGTCGGCGTTGGCGACTGCGTTGATCCTGCTGCTGTTTTCTGCTCTGCTTATTGGTGTCAGCGACTGGGCTGATCCTGCTGCTGTTTTCTGCTCTGCTCGTCTGCGTCAGCGAATGCGCTGATCCTGCTGCTGTTTTCTGCACTGCTCATCGGCGTCAGCGACTGCGTTGATCCTGCTGCTGTTTTCTGCTCTGCTCGTTGGCGTCTGCGACTGCGCATCTCCTGCCGATTTTTTCGGCTCTGCTCGTCAGTATCAGCGACTGGGCTGGTCCTGCTGTTGTTTTATGCTCTAATCGCCGGCGTCGGTGACTGCGCTGGTCCTGCTGCTGTTTTCTTCTCTGCTCGTCGGCGTCTGCTCTGCTCGTCGGCGTCTGCGCTGGTCCTGCTGCTGTTTTCTGCTCTGCTCGTCGGCGACTGCTCTGGTCCTGCAGTTGTTTTAGCCTCTGCTCATCGGCGTCTGCGACTGCGCTGGTCTTGCTGCTTTTTTCTGCTCTGCTCGTTGGCGTCAGCGACTGCGCTGAACCTAATGCTGTTTTCTGCTCTGATCGTCTGCGACTGCGCATCTCCTGCTGCTGTTTTTTGCTCTGCTCGTCTGCGTCAGCGACTGCGCTGATCCTGCTGCTGTTTTCTCCTCAGCTTGTCGGCGTCTGCGACTGCACTGGTGCTGCTGCTGTTTTCTGCTCTGCTCGTCGGAGACTGCGCTGATCCTGCTGTTGTTTTCTGCTCTGCTCGTAGGCGTCGGCGACTGCGCTGGTCCTGCTGCTGTTTTCTGCACTGCTCATCGGCGTCGGCGACTGCGCTTATCCTGCTGCTGTTTTCTGCTTTGCTAGTAGGCGTCGCCGACTGCGCTGGTCCTACTGCTGTTTTCTGCTCTGCTCGTCGGCGACTGCGCTGGTCCTGCTGCTGTTTTCTACACTGCTCATCAGCGTCGGCGACTGTGTTGATCCTGCTGCTGTTTTCTGCTCTGCTCGTTGGCGTCTGCGACTGCGCATCTCCTGCTGCTTTTTTCTGCTCTGCTCGTCGGCGTCAGCGACTAGGCTGATCCTGCTGCTGTTTTCTGCTTTGCTCGTTGGTGTCAGCGACTACGCTGATCCTGCTGCTGTTTTCTGCTCTGCTCGTCGGCGTCTGCGACTGCGCTGTTCCTGCTGCTTTTTTTGCTCTGCTCGTCGGCGTCGGCGTCTGCGCTGATCCTGCTGCTTTCTGCTCTGTTCGTGGGCATCTGCGACTGCGCTGATCCTGCTGCTGTTTTCTGCTCAGCTCGTCGGCGTCGGCGACTGCTCTGGTCCTGCTGCTGTTTTCTTCTCTGCTCGTCGGCGTAGGCGACTGCGCTGGTCCTGCTGCTGTTTTCTGCTCTGCTCGTCGGCATCAGCGACTGCGCTGATGCTGTTTTCTGCTCTTCTCGTCGAGGTCAGCAACTACGCTGATCCTGCTGCTGTTTTCTGCTCTGCTCGTCGCCGCCGGCGACTGCGCTCGTCCTGCTGTTGTTTTCTGCTCTGATCGTCGGCGTCGGCGACTGCGCTGGTCTTGCTGCTGTTTTCTGCTCTGCTCATCGGCGTCTGCTACTGCGCTGATCCTGCTGCTATTTTCTGCTCTGCTCATCGGCGTCAGCGACTGGGCTGATCCTGCTGCTGTTTTCTGCCCTGCTCGTCTGCGTCAGCGAATGCGCTGATCCTGCTGCTGTTTTCGGCTCTGCTCGTCGCCGTCAGCGCTGATCCTGCTGCTGTTCCCTGCTCTGCTCGTCGCCGTCGGCGACTGCGCTGGTCCTGCTGTTGTTTTCTTCTCTGCTCGTCGGCGTCTGCTCTGCTCATCGGTGTCTGCGACTGCGCTGGTCCTGCTGCTGTTTTCTGCTCTGCTCGTCGGTGACTGCGCTGATCCTGCTGCTGTTTTCTGCACTGCTAATTGGCGTCGGCGACTGCGCTGATCCTGCTGCTGTTTTCTGCTCTGCTCGTCGGCGTCGGTGACTGCACTGACCCTGCAGCTGTTTTCTGCTCTGCTTGTCGGCGTCGGCTACTGCGCTGTTCCTGCTGCTGTTTTCTGCTTTGCTAGTAGGCGTCGCCGACTGCGCTGGTCCTGCTGCTGTTTTCTGCTCTGCTCGTCGGCGACTGCGCTGGTCCTGCTGCTGTTTTCTGCACTGCTCATCAGCGTCGGCGACTGTGTTGATCCTGCTGCTGTTTTCTGCTCTGCTCGTTGGCGTCTGCGACTGCGCATCTCCTGCTGCTTTTTTCTGCTCTGCTCGTCGGCGTCAGCGACTGCGCTGATCCTGCTGCTGTTTTCTGCTCTGCTCGTTGGTGTCAGCGACTACGCTGATCCTGCTGCTGTTTTCTGCTCTGCTCGTCGGCGTCTGCGACTGCGCTGTTCCTGCTGCTTTTTTTGCTCTGCTCGTCGGCGTCGGCGACTGCGCTGATCCTGCTGCTTTCTGCTCTGTTCGTGGGCATCTGCGACTGCGCTGATCCTGCTGCTGTTTTCTGCTCAGCTCGTCGGCGTCGGCGACTGCTCTGGTCCTGCTGCTGTTTTCTTCTCTGCTCGTCGGCGTCGGCGACTGCGCTGGTCCTGCTGCTGTTTTCTGCTCTGCTCGTCGGCATCAGCGACTGCGCTGATGCTGTTTTCTGCTCTTCTCGTCGAGGTCAGCAACTGCGCTGATCCTGCTGCTGTTTTCTGCTCTGCTCGTCGCCGCCGGCGACTGCGCTCGTCCTGCTGTTGTTTTCTGCTCTGATCGTCTGCGTCGGCGACTGCGCTGGTCTTGCTGCTGTTTTCTGCTCTGCTCATCGGCGTCTGCTACTGCGCTGATCCTGCTGCTATTTTCTGCTCTGCTCATCGGCGTCAGCGACTGGGCTGATCCTGCTGCTGTTTTCTGCCCTGCTCGTCTGCGTCAGCGAATGCGCTGATCCTGCTGCTGTTTTCGGCTCTGCTCGTCGCCGTCAGCGCTGATCCTGCTGCTGTTCCCTGCTCTGCTCGTCGCCGTCGGCGACTGCGCTGGTCCTGCTGTTGTTTTCTTCTCTGCTCGTCGGCGTCTGCTCTGCTCATCGGTGTCTGCGACTGCGCTGGTCCTGCTGCTGTTTTCTGCTCTGCTCGTCGGTGACTGCGCTGATCCTGCTGCTGTTTTCTGCACTGCTAATTGGCGTCGGCGACTGCGCTGATCCTGCTGCTGTTTTCTGCTCTGCTCGTCGGCGTCGGTGACTGCACTGACCCTGCAGCTGTTTTCTGCTCTGCTTGTCGGCGTCGGCTACTGCGCTGTTCCTGCTGCTATTTTCTGCTCTGCTCATTGGCGTCAGCGACTGGGATGATCCTGCTGCTGTTTTCTGCTCTGCTCGTCTGCGTCAGCGAATGCGCTGATCCTGCTGCTGTTTTCTGCTCTGCTCGTCGCCCTCGGCGCCTGCGCTGGTCCTAATGTTGTTTTCTTCTCTGCTCGTCAGCGTCTGCTCTGCTCGTCGGCGTCTGCGACTGCGCTGGTCCTGCTGCTGTTTTCTGCTCTGCTCGTCGGCGACTGCGCAGGTCCTGCTGATGTTTTCTGCTCTGCTCGTCGGCGACTGCGCTGGTCCTGCTGCTGTTTTCTTCTCTGCTCGTCGGCGTCTGCTCTGCTCGTCGGCGTCTGCGACTGCGCTGGGCCTGCTGCTGTTTTCTGCTCTGCTCGTCGGCGACTGCGCTGGTCCTGCTGGTGTTTTCTGCACTGCTCATCGGCGTCGGCGACTGCGCTGGTCCTGCTGTTGTTTTCGCCTCTGCTCGTCGGCTTCTGCGACTGCGCATCTCCTGCTGCTGTATTTTGCTCTTCTCGTCGGCGTTGGCGACTGCGCTGATCCTGCTGCTGTTTTCTGCTCTGCTTATTGGCGTCAGCGACTGGGCTGATCCTGCTGCTGTTTTCTGCTCTGCTCGTCTGCGTCAGCGAATGCGCTGATCCTGCTGCTGTTTTCTGCACTGCTCATCGGCGTCAGCGACTGCGTTGATCCTGCTGCTGTTTTCTGCTCTGCTCATTGGCGTCTGCGACTGCGCATCTCCTGCCGATTTTTTCGGCTCTGCTCGTCGGCATCAGCGACTGGGCTGGTCCTGCTGTTGTTTTATGCTCTAATCGCCGGCGTCGGCGACTGCGCTGGTCCTGCTGCTGTTTTCTTCTCTGCTCGTCGGCGTCTGCTCTGCTCGTCGGCGTCTGCGCTGGTCCTGCTGCTGTTTTCTGCTCTGCTCGTCGGCGACTGCTCTGGTCCTGCAGTTGTTTTCGCCTCTGCTCATCGGCGTCTGCGACTGCGCTGGTCTTGCTGCTGTTTTCTGCTCTGCTCATTGGCGTCTGCGACTGTGCATCTCTTGCTGCTTTTTTCTGCTCTGCTCGTTGGCGTCAGCAACTGCGCTGAACCTAATGCTGTTTTCTGCTCTGATCGTCTGCGACTGCGCATCTCCTGCTGCTGTTTTTTGCTCTGCTCGTCTGCGTCAGCGACTGCGCTGGTCCTGCTGCTGTTTTCTGCTCTGCTCGTCGGCATCAGCGACTGCGCTGATGCTGTTTTCTGCTCTTCTCGTCGAGGTCAGCAACTACGCTGATCCTGCTGCTGTTTTCTGCTCTGCTCGTCGCCGCCGGCGACTGCGCTCGTCCTGCTGTTGTTTTCTGCTCTGATCGTCGGCGTCGGCGACTGCGCTGGTCTTGCTGCTGTTTTCTGCTCTGCTCATCGGCGTCTGCTACTGCGCTGATCCTGCTGCTATTTTCTGCTCTGCTCATCGGCGTCAGCGACTGGGCTGATCCTGCTGCTGTTTTCTGCCCTGCTCGTCTGCGTCAGCGAATGCGCTGATCCTGCTGCTGTTTTCGGCTCTGCTCGTCGCCGTCAGCGCTGATCCTGCTGCTGTTCCCTGCTCTGCTCGTCGCCGTCGGCGACTGCGCTGGTCCTGCTGTTGTTTTCTTCTCTGCTCGTCGGCGTCTGCTCTGCTCATCGGTGTCTGCGACTGCGCTGGTCCTGCTGCTGTTTTCTGCTCTGCTCGTCGGTGACTGCGCTGATCCTGCTGCTGTTTTCTGCTCTGCTCGTCGGCGTCGGTGACTGCACTGACCCTGCAGCTGTTTTCTGCTCTGCTTGTCGGCGCCGGCTACTGCGCTGTTCCTGCTGCTATTTTCTGCTCTGCTCATCGGCGTCAGCGACTGGGATGATCCTGCTGCTGTTTTCTGCTCTGCTCGTCTGCGTCAGCGAATGCGCTGATCCTGCTGCTGTTTTCTGCTCTGCTCGTCGCCGTCGGCGCCTGCGCTGGTCCTAATGTTGTTTTCTTCTCTGCTCGTCAGTGTCTGCGACTGCGCTGGTCCTGCTGCTGTTTTCTGCTCTGCTCGTCGGCGACTGCGCAGGTCCTGCTGATGTTTTCTGCTCTGCTCGTCGGCGACTGCGCTGGTCCTGCTGCTGTTTTCTTCTCTGCTCGTCGGCGTCTGCTCTGCTCGTCGGCGTCTGCGACTGCGCTGGGCCTGCTGCTGTTTTCTGCTCTGCTCGTCGGCGACTGCGCTGGTCCTGCTGGTGTTTTCTGCACTGCTCATCGGCGTCGGCGACTGCGCTGGTCCTGCTGTTGTTTTCGCCTCTGCTCGTCGGCTTCTGCGACTGCGCATCTCCTGCTGCTGTATTTTGCTCTTCTCGTCGGCGTTGGCGACTGCGCTGATCCTGCTGCTGTTTTCTGCTCTGCTTATTGGCGTCAGCGACTGGGCTGATCCTGCTGCTGTTTTCTGCTCTGCTCGTCTGCGTCAGCGAATGCGCTGATCCTGCTGCTGTTTTCTGCACTGCTCATCGGCGTCAGCGACTGCGTTGATCCTGCTGCTGTTTTCTGCTCTGCTCGTTGGCGTCTGCGACTGCGCATCTCCTGCCGATTTTTTCGGCTCTGCTCATCGGCATCAGCGCCTGGGCTGGTCCTGCTGTTGTTTTATGCTCTAATCGCCGGCGTCGGCGACTGCGCTGGTCCTGCTGCTGTTTTTTTCTCTGCTCGTCGGCGTCTGCTCTACTCGTCGGCGTCTGCGCTGGTCCTGCTGCTGTTTTCTGCTCTGCTCGTCTGCGACTGCTCTGGTCCTGCAGTTGTTTTCGCCTCTGCTCATCGGCGTCTGCGACTGCGCTGGTCTTGCTGCTGTTTTCTGCTCTGCTCATTGGCGTCTGCGACTGTGCATCTCTTGCTGCTTTTTTCTGCTCTGCTCGTTGGCGTCAGCGACTGCGCTGAACCTAATGCTGTTTTCTGCTCTGATCGTCTGCGACTGCGCATCTCCTGCTGCTGTTTTTTGCTCTGCTCGTCTGCGTCAGCGACTGCGCTGATCCTGCTGCTGTTTTCTCCTCAGCTTGTCGGCGTCTGCGACTGCACTGGTGCTGCTGCTGTTTTCTGCTCTGCTCGTCGGTGACTGCGCTGATCCTGCTGTTGTTTTCTGCTCTGCTTGTAGGCGTCGGCGACTGCGCTGGTCCTGCTGCTGTTTTCTGCACTGCTCATCGGCGTCGGCGACTGCGCTGATCCTGCTGCTGTTTTCTGCTTTGCTAGTAGGCGTCGCCATCTGCGCTGGTCCTGCTGCTGTTTTCTGCTCTGCTCGTCGGCGACTGCGCTGGTCCTGCTGCTGTTTTCTGCACTGCTCATCAGCGTCGGCGACTGTGTTGATCCTGCTGCTGTTTTCTGCTCTGCTCGTTGGCGTCTGCGACTGCGCATCTCCTGCTGCTTTTTTCTGCTCTGCTCGTCGGCGTCAGCGACTGCGCTGATCCTGCTGCTGTTTTCTGCTCTGCTCGTTGGTGTCAGCGACTACGCTGATCCTGCTGCTGTTTTCTGCTCTGCTCGTCGGCGTCTGCGACTGCGCTGTTCCTGCTGCTTTTTTTGCTCTGCTCGTCGGCGTCGGTGGCTGCGCTGATCCTGCTGCTTTCTGCTCTGTTCGTGGGCATCTGCGACTGCGCTGATCCTGCTGCTGTTTTCTGCTCAGCTCGTTGGCGTCGGCGACTGCTCTGGTCCTGCTGCTGTTTTCTTCTCTGCTCGTCGGCGTCGGCGACTGCGCTGGTCCTGCTGCTGTTTTCTGCTCTGCTCGTCGGCATCAGCGACTGCGCTGATGCTGTTTTCTGCTCTTCTCGTCGAGGTCAGCAACTGCGCTGATCCTGCTGCTGTTTTCTGCTCTGCTCGTCGCCGCCGGCGACTGCGCTCGTCCTGCTGTTGTTTTCTGCTCTGATCGTCGGCGTCGGCGACTGCGCTGGTCGTGCTGCTGTTTTCTGCTCTGCTCATCGGCGTCTGCTACTGCGCTGATCCTGCTGCTATTTTCTGTTCTGCTCATCGGCGTCAGCGACTGGGCTGATCCTGCTGCTGTTTTCTGCCCTGCTCGTCTGCGTCAGCGAATGCGCTGATCCTGCTGCTGTTTTCGGCTCTGCTCGTCGCCGTCGGCGACTGCGCTGGTCCTGCTGTTGTTTTCTTCTCTGCTCGTCGGCGTCTGCTCTGCTCATCGGTGTCTGCGACTGCGCTGGTCCTGCTGCTGTTTTCTGCTCTGCTCGTCGGTGACTGCGCTGATCCTGCTGCTGTTTTCTGCACTGCTAATTGGCGTCGGCGACTGCGCTGATCCTGCTGCTGTTTTCTGCTCTGCTCGTCGGCGTCGGTGACTGCACTGACCCTGCAGCTGTTTTCTGCTCTGCTTGTCGGCGTCGGCTACTGCGCTGTTCCTGCTGCTATTTTCTGCTCTGCTCATCGGCGTCAGCGACTGGGATGATCCTGCTGCTGTTTTCTGCTCTGCTTGTCTGCGTCAGCGAATGCGCTGATCCTGCTGCTGTTTTCTGCTCTGCTCGTCGCCGTCGGCGCCTGCGCTGGTCCTAATGTTGTTTTCTTCTCTGCTCGTCAGCGTCTGCTCTGCTCGTCGGCGTCTGCGACTGCGCTGGTCCTGCTGCTGTTTTCTGCTCTGCTCGTCGGCGACTGCGCAGGTCCTGCTGATGTTTTCTGCCCTGCTCGTCGGCGACTGCGCAGGTCCTGCTGATGTTTTCTGCTCTGCTCGTCGGCGACTGCACTGGTCCTCCTGCTGTTTTCTGCTCTGCTCGTCGGCGACTGCGCTGGTTCTGCTGCTGTTTTCTGCACTGCTCATCGGCGTCGGCGACTGTGCTGGTCCTGCTGTTGTTTTCGCCTCTGATCGTCGGCGTCTGCTTTGCTCGTCGGCGTCTGCGACTGCGCAGGTCCTGCTGCTGTTTTCTGCTCTGCTCATCGGCGTCAGCGACTGGGATGATCCTGCTGTTGTTTTCTGCTCTGATTGTCGGCGTCGGCGACTGCGCTGGTCCTGCTGCTGTTTTCTGCTCTGCTCGTCGGCGTCGGCGGCTGCACTGACCCTGCTGCTGTTTTCTGCTCTGCTTGTCGGCGATGGCTACTGCGCTGTTCCTGCTGCTATTTTCTGCTCTGCTCATCGGCGTCGGCGACTGCGCTGATCCTGCTGCTGTTTTCTGCTCTGCTCGTAGGCGTCGGCGACTGCGCTGGTCATGCTGCTGTTTTCTGCACTGCTCATCGGCGTCGGCGACTGCAATGATCCTGCTGCTGTTTTCTGCTCTGCTCGTAGGCGTCGCCGACTGCTCTGGTCCTGCTGTTGTTTTCGCCTCTGCTCGTCTGCGTCTGCTCTGCTCGTCGGCGTCTGCGACTGCGCTGTTCCTGCTGTTGTTTTCGCCTCTGCTCGTCTGCGTCTGCTCTGCTCGTCTGCGTCTGCGACTGCGCTGGTCCTGCTGCTGTTTTCTGCTCTGCTCGTCGGCGACTGCGCTGGTCTTGCTGCTGTTTTCTGCACTGCTCACTGGCATCTGCAACTGTGCTGATCCTGCTGCTGTTTTCTGCTCTGCTCGTAGGCGTCAGCGACTGCGCTGGTCCTGCTGCTGTTTTCTGCACTGCTCATCGGAGTCTGCGACTGCGCTGGTCCTGCTGCTGTTTTCTGCACTGCTCATTGGCGTCTGCGACTGCGCATCTCCTGCTGCTTTTTTCTGCTAGGCTCGTCGGCGTCAGCGACTGCGCTGAACCTGCTGCTGTTTTCTACTCTGATCGTCTGCGACTGCGCATCTCCTGCTGCTGTTTTTTGCTCTGCTCGTCGGCATCAGCAACTGCGCTGATCCTGCTGCTGTTTTCTGCTCTGCTCGTCGGCGTCTGCACATCTCCTGCTGCTGTTTTTTGCTCTGCTCGTCGGCGTCGGCTACTGCGCTGATCCTGCTGCTGTTTTCTGCTCTGCTCGTCGGCGTCTGCGCATCTCCTGCTGCTGTTTTTTGCTCTGCTCGTCGGCGTCGGCTACTGCGCTGATCCTGCTGCTGTTTTCTGCTCTGCTTGTCTGCGTCAGCAAATGCACTGATCCTGCTGCTGTTTCCTGCTCTGCTCGTCGCCGTCGGCGACTGCGCTGGTCTTGCTGTTGTTTTCTGCTCTGATCGTCGGCGAATGCGCTGGTCATGCTGCTGTTTTCTTCTCTGCTTGTCGGCGTCTGTTCTGCTCGTCGGAGTCTGCGACTGCGCTGGTCCTGCTGCTGTTTTCTGCTCTGCTCATCGGCGACTGCGCTGGTCCTGCTGGTGTTTTCTGCACTGCTCATCGGCGTCGGCGACTGCGCTGGTCCTGCTGCTGTTTTCTGCTCTGCTCGTCAGCGACTGCGCTGGTCCTACTGCTTTTTTCTGCACAGCTCATCGGCGTCGGCGACTGTGCTGATCCTGCTGCTGTTTTCTGCTCTGCTCGTAGGCGTCGGCGACTGCGCTGGTCCTTCTGCTGTTTTCTGCAGTAATCATCGGCGTCGGCGACTGCGCTGATCCTGCTGATATTTTCTGCTCTGCTCGTCGGCGACTGCGCTGGACCTGCTGCTGTTTTCTGCACTGCTCATCGGCGTCGGCGACTGCGTTGATCCTGCTGCTGTTTTCTGCTCTGCTCGTTGGCGTCTGCGACTGCGCATCTCCTGCCGCTTTTTTCTGCTCTGCTCGTCGGCGTCAGCGACTGCGCTGATCCTGCTGCTGTTTCCTGCTCTGCTTGTCTGCGTCGGCGAATGCGCTGATCCTGCTGCTATTTTCTGCTCTGCTCGTCGGCGTCGGCGGCTGCACTGACCCTGCTGCTGTTTTCTGCTCTGCTTGTCGGCGTCGGCTACTGCGCTGTTCCTGCTGCTATTTTCTGCTCTGCTCATCGGCGTCGGCGACTGCGCTGATCCTGCTGCTGTTTTCTGCTCTGCTCGTAGGCGTCGGCGACTGCGCTGGTCATGCTGCTGTTTTCTGCACTGCTCATCGGCGTCGGCGACTGCGATGATCCTGCTGCTGTTTTCTGCTCTGCTCGTAGGCGTCGCCGACTGCTCTGGTCCTGCTGGTGTTTTCGCCTCTGCTCGTCTGCGTCTGCTCAGCTCGTCGGCGTCTGCGACTGCGCTGTTCCTGCTGTTGTTTTCGCCTCTGCTCGTCTGCGTCTGCTCTGCTCGTCGGCGTCTGTGACTGCGCTGGTCCTGCTGCTGTTTTCTGCTCTGCTCGTCGGCGACTGCGCTGGTCCTGCTGCTCTTTTCTTCACTGCTCACTGTCGTCTGCAACTGTGCTGATCCTGCTGCTGTTTTCTGCTCTGCTCGTAGGCGTCGGCGACTGCGCTGGTCCTGCTGCTGTTTTCTGCACTGCTCATCGGAGTCTGCGACTGCGCTGGTCCTGCTGCTGTTTTCTGCACTGCTCATTGGCGTCTGCGACTGCGCATCTCCTGCTGCTTTTTTCTGCTAGGCTCGTCGGCGTCAGCGACTGCGCTGAACCTGCTGCTGTTTTCTACTCTGATCGTCTGCGACTGCGCATCTCCTGCTGCTGTTTTTTGCTCTGCTCGTAGGCATCAGCGACTGCGCTGATCCTGCTGCTGTTTTCTGCTCTGCTCGTCGGCGTCTGCGCATCTCCTGCTGCTGTTTTTTGCTCTGCTCGTCGGCGTCGGCTACTGCGCTGATCCTGCTGCTGATATCTGCTCTGCTTGTCTGCGTCAGCGAATGCGCTGATCCTGCTGCTGTTTCCTGCTCTGCTCGTCGCCGTCGGCGACTGCGCTGGTCTTGCTGTTGTTTTCTGCTCTGATCGTCGGCGACTGCGCTGGTCATGCTGCTGTTTTCTTCTCTGCTTGTCGGCGTCTGTTCTGCTCGTCGGAGTCTGCGACTGCGCTGGTCCTGCTGCTGTTTTCTGCTCTGCTCATCGGCGACTGCGCTGGTCCTGCTGGTGTTTTCTGCACTGCTCATCGGCGTCGGCGACTGCGCTGGTCCTGCTGCTGTTTTCTGCTCTGCTCGTCAGCGACTGCGCTGGTCCTACTGCTTTTTTCTGCACAGCTCACCGGCGTCGGCGACTGTGCTGATCCTGCTGCTGTTTTCTGCTCTGCTCGTAGGCGTCGGCGACTGCGCTGGTCCTTCTGCTGTTTTCTGCAGTAATCATCGGCGTCGGCGACTGCGCTGATCCTGCTGATGTTTTCTGCTCTGCTCGTCGGCGACTGCGCTGGACCTGCTGCTGTTTTCTGCACCGCTCATCGGCGTCGGTGACTGCGTTGATCCTGCTGCTGTTTTCTGCTCTGCTCGTTGGCGTCTGCGACTGCGCATCTCCTGCCGCTTTTTTCTGCTCTGCTCGTCGGCGTCAGCGACTGCGCTGATCCTGCTGCTGTTTCCTGCTCTGCTTGTCTGCGTCGGCGAATGCGCTGATCCTGCTGCTGTTTCCTGCTCTGCTCGTCGCCGTCGGCGACTGCGCTGGTCCTGCTATTGTTTTCTGCTCTGATCGCCGGTGACTGCGCTGGTATTGCTGCTGTTTTCTTCTCTGCTTGTCGGCGTCTGCTCTGCTCGTCGGCGTCTGCGACTGCGCTGGTCCTGCTGCTGTTTTCTGCTCTGCTCATCGTCGACTGCGCTGGTCCTGCTGTTGTTTTCGCCTCTGATCGTCGGCGTCTGCGACTGCGCTGTTCCTGCTGCTTTTTTTGCTCTGCTGGTCGGCGTCGGTGACTGCGCTGATCCTGCTGCTTTCTGCTCTGTTCGTGGGCATCTGCGACTGCGCTGATCCTGCTGCTGTTTTCTGCTCAGCTCGTTGGCGTCGGCGACTGCTCTGGTCCTGCTGCTGTTTTCTTCTCTGCTCGTCGGCGTCGGCGACTGCGCTGGTCCTGCTGCTGTTTTCTGCTCTGCTCGTCGGCATCAGCGACTGCGCTGATGCTGTTTTCTGCTCTTCTCGTCGAGGTCAGCAACTGCGCTGATCCTGCTGCTGTTTTCTGCTCTGCTCGTCGCCGCCGGCGACTGCGCTCGTCCTGCTGTTGTTTTCTGCTCTGATCGTCGGCGTCGGCGACTGCGCTGGTCGTGCTGCTGTTTTCTGCTCTGCTCATCGGCGTCTGCTACTGCGCTGATCCTGCTGCTATTTTCTGTTCTGCTCATCGGCGTCAGCGACTGGGCTGATCCTGCTGCTGTTTTCTGCCCTGCTCGTCTGCGTCAGCGAATGCGCTGATCCTGCTGCTGTTTTCGGCTCTGCTCGTCGCCGTCGGCGACTGCGCTGGTCCTGCTGTTGTTTTCTTCTCTGCTCGTCGGCGTCTGCTCTGCTCATCGGTGTCTGCGACTGCGCTGGTCCTGCTGCTGTTTTCTGCTCTGCTCGTCGGTGACTGCACTGATCCTGCTGCTGTTTTCTGCACTGCTAATTGGCGTCGGCGACTGCGCTGATCCTGCTGCTGTTTTCTGCTCTGCTCGTCGGCGTCGGTGACTGCACTGACCCTGCAGCTGTTTTCTGCTCTGCTTGTCGGCGTCGGCTACTGTGCTGTTCCTGCTGCTATTTTCTGCTCTGCTCATCGGCGTCAGCGACTGGGATGATCCTGCTGCTGTTTTCTGCTCTGCTCGTCGCCGTCGGCGCCTGCGCTGGTCCTAATGTTGTTTTCTTCTCTGCTCGTCAGCGTCTGCTCTGCTCGTCGGCGTCTGCGACTGCGCTGGTCCTGCTGCTGTTTTCTGCTCTGCTCGTCGGCGACTGCGCAGGTCCTGCTGATGTTTTCTGCCCTGCTCGTCGGCGACTGCGCAGGTCCTGCTGATGTTTTCTGCTCTGCTCGTCGGCGACTGCACTGGTCCTGCTGCTGTTTTCTGCTCTGCTCGTCGGCGACTGCGCTGGTTCTGCTGCTGTTTTCTGCACTGCTCATCGGCGTCGGCGACTGCGCTGGTCCTGCTGTTGTTTTCGCCTCTGATCGTCGGCGTCTGCTTTGCTCGTCGGCGTCTGCGACTGCGCAGGTCCTGCTGCTGTTTTCTGCTCTGCTCATCGGCGTCAGCGACTGGGATGATCCTGCTGTTGTTTTCTGCTCTGATTGTCGGCGTCGGCGACTGCGCTGGTCCTGCTGCTGTTTTCTGCTCTGCTCGTCGGCGTCGGCGGCTGCACTGACCCTGCTGCTGTTTTCTGCTCTGCTTGTCGGCCTCGGCTACTGCGCTGTTCCTGCTGCTATTTTCTGCTCTGCTCATCGGCGTCGGCGACTGCGCTGATCCTGCTGCTGTTTTCTGCTCTGCTCGTAGGCGTCGGCGACTGCGCTGGTCATGCTGCTGTTTTCTGCACTGCTCATCGGCGTCGGCGACTGCGATGATCCTGCTGCTGTTTTCTGCTCTGCTCGTAGGCGTCGCCGACTGCTCTGGTCCTGCTGTTGTTTTCGCCTCTGCTCGTCTGCGTCTGCTCTGCTCGTCGGCGTCTGCGACTGCGCTGTTCCTGCTGTTGTTTTCGCCTCTGCTCGTCTGCGTCTGCTCTGCTCGTCTGCGTCTGCGACTGCGCTGGTCCTGCTGCTGTTTTCTGCTCTGCTCGTCGGCGACTGCGCTGGTCTTGCTGCTGTTTTCTGCACTGCTCACTGGCATCTGCAACTGTGCTGATCCTGCTGCTGTTTTCTGCTCTGCTCGTAGGCGTCAGCGACTGCGCTGGTCCTGCTGCTGTTTTCTGCACTGCTCATCGGAGTCTGCGACTGCGCTGGTCCTGCTGCTGTTTTCTGCACTGCTCATTGGCGTCTGCGACTGCGCATCTCCTGCTGCTTTTTTCTGCTAGGCTCGTCGGCGTCAGCGACTGCGCTGAACCTGCTGCTGTTTTCTACTCTGATCGTCTGCGACTGCGCATCTCCTGCTGCTGTTTTTTGCTCTGCTCGTCGGCATCAGCAACTGCGCTGATCCTGCTGCTGTTTTCTGCTCTGCTCGTCGGCGTCTGCGCATCTCCTGCTGCTGTTTTTTGCTCTGCTCGTCGGCGTCGGCTACTGCGCTGATCCTGCTGCTGTTTTCTGCTCTGCTCGTCGGCGTCTGCGCATCTCCTGCTGCTGTTTTTTGCTCTGCTCGTCGGCGTCGGCTACTGCGCTGATCCTGCTGCTGTTTTCTGCTCTGCTTGTCTGCGTCAGCAAATGCACTGATCCTGCTGCTGTTTCCTGCTCTGCTCGTCGCCGTCGGCGACTGCGCTGGTCTTGCTGTTGTTTTCTGCTCTGATCGTCGGCGAATGCGCTGGTCATGCTGCTGTTTTCTTCTCTGCTTGTCGGCGTCTGTTCTGCTCGTCGGAGTCTGCGACTGCGCTGGTCCTGCTGCTGTTTTCTGCTCTGCTCATCGGCGACTGCGCTGGTCCTGCTGGTGTTTTCTGCACTGCTCATCGGCGTCGGCGACTGCGCTGGTCCTGCTGCTGTTCTCTGCTCGTCAGCGACTGCGCTGGTCCTACTGCTTTTTTCTGCACAGCTCATCGGCGTCGGCGACTGTGCTGATCCTGCTGCTGTTTTCTGCTCTGCTCGTAGGCGTCGGCGACTGCGCTGGTCCTTCTGCTGTTTTCTGCAGTAATCATCGGCGTCGGCGACTGCGCTGATCCTGCTGATGTTTTCTGCTCTGCTCGTCGGCGCCTGCGCTGGACCTGCTGCTGTTTTCTGCACTGCTCATCGGCGTCGGCGACTGCGTTGATCCTGCTGCTGTTTTCTGCTCTGCTCGTTGGCGTCTGCGACTGCCCATCTCCTGCCGCTTTTTTCTGCTCTGCTCGTCGGCGTCAGCGACTGCGCTGATCCTGCTGCTGTTTCCTGCTCTGCTTGTCTGCGTCGGCGAATGCGCTGATCCTGCTGCTATTTTCTGCTCTGCTCGTCGGCGTCGGCGGCTGCACTGACCCTGCTGCTGTTTTCTGCTCTGCTTGTCGGCGTCGGCTACTGCGCTGTTCCTGCTGCTATTTTCTGCTCTGCTCATCGGCGTCGGCGACTGCGCTGATCCTGCTGCTGTTTTCTGCTCTGCTCGTAGGCGTCGGCGACTGCGCTGGTCTTGCTGCTGTTTTCTGCACTGCTCATCGGCGTCGGCGACTGCGATGATCCTGCTGCTGTTTTCTGCTCTGCTCGTAGGCGTCGCCGACTGCTCTGGTCCTGCTGGTGTTTTCGCCTCTGCTCGTCTGCGTCTGCTCTGCTCGTCGGCGTCTGCGACTGCGCTGTTCCTGCTGTTGTTTTCGCCTCTGCTCGTCTGCGTCTGCTCTGCTCGTCGGCGTCTGCGACTGCGCTGGTCCTGCTGCTGTTTTCTGCTCTGCTCGTCGGCGACTGCGCTGGTCCTGCTGCTGTTTTCTGCACTGCTCACTGGCGTCTACAACTGTGCTGATCCTGCTGCTGTTTTCTGCTCTGCTCGTAGGCGTCGGCGACTGCGCTGGTCCTGCTGCTGTTTTCTGCACTGCTCATCGGAGTCTGCGACTGCGCTGGTCCTGCTGCTGTTTTCTGCACTGCTCATTGGCGTCTGCGACTGCGCATCTCCTGCTGCTTTTTTCTGCTAGGCTCGTCGGCGTCAGCGACTGCGCTGAACCTGCTGCTGTTTTCTACTCTGATCGTCTGCGACTGCGCATCTCCTGCTGCTGTTTTTTGCTCTGCTCGTAGGCATCAGCGACTGCGCTGATCCTGCTGCTGTTTTCTGCTCTGCTCGTCGGCGTCTGCGCATCTCCTGCTGCTGTTTTTTGCTCTGCTCGTCGGCGTCGGCTACTGCGCTGATCCTGCTGCTGATATCTGCTCTGCTTGTCTGCGTCAGCGAATGCGCTGATCCTGCTGCTGTTTCCTGCTCTGCTCGTCGCCGTCGGCGACTGCGCTGGTCTTGCTGTTGTTTTCTGCTCTGATCGTCGGCGACTGCGCTGGTCATGCTGCTGTTTTCTTCTCTGCTTGTCGGCGTCTGTTCTGCTCGTCGGAGTCTGCGACTGCGCTGGTCCTGCTGCTGTTTTCTGCTCTGCTCATCGGCGACTGCGCTGGTCCTGCTGGTGTTTTCTGCACTGCTCATCGGCGTCGGCGACTGCGCTGGTCCTGCTGCTGTTTTCTGCTCTGCTCGTCAGCGACTGCGCTGGTCCTACTGCTTTTTTCTGCACAGCTCATCGGCGTCGGCGACTGTGCTGATCCTGCTGCTGTTTTCTGCTCTGCTCGTAGGCGTCGGCGACTGCGCTGGTCCTTCTGCTGTTTTCTGCAGTAATCATCGGCGTCGGCGACTGCGCTGATCCTGCTGATGTTTTCTGCTCTGCTCGTCGGCGACTGCGCTGGACCTGCTGCTGTTTTCTGCACCGCTCATCGGCGTCGGTGACTGCGTTGATCCTGCTGCTGTTTTCTGCTCTGCTCGTTGGCGTCTGCGACTGCGCATCTCCTGCCGCTTTTTTCTGCTCTGCTCGTCGGCCGTCAGCGACTGCGCTGATCCTGCTGCTGTTTCCTGCTCTGCTTGTCTGCGTCGGCGAATGCGCTGATCCTGCTGCTGTTTCCTGCTCTGCTCGTCGCCGTCGGCGACTGCGCTGGTCCTGCTATTGTTTTCTGCTCTGATCGCCGGTGACTGCGCTGGTATTGCTGCTGTTTTCTTCTCTGCTTGTCGGCGTCTGCTCTGCTCGTCGGCGTCTGCGACTGCGCTGGTCCTGCTGCTGTTTTCTGCTCTGCTCATTGTCGACTGCGCTGGTCCTGCTGTTGTTTTCGCCTCTGATCGTCGGCGTCTCCGACTGCGCTGGTCCTGCTGCTTTTTTCTGCACTGCTCATCGGCGTCAGCGACTGTGCTGATCCTGCTGCTGTTTTCTGCTCTGCTTGTAGGCGTCGGCAACTGCGCTGGTCCTGCTGCTGTTTTCTGCACTGCTCATCGGCATCGGCAACTGCGCTGATCCTGCTGCTGTTTTCTGCTCTGCTCGTTGGCGTCTGCGACTGTGCATCTCCTGCCACTTTTTTCTGCTCTGCTTGTCGGCGTCAGCGACTGCGCTGATCCTGCTGCTGTTTTCTGGTCTGCTCGTCGGCGTCTGCGACTGCGCATCTCCTGCTGCTGTTTTTTGCTCTGCTCGTCGGCGTCGGCGTCTGCGCATCTCCTGCTGCTGTTTTTTGCTCTGCTCGTCGGCGTCGGCTACTGCGCTGATCCTGCTGCTGATATCTGCTCTGCTTGTCTGCGTCAGCGAATGCGCTGATCCTGCTGCTGTTTCCTGCTCTGCTCGTCGCCGTCGGCGACTGCGCTGGTCTTGCTGTTGTTTTCTGCTCTGATCGTCGGCGACTGCGCTGGTCATGCTGCTGTTTTCTTCTCTGCTTGTCGGCGTCTGTTCTGCTCGTCGGAGTCTGCGACTGCGCTGGTCCTGCTGCTGTTTTCTGCTCTGCTCATCGGCGACTGTGCTGGTCCTGCTGGTGTTTTCTGCACTGCTCATCGGCGTCGGCGACTGCGCTGGTCCTGCTGCTGTTTTCTGCTCTGCTCGTCAGCGACTGCGCTGGTCCTACTGCTTTTTTCTGCACAGCTCATCGGCGTCGGCGACTGTGCTGATCCTGCTGCTGTTTTCTGCTCTGCTCGTAGGCGTCGGCGACTGCGCTGGTCCTTCTGCTGTTTTCTGCAGTAATCATCGGCGTCGGCGACTGCGCTGATCCTGCTGATGTTTTCTGCTCTGCTCGTCGGCGACTGCGCTGGACCTGCTGCTGTTTTCTGCACCGCTCATCGGCGTCGGTGACTGCGTTGATCCTGCTGCTGTTTTCTGCTCTGCTCGTTGGCGTCTGCGACTGCGCATCTCCTGCCGCTTTTTTCTGCTCTGCTCGTCGGCCGTCAGCGACTGCGCTGATCCTGCTGCTGTTTCCTGCTCTGCTTGTCTGCGTCGGCGAATGCGCTGATCCTGCTGCTGTTTCCTGCTCTGCTCGTCGCCGTCGGCGACTGCGCTGGTCCTGCTATTGTTTTCTGCTCTGATCGCCGGTGACTGCGCTGGTATTGCTGCTGTTTTCTTCTCTGCTTGTCGGCGTCTGCTCTGCTCGTCGGCGTCTGCGACTGCGCTGGTCCTGCTGCTGTTTTCTGCTCTGCTCATCGTCGACTGCGCTGGTCCTGCTGTTGTTTTCGCCTCTGATCGTCGGCGTCTGCGACTGCGCTGGTCCTGCTGCTATTTTCTGCACTGCTCATCGGCGTCAGCGACTGTGCTGATCCTGCTGCTGTTTTCTGCTCTGCTTGTAGGCGTCGGCAACTGCGCTGGTCCTGCTGCTGTTTTCTGCACTGCTCATCGGCATCGGCAACTGCGCTGATCCTGCTGCTGTTTTCTGCTCTGCTCGTTGGCGTCTGCGACTGTGCATCTCCTGCCACTTTTTTCTGCTCTGCTTGTCGGCGTCAGCGACTGCGCTGATCCTGCTGCTGTTTTCTGGTCTGCTCGTCGGCGTCTGCGACTGCGCATCTCCTGCTGCTGTTTTTTGCTCTGCTCGTCGGCGTCGGCGTCTGCGCTGATCCTGCTGCTGTTTTCTGCTCTGCTCGTCTGCGTCAGCGAATCCGCTGATCCTGCTGCTGTTTCCTGCTCTGCTCGTCGCCGTCGGCGACTTCGCTGGTCCTGCTGTTGTTTTCTGCTCTGATCACCGGCGTCGGCGACTGCGCTGGTCCTGCTGCTGTTTTCTTCTCTGCTCGTCGGCGTCTGCTCTGCTCGTCGGCGACTGCGCTGGTCCTGCTCTTGTTTTCACTTCTGCTCGTCGGCGTCTGCACTGCTCGTCGGCGTTAGCGACTGCGCTGACTCTGCTGCTGTTTTGTGCTCTGATCGTCTGCGACTGTGCATCTCCTGCTGCTGTTTTATGCTCTGCTCGTCGGCGTTAGCGACTGCGCATCTCCTGCTGCTGTTTTTTGCTCCGCTCATCGGCGACTGTGCTTGTCCTGCTGCTGTTTTCTGCTCTGCTCATCGGCGTCGGCGACTGCGCTGGTCCTGCTGTTGTTTTCTGCTCTTCTCGTCTGCGTCAGCGAATGCGCTGATCCTGCTGCTGTTTCCTGCTCTGCTCGTCGCCGTCGGCAACTGCGCTGGTCCTGCTGTTGTTTTCTGCTCTGATCATCGGCGTCGGCGACTGCGCTGGTCCTGCTGCTGTTTTCTTCTCTGCTCGTCGGCGTATGCTCTGCTCGTCGGCGTCAGCGACTGCGCTGGGCCTGCTGCTGTTTTCTGCTCTGCTCGTCGGCGACTGCGCTGGTCCTGCTGCTGTTTTCTGCACTGCTCATCGGCGTCGGCGACTGCGCTGGTCCTGCTGTTGTTTTCGCCTCTGCTCGTCGGCGTCTGCGACTGCGCTGGTCCTGCTGCTGTTTTCTGCTCTGCTCGTCTGCGACTGCGCTGGTCCTGCTGCTGTTTCCTGCACTGCTCATCGGCGTCGGCGACTGTGCTGATCCTGCTGCTGTTTTCTGCTCTGCTCGTCGGTGACTGCGCTGGTCCTGCTGCTGTTTTCTGCTCTGCTCGTCTGCGACTGCGCTGGTCCTGCTGCTGTTTTCTGCACTGCTCATCGGCGTCGGCGACTGTGCTGATCCTGCTGCTGTTTTCTGCCCTAATCGTAGGCGTTGGCGACTGCGCTGGTCCTGCTGCTGTTGTCTTCACTGCTCATCGGCGTCGGCGACTGTGCTGATCCTGCTGCTGTTTTCTGCTCTGCTCGTCGGCGACTGCGCTGGACCTGCTGCTGTTTTCTGCACTGCTCATCGGCGTTGGCGACTGCGTTGATCCTGCCGCTTTTTTCTGCTCTGCTCGTCGGCGTCAGCGACTGCTCTGATCCTGCTGCTGTTTTCTGCTCTGCTCGTCGCCGTCGGCGACTTCGCTGGTCCTGCAATTGTTTTCAGCTCTGATCGCCGGCGTCGGCGACTGCGCTGGTCCTGCTGCTGTTTTCTTCTCTGCTCGTCGGCGTCTGCGCTGGTCCTGCTGTTGTTTTCTGCTCTGCTCGTCGGCGACTGCGCTGGTCCTGCTCTTGTTTTCGCTTCTGCTCGTCGGCGTCTGCTCTTCTCATTGGCGTCTGCGACTGCGCTGGTCCTGCTGCTGTTTTTTGCTCTGCTCATTGGCGTCTGCGACTGCGCATCTCCTGCTGCTTTTTTTTGCTCTGCTCGTCGGCATCAGCGACTGCGCTGACCCTGCTGCTGTTTTCTGCTCTGATCGCCGGCGTCGGTGACTGCGCTGGTCCTGCTGCTGTTTTCATCTCTGCTCGTCAGCGTCTGCTCTGCTCGTCGGCGTCTGCGCTGGTCCTGCTGCTGTTTTCTGCTCTGCTCGTCGGCGACTGCTCTGGTCCTGCAGTTGTTTTCGCCTCTGCTCGTCGGCGTCTGCTCTGCTCATCGGCGTCTGCGACTGCGCTGTTCATGCTGCTGTTTTCTGCTCTGCTCATTGGCGTCTGCGACTGCGCATCTCCTGCTGCTTTTTTCTGCTCTGCTCGTTGGCGTCAGCGATTGCGCTGACCCTGCTGCTGATTTTTGCTCTGATTGTCTGCGACTGCGCATCTCCTGCTGCTGTTTTTTGCTCTGCTCGTCGGTGTCAGCGACTACGCTGATCCTGCTGCTGTTTTCTGTTCTGCTCGTCGGTGTCTGCGACTGCGCTGGTCCTGCTGCTGTTTTCTGCTCTGCTCGTCGGCGACTGCGCTGATCCTGCTGCTGTTTTCTGCTCTGCTCGTAGGCGTCGGCGACTGCGCTGGTCCTCCTGCTTTTTTCTGCACTGCTCATCGGCGTCGGCGACTGCGCTGATCCTGCTGCTGTTTTCTGCTTTGCTCGTAGGCGTCGCCGACTGCGCTGGTCCTGCTGCTGTTTTCTGCTCTGCTCGTCGGCGACTGCGCTGGTCATGCTGCTGTTTTCTGCACTGCTCATCGGCGTCGGTGACTGCGTTGATCCTGCTGCTGTTTTCTGCTCTGCTCGTTGGCGTCTGCGACTGCGCATCTCCTGCTGCTTTTTTCTGCTCTGCTCTTCAGCGTCAGCGACTGCGCTGATCCTGCTGCTGTTTTCTGCTCTGCTCGTCGGTGTCCGCGACTACGCTGATCCTGCTGCTGTTTTCTGCTCTTCTCGTCGGCGTCTGAGACTGCTCTGATCCTGCTGCTGTTTTTTGCTCTGCTTGTCGGTGTCAGCGACTGCGCTGATCCTGCTGCTGCTTTCTGCTCTGCTCGTCGGCGTCTGCGACTGCGCTGGTCCTGCTGCTGTTTTCTGCTCTGCTCGTCGGCATCAGCGACTGCGCTGAGGCTGTTTTCTGCTCGGCTCGTCAAGGTCAGCAACTGCGCTGATCCTGCTGCTGTTTTCTGCTCTGCTTGTCCCCGTGGGCGACTGCGCTCGTCCTGCTGTTGTTTTCTGCTCTGATCGTTGGCGTCGGCGACCGCGCTGGTCCTGCTGCTGTTTTCTGCTCTGCTCATCGGCGTCTGCGACTGCGCTGACCCTGCTGCTGATTTCTGCTCTGATCGTCTGCGACTGCGCATCTCCTGCTGCTGTTTTTGCTCTGCTCGTCGGTGTCAGCGACTGAGCTGATCCTGCTGCTGTTTTCTGCTCTGCTCGTCGGCGTCTGCGACTGCGCTGGTCCTGCTGCTGTTTTCTGCTCTGCTCGTCGGCGACTGCGCTGATCCTGCTGCTGTTTTCTGCTCTGCTCGTCGGCGACTGCGCTGATCCTGCTGCTGTTTTCTGCTCTGCTCGTAGGCGTCGGCGACTGCGCTGCTCCTGCTGCTGTTTTCTGCACTGCTCCTCGGCGACTGCGCTGTTCCTGCTGCTGTTTTCTGCTTTGCCCGTAGGCGTCGCTGACTGCGCTGGTCCTGCTGCTGTTTTCTGCTCTGCTCGTCGTCGACTGCGCTGGTCCTGCTGCTGTTTTCTGCACTGCTCGTCGAGGTCAGCAACTGCGCTGATCCTGCTGCTGTTTTCTGCTCTTCTCATCGCCGTCGGCGACTGCGCTGGTCCTGCTCTTGTTTTCGCTTCTGCTCGTCGGCGTCTGCTCTGCTCATTGGCGTCTGCGACTGCGCTGGTCCTGCTGCTGTTTTCTGCTCTGCTCATTGGCGTCTGAGACTGCGCATCTCCTGCTGCTTTTTTCTGCTCTGCTCGTCGGCGTCAGCGACTGCGCTGACCCTGCTGCTGTTTTCTGCTCTGATCGTCTGCGACTGTGCATCTCCTGCTGCTGTTTTTTGCTCTGCTCGTCGGCGTCTGCGACTGCGCTGGTCCTGCTGTTGTTTTCGCCTCTGCTCGTCGGCGTCTGCGACTGCGCTGGTCCTGCTGCTGTTTTCTGCTCTGCTCGTCTGCGACTGCGCTGATCCTGCTGCTGTTTTCTGCTCTGCTCGTCGGCGACTGCGCTGATCCTGCTGCTGTTTTCTGCTCTGCTCGTAGGGGTCGGCGACTGCGCTGCTCCTGGTGCTGTTTTCTGCACTGCTCCTCGGCGACTGCGCTGTTCCTGCTGCTGTTTTCTGCTTTGCTCGTAGGCGTCGCCGACTGCGCTGGTCCTGCTGCTGTTTTCTGCTCTGCTCGTCGTCGACTGCGCTTGTCCTGCTGCTGTTTTCTGCACTGCTCGTCGAGGTCAGCAACTGCGCTGATCCTGCTGCTGTTTTCTGCTCTTCTCATCGCCGTCGGCGACTGCGCTGGTCCTGCTCTTGTTTTCGCTTCTGCTCGTCGGCGTCTGCTCTGCTCATTGGCGTCTGCGACTGCGCTGGTCCTGCTGCTGTTTTCTGCTCTGATCGTCGGCGTCGGCGACTGCGCTGGTCCTGCTGCTGTTTTCTTCTCTGCTCGTCGGCGTATGCTCTGCTCGTCGGCGTCAGCGACTGCGCTGGGCCTGCTGCTGTTTTCTGCTCTGCTTGTCGGCGACTGCGCTGGTCCTGCTGCTGTTTTCTGTACTGCTCATCGGCGTCGGCGACTGCGCTGGTCCTGCTGTTGTTTTCGCCTCTGCTCGTCGGCGTCTGCGACTGCGCTGGTCCTGCTGCTGTTTTCTGCTCTGCTCGTCTGCGACTGCGCTGGTCCTGCTGCTGTTTCCTGCACTGCTCATCGGCGTCGGCGACTGTGCTGATCCTGCTGCTGTTTTCTGCCCTAATCGTAGGCGTTGGCAACTGCGCTGGTCCTGCTGCTGTTTTCTGCACTGCTCATCGGCATCGGCAACTGCGCTGATCCTGCTGCTGTTTTCTGCTCTGCTCGTTGGCGTCTGCGACTGTGCATCTCCTGCCACTTTTTTCTGCTCTGCTTGTCGGCGTCAGCGACTGCGCTGATCCTGCTGCTGTTTTCTGGTCTGCTCGTCGGCGTCTGCGACTGCGCATCTCCTGCTGCTGTTTTTTGCTCTGCTCGTCGGCGTCGGCGTCTGCGCTGATCCTGCTGCTGTTTTCTGCTCTGCTCGTCTGCGTCAGCGAATCCGCTGATCCTGCTGCTGTTTCCTGCTCTGCTCGTCGCCGTCGGCGACTTCGCTGGTCCTGCTGTTGTTTTCTGCTCTGATCGCCGGCGTCGGCGACTGCGCTGGTCCTGCTGCTGTTTTCTTCTCTGCTCGTCGGCGTCTGCTCTGCTCGTCGGCGACTGCGCTGGTCCTGCTCTTGTTTTCACTTCTGCTCGTCGGCGTCTGCTCTGCTCATTGGTGTCTGCGACTGCGCTGGTCCTGCTGCAGTTTTATGCTCTGCTCATTCGCGTCTGTGACTGCGCATCTCCTGCTGCTTTTTTCTGCACTGCTCGTCGGCGTCAGCGACTGCGCTGACTCTGCTGCTGTTTTCTGCTCTGATCGTCTGCGACTGTGCATCTCCTGCTGCTGTTTTATGCTCTGCTCGTCGGCGTTAGCGACTGCGCATCTCCTGCTGCTGTTTTTTGCTCCGCTCATCGGCGACTGTGCTTGTCCTGCTGCTGTTTTCTGCTCTGCTCATCGGCGTCGGCGACTGCGCTGGTCCTGCTGTTGTTTTCTGCTCTGCTCGTCTGCGTCAGCGAATGCGCTGATCCTGCTGCTGTTTCCTGCTCTGCTCGTCGCCGTCGGCAACTGCGCTGGTCCTGCTGTTGTTTTCTGCTCTGATCGTCGGCGTCGGCGACTGCGCTGGTCCTGCTGCTGTTTTCTTCTCTGCTCGTCGGCGTATGCTCTGCTCGTCGGCGTCAGCGACTGCGCTGGGCCTGCTGCTGTTTTCTGCTCTGCTCGTCGGCGACTGCGCTGGTCCTGCTGCTGTTTTCTGCACTGCTCATCGGCGTCGGCGACTGCGCTGGTCCTGCTGTTGTTTTCGCCTCTGCTCGTCGGCGTCTGCGACTGCGCTGGTCCTGCTGCTGTTTTCTGCTCTGCTCGTCTGCGACTGCGCTGGTCCTGCTGCTGTTTCCTGCACTGCTCATCGGCGTCGGCGACTGTGCTGATCCTGCTGCTGTTTTCTGCTCTGCTCGTCTGCGACTGCGCTGGTCCTGCTGCTGTTTTCTGCACTGCTCATCGGCGTCGGCGACTGTGCTGATCCTGCTGCTGTTTTCTGCCCTAATCGTAGGCGTTGGCGACTGCGCTGGTCCTGCTGCTGTTGTCTTCACTGCTCATCGGCGTCGGCGACTGTGCTGATCCTGCTGCTGTTTTCTGCTCTGCTCGTCGGCGACTGCGCTGGACCTGCTGCTGTTTTCTGCACTGCTCATCGGCGTTGGCGACTGCGTTGATCCTGCCGCTTTTTTCTGCTCTGCTCGTCGGCGTCAGCGACTGCTCTGATCCTGCTGCTGTTTTCTGCTCTGCTCGTCGCCGTCGGCGACTTCGCTGGTCCTGCAATTGTTTTCAGCTCTGATCGCCGGCGTCGGCGACTGCGCTGGTCCTGCTGCTGTTTTCTTCTCTGCTCGTCGGCGTCTGCGCTGGTCCTGCTGTTGTTTTCTGCTCTGCTCGTCGGCGACTGCGCTGGTCCTGCTCTTGTTTTCGCTTCTGCTCGTCGGCGTCTGCTCTTCTCATTGGCGTCTGCGACTGCGCTGGTCCTGCTGCTGTTTTTTGCTCTGCTCATTGGCGTCTGCGACTGCGCATCTCCTGCTGCTTTTTTTTGCTCTGCTCGTCGGCATCAGCGACTGCGCTGACCCTGCTGCTGTTTTCTGCTCTGATCGCCGGCGTCGGTGACTGCGCTGGTCCTGCTGCTGTTTTCATCTCTGCTCGTCAGCGTCTGCTCTGCTCGTCGGCGTCTGCGCTGGTCCTGCTGCTGTTTTCTGCTCTGCTCGTCGGCGACTGCTCTGGTCCTGCAGTTGTTTTCGCCTCTGCTCGTCGGCGTCTGCTCTGCTCATCGGCGTCTGCAACTGCGCTGTTCATGCTGCTGTTTTCTGCTCTGCTCATTGGCGTCTGCGACTGCGCATCTCCTGCTGCTTTTTTCTGCTCTGCTCGTTGGCGTCAGCGATTGCGCTGACCCTGCTGCTGATTTTTGCTCTGATCGTCTGCGACTGCGCATCTCCTGCTGCTGTTTTTTGCTCTGCTCGTCGGTGTCAGCGACTGCGCTGATCCTGCTGCTGTTTTCTGTTCTGCTCGTCGGTGTCTGCGACTGCGCTGGTCCTGCTGCTGTTTTCTGCTCTGCTCGTCGGCGACTGCGCTGATCCTGCTGCTGTTTTCTGCTCTGCTCGTAGGCGTCGGCGACTGCGCTGGTCCTCCTGCTTTTTTCTGCACTGCTCATCGGCGTCGGCGACTGCGCTGATCCTGCTGCTGTTTTCTGCTTTGCTCGTAGGCGTCGCCGACTGCGCTGGTCCTGCTGCTGTTTTCTGCTCTGCTCGTCGGCGACTGCGCTGGTCATGCTGCTGTTTTCTGCACTGCTCATCGGCGTCGGTGACTGCGTTGATCCTGCTGCTGTTTTCTGCTCTGCTCGTTGGCGTCTGCGACTGCGCATCTCCTGCTGCTTTTTTCTGCTCTGCTCTTCAGCGTCAGCGACTGCGCTGATCCTGCTGCTGTTTTCTGCTCTGCTCGTCGGTGTCCGCGACTACGCTGATCCTGCTGCTGTTTTCTGCTCTTCTCGTCGGCGTCTGAGACTGCTCTGATCCTGCTGCTGTTTTTTGCTCTGCTTGTCGGTGTCAGCGACTGCGCTGATCCTGCTGCTGCTTTCTGCTCTGCTCGTCGGCGTCTGCGACTGCGCTGGTCCTGCTGCTGTTTTCTGCTCTGCTCGTCGGCATCAGCGACTGCGCTGAGGCTGTTTTCTGCTCGGCTCGTCGAGGTCAGCAACTGCGCTGATCCTGCTGCTGTTTTCTGCTCTGCTTGTCCCCGTGGGCGACTGCGCTCGTCCTGCTGTTGTTTTCTGCTCTGATCGTTGGCGTCGGCGACCGCGCTGGTCCTGCTGCTGTTTTCTGCTCTGCTCATCGGCGTCTGCGACTGCGCTGACCCTGCTGCTGATTTCTGCTCTGATCGTCTGCGACTGCGCATCTCCTGCTGCTGTTTTTGCTCTGCTCGTCGGTGTCAGCGACTGAGCTGATCCTGCTGCTGTTTTCTGCTCTGCTCGTCGGCGTCTGCGACTGCGCTGGTCCTGCTGCTGTTTTCTGCTCTGCTCGTCGGCGACTGCGCTGATCCTGCTGCTGTTTTCTGCTCTGCTCGTCGGCGACTGCGCTGATCCTGCTGCTGTTTTCTGCTCTGCTCGTAGGCGTCGGCGACTGCGCTGCTCCTGCTGCTGTTTTCTGCACTGCTCCTCGGCGACTGCGCTGTTCCTGCTGCTGTTTTCTGCTTTGCCCGTAGGCGTCGCAGACTGCGCTGGTCCTGCTGCTGTTTTCTGCTCTGCTCGTCGTCGACTGCGCTGGTCCTGCTGCTGTTTTCTGCACTGCTCGTCGAGGTCAGCAACTGCGATGATCCTGCTGCTGTTTTCTGCTCTTCTCATCGCCGTCGGCGACTGCGCTGGTCCTGCTCTTGTTTTCGCTTCTGCTCGTCGGCGTCTGCTCTGCTCATTGGCGTCTGCGACTGCGCTGGTCCTGCTGCTGTTTTCTGCTCTGCTCATTGGCGTCTGAGACTGCGCATCTCCTGCTGCTTTTTTCTGCTCTGCTCGTCGGCGTCAGCGACTGCGCTGACCCTGCTGCTGTTTTCTGCTCTGATCGTCTGCGACTGTGCATCTCCTGCTGCTGTTTTTTGCTCTGCTCGTCGGCGTCTGCGACTGCGCTGGTCCTGCTGTTGTTTTCGCCTCTGCTCGTCGGCGTCTGCGACTGCGCTGGTCCTGCTGCTGTTTTCTGCTCTGCTCGTCTGCGACTGCGCTGATCCTGCTGCTGTTTTCTGCTCTGCTCGTCGGCGACTGCACTGATCCTGCTGCTGTTTTCTGCTCTGCTCGTAGGGGTCGGCGACTGCGCTGCTCCTGCTGCTGTTTTCTGCACTGCTCCTCGGCGACTGCGCTGTTCCTGCTGCTGTTTTCTGCTTTGCTCGTAGGCGTCGCCGACTGCGCTGGTCCTGCTGCTGTTTTCTGCTCTGCTCGTCGTCGACTGCGCTTGTCCTGCTGCTGTTTTCTGCACTGCTCGTCGAGGTCAGCAACTGCGCTGATCCTGCTGCTGTTTTCTGCTCTTCTCATCGCCGTCGGCGACTGCGCTGGTCCTGCTCTTGTTTTCGCTTCTGCTCGTCGGCGTCTGCTCTGCTCATTGGCGTCTGCGACTGCGCTGGTCCTGCTGCTGTTTTCTGCTCTGATCGTCGGCGTCGGTGACTGCGCTGGTCCTGCTGCTGTTTTCTTCTCTGCTCGTCGGCGTATGCTCTGCTCGTCGGCGTCAGCGACTGCGCTGGGCCTGCTGCTGTTTTCTGCTCTGCTTGTCGGCGACTGCGCTGGTCCTGCTGCTGTTTTCTGTACTGCTCATCGGCGTCGGCGACTGCGCTGGTCCTGCTGTTGTTTTCGCCTCTGCTCGTCGGCGTCTGCGACTGCGCTGGTCCTGCTGCTGTTTTCTGCTCTGCTCGTCTGCGACTGCGCTGGTCCTGCTGCTGTTTCCTGCACTGCTCATCGGCGTCGGCGACTGTGCTGATCCTGCTGCTGTTTTCTGCCCTAATCGTAGGCGTTGGCAACTGCGCTGGTCCTGCTGCTGTTTTCTGCACTGCTCATCGGCATCGGCAACTGCGCTGATCCTGCTGCTGTTTTCTGCTCTGCTCGTTGGCGTCTGCGACTGTGCATCTCCTGCCACTTTTTTCTGCTCTGCTTGTCGGCGTCAGCGACTGCGCTGATCCTGCTGCTGTTTTCTGGTCTGCTCGTCGGCGTCTGCGACTGCGCATCTCCTGCTGCTGTTTTTTGCTCTGCTCGTCGGCGTCGGCGTCTGCGCTGATCCTGCTGCTGTTTTCTGCTCTGCTCGTCTGCGTCAGCGAATCCGCTGATCCTGCTGCTGTTTCCTGCTCTGCTCGTCGCCGTCGGCGACTTCGCTGGTCCTGCTGTTGTTTTCTGCTCTGATCGCCGGCGTCGGCGACTGCGCTGGTCCTGCTGCTGTTTTCTTCTCTGCTCGTCGGCGTCTGCTCTGCTCGTCGGCGACTGCGCTGGTCCTGCTCTTGTTTTCACTTCTGCTCGTCGGCGTCTGCTCTGCTCATTGGTGTCTGCGACTGCGCTGGTCCTGCTGCAGTTTTATGCTCTGCTCATTCGCGTCTGCGACTGCGCATCTCCTGCTGCTTTTTTCTGCACTGCTCGTCGGCGTCAGCGACTGCGCTGACTCTGCTGCTGTTTTCTGCTCTGATCGTCTGCGACTGTGCATCTCCTGCTGCTGTTTTATGCTCTGCTCGTCGGCGTTAGCGACTGCGCATCTCCTGCTGCTGTTTTTTGCTCCGCTCATCGGCGACTGTGCTTGTCCTGCTGCTGTTTTCTGCTCTGCTCATCGGCGTCGGCGACTGCGCTGGTCCTGCTGTTGTTTTCTGCTCTGCTCGTCTGCGTCAGCGAATGCGCTGATCCTGCTGCTGTTTCCTGCTCTGCTCGTCGCCGTCGGCAACTGCGCTGGTCCTGCTGTTGTTTTCTGCTCTGATCGTCGGCGTCGGCGACTGCGCTGGTCCTGCTGCTGTTTTCTTCTCTGCTCGTCGGCGTATGCTCTGCTCGTCGGCGTCAGCGACTGCGCTGGGCCTGCTGCTGTTTTCTGCTCTGCTCGTCGGCGACTGCGCTGGTCCTGCTGCTGTTTTCTGCACTGCTCATCGGCGTCGGCGACTGCGCTGGTCCTGCTGTTGTTTTCGCCTCTGCTCGTCGGCGTCTGCGACTGCGCTGGTCCTGCTGCTGTTTTCTGCTCTGCTCGTCTGCGACTGCGCTGGTCCTGCTGCTGTTTCCTGCACTGCTCATCGGCGTCGGCGACTGTGCTGATCCTGCTGCTGTTTTCTGCTCTGCTCGTCTGCGACTGCGCTGGTCCTGCTGCTGTTTTCTGCACTGCTCATCGGCGTCGGCGACTGTGCTGATCCTGCTGCTGTTTTCTGCCCTAATCGTAGGCGTTGGCGACTGCGCTGGTCCTGCTGCTGTTGTCTTCACTGCTCATCGGCGTCGGCGACTGTGCTGATCCTGCTGCTGTTTTCTGCTCTGGTCGTCGGCGACTGCGCTGGACCTGCTGCTGTTTTCTGCACTGCTCATCGGCGTTGGCGACTGCGTTGATCCTGCCGCTTTTTTCTGCTCTGCTCGTCGGCGTCAGCGACTGCTCTGATCCTGCTGCTGTTTTCTGCTCTGCTCGTCGCCGTCGGCGACTTCGCTGGTCCTGCAATTGTTTTCAGCTCTGATCGCCGGCGTCGGCGACTGCGCTGGTCCTGCTGCTGTTTTCTTCTCTGCTCGTCGGCGTCTGCGCTGGTCCTGCTGTTGTTTTCTGCTCTGCTCGTCGGCGACTGCGCTGGTCCTGCTCTTGTTTTCGCTTCTGCTCGTCGGCGTCTGCTCTTCTCATTGGCGTCTGCGACTGCGCTGGTCCTGCTGCTGTTTTTTGCTCTGCTCATTGGCGTCTGCGACTGCGCATCTCCTGCTGCTTTTTTTTGCTCTGCTCGTCGGCATCAGCGACTGCGCTGACCCTGCTGCTGTTTTCTGCTCTGATCGCCGGCGTCGGTGACTGCGCTGGTCCTGCTGCTGTTTTCATCTCTGCTCGTCAGCGTCTGCTCTGCTCGTCGGCGTCTGCGCTGGTCCTGCTGCTGTTTTCTGCTCTGCTCGTCGGCGACTGCTCTGGTCCTGCAGTTGTTTTCGCCTCTGCTCGTCGGCGTCTGCTCTGCTCATCGGCGTCTGCGACTGCGCTGTTCATGCTGCTGTTTTCTGCTCTGCTCATTGGCGTCTGCGACTGCGCATCTCCTGCTGCTTTTTTCTGCTCTGCTCGTTGGCGTCAGCGATTGCGCTGACCCTGCTGCTGATTTTTGCTCTGATCGTCTGGGACTGCGCATCTCCTGCTGCTGTTTTTTGCTCTGCTCGTCGGTGTCAGCGACTGCGCTGATCCTGCTGCTGTTTTCTGTTCTGCTCGTCGGTGTCTGCGACTGCGCTGGTCCTGCTGCTGTTTTCTGCTCTGCTCGTCGGCGACTGCGCTGATCCTGCTGCTGTTTTCTGCTCTGCTCGTAGGCGTCGGCGACTGCGCTGGTCCTCCTGCTTTTTTCTGCACTGCTCATCGGCGTCGGCGACTGCGCTGATCCTGCTGCTGTTTTCTGCTTTGCTCGTAGGCGTCGCCGACTGCGCTGGTCCTGCTGCTGTTTTCTGCTCTGCTCGTCGGCGACTGCGCTGGTCATGCTGCTGTTTTCTGCACTGCTCATCGGCGTCGGTGACTGCGTTGATCCTGCTGCTGTTTTCTGCTCTGCTCGTTGGCGTCTGCGACTGCGCATCTCCTGCTGCTTTTTTCTGCTCTGCTCTTCAGCGTCAGCGACTGCGCTGATCCTGCTGCTGTTTTCTGCTCTGCTCGTCGGTGTCCGCGACTACGCTGATCCTGCTGCTGTTTTCTGCTCTTCTCGTCGGCGTCTGAGACTGCTCTGATCCTGCTGCTGTTTTTTGCTCTGCTTGTCGGTGTCAGCGACTGCGCTGATCCTGCTGCTGCTTTCTGCTCTGCTCGTCGGCGTCTGCGACTGCGCTGGTCCTGCTGCTGTTTTCTGCTCTGCTCGTCGGCATCAGCGACTGCGCTGAGGCTGTTTTCTGCTCGGCTCGTCGAGGTCAGCAACTGCGCTGATCCTGCTGCTGTTTTCTGCTCTGCTTGTCCCCGTGGGCGACTGCGCTCGTCCTGCTGTTGTTTTCTGCTCTGATCGTTGGCGTCGGCGACCGCGCTGGTCCTGCTGCTGTTTTCTGCTCTGCTCATCGGCGTCTGCGACTGCGCTGACCCTGCTGCTGATTTCTGCTCTGATCGTCTGCGACTGCGCATCTCCTGCTGCTGTTTTTGCTCTGCTCGTCGGTGTCAGCGACTGAGCTGATCCTGCTGCTGTTTTCTGCTCTGCTCGTCGGCGTCTGCGACTGCGCTGGTCCTGCTGCTGTTTTCTGCTCTGCTCGTCGGCGACTGCGCTGATCCTGCTGCTGTTTTCTGCTCTGCTCGTCGGCGACTGCGCTGATCCTGCTGCTGTTTTCTGCTCTGCTCGTAGGCGTCGGCGACTGCGCTGCTCCTGCTGCTGTTTTCTGCACTGCTCCTCGGCGACTGCGCTGTTCCTGCTGCTGTTTTCTGCTTTGCCCGTAGGCGTCGCCGACTGCGCTGGTCCTGCTGCTGTTTTCTGCTCTGCTCGTCGTCGACTGCGCTGGTCCTGCTGCTGTTTTCTGCACTGCTCGTCGAGGTCAGCAACTGCGCTGATCCTGCTGCTGTTTTCTGCTCTTCTCATCGCCGTCGGCGACTGCGCTGGTCCTGCTCTTGTTTTCGCTTCTGCTCGTCGGCGTCTGCTCTGCTCATTGGCGTCTGCGACTGCGCTGGTCCTGCTGCTGTTTTCTGCTCTGCTCATTGGCGTCTGAGACTGCGCATCTCCTGCTGCTTTTTTCTGCTCTGCTCGTCGGCGTCAGCGACTGCGCTGACCCTGCTGCTGTTTTCTGCTCTGATCGTCTGCGACTGTGCATCTCCTGCTGCTGTTTTTTGCTCTGCTCGTCGGCGTCTGCGACTGCGCTGGTCCTGCTGCTGTTTTCTGCTCTGCTCGTCGGCGACTGCGCTGATCCTGCTGCTGTTTTCTGCTCTGCTCGTCGGCGACTGCGCTGATCCTGCTGCTGTTTTCTGCTCTGCTCGTAGGGGTCGGCGACTGCGCTGCTCCTGCTGCTGTTTTCTGCACTGCTCCTCGGCGACTGCGCTGTTCCTGCTGCTGTTTTCTGCTTTGCTCGTAGGCGTCGCCGACTGCGCTGGTCCTGCTGCTGTTTTCTGCTCTGCTCGTCGTCGACTGCGCTTGTCCTGCTGCTGTTTTTTGCACTGCTCGTCGAGGTCAGCAACTGCGCTGATCCTGCTGCTGTTTTCTGCTCTTCTCATCGCCGTCGGCGACTGCGCTGGTCCTGCTCTTGTTTTCGCTTCTGCTCGTCGGCGTCTGCTCTGCTCATTGGCGTCTGCGACTGCGCTGGTCCTGCTGCTGTTTTCTGCTCTGATCGTCGGCGTCGGCGACTGCGCTGGTCCTGCTGCTGTTTTCTTCTCTGCTCGTCGGCGTATGCTCTGCTCGTCGGCGTCAGCGACTGCGCTGGGCCTGCTGCTGTTTTCTGCTCTGCTTGTCGGCGACTGCGCTGGTCCTGCTGCTGTTTTCTGTACTGCTCATCGGCGTCGGCGACTGCGCTGGTCCTGCTGTTGTTTTCGCCTCTGCTCGTCGGCGTCTGCGACTGCGCTGGTCCTGCTGCTTTTTTCTGCTCTGCTCGTCTGCGACTGCGCTGGTCCTGCTGCTGTTTCCTGCACTGCTCATCGGCGTCGGCGACTGTGCTGATCCTGCTGCTGTTTTCTGCCCTAATCGTAGGCGTTGGCGACTGCGCTGGTCCTGCTGCTGTTGTCTTCACTGCTCATCGGCGTCGGCGACTGTGCTGATCCTGCTGCTGTTTTCTGCTCTGCTCGTCGGTGACTGCGCTGGTCCTGCTGCTGTTTTCTGCTCTGCTCGTCTGCGACTGCGCTGGTCCTGCTGCTGTTTTCTGCACTGCTCATCGGCGTCGGCGACTGTGCTGATCCTGCTGCTGTTTTCTGCCCTAATCGTAGGCGTTGGCGACTGCGCTGGTCCTGCTGCTGTTGTCTTCACTGCTCATCGGCGTCGGCGACTGTGCTGATCCTGCTGCTGTTTTCTGCTCTGCTCGTCGGCGACTGCGCTGGACCTGCTGCTGTTTTCTGCACTGCTCATCGGCGTTGGCGACTGCGTTGATCCTGCCGCTTTTTTCTGCTCTGCTCGTCGGTGTCAGCGACTGCTCTGATCCTGCTGCTGTTTTCTGCTCTGCTCGTCGCCGTCGGCGACTTCGCTGGTCCTGCAATTGTTTTCAGCTCTGATCGCCGGCGTCGGCGACTGCGCTGGTCCTGCTGCTGTTTTCTTCTCTGCTCGTCGGCGTCTGCTCTGCTCGTCGGCGTCTGCGCTGGTCCTGCTGTTGTTTTCTGATCTGCTCGTCGGCGACTGCGCTGGTCCTGCTCTTGTTTTCGCTTCTGCTCGTCGGCGTCTGCTCTTCTCATTGGCGTCTGCGACTGCGCTGGTCCTGATGCTGTTTTCTGCTCTGCTCATTGGCGTCTGCGACTGCGCATCTCTTGCTGCTTTTTTTTGCTCTGCTCGTCGGCGTCAGCGACTGCGCTGACCCTGCTGCTGTTTTCTGCTCTGATCGCCGGCGTCGGTGACTGCGCTGGTCCTGCTGCTGTTTTCATCTCTGCTTGTCAGCGTATGCTCTGCTCGTCGGCGTCTGCGCTGGTCCTGCTGCTGTTTTCTGCTCTGCTCTTCGGCGACTGCTCTGGTCCTGCAGTTGTTTTCGCCTCTGCTCGTCGGCGTCTGCTCTGCTCATCGGCGTCTGCGACTGCGCTGTTCATGCTGCTGTTTTCTGCTCTGCTCATTGGCGTCTGCGACTGCGCATCTCCTGCTGCTTTTTTCTGCTCTCCTCGTTGGCGTCAGCGATTGCGCTGACCCTGCTGCTGATTTTTGCTCTGATCGTCTGCGACTGCGCATCTCCTGCTGCTGTTTTTTGCTTTGCTCGTCGGTGTCAGCGACTGCGCTGATCCTGCTGCTGTTTTCTGTTCTGCTCGTCGGTGTCTGCGACTGCGCTGGTCCTGCTGCTGTTTTCTGCTCTGCTCGTCGGCGACTGCGCTGATCCTGCTGCTGTTTTCTGCTCTGCTCGTAGGCGTCGGCGACTGCGCTGGTCCTCCTGCTGTTTTCTGCACTGCTCATCGGCGTCGGCGACTGCGCTGATCCTGCTGCTGTTTTCTGCTTTGCTCGTAGGCGTCGCCGACTGCGCTGGTCCTGCTGCTGTTTTCTGCTCTGCTCGTCGGCGACTGCGCTGGTCATGCTGCTGTTTTCTGCACTGCTCATCGGCGTCGGTGACTGCGTTGATCCTGCTGCTGTTTTCTGCTCTGCTCGTTGGCGTCTGCGACTGCGCATCTCCTGCTGCTTTTTTCTGCTCTGCTCTTCAGCGTCAGCGACTGCGCTGATCCTGCTGCTGTTTTCTGCTCTGCTCGTCGGTGTCCGCGACTACGCTGATCCTGCTGCTGTTTTCTGCTCTGCTCGTCGGCGTCTGCGACTGCTCTGATCCTGCTGCTGTTTTTTGCTCTGCTCGTCGGCGTCAGCGACTGCGCTGATCCTGCTGCTGCTTTCTGCTCTGCTCGTCGGCGTCTGCGACTGCGCTGGTCCTGCTGCTGTTTTCTGCTCTGCTCGTCGGCATCAGCGACTGCGCTGATGCTGTTTTCTGCTCTGCTCGTCGAGGTCAGCAACTGCGCTGATCCTGCTGCTGTTTTCTGCTCTGCTTGTCCCCGTCGGCGACTGCGCTCGTCCTGCTGTTGTTTTCTGCTCTGATCGTTGGCGTCGGCGACTGCGCTGGTCCTGCTGCTGTTTTCTGCTCTGCTCATCGGCGTCTGCGACTGCGCTGACCCTGCTGCTGATTTCTGCTCTGATCGTCTGCGACTGAGCATCTCCTGCTGCTGTTTTTGCTCTGCTCGTCGGTGTCAGCGACTGAGCTGATCCTGCTGCTGTTTTCTGCTCTGCTCGTCGGCGTCTGCGACTGCGCTGGTCCTGCTGCTGTTTTCTTCTCTGCTCGTCGGCGACTGCGCTGATCCTGCTGCTGTTTTCTGCTCTGCTCGTCGGCGACTGCACTGATCCTGCTGCTGTTTTCTGCTCTGCTCGTAGGCGTCGGCGACTGCGCTGCTCCTGCTGCTGTTTTCTGCACTGCTCCTCGGCGACTGCGCTGTTCCTGCTGCTGTTTTCTGCTTTGCTCGTAGGCGTCGCCGACTGCGCTGGTCCTGCTGCTGTTTTCTGCTCTGCTCGTCGTCGACTGCGCTGGTCCTGCTGCTGTTTTCTGCACTGCTCGTCGAGGTCAGCAACTGCGCTGATCCTGCTGCTGTTTTCTGCTCTTCTCATCGCCGTCGGCGACTGCGCTGGTCCTGCTCTTGTTTTCGCTTCTGCTCGTCGGCGTCTGCTCTGCTCATTGGCGTCTGCGACTGCGCTGGTCCTGCTGCTGTTTTCTGCTCTGCTCATTGGCGTCTGAGACTGCGCATCTCCTGCTGCTTTTTTCTGCTCTGCTCGTCGGCGTCAGCGACTGCGCTGACCCTGCTGCTGTTTTCTGCTCTGATCGTCTGCAACTGTGCATCTCCTGCTGCTGTTTTTTGCTCTGCTCGTCGGCGTCTGCGACTGCGCTGGTCCTGCTGCTGTTTTCTGCTCTGCTCGTCGGCGACTGCGCTGATCCTGCTGCTGTTTTCTGCTCTGCTAGTCGGCGACTGCGCTGATCCTGCTGCTGTTTTCTGCTCTGCTCGTAGGGGTCGGCGACTGAGCTGCTCCTGCTGCTGTTTTCTGCACTGCTCCTCGGCGACTGCGCTGTTCCTGCTGCTGTTTTCTGCTTTGCTCGTAGGCGTCGCCGACTGCGCTGGTAATGCTGCTGTTTTCTGCTCTGCTCGTCGTCGACTGCGCTTGTCCTGCTGCTGTTTTCTGCACTGCTCGTCGAGGTCAGCAACTGCGCTGATCCTGCTGCTGTTTTCTGCTCTTCTCATCGCCGTCGGCGACTGCGCTGGTCCTGCTCTTGTTTACGCTTCTGCTCGTCGGCGTCTGCTCTGCTCATTGGCGTCTGCGACTGTGCTGGTCCTGCCGCTGTTTTCTGCTCTGCTCATTGGCGTCTGCGACTGCGCATCTCCTGCTGCTTTTTTCTGCTCTGCTCGTCGGCGTCAGCGACTGCGCTGACCCTGCTGCTGTTTTCTGCTCTGATCGTCTGCGACTGTGCATCTCCTGCTGCTGTTTTTTGCTCTGCTCGTCGGCGTCAGCGACTGCGCTGACCCTGCTGCTGTTTTCTGCTCTGATCGTCTGCGACTGCGCATCTCCTGCTGCTTTTTTCTGCTCTGCTCGTCAGCGTCAGCGACTGCGCTGCCCCTGCTGCTGTTTTCTGCTCTGATCGCCGGCGTCTGCGACTGCGCTGGTCCTGCTGCTGTTTTCATCTCTGCTCGTCGGCGTCTGCTCTGCTCGTCGGCGTCTGCGCTGGTCCTGCTGCTGTTTTCTGCTCTGCTCGTCGGCGTCTGCTCTGCTCATCGGCGTCTGCGACTGCGCTGTTCATGCTGCTGTTTTCTGCTCTGCTCATTGGCGTCTGCGACTGCGCATCTCCTGCTGCTTTTTTCTGCTCTGATCGTCTGCGACTGCGCATCTCCTGCTGCTGTTTTTTTGCTCTGCTCGTCAGTGTCAGCGACTGCGCTGATCCTGCTGCTGTTTTCTGCTCTGCTCGTCGGTGTCTGCGACTGCGCTGGTCCTGCTGCTGTTTTCTTCTCTGCTCGTCGGCGACTGCGCTGATCCTGCTGCTCTTTTCTGCTCTGCTTGTAGGCGTCGGCGACTGCGCTGGTCCTCCTGCTGTTTTCTGCACTGCTCATCGGCGTCGGCGACTGCGCTGATCCTGCTGCTGTTTTCTGCTTTGCTCGTAGGCGTTGCCAACTGCGCTGGTCCTGCTGCTGTTTTCTGCTCTGCTTGTCGGCGACTGCGCTGGTCCTGCTGCTGTTTTCTGCACTGCTCATCGGCGTCGGCGACTGCGTTGATCCTGCTGCTGTTTTCTGCTCTGCTCGTCAGCGTCTGCGACTGCGCATCTCCTGCTGCTTTTTTCTGCTCTTCAGCGTCAGCGACTGCGCTGATCCTGCTGCTGTTTTCTGCTCTGCTCATCGGCGTCAGCGACTGCGCTGATCCTGCTGCTGCTTTCTGCTCTGCTCGTCGGCGTCTGCGACTGCGCTGGTCCTGCTGCTGTTTTCTGCTCTGCTCGTCGGCATCAGCGACTGCGCTGATGCTGTTTTCTGCTCTGCTCGTCGAGGTCAGCAACTGCGCTGATCCTGCTGCTGTTTTCTGCTCTGCTCGTCGGCGTCAGCGACTGCGCTGATCCTGCTGCTGCTTTCTGCTCTGCTCGTCGGCGTCTGCGACTGCGCTGGTCCTGCTGCTGTTTTCTGCTCTGCTCGTCGGCATCAGCGACTGCGCTGATGCTGTTTTCTGCTCTGCTCGTCGAGGTCAGCAACTGCGCTGATCCTGCTGCTGTTTTCTGGTCTGCTCGTCGCCGTCGGCGACTGCGCTCGTCCTGCTGTTGTTTTCTGCTCTGATCGTCGGCGTCGGCGACTGCGCTGGTCCTGCTGCTGTTTTCTGCTCTGCTCATCGGCGTCTGCGACTGCGCTGACCCTGCTGCTGATTTCTGCTCTGATCGTCTGCGACTGCGCATCTCCTGCTGCTGTTTTTTGCTCTGCTCGTCGGTGTCAGTGACTGAGCTGATCCTGCTGCTGTTTTCTGCTCTGCTCGTCGGCGTCTGCGACTGCGCTGGTCCTGCTGCTGTTTTCTGCTCTATTCGTCGGCGACTGCGCTGATCCTGCTGCTGTTTTCTGCTCTGCTCGTCGGCGACTGCGCTGATCCTGCTGCTGTTTTCTGCTCTTCTCGTAGGCGTCGGCGACTGCGCTGGTCCTGCTGCTGTTTTCTGCACTGCTCCTCGGCGACTGCGCTGATCCTGCTGCTGTTTTCTGCTCTGCTAGTCGGCGACTGCGCTGATCCTGCTGCTGTTTTCTGCTCTGCTCGTAGGGGTCGGCGACTGAGCTGCTCCTGCTGCTGTTTTCTGCACTGCTCCTCGGCGACTGCGCTGTTCCTGCTGCTGTTTTCTGCTTTGCTCGTAGGCGTCGCCGACTGCGCTGGTAATGCTGCTGTTTTCTGCTCTGCTCGTCGTCGACTGCGCTTGTCCTGCTGCTGTTTTCTGCACTGCTCGTCGAGGTCAGCAACTGCGCTGATCCTGCTGCTGTTTTCTGCTCTTCTCATCGCCGTCGGCGACTGCGCTGGTCCTGCTCTTGTTTACGCTTCTGCTCGTCGGCGTCTGCTCTGCTCATTGGCGTCTGCGACTGTGCTGGTCCTGCCGCTGTTTTCTGCTCTGCTCATTGGCGTCTGCGACTGCGCATCTCCTGCTGCTTTTTTCTGCTCTGCTCGTCGGCGTCAGCGACTGCGCTGACCCTGCTGCTGTTTTCTGCTCTGATCGTCTGCGACTGTGCATCTCCTGCTGCTGTTTTTTGCTCTGCTCGTCGGCGTCAGCGACTGCGCTGACCCTGCTGCTGTTTTCTGCTCTGATCGTCTGCGACTGCGCATCTCCTGCTGCTTTTTTCTGCTCTGCTCGTCAGCGTCAGCGACTGCGCTGCCCCTGCTGCTGTTTTCTGCTCTGATCGCCGGCGTCTGCGACTGCGCTGGTCCTGCTGCTGTTTTCATCTCTGCTCGTCGGCGTCTGCTCTGCTCGTCGGCGTCTGCGCTGGTCCTGCTGCTGTTTTCTGCTCTGCTCGTCGGCGTCTGCTCTGCTCATCGGCGTCTGCGACTGCGCTGTTCATGCTGCTGTTTTCTGCTCTGCTCATTGGCGTCTGCGACTGCGCATCTCCTGCTGCTTTTTTCTGCTCTGATCGTCTGCGACTGCGCATCTCCTGCTGCTGTTTTTTTGCTCTGCTCGTCAGTGTCAGCGACTGCGCTGATCCTGCTGCTGTTTTCTGCTCTGCTCGTCGGTGTCTGCGACTGCGCTGGTCCTGCTGCTGTTTTCTTCTCTGCTCGTCGGCGACTGCGCTGATCCTGCTGCTCTTTTCTGCTCTGCTTGTAGGCGTCGGCGACTGCGCTGGTCCTCCTGCTGTTTTCTGCACTGCTCATCGGCGTCGGCGACTGCGCTGATCCTGCTGCTGTTTTCTGCTTTGCTCGTAGGCGTTGCCAACTGCGCTGGTCCTGCTGCTGTTTTCTGCTCTGCTTGTCGGCGACTGCGCTGGTCCTGCTGCTGTTTTCTGCACTGCTCATCGGCGTTGGCGACTGCGTTGATCCTGCTGCTGTTTTCTGCTCTGCTCGTCAGCGTCTGCGACTGCGCATCTCCTGCTGCTTTTTTCTGCTCTTCAGCGTCAGCGACTGCGCTGATCCTGCTGCTGTTTTCTGCTCTGCTCGTCGGCGTCAGCGACTGCGCTGATCCTGCTGCTGCTTTCTGCTCTGCTCGTCGGCGTCTGCGACTGCGCTGGTCCTGCTGCTGTTTTCTGCTCTGCTCGTCGGCATCAGCGACTGCGCTGATGCTGTTTTCTGCTCTGCTCGTCGAGGTCAGCAACTGCGCTGATCCTGCTGCTGTTTTCTGCTCTGCTCGTCGGCGTCAGCGACTGCGCTGATCCTGCTGCTGCTTTCTGCTCTGCTCGTCGGCGTCTGCGACTGCGCTGGTCCTGCTGCTGTTTTCTGCTCTGCTCGTCGGCATCAGCGACTGCGCTGATGCTGTTTTCTGCTCTGCTCGTCGAGGTCAGCAACTGCGCTGATCCTGCTGCTGTTTTCTGCTCTGCTCGTCGCCGTCGGCGACTGCGCTCGTCCTGCTGTTGTTTTCTGCTCTGATCGTCGGCGTCGGCGACTGCGCTGGTCCTGCTGCTGTTTTCTGCTCTGCTCATCGGCGTCTGCGACTGCGCTGACCCTGCTGCTGATTTCTGCTCTGATCGTCTGCGACTGCGCATCTCCTGCTGCTGTTTTTTGCTCTGCTCGTCGGTGTCAGTGACTGAGCTGATCCTGCTGCTGTTTTCTGCTCTGCTCGTCGGCGTCTGCGACTGCGCTGGTCCTGCTGCTGTTTTCTGCTCTATTCGTCGGCGACTGCGCTGATCCTGCTGCTGTTTTCTGCTCTGCTCGTCGGCGACTGCGCTGATCCTGCTGCTGTTTTCTGCTCTTCTCGTAGGCGTCGGCGACTGCGCTGGTCCTGCTGCTGTTTTCTGCACTGCTCCTCGGCGACTGCGCTGTTCCTGCTGCTGTTTTCTGCTTTGCCCGTAGGCGTCGCCGACTGCGCTGGTCCTGCTGCTGTTTTCTGCTCTGCTCGTCGGTGACTGCGCTGGTCCTGCTGCTGTTTTCTGCACTGCTCATCGGCGTCGGCGACTGAGTTGATCCTGCAGCTGTTTTCTGCTCTGCTCGTTGGCGTCTGCGACTGCGCATCTCCTGCTGCTTTTTTCTGCTCTGCTCGTCGGCGTCAGCGACTGCGCTGATCCTGCTGCTGTTTTCTGGTCTGCTCGTCGGTGTCAGCGACTACGCTGATCCTGCTGCTGTTTTCTGCTCTGCTCGTCGGCGTCTGCGACTGCGCTGGTCCTGCTGTTGTTTTCTGCTCTGCTCGTCGGCATCAGCGACTGCTCTAATGCTGTTTTATGCTCTGCTCGTCGAGGTCAGCAACTGCGCTGATCCTGCTGCTGGTTTCTGCTCTGCTCGTCGCCGTCGGCGACGGCGCTCGTCCTGCTGTTGTTTTCTGCTCTGATCGTCGGCGTCGGCGACTGCGCTTGTCCTGCTGCTGTTTTCTGCTCTGCTCATCGGCGTCTGCGACTGCTCTGACCCTGCTGCTGATTTCTGCTCTGATTGTCTGCCACTGCGCATCTCCTGCTGCTGTTTTTTGCTCTGCTCGTCGGTGTCAGCGACTGCGCTGATCCTGCTGCTGTTTTCTGCTCTGCTCGTCGGCGTCTGCGACTGCGCTGGTCCTGCTGCTGTTTTCTGCTCTGCTCGTCGGCGACTGCGCTGATCCTGCTGCTGTTTTCTGCTCTGCTCGTCGGCGACTGCGCTGATCCTGCTGCTGTTTTCTGCTCTGCTCGTAGGCGTCGGCGACTGCGCTGGTCCTGCTGCTGTTTTCTGCACTGCTCCTCGGCGACTGTGCTGTTCCTGCTGCTGTTTTCTGCTTTGCTTGTAGGCGTCGCCGACTGCGCTGGTCCTGCTGCTGTTTTCTGCTCTGCTCGTCGGCGACTGCGCTGGTCCTGCTGCTGTTTTCTGCACTGCTCATCGGCGTCGGCGACTGCGTTGATCCTGCTGCTGTTTTCTGCTCTGCTTGTTGGCGTCTGCGACTGCGCATCTCCTGCTGCTTTTTCTGCTCTGCTCGTCGGCATCAGCGACTGCGCTGATCCTGCTGCTGTTTTTTGCTCTGCTCGTCGGCGACTGCGCTGATCCCGCTGTTGTTATCTGCTCTGATCCTCGGCGTCGGCGACTGCGCTGGTCCTGCTGTTGTTTTCTGCTCTGCTCATCGGCGTCTGCTACTGCGCTGATCCTGCTGCTATTTTCTGCTCTGCTCATCGGCGTCAGCGACCGGACTGATCCTGCTGCTGTTTTCTGCTCTGCTCGTCTGCGTCAGCGAATGCGCTGATCCTGCTGCTGTTTTCTGCTCTGCTCGTCGCCGTCAGCGCTGATCCTGCTGCTGTTTCCTGCTCTGCTCATCGCCGTCGGCGACTGCGCTGGTCCTGCTGTTGTTTTCTTCTCTGCTCGTCGGCGTCTGCTCTGCTCGTCGGCGTCAGCGACTGCGCTGGTCCTGCTGCTGTTTTCTGCTCTGCTCGTCGGTGACTGCGCTAGTCCTGCTGCTGTTTTTTGCTCTGCGCGTCGGCGTCGGCGACTGCGCTGATCCTGCTGCTGCTTTCTGCTCTGCTCGTCGGAGTCTGCGACTGCCCTGGTCCTGCTGCTGTTTTCTGCTCTGCTCGTCGGCATCAGCGACTGCGCTGATGCTGTTTTCTGCTCTGCTCGTCGAGGTCAGCAACTGCGCTGATCCTGCTGCTGTTTTCTGCTCTTCTCATCGCCGTCGGCGACTGCGCTCGTCCTGCTGTTGTTTTCTGCTCTGATCGTCGTCGTCGGCGACTGCGCTGGTCCTGCTGCTGTTTTCTGCTCTGCTCATCGGCGTCTGCTACTGCGCTGATCCTGCTGCTATTTTCTGCTCTGCTCATCGGCGTCAGCGACTGGGCTGATCCTGCTGCTGTTTTCTGCTCTTCTCGTCTGCGTCAGCGAATGCGCTGATCTTGCTGCTGTTTTCTGCTCTGCTCTTCTCCGTCAGCGCTGATCCTGCTGCTGTTTCCTGCTCTGCTCGTCGCCGACGGCGACTGCGCTGGTCCTGCTGTTGTTTTCTTCTCTGCTCGTCGGCGTCTGCTCTGCTCGTCGGCGTCAGCGACTGCGCTGGTCCTGCTGCTTTTTTCTGCTCTGCTCGTCGGTGACTGCGCTGATCCTGCTTCAGTTTTCTGCACTGCTAATTGGCGTCGGCGACTGCGCTGATCCTGCTGCTGTTTTCTGCTCTGCTCGTACGCGTCGGCGACTGCGCTGGTCCTGCTGCTGTTTTCTGCTCTGCTCGTCGGCTGCTGCGCTGATCCTGCTGCTGTTTTCTGCTCTGCTGGTCTGCGTCAGCGAATGCGCTGATCCTGCTGCTGTTTCCTGCTCTGCTCGTCGCCGTCGGCGACTGCGCTGGTCCTGCTGTTATTTTCTGCTCTGATCGTCAGCGTCGGCGACTGCGCTGGTCCTGCTGCTGTTTTCTTCTCTGCTCGTCGACGTCTGCTCTGCTCGTCGGCGTCTGCTCTGCTCGTCGGCGTCTGCGACTGCGCTGGTCCTGCTGCTGTTTTCTGCTCTGCTCGTCGGGGACTGCGCTGGTCCTGCTGCTTTTTTCTGCACTGCTCATCGGCGTCGGCGACTGTGCTGATCCTGCTGCTGTTTTCTGCCCTGCTCGTAGGCGTCGGCGACTGTGCTGGTCCTGCTGCTGTTTTCTGCACTGCTCATCGGCGTCGGCGACTGCGCTGATCCTGCTGCTGTTTTCTGCTCTGCTCGTCGGCGACTGCGCTGGACCTGCTGCTGTTTTCTGCACTGCTCATCGGCGTCGGCGACTGCGTTGATCCTGCTGCTGTTTTCTGCTCTGCTCGTTGGCGTCTGCGACTGCGCATCTCCTGCCGCTTTTTTCTGCTCTGCTCGTCGGCGTCAGCGACTGCGCTGATCCTGCTGCTGTTTTCTGCTCTGCTCGTCGACGTCTGCGACTGCGCATCTCCCTCTGCTGTTTTTTGCTCTGCTCGTCGGCGTCGGCGACTGCGCTGATCCTGCTGCTGTTTTCTGCTCTGCTCATCGGCGACTGCGCTGGTCCTTCTGCTGTTTTCTGCACTGCTCATCGGCGTTGGCGACTGCGTTGATCCTGCTGCTGTTTTCTGCTCTGCTCATTGGCGTCTGCGACTGCGCATCTCCTGCTGCTTTTTTCTGCTCTGCTCGTCAGCGACAGCGACTGCGCTGACCCTGCTGCTGTTTTCTGCTCCTATAGTCTGCGACTGCGCATCTCCTGCTGCTGTTTTTTGCTCTGCTCGTCGGCTTCAGCGACTGCGCTGATCCTGCTGCTGTTTTCTGCTCTGCACGTCGGCGTCTGCGACTGCACATCTCCTGCTGCTGTTTTCTGCTCTGCTCATCGGCAACTGCGCTGGACCTGCTGCTGTTTTCTGCACTGCTCATCGGCGTCGGCGACTGCGTTGATCCTGCTGCTGTTTGCTGCTCTGCTCGTTGGCGTCTGCGACTGCGCATCTCCAGCCGCTTTTTTCTGCTCTGCTTGTCGGCGTCAGCGACTGCGCTGATCCTGCTGCTGTTTTCTGCTCTGCTCGTCGGCGTCTGCGACTGCGCATCTCCCTCTGCTGTTTTTTGCTCTGCTCGTCGGCGTCGGCGACTGCGCTGATTCTGTTGCTGTTTTCTGCTCTGCTCATCGGCGACTGTGCTGGTCCTTCTGCTGTTTTCTGCACTGCTCATTGGCGTTGGCGACTGCGTTGATCCTGCTGCTGTTTTCTGCTCTGCTCATTCGCGTCTGCGACTGCGCATCTCCTGCTGCTTCTTTTCTGCTCTGCTCGTCAGCGTCAGCGACTGCGCTGATCCTGCTGCTGTTTTCTGCTCTGCTCGTAGGCGTCGGCGACTGCGCTGGTCCTCTTGCTGTTTTCTGCACTGCTCATCGGCGTCGGCGACTGCGCTGATCCTGCTGCTGTTTTCTGCTTTGCTCGTAGGCGTCGCCGACTGCGCTGGTCCTGCTGCTGTTTTCTGCTCTGCTCGTCGGCGACTGCGCTGGTCCTGCTGCTGTTTTCTGCACTGCTCATCGGCGTCGGTGACTGCGTTGATCCTGCTGCTGTTTTCTGCTCTGCTCGTTGGCGTCTGCGACTGCGCATCTCCTGCTGCTTTTTTCTGCTCTGCTCTTCAGCGTCAGCGACTGCGCTGATCCTGCTGCTGTTTTCTGCTCTGCTCGTCGGTGTCCGCGACTACGCTGATCCTGCTGCTGTTTTCTGCTCTGCTCGTCGGCGTCTGCGACTGCTCTGGTCCTGCTGCTGTTTTTTGCTCTGCTCGTCGGCGTCAGCGACTGCGCTGATCCTGCTGCTGCTTTCTGCTCTGCTCGTCGGCGTCTGCGACTGCGCTGGTCCTGCTGCTGTTTTCTGCTCTGCTCGTCGGCATCAGCGACTGCGCTGATGCTGTTTTCTGCTCTGCTCGTTGAGGTCAGCAACTGCGCTGATCCTGCTGCTGTTTTCTGCTCTGCTCGTCGCCGTCGGCGACTGCGCTCGTCCTGCTGTTGTTTTCTGCTCTGATCGTTGGCGTCGGCGACTGCGCTGGTCCTGCTGCTGTTTTCTGCTCTGCTCATCGGCGTCTGCGACTGTGCTGACCCTGCTGCTGATTTCTGCTCTGATCGTCTGCGACTGCGCATCTCCTGCTGCTGTTTTTGCTCTGCTCGTCGGTGTCAGCGACTGAGCTGATCCTGCTGCTGTTTTCTGCTCTGCTCGTCGGTGTCTGCGACTGCGCTGGTCCTGCTGCTGTTTTCTGCTCTGCTCGTCGGCGACTGCGCTGATCCTGCTGCTGTTTTCTGCTCTGCTCGTCGGCGACTGCGCTGATCCTGCTGCTGTTTTCTGCTCTGCTCGTAGGCGTCGGCGACTGCGCTGCTCCTGCTGCTGTTTTCTGCACTGCTCCTCGGCGACTGCGCTGTTCCTGCTGCTGTTTTCTGCTTTGCTCGTAGGCGTCACCGACTGCGCTGGTCCTGCTGCTGTTTTCTGCTCTGCTCGTCGTCGACTGCGCTGGTCCTGCTGCTGTTTTCTGCACTGCTCGTCGAGGTCAGCAACTGCGCTGATCCTGCTGCTGTTTTCTGCTCTTCTCATCGCCGTCGGCTACTGCGCTGGTCCTGCTCTTGTTTTCGCTTCTGCTCGTCGGCGTCTGCTCTGCTCATTGGCGTCTGCGACTGCGCTGGTCCTGCTGCTGTTTTCTGCTCTGCTCATTGGCGTCTGCGACTGCGCATCTCCTGCTGCTTTTTTCTGCTCTGCTCGTCGGCGTCAGCGACTGCGCTGACCCTGCTGCTGTTTTCTGCTCTGATCGTCTGCGACTGTGCATCTCCTGCTGCTGTTTTTTGCTCTGCTCGTCGGCGTCAGCGACTGCGCTGACCCTGCTGCTGTTTTCTGCTCTGATCGTCTGCGACTGCGCATCTCCTGCTGCTTTTTTCTGCTCTGCTCGTCAGCGTCAGCGACTGCGCTGCCCCTGCTGCTGTTTTCTGCTCTGATCGCCGGCGTCTTCGACTGCGCTGGTCCTGCTGCTGTTTTCATCTCTGCTCGTCGGCGTCTGCTCTGCTCGTCGGCGTCTGCGCTGGTCCTGCTGCTGTTTTCTGCTCTGCTCGTCGGCGACTGCTCTGGTCCTGCAGTTGTTTTCGCCTCTGCTCGTCGTCGTCTGCTCTGCTCATCGGCGTCTGCGACTGCGCTGTTCATGCTGCTGTTTTCTGCTCTGCTCATTGGCGTCTGCGACTGCGCATCTCCTGCTGCTTTTTTCTGCTCTGCTCGTTGGCGTCAGCGACTGCGCTGACCCTGCTGCTGATTTCTGCTCTGATCGTCTGCGACTGCGCATCTCCTGCTGCTGTTTTTTGCTCTGCTCGTCGGTGTCAGCGACTGCGCTGATCCTGCTGCTGTTTTCTGCTCTGCTCGTCGGTGTCTGCGACTGCGCTGGTCCTGCTGCTGTTTTCTGCTCTGCTCGTCGGCGACTGCGCTGATCCTGCTGCTCTTTTCTGCTCTGCTTGTAGGCGTTGGCGACTGCGCTGGTCCTCCTGCTGTTTTCTGCACTGCTCATCGGCGTCGGCGACTGCGCTGATCCTGCTGCTGTTTTCTGCTTTGCTCGTAGGCGTCGCCAACTGCGCTGGTCCTGCTGCTGTTTTCTGCTCTGCTCGTCGGCGACTGCGCTGGTCCTGCTGCTGTTTTCTGCACTGCTCATCGGCGTCGGCGACTGCGTTGATCCTGCTGCTGTTTTCTGCTCTGCTCGTCGGCGTCTGCGACTGCGCATCTCCTGCTGCTTTTTTCTGCTCTGCTCTTCAGTGTCAGCGACTGCGCTGATCCTGCTGCTGTTTTCTGCTCTGCTCGTCGGTGTCAGCGACTACGCTGATCCTGCTGCTGTTTTCTGCTCTGCTCGTCGGCGTCTGCGACTGCTCTGGTCCTGCTGCTGTTTTTTGCTCTGCTCGTCGGCGTCAGCGACTGCGCTGATCCTGCTGCTGCTTTCTGCTCTGCTCGTCGGCGTCAGCGACTGCGCTGATCCTGCTGCTGCTTTCTGCTCTGCTCGTCGGCGTCTGCGACTGCGCTGGTCCTGCTGCTGTTTTCTGCTCTGCTCGTCGGCATCAGCGACTGCGCTGATGCTGTTTTCTGCTCTGCTTGTCGAGGTCAGCAACTGCGCTGATCCTGCTGCTGTTTTCTGCTCTGCTCGTCGCCGTCGGCGACTGCGCTCGTCCTGCTGTTGTTTTCTGCTCTGATCGTCGGCGTCGGCGACTGCGCTGGTCCTGCTGCTGTTTTCTGCTCTGCTCATCGGCGTCTGCGACTGCGCTGACCCTGCTGCTGATTTCTGCTCTGATCGTCTGCGACTGCGCATCTCCTGCTGCTGTTTTTTGCTCTGCTCATCGGTGTCAGTGACTGAGCTGATCCTGCTGCTGTTTTCTGCTGTGCTCGTCGGCGTCTGCGACTGCGCTGGTCCTGCTAATGTTTTCTGCTCTACTCGTCGGCGACAAAGCTGATCCTGCTGCTGTTTTCTGCTCTGCTCGTCGGCGACTGCGCTGATCCTGCTGCTGTTTTCTAATCTGCTCGTAGGCGTCGGCGACTGCGCTGGTCCTGCTGCTGTTTTCTGCACTGCTCCTCGGCGACTGTGCTGTTCCTGCTGCTGTTTTCTGCTTTGCCCGTAGGCGTCGCCGACTGCGCTGGTCCTGCTGCTGTTTTTTGCTCTGCTCGTCAGCGACTGCACTGGTCCTGCTGCTGTTTTCTGCACTGCTCATCGGCGTCGGCGACTGAGTTGATCCTGCAGCTGTTTTCTGCTCTGCTCGTTGGCGTCTGCGACTGCGCATCTCCTGCTGCTTTTTTCTGCTCTGCTCGTCGGCGTCAGCGACTGCGCTGATCCTGCTGCTGTTTTCTGCTCTGCTCGTCGGTGTCAGCGACTACGCTGATCCTGCTGCTGTTTTCTGCTCTGCTCGTCGGCGTCTGCGACTGCGCTGGTCCTGCTGTTGTTTTCTGCTCTGCTCGTCGGCATCAGCGACTGCTCTGATGCTGTTTTATGCTCTGCTCGTCGAGGTCAGCAACTGCGCTGATCCTGCTGCTGTTTTCTGCTCTGCTCGTCGCCGTCGGCGACTGCGCTCGTCCTGCTGTTGTTTTCTGCTCTGATCGTCGGCGTCGGCGACTGCGCTGGTCCTGCTGCTGTTTTCTGCTCTGCTCATCGGCGTCTGCGACTGCGCTGACCCTGCTGCTGATTTCTGCTCTGATTGTCTGCGACTGCGCATCTCCTGCTGCTGTTTTTTGCTCTGCTCGTCGGTGTCAGCGACTGCGCTGATCCTGCTGCTGTTTTCTGCTCTGCTCGTCAACGTCTGCGACTGCGCTGGTCCTGCTGCTGTTTTCTGCTCTGCTCGTCGGCGACTGCGCTGATCCTGCTGCTGTTTTCTGCTCTGCTCGTCGGCGACTGCACTGATCCTGCTGCTGTTTTCTGCTCTGCTCGTCGGTGTCTGCGACTGCGCTGGTCCTGCTGCTGTTTTCTGCTCTGCTCGTCGGCGACTGCGCTGATCCTGCTGCTGTTTTCTGCTCTGCTCGTCGGCGACTGCGCTGATCCTGCTGCTGTTTTCTGCTCTGCTCGTAGGCGTCGGCGACTGCGCTGCTCCTGCTGCTGTTTTCTGCACTGCTCCTCGGCGACTGCGCTGTTCCTGCTGCTGTTTTCTGCTTTGCTCGTAGGCGTCGCCGACTGCGCTGGTCCTGCTGCTGTTTTCTGCTCTGCTCGTCGTCGACTGCGCTGGTCCTGCTGCTGTTTTCTGCACTGCTCGTCGAGGTCAGCAACTGCGCTGATCCTGCTGGCTGTTTTCTGCTCTTCTCATCGCCGTCGGCTACTGCGCTGGTCCTGCTCTTGTTTTCGCTTCTGCTCGTCGGCGTCTGCTCTGCTCATTGGCGTCTGCGACTGCGCTGGTCCTGCTGCTGTTTTCTGCTCTGCTCATTGGCGTCTGCGACTGCGCATCTCCTGCTGCTTTTTTCTGCTCTGCTCGTCGGCGTCAGCGACTGCGCTGACCCTGCTGCTGTTTTCTGCTCTGATCGTCTGCGACTGTGCATCTCCTGCTGCTGTTTTTTGCTCTGCTCGTCGGCGTCAGCGACTGCGCTGACCCTGCTGCTGTTTTCTGCTCTGATCGTCTGCGACTGCGCATCTCCTGCTGCTTTTTTCTGCTCTGCTCGTCAGCGTCAGCGACTGCGCTGCCCCTGCTGCTGTTTTCTGCTCTGATCGCCGGCGTCTTCGACTGCGCTGGTCCTGCTGCTGTTTTCATCTCTGCTCGTCGGCGTCTGCTCTGCTCGTCGGCGTCTGCGCTGGTCCTGCTGCTGTTTTCTGCTCTGCTCGTCGGCGACTGCTCTGGTCCTGCAGTTGTTTTCGCCTCTGCTCGTCGTCGTCTGCTCTGCTCATCGGCGTCTGCGAATGCGCTGTTCATGCTGCTGTTTTCTGCTCTGCTCATTGGCGTCTGCGACTGCGCATCTCCTGCTGCTTTTTTCTGCTCTGCTCGTTGGCGTCAGCGACTGCGCTGACCCTGCTGCTGATTTCTGCTCTGATCGTCTGCGACTGCGCATCTCCTGCTGCTGTTTTTTGCTCTGCTCGTCGGTGTCAGCGACTGCGCTGATCCTGCTGCTGTTTTCTGCTCTGCTCGTCGGTGTCTGCGACTGCGCTGGTCCTGCTGCTGTTTTCTGCTCTGCTCGTCGGCGACTGCGCTGATCCTGCTGCTCTTTTCTGCTCTGCTTGTAGGCGTCGGCGACTGCGCTGGTCCTCCTGCTGTTTTCTGCACTGCTCATTGGCGTCGGCGACTGCGCTGATCCTGCTGCTGTTTTCTGCTTTGCTCGTAGGCGTCGCCAACTGCGCTGGTCCTGCTGCTGTTTTCTGCTCTGCTCGTCGGCGACTGTGCTGGTCCTGCTGCTGTTTTCTGCACTGCTCATGGGCGTCGGCGACTGCGTTGATCCTGCTGCTGTTTTCTGCTCTGCTCGTCGGCGTCTGCGACTGCGCATCTCCTGCTGCTTTTTTCTGCTCTGCTCTTCAGTGTCAGCGACTGCGCTGATCCTGCTGCTGTTTTCTGCTCTGCTCGTCGGTGTCAGCGACTACGCTGATCCTGCTGCTGTTTTCTGCTCTGCTCGTCGGCGTCTGCGACTGCTCTGGTCCTGCTGCTGTTTTTTGCTCTGCTCGTCGGCGTCAGCGACTGCGCTGATCCTGCTGCTGCTTTCTGCTCTGCTCGTCGGCGTCAGCGACTGCGCTGATCCTGCTGCTGCTTTCTGCTCTGCTCGTCGGCGTCTGCGACTGCGCTGGTCCTGCTGCTGTTTTCTGCTCTGCTCGTCGGCATCAGCGACTGCGCTGATGCTGTTTTCTGCTCTGCTCGTCGAGGTCAGCAACTGTGCTGATCCTGCTGCTGTTTTCTGCTCTGCTCGTTGCCGTCGGCGACTGCGCTCGTCCTGCTGTTGTTTTCTGCTCTGATCGTCGGCGTCGGCGACTGCGCTGGTCCTGCTGCTGTTTTCTGCTCTGCTCATCGGCGTCTGCGACTCCGCTGACCCTGCTGCTGATTTCTGCTCTGATCGTCTGCGACTGCGCATCTCCTGCTGCTGTTTTTTGCTCTGCTCATCGGTGTCAGTGACTGAGCTGATCCTGCTGCTGTTTTCTGCTCTGCTCGTCGGCGACTGCGCTGATCCTGCTGCTGTTTTCTAATCTGCTCGTAGGCGTCGGCGACTGCGCTGGTCCTGCTGCTGTTTTCTGCACTGCTCCTCGGCGACTGTGCTGTTCCTGCTGCTGTTTTCTGCTTTGCCCGTAGGCGTCGCCGACTGCGCTGGTCCTGCTGCTGTTTTCTGCTCTGCTCGTCGGCGACTGCACTGGTCCTGCTGCTGTTTTCTGCACTGCTCATTGGCGTCGGCGACTGAGTTGATCCTGCAGCTGTTTTCTGCTCTGCTCGTTGGCGTCTGCGCATGCGCATCTCCTGCTGCTTTTTTCTCCTCTGCTCGTCGGCGTCAGCGACTGCGCTGATCCTGCTGCTGTTTTCTGCTCTGCTCGTCGGTGTCAGCGACTACGCTGATCCTGCTGCTGTTTTCTGCTCTGCTCGTCGGCGTCTGCGACTGCGCTGGTCCTGCTGTTGTTTTCTGCTCTGCTCGTCGGCATCAGCGACTGCTCTGATGCTGTTTTATGCTCTGCTCGTCGAGGTCAGCAACTGCGCTGATCCTGCTGCTGTTTTCTGCTCTGCTCGTCGCCGTCGGCGACTGCGCTCGTCCTGCTGTTGTTTTCTGCTCTGATCGTCGGCGTCGGCGACTGCGCTGGTCCTGCTGCTGTTTTCTGCTCTGCTCATCGGCGTCTGCGACTGCGCTGACCCTGCTGCTGATTTCTGCTCTGATTGTCTGCGACTGCGCATCTCCTGCTGCTGTTTTTTGCTCTGCTCGTCGGTGTCAGCGACTGCGCTGATCCTGCTGCTGTTTTCTGCTCTGCTCGTCAACGTCTGCGACTGCGCTGGTCCTGCTGCTGTTTTCTGCTCTGCTCGTCGGCGACTGCGCTGATCCTGCTGCTGTTTTCTGCTCTGCTCGTCGGCGACTGCGCTGATCCTGCTGCTGTTTTCTGCACTGCTCGTCGAGGTCAGCAACTGCGCTGATCCTGCTGCTGTTTTCTGCTCTTCTCATCGCCGTCGGCGACTGCGCTGGTCCTGCTCTTGTTTTCGCTTCTGCTCGTCGGCGTCTGCTCTGCTCATTGGCGTCTGCGACTGCGCTGGTCCTGCTGCTGTTTTCTGCTCTGCTCATTGGCGTCTGCGACTGCGCATCTCCTGCTGCTTTTTTCTGCTCTGCTCGTCGGCGTCAGCGACTGCGCTGACCCTGCTGCTGTTTTCTGCTCTGATCGTCTGCGACTGTGCATCTCCTGCTGCTGTTTTTTGCTCTGCTCGTCGGCGTCAGCGACTGCGCTGACCCTGCTGCTGTTTTCTGCTCTGATCGTCTGTGACTGCGCATCTCCTGCTGCTTTTTTCTGCTCTGCTCGTCAGCGTCAGCGACTGCGCTGCCCCTGCTGCTGTTTTCTGCTCTGATCCCCGGCGTCAGCGACTGCGCTGGTCCTGCTGCTGTTTTCATCTCTGCTCGTCGGCGTCTGCTCTGCTCGTCGGCGTCTGCGCTGGTCCTGCTGCTGTTTTCTGCTCTGCTCGTCGGCAACTGCTCTGGTCCTGCAGTTGTTTTCGCCTCTGCTCGTCGTCGTCTGCTCTGCTTATCGGCGTCTGCGACTGCGCTGTTCATGCTGCTGTTTTCTGCTCTGCTCATTGGCGTCTGCGACTGCGCATCTCCTGCTGCTTTTTTCTGCTCTGCTCGTTGGCGTCAGCGACTGCGCTGACCCTGCTGCTGATTTCTGCTCTGATCGTCTGCGACTGCGCATCTCCTGCTGCTGTTTTTTGCTCTGCTCGTCGGTGTCAGCGACTGCGCTGATCCTGCTGCTGTTTTCTGCTCTGCTCGTCGGTGTCTGCGACTGCGCTGGTCCTGCTGCTGTTTTCTGCTCTGCTCGTCGGCGACTGCGCTGATCCTGCTGCTCTTTTCTGCTCTGCTTGTAGGCGTCGGCGACTGCGCTGGTCCTCCTGCTGTTTTCTGCACTGCTCATCGGCGTCGGCCACTGCGCTGATCCTGCTGCTGTTTTCTGCTTTGCTCGTAGGCGTCGCCAACTGCGCTGGTCCTGCTGCTGTTTTCTGCTCTGCTCGTCGGCGACTGCCCTGGTCCTGCTGCTGTTTTCTGCACTGCTCATCGGCGTCGGCGACTGCGTTGATCCTGCTGCTGTTTTCTGCTCTGCTCGTCGGCGTCTGCGACTGCGCATCTCCTGCTGCTTTTTTCTGCTCTGCTCTTCAGCGTCAGCGACTGCGCTGATCCTGCTGCTGTTTTCTGCTCTGCTCGTCGGTGTCAGCGACTACGCTGATCCTGCTGCTGTTTTCTGCTCTGCTCGTCGGCGTCTGCGACTGCTCTGGTCCTGCTGCTGTTTTTTGCTCTGCTCGTCGGCGTCAGTGACTGCGCTGATCCTGCTGCTGCTTTCTGCTCTGCTCGTCGGCGTCTGCGACTGCGCTGGTCCTGCTGCTGTTTTCTGCTCTGCTCGTCGGCATCAGCGACTGCGCTGATGCTGTTTTCTGCTCTGCTCGTCGAGGTCAGCAACTGCGCTGATCCTGCTGCTGTTTTCTGCTCTGCTCGTCGCCGTCGGCGACTGCGCTCGTCCTGCTGTTGTTTTCTGCTCTGATCATCGGCGTCGGCGACTGCGCTGGTCCTGCTGCTGTTTTCTGCTCTGCTCATCGGCGTCTGCGACTGCGCTGACCCTGCTGCTGATTTCTGCTCTGATCGTCTTCGACTGCGCATCTCCTGCTGCTGTTTTTTGCTCTGCTCGTCGGTGTCAGTGACTGAGCTGATCCTGCTGCTGTTTTCTGCTCTGCTCGTCGGCGACTGCGCTGATCCTGCTGCTGTTTTCTGCTCTGCTCGTAGGCGTCGGCGACTGCGCTGGTCCTGCTGCTGTTTTCTGCACTGCTCCTCGGCGACTGCGCTGTTCCTGCTGCTGTTTTCTGCTCTACTCGTCGGCGACTGCGCTGATCCTGCTGCTGTTTTCTGCTCTGCTCGTCGGCGACTGCGCTGATCCTGCTGCTGTTTTCTGCTCTGCTCGTAGGCGTCAGCGACTGCGCTGGTCCTGCTGCTGTTTTCTGCACTGCTCCTCGGCGACTGCGCTGTTCCTGCTGCTGTTTTCTGCTTTGCCCATAGGCGTCGCCGACTGCGCTGGTCCTGCTGCTGTTTTCTGCTCTGCTCGTCGGCGACTGCGCTGGTCCTGCTGCTGTTTTCTGCACTGCTCATCGGCGTCTCGGCGACTGAGTTGATCCTGCAGCTGTTTTCTGCTCTGCTCGTTGGCGTCTGCGACTGCGCATCTCCTGCTGCTTTTTTCTGCTCTGCTCGTCGGCGTCAGCGACTGCGCTGATCCTGCTGCTGTTTTCTGCTCTGCTCGTCGGTGTCAGCGACTACGCTGATCCTGCTGCTGTTTTCTGCTCTGCTCGTCGGCGTCTGCGACTGCGCTGGTCCTGCTGTTGTTTTCTGCTCTGCTCGTCGGCATCAGCGACTGCTCTGATGCTGTTTTATGCTCTGCTCGTCGAGGTCAGCAACTGCGCTGATCCTGCTGCTGTTTTCTGCTCTGCTCGTCGCCGTCGTCGACTGCGCTCGTCCTGCTGTTGTTTTCTGCTCTGATCGTCGGCGTCGGCGACTGCGCTGGTCCTGCTGCTGTTTTCTGCTCTGCTCATCGGCGTCTGCGACTGCGCTGACCCTGCTGCTGATTTCTGCTCTGATTGTCTGCGACTGCGCATCTCCTGCTGCTGTTTTTTGCTCTGCTCGTCGGTGTCAGCGACTGCGCTGATCCTGCTGCTGTTTTCTGCTCTGCTCGTCAGCGACTGCGCTGATCCTGCTGCTGTTTTCTGCTCTGCTCGTCGGCGACTGCGCTGATCCTGCTGCTGTTTTCTGCTCTGCTCGTAGGCGTCGGCGACTGCGCTGGTCCTGCTGCTGTTTTCTGCACTGCTCCTCGGCGACTGCGCTGTTCCTGCTGCTGTTTTCTGCTTTTCTTGTAGGCGTCGCCGACTGCGCTGGTCCTGCTGCTGTTTTCTGCTCTGCTCGTCGGCGACTGCGCTGGTCCTGCTGCTGTTTTCTGCACTGCTCATCAGAGTCGGCGACTGCGTTGATCCTGCTGCTGTTTTCTGCTCTGCTTGTTGGCGTCTGCGACTGCGCATCTCCTGCTGCTTTTTTCTGCTCTGCTCGTCGGCGTCAGCGACTGCGCTGATCCTGCTGCTGTTTTCTGCTCTGCTCGTCGGTGTCAGCGACTACGCTGATCCTGCTGCTGTTTTCTGCTCTGCTCATCGGCGTCTGCGACTGCGCTGGTCCTGCTGCTGTTTTTTGCTCTGCTCGTCGGCGTCAGCGACTGCGCTGATCCTGCTGCTGTTTTCTGCTCTGCTCGTCTGCGTCAGCGAATGCGCTGATCCTGCTGCTGTTTTCTGCTCTGCTCGTCGCCGTCAGCGCTGATCCTGCTGCTGTTTCCTGCTCTGCTCGTCGCCGTCGGCGACTGCGCTGGTCCTGCTGTTGTTTTCTTCTCTGCTCGTCGGCATCTGCTCTGCTCGTCGGCGTCAGCGACTGCGCTGGTCCTGCTGCTGTTTTCTGCTCTGCTCGTCGGTGACTGCGCTGGTCCTGCTGCTGTTTTTTGCTCTGCGCTTCGGCGTCGGCGACTGCGCTGATCCTGCTGCTGCTTTCTGCTCTGCTCGACGGAGTCTGCGACTGCACTGGTCCTGCTGCTGTTTTCTGCTCTGCTCGTCGGCATCAACGACTGCGCTGATGCTGTTTTCTGCTCTGCTCGTCGAGGTCAGCAACTGCGCTGATCCTGCTGCTGTTTTCTGCTCTTCTCATTGCCGTCGGCGACTGCGCTCGTCCTGCTGTTGTTTTCTGCTCTGATCGTCGGCGTCGGCGACTGCGCTGGTCCTGCTGCTGTTTTCTGCTCTGCTCATCGGCGTCTGCTACTGCGCTGATCCTGCTGCTATTTTCTGCTCTGCTCATCGGCGTCAGCGACTGGGCTGATCCTGCTGCTGTTTTCTGCTCTGCTCGTCTGCGTCAGCGAATGCGCTGATCCTGCTGCTGTTTTCTGCTCTGCTCTTCTCCGTCAGCGCTGATCCTGCTGCTGTTTCCTGCTCTGCTCGTCGCCGACGGCGACTGCGCTGGTCCTGCTGTTGTTTTCTTCTCTGCTCGTCGGCGTCTGCTCTGCTCGTCGGCGTCAGCGACTGCGCTTGTCCTGCTGCTGTTTTCTGCTCTGCTCGTCGGTGACTGCGCTGATCCTGCTTCAGTTTTCTGCACTGCTAATTGGCGTCGGCGACTGCGCTGATCCTGCTGCTGTTTTCTGCTCTGCTCGTACGCGTCGGCGACTGCGCTGGTCCTGCTGCTGTTTTCTGCTCTGCTCGTCGGCTGCTGCGCTGATCCTGCTGCTGTTTTCTGCTCTGCTCGTCTGCGTCAGCGAATGCGCTGATCCTGCTGCTGTTTCCTGCTCTGCTCGTTGCCGTCGGCGACTGCGCTGGTCCTGCTGTTGTTTTCTTCTCTGATCGTCAGCGTCGGCGACTGCGCTGGTCCTGCTGCTGTTTTCTTCTCTGCTCGTCGGCGTCTGCTCTGCTCGTCGGCGTCTGCTCTGCTCGTCGGCGTCTGCAACTGCGCTGGTCCTGCTGCTGTTTTCTGCTCTGCTCGTCGGCGACTGCGCTGGTCCTGCTGCTTTTTTCTGCACTGCTCATCGGCGTCGGCGACTGTGCTGATCCTGCTGCTGTTTTCTGCCCTGCTCGTAGGCGTCGGCGACTGTGCTGGTCCTGCTGCTGTTTTCTGCACTGCTCATCGGCGTCGGCGACTGCGCTGATCCTGCTGCTGTTTTCTGCTCTGCTCGTCGGCGACTGCGCTGGACCTGCTGCTGTTTTCTGCACTGCTCATCGGCGTCGGCGACTGCGTTGATCCTGCTGCTGTTTTCTGCTCTGCTCATTGGCGTCTGCGACTGCGCATCTCCTGCTGCTTTTTTCTGCTCTGCTCGTCAGCGTCAGCGACTGCTCTGACCCTGCTGCTGTTTTCTGCTCTGATAGTCTGCGACTGCGCATCTCCTGCTGCTGTTTTTTGCTCTGCTCGTCGGCGTCAGCGACTGCGCTGATCCTGCTGCTGTTTTCTGCTCTGAACGTCGGCGTCTGCGTCTGCACATCTCCTGCTGCTGTTTTCTGCTCTGCTCGTCGGCGACTGCGCTGGTCCTGCTGCTTCTTTCTGCAATGCTCATCGGAGTCGGCGACTGTGCTGATCCTGCTGCTGTTTTCTGCCCTGCTCGTAGGCGTCGGCGACTGTGCTGGTCCTGCTGCTGTTTTCTGCACTGCTCATCGGCGTCGGCGACTGCGCTGATCCTGCTGCTGTTTTCTGCTCTGCTCGTCGGCGACTGCGCTGGACCTGCTGCTGTTTTCTGCACTGCTCATCGGCGTCGGCGACTGCGTTGATCCCTCTGCTGTTTTCTGCTCTGCTCGTTGGCGTCTGCGACTGCGCATCTCCAGCCGCTTTTTTCTGCTCTGCTTGTCGGCGTCAGCGACTGCGCTGATCCTGCTGCTGTTTTCTGCTCTGCTCGTCGGCGTCTGCGACTGCGCATCTCCCTCTGCTGTTTTTTGCTCTGCTCGTCGGCGTCGGCGACTGCGCTGATCCTGTTGCTGTTTTCTGCTCTGCTCATCGGCGACTGCGCTGGTCCTTCTGCTGTTTTCTGCACTGCTCATTGGCGTTGGCGACTGCGTTGATCCTGCTGCTGTTTTCTGCTCTGCTCATTCGCGTCTGCGACTGCGCATCTCCTGCTGCTTTTTTTCTGCTCTGCTCGTCAGCGTCAGCGACTGCGCTGACCCTGCTGCTGTTTTCTGCTCTGATCGTCTGCGACTGCGCATCTCCTGCTGCTGTTTTTTTGCTCTGCTCGTCGGCGTCAGCGACTGCGCTGATCCTGCTGCTGTTTTCTGCTCTGCACGTCGGCGTCTGCGACTGCACATCTCCTGCTGCTGTTTTTTGCTCTGCTCGTCGTCGACTGCGCTGGTCCTGCTGCTGTTTTCTGCTCTGCTCATCGGCGTCGGCTACTGCGCTGATCCTGCTGCTGTTTTCTGCTCTGCTTGTCTGCGTCAGCGAATGCGCTGATCCTGCTGCTGTTTCCTGCTCTGCTCGTCGCTGTCGGCGACTGCGCTGGTCCTGCTGCTGTTTTCTGCTCTGCTCGTCGCCGTCGGCGACTGCGCTCGTCCTGCTGTTGTTTTCTGCTCTGATCGTCGGCGTCGGCGACTGCGCTGGTCCTGCTGCTGTTTTCTGCTCTGCTCATCGGCGTCTGCGACTGCGCTGACCCTGCTGCTGATTTCTGCTCTGATCGTCTGCGACTGCGCATCTCCTGCTGCTGTTTTTTGCTCTGCTCGTCGGTGTCAGTGACTGAGCTGATCCTGCTGCTGTTTTCTGCTCTGCTCGTCGGCGACTGCGCTGATCCTGCTGCTGTTTTCTGCTCTGCTCGTAGGCGTCGGCGACTGCGCTGGTCCTGCTGCTGTTTTCTGCACTGCTCCTCGGCGACTGCGCTGTTCCTGCTGCTGTTTTCTGCTCTACTCGTCGGCGACTGCGCTGATCCTGCTGCTGTTTTCTGCTCTGCTCGTCGGCGTCGGCGACCGCGCTGGTCCTGTTGCTGTTTTCTTCTCTGCTCGTCGGCGTCTGCTCTGCTCGTCGGCGTCTGCGCTGGTCCTGCTGCTGTTTTCTGCTCTGCTCGTCGGCGACTGCGCTGGTCCTGCAGTTGTTTTCGCCTCTGCTCGTCGACGTCTGCTCTGCTCATCGGCGTCAGCGACTGCGCTGGTCATGATGCTGTTTTCTGCTCTGCTAATTGGCGTCTGCGACTGCGCATCTCCTGCTGCTTTTTTCTGCTCTGCTTGTTGGCGTCAGCGACTGCGCTGACCCTGCTGCTGTTTTCTGCTCTGATTGTCTGCGACTGCGCATCTCCTGCTGCTGTTTTTTGCTCTGCTCGTCGGCGTCAGCAACTGCGCTGATCCTGCTGCTGTTTTCTGCTCTGCTCGTCGGCGTCTGCCACTGGACATCTCCTGCTGCTGTTTTTTGCTCTGCTCGTCGGCTACTGCGCTGATCCTGCTGCTGTTTTCTGCTCTGCTTGTCTGCGTCAGCGACTGCGCTGGTCCTGCTGCTGTTTTGTGCTCTGCTCATCGGCGACTGCGCTGGTCCTGCTGGTGTTTTCTGCACTGCTCATCGGCGTCGGCGACTGCGCTGGTCCTGCTGTTGTTTTCGCCTCTGCTCGTCGGCATCTGCGACAGCGCTTGTCCTGCTGCTGTTTTCTGCTCTGCTCCTCGGCGACTGCGCTGGTCCTGCTGCTGTTTTCTGCACTGCTCATCGGCGTCGGCGACTGTGCTGATCCTGCTGCTGTTTTCTGCTCTGCTCGTCGGCGACTGTGCTGGTCCTGCTGCTGTTTTCTGCACTGCTCATCGGCGTCGGCGACTGCGTTGATCCTGCTGCTGTTTTCTGCTCTGCTCGTTGGCGTCTGCGACTGCGCATCTCCTGCTGCTTTTTTCTGCTCTGCTCGTCGGCGTCAGCGACTGCGCTGATCCTGCTGCTGTTTTCTGCTCTGCTCGTCGGCGTCTGTGCATCTCCTGCTGCTGTTTTTTGCTCTGCTCGTCGGCGTCAGCGACTGCGCTTATCCTGCTGCTTTTTTCTGCTCTGCTCGTCGGCGTCTGTGACTGCGCATCTCCTGCTGCTGTTTTTTGCTCTGCTCGTCTGCGACTGCGCTGGTCCTGCTGGTGTTTTCTGCACTGCTCATCAGCGTCGGCGACTGCGCTGGTCCTGCTGTTGTTTTCGCCTCTGCTCGTCGGCGTCTGCTCTGCTCGTCGGCGTCTGCGACTGCGCTGGTCCTGCTGCTTTTTTCTGCTCTGCTCGTCGGCGTCGGCGACTGCGTTGATCCTGCTGCTGTTTTCTGCTCTGCTCGTCGGCGTCGACGACTGCGCTGGTCCTGCTGTTGTTTTCTGCTCTGATCGTCGGCGTCGGCGACTGCGCTGGTCCTGCTGCTGTTTTCTTCTCTGCTCGTCGGCGTCTGCTCTGCTCGTCAGTGTCTGCGACTGCGCTGGTCCTGCTGCTGTTTTCTGCTCTGCTCATTGGCGACTGCGCTGGTCCTGCTGGTGTTTTCTGCACTGCTCATCAGCGTCGGCGACTGCGCTGGTCCTGCTGTTGTTTTCGCCTCTGCTCGTCGGCGTCTGCGACTGCGCTGGTCCTGCTGCTGTTTTCTGCTCTGCTCGTAGGCGTCGGCGACTGCGCTGGTCCTGCTGCTCTTTTCTGCACTGCTCATCGGCGTCGGCGACTGCGCTGATCCTGCTGCTGTTTTCTGCTCTTCTCGTCGGCGTCTGAGACTGCGCATCTCCTGCCGCTGTTTTTTGCTCTGTGCGTCGGCGACTGCGCTTATCTTGATGCTGTTTTCTGCTCTGCTCGTCAGCGTCGGCGACTGCGCTGGTCCTGCTGCTGTTTTCTGCTCTGCTCGTCGGCGTCGGCGACTGCACTGACCCTGCTGCTGTTTTCTGCTCTGCTTGTCGGTGTCGGCTACTGTGCTGTTCCTGCTGCTATTTTCTGCTCTGCTCATCGGCGTCAGCGACTGGGATGATCCTGCTGCTGTTTTCTGCTCTGCTCGTCTGCGTCAGCGATTGCGCTGATCCTGCTGCTGTTTTCTGCTCTGCTCGTCGCCGTCGGTGCCTGCGCTGGTCCTGCTGTTGTTTTCTTCTCTGCTCGTCAGCGTCTGCTCTGCTCATCGGCGTCTGCGACTGCGCTGACCCTGCTGCTGATTTCTGCTCTGATTGTCTGCGACTGCGCATCTCCTGCTGCTGATTTTTGCTCTGCTCGTCGGTGTCAGCGACTTCGCTGATCCTGCTACTGTTTTCTGCTCTGCTCGTCGGTGTCTGCGACTGCGCTGGTCCTGCGGCTGTTTTCTGCACTGCTCGTCGGCGACTGCGCAGGTCCTGCTGCTGTTTTCTGCTCTGCTCGTCGGCGACTGCGCTGGTCCTGCTGCTGTTTTCTGCTCTGCTCGTTGGCGACTGTGCTGGTCCTGCTGCTGTTTTCTGCTCTGCTCGTCGGCGACTGTGCTGGTCCTGCTGCTGTTTTCTGCACTGCTCATCAGCGTCGGCGACTGCGCTGGTCCTGCTGTTGTTTTCGCCTCTGCTCGTCGGCGTCTGCTCTGCTCGTCGGCGTCTGCGACTGCGCTGGTCCTGCTTTTGTTTTCTGCTCTGATCGTCGGCGTCGGCGACTGTGCTGGTCCTGCTGCTGTTTTCTGCTCTGCTCGTTGGCGTCTGCGACTGCGCATCTGCTGCTGCTTTTTTCTGCTCTGCTCTTCGGCGTCAGTGACTGCGCTGATCCTGCTGCTGTTTTCTGCTCTGATCGTTGGCGTCTGCGACTGCGCATCTCCTGCCGATTTTTTCTGCTCTGCTCGTCGGCGTCTGCGACTGCGCTGATCCTACTGCTGTTTTCTGCTCTGCTCGTCTGCGTCAGCGAATGCGCTGATCCTGCTGCTGTTTCCTGCTCTGCTCGTCGCCGTCGGGGACTTCGCTGGTCCTGCTGTTGTTTTCTGCTCTGATCGCCGGCGTCGGCGACTGCGCTGGTCCTGCTGCTGTTTTCTTCTCTGCTCGTCGGCGTCTGCTCTGCTCGCCGGCGTCTGCGCTGGTCCTGCTGCAGTTTTCTGCTCTGCTCGTCGGCGACTGCGCTGGTCCTGCAGTTGTTTTCGCCTCTGCTCGTCGGCGTCTGCTCTGCTCATCGGCGTCTGCGACTGCGCTGGTCATGCTGCTGTTTTCTGCTCTGCTCATTGGCGTCTGCAACTGCGCATCACCTGCTGCTGTTTTCTTCTCTGCTCGTCGGCGTCTGCTCTGCTCATCGGCGACTGCGCTGATCCTGCTGCTGTTTCCTGCTCTGCTCGTCGGCGACTGCGCTGGTCCTGCTGCTGTTTTCTTCTCTGCTCGTCGGCGTCTGCTCTGCTCGTCGGCGTCTGCGACTGCGCTGGTCCTGCTGCTGTTTTCTGCTCTGCTCATCGGCGACTGCGCTGGTCCTGCTGGTGTTTTCTGCACTGCTAATCGGCGTCGGCGACTGTGCTGATCTTGCTGCTGTTTTCTGCTCTGCTCGTAGGCGTCGGTGACTGCGCTGGTCCTACTGCTGTTTTCTGCTCTGCTCGTTGGCGACTGCGCTGGTCCTGCTGCTGTTTTCTGCACTGCTCATCGGCGTCGGCGACTGCGTTGATCCTGCTGCTGTTTTCTGCTCTGCTCATTGGCGTCTGCAACTGAGCATCTCCTGCTGCTTTTTTCTGCTCTGCTCGTTGGCGTCAGCGACTGCGCTGACCCTGCTGCTGTTTTCTGCTCTGATCGTCTGCGACTGCGCATCTCCTGCTGCTTTTTTTTGCTCTGCTCATCTGCATCAGCGACTGCACTTATCCTGCTGCTGTTTTCTGCTCTGCTCATAGGCGTCGGCGACACCGCTGGTCCTGCTGCTGTTTTCTGCACTGCTCATTGGCGTCGGCGACTGCGCTGATCCTGCTGCTGTTTTTTGCTCTGCTCGTAGGCGTCTGCGATTGCACATCTCCTGCTGCTGTTTTTTGCTCTGCTCGTCGGCGACTGCGCTGGTCCTGCTGCTGTTTTCTGCTCTGCTCATCGGCGTCGTCTACTGCGCTGATCCTGCTGCTGTTTTCTGCTCTGCTTGTCTGCGTCAGCGAATGCGCTGATCCTGCTGCTGTTTCCTGCTCTGCTCGTCGCCGTCGGCGACTGCGCTGGTCCTGCTGTTGTTTTCTGCTCTGATCGTCGGCGTCGGCGACTGCGCTGGTCCTGCTGCTGTTTTCTTCTCTGCTCGTCGGCGTCTGCCCTGCTCACCGGTGTCTGCGACTGCGCTGCTACTGCTGCTGTTTTCTGCTCTGCTCATCGGCGACTGCGCTGGTGCTGCTGGTGTTTTCTGCACTGCTCATCGGCGTCTGCGACTGCGCATCTCCTGCTGCTGTTTTTTGCTCTGCTCGTCGGCGACTGCGCTGGTCCTCCTGCTGTTTTCTGCTCTGCTCGTCGCCGTCGGTGACTGCGCTGGTCCTGCTGTTGTTTTCTGCTCTGATTGTTGGCGTCGGCGACTGCGCTGGTCCTGCTGCTGTTTTTTGCTCTGCTCGTCGGCGTCGGCAACTGCACTGACCCTGCTGCTGTTTTCTGCTCTGCTTGTGGGTGTCGGCTACTGCGCTGATCCTGCTGCTGTTTTCTGCTCTGCTCATTGCCGTCGGCGCCTGCGCTGGTCCTGCTGTTGTTTTCTTCTCTGCTCGTCAGCGTCTGCTCTGCTCGTCGGCGTCTGCGACTGCGCTGGTCCTGCTGCTGTTTTCTACTCTGCTCGTCGTTGACTGCGCTGGTCCTGCTAGTGTTTTCTGCACTACTCATCGGCATCGGTGACTGCGCTGATCCTGCGGCTGTTTTCTGCACTGCTCGTCGGCGACTGCGCAGGTCCTGCTGCTGTTTTCTGCTCTGCTCGTCGGCGACTGCGCCTGTCCTGCTGCTGTTTTCTGCTCTGCTCGTCGGCGACTGCGCTGGTCCTGCTGCTGTTTTCTGCTCTGCTCGTCGGCGACTGCCCTGGTCCTGCTGCTGTTTTCTGCACTGCTCATAGGCGTCGGCGACTGCGCTGGTCCTGCTGTTGTTTTCGCCTCTGCTTGTCGGCGTCTGCGACTGCGCTGGTCCTGCTGCTGTTTTCTGCTCTGCTCAACGGCAACTGCGCTGATCCTGCCACTGTTTCCTGCTCTGCTCGTCGCCGTCGGAGACTGCGCTGGTCCTGCTGTTGTTTTCTGCTCTGATCGTCGGCGTCGGCGACTGCGCTAGTCCTGCTGCTGTTTTCTTCTCTGCTCGTCGGCGTCTGCTCTGGTCCTGCTGGTGTTTTCTGCACTGCTCATCGGCGTTGGCGACTGTGCTGATCCTGCTGCTGTTTTCTGCTCTGCTCGTAGGCGTCGGCGACTGTGCTGGTCCTGCTGCTGTTTTCTGCACTGCTCACCGGCGTCTGCGACTGCACTGGTCCTACTGCTGTTTTCTGCTCTGCTCGTTGGCGACTGCGCTGGTCCTGCTGCTGTTTTCTGCACTGCTCATCGGCGTCGGCGAATGCGTTGATCCTGCTGCTGTTTTCTGCTCTGCTCATTGGCGTCTGCGACTTAGCATCTCCTGCTGCTTTTTTCTGCTCTGCTTGTCGGCGTCAGCGACTGCGCTGACCCTGCTGCTGTTTTCTGCTCTGATCGTCTGCGACTGCGCATCTCCTGCTGCTGTTTTTTGCTCTGCTCGTCGGCATCAGCTACTGCGCTTATCCTGCTGCTGTTTTCTGCTCTGCTCGTAGGCGTCGGCGACTGCGCTGGTCCTGCTGCTGTTTTCTGCACTGCTCATCGGCGTCGGCGAGTGCGCTGATCCTGCTGCTGTTTTCTGCTCTGCTCGTCGGCGACTGCGCTGGTCCTGCTGCTGTTTTCTGCTCTGCTCATTGGCGTCGGCTTCTGCGCTGATCCTGCTGCTGTTTTGTGCTCTGCTTGTCTGCGTCAGCGAATGCGCTGATCCTGCTGCTGTTTCCTGCTCTGCTCGTCGCCATTCGGCGACTGCGCTGCTCCTGCTGTTGTTTTCTGCTCTGATCGTCGGCGTCGGCGACTGCGCTGGTCCTGCTGCTGTTTTCTTCTCTGCTCGTCGGCGTCTGCTCTGCTCATCGGCGTCTGCGACTGCGCTGGTCCTGCTGCTGTTTTCTGCTCTGCTCATCGGCGACTGCGCTGGTGCTGCTGGTGTTTTCTGCACTGCTCATCGGCGTCTGCGACTCCGCATCTCCTGCTGCTGTTTTTTGCTCTGCTCGTCGGCGACTGCGCTGGTCCTGCTGCTGTTTTCTGCTCTGCTCGTCGCCGTCGGTGACTGCGCTGGTCCTGCTGTTGTTTTCTGCTCTGATTGTCGGCGTCGGCGACTGCGCTGGTCCTGCTGCTGTTTTTTGCTCGGCTCGTCGGCGTCGGCAACTGCACTGACCCTGCTGCTGTTTTCTGCACTGCTTGTCGTTGTCGGCTACTGCGCTGATCCTGCTGCTATTTTCTGCTCTGCTCATTGGCGTCAGCGACTGGGATGATCCTGCTGCTGTTTTCTGCTCTGCTCATCTGCGTCAGCGAATGCGCTGATCCTGCTGCTGTTTTCTGCTCTGCTCATCGCCGTCGGCGCCTTCGCTGGTCCTGCTGTTGTTTTCTTCTCTGCTCGTCAGCGTCTGCTCTGCTCGTCGGCGTCTGCGACTGCGCTGGTCCTGCTGCTGTTTTCTACTCTGCTCGTCGGTGACTGCGCTGGTCCTGCTAGTGTTTTCTGCACTGCTCATCGGCGTCGGTGACTGCGCTGATCCTGCGGCTGTTTTCTGCACTGCTCGTTGGCGACTGCGCAGGTCCTGCTGCTGTTTTCTGCTCTGCTCGTCGGCGACTGCGCTGGTCCTGCTGCTCTTTTCTGCTCTGCTCGTGGGTGACTGCGTTGGTCCTGCTGTTGTTTTCTGCTCTGCTCGTTGGCGTCTGCGACTGCTCATCTCCTGCTGCTTTTTTCTGCTCTGCTCGTCGGCGTCAGCGACTGCGCTGATCCTGCTGCTGTTTTCTGCTCTGCTCGTCGGTGTCAGCGACTACGCTGATCCTGCTGCTGTTTTTTGCTCTGCTCGTCGACGACTGCGGTGGTCCTGCTGCTGTTTTCTGCACTGCTCATCGGCGTCGGCGACTGTGCTGATCCTGCTGCTGTTTTCTGCTCTGCTCGTAGGCGTCGGCGACTACGCTGGTCCTGCTGCTGTTTTCTGCACTGCTCATCGGTGTCGGCGACTGCGCTGATCCTGCTGCTGTTTTCTGCTCTACTCGTCGGCGTCTGCGACTGCACATCTCCTGCTGCTGTTTTTTGCTCTGCTCGTCGGCGACTGCGCTGGACCTGCTGCTGTTTTCTGCTCTGCTCATCGGCGTCGGCTACTGCGCTCATCCTGCTGCTGTTTTCTGCTCTGCTTGTCTGCGTCAGCGAATGCGCTCATCCTGCTGCTGTTTCCTGCTCTGCTTGTCGCCGTCGGCGACTGCGCTGGTCCTGCTGTTGTTTTCTGCTCTGATCGTCGGCGTCGGCGACTGCGCTGGTCCTGCTGCTGTTTTGTTCTCTGCTCGTCAGCGTCTGCTCTGCTCGTCGGTGTCTGTGACTGCGCTGGTCCTGCTGCTGTTTTCTGCTCTGCTCATCGGCGACTGTGCTGATCCTGCTGCTGTTTCCTGCTCTGCTCGTCGCCGTCGGCGACTGCGCTAGTCCTGCTGTTGTTTTCTGCTCTGATCGTCGGCGTTGGCGACTGCGCTGGTCCTGCTGCTGTTTTCTTCTCTGCTCGTCGGCGTCCGCTCTGCTCGTCGGCGTCTGCGACTGCGCTGGTCCTGCTGCTGTTTTCTGCTCTGCTCATCGGCGACTGCGCTGGTCCTGCTGGTGTTTTCTGCTCTGCTCGTATGCGTCGGCGACTGTGCTGGTCCTGCTGCTGTTTTCTGCACTGCTCACCGGCGTCTGCGACTGCGCTGGTCCTACTGCTGTTTTCTGCTCTGCTCGTTGGCGACTGCGCTGGTCCTGCTGCTGTTTTCTGCACTGCTCATCGGCGTTGGCGACTGCGTTGATCCTGCTGCTGTTTACTGCTCTGCTCATTGGCGTCTGCGACTCAGCATCTCCTGCTGCTTTTTTCTGCTCTGCTCGTTGGCGTCTGCGCATCTCCTGCTGCTGTTTTTTGCTCTGCTCGTCGGCATCAGCGACTGCGCTTATCCTGCTGCTGTTTTCTGCTCTGCTCGTAGGCGTCGGCGACTGCGCTGGTCCTGCTGCTGTTTTCTGCACTGCTCATCGGCGTCGGCGACTGCGCTGATCCTGCTGCTGTTATTAGCTCTGCTCGTCGGCGTCTGCGACTGCACATCTCCTGCTGCTGTTTTCTGCTCTGCTCATCGCCGTCGGCGCCTGCACTGGTCCTGCTGTTGTTTTCTTCTCTGCTCGTCAGCGTCTGCTCTGCTCGTCGACGTCTGCGACTGCGCTGGTCCTGCTGCTGTTTTCTGCTCTGCTCCTCGGTGACTGCGCTGGTCCTGCTAGTGTTTTCTGCACTGCTCATCGGCGTCGGTGACTGCGCTGATCCTGCGGCTGTTTTCTGCACTGCTCGTCGGAGACTGCGTAGGTCCTGCTGCTGTTTTCTGCTCTGCTCGTCGGCGACTGCGCTGGTCCTGCTCCTGTTTTCTGCTCTGCTCGTCGGCGACTGCGCTGGTCCTGCTGTGGTTTTCTGCTCTGCTCATCTGCGTCAGTGAATGCGCTGATCCTGCTGCTGTTTTATGCTCTGCTCATCGCCGTCGGCGCCTGCACTGGTCCTGCTGTTGTTTTCTTCTCTGCTCGTCAGCGTCTGCTCTGCTCCTCGGCGTCTGCGACTGCGCTGGTCCTGCTGCTGTTTTCTGCTCTACTCGTCGGCGACTGCGCTGGTCCTGCTGCTGTTTTCTGCTCTGCTCGTCGGCGACTGCGCTGGTCCTGCTGCTGTTTTCTGCACTGCTCAATGGCGTCGGCGACTGCGCTGGTCCTGCTGTTGTTTTCGCCTCTGCTCGTCGGTGTCTGCTCTGCTCGTGGGCATCTGCGACTGCGCTGGTCCTGCTGCTGTTTTCTGCACTGCTCATCGGCGTCGGCGAATGTGCTGATCCTGCTGCTGTTTTCATCTCTGCTCGTAGGCGTCTGCGACTGCGCTGGTCCTGCTGCTGTTTTCTGCACTGCTCATCGGCGTCTGCGACTGCGCTGTGTCCTGCTGCTGATTTCTGCTCTGCTCGTCGGCGACTGCGCTGGTCCTGCTGCTGTTTTCTGCACTGCTCATAGGCGTCGGCAACTGCGTTGATCCTGCTGCTGTTTTCTGCTCTGCTCATTGGCGTCTGCGACCGCGCATCTCCTGCTGCTTTTTTCTGCTCTGCTCGTCGGCGTCAGAGACTGCGCTGACCCTGCTGCTGTTTTCTGCTCTGATCGTCGGCGACTGCGCATCTCCTGCTGCTGTTTTTTGCTCTGCTCGTCGGCGTCAGCGACTGCGCTGATCCTGCTGCTGTTTTCTGCTCTGCTCGTCGGCGTCTGCGACTGCGCATCTCCTGCTGCTGTTTTTTGCTCTGCTCGTCGGCGACTGCGCTGGTCCTGCTGCTGTTTCCTGCTCTGCTCGTCGCTGTTGGTGACTTCGCTGGTCCTGCTGTTGTTTTCTGCTCTGATTGTCGGCGTCGGCGACTGCGCTGGTCCTGCTGCTGTTTTCTGCTCTGCTCGTCGGCGTTGGCAACTGCACTGACCGTGCTGCTGTTTTCTGCTCTGCTTGTCCGCGTCGGCTACTGCGCTGATCCTGCTGCTATTTTCTGCTCTGCTCATCGGCATCAGCGACTGGGATGATCCTGCTGCTGTTTTCTGCTCTGCTCATCTGCGTCAGCGAATGCGCTGATCCTGCTGCTGTTTTCCGCTCTGCTCATCGCTGTCGGCGCCTGCACTGGTCTGGCTGTTGTTTTCTTCTCTGGTCGTCAGCGTCTGCTCTGCTTGTCGGCGTCTGCGACTGCACATCTCCTGCTGCTGTTTTCTGCTCTACTCGTCGGCGTCGGCAACTGCACTGACCCTGCTGCTGTTTTCTGCTCTGCTTGTCGGCGTCGGCTACTGCGCTGATCCTGCTGCTATTTTCTGCTCTGCTCATCGGCGTCAGTGACGATCCTGCTGCTGTTTTCTGCTCTGCTCATCTGCGTCAGTGAATGCGCTGATCCTGCTGCTGTTTTCTGCTCTGCTCATCGCCGTCGGCGCCTGCACTGGTCCTGCTGTTGTTTTCTTCTCTGCTCGTCAGCGTCTGCTCTGCTCGTCGACGTCTGCGACTGCGCTGGTCCTGCTGCTGTTTTCTGCTCTGCTCGTCGGTGACTGCGCTGGTCCTGCTAGTGTTTTCTGCACTGCTCATCGGCGTCAGTGACTGCGCTGATCCTGCGGCTATTTTCTGCACTGCTCGTCGGAGACTGCGTAGGTCCTGCTGCTGTTTTCTGCTCTGCTCGTCGGCGACTGCGCTGGTCCTGCTGCTGTTTTCTGCTCTGCTCGTCGGCGACTGCGCTGGTCCTGCTGTGGTTTTCTGCTCTGCTCATCTGCGTCAGTGAATGCGCTGATCCTGCTGCTGTTTTATGCTCTGCTCATCGCCATCGGCGCCTGCACTGGTCCTGCTGCTGTTTTCTGCTCTGCTCGTCGGCGACTGCGCTGGTCCTGCTGCTGTTTTCTGCACTGCTCATCGGCGTCGGCGACTGCGCTGGTCCTGCTGTTGTTTTCGCCTCTGCTCGTCGGCGTCTGCTCTGCTCGTGGGCATCTGCGACTGCGCTGGTCCTGCTGCTGTTTTCTGCACTGCTCATCGGCGTCGGCGAATGTGCTGATCCTGCTGCTGTTTTCATCTCTGCTCGTAGGCGTCTGCGACTGCGCTGTGTCCTGCTGCTGATTTCTGCTCTGCTCGTCGGCGACTGCGCTGGTCCTGCTGCTGTTTTCTGCACTGCTCATAGGCGTCGGCAACTGCGTTGATCCTGCTGCTGTTTTCTGCTCTGCTCATTGGCGTCTGCGACCGCGCATCTCCTGCTGCTTTTTTCTGCTCTGCTCGTCGGCGTCAGAGACTGCGCTGACCCTGCTGCTGTTTTCTGCTCTGATCGTCGGCGACTGCGCATCTCCTGCTGCTGTTTTTTGCTCTGCTCGTCGGCGTCAGCGACTGCGCTGATCCTGCTGCTGTTTTCTGCTCTGCTCGTCGGCGTCTGCGACTGCGCATCTCCTGCTGCTGTTTTTTGCTCTGCTCGTCGGCGACTGCGCTGGTCCTGCTGCTGTTTCCTGCTCTGCTCGTCGCTGTTGGTGACTTCGCTGGTCCTGCTGTTGTTTTCTGCTCTGATTGTCGGCGTCGGCGACTGCGCTGGTCCTGCTGCTGTTTTCTGCTCTGCTCGTCGGCGTTGGCAACTGCACTGACCGTGCTGCTGTTTTCTGCTCTGCTTGTCCGCGTCGGCTACTGCGCTGATCCTGCTGCTATTTTCTGCTCTGCTCATCGGCATCAGCGACTGGGATGATCCTGCTGCTGTTTTCTGCTCTGCTCATCTGCGTCAGCGAATGCGCTGATCCTGCTGCTGTTTTCCGCTCTGCTCATCGCTGTCGGCGCCTGCACTGGTCTGGCTGTTGTTTTCTTCTCTGGTCGTCAGCGTCTGCTCTGCTTGTCGGCGTCTGCGACTGCACATCTCCTGCTGCTGTTTTCTGCTCTACTCGTCGGCGTCGGCAACTGCACTGACCCTGCTGCTGTTTTCTGCTCTGCTTGTCGGCGTCGGCTACTGCGCTGATCCTGCTGCTATTTTCTGCTCTGCTCATCGGCGTCAGTGACGATCCTGCTGCTGTTTTCTGCTCTGCTCATCTGCGTCAGTGAATGCGCTGATCCTGCTGCTGTTTTCTGCTCTGCTCATCGCCGTCGGCGCCTGCACTGGTCCTGCTGTTGTTTTCTTCTCTGCTCGTCAGCGTCTGCTCTGCTCGTCGACGTCTGCGACTGCGCTGGTCCTGCTGCTGTTTTCTGCTCTGCTCGTCGGTGACTGCGCTGGTCCTGCTAGTGTTTTCTGCACTGCTCATCGGCGTCAGTGACTGCGCTGATCCTGCGGCTATTTTCTGCACTGCTCGTCGGAGACTGCGTAGGTCCTGCTGCTGTTTTCTGCTCTGCTCGTCGGCGACTGCGCTGGTCCTGCTGCTGTTTTCTGCTCTGCTCGTCGGCGACTGCGCTGGTCCTGCTGTGGTTTTCTGCTCTGCTCATCTGCGTCAGTGAATGCGCTGATCCTGCTGCTGTTTTATGCTCTGCTCATCGCCGTCGGCGCCTGCACTGGTCCTGCTGCTGTTTTCTGCTCTGCTCGTCGGCGACTGCGCTGGTCCTGCTGCTGTTTTCTGCACTGCTCATCGGCGTCGGCGACTGCGCTGGTCCTGCTGTTGTTTTCGCCTCTGCTCGTCGGCGTCTGCTCTGCTCGTGGGCATCTGCGACTGCGCTGGTCCTGCTGCTGTTTTCTGCACTGCTCATCGGCGTCGGCGAATGTGCTGATCCTGCTGCTGTTTTCATCTCTGCTCGTAGGCGTCTGCGACTGCGCTGTGTCCTGCTGCTGATTTCTGCTCTGCTCGTCGGCGACTGCGCTGGTCCTGCTGCTGTTTTCTGCACTGCTCATAGGCGTCGGCAACTGCGTTGATCCTGCTGCTGTTTTCTGCTCTGCTCATTGGCGTCTGCGACCGCGCATCTCCTGCTGCTTTTTTCTGCTCTGCTCGTCGGCGTCAGAGACTGCGCTGACCCTGCTGCTGTTTTCTGCTCTGATCGTCGGCGACTGCGCATCTCCTGCTGCTGTTTTTTGCTCTGCTCGTCGGCGTCAGCGACTGCGCTGATCCTGCTGCTGTTTTCTGCTCTGCTCGTCGGCGTCTGCGACTGCGCATCTCCTGCTGCTGTTTTTTGCTCTGCTCGTCGGCGACTGCGCTGGTCCTGCTGCTGTTTCCTGCTCTGCTCGTCGCTGTTGGTGACTGCGCTGGTCCTGCTGTTGTTTTCTGCTCTGATTGTCGGCGTCGGCGACTGCGCTGGTCCTGCTGCTGTTTTCTGCTCTGCTCGTCGGCGTTGGCAACTGCACTGACCGTGCTGCTGTTTTCTGCTCTGCTTGTCCGCGTTGGCTACTGCGCTGATCCTGCTGCTATTTTCTGCTCTGCTCATCGGCATCAGCGACTGGGATGATCCTGCTGCTGTTTTCTGCTCTGCTCATCTGCGTCAGCGAATGCGCTGATCCTGCTGCTGTTTTCCGCTCTGCTCATCGCCGTCGGCGCCTGCACTGGTCTGGCTGTTGTTTTCTTCTCTGCTCGTCAGCGTCTGCTCTGCTCGTCGGCGTCTGCGACTGCGCATCTCCTGCTGCTGTTTTTTGCTCTGCTCGTCGGCGACTGCGCTGGTCCTGCTGCTGTTTCCTGCTCTGCTCGTCGGCGTCAGCGACTGCGCTGATCCTGCTGCTGTTTTCTGCTCTGCTCGTCGGCGTCTGCGACTGCGCATCTCCTGCTGCTGTTTTCTGCTCTACTCGTCGGCGTCGGCAACTGCACTGACCCTGCTGCTGTTTTCTGCTCTGCTTGTCGGCGTCGGCTACTGCGCTGATCCTGCTGCTATTTTCTGCTCTGCTCATCGGCGTCAGCGACTGGGATGATCCTGCTGCTGTTTTCTGCTCTGCTCATCTGCGTCAGTGAATGCGCTGATCCTGCTGCTGTTTTCTGCTCTGCTCATCGCCGTCGAAGCCTGCACTGGTCCTGCTGTTGTTTTCTTCTCTGCTCGTCAGCGTCTGCTCTGCTCGTCGACGTCTGCGACTGCGCTGGTCCTGCTGCTGTTTTCTGCTCTGCTCGTTGGTGACTGCGCTGGTCCTGCTAGTGTTTTCTGCACTGCTCATCGGTGTCTGTGACTGCGCTGATCCTGCGGCTGTTTTCTGCACTGCTCGTCGGAGACTGCGCAGGTCCTGCTGCTGTTTTCTGCTCTGCTCGTCGGCGACTGCGCTGGTCCTGCTGCTGTTTTCTGCACTGCTCATCGGCGTCGGCGACTGCGCTGGTCCTGCTGTGGTTTTCTGCTCTGCTCATCTGCGTCAGTGAATGCGCTGATCCTGCTGCTGTTTTCTGCTCTGCTCATCGCCGTCGGCGCCTGCACTGGTCCTGCTGTTGTTTTCTTCTCTGCTCGTCAGCGTCTGCTCTGCTCCTCGGCGTCTGCGACTGCGCTGGTCCTGCTGCTGTTTTCTGCTCTACTCGTCGGCGACTGCGCTGGTCCTGCTGCTGTTTTCTGCTCTGCTCGTCGGCGACTGCGCTGGTCCTGCTGCTGTTTTCTGCACTGCTCATCGGCGTCGGCGACTGCGCTGGTCCTGCTGTTGTTTTCGCCTCTGCTCGTCGGCGTCTGCTCTGCTCGTGGGCATCTGCGACTGCGCTGGTCCTGCTGCTGTTTTCTGCACTGCTCATCGGCGTCGGCGAATGTGCTGATCCTGCTGCTGTTTTCATCTCTGCTCGTAGGCGTCTGCGACTGCGCTGGTCCTGCTGCTGTTTTCTGCACTGCTCATCGGCGTCTGCGACTGAGCTGTGTCCTGCTGCTGATTTCTGCTCTGCTCGTCGGCGACTGTGCTGGTCCTGCTGCTGTTGTCTGCACTGCTCATAGGCGTCGGCAACTGCGTTGATCCTGCTGCTGTTTTCTGCTCTGCTCATTGGCGTCTGCGACCGCGCATCTCCTGCTGCTTTTTTCTGCTCTGCTCGTCGGCGTCAGAGACTGCGCTGACCCTGCTGCTGTTTTCTGCTCTGATCGTCGGCAACTGCGCATCTCCTGCTGCTGTTTTTTGCTCTGCTCGTCGGCGTCAGCGACTGCGCTGATCCTGCTGCTGTTTTCTGCTCTGCTCGTCGGCGTCTGCGACTGCGCATCTCCTGCTGCTTTTTTTTGCTCTGCTCGTCGGCGACTGCGCTGGTCCTGCTGCTGTTTCCTGCTCTGCTCGTCGCTGTTGGTGACTGCGCTGGTCCTGCTGTTGTTTTCTGCTCTGATTGTCGGCGTCGGCGACTGCGCTGGTCCTGCTGCTGTTTTCTGCTCTGCTCGTCGGCGTTGGCAACTGCACTGACCGTGCTGCTGTTTTCTGCTCTGCTTGTCCGCGTCGGCTACTGCGCTGATCCTGCTGCTATTTTCTGCTCTGCTCATCGGCATCAGCGACTGGGATGATCCTGCTGCTGTTTTCTGCTCTGCTCATCTGCGTCAGCGAATGCGCTGATCCTGCTGCTGTTTTCCGCTCTGCTCATCGCCGTCGGCGCCTGCACTGGTCCTGCTGTTGTTTTCTTCTCTGCTCATCAGCGTCTGCTCTGCTCGTCGGCGTCTGCGACTGCGCTGGTCCTGCTGCTGTTTTCTGCTCTGCTCGTCGGTGACTGCGCTGGTCCTGCTAGTGTTTTCTGCACTGCTCATCGGCATCGGTGACTGCGCTGATCCTGCGGCTGTTTTCTGCACTGCTCGTCGGCGACTGCGCAGGTCCTGCTGCTGTTTTCTGCTCTGCTCGTCGGCGACTGCGCTGGTCCTGCTGCTGTTTTCTGCTCTGCTCGTCGGCGACTGCGCTGGTCCTGCTGCTGTTTTCTGCTCTGCTCGTCAGCGTCAGGGACTGCGCTGACCCTGCTGCTGTTTTCTGCTCTGATCGTCTGCGACTGCGCATCTCCTGCTGCTGTTTTTTTCTCTGCTCGTCGGCATCAGCGACTGCGCTTATCCTGCTGCTGTTTTCTGCTCTGCTCGTCGGCGTCTGCAACTGCGCATCTCCTGCTGCTGTTTTTTGCTCTGCTCGTCGGCGACTGCGCTGGTCCTGCCGCTGTTTTCTGCTCTGCTCATCGGCGTCGGCTACTGCGCCGATTCTTCTGCTGTTTTCTGCTCTGCTTGTCTCCGTCAGTGAATGCGCTGATCCTGCTGCTGTGTCCTGCTCTGCTCGTCCCCGTCGGCAACTGCGCTGGTCCTGCTGTTGTTTTCTGCTCTGATCGTCGGCGTCGGCGACTGTGCCGGTCCTGCTGGTGTTTTCTGCTCTGCTCATTGGCATCTGCGACTGTGCATCTCCTGCTGCTTTTTTCTGCTCTGCTCGTCGGCGTCAGCGACTGCGCTGACCCTGATGCTGTTTTCTGCTCTGATTTTCTGCGACCGCGCATCTCCTGCTGCTGTTTTCTGCTCTGCTCGTCGGCGTCGGCAACTGCACTGACCGTGCTGCTGTTTTCTGCTCTGCTTGTCCGCGTCGGCTACTGCGCTGATCCTGCTGCTATTTTCTGCTCTGCTCATCGGCATCAGCGACTGGGATGATCCTGCTGCTGTTTTCTGCTCTGCTCATCTGCGTCAGCGAATGCGCTGATCCTGCTGCTGTTTTCCGCTCTGCTCATCACCATCGGCGCCTGCACTGGTCCTGCTGTTGTTTTCTTCTCTGCTCGTCAGCGTCTGCTCTGCTCGTCGGCGTCTGCGACTGCGCATCTCCTGCTGCTGTTTTTTGCTCTGCTCGTCGGCGACTGCGCTGGTCCTGCTGCTGTTTCCTGCTCTGCTCGTCGGCGTCAGCGACTGCGCTGATCCTGCTGCTGTTTTCTGCTCTGCTCGTCGGCGTCTGCGACTGCGCATCTCCTGCTGCTGTTTTCTGCTCTACTCGTCGGCGTCGGCAACTGCACTGACCCTGCTGCTGTTTTCTGCTCTGCTTGTCGGCGTCGGCTACTGCGCTGATCCTGCTGCTATTTTCTGCTCTGCTCATCGGCGTCAGCGACTGGGATGATCCTGCTGCTGTTTTCTGCTCTGCTCATCTGCGTCAGTGAATGCGCTGATCCTGCTGCTGTTTTCTGCTCTGCTCATCGCCGTCGGCGCCTGCACTGGTCCTGCTGTTGTTTTCTTCTCTGCTCGTCAGCGTCTGCTCTGCTCGTCGACGTCTGCGACTGCGCTGGTCCTGCTGCTGTTTTCTGCTCTGCTCGTCGGTGACTGCGCTGGTCTTGCTAGTGTTTTCTGCACTGCTCATCGGCGTCTGTGACTGCGCTGATCCTGCGGCTGTTTTCTGCACTGCTCGTCGGAGACTGCGTAGGTCCTGCTGCTGTTTTCTGCTCTGCTCGTCGGCGACTGCGCTGGTCCTGCTGCTGTTTTCTGCTCTGCTCGTCGGCGACTGCGCTGGTCCTGCTGCTGTTTTCTGCACTGCTCATCGGCGTCGGCGACTGCGCTGGTCCTGCTGTGGTTTTCTGCTCTGCTCATCTGCGTCAGTGAATGCGCTGATCCTGCTGCTGTTTTCTGCTCTGCTCATCGCCGTCGGCGCCTGCACTGGTCCTGCTGTTGTTTTCTTCTCTGCTCGTCAGCGTCTGCTCTGCTCCTCGGCGTCTGCGACTGCGCTGGTCCTGCTGCTGTTTTCTGCTCTACTCGTCGGCGACTGCGCTGGTCCTGCTGCTGTTTTCTGCTCTGCTCGTCGGCGACTGCGCTGGTCCTGCTGCTGTTTTCTGCACTGCTCATCGGCGTCGGCGACTGCGCTGGTCCTGCTGTTGTTTTCGCCTCTGCTCGTCGGCGTCTGCTCTGCTCGTGGGCATCTGCGACTGCGCTGGTCCTGCTGCTGTTTTCTGCACTGCTCATCGGCGTCGGCGAATGTGCTGATCCTGCTGCTGTTTTCATCTCTGCTCGTAGGCGTCTGCGACTGCGCTGGTCCTGCTGCTGTTTTCTGCACTGCTCATCGGCGTCTGCGACTGCGCTGTGTCCTGCTGCTGATTTCTGCTCTGCTCGTCGGCGACTGTGCTGGTCCTGCTGCTGTTGTCTGCACTGCTCATAGGCGTCGGCAACTGCGTTGATCCTGCTGCTGTTTTCTGCTCTGCTCATTGGCGTCTGCGACCGCGCATCTCCTGCTGCTTTTTTCTGCTCTGCTCGTCGGCGTCAGAGACTGCGCTGACCCTGCTGCTGTTTTCTGCTCTGATCGTCGGCGACTGCGCATCTCCTGCTGCTGTTTTTTGCTCTGCTCGTCGGCGTCAGCGACTGCGCTGATCCTGCTGCTGTTTTCTGCTCTGCTCGTCGGCGTCTGCGACTGCGCATCTCCTGCTGCTTTTTTTTGCTCTGCTCGTCGGCGACTGCGCTGGTCCTGCTGCTGTTTCCTGCTCTGCTCGTCGCTGTTGGTGACTGCGCTGGTCCTGCTGTTGTTTTCTGCTCTGATTGTCGGCGTCGGCGACTGCGCTGGTCCTGCTGCTGTTTTCTGCTCTGCTCGTCGGCGTTGGCAACTGCACTGACCGTGCTGCTGTTTTCTGCTCTGCTTGTCCGCGTCGGCTACTGCGCTGATCCTGCTGCTATTTTCTGCTCTGCTCATCGGCATCAGCGACTGGGATGATCCTGCTGCTGTTTTCTGCTCTGCTCATCTGCGTCAGCGAATGCGCTGATCCTGCTGCTGTTTTCCGCTCTGCTCATCGCCATCGGCGCCTGCACTGGTCCTGCTGTTGTTTTCTTCTCTGCTCATCAGCGTCTGCTCTGCTCGTCGGCGTCTGCGACTGCGCTGGTCCTGCTGCTGTTTTCTGCTCTGCTCGTCGGTGACTGCGCTGGTCCTGCTAGTGTTTTCTGCACTGCTCATCGGCATCGGTGACTGCGCTGATCCTGCGGCTGTTTTCTGCACTGCTCGTCGGCGACTGCGCAGGTCCTGCTGCTGTTTTCTGCTCTGCTCGTCGGCGACTGCGCTGGTCCTGCTGCTGTTTTCTGCTCTGCTCGTCGGCGACTGCGCTGGTCCTGCTGCTGTTTTCTGCTCTGCTCGTCGGCGACTGCGCTGGTCCTGCTGCTGTTTTCTGCTCTGCTCGTCAGCGTCAGGGACTGCGCTGACCCTGCTGCTGTTTTCTGCTCTGATCGTCTGCGACTGCGCATCTCCTGCTGGTGTTTTTTTCTCTGCTCGTCGGCATCAGCGACTGCGCTTATCCTGCTGCTGTTTTCTGCTCTGCTCGTCGGCGTCTGCAACTGCGCATCTCCTGCTGCTGTTTTTTGCTCTGCTCGTCGGCGACTGCGCTGGTCCTGCCGCTGTTTTCTGCTCTGCTCATCGGCGTCGGCTACTGCGCCGATTCTTCTGCTGTTTTCTGCTCTGCTTGTCTCCGTCAGTGAATGCGCTGATCCTGCTGCTGTGTCCTGCTCTGCTCGTCCCCGTCGGCAACTGCGCTGGTCCTGCTGTTGTTTTCTGCTCTGATCGTCGGCGTCGGCGACTGTGCCGGTCCTGCTGGTGTTTTCTGCTCTGCTCATTGGCATCTGCGACTGTGCATCTCCTGCTGCTTTTTTCTGCTCTGCTCGTCGGCGTCAGCGACTGCGCTGACCCTGATGCTGTTTTCTGCTCTGATCTTCTGCGACCGCGCATCTCCTGCTGCTGTTTTCTGCTCTGCTCGTCGGCGTCGGCAACTGCACTGACCGTGCTGCTGTTTTCTGCTCTGCTTGTCCGCGTCGGCTACTGCGCTGATCCTGCTGCTATTTTCTGCTCTGCTCATCGGCATCAGCGACTGGGATGATCCTGCTGCTGTTTTCTGCTCTGCTCATCTGCGTCAGCGAATGCGCTGATCCTGCTGCTGTTTTCCGCTCTGCTCATCGCCATCGGCGCCTGCACTGGTCCTGCTGTTGTTTTCTTCTCTGCTCGTCAGCGTCTGCTCTGCTCGTCGGCGTCTGCGACTGCGCATCTCCTGCTGCTGTTTTTTGCTCTGCTCGTCGGCGACTGCGCTGGTCCTGCTGCTGTTTCCTGCTCTGCTCGTCGGCGTCAGCGACTGCGCTGATCCTGCTGCTGTTTTCTGCTCTGCTCGTCGGCGTCTGCGACTGCGCATCTCCTGCTGCTGTTTTCTGCTCTACTCGTCGGCGTCGGCAACTGCACTGACCCTGCTGCTGTTTTCTGCTCTGCTTGTCGGCGTCGGCTACTGCGCTGATCCTGCTGCTATTTTCTGCTCTGCTCATCGGCGTCAGCGACTGGGATGATCCTGCTGCTGTTTTCTGCTCTGCTCATCTGCGTCAGTGAATGCGCTGATCCTGCTGCTGTTTTCTGCTCTGCTCATCGCCGTCGGCGCCTGCACTGGTCCTGCTGTTGTTTTCTTCTCTGCTCGTCAGCGTCTGCTCTGCTCGTCGACGTCTGCGACTGCGCTGGTCCTGCTGCTGTTTTCTGCTCTGCTCGTCGGTGACTGCGCTGGTCTTGCTAGTGTTTTCTGCACTGCTCATCGGCGTCTGTGACTGCGCTGATCCTGCGGCTGTTTTCTGCACTGCTCGTCGGAGACTGCGTAGGTCCTGCTGCTGTTTTCTGCTCTGCTCGTCGGCGACAGCGCTGGTCCTGCTGCTGTTTTCTGCTCTGCTCGTCGGCGACTGCGCTGGTCCTGCTGCTGTTTTCTGCACTGCTCATCGGCGTCGGCGACTGCGCTGGTCCTGCTTGGGTTTTCTGCTCTGCTCATCTGCGTCAGTGAATGCGCTGATCCTGCTGCTGTTTTCTGCTCTGCTCATCGCCGTCGGCGCCTGCACTGGTCCTGCTGTTGTTTTCTTCTCTGCTCGTCAGCGTCTGCTCTGCTCCTCGGCGTCTGCGACTGCGCTGGTCCTGCTGCTGTTTTCTGCTCTACTCGTCGGCGACTGCGCTGGTCCTGCTGCTGTTTTCTGCTCTGCTCGTCGGCGACTGCGCTGGTCCTGCTGCTGTTTTCTGCACTGCTCATCGGCGTCGGCGACTGCGCTGGTCCTGCTGTTGTTTTCGCCTCTGCTCGTCGGCGTCTGCTCTGCTCGTGGGCATCTGCGACTGCGCTGGTCCTGCTGCTGTTTTCTGCACTGCTCATCGGCGTCGGCGAATGTGCTGATCCTGCTGCTGTTTTCATCTCAGCTCGTAGGCGTCTGCGACTGCGCTGGTCCTGCTGCTGTTTTCTGCACTGCTCATCGGCGTCTGCGACTGCGCTGTGTCCTGCTGCTGATTTCTGCTCTGCTCGTCGGCGACTGTGCTTGTCCTGCTGCTGTTTTCTGCACTGCTCATAGGCGTCGGCAACTGCGTTGATCCTGCTGCTGTTTTCTGCTCTGCTCATTGGCGTCTGCGACCGCGCATCTCCTGCTGCTTTTTTCTGCTCTGCTCGTCGTCGTCAGATACTGCGCTGACCCTTCTGCTGTTTTCTGCTCTGATCGTCGGCGACTGCGCATCTCCTGCTGCTGTTTTTTGCTCTGCTCGTCGGCGTCAGCGACTGCGCTGATCCTGCTGCTGTTTTCTGCTCTGCTCGTCGGCGTCTGCGACTGCGCATCTCCTGCTGCTGTTTTTTGCTCTGCTCGTCGGCGACTGCGCTGGTCCTGCTGCTGTTTCCTGCTCTGCTCGTCGCTGTTGGTGACTGCGCTGGTCCTGCTGTTGTTTTCTGCTCTGATTGTCGGCGTCGGCGACTGCGCTGGTCCTGCTGCTGTTTTCTGCTCTGCTCGTCGGCGTTGGCAACTGCACTGACCGTGCTGCTGTTTTCTGCTCTGCTTGTCCGCGTCGGCTACTGCGCTGATCCTGCTGCTATTTTCTGCTCTGCTCATAGGCATCAGCGACTGGGATGATCCTGCTGCTGTTTTCTGCTCTGCTCATCTGCGTCAGCGAATGCGCTGATCCTGCTGCTGTTTTCCGCTCTGCTCATCGCCGTCGGCGCCTGCACTGGTCCTGCTGTTGTTTTCTTCTCTGCTCATCAGCGTCTGCTCTGCTCGTCGGCGTCTGCGACTGCGCTGGTCCTGCTGCTGTTTTCTGCTCTGCTCGTCGGTGACTGCGCTGGTCCTGCTAGTGTTTTCTGCACTGCTCATCGGCATCGGTGACTGCGCTGATCCTGCGGCTGTTTTCTGCACTGCTCGTCGGCGACTGCGCAGGTCCTGCTGCTGTTTTCTGCTCTGCTCGTCGGCGACTGCGCTGGTCCTGCTGCTGTTTTCTGCTCTGCTCGTCGGCGACTGCGCTGGTCCTGCTGCTGTTTTCTGCTCTTCTCGTCGGCGACTGCGCTGGTCCTGCTGCTGTTTTCTGCTCTTCTCGTCGGCGACTGCGCTGGTCCTGCTGCTGTTTTCTGCTCTGCTCGTCGGCGTCTGCGACTGCTCATCTCCTGCTGCTTTTTTCTCCTCTGCTCGTCGGCGTCAGCGACTGCGCTGATCCTGCTGCTGTTTTCTGCTGTGCTCGTCGGTGTCAGCGACTACGCTGATCCTGCTGCTGTTTTTTGCTCTGCTCGTTGACGACTGCGCTGATCCTTCTTCTGTTTTCTGCTCTGCTCGTAGGCGTCGGCGACTGCGCTGGTCCTGCTGCTGTTTTCTGCACTGCTCATCGGCGTCGGCGACTGCGCTGATCCTGCTGCAGTTTTCTGCTCTGCTCGTCAGCGTCTGCGACTGCACATCTCCTGCTGCTGTTTTCTGCTCTGCTCATCGGCGTCGGCTATTGCGCTGATCCTGCTGCTGTTTTCTGCTCTGCTTGTCTGCGTCAGCGAATGCGCTGATCCTGCTGCTGTTTCCTGCTCTGCTCGTCGCCGTCGGCGACTGCGCTGGTCCTGCTGTTGTTTTCTGCTCTGATCGTCGGCGTCGGCGACTGCGCTGGTCCTGCTGCTGTTTTCTGCTCTGCTCGTCGGCGTCTGCTCTGCTCGTCGGCGTCTGTGACTGCGCTGGTCCTGCTGCTGTTTTCTGCTCTGCTCATCGGCGACTGCGCTGATCCTGCTGCTGTTTCCTGCTCTGCTCGTCGCCGTCGGCGACTGCGCTGGTCATGCTGTTGTTTTCTGCTCTGATCGTCGGCGTCGGTGACTGCGCTGGTCCTGCTGCTGTTTTCTTCTCTGCTCGTCGGCGTCTGCTCTACTCGTCGGCGTCTGCGACTGCGCTGGTCCTGCTGCTGTTTTCTGCTCTGCTCATCGGCGACTGCGCTGGTCCTGCTGGTGTTTTCTGCACTGCTAATCGGCGTCGGCGACTGTACTGATCCTGCTGCTGTTTTCTGCTCTGCTCGTAGGCGTCGGCGACTGTGCTGGTCCTGCTGCTGTTTTCTGCACTGCTCATCGGCGTCTGCGACTGTGCTGGTCCTACTGCTGTTTTCTGCCCTCCTCGTTGGCGACTGCGCTGGTCCTGCTGCTGTTTTCTGCACTGCTCATCGGCGTCGGCGACTGCGTTGATCCTGCTGCTGTTTTCTGCTCTGCTCATTGGCGTCTGCGACTGAGCATCTCCTGCTGCTTTTTTCTGCTCTGCTCGTCGGTGTCAGCGACTGCGCTGACCCTGCTGCTGTTTTCTGCTCTGATCGTCTGCAACTGCGCATCTCCTGCTGCTGTTTTTTGTTCTGCTCGTCGGCATCAGCGACTGCGCTTATCCTGCTGCTGTTTTCTGCTCGGCTCGTCAGCGTCTGCGACTGCGCATCTCCTGCTGCTGTTTTTTGCTCTGCTCGTTGGCGACTGCGCTGGTCCTGCTGCTGTTTTCTGCTCTGCTCATCGGCGTGGGGCTACTGCACTGATCCTTCTGCTGTTTTCTGCTCTGCTTGTCTGCGTCAGCGAATGCGCTCATCCTGCTGCTGTTTCCTGCTCTGCTCGTTGCCGTCGGCGACTGCGCTGGTCCTGCTGTTGTTTTCTGCTCTGATCGTCGGCGTCGGCGACTGCGCTGGTCCTGCTGCTGTTTTCTTCTCTGCTCGTCGGCGTCTGCTCTGCTCGTCGGCGTCTGCGACTGCGATGGACCTGCTGCTGTTTTCTGCTCTGCTCATCGGCGAGTGTGCTGGTCCTGCTGGTGTTTTCTGCACTGCTCATCGGCGTCGGCGACTGCGCTGGTCCTGCTGTTGTTTTAGGCCTCTGCTCGTCGGCGTCTGCGACTGCGCTGGTCCTGCTGCTGTTTTCTGCTCTGCTCGTCGGCGACTGCGCTGGTCCTGCTGCTGTTTTCTGCACTGCTCATCGGCGTCGGCGAATGTGCTGATCCTGCTGCTGTTTTCATCTCTGATCGTAGGCGTCGGCGACTGCGCTGGTCCTGCTGCTGTTTTCTGCACTGCTAATCGGCGTCTGCGACTGCGCTGTGTCCTGCTGCTGTTTTCTGCACTGCTCGTCGGCGACTGCGCTGGTCCTGCTGCTGTTTTCTGCTCTGCTCATTGGCGTCTGCGACTGAGCATCTCCTGCTGCTTTTTTCTGCTCTGCTCGTCGGTGTCAGCGACTGCGCTGACCCTGCTGCTGTTTTCTGCTCTGATCGTCTGCAACTGCGCATCTCCTGCTGCTGTTTTTTGTTGTGCTCGTCGGCATCAGCGACTGCGCTTATCCTGCTGCTGTTTTCTGCTCGGCTCGTCAGCGTCTGCGACTGCGCTGGTCCTACTGCTGTTTTCTGCCCTCCTCGTTGGCGACTGCGCTGGTCCTGCTGCTGTTTTCTTCACTGCTCATCGGCGTCGGCGACTGCGTTGATCCTGCTGCTGTTTTCTGCTCTGCTCATTGGCGTCTGCGACTGAGCATCTCCTGCTGCTTTTTTCTGCTCTGCTCGTCGGTGTCAGCGACTGCGCTGACCCTGCTGCTGTTTTCTGCTCTGATCGTCTGCAACTGCGCATCTCCTGCTGCTGTTTTTTGTTCTGCTCGTCGGCATCAGCGACTGCGCTTATCCTGCTGCTGTTTTCTGCTCGGCTCGTCAGCGTCTGCGACTGCGCATCTCCTGCTGCTGTTTTTTGCTCTGCTCGTTGGCGACTGCGCTGGTCCTGCTGCTGTTTTCTGCTCTGCTCATCGGCGTGGGGCTACTGCGCTGATCCTTCTGCTGTTTTCTGCTCTGCTTGTCTGCGTCAGCGAATGCGCTGATCCTGCTGCTGTTTCCTGCTCTGCTCGTTGCCGTCGGCGACTGCGCTGGTCCTGCTGTTGTTTTCTGCTCTGATCGTCGGCGTCGGCCACTGCGCTGGTCCTGCTGCTGTTTTCTTCTCTGCTCGTCGGCGTCTGCTCTGCTCGTCGGCGTCTGCGACTGCGATGGTCCTGCTGCTGTTTTCTGCTCTGCTCATCGGCGAGTGTGCTGGTCCTGCTGGTGTTTTCTGCACTGCTCATCAGCGTCGGCGACTGCGCTGGTCCTGCTGTTGTTTTCGCCTCTGCTCGTCGGCGTCTGCGACTGCGCTGGTCCTGCTGCTGTTTTCTGCTCTTCTCGTCGGCGACTGCGCTGGTCCTGCTGCTGTTTTCTGCACTGCTCATCGGCGTCGGCGAATGTGCTGATCCTGCTGCTGTTTTCATCTCTGCTCGTAGGCGTCGGCGACTGAGCTGGTCCTGCTGCTGTTTTCTGCACTGCTCATCGGCGTCTGCGACTGCGCTGTGTCCTGCTGCTGTTTTCTGCACTGCTCGTCGGCGACTGCGTTGATCCTGCTGCTGTTTTCTGCTCTGCTCATTGGCGTCTGCGTCTGCGCATCTCCTGCTGCTTTTTTTCTGCTCTGCTCGTCGGCGACAGTGACTGCGCTGACCCTGCTGCTGTTTTCTGCTCTGATCGTCTGCGACTGCGCATCTCCTGCTGCTGTTTTTTGCTCTGCTCATCGGCGTCAGCGACTGCGCTGATCCTGCTGCTGTTTTCTGCTCTTCTCGTCGGCGTCTGCGACTGCGCATCTCCTGCTGCTGTTTTTTGCTCTGCTCGTCGGCGACTGCGCTGGTCCTGCTGCTGTTCAATGCTCTGCTCGTCGCCGTTGGTGACTGCGCTGGTCCTGATGGTGTTTTCTGCTCTGATTGTCGGCGTCGGCGACTGCGCTGGTCCTGCTGCTGTTTTCTGCTCTGCTTGTCGGCGTCGGCAACTGCACTGACCCTGCTGCTGTTTTCTGCTCTGCTTGTCGGCGTCAGCTACTGCGCTGATCCTGCTGCTATTTTCTGCTCTGCTCATCGGCGTCAGCGACTGGGATGATCCTGCTGCTGTTTTCTGCTCTGCTCATCTGCGTCAGTGAATGCGCTGATCCTGCTGCTGTTTTCTGCTCTGCTCATCGCCGTCGGCGCCTGCACTGGTCCTGCTGTTGTTTTCTTCTCTGCTCGACAGCGTCTGCTCTGCTCGTCGACGTCTGCGACTGCTCTGGTCCTGCTGCTGTTTTCTGCTCTGCTCGTCGGTGACTGCGCTGGTCCTGCTAGTGTTTTCTGCACTGCTCATCGGCGTCGGTGACTGCGCTGATCCTGCGGCTGTTTTCTGCACTGCTCGTCGGAGACTGCGTAGGTCCTGCTGCTGTTTTCTGCTCTGCTCGTCGGCAACTGCGCTGGTCCTGCTGCTGTTTTCTGCTCTGCTCGTCGGCGACTGCGCTGGTCCTGCTGCTGTTTTCTGCTCTGCTCGTCGGCGACTGCGCTGGTCCTGCTGCTGTTTTCTGCACTGCTCATCGGCGTCGGCGACTGCGCTGGTCCTGCTGTTGTTTTCTTCTCTGCTCGTCAGCGTCTGCTCTGCTCGTCGGCGTCTGCGACTGCGCTGGTCCTGCTGCTGTTTTCTGCTCTGCTCGTCGGCGACTGCGCTGGTCCTGCTGCTGTTTTCTGCTCTGCTTGTCGGCGACTGCGCTGGTCCTGCTGCTGTTTTCTGCACTGCTCATCGGCGTCGGCGACTGCGCTGGTCCTGCTGTTGTTTTCGCCTCTGCTCGTCGGCGTCTGCTCTGCTCGTGGGCATCTGCGACTGGGCTGGTCCTGCTGCTGTTTTCTGCACTGCTCATCAGCGTCGGCGAATGTGCTGATCCTGCTGCTGTTTTCATCTCTGCTCGTAGGCGTCGGCGACTGCGCTGGTCCTGCTGCTGTTTTCTGCACTGCTCATCGGCGTCTGCGACTGAGCTGTGTCCTGCTGCTGTTTTCTGCTCTGCTCGTCGGTGACTGCGCTGGTCCTGCTGCTGTTTTCTGCACTGCTCATAGGCGTCGGCAACTGCGTTGATCCTGCTGCTGTTTTCTGCTCTGCTCATTGGCGTCTGCGACCGCGCATCTCCTGCTGCTTTTTTCTGCTCTGCTCGTCGGCGACTGCGCATCTCCTGCTGCTGTTTTTTGCTCTGCTCGTCGGCGTCAGCGACTGCGCTGATCCTGCTGCTGTTTTCTGCTCTCCTCGTCGGCGTTTGCGACTGCGCATCTCCTGCTGCTGTTTTTTGCTCTGCTCGTCGGCGACTGCGCTGGTCCTGCTGCTGTTTCCTGCTCTGCTCGTCGCTGTTGGTGACTGCGCTGGTCCTGCTGTTGTTTTCTGCTCTGATTGTCGGCGTCGGCGACTGCGCTGGTCCTGCTGCTGTTTTCTGCTCTGCTCGTCGGCGTTGGCAACTGCGCTGATCCTGCTGCTATTTTGTGCTCTGCTCATCGGCATCAGCGACTGGGATGATCCTGCGGCTGTTTTCTGCACTGCTCGTCGGCGACTGCGCAGGTCCTGCTGCTGTTTTCTGCTCTGCTCGTCGGCGACTGCGCTGGTCCTGCTGCTGTTTTCTGCTCTGCTCGTTGGCGACTGCGCTGGTCCTGCTGCTGTTTTCTGCACTGCTCATCGGCGTCGGCGACTGCGCTGGTCCTGCTGTTGTTTTCTCCTCTGCTCGTCGGCAACTGCTCTGCTCGTCGGCGTCTGCGACTGCGCTGGTCCTGCTGCTGTTTTCTGATCTGCTCGTCGGCGTCGGTGACTGCGTTGATCCTGCTGCTGTTTTCTGCTCTGCTCGTTGGCGTCTGCGACTGCTCATCTCCTGCTGCTTTTTTCTGCTCTGCTCGTAGGCGTCAGCGACTGCGCTGATCCTGCTGCTGTTTTCTGTTCTGCTCGTCGGTGTCAGTGAATACGCTGATTCTGCTGCTGTTTTTTGCTCTGCTCGTCGGCGACTGCGCTGGTCCTGCTGCTGTTTTCTGCACTGCTCATCGGTGTTGGCGACTGCACTAATCCTGCAGCTGTTTTCTGCTCTGCTCGTAGGCGTCGGCGACTGCGCTGGTCCTGCTGCTGTTTTCTGCACTGCTCATCGGCGTTGGCGAATGCGCTGATCCTGCTGCTGTTTTCTGCTCTGCTCGTCGGCGTCTGCGACTGCACATCTCCTGCTGCTGTTTTTTGCTATGCTCGTCGGCGACTGTGCTGGTCCTGCTGCTGTTTCCTGCTCTGCTCGTCGACGTTGGTGACGGCGCTGGTCCTGCTGTTGTTTTCTGCTCTGATTGTCGGCGTCAGCGACTGCGCTGGTCCTGCTGCTGTTTTCTGCTCTGCTCGTCGGCGTCGACAACTGCACTGACCCTGCTGCTGTTTTCTGCTCTGCTTGTCCGCGTCGGCTACTGCCCTGATCCTGCTGCTATTTTCTGCTCTGTTCATCGGCGTCAGCGACTGGGATAATCCTGCTGCTGTTTTCTGCTCTGCTCATTTGCGTCAGCGAATGCGCTGATCCTGCTGCTGTTTTCCGCTCTGCTCATCACCGTCGGCGCCTGCACTGGTCCTGCTGTTGTTTTCTTCTCTGCTCGTCAGCGTCTGCTCTGCTCGTTGGCGTCTGCGACTGCGCAGGTCCTGCTGCTGTTTTCTGCTCTGCTCGTCGGTGACTGCGCTGGTCCTGCTAGTGTTTTCTGCACTGCTCATTGGCATCGGTGACTGCGCTGATCCTGCGGCTGTTTTCTGCACTGCTCGTCGGGGACTGCGCAGGTCCTAATCTGTTTTCTGCTCTGCTCGTCGGCGACTGCGCTGGTCCTGCTGCTGTTTTCTGCTCGTCGGCGACTGCGCTAGTCCTGCTGCTGTTTTCAGCTCTGCTCGTCGGCGACTGCGCTGGTCCTGCTGCTGTTTTCTGCACTGCTCATCGGCGTTGGCGACTGCGCTGGTCCTGCTGTTGTTTTTGCATCTGCTCGTCGGCGTCTGCGACTGCGCTGGTCCTGCTGCTGTTTTCTGCTCTGCTCATAGGCGTCGGCGACTGCGCTGGTCCTGCTGCTGTTTTCTGCACTGCTCATCGGCGACAGCGACTGCGCTGATCCTGCTGCTGTTTTCTGCTCTGCTCGTTGGCGACTGCGCTGGACCTGCTGCTGTTTTCTGCACTGCTCATCGGCGTCGGCGACTGCGTTGATCCTGCTGCTGTTTTCTGCTCTGCTCGTTGGCGTCTGCGACTGCACATCTCCTGCCGATTTTTTCTGCTCTGCTCGTAGGCGTCGGTGACTGCGCATCTCCTGCTGCTTTTTTCTGCTCTGCTCGTTGGCGTCAGCGACTGCGCTGACCCTGCTGCTGTTTTCTGCTCTGCTCGTCGGCGACTGCGCTGGTCCTGCTGCTGTTTTCTGCTCTGCTCGTTGGCGACTGCGCTGGTCCTGCTGCTGTTTTCTGCACTGCTCATCGGCGTCGGCGACTGCGCTGGTCCTGCTGTTGTTTTCTCCTCTGCTCGTCGGCAACTGCTCTGCTCGTCGGCGTCTGCGACTGCGCTGGTCCTGCTGCTGTTTTCTGATCTGCTCGTCGGCGTCGGTGACTGCGTTGATCCTGCTGCTGTTTTCTGCTCTGCTCGTTGGCGTCTGCGACTGCTCATCTCCTGCTGCTTTTTTCTGCTCTGCTCGTAGGCGTCAGCGACTGCGCTGATCCTGCTGCTGTTTTCTGTTCTGCTCGTCGGTGTCAGTGAATACGCTGATTCTGCTGCTGTTTTTTGCTCTGCTCGTCGGCGACTGCGCTGGTCCTGCTGCTGTTTTCTGCACTGCTCATCGGTGTTGGCGACTGCACTAATCCTGCAGCTGTTTTCTGCTCTGCTCGTAGGCGTCGGCGACTGCGCTGGTCCTGCTGCTGTTTTCTGCACTGCTCATCGGCGTTGGCGAATGCGCTGATCCTGCTGCTGTTTTCTGCTCTGCTCGTCGGCGTCTGCGACTGCACATCTCCTGCTGCTGTTTTTTGCTATGCTCGTCGGCGACTGTGCTGGTCCTGCTGCTGTTTCCTGCTCTGCTCGTCGACGTTGGTGACTGCGCTGGTCCTGCTGTTGTTTTCTGCTCTGATTGTCGGCGTCAGCGACTGCGCTGGTCCTGCTGCTGTTTTCTGCTCTGCTCGTCGGCGTCGACAACTGCACTGACCCTGCTGCTGTTTTCTGCTCTGCTTGTCCGCGTCGGCTACTGCCCTGATCCTGCTGCTATTTTCTGCTCTGTTCATCGGCGTCAGCGACTGGGATAATCCTGCTGCTGTTTTCTGCTCTGCTCATTTGCGTCAGCGAATGCGCTGATCCTGCTGCTGTTTTCCGCTCTGCTCATCACCGTCGGCGCCTGCACTGGTCCTGCTGTTGTTTTCTTCTCTGCTCGTCAGCGTCTGCTCTGCTCGTTGGCGTCTGCGACTGCGCAGGTCCTGCTGCTGTTTTCTGCTCTGCTCGTCGGTGACTGCGCTGGTCCTGCTAGTGTTTTCTGCACTGCTCATTGGCATCGGTGACTGCGCTGATCCTGCGGCTGTTTTCTGCACTGCTCGTCGGGGACTGCGCAGGTCCTAATCTGTTTTCTGCTCTGCTCGTCGGCGACTGCGCTGGTCCTGCTGCTGTTTTCTGCTCGTCGGCGACTGCGCTAGTCCTGCTGCTGTTTTCAGCTCTGCTCGTCGGCGACTGCGCTGGTCCTGCTGCTGTTTTCTGCACTGCTCATCGGCGTTGGCGACTGCGCTGGTCCTGCTGTTGTTTTTGCATCTGCTCGTCGGCGTCTGCGACTGCGCTGGTCCTGCTGCTGTTTTCTGCTCTGCTCATAGGCGTCGGCGACTGCGCTGGTCCTGCTGCTGTTTTCTGCACTGCTCATCGGCGACAGCGACTGCGCTGATCCTGCTGCTGTTTTCTGCTCTGCTCGTTGGCGACTGCGCTGGACCTGCTGCTGTTTTCTGCACTGCTCATCGGCGTCGGCGACTGCGTTGATCCTGCTGCTGTTTTCTGCTCTGCTCGTTGGCGTCTGCGACTGCACATCTCCTGCCGATTTTTTCTGCTCTGCTCGTAGGCGTCGGTGACTGCGCATCTCCTGCTGCTTTTTTCTGCTCTGCTCGTTGGCGTCAGCGACTGCGCTGACCCTGCTGCTGTTTTCTGCTCTGATCGTCTGCGACTGCTCATCTCCTGCTGCTGTTTTTTGCTCTGCTCGTCGGCGACTGCCCTGGTCCTCCTGCTGTTTTCTGCTCTGCTCATCGGCGTCTGCGACTGCGCTGGTCCTGCTGCTGTTTTCTGCTCTGCTCGTTGGCGTCAGCAAATGTGCTGATCCTGCTGCTGTTTTCTGCTCTGCTCGTCGGCGTCTGCGACTGCACATCTCCTGCTGCTGTTTTTTGCTCTGCTCGTCGGCGACTGCCCTGGTCCTGCTGCTGTTTTCTGCTCTGCTCATCGGCGTCTGCGACTGCGCTGGTCCTGCTGCTGTTTTCTGCTCTGCTCGTCGGCGACTGCGCTGATCCTGCTGCTGTTTTCTGCTCTGCTCATAGGCGTCGGCGACTGCGCTTGTCCTGCTATTGTTTTCTGCACTGCTCATCGGAGTCGGCGACTGCGCTGATCCTGCTGCTGTTTTTTGCTTTGCTCGTAGGCGTCGCCGACTGCGCTGGTCCTGCTGCTGTTTTCTGCTCTGCTCGTCGGCGACTGCTCTGGTCCTGCTGCTGTTTTCTTCACTGCTCATCGGCGTCGGCGACTGCGTTGATCCTGCTGCTGTTTTCTGCTCTGCTCGTTGGCGTCTGCGCATCTCCTGGTGCTTTTTTCTGCTCTGCTCGTTGGCGTCAGCGACTGCGCTGATCCTGCTGCTGTTTTCTGCACTGCTCATCGGCGTCGGCGAATGCGCTGATCCTGCTGCTGTTTTCTGCTCTGCTCATCGGCGTCGGCGAATGCGCTGATCCTGCTGCTGTTTTTTGCTCTGCTCGTTGGCTACTGCGCTGGTCCTGCTGCTGTTTTCTGCATTGCTCATCGGCGTCGGCGACTGCACTAATCCTGCAGCTGTTTTCTGCTCTGCTCGTAGGCGTCGGCGACTGCGCTGGTCCTGCTGCTGTTTTCTGCACTGCTCATCGGCGTCGGCGAATGCACTGATCCTGCTGCTGTTTTCTGCTCTGCTCGTCTGCGTCTGCGACTGCACATCTCCTGCTGCTGTTTTTTGCTATGCTCGTCGGCGACTGCGCTGGTCCTGCTGCTGTTTCCTGCTCTGCTCGTCGCCGTTGGTGACTGCGCTGGTCCTGCTGTTGTTTTCTGCTCTGATTGTCGGCGTCAGCGACTGCGCTGGTCCTGCTGCTGTTTTCTGCTCTGCTCGTCGGCGTCGGCAACTGCACTGACCCTGCTGCTGTTTTCTGCTCTGCTTGTCCGCGTCGGCTACTGCCCTGATCCTGCTGCTATTTTCTGCTCTGCTCATCGGCGTCAGCGACTGGGATGATCCTGCTGCTGTTTTCTGCTCTGCTCATTTGCGTCAGCGAATGCGCTGATCCTGCTGCTGTTTTCCGCTCTGCTCATCACCGTCGGCGCCTGCACTGGTCCTGCTGTTGTTTTCTTCTCTGCTCGTCAGCGTCTGCTCTGCTCGTTGGCGTCTGCGACTGCGCAGGTCCTGCTGCTGTTTTCTGCTCTGCTCGTCGGTGACTGTGCTGGTCCTGCTAGTGTTTTCTGCACTGCTCATCGGCATCGGTGACTGCGCTGATCCTGCGGCTGTTTTCTGCACTGCTCGTCGGGGACTGCGCAGGTCCTAATCTGTTTTCTGCTCTGCTCGTCGGCGACTGCGCTGGTCCTGCTGCTGTTTTCTGCTCTGCTCGTCGGCGACTGCGCTAGTCCTGCTGCTGTTTTCTGCTCTGCTCGTCGGCGACTGCGCTGGTCCTGCTGCTGTTTTCTGCACTGCTCATCGGCGTCGGCGACTGCGCTGGTCCTGCTGTTGTTTTTGCATCTGCTCGTCGGCGTCTGCGACTGCGCTGGTCCTGCTGCTGTTTTCTGCTCTGCTCATAGGCGTCGGCGACTGCGCTGGTCCTGCTGCTGTTTTCTGCACTGCTCATCGGCGACAGCGACTGCGCTGATCCTGCTGCTGTTTTCTGCTCTGCTCGTCGGCGACTGCGCTGGACCTGCTGCTGTTTTCTGCACTGCTCATCGGCGTCGGCGACTGCGTTGATCCTGCTGCTGTTTTCTGCTCTGCTCGTTGGCGTCTGCGACTGCACATCTCCTGCCGATTTTTTCTGCTCTGCTCGTAGGCGTCGGTGACTGCGCATCTCCTGCTGCTTTTTTCTGCTCTGCTCGTTGGCGTCAGCGACTGCGCTGACCCTGCTGCTGTTTTCTGCTCTGATCGTCTGCGACTGCTCATCTCCTGCTGCTGTTTTTTGCTCTGCTCGTCGGCGACTGCCCTGGTCCTGCTGCTGTTTTCTGCTCTGCTCATCGGCGTCTGCGACTGCGCTGGTCCTGCTGCTGTTTTCTGCTCTGCTCGTCGGCGACTGCGCTGATCCTGCTGCTGTTTTCTGCTCTGCTCATAGGCGTCGGCGACTGCGCTTGTCCTGCTATTGTTTTCTGCACTGCTCATCGGCGTCGGCGACTGCGCTGATCCTGCTGCTGTTTTCTGCTTTGCTCGTAGGCGTCGCCGACTGCGCTGGTCCTGCTGCTGTTTTCTGCTCTGCTCATCGGCGTCGGCGACTGCGTTGATCCTGCTGCTGTTTTCTGCTCTGCTCGTTGGCGTCTGCGCATCTCCTGGTGCTTTTTTCTGCTCTGCTCGTTGGCGTCAGCGACTGCGCTGATCCTGCTGCTGTTTTCTGCTTTGCTCGTAGGCGTCGCCGACTGCTCTGGTCCTGCTGCTGTTTTCTTCATTGCTCATCGGCGTCGGCGACTGCGTTGATCCTGCTGCTGTTTTCTGCTCTGCTCGTTGGCGTCTGCGCATCTCCTGGTGCTTTTTTCTGCTCTGCTCGTTGGCGTCAGCGACTGCGCTGATCCTGCTGCTGTTTTCTGCTCTGCTCGTCGGTGTCAGCGACTACGCTGATCCTGCTGCTGTTTTCTGCTCTGCTCGTCGGCGTCTGCGACTGCGCTGATCATGCTGCTGTTTTTTGCTCTGCTCGTCGGCGTCGGCGACTGCGCTGATCCTGCTGCTGTTTTCTGCTCTGCTCTTCGGCGTCTGCGACTGCGCTGATCCTGCTGCTGTTTTCTGCTCTGCTCGTCGGCGTCGGCGACTGCGCTGGTCCTGCTGCTGTTTTCTTCTCTGCTCGTCGGCGTCGGCGACTGCACTGGTCCTGCTGCTGTTTTCTGCTCTGCCCGTCGGCATCAGCAACTGCGCTGATGCTGTTTTCTGCTCTGCTTGTCGCCGTCGGCGACTGCGCTGGTCCTGCAGTTGTTTTCGCCTCTGCTCGTCGGCGTCTGCTCTGCTCGTCGGAGTCTGCAACTGCGCTGGTCATGCTGCTGTTTTCTGCTCTGCTCATTGGCGTCTGCGGCTGCGCATCTCCTGCTGCTTTTTTCTGCTCTGCTCGTCAGCGTCAGCGACTGCGCTGACCCTGCTGCTGTTTTCTGCTCTGATCGTCTGCGACTGCGCATCTCCTACTGCTGTTTTTTGCTCTGCTCGTCGGCGTCAGCCACTGCACTGATCCTGCTGCTGTTTTCTGCTCTGCTCATCGGCGTCCGCGACTGCGCATCTCCTGCTGCTTTTTTTTTGCTCTGCTCGTCGGCGACTGCGCTGGTCCTGCTGCTGTTTTCTGATCTGCTCATCGGAGTCGGCTACTGCGCTGGTCCTGCAGTTGTTTTCGCCTCTGCTCGTCGGCGTCTGCTCTGCTCGTCGGAGTCTGCAACTGCGCTGGTCATGCTGCTGTTTTCTGCTCTGCTCATTGGCGTCTGCGGCTGCGCATCTCCTGCTGCTTTTTTCTGCTCTGCTCGTCGGCGTCAGCGACTGCGCTGAACATGCTGCTGTTTTCTGCTCTGATCGTCTGCGACTGCGCATCTCCTGCTGCTGTTTTTTGCTCTGCTCGTCGGCGTCAGCCACTGCGCTGATCCTGCTGCTGTTTTCTGCTCTGCTTGTCGGCGTCCGCGACTGCACATCTCCTGCTGCTTTTTTTTTGCTCTGCTCGTCGGCGACTGCGCTGGTCCTGCTGCTGTTTTCTGATCTGCTCATCGGAGTCGGCTACTGCGCTGGTCCTGCTGCTGTTTTCTGCTCTGCTTGTCTGCGTCAGCGAATGCGCTGATCCTGCTGCTGTTTCCTGCTCTGCTTGTCGCCGTCGGCGACTGCGCTGGTCCTGCTGTTGTTTTCTGCTCTGATCGTCGGCGTCGGCGACTGCGCTGGTCCTGCTGCTGTTTTCTTCTCTGCTCGTCGGCGTCTGCTCTGCTCGTCGGCGTCTGTGACTGCGCTGGTCCTGCAGCTGTTTTCTGCTCTGCTCATCGGTGACTGCGCTGGTCCTGATGGGTTTTTTTGCATTGCTCATCGGCGTCGGCGACTGCGCTGGTCCTGCTGTTGTTTTCGCCTCTGCTCGTCGCCGTCTGCAACTGCGCTTGTCCTGGAGCTGTTTTCTGCTCTGCTCGTCTGAGACTGCGCTGGTCCTGCTGCTGTTTTCTGCACTGCTCATCAGCGTCGGTGACTGTGCTGATCCTGCTGCAGTTTTCTGCTCTGCTCGTAGGCGTCGGCGACTGCGCTGGTCCTGCTGCTGTTTTCTGCACTGGTCATCGGCGTCTGCGACTGCGCTCGTCCTGCTGCTGTTTTCTGCTCTGCTCATTGGCGACTGCGCTGGTCCTTCTGCTGTTTTCTGCTCTGCTCATCGGCGTCAGCGACTATGTTGATCCTTCTGCTGTTTTCTGCTCTGCTTGTCTGCATCAGCGAATGCGCTGACCCTGCTGCTTTTTCCTGCTCTGCTCATCGCCGTCGGCGACTTCGCTGGTCCTGCTGTTGTTTTCTGCTCTGATCGCCGGCGTCGGCGACTGCGCTGGTCCTGCTGCTGTTTTCTTCTCTGCTCGTCGGCGTCTGCTCTGCTCATCGGCGTCTGCGACTGCGCTGGTCCTGCTGCTGTTTTCTGCTCTGCTCATCGGCGACTGCGCTGGTCCTGCTGGTGTTTTCTACACTGCTCATCGGCGTTGTCGACTGCGCTGGTCCTGCTGTTGTTTTCGCCTCTGCTCATCGGCGTCGGCGACTGCGCTGGTCCTGCTGCTGTTTTCTGCTCTGCTCGTCGGCGACTGCGCTGGTCTTGCTGCTGTTTTCTGCACTGCTCATCGGCGTCGGCGACTGTGCTGATCCTGCTGCTGTTTTATGCTCTGCTCAAAGGCGTCGGCGACTGCGCTGGACCTGCTGCTGTTTTCTGCACTGCTCATCGGCTTCGGCGACTGCGTTGAATCTGCTGCTGTTTTCTGCTCTGCTCGTTTGCGTCTGCGACTGCGCATCTCCTGCCGATTTTTTCTGCTCTGCTCGTTGGCGTCAGGGACTGCGCTGATCCTGCTGCTGTTTTCTGCTCTGCTCGTCGCCGTCGGCAACTGCGCTGGTCCTGCTGTTGTTTTCTGCTCTGCTTGTCTGCATCAACGAATGCGCTGACCCTGCTGCTTTTTCCTGCTCTGCTCGTCGCCGTCGGCAACTGCGCTGGTCCTGCTGTTGTTTTCTGCTCTGATCGTCGGCATCGGCGACTGCGCTGGTCCTGCTGCTGTTTTCTTCTCTGCTCGTCGGCGTCTGCTCTGCTCGTCGGCGTCTGCGACTGCGCTGGTCCTGCTGCTGTTTTCTGCTCTGTTCATCGGCGACTGCACTGGTCCTGCTGGTGTTTTCTACACTGCTCATCGGCATCGGCGACTGCGCTGGTCCTGCTGTTGTTTTCGCCTCTGCTCGTCGGCGCCTGCGACCGCGCTGGTCCTGCTGCTGTTTTCTGCTCTGCTCGTCGGCGACTGCGCTTGTCCTGCTGCTGTTTTCTGCACTGCTCATCGGCGTCGGCGACTGTGCTGATCCTGCTGCTGTTTTCTGCTCTGCTCAAAGGCGTCGGCGACTGCGCTGGAACTGCTGCTGTTTTCTTCACTGCTCAATGGCTTCGGCGACTGCGTTGATCCTGCTGCTGTTTTCTGCTCTGCTCGTTTGCGTCTGCGACTGCGCATCTCCTGCCGATTTTTTCTGCTCTGCTCGTTGGTGTCAGGGACTGCGCTGATCCTGCTGCTGTTTTCTGCTCTCTTCGTCGGCGTCTGTGACTGCGCATCTCCTGCTGCTGTTATTTGCTCTGCTCGTCGGCGTCGGCGACTGCGCTGATCCGGCTGCTGTTTTCTGCTCTGCTCATTGGCGTCAGCGACTGGGCTGATCCTGCTGCTGTTTTCTGCTCTGCTTGTCTGCGTCAGCGAATGCGCTGATCCTGCTGCTTTTTCCTGCTCTGCTCATCGCCGTCGGCGACTTCGCTGGTACTGTTGTTGTTTTCTGCTCTGATTGCCGGCGTCGGCGACTGCGCTGGTCCTGCTGCTGTTTTCTTCTCTGCTCGTCGGCGTCTGTGACTGCGCTGGTCTTGCTGCTGTTTTCTGCTCTGCTCATCGGCGACCGCGCTGGTCCTGCTGGTGTTTTCTACACTGCTCATCGGCGTCGGTGACTGCGCTGGTCCTGCTGCTGGTTTCGCCTCTGCTCGTCGGCGCCTGCGACTGCGCTGGTCCTGCTGCTGTTTTCTGCTCTGCTCGTCGGCGACTGCGCTGGTCTTGCTGCTGTTTTCTGCACTGCTCATCGGCGTCGGCGACTGTGCTGATCCTGCTGCTGTTTTCTGCTCTGCTCAAAGGCGTCGGCGACTGCGCTGGACCTGCTGCTGTTTTCTGCACTGCTCATCGGCTTCGGCGACTGCGTTGATCCTGCTGCTGTTTTCTGCTCTACTCGTTTGCGTCTGCGACTGCGCATCTCCTGCCGATTTTTTCTGCTCTGCTTGTTGGCGTCAGGGACTGCGCTGATCCTGCTGCTGTTTTCTGCTCTCTTCGTCGGCGTCTGGGCCTGCGCATCTCCTGCTGCTGTTATTTGCTCTGCTCGTCGGCGTCGGCGACTGCGCTGATCCTGCTGCTGTTTTCTGCTCTGCTCATTGGCGTCAGCGACTGGGCTGATCCTGCTGCTATTTTCTGCTCTGCTCGTCTGCGTCAGCGAATGCGCTGATCCTGCTGCTGTTTCCTGCTCTGCTCATCGCCGTCGGCGACTTCGCTGGTCCTGCTGTTGTTTTCTGCTCTGATCGCCGGCGTCGGCGACTGCGCTGGTCCTGCTGCTGTTTTCTTCTCTGCTCGTCGGCGTCTGCTCTGCTCGTCGGCGTCTGCACTGGTCCTGCTGCTGTTTTCTGCTCTGCTCGTCAGCGACTGCGCTGGTCCTGCAGTTGTTTTCGCCTCTGCTCGTCGGCGTCTGCTCTGCTCATCAGCGTCTGCGACTGCGCTGGTCATGCTGCTGTTTTCTGCTCTGTTCATTGGCGTCTGCGACTGCACATCTCCTGCTGCTCTTTTCTGCTCTGCTCGTCGGCGTCAGTGACTGCGCTGACCCTGCTGCTGTTTTCTGCTCCGATCGTCTGCGACTGCGCATCTCCTGCTGCTGTTTTTTGCTCTGCTCGTCGGCGTCAGCGACTGCGCTGATCCTGCTTCTGTTTTCTGCTCTGCTCGTCGGCGTCTGCGACTGCGCATCTCCTGCTGCTGTTTTTTGCTCTGCTCGTCGGCGACTGCTCTGGTCCTGCTGCTGTTTTCTGCTCTGCTCATCGGCGTCGGCTACTGCACTGATCCTGCTGCTGTTTTCTGCTCTGCTTGTTTGCGTGAGCGAATGCGCTGATCCTGCTGCTGTTTCCTGCTCTGCTCGTCGCCGTCGGCGACTGTGCTGGTCCTGCTGTTGTTTTCTGCTCTGCTCATAGGCGTCTGCAACTGCGCATCTCCTGCTGCTTTTTTCTGCTCTGCTCGTCGGCGTCAACGACTGCGCTGACCCTGCTGCTGTTTTCTGCTCTGATCGTCTGCGACTGCACATCTCCTGCTGCTGTTTTTTGCTCTGCTCGTCGGCGTCAGCGACTGCGCTTATCCTGCTGCTGTTTTCTGCTCTGCTCGTCGGCGTCTGCGACTGCGCATCTCCTGCTGCTGTTTTTTGCTCTGCTCATCGGCGTCTGCGACTGCGCTGGTCCTGCTGCTGTTTTCTGCTCTGCTCGTCGGCGACTGCGCTGGTCCTGCTGCTGTTTTCTGCACTGCTCATCGGCGTCGGCGACTGCGTTGATCCTGCTGCTGTTTTCTGCTCTGCTCATTGGCGTCTGCAACTGCGCATCTCCTGCTGCTTTTTTCTGCTCTGCTCGTCGGCGTCAGCGACTGCGCTGAACCTGCTGCTGTTTTCTGCTCTGATCGTCTGCGACTGCGCATCTCATGCTGCTGTTTTTTGCTCTGCTCGTCGGCGTCAGCGACTGCGCTTATCCTGCTGCTGTTTTCTGCTCTGCTCGTCGGCGTCTGCGACTGCGCATCTCCTGCTGCTGTTTTTTGCTCTGCTCGTCGGCGTCGGCGACTGCGCTGATCCTGCTGATGTTTTCTGCTCTGCTCATTGGCGTCAGTGACTGGGCTGATCCTGCTGCTGTTTTCTGCTCTGCTCGTCTGCATCAGCGAATGCGCTGATCCTGCTGCTGTTTCCTGCTCTGCTCATCGCTGTCGGCGACTTCGCTGGTCCCGCTTTTGTTTTCTGCTCTGATCGCCGGCGTCGGCGACTGCGCTGGTCCTGCTGCTGTTTTCTTCTCTGCTCGTCGGCGTCTGCTCTGCTCGTCGGCGTCTGCGCTGGTCCTGCTGCTGTTTTCTGCTCTGCTCGTCGGCGACTGCGCTGGTCCTGCAGTTGTTTTCGCCTCTGCTCGTCGATGTCTGCTCTGCTCATCGGCGTCAGCGACTGCGCTGGTCATGATGCTGTTTTCTGCTCTGCTAATTGGCGTCTTCGACTGCGCATCTCCTGCTGCTTTTTTCTGCTCTGCTTGTTGGCGTCAGCGACTGCGCTGATCCTGCTGCTGTTTTCTGCTCTGCTCGTCGGCGTCTGCCACTGCACATCTCCTGCTGCTGTTTTTTGCTCTGCTCGTCGGCGACTGCTCTGGTCCTGCTGCTGTTTTCTGCTCTGCTCATCGGCGTCGGCTACTGCGCTGATCCTGCTGCTGTTTTCTGCTCTGCTTGTCTGCGTCAGCGAATGCGCTGATCCTGCTGCTGTTTCCTGCTCTGCTCGTCGCCGTCTGCGACTGCGCTGGTCTAGCTGTTTTTTTCTGCTCTGATCGTCGGCGTCGGCGACTGCGCTGGTCCTGCTGCTGTTTTCTTCTCTGCTCGTCGGCGTCTGCTCTGCTCGTCGGCGTCTGCGACTGCGCTGGTCCTGCTGCTGTTTTGTGCTCTGCTCATCGGCGACTGCGCTGGTCCTGCTGGTGTTTTCTGCACTGCTTATCGCGTCGGCGACTGCGCTGGTCCTGCTGTTGTTTTCGCCTCTGCTCGTCGGCATCTGCGACTGCGGTTGTCCTGCTGCTGTTTTCTGCTCTGCTCCTCGGCGACTGCGCTGGTCCTGCTGCTGTTTTCTTCACTGCTCATCGGCGTCGGCGACTGTGCTGATCCTGCTGCTGTTTTCTGCTCTGCTCGTCGGCGACTGTGCTGGTCCTGCTGCTGTTTTCTGCACTGCTCATCGGCGTCGGCGACTGCGTTGAACCTGCTGCTGTTTTCTGCTCTGCTCGTTGGCGTCTGCGACTGCTCATCTCCTGCTGCTTTTTTCTGCTCTGCTCGTCGGCGTCAGCGACTGCGCTGATCCTGCTGCTGTTTTCTGCTCTGCTCGTCGGCGTCTGCGCATCTCCTGCTGCTGTTTTTAGCTCTGCTCGTCGGCGTCAGCGACTGCGCTTATCCTGCTGCTGTTTTCTGCTCTGCTCGTCGGCGTCTGCTACTGCGCATCTCCTGCTGCTGTTTTTTGCTCTGCTCGTCGGCGACTGCGCTGGTCCTGCTGGTGTTTTCTGCACTGCTCATCAGCGTCGGCGACTGCGCTGGTCCTGCTGTTGTTTTCGCCTCTGCTCGTCGGCGTCTGCTCTGCTCGTCGGCGTCTGCGACTGCACTGGTCCTGCTGCTTTTTTCTGCTCTGCTCGTCGGCGTCGGTGACTGCGTTGATCCTGCTGCTGTTTTCTGCTCTGCTCGTCGGCGTCGGCGACTGCGCTGGTCCTGCTGTTGTTTTCTGCTCTGATCGTCGGCGTCGACGACTGCGCTGGTCCTGCTGCTGTTTTCTTCTCTGCTCGTCGGCGTCTGCTCTGCTCGTCAGTGTCTGCGACTGCGCTGGTCCTGCTGCAGTTTTCTGCTCTGCTCATCGGCGACTGCGCTGGTCCTGCTGGTGTTTTCTGCACTGCTCATCAGCGTCGGCGACTGCGCTGGTCCTGCTGTTGTTTTCGCCTCTGCTCGTCGGCGTCTGCGACTGCGCTGGTCCTGCTGCTGTTTTCTGCTCTGCTCGTAGGCGTCGGCGACTGCGCTGGTCCTGCTGCTGTTTTCTGCACTGCTCATCGGCGTCGGCGACTGCGCTGATCCTGCTGCTGTTTTCTGCTCTGTTCGTCGGCGACTGCGACTGCGCATCTGCTGCTGCTTTTTTCTGCTCTGCTCTTCGGCGTCAGCGACTGCGCTGATCCTGCTGCTGTTTTCTGCTCTTCTCGTCAGCGTCTGAGACTGCGCATCTCCTGCCGCTGTTTTTTGCTCTGTGCGTCGGCGACTGCGCTTATCTTGATGCTGTTTTCTGCTCTGCTCGTCAGCGTCGGCGACTGCGCTGGTCCTGCTGCTGTTTTCTGCTCTGCTCGTCAGCGTCGGCGCTGATCCTGCTGCTGTTTCCTGCTCTGCTCGTCGCCGTCGGCGACTGCGCTGGTCCTGCTGTTGTTTTCTGCTCTGATTGACGGCGTCGGCGACTGCGCTGGTCCTGCTGCTGTTTTCTGCTCTGCTCATCGGCGTCGGCGACTGCACTGACCCTGCTGCTGTTTTCTGCTCTGCTTGTAGGCGTCGGCTACTGTGCTGTTCCTGCTGCTATTTTCTGCTCTGCTCATCGGCGTCAGCGACTGGGATGATCCTGCTGCTGTTTTCTGCTCTGCTCGTCTGCGTCAGCAATTGCGCTGATCCTGCTGCTGTTTTCTGCTCAGCTCGTCGCCGTCGGTGCCTGCGCTGGTCCTGCTGTTGTTTTCTTGTCTGCTCGTCAGCGTCTGCTCTGCTCGTCGGCGTTTGCGACTGCGCTGGTCCTCCTGCTGTTTTATGCTCTGCTCGTCGGTGACTGCACTGGTCTTGCTAGTGTTTTCTGCACTGCTCATCGGCGTCGGCGACTGCGCTGATCCTGCGGCTGTTTTCTGTACTGCTCGTCAGCGACTGCGCAGGTCCTGCTGCTGTTTTCTGCTCTGCTCGTCGGCGACTGCGCTGGTCCTGCTGCTGTTTTCTGCTCTGCTCGTCGGCGACTGCGCAGGTCCTGCTACTGTTTTCTGCTCTGCTCGTCGGCGACTGCGCTGGTCCTGCTGCTGTTTTCTTGTCTGCTCGTCGGCGTCTGCGCTGGTCCTGCTTCTGTTTTCTGCTCTGCTCGTCGGCGACTGCGCAGGTCCTGCTGCTGTTTTCTGCTCAGCTCGTCGCCGTCGGTGCCTGCGCTGGTCCTGCTGTTGTTTTCTTGTCTGCTCATCGGCATCTGCTCTGCTCATCGGCATCTGCGACTGCGCTGGTCATGCTGCTGTTTTCTGCTCTGCTCATTGGCGTCTGCGACTGCGCATCTCCTGCTGCTTTTTTCTGCTCTGCTCGTCGGCGTCAGCGACTGCGCTGACCCTGCTGCTGTTTTCTGCTCTGATTGTCTGTGACTGCGCATCTCCTGCTGCTGTTTTTTGCTCTGCTCGTCGGCGTCAGCGACTGCGCTGATCCTGCTGCTGTTTTCTGCTCTGCTCGTCGGCGTCTGCGACTGCGCTGGTCCTGCTGCATTTTTATGCTCTGCTCGTAGGCGTCGGCGAGTGCGCTGGTACTGCTACTGTTTTCTGCACTGCTCATCGGCGTCGGCGACTGCGCTGATCCTGCTGCTGTTTTCTGCTTTGCTCGTAGGCGTCGCCGACTGCGCTGGTCCTGCTGCTGTTTTCTGCACTGCTCATCGGCGTCGGCGACTGTGCTGATCCTGCTGCTGTTTTCTGCTCTGCTCGTAGGCTTCGGCGACTGCGCTGGTCCTGCTGCTGTTTTCTGCACTGCTCATCGGCGTCTGCGACTGCCCTGGTCCTGATGCTGTTTTCTGCTCTGCTCGTCGGCGACTGCGCTGGTTCTGCTGCTGTTTTCTGCACTGCTCATCGGCGTCGGCGACTGCGTTGATCCTGCTGCAGTTTTCAGCTCTGATCATTGGCGTCTGCGACTGCACATCTCCTGCTGCTTTTTTCTGCTCTGCTCGTCGGCGTCAGCGACTGCGCTGACCCTGCTGCTGTTTTCTGCTCTGATCGTCTGCGACTGCGCATCTCCTGCTGCTGTTTTTTGCTCTGCTCGTCGGCGTCGGTGACTGCGCTGATCCTGCTGCTGTTTTCTGCTCTGCTCGTCGGCGTCTGCGACTGCGCATCTCCTGCTGCTGCTTTTTGCTCTGCTCGTCGGCGACTGCGCTGGTCCTGCTGCTGTTTTCTGCTCTGCTCATCGGCGTCGGCTACTGCGCTGATCCTGCTGCTGTTTTCTGCTCTGCTTGTCTGCGTCAGCGAATGCGCTGATCCTGCTGCTGTTTTCTTCTCTGCTCGTAGGCGTCTGCTCTGCTCGTCGGCGTCTGCGACTGCGCTGGTCCTGCTGCTGTTTTCTGCTCTGCTCATCGGCGTCTGCGACTGCGCTGGTCCTGCTGCTGTTTTCTGCTCTGCTCGTCGGCGTCGGCGACTGCGCTGGTCCTGCTGCTGTTTTCTGCACTGCTCATCGGCGTCGGCGACTGCGCTGATCCTGCTGCTGTTTTCTGCTCTGCTCGTCGGCGACTGCGCTGGACCTGCTGCTGTTTACTGCACTGCTCATCGGCGTCGGCGACTGCGTTGATCCTGCTGCTTTTTTCTGCTCTGCTCGTTGGCGTGTGCGACTGCGCATCTCCTGCCGATTTTTTCTGCTCTGCTCGTTGGCGTCTGCGACCGCGCTGATGCTGCTGCTGTTTTCTGCTCTGCTCGTCGGCATCTGCGACTGCGCTTGTCCTGCTGCTGTTTTCTGCTCTGCTCATCGGCGTCGGCTACTGCGCTGATCCTGCTGCTGTTTTCTGCTCTGCTCGTCTGCGTCAGCGAATGCGCTCATCTTGCTGCTGTTTCCTGCTCTGCTCGTCGCCGTCGGCGACTGCGCTGGTCCTGCTGTTGTTTTCTGCTCTGATCGTCGGCGTCAGCGACTGCGCTGGTCCTGCTGCTGTTTTCTTCTCTGCTCTTCGGCGTCTGCTCTGCTCGTCGGTGTCTGCGCTGGTCCTGCTGGTGTTTTCTGCACTGCTCATCGGCGTCGTCGACTGTGCTGATCCTGCTGCTGTTTTCTGCTCTGCTCGTCGGTGTCTGCGACTGCGCTGGTCCTGCTGCTGTTTTCTGCTCTGCTCGTCGGCGACTGCGCTGGTCCTGCTGCTGTTTTCTGCACTGCTCATCGGCATCGGCGACTGTGCTGATCCTGCTGCTGTTTTCTGCTCTGCTCGTAGGCGTCGGCGACTGCACTGGTCCTGCTGCTGTTTTCTGCACTGCTCATCGGCATCGGCGACTGCACTGATCCTGCTGCTGTTTTCTGCTCTCCTCGTCGACGACTGTGCTGGACCTGCTGCTGTTTTCTGCACTGCTCGTTGGCGTCTGCGACTGCACATCTCCTGCTGCTTTTTTCTGCTCTGCTCGTCGGCGTCAGCGACTGCGCTGATCCTGCAGCTGTTTTCTGCTCTGCTCGTCGGCGTCTCTGACTGCGCATCTCCTGCTGCTGTTTTTTGCTCTGCTCGTCGGCGTCGGCGACTGTGCTGATCCTGCTGCTGTTTTCTGCTCTGCTCGTCTGCGTCAGCGAATGCGCTGATCCTGCTGCTGTTTTCTTCTCTGCTCGTCGGCGTCTGATCTGGTCCTGCTGTTGTTTTCGCCTCTGCTCGTCGGCGTCTGCTCTGCTCATCGGCGTCTGCGACTGCGCTGGTCCTGCTGCTGTTTTCTGCTCTGCTCGTTGGCGACTGCGCTGGTCCTGCTGCTGTTTTCTGCACTGCTCATCGGCGTCGGCGACTGCGCTGATCCTGCTGCTGTTTTCTGCTCTGCTCGTAGGCGTCGGCGACTGCGCTGGTCCTATTGTTGTTTTCTGCACTGCTCATCGGCGTCGGCGACTGCGTTGATCCTGCTGCTGTTTTCTGCTCTGCTCGTAGGCGTCGGCGACAGCGCTGGTCCTGCTGCTGATTTCTGCACTGCTCATCGGCGTCGGCGACTGCGTTGATCCTACTGCTGTTTTCTGCTCTGCTCGTTGGCGTCCGCGACTGCGCAACTTCTACTGCTTTTTTTTGCTCTACTCGTCGGCGTCAGCGACTGCGCTGATCCTGCTGCTGTTTTCTGCTCTGCTCGTCGGCGTCTGAGACTGCGCATCTCCTGCTGCTGTTTTCTGCACTGCTCATCGGCGTCGGCGACTGTGCTGATCCTGCTGCTATTTTCTGCTCTGCTCGTAGGCGTCGGCGACTGCGCTGGTCCTTCTGCTGTTTTCTGCACTGCTAATCGGCGTCGGCGACTGCGCTGATCCTGCTGCTGTTTTCTGCTCTGCTCGTCGGCGACTGCACTGGTCCTGCTGCTGTTTTCTGCACTGCTCATTGGCGTCGGCGACTGCGTTGATCCTGCTGCTGTTTTCTGCTCTGCTCGTTGGCGTCTGGGACTGTGCATCTCCTGCTGCTTTTTTCTGCTCTGCTCATCGGCGTCAGCAACTGCGCCAATCCTGCTGCTGTTTTCTGCTCTGCTCGTCGGCGTCTGCGACTGCGCATCTCCTGCTGCTGTTTTTTGCTCTGCTCGTCGGCGTCGGCGACTGCGCTGATCCTGCTTTTTTTTCTGCTCTGCTCATCGGCGTCAGCGACTGGGCTGATCCTGCTGCTGTTTTCTGCTCTGCTCATCTGCGTCAGCAAATGCGCTGATCCTGCTGCTGTTTCCTGCTCTGCTCGTCGCGGTCGGCGGCTGCGCCGGTCCTGCTGTTGTTTTCTGCTCTGATCGCCGGCGTCGGCGACTACGCTGGTCCTGCTGCTGTTTTCTTCTCTGCTCGTCGGCGTCTGCTCTGCTCATCGGCGTCTGCGCTGGTCCTGCTGGTGTTTTCTGCACTGTTTATCGGCGTCTGCGACTGCGCTGGTCCTGCTGCTGTTTTCTGCTCTGCTCGTCGGCGATTGCGCTGGTCCTGCTGCTGTTTTCTGCACTGCTCATCGGCGTCGGCGACTGCGCTGGTCCTGCTGTTGTTTTCGCCTCTGCTCGTCGGCGTCTGCTCTGCTCATCGGCGTCTGCGACTGCGCTGGTCCTGCTGCTGTTTTCTGCTCTGCTCGTCGGCGACTGCGCTGGTCCTGCTGCTGTTTTCTGCACTGCTCATCAGCGTCGGCGACTGCGCTGATCCTGCTGCTGTTTTCTGCTCTGCTCGTCGGCGACTGCGCTGGTCCTACTGGTGTTTTCTGCTCTGATCGCCGGCGTCCGCGACTACGCTGGTCCTGCTGCTGTTTTCTTCTCTGCTCGTCGGCGTCTGCTCTGCTCGTTGGCGCCTGCGCTGGTCCTGCTGGTGTTTTCTGCACTGTTTATCGGCGTCTGCGACTGCGCTGGTCCTGCTGCTGTTTTCTGCTCTGCTCGTCGGCGACTGCGCTGGTCCTACTGGTGTTTTCTGCACTGCTCATCGGCGTCAGTGACTGCGCTGGTCCTGCTTTTGTTTTCGCCTCTGATCGTCGGCGTCTGCTCTGCTCATCGTCGTCTGCGACTGCGCTGGTCCTGCTGCTGTTTTCTGCTCTGCTCGTCGGCGACTGCGCTGGTCCTGTTGCTGTTTTCTGCACTGCTCATCAGCGTCGGCGACTGCGCTGATCCTGCTGCTGTTTTCTGCTCTGCTCATCGGCATCGGCGACTGCGCTGGTCCTGCTGCTGTTTTCTGCTCTGCTCGTCGGCGACTGCGCTGGTCCTGCTGCTGTTTTCTGCACTGCTCATCAGCGTCGGCGACTGCGCTGGTCCTGCTGCTGTTTTCTGCACTGCTCATCAGCGTCAGCGACTGCGTTGATCCTGCTGCTGTTTTCTGCTCTGCTCGTAGGCGTTGCCGACTGCGCTGGTCCTGCTGCTGTTTTCTGCACTGCTCATCGGCGTCTGCGACTGCGTTGATCCTGCTGCTGTTTTCTGCTCTGCTCGTATGCGTCGGCGACTGCGCTGGTTCTGCTGCTGTTTTCTGCTCTGCTCGTAGGCGTCGCCAACTGCGCTGGTCCTGCTGCTGTTTTCTGCTCTGCTCGTCGGCGACTGCTTTGATCCTGCTGCTGTTTTCTGCTCTGCTCGTCGGCGACTGCGCTGGTCCTGCTGCTGTTTTCTGCACTGCTCATCGGCGTCGGTGACTGCGTTGATCCTGCTGCTGTTTTCTGCTCTGCTCGTAGGCGTCGGCGACTGCGCTGGTCCTGCTGCTGTTTTCTGCACTGCTCATCGGCGTCGGCGGCTGCGCTGGTCCTGCTGCTGTTTTCTGCACTGCTCGAAGGCGTCGGCGACTGCGCTGGTCTTGCTGCTGTTTTCTGCACTGCTCATCGGCGTCGGCGACTGTGCTGATCCTGCTGCTGTTTTCTGCTCTGCTCGTAGGCGTCGGCGACTGCGCTGGTCCTGCTGCTGTTTTCTGCACTGATCAATCGGCGTCGGCGACTGCGCTGATCCTGCTTCTGTTTTCTGCTGTGCTCGTCGGCGACTGCGCTGGACCTGCTGCTGTTTTCTGCACTGCTCGTTGGCGTCTGCGACTGCACATCTCCTGCTGCTTTTTTCTGCTCTGCTCGTCGGCGTCAGCGACTGCGCTGATCCTGCAGCTGTTTTCTGCTCTGCTCGTCGGCGTCTCTGACTGCGCATCTCCTGCTGCTGTTTTTTGCTCTGCTCGTCGGCGTCGGCGACTGTGCTGATCCTGCTGCTGTTTTCTGCTCTGCTCGTCTGCGTCAGCGAATGCGCTGATCCTGCTGCTGTTTTCTTCTCTGCTCGTCGGCGTCTGATCTGGTCCTGCTGTTGTTTTCGCCTCTGCTCGTCGGCGTCTGCTCTGCTCATCGGCGTCTGCGACTGCGCTGGTCCTGCTGCTGTTTTCTGCTCTGCTTGTTGGCGACTGCGCTGGTCCTGCTGCTGTTTTCTGCACTGCTCATCGGCGTCGGCGACTGCGCTGATCCTGCTGCTGTTTTCTGCTCTGCTCGTAGGCGTCGGCGACTGCGCTGGTCCTATTGTTGTTTTCTGCACTGCTCATCGGCGTCGGCGACTGCGTTGATCCTGCTGCTGTTTTCTGCTCTGCTCGTAGGCGTCGGCGACTGCGCTGGTCCTGCTGCTGATTTCTGCACTGCTCATCGGCGTCGGCGACTGCGTTGATCCTACTGCTGTTTTCTGCTCTGCTCGTTGGCGTCCGCGACTGCGCAACTTCTACTGCTTTTTTTTGCTCTACTCGTCGGCGTCAGCGACTGCGCTGATCCTGCTGCTGTTTTCTGCTCTGCTCGTCGGCGTCTGAGACTGCGCATCTCCTGCTGCTGTTTTCTGCACTGCTCATCGGCGTCGGCGACTGTGCTGATCCTGCTGCTATTTTCTGCTCTGCTCGTAGGCGTCGGCGACTGCGCTGGTCCTTCTGCTGTTTTCTGCACTGCTAATCGGCGTCGGCGACTGCGCTGATCCTGCTGCTGTTTTCTGCTCTGCTCGTCGGCGACTGCACTGGTCCTGCTGCTGTTTTCTGCACTGCTCATTGGCGTCGGCGACTGCGTTGATCCTGCTGCTGTTTTCTGCTCTGCTCGTTGGCGTCTGGGACTGTGCATCTCCTGCTGCTTTTTTCTGCTCTGCTCATCGGCGTCAGCAACTGCGCCAATCCTGCTGCTGTTTTCTGCTCTGCTCGTCGGCGTCTGCGACTGCGCATCTCCTGCTGCTGTTTTTTGCTCTGCTCGTCGGCGTCGGCGACTGCGCTGATCCTGCTTTTTTTTCTGCTCTGCTCATCGGCGTCAGCGACTGGGCTGATCCTGCTGCTGTTTTCTGCTCTGCTCATCTGCGTCAGCAAATGCGCTGATCCTGCTGCTGTTTCCTGCTCTGCTCGTCGCGGTCGGCGGCTGCGCCGGTCCTGCTGTTGTTTTCTGCTCTGATCGCTGGCGTCGGCGACTACGCTGGTCCTGCTGCTGTTTTCTTCTCTGCTCGTCGGCGTCTGCTCTGCTCATCGGCGTCTGCGCTGGTCCTGCTGGTGTTTTCTGCACTGTTTATCGGCGTCTGCGACTGCGCTGGTCCTGCTGCTGTTTTCTGCTCTGCTCGGCGGCGATTGCGCTGGTCCTGCTGCTGTTTTCTGCACTGCTCATCGGCGTCGGCGACTGCGCTGGTCCTGCTGTTGTTTTCGCCTCTGCTCGTCGGCGTCTGCTCTGCTCATCGGCGTCTGCGACTGCGCTGGTCCTGCTGCTGTTTTCTGCTCTGCTCGTCGGCGACTGCGCTGGTCCTGCTGCTGTTTTCTGCACTGCTCATCAGCGTCGGCGACTGCGCTGATCCTGCTGCTGTTTTCTGCTCTGCTCGTCGGCGACTGCGCTGGTCCTACTGGTGTTTTCTGCTCTGATCGCCGGCGTCCGCGACTACGCTGGTCCTGCTGCTGTTTTCTTCTCTGCTCGTCGGCGTCTGCTCTGCTCGTTGGCGCCTGCGCTGGTCCTGCTGGTGTTTTCTGCACTGTTTATCGGCGTCTGCGACTGCGCTGGTCCTGCTGCTGTTTTCTGCTCTGCTCGTCGGCGACTGCGCTGGTCCTACTGGTGTTTTCTGCACTGCTCATCGGCGTCGGTGACTGCGCTGGTCCTGCTTTTGTTTTCGCCTCTGATCGTCGGCGTCTGCTCTGCTCATCGTCGTCTGCGACTGCGCTGGTCCTGCTGCTGTTTTCTGCTCTGCTCGTCGGCGACTGCGCTGGTCCTGTTGCTGTTTTCTGCACTGCTCATCAGCGTCGGCGACTGCGCTGATCCTGCTGCTGTTTTCTGCTCTGCTCATCGGCATCGGCGACTGCGCTGGTCCTGCTGCTGTTTTCTGCTCTGCTCGTCGGCGACTGCGCTGGTCCTGCTGCTGTTTTCTGCACTGCTCATCAGCGTCGGCGACTGCGCTGGTCCTGCTGCTGTTTTCTGCACTGCTCATCAGCGTCAGCGACTGCGTTGATCCTGCTGCTGTTTTCTGCTCTGCTCGTAGGCGTTGCCGACTGCGCTGGTCCTGCTGCTGTTTTCTGCACTGCTCATCGGCGTCTGCGACTGCGTTGATCCTGCTGCTGTTTTCTGCTCTGCTCGTATGCGTCGGCGACTGCGCTGGTTCTGCTGCTGTTTTCTGCTCTGCTCGTAGGCGTCGCCAACTGCGCTGGTCCTGCTGCTGTTTTCTGCTCTGCTCGTCGGCGACTGCTTTGATCCTGCTGCTGTTTTCTGCTCTGCTCGTCGGCGACTGCGCTGGTCCTGCTGCTGTTTTCTGCACTGCTCATCGGCGTCGGTGACTGCGTTGATCCTGCTGCTGTTTTCTGCTCTGCTCGTAGGCGTCGGCGACTGTGCTGGTCCTGCTGCTGTTTTCTGCACTGCTCATCGGCGTCGGCGGCTGCGCTGGTCCTGCTGCTTTTTTCTGCTCTGCTCGTCGCCGACTGTGCTGGTCCTGCTGCTGTTTTCTGCACTGCTCGAAGGCGTCGGCGACTGCGCTGGTCCTGCTGCTGTTTTCTGCACTGCTCATCGGCGTCGGCGACTGTGCTGATCCTGCTGCTGTTTTCTGCTCTGCTCGTAGGCGTCGGCGACTGCGCTGGTCCTGCTGCTGTTTTCTGCACTGATCATCGGCGTCGGCGACTGCGCTGATCCTGCTTCTGTTTTCTGCTGTGCTCGTCGGCGACTGCGCTGGACCTGCTGCTGTTTTCTGCACTGCTCATCGGCGTTGGCGACAGCGTTGATCCTGCTGCTGTTTTCTGCTCTGCTCGTTGGCGTCTTTGACTGCGCATCTCCTGCCGCTTTTTTCTGCTCTGCTCGTCGGCGTCAGCGACTACGCTGATCCTGCTGCTGTTTTCTGGTCTGCTCGTCTGCGTCTGCTCTCCTCATCGGCGTCTGCGACTGCGCTAGTCCTGCTGCTGTTTTCGGCTCTGTGCCTTGGCAACTGCGCTGGCCCTGATTCTGTTTTCTGCACTGCTCATTGGCGTCGGCGACTGCGCTGATCCTGCTGCTGTTTTCTGCTCTGCTCGTAGGCGTCGGCGACTGCGCTGGTCTTGCTGTTGTTTTCTGCACTGCTCATCGGCGTCGGCGACTGCGTTGATCCTGCTGCTGTTTTCTGCTCTGCTCGTAGGCGTCAGCGACTGCGCTGGTCCTGCTGCTGATTTCTGCACTGCTCAGAGGCGTCGGCGACTGCGCTGATCCTGCTGCTGTTATCTGCTCTGCTTGTCGGCGTCGCCAACTGCGCTGGTCTTGCTGCTGTTTTCTGCTCTGCTCGTCGGTGACTGCGCTGGTCCTGCTGCTGTTTTCTGCACTGCTCATCGGCGTCGGTGACTGCGTTGATCCTGCTGCTGTTTTCTGCTCTGCTCGTTGGCGTCTGCGACTGCGCAACTCCTACTGCTTTTTTTTGCTCTACTCGTTGGCGTCAGCAACTGCGCTTATCCTGCTTCTGTTTTCTGCTCTGCTCGTCGGCGTCTGCGACTGCGCATCTCCTGCTGCTGTTTTTTGCTCTGCTCGTCGGCGTCGGCGACTGCGCTGATCCTGCTTTTTTTTCTGCTCTGCTCATCGGCGTCAGCGACTGGGCTGATCCTGCTGCTGTTTTCTGCTCTGCTCATCTGCGTCAGCAAATGCGCTGATCCTGCTGCTGTTTCATGCTCTGCTCGTCGCGGTCGGCGGCTGCGCTGGTCCTGCTGTTGTTTTCTGCTCTGATCGCCGGCGTTGGCGACTGCGCTGGTCCTGCTGCTGTTTTCTTCTCTGCTCGTCGGCGTCTGCTCTGCTCGTCGGCGTCTGCGCTGGTCCTGCTGTTTTTTTCTGCACTGTTTATCGGCGTCTGCGACTGCGCTGGTCCTGCTGCTGTTTTCTGCTCTGCTCGTCGGCGACTGCGCTGGTCCTGCAGGTGTTTTCTGCACTGCTCATCGGCGTGGGCGACTGCGCTGGTCCTGCTGGTGTTTTCGCCTCTGCTCGTCGGCGTCTGCTCTGCTCATCGTCGTCTGCGACTGCGCTGGTCCTGCTGCTGTTTTCTGCTCTGCTTGTCGGCGACTGCGCTGGTCCTGCTGCTGTTTTCTGCACTGCTCATCAGCGTTAGCGACTGCGCTGATCCTGCTGCTGTTTTCTTCTCTGCTCGTAGGCGTCGCCGACTGCGCTGGTCCTGCTACTGTTTGCTGCACTGCTCATCGGCGTCTGCGACTGCGTTGATCCTGCTGCTGTTTTCTGCTCTGCTCGTAGGCGTAGGCGTCGGCGACTGCACTGGTCCTGCTGCTGTTTTCGGCACTGCTCATCGGCGTCGGCGACTGCGCTGATCCTGCTGCTGTTTTTTGCTCTGCTCGTAGTCGTCGCCGACTGCGCTGGTCCTGCTGCTGTTTTCTGCTCTGCTCGTCGGCGACTGCGTTGATCCTGCTGCTTTTTTCTGCTCTGCTCGTCGGCGACTGCGCTGGTCCTGCTGCTGTTTTCTGCACTGCTCATCGGCGTCGGTGACTGCGATGATCCTGCTGCTGTTTTCTGCTCTGCTCGTAGGCGTCTTCGACTGCGCTGGTCCAGCTGCTGTTTTCTGCTCTGCTCGTAGGCGTCGGCGACTGCGCTGGTCCTGCTGCTGTTTTCTGCACTGCTCATCGGCGTCGGCGACTGCGCTGATCCTGCTGCTGTTTTCTGCTCTGCTCGTCGGCGACTGCGCTGGACCTGCTGCTGTTTACTGCACTGCTCATCGGCGTCGGCGACTGCGTTGATCCTGCTGCTTTTTTCTGCTCTGCTCGTTGGCGTGTGCGACTGCGCATCTCCTGCCGATTTTTTCTGCTCTGCTCGTCGGCGTCTGCGACCGCGCTGATGCTGCTGCTGTTTTCTGCTCTGCTCGTCGGCGTCTGCGACTGCGCTTGTCCTGCTGCTGTTTTCTGCTCTGCTCATCGGCGTCGGCTACTGCGCTGATCCTGCTGCTGTTTTCTGCTCTGCTCGTCTGCGTCAGCGAATTCGCTGATCTTGCTGCTGTTTCCTGCTCTGCTCGTCGCCGTCGGCGACTGCGCTGGTCCTGCTGTTGTTTTCTGCTCTGATCGTCGGCGTCAGCGACTGCGCTGGTCCTGCTGCTGTTTTCTTCTCTGCTCTTCGGCGTCTGCTCTGCTCGTCGGTGTCTGCGCTGGTCCTGCTGGTGTTTTCTGCACTGCTCATCGGAGTCGGCGACTGTGCACATCCTGCTGCTGTTTTCTGCTCTGCTCGTCGGCGTCTGCGACTGCGCTGGTCCTGCTGCTGTTTTCTGCTCTGCTCGTCGGCGACTGCGCTGGTCCTGCTGCTGTTTTCTGCACTGCTCATCGGCATCGGCGACTGTGCTGATCCTGCTGCTGTTTTCTGCTCTGCTCGTAGGCGTCGGCGACTGCGCTGGTCCTGCTGCTGTTTTCTGCACTGCTCATCGGCGTCGGCGACTGCGCTGATCCTGCTGCTGTTTTCTGCTCTGCTCGTCGACGACTGCGCTGGACCTGCTGCTGTTTTCTGCACTGCTCGTTGGCGTCGGCGACTGCGCTGGTCCTGCTGCTGTTTTCTGCACTGCTCATCGGCGTCGGCGGCTGCGCTGGTCCTGCTGCTTTTTTCTGCTCTGCTCGTCGCCGACTGTGCTGGTCCTGCTGCTGTTTTCTGCACTGCTCGAAGGCGTCGGCGACTGCGCTGGTCCTGCTGCTGTTTTCTGCACTGCTCATCGGCGTCGGCGACTGTGCTGATCCTGCTGCTGTTTTCTGCTCTGCTCGTAGGCGTCGGCGACTGCGCTGGTCCTGCTGCTGTTTTCTGCACTGATCATCGGCGTCGGCGACTGCGCTGATCCTGCTTCTGTTTTCTGCTCTGCTCGTCGGCGACTGCGCTGGACCTGCTGCTGTTTTCTGCACTGCTCATCGGCGTTGGCGACAGCGTTGATCCTGCTGCTGTTTTCTGCTCTGCTCGTTGGCGTCTTTGACTGCGCATCTCCTGCCGCTTTTTTCTGCTCTGCTCGTCGGCGTCAGCGACTACGCTGATCCTGCTGCTGTTTTCTGGTCTGCTCGTCTGCGTCTGCTCTCCTCATCGGCGTCTGCGACTGCGCTAGTCCTGCTGCTGTTTTCTGCTCTGCGCCTTGGCAACTGCGCTGGCCCTGATTCTGTTTTCTGCACTGCTCATTGGCGTCGGCGACTGCGCTGATCCTGCTGCTGTTTTCTGCTCTGCTCGTAGGCGTCGGCGACTGCGCTGGTCCTGCTGTTGTTTTCTGCACTGCTCATCGGCGTCGGCGACTGCGTTGATCCTGCTGCTGTTTTCTGCTCTGCTCGTAGGCGTCAGCGACTGCGCTGGTCCTGCTGCTGATTTCTGCACTGCTCAGAGGCGTCGGCGACTGCGCTGATCCTGCTGCTGTTATCTGCTCTGCTTGTCGGCGTCGCCAACTGCGCTGGTCTTGCTGCTGTTTTCTGCTCTGCTCATCGGTGACTGCGCTGGTCCTGCTGCTGTTTTCTGCACTGCTCATCGGCGTCGGTGACTGCGTTGATCCTGCTGCTGTTTTCTGCTCTGCTCGTTGGCGTCTGCGACTGCGCAACTCCTACTGCTTTTTTTTGCTCTACTCGTCGGCGTCAGCAACTGCGCTTATCCTGCTTCTGTTTTCTGCTCTGCTCGTCGGCGTCTGCGACTGCGCATCTCCTGCTGCTGTTTTTTGCTCTGCTCGTCGGCGTCGGCGACTGCGCTGATCCTGCTTTTTTTTCTGCTCTGCTCATCGGCGTCAGCGACTGGGCTGATCCTGCTGCTGTTTTCTGCTCTGCTCATCTGCGTCAGCAAATGCGCTGATCCTGCTGCTGTTTCATGCTCTGCTCGTCGCGGTCGGCGGCTGCGCTGGTCCTGCTGTTGTTTTCTGCTCTGATCGCCGGCGTTGGCGACTGCGCTGGTCCTGCTGCTGTTTTCTTCTCTGCTCGTCGGCGTCTGCTCTGCTCGTCGGCGTCTGCGCTGGTCCTGCTGTTTTTTTCTGCACTGTTTATCGGCGTCTGCGACTGCGCTGGTCCTGCTGCTGTTTTCTGCTCTGCTCGTCGGCGACTGCGCTGGTCCTGCAGGTGTTTTCTGCACTGCTCATCGGCGTCGGCGACTGCGCTGGTCCTGCTGGTGTTTTCGCCTCTGCTCGTCGGCGTCTGCTCTGGTCATCGTCGTCTGCGACTGCGCTGGTCCTGCTGCTGTTTTCTGCTCTGCTTGTCGGCGACTGCGCTGGTCCTGCTGCTGTTTTCTGCACTGCTCATCAGCGTCAGCGACTGCGCTGATCCTGCTGCTGTTTTCTTCTCTGCTCGTAGGCGTCGCCGACTGCTCTGGTCCTGCTGCTGTTTGCTGCACTGCTCATCGGCGTCTGCGACTGCGTTGATCCTGCTGCTGTTTTCTGCTCTGCTCGTAGGCGTAGGCGTCGGCGACTGCACTGGTCATGCTGCTGTTTTCGGCACTGCTCATCGGCGTCGGCGACTGCGCTGATCCTGCTGCTGTTTTTTGCTCTGCTTGTAGTCGTCGCCGACTGCGCTGGTCCTGCTGCTGTTTTCTGCTCTGCTCGTCGGCGACTGCATTGATCCTGCTGCTTTTTTCTGCTCTGCTCGTCGGCGACTGCGCTGGTCCTGCTGCTGTTTTCTGCACTGCTCATCGGCGTCGGTGACTGCGATGATCCTGCTGCTGTTTTCTGCTCTGCTCGTAGGCGTCTTCGACTGCGCTGGTCCAGCTGCTGTTTTCTGCTCTGCTCGTAGGCGTCGGCGACTGCGCTGGTCCTGCTGCTGTTTTCTGCACTGCTCATCGGCGTCGGCGACTGCGCTGATCCTGCTGCTGTTTTCTGCTCTGCTCGTCGGCGACTGCGCTGGACCTGCTGCTGTTTACTGCACTGCTCATCGGCGTCGGCGACTGCGTTGATCCTGCTGCTTTTTTCTGCTCTGCTCGTTGACGTGTGCGACTGCGCATCTCCTGCCGATTTTTTCTGCTCTGCTCGTCGGCGTCTGCGACCGCGCTGATGCTGCTGCTGTTTTCTGCTCTGCTCGTCGGCGTCTGCGACTGCGCTTGTCCTGCTGCTGTTTTCTGCTCTGCTCATCGGCGTCGGCTACTGCGCTGATCCTGCTGCTGTTTTCTGCTCTGCTCGTCTGCGTCAGCGAATGCGCTGATCTTGCTGCTGTTTCCTGCTCTGCTCGTCGCCGTCGGCGACTGCGCTGGTCCTGCTGTTGTTTTCTGCTCTGATCGTCGGCGTCAGCGACTGCGCTGGTCCTGCTGCTGTTTTCTTCTCTGCTCTTCGGCGTCTGCTCTGCTCGTCGGTGTCTGCGCTGGTCCTGCTGGTGTTTTCTGCACTGCTCATCGGAGTCGGCGACTGTGCACATCCTGCTGCTGTTTTCTGCTCTGCTCGTCGGCGTCTGCGACTGCGCTGGTCCTGCTGCTGTTTTCTGCTCTGCTCGTCGGCGACTGCGCTGGTCCTGCTGCTGTTTTCTGCACTGCTCATCGGCATCGGCGACTGTGCTGATCCTGCTGCTGTTTTCTGCTCTGCTCGTAGGCGTCGGCGACTGCGCTGGTCCTGCTGCTGTTTTCTGCACTGCTCATCGGCGTCGGCGACTGCGCTGATCCTGCTGCTGTTTTCTGCTCTGCTCGTCGACGACTGCGCTGGACCTGCTGCTGTTTTCTGCACTGCTCGTTGGCGTCTGCGACTGCACATCTCCTGCTGCTTTTTTCTGCTCTGCTCGTCGGCGTCAGCGACTGCGCTGATCCTGCAGCTGTTTTCTGCTCTGCTCGTCGGCGTCTCTGACTGCGCATCTCCTGTTGCTGTTTTTTGCTCTGCTCGTCGGCGTCGGCGACTGTGCTGATCCTGCTGCTGTTTTCTGCTCTGCTCGTCTGCGTCAGCGAATGCGCTGATCCTGCTGCTGTTTTCTTCTCTGCTCGTCGGCGTCTGATCTGGTCCTGCTGTTGTTTTCGCCTCTGCTCGTCGGCGTCTGCTCTGCTCATCGGCGTCTGCGACTGCGCTGGTCCTGCTGCTGTTTTCTGCTCTGCTCGTTGGCGACTGCGCTGGTCCTGCTGCTGTTTTCTGCACTGCTCGTAGGCTTCGGCGACTGCGCTGGTCCTATTGTTGTTTTCTGCACTGCTCATCGGCGTCGGCGACTGCGTTGATCCTGCTGCTGTTTTCTGCTCTGCTCGTAGGCGTCGGCGACTGCGCTGGTCCTGCTGCTGATTTCTGCACTGCTCATCGGCGTCGGCGACTGCGTTGATCCTGCTGCTGTTTTCTGCTCTGCTCGTTGGCGTCCGCGACTGCGCAACTTCTACTGCTTTTTTTTGCTCTACTCGTCGGCGTCAGCGAATGCGCTGATCCTGCTGCTGTTTTCTGCTCTGCTCGTCGGCGTCTGAGACTGCGCATCTCCTGCTGCTGTTTTCTGCACTGCTCATAGGCGTCGGCGACTGTGCTGATCCTGCTGCTATTTTCTGCTCTGCTCGTAGGCGTCGGCGACTGCGCTGGTCCTTCTGCTGTTTTCTGCACTGCTAATCGGCGGCGGCGACTGCGCTGATCCTGCTGCTGTTTTCTGCTCTGCTCGTCGGCGACTGCACTGGTCCTGCTGCTGTTTTCTGCACTGCTCATTGGCGTCGGCGACTGCGTTGATCCTGCTGCTGTTTTCTGCTCTGCTCGTTGGCGTCTGGGACTGCGCATCTCCTGCTGCTGTTTTTTGCTCTGCTCGTCGGCGTCGGCGACTGCGCTGATCCTGCTTTTTTTTTCTGCTCTGCTCATCGGCGTCAGCGACTGGGCTGATCCTGCTGCTGTTTTCTGCTCTGCTCATCTGCGTCAGCAAATGCGCTGATCCTGCTGCTGTTTCCTGCTCTGCTCGTCACGGTCGGCGGCTGCGCAGGTCCTGCTGTTGTTTTCTGCTCTGATCGCCGGCGTCGGCGACTACGCTGGTCCTGCTGCTGTTTTCTTCTCTGCTCGTCGGCGTCTGCTCTGCTCATCGGCGTCTGCGCTTGTCCTGCTGCTGTTTTCTGCTCTGCTCGTCGGCGACTGCGCTGGTCCTGCTGCTGTTTTCTGCACTGCTCATCGGCGTCGGCGACTGCGCTGGTCCTGCTGTTGTTTTCGCCTCTGCTCGTCGGCGTCTGCTCTGCTCATCGGCGTCTGCGACTGCGCTGGTCCTGCTGCTGTTTTCTGCTCTGCTCGTCGGCGACTGTGCTGGTCCTGCTGCTGTTTTCTGCACTGCTCATCAGCGTCGGCGACTGCGCTGATCCTGCTGCTTTTTTCTGCTCTGCTCGTCGGCGACTGCGCTGGTCCTACTGGTGTTTTCTGCTCTGATCGCCGGCGTCGGCGACTACGCTGGTCCTGCTGCTGTTTTCTTCTCTGCTCGTCGGCGTCTGCTCTGCTCGTTGGAATCTGCGCTGGTCCTGCTGGTGTTTTCTGCATTGTTTGTCGGCGTCTGCGACTGCGCTGGTCCTGCTGCTGTTTTCTGCTCTGCTCGTCGGCGACTGCGCTGGTCCTACTGGTGTTTTCTGCACTGCTCATCGGCGTCGGCGACTGCGCTGGTCCTGCTTTTGTTTTCGCCTCTGATCGTCGGCGTCTGCTCTGCTCATCGTCGTCTGCGACTGCGCTGGTCCTGCTGCTGTTTTCTGCTCTGCTCGTCGGCGACTGCGCTGGTCCTGTTGCTGTTTTCTGCACTGCTCATCAGCGTCGGCGACTGGGCTGATCCTGCTGCTGTTTTCTGCTCTGCTCATTGGCGTCGGCGACTGCGCTGGTCCTGCTGCTGTTTTCTGCTCTGCTCGTCGGCGACTGCGCTGGTCCTACTGCTGTTTTCTGCACTGCTCATCAGCGTCGGCGACTGCGCTGGTCCTGCTGCTGTTTTCTGCACTGCTCATCAGCGTCAGCGTCTGCGCTGATCCTGCTGCTGTTTTCTGCTCTGCTCGTAGGCGTTGCCGACTGCGCTGGTCCTGCTGATGTTTTCTGCACTGCTCATCGGCGTCTGCGACTGCGTTGATCCTGCTGCTGTTTTCTGCTCTGCTCGTAGGCGTAGGCGTCGGCGACTGCGCTGGTTCTGCTGCTGTTTTCTGCACTGCTCATCGGCGTCTGCGACTGCGCTGATCCTGCTGCTGTTTTCTGCTCTGCTCGTAGGCGTCGCCAACTGCGCTGGTCCTGCTGCTGTTTTCTGCTCTGCTCGTCGGCGACTGCGTTGATCCTGCTGCTGTTTTCTGCTCTGCTCGTCGGCGACTGCGCTGGTCCTGCTGCTGTTTTCTGCACTGCTCATCGGCGTCTGTGACTGCGTTGATCCTGCTGCTGTTTTCTGCTCTGCTCGTAGGCGTCGGCGACTGCGCTGGTCCTGCTGCTGTTTTCTGCACTGCTCATCGGCGTCGGCGGCTGCGCTGGTCCTGCTGCTTTTTTCTGCTCTGCTCGTGGGCGACTGTGCTGGTCCTGCTGCTGTTTTCTGCACTGCTCGAAGGCGTCGGCGACTGCGCTGGTCCTGCTGCTGTTTTCTGCACTGCTCATCGGCGTCGCCGACTGTGCTGATCCTGCTGCTGTTTTCTGCTCTGCTCGTAGGCGTCGGCGACTGCGCTGGTCCTGCTGCTGTTTTCAGCACTGCTCATCGGCGTCAGCGACTGCGCTGATCCTGCTTCTGTTTTCTGCTCTGCTCGTCGGCGACTGCGCTGGACCTGCTGCTGTTTTCTGCACTGCTCATCGGCGTTGAGGACAGCGTTGATCCTGCTGCTGTTTTCTGCTCTGCTCGTTGGCGTCTTCGACTGCGCATCTCCTGCCGCTTTTTTCTGCTCTGCTCGTCGGCGTCAGCGACAACGCTGATCCTGCTGCTGTTTTCTGCTCTGCTCGTCGGCGTCTGCTCTGCTCATCGGCGTCTGCGACTGCGCTGGTCCTGCTGGTGTTTTCTGCACTGCTCATCGGCGTCGGCGACTGTGCACATCCTGCTGCTGTTTTCTGCTCTGCTCGTCGGTGTCTGCGACTGCGCTGGTCCTGCTGCTGTTTTCTGCTCTGCTCGTCGGCGACTGCGCTGGTCCTGCTGCTGTTTTCTGCACTGCTCATCGGCATCGGCGACTGTGCTGATCCTGCTGCTGTTTTCTGCCCTGCTCGTAGGCGTCGGCGACTGCGCTGGTCCTGCTGCTGTTTTCTGCACTGCTCATCGGCGTCGGCGACTGCGCTGATCCTGCTGCTGTTTTCTGCTCTGCTCGTCGACGACTGTGCTGGACCTGCTGCTGTTTTCTGCACTGCTCGTTGGCGTCTGCGACTGCACATCTCCTGCTGCTTTTTTCTGCTCTGCTCGTCGGCGTCAGCGACTGCGCTGATCCTGCAGCTGTTTTCTGCTCTGCTCGTCGGCGTCTCTGACTGCGCATCTCCTGCTGCTGTTTTTTGCTCTGCTCGTCGGCGTCGGCGACTGTGCTGATCCTGCTGCTGTTTTCTGCTCTGCTCGTCTGCGTCAGCGAATGCGCTGATCCTGCTGCTGTTTTCTTCTCTGCTCGTCGGCGTCTGATCTGGTCCTGCTGTTTTTTTCGCCTCTGCTCGTCGGCGTCTGCTCTGCTCATCGGCGTCTGCGACTGCGCTGGTCCTGCTGCTGTTTTCTGCTCTGCTCGTTGGCGACTGCGCTGGTCCTGCTGCTGTTTTCTGCACTGCTCATCGGCGTCGGCGACTGCGCTGATCCTGCTGCTGTTTTCTGCTCTGCTCGTAGGCGTCGGCGACTGCGCTGGTCCTATTGTTGTTTTCTGCACTGCTCATCGGCGTCGGCGACTGCGTTGATCCTGCTGCTGTTTTCTGCTCTGCTCGTAGGCGTCGGCGACTGCGCTGGTCCTGCTGCTGATTTCTGCACTGCTCATCGGCGTCGGCGACTGCGTTGATCCTGCTGCTGTTTTCTACTCTGCTCGTTGGCGTCCGCGACTGCGCAACTTCTACTGCTTTTTTTTGCTCTACTCGTCGGCGTCGGCGACTGTGCTGATCCTGCTGCTATTTTCTGCTCTGCTCGTAGGCGTCGGCGACTGCGCTGGTCCTTCTGCTGTTTTCTGCACTGCTAATCGGCGTCGGCGACTGCGCTGATCCTGCTGCTGTTTTCTGCTCTGCTCGTCGGCGACTGCACTGGTCCTGCTGCTGTTTTATGCACTGCTCATTGGCGTCGGCGACTGCGTTGATCCTGCTGCTGTTTTCTGCTCTGCTCGTTGGCGTCTGGGACTGCGCATCTCCTGCTGCTGTTTTTTGCTCTGCTCGTCGGCGTCGGCGACTGCGCTGATCCTGCTTTTATTTCTGCTCTGCTCATCGGCGTCAGCGACTGGGCTGATCCTGCTGCTGTTTTCTGCTCTGCTCATCTGCGTCAGCAAATGCGCTGATCCTGCTGCTGTTTCCTGCTCTGCTCGTCGCGGTCGGCGGCTGCGCCGGACCTGCTGTTGTTTTCTGCTCTGATCGCCGGCGTCGGCGACTACGCTGGTCCTGCTGCTGTTTTCTTCTCTGCTCGTCGGCGTCTGCTCTGCTCATCGGCGTCTGCGCACGTCCTGCTGGTGTTTTCTGCACTGTTTATCGGCGTCTGCGACTGCGCTGGTCCTGCTGCTGATTTCTGCTCTGCTCGTCGGCGACTGCGCTGGTCCTGCTGCTGTTTTCTGCACTGCTCATCGGCGTCGGCGACTGCGCTGGTCCTGCTGTTGTTTTCGCCTCTGCTCGTCGGCGTCTGCTCTGCTCATCGGCGTCTGCGACTGAGCTGGTCCTGCTGCTGTTTTCTGCTCTGCTCGTCGGCGACTGCGCTGGTCCTGCTGCTGTTTTCTGCACTGCTCATCAGCGTCGGCGACTGCGCTGATCCTGCTGCTGTTTTCTGCTCTGCTCGTCGGCGACTGCGCTGGTCCTACTGGTGTTTTCTGCTCTGATCGCCGGCGTCGGCGACTACGCTGGTCCTGCTGCTGTTTTCTTCTCTGCTCGTCGGCGTCTGCTCTGCTCGTTGGCGTCTGCGCTGGTCCTGCTGGTGTTTTCTGCACTGTTTATCGGCGTCTGCGACTGCGCTGGTCCTGCTGCTGCTTTCTGCTCTGCTCGTCGGCGACTGCGCTGGTCCTACTGGTGTTTTCTGCACTGCTCATCGGCGTCGGCGACTGCGCTGGTCCTGCTTTTGTTTTCGCCTCTGATCGTCGGCGTCTGCTCTGCTCATCGTCGTCTGCGACTGCGCTGGTCCTGCTGCTGTTTTCTGCTCTGCTCGTCGGCGACTGCGCTGGTCCTGTTGCTGTTTTCTGCACTGCTCATCAGCGTCGGCGACTGGGCTGATCCTGCTGCTGTTGTCTGCTCTGCTCATCGGCGTCGGTGACTGCGCTGGTCCTGCTGCTGTTTTCTGCTCTGCTCGTCGGTGACTGCGCTGGTCCTGCTGCTGTTTTCTGCACTGCTCATCAGCGTCGGCGACTGCGCTGGTACTGCTGCTGTTTTCTGCACTGCTCATCAGCGTCAGCGACTGCGCTGATCCTGCTGCTGTTTTCTGCTCTGCTCGTAGGCGTTGCCGGCTGCGCTGGTCCTGCTGCTGTTTTCTGCACTGCTCATCGGCGTCTGCGACTGCGTTGATCCTGCTGCTGTTTTCTGCTCTGCTCGTAGGCGTAGGCGTCGGCGACTGCGCTGGTTCTGCTGCTGTTTTCTGCACTGCTCATCGGCGTCTGCGACTGCGCTGATCCTGCTGCTGTTTTCTGCTCTGCTCGTAGGCGTCGCCAACTGCGCTGGTCCTGCTGCTGTTTTCTGCTCTGCTCGCCGGCGACTGCGTTGATCCTGCTGCTGTTTTCTGCTCTGCTCGTCGGCGACTGCGCTGGTCCTGCTGCTGTTTTCTGCTCTGCTCGTAGGCGTCGGCGACTGCGCTGGTCCTGCTGCTGTTTTCTGCACTGCTCATCGGCGTCGGCGGCTGCGCTGGTCCTGCTGCTTTTTTCTGCTCTGCTCGTCGGCGACTGTGCTGGTCCTGCTGCTGTTTTCTGCACTGCTCGAAGGCGTCGGCGACTGCGCTGGTCCTGCTGCTGTTTTCTGCACTGCTCATCGGCGTCGGCGACTGTGCTGATCCTGCTGCTGTTTTCTGCTCTGCTCGTAGGCGTCGGCGACTGCGCTGGTCCTGCTGCTGTTTTCTGCACTGCTCATCGGCGTCGGCGACTGCGCTGATCCTGCTTCTGTTTTCTGCTCTGCTCGTCGGCAACTGCGCTGGACCTGCTGCTGTTTTCTGCACTGCTCATCGGCGTTGGCGACAGCATTGATCCTGCTGCTGTTTTCTGCTCTGCTCGTTGGCGTCTTCGACTGCACATCTCCTGCCGCTTTTTTCTGCTCTGCTCGTCGGCCTCAGCGACTACGCTGATCCTGCTGCTGTTTTCTGCTCTGCTCGTCGGCGTCTGCTCTGCTCATCGGCGTCTGCGACTGCGCTGGTCCTGCTGCTGTTTTCTGCTCTGCGCCTTGGCAACTGCGCTGGCCCTGCTGCTGTTTTCTGCACTGATCATTGGCGTCGGCGACTGCGCTGGTCCTGCTGCTGATTTCTGCACTGCACAGAGGCGTCGGCGACTGCGCTGGTCCTGCTGCTGATTTCTGCACTGCTCAGAGGCGTCGGCGACTGCGCTGATCCTGCTGCTGTTATCTGCTCTGCTTGTCGGCGTCGCCAACTGCGCTGGTCTTGCTGCTGTTTTCTGCTCTGCTCGTCGGTGACTGCGCTGGTCCTGCTGCTGTTTTCTGCACTGCTCATCGGCGTCGGTGACTGCGTTGATCCTGCTGCTGTTTTCTGCTCTGCTCGTTGGCGTCTGCGACTGCGCAACTCCTACTGCTTTTTTTTTTGCTCTACTCGTCGGCGTCAGCAACTGCGCTTATCCTGCTTCTGTTTTCTGCTCTGCTCGTCGGCGTCTGCGACTGCGCATCTCCTTCTGCTGTTTTTTGCTCTGCTCGTCGGCGTCGGCGACTGCGCTGATCCTGCTTTTTTTCTGCTCTGCTCATCGGCGTCAGCGACTGGGCTGATCCTGCTGCTGTTTTCTGCTCTGCTCATCTGCGTCAGCAAATGCGCTGATCCTGCTGCTGTTTCATGCTCTGCTTGTCGCGGTCGGCGGCTGCGCTGGTCCTGCTGTTGTTTTCTGCTCTGATCGCCGGCGTTGGCGACTGCGCTGGTCCTGCTGCTGTTTTCTTCTCTGCTCATCGGCGTCTGCTCTGCTCGTCGGCGTCTGCGCTGGTCCTGCTGTTTTTTTCTGCACTGTTTATCGGCGTCTGCTACTGCGCTGGTCCTGCTGCTGTTTTCTGCTCTGCTCGTCGGCGACTGCGCTTGTCCTGCTGGTGTTTTCTGCACTGCTCATCGGCGTCGGCGACTGCGCTGGTCCTGCTGTTGTTTTCGCCTCTGCTCGTCGGCGTCTGCTCTGCTCATCGTCGTCTGCGACTGCGCTGGTCCTGCTGCTGTTTTCTGCTCTGCTCGTCGGCGACTGCGCTGGTCCTGCTGCTGTTTTCTGCACTGCTCATCAGCGTCAGCGACTGCGCTGATCCTGCTGCTGTTTTCTGCTCTGCTCGTAGGCGTCGCCGACTGCGCTGGTCCTGCTGCTGTTTGCTGCACTGCTCATCGGCGTCTGTGACTGCGTTGATCCTGCTGCTGTTTTCTGCTCTGCTCGTAGGCGTAGGCGTCGGCGACTGCACTGGTCCTGCTGCTGTTTTCTGCACTTCTCATCGGCGTCGGCGACTGCGCTGATCCTGCTGCTGTTTTTTGCTGTGCTCGTAGGCGTCGCCAACTGCGCTGGTCCTGCTGCTGTTTTCTGCTCTGCTCGTCGGCGACTGCGTTGATCCTGCTGCTGTTTTCTGCTCTGCTCGTCGGCGACTGCGCTGGTCCTGCTGCTGTTTTCTGCACTGCTCATCGGCGTCGGTGACTGCGATGATCCTGCTGCTGTTTTCTGCTCTGCTCGTAGGCGTCTTCGACTGCGCTGGTCCAGCTGCTGTTTTCTGCACTGCTCATCGGCGTCGGCGGCTGTGCTGGTCCTGCTGCTTTTTTCTGCTCTGCTCGTCGGCGACTGCGCTGGTCCTGCTGCTGTTTTCTGCTCTGATCGCCTGCGTCGGCGACTGCGCTGGTCCTGCTGCTGTTTTCTTCTCTGCTCGTCGGCGTCTGCTCTGCTCGTTGGCGTCTGCGCTGGTCCTGCTGGTGTTTTCTGCACTGTTTATCGGCGTCTGCGACTGCGCTGGTCCTGCTAATGTTTTCTGCTCTGCTCGTCGGCGACTGCGCTGGTCCTGCTGGTGTTTTCTGCACTGCTCATCGGCGTCGGCGACTGCGCTGGTCCTGCTGTTGATTTCGCCTCTGCTCGTCGGCGTCTGCTCTGCTCATCGTCGTCTGCGACTGCACTGGTCCTGCTGCTGTTTTCTGCTCTGCTCGTCGGCGACTGCGCTGGTCCTGCTGCTGTTTTCTGCACTGCTCATCAGCGTCGGCGTCTGCGCTGATCCTGCTGCTGTTTTCTGCTCTGCTCGCAGGCGTCGCCGACTGCGCTGGTCCTGCTGCTGTTTTCTTCACTGCTCATCGGCGTCTGCGACTGCGTTGATCCTGCTGCTGTTTTCTGCTCTGCTCGTAGGCGTAGGCGTCGGCGACTGCACTGGTCCTGCTGCTGTTTTCTGCACTGCTCATCGGCGTCGGCGACTGCGCTGATCGTGCTGCTCTTTTCTACTCTGCTCGTAGGCGTCGCCGACTGCGCTGGTCCTGCTGCTGTTTTCTGCTCTGCTCGTCAGCGACTGCGCTGGTCCTGCTGCTGTTTTCTGCACTGCTCATCGGCGTCGGTGACTGCGTTGATCCTGCTGCTGTTTTCTGCACTGCTCATCGGCGTCGGCGGCTGGGCTGTTCCTGCTGCTTTTTTCTGCTCTGCTCGTCGGCGACTGTGCTGGCCCTGCTGCTGTTTTCTGCACTGCTCGTAGGCGTCGGCGACTGTGCTGGTCCTGCTGCTGTTTTCTGCTCTGATCGCCGGCGTCGGCGACTGCGCTGGTCCTGCTGCTGTTTTCTTCTCTGCTCGTAGGCGTCGGCGACTGCGCTGGTCCTGCTGATGTTTTCTGCACTGCTCATCGGCGTCGGCAACTGCGCTGGTCCTGCTGCTTTTTTCTGCTCTGCTCGTCGGCGACTGTGCTGGTCCTGCTGCTGTTTTCTGCACTGCTCGTAGGCGTTGGCGACTTCGCTGGTCCTGCCGCTGTTTTCTGCACTGCTCATCGGCGTCGGCGACTGTGCTGATCCTGCTGCAGTTTTCTGCTCTGCTCGTAGGCGAAGGGTACTGCGCTGGTCCTGCTGCTGTTTTCTGCACTGCTCATCGGCGTCGGCGACTGTGCTGATCCTGCTTCTGTTTTCTGCTCTGCTCGTTGGCGACTGCGCTGGACCTGCTGCTGTTTTCTGCACTGCTCATCGGCGTTGGCGACAGCGTTGATCCTGCTGCTGTTTTCTGCTCTGCTCGTTGGCGTCTTCGACTGTGCATCTCCTGCCGCTTTTTTCTGCTCTGCTCGTCGGCGTCAGCGACTACACTGATCCTGCTGCTGTTTTCTGCTCTGCTCGCCGGCGTCTGCTCTGCTCGCCGGCGTCTGCTCTGCTCATCGGCGTCTGCAACTGCGCTGGTCCTGCTGCTGTTTTCTGCTCTGCGCCTTGGCGACTGCGCTGGCCCTGCTGCTGTTTTCTGCACTGCTCATTGGCGTTGGCGACTGCGCTGATCCTGCTGCTGTTTTCTGCTCTGCTCGTAGGCGTCGGCGACTGCGCTGGTCCTGCTGTTGTTTTCTGCACTGCTCATCGGTGTCGGCGACTGCGTTGATCCTGCTGCTGTTTTCTGCTCTGCTCGTAGGCGTCGGCGACTGCGCTGGTCCTGCTGCTGATTTCTGCACTGCTCATCGGCGTCGGCGACTGCGCTGATCCTGCTGCTGTTTTCTGCTCTGCTTGTCGGCGTCGACAGCTGCGCTGGTCCTGCTGCTGTTTTCTGCTCTGCTCGTCGGTGACTGCGCTGGTCCTGCTGCTGTTTTCTGCACTGCTCATCGGCGTCGGCGACTGCGTTGATCCTGCTGCTGTTTTCTGCTCTGCTCGTTGGCGTCTGCGACTGCGCAACTCCTACAGCTTTTTTTGGCTCTACTCGTCGGCGTCAGCGACTGCTCTGATCCTGCTGCTGTTTTCTGCTCTGCTCGTCGGCGTCTGCGACTGCGCATCTCCTGCTGCTGTTTTTTGCTCTGCTCGTCGGCGTCGGCGACTGCGCTGATCCTGCTTTTTTTTCTGCTCTGCTCATCGGCGTCAGCGACTGGGCTGATCCTGCTGCTGTTTTCTGCTCTGCTCATCTGCGTCAGCAAATGCGCTGGTCCTGCTGCTGTTTTCTGCTCTGCTCGTCGGCGACTGCGCTGGTCCTGCTGGTGTTTTCTGCACTGCTCATCGGCGTCGGCGACTGCGCTGGTCCTGCTGTTGTTTTCGCCTCTGCTCGTCGGCGTCTGCTCTGCTCATCGTCGTCTGCGACTGCGCTGGTCCTGCTCCTGTTTTCTGCTCTGCTCGTCGGCGACTGCGCTTGTCCTGCTGCTGTTTTCTGCACTGCTCATCAGCGTCAGCGACTGCGCTGATCCTGCTGCTGTTTTCTGCTCTGATCGTAGGCGTCGCCGACTGCGCTGGTCCTGCTGCTGTTTGCTGCACTGCTCATCGGCGTCTGCGACTGCGTTGATCCTGCTGCTGTTTTCTGCTCTGCTCGTAGGCGTAGGCGTCGGCGACTGCACTGGTCCTGCTGCTGTTTTCTGCACTGCTCATTGGCGTCGGCTACTGCGCTGATCCTGCTGCTGTTTTCTGCTCTGCTCGTAGGCGTCGCCGACTGCGCTGGTCCTGCTGCTGTTTTCTGCTCTGCTCGTCGGCGACTGCGTTGATCCTGCTGCTGTTTTCTGCTCTGCTCGTCGGCGACTGCGCTGGTAATGCTGCTGTTTTCTGCACTGCTCATCGGCGTCGGTGACTGCGTTGATCCTGCTGCTGTTTTCTGCTCTGCTCGTAGGCATCGGCGACTGCGCTGGTCCTGCTGCTGTTTTCTGCACTGCTCATCGGCGTCGGCGGCTGCGCTGGTCCTGCTGCTTTTTTCTGCTCTGCTCATCGGCGACTGTGCTGGTCCTGCTGCTGTTTTCTGCACTGCTCGTAGGCGTCGGCGATTGCGCTGGTCCTGCTGCTGTTTTCTGCACTGCTCGTCGCGGTCGGCGGCTGCGCTGGTCCTGCTGTTGTTTTCTGCTCTGATCGCCGGCGTCGGCGACTGCGCTGGTCCTGCTGCTGTTTTCTTCTCTGCTCGTCGGCGTCTGCTCTGCTCGTTGGCGTCTGCGCTGGTCCTGCTGGTGTTTTCTGCACTGTTTATCGGCGTCTGCGACTGCGCTGGTCCTGCTGCTGTTTTCTGCTCTGCTCGTCGGCGACTGCGCTGGTCCTGCTGGTGTTTTCTGCACTGCTCATCGGCGTCGGCGACTGCGCTGGTCCTGCTGTTGATTTCGCCTCTGCTCGTCGGCGTCTGCTCTGCTCATCGTCGTCTGCGACTGCACTGGTCCTGCTGCTGTTTTCTGCACTGCTCATCAGCGTCGGCGACTGCGCTGATCCTGCTGCTGTTTTCTGCTCTGCTCGTAGGCGTCGCCGACTGCGCTGGTCCTGCTGCTGTTTTCTTCTCTGCTCGTCGGCGTCTGCTCTGCTCATCGGCGTCTGCGCTGGTCCTGCTGGTGTTTTCTGCACTGTTTATCGGCGTCTGCGACTGCGCTGGTCCTGCTGCTGATTTCTGCTCTGCTCGTCGGCGACTGCGCTGGTCCTGCTGCTGTTTTCTGCACTGCTCATCGGCGTCGGCGACTGCGCTGGTCCTGCTGTTGTTTTCGCCTCTGCTCGTCGGCGTCTGCTCTGCTCATCGGCGTCTGCGACTGCGCTGGTCCTGCTGCTGTTTTCTGCTCTGCTCGTCGGCGACTGCGCTGGTCCTGCTGCTGTTTTCTGCACTGCTCATCAGCGTCGGCGACTGCGCTGATCCTGCTGCTGTTTTCTGCTCTGCTCGTCGGCGACTGCGCTGGTCCTACTGGTGTTTTCTGCTCTGATCGCCGGCGTCGGCGACTACGCTGGTCCTGCTGCTGTTTTCTTCTCTGCTCGTCGGCGTCTGCTCTGCTCGTTGGCGTCTGCGCTGGTCCTGCTGGTGTTTTCTGCACTGTTTATCGGCGTCTGCGACTGCGCTGGTCCTGCTGCTGTTTTCTGCTCTGCTCGTCGGCGACTGCGCTGGTCCTGTTGCTGTTTTCTGCACTGCTCATCAGCGTCGGCGACTGGGCTGATCCTGCTGCTGTTTTCTGCACTGCTCATCAGCGTCAGCGACTGCGCTGATCCTGCTGCTGTTTTCTGCTCTGCTCGTAGGCGTTGCCGGCTGCGCTGGTCCTGCTGCTCTTTTCTGCACTGCTCGTAGGCGTTGCCGGCTGCGCTGGTCCTGCTGCTCTTTTCTGCACTGCTCATCGGCGTCTGCGACTGCGTTGATCCTGCTGCTGTTTTCTGCTCTGCTCGTAGGCGTAGGCGTCGGCGACTGCGCTGGTTCTGCTGCTGTTTTCTGCACTGCTCATCGGCGTCTGCGACTGCGCTGATCCTGCTGCTGTTTTCTGCTCTGCTCGTAGGCGTCGCCAACTGCGCTGGTCCTGCTGCTGTTTTCTGCTCTGCTCGCCGGCGACTGCGTTGATCCTGCTGCTGTTTTCTGCTCTGCTCGTCGGCGACTGCGCTGGTCCTGCTGCTGTTTTCTGCACTGCTCATCGGCGTCTGTGACTGCGTTGATCCTGCTGCTGTTTTCTGCTCTGCTCGTAGGCGTCGGCGACTGCGCTGGTCCTGCTGCTGTTTTCTGCACTGCTCATCGGCGTCGGCGGCTGCGCTGGTCCTGCTGCTTTTTTCTGCTCTGCTCGTCGGCGACTGTGCTGGTCCTGCTGCTGTTTTCTGCACTGCTCGAAGGCTTCGGCGACTGCGCTGGTCCTGCTGCTGTTTTCTGCACTGCTCATCGGCGTCGGCGACTGTGCTGATCCTGCTGCTGTTTTCTGCTCTGCTCGTAGGCGTCGGCGACTGCGCTGGTCCTGCTGCTGTTTTCTGCACTGCTCATCGGCGTCGGCGACTGCGCTGATCCTGCTTCTGTTTTCTGCTCTGCTCGTCGGCGACTGCGCTGGACCTGCTGCTGTTTTCTGCACTGCTCATCGGCGTTGGCGACAGCGTTGATCCTGCTGCTGTTTTCTGCTCTGCTCGTTGGCGTCTTCGACTGCACATCTCCTGCCGCTTTTTTCTGCTCTGCTCGTCGGCGTCAGCGACTACGCTGATCCTGCTGCTGTTTTCTGCTCTGCGCCTTGGCAACTGCGCTGGCCCTGCTGCTGTTTTCTGCACTGCTCATTGGCGTCGGCGACTGCGCTGGTCCTGCTGCTGATTTCTGCACTGCACAGAGGCGTCGGCGACTGCGCTGGTCCTGCTGCTGATTTCTGCACTGCTCAGAGGCGTCGGCGACTGCGCTGATCCTGCTGCTGTTATCTGCTCTGCTTGTCGGCGTCGCCAACTGCGCTGGTCTTGCTGCTGTTTTCTGCTCTGCTCGTCGGTGACTGCGCTGGTCCTGCTGCTGTTTTCTGCACTGCTCATCGGCGTCAGTGACTGCGTTGATCCTGCTGCTGTTTTCTGCTCTGCTCGTTGGCGTCTGCGACTGCGCAACTCCTACTGCTTTTTTTTTTGCTCTACTCGTCGGCGTCAGCAACTGCGCTTATCCTGCTTCTGTTTTCTGCTCTGCTCGTCGGCGTCTGCGACTGCGCATCTCCTTCTGCTGTTTTTTGCTCTGCTCGTCGGCGTCGGCGACTGCGCTGATCCTGCTTTTTTTTCTGCTCTGCTCATCGGCGTCAGCGACTGGGCTGATCCTGCTGCTGTTTTCTGCTCTGCTCATCTGCGTCAGCAAATGCGCTGATCCTGCTGCTGTTTCATGCTCTGCTCGTCGCGGTCGGCGGCTGCGCTGGTCCTGCTGTTGTTTTCTGCTCTGATCGCCGGCGTTGGCGACTGCGCTGGTCCTGCTGCTGTTTTCTTCTCTGCTCATCGGCGTCTGCTCTGCTCGTCGGCGTCTGCGCTGGTCCTGCTGTTTTTTTCTGCACTGTTTATCGGCGTCTGCTACTGCGCTGGTCCTGCTGCTGTTTTCTGCTCTGCTCGTCGGCGACTGCGCTTGTCCTGCTGATGTTTTCTGCACTGCTCATCGGCGTCGGCGACTGCGCTGGTCCTGCTGTTGTTTTCGCCTCTGCTCGTCGGCGTCTGCTCTGCTCATCGTCGTCTGCGACTGCGCTGGTCCTGCTGCTGTTTTCTGCTCTGCTCGTCGGCGACTGCGCTGGTCCTGCTGCTGTTTTCTGCACTGCTCATCAGCGTCAGCGACTGCGCTGATCCTGCTGCTGTTTTCTGCTCTGCTCGTAGGCGTCGCCGACTGCGCTGGTCCTGCTGCTGTTTGCTGCACTGCTCATCGGCGTCTGTGACTGCGTTGATCCTGCTGCTGTTTTCTGCTCTGCTCGTAGGCGTAGGCGTCGGCGACTGCACTGGTCCTGCTGCTGTTTTCTGCACTTCTCATCGGCGTCGGCGACTGCGCTGATCCTGTTGCTGTTTTTTGCTGTGCTCGTAGGCGTCGCCGACTGCGCTGGTCCTGCTGCTGTTTTCTGCTCTGCTCGTCGGCGACTGCGTTGATCCTGCTGCTGTTTTCTGCTCTGCTCGTCGGCGACTGCGCTGGTCCTGCTGCTGTTTTCTGCACTGCTCATTGGCGTCGGTGACTGCGATGATCCTGCTGCTGTTTTCTGCTCTGCTCGTAGGCGTCTTCGACTGCGCTGGTCCAGCTGCTGTTTTCTGCACTGCTCATCGGCGTCGGCAGCTGTGCTGGTCCTGCTGCTTTTTTCTGCTCTGCTCGTCGGCGACTGCGCTGGTCCTGCTGCTGTTTTCTGCTCTGATCGCCTGCGTCGGCGACTGCGCTGGTCCTGCTGCTGTTTTCTTCTCTGCTCGTCGGCGTCTGCTCTGCTCATTGGCGTCTGCGCTGGTCCTGCTGGTGTTTTCTGCACTGTTTATCGGCATCTGCGACTGCGCTGGTCCTGCTAATGTTTTCTGCTCTGCTCGTCGGTGACTGCGCTGGTCCTGCTGGTGTTTTCTGCACTGCTCATCGGCGTCGGCGACTGCGCTGGTCCTGCTGTTGATTTCGCCTCTGCTCGTCGGCGTCTGCTCTGCTCATCGTCGTCTGCGACTGCGCTGGTCCTGCTGCTGTTTTCTGCTCTGCTCGTCGGCGACTGCGCTGGTCCTGCTGCTGTTTTCTGCACTGCTCATCAGCGTCGGCGTCTGCGCTGATCCTGCTACTGTTTTCTGCTCTGCTCGCAGGCGTCGCCGACTGCGCTGGTCCTGCTGCTGTTTTCTTCACTGCTCATCGGCGTCTGCGACTGCGTTGATCCTGCTGCTGTTTTCTGCTCTGCTCGTAGGCGTAGGCGTCGGCGACTGCACTGGTCCTGCTGCTGTTTTCTGCACTGCTCATCGGCGTCGGCGACTGCGCTGATCCTGCTGCTGTTTTCTACTCTGCTCGTAGGCGTCGCCGACTGCGCTGGTCCTGCTGCTGTTTTCTGCTCTGCTCGTCAGCGACTGCGCTGGTCCTGCTGCTGTTTTCTGCACTGCTCATCGGCGTCGGTGACTGCGTTGATCCTGCTGCTGTTTTCTGCACTGCTCATCGGCGTCGGCGGCTGGGCTGTTCCTGCTGCTTTTTTCTGCTCTGCTCGTCGGCGACTGTGCTGGCCCTGCTGCTGTTTTCTGCACTGCTCGTAGGCGTCGGCGACTGTGCTGGTCCTGCTGCTGTTTTCTGCACTGCTCGTCGCGGTCGGCGGCTGCGCTGGTCCTGCTGTTGTTTTCTGCTCTGATCGCCGGCGTCGGCGACTGCGCTGGTCCTGCTGCTGTTTTCTTCTCTGCTCGTAGGCGTCGGCGACTGCGCTGGTCCTGCTGATGTTTTCTGCACTGCTCATCGGCGTCGGCAACTGCGCTGGTCCTGCTGCTTTTTTCTGCTCTGCTCGTCGGCGACTGTGCTGGTCCTGCTGCTGTTTTCTGCACTGCTCGTAGGCGTCGGCGACTTCGCTGGTCCTGCCGCTGTTTTCTGCACTGCTCATCGGCGTCGGCGACTGTGCTGATCCTGCTGCAGTTTTCTGCTCTGCTCGTAGGCGAAGGGTACTGCGCTGGTCCTGCTGCTGTTTTCTGCACTGCTCATCGGCGTCGGCGACTGTGCTGATCCTGCTTCTGTTTTCTGCTCTGCTCGTTGGCGACTGCGCTGGACCTGCTGCTGTTTTCTGCACTGCTCATCGGCGTTGGCGACAGCGTTGATCCTGCTGCTGTTTTCTGCTCTGCTCGTTGGCGTCTTCGACTGTGCATCTCCTGCCGCTTTTTTCTGCTCTGCTCGTCGGCGTCAGCGACTACACTGATCCTGCTGCTGTTTTCTGATCTGCTCGCCGGCGTCTGCTCTGCTCGCCGGCGTCTGCTCTGCTCATCGGCGTCTGCAACTGCGCTGGTCCTGCTGCTGTTTTCTGCTCTGCGCCTTGGCGACTGCGCTGGCCCTGCTGCTGTTTTCTGCACTGCTCATTGGCGTTGGCGACTGCGCTGATCCTGCTGCTGTTTTCTGCTCTGCTCGTAGGCGTCGGCGACTGCGCTGGTCCTGCTGTTGTTTTCTGCACTGCTCATCGGTGTCGGCGACTGCGTTGATCCTGCTGCTGTTTTCTGCTCTGCTCGTCGGTGACTGCGCTGGTCCTGCTGCTGTTTTCTGCACTGCTCATCGGCGTCGGCGACTGCGTTGATCCTGCTGCTGTTTTCTGCTCTGCTCGTTGGCGTCTGCGACTGCGCAACTCCTACAGCTTTTTTTTGCTCTACTCGTCGGCGTCAGCGACTGCTCTGATCCTGCTGCTGTTTTCTGCTCTGCTCGTCGGCGTCTGCGACTGCGCATCTCCTGCTGCTGTTTTTTGCTCTGCTCGTCGGCGTCGGCGACTGCGCTGATCCTGCTTTTTTTTCTGCTCTGCTCATCGGCGTCAGCGACTGGGCTGATCCTGCTGCTGTTTTCTGCTCTGCTCATCTGCGTCAGCAAATGCGCTGGTCCTGCTGCTGTTTTCTGCTCTGCTCGTCGGCGACTGCGCTGGTCCTGCTGGTGTTTTCTGCACTGCTCATCGGCGTCGGCGACTGCGCTGGTCCTGCTGTTGTTTTCGCCTCTGCTCGTCGGCGTCTGCTCTGCTCATCGTCGTCTGCGACTGCGCTGGTCCTGCTGCTGTTTTCTGCTCTGCTCGTCGGCGACTGCGCTTGTCCTGCTGCTGTTTTCTGCACTGCTCATCAGCGTCAGCGACTGCGCTGATCCTGCTGCTGTTTTCTGCTCTGATCGTAGGCGTCGCCGACTGCGCTGGTCCTGCTGCTGTTTGCTGCACTGCTCATCGGCGTCTGCGACTGCGTTGATCCTGCTGCTGTTTTCTGCTCTGCTCGTAGGCGTAGGCGTCGGCGACTGCACTGGTCCTGCTGCTGTTTTCTGCACTGCTCATTGGCGTCGGCTACTGCGCTGATCCTGCTGCTGTTTTCTGCTCTGCTTGTAGGCGTCGCCGACTGTGCTGGTCCTGCTGCTGTTTTCTGCTCTGCTCGTCGGCGACTGCGTTGATCCTGCTGCTGTTTTCTGCTCTGCTCGTCGGCGACTGCGCTGGTCCTGCTGCTGTTTTCTGCACTGCTCATCGGCGTCGGTGACTGCGTTGATCCTGCTGCTGTTTTCTGCTCTGCTCGTAGGCATCGGCGACTGCGCTGGTCCTGCTGCTGTTTTCTGCACTGCTCATCGGCGTCGGCGGCTGCGCTGGTCCTGCTGCTTTTTTCTGCTCTGCTCATCGGCGACTGTGCTGGTCCTGCTGCTGTTTTCTGCACTGCTCGTAGGCGTCGGCGACTGCGCTGGTCCTGCTGCTGTTTTCTGCACTGCTCGTCGCGGTCGGCGGCTGCGCTGGTCCTGCTGTTGTTTTCTGCTCTGATCGCCGGCGTCGGCGACTGCGCTGGTCCTGCTGCTGTTTTCTTCTCTGCTCGTCGGCGTCTGCTCTGCTCGTTGGCGTCTGCGCTGGTCCTGCTGGTGTTTTCTGCACTGTTTATCGGCGTCTGCGACTGCGCTGGTCCTGCTAATGTTTTCTGCTCTGCTCGTCGGCAACTGCGCTGGTCCTGCTGGTGTTTTCTGCACTGCTCATCGGCGTCGGCGACTGCGCTGGTCCTGCTGTTGATTTCGCCTCTGCTCGTCGGCGTCTGCTCTGCTCATCGTCGTCTGCGACTGCACTGGTCCTGCTGCTGTTTTCTGCTCTGCTCGTCGGCGACTGCGCTGGTCCTGCTGCTGTTTTCTGCACTGCTCATCAGCGTCGGCGTCTGCGCTGATCCTGCTGCTGTTTTCTGCTCTGCTCGCAGGCGTCGCCGACTGCGCTGGTCCTGCTGCTGTTTTCTTCACTGCTCATTGGCGTCTGCGACTGCGTTGATCCTGCTGCTGTTTTCTGCTCTGCTCGTAGGCGTAGGCGTCGGCGACTGCACTGGTCCTGCTGCTGTTTTCTGCACTGCTCATCGGCGTCGGCGACTGCGCTGATCCTGCTGCTGTTTTCTACTCTGCTCGTAGGCGTCGCCGACTGCGCTGGTCCTGCTGCTGTTTTCTGCTCTGCTCGTCAGCGACGGCGCTGGTCCTGCTGCTGTTTTCTGCACTGCTCATCGGCGTCGGTGACTGCGTTGATCCTGCTGCTGTTTTCTGCACTGCTCATCGGCGTCGGCGGCTGGGCTGTTCCTGCTGCTTTTTTCTGCTCTGCTCGTCGGCGACTGTGCTGGCCCTGCTGCTGTTTTCTGCACTGCTCGTAGGCGTCGGCGACTGTGCTGGTCCTGCTGCTGTTTTCTGCACTGCTCGTCGCGGTCGGCGGCTGCGCTGGTCCTGCTGTTGTTTTCTGCTCTGATCGCCGGCGTCGGCGACTGCGCTGGTCCTGCTGCTGTTTTCTTCTCTGCTCGTAGGCGTCGGTGACTGCGCTGGTCCTGCTGATGTTTTCTGCACTGCTCATCGGCGTCGGCAACTGCGCTGGTCCTGCTGCTTTTTTCTGCTCTGCTCTTCGGCGACTGTGCTGGTCCTGCTGCTGTTTTCTGCACTGCTCGTAGGCGTCGGCGACTTCGCTGGTCCTGCCGCTGTTTTCTGCACTGCTCATCGGCGTCGGCGACTGTGCTGATCCTGCTGCAGTTTTCTGCTCTGCTCGTAGGCGAAGGGTACTGCGCTGGTCCTGCTGCTGTTTTCTGCACTGCTCATCGGCGTCGGCGACTGTGCTGATCCTGCTTCTGTTTTCTGCTCTGCTCGTTGGCGACTGCGCTGGACCTGCTGCTGTTTTCTGCACTGCTCATCGGCGTTGGAGACAGCGTTGATCCTGCTGCTGTTTTCTGCTCTGCTCGTTGGCGTCTTCGACTGTGCATCTCCTGCCGCTTTTTTCTGCTCTGCTCGTCGGCGTCAGCGACTACACTGATCCTGCTGCTGTTTTCTGCTCTGCTCGCCGGCGTCTGCTCTGCTCGCCGGCGTCTGCTCTGCTCATCGGCGTCTGCAACTGCGCTGGTCCTGCTGCTGTTTTCTGCTCTGCGCCTTGGCGACTGCGCTGGCCCTGCTGCTGTTTTCTGCACTGCTCATTGGCGTTGGCGACTGCGCTGATCCTGCTGCTGTTTTCTGCTCTGCTCGTAGGCGTCGGCGACTGCGCTGGTCCTGCTGTTGTTTTCTGCACTGCTCATCGGTGTCGGCGACTGCGTTGATCCTGCTGCTGTTTTCTGCTCTGCTCTTCGGCGACTGTGCTGGTCCTGCTGCTGTTTTCTGCACTGCTCGTAGGCGTCGGCGACTTCGCTGGTCCTGCCGCTGTTTTCTGCACTGCTCATCGGCGTCGGCGACTGTGCTGATCCTGCTGCAGTTTTCTGCTCTGCTCGTAGGCGAAGGGTACTGCGCTGGTCCTGCTGCTGTTTTCTGCACTGCTCATCGGCGTCAGCGACTGCTCTGATCCTGCTGCTGTTTTCTGCTCTGCTCGTCGGCGTCTGCGACTGCGCTGGTCCTGCTGTTGTTTTCTGCTCTGATCGCCGGCGTCGGCGACTGCGCTGGTCCTGCTGCTGTTTTCTTCTCTGCTCGTAGGCGTCGGTGACTGCGCTGGTCCTGCTGATGTTTTCTGCACTGCTCATCGGCGTCGGCAACTGCGCTGGTCCTGCTGCTTTTTTCTGCTCTGCTCTTCGGCGACTGTGCTGGTCCTGCTGCTGTTTTCTGCACTGCTCGTAGGCGTCGGCGACTTCGCTGGTCCTGCCGCTGTTTTCTGCACTGCTCATCGGCGTCGGCGACTGTGCTGATCCTGCTGCAGTTTTCTGCTCTGCTCGTAGGCGAAGGGTACTGCGCTGGTCCTGCTGCTGTTTTCTGCACTGCTCATCGGCGTCGGCGACTGTGCTGATCCTGCTTCTGTTTTCTGCTCTGCTCGTTGGCGACTGCGCTGGACCTGCTGCTGTTTTCTGCACTGCTCATCAGCGTTGGCGACAGCGTTGATCCTGCTGCTGTTTTCTGCTCTGCTCGTTGGCGTCTTCGACTGTGCATCTCCTGCCGCTTTTTTCTGCTCTGCTCGTCGGCGTCAGCGACTACACTGATCCTGCTGCTGTTTTCTGCTCTGCTCGCCGGCGTCTGCTCTGCTCGCCGGCGTCTGCTCTGCTCATCGGCGTCTGCAACTGCGCTGGTCCTGCTGCTGTTTTCTGCTCTGCGCCTTGGCGACTGCGCTGGCCCTGCTGCTGTTTTCTGCACTGCTCATTGGCGTTGGCGACTGCGCTGATCCTGCTGCTGTTTTCTGCTCTGCTCGTAGGCGTCGGCGACTGCGCTGGTCCTGCTGTTGTTTTCTGCACTGCTCATCGGTGTCGGCGACTGCGTTGATCCTGCTGCTGTTTTCTGCTCTGCTCGTAGGCGTCGGCGACTGCTCTGGTCCTGCTGCTGATTTCTGCACTGCTCATCGGCGTCGGCGACTGCGCTGATCCTGCTGCTGTTTTCTGCTCTGCTTGTCGGCGTCGACAGCTGCGCTGGTCCTGCTGCTGTTTTCTGCTCTGCTCGTCGGTGACTGCGCTGGTCCTGCTGCTGTTTTCTGCACTGCTCATCGGCGTCGGCGACTGCGTTGATCCTGCTGCTGTTTTCTGCTCTGCTCGTTGGCGTCTGCGACTGCGCAACTCCTACAGCTTTTTTTTGCTCTACTCGTCGGCGTCAGCGACTGCTCTGATCCTGCTGCTGTTTTCTGCTCTGCTCGTCGGCGTCTGTGACTGCGCATCTCCTGCTGCTGTTTTTTGCTCTGCTCGTCGGCGTCGGCGACTGCGCTGATCCTGCTTTTTTTTCTGCTCTGCTCATCGGCGTCAGCGACTGGGCTGATCCTGCTGCTGTTTTCTGCTCTGCTCATCTGCGTCAGCAAATGCGCTGGTCCTGCTGCTGTTTTCTGCTCTGCTCGTCGGCGACTGCGCTGGTCCTGCTGGTGTTTTCTGCACTGCTCATCGGCGTCGGCGACTGCGCTGGTCCTGCTGTTGTTTTCGCCTCTGCTCGTCGGCGTCTGCTCTGCTCATCGTCGTCTGCGACTGCGCTGGTCCTGCTGCTGTTTTCTGCTCTGCTCGTCGGCGACTGCGCTTGTCCTGCTGCTGTTTTCTGCACTGCTCATCAGCGTCAGCGACTGCGCTGATCCTGCTGCTGTTTTCTGCTCTGATCGTAGGCGTCGCCGACTGCGCTGGTCCTGCTGCTGTTTGCTGCACTGCTCATCGGCGTCTGCGACTGCGTTGATCCTGCTGCTGTTTTCTGCTCTGCTCGTAGGCGTAGGCGTCGGCGACTGCACTGGTCCTGCTGCTGTTTTCTGCACTGCTCATTGGCGTCGGCTACTGCGCTGATCCTGCTGCTGTTTTCTGCTCTGCTCGTAGGCGTCGCCGACTGCGCTGGTCCTGCTGCTGTATTCTGCTCTGCTCGTCGGCGACTGCGTTGATCCTGCTGCTGTTTTCTGCTCTGCTTGTCGGCGAGTGCGCTGGTCCTGCTGCTGTTTTCTGCACTGCTCATCGGCGTCGGTGACTGCGTTGATCCTGCTGCTGTTTTCTGCTCTGCTCGTAGGCATCGGCGACTGCGCTGGTCCTGCTGCTGTTTTCTGCACTGCTCATCGGCGTCGGCGGCTGCGCTGGTCCTGCTGCTTTTTTCTGCTCTGCTCATCGGCGACTGTGCTGGTCCTGCTGCTGTTTTCTGCACTGCTCGTAGGCGTCGGCGACTGCGCTGGTCCTGCTGCTGTTTTCTGCACTGCTCGTCGCGGTCGGCGGCTGCGCTGGTCCTGCTGTTGTTTTCTGCTCTGATCGCCGGCGTCGGCGACTGCGCTGGTCCTGCTGCTGTTTTCTTCTCTGCTCGTCGGCGTCTGCTCTGCTCGTTGGCGTCTGCGCTGGTCCTGCTGGTGTTTTCTGCACTGTTTATCGGCGTCTGCGACTGCGCTGGTCCTGCTGCTGTTTTCTGCTCTGCTCGTCTGCGACTGCGCTGGTCCTGCTGGTGTTTTCTGCACTGCTCATCGGCGTCGGCGACTGCGCTGGTCCTGCTGTTGATTTCGCCTCTGCTCGTCGGCGTCTGCTCTGCTCATCGTCGTCTGCGACTGCACTGGTCCTGCTGCTGTTTTCTGCACTGCTCATCAGCGTCGGCGACTGCGCTGATCCTGCTGCTGTTTTCTGCTCTGCTCGTAGGCATCGCCGACTGCGCTGGTCCTGCTGCTGTTTTCTTCACTGCTCATCAGCGTCTGCGACTGCGTTGATCCTGCTGCTGTTTTCTCCTCTGCTTGTAGGCGTCGGCGTCGGCGACTGCACTGGTCCTGCTGCTGTTTTCTGCACTGCTCATCGGCGTCGGCGACTGCGCTGATCCTGCTGCTGTTTTCTGCTCTGCTCGTAGGCGTCGCCGACTGCGCTGTCCTGCTGCTGTTTTCTTCACTGCTCATCAGCGTCTGCGACTGCGTTGAACCTGCTGCTGTTTTCTCCTCTGCTTGTAGGCGTAGGCGTCGGCGACTGCACTGGTCCTGCTGCTGTTTTCTGCACTGCTCATCGGCGTCGGCGACTGCGCTGATCCTGCTGCTGTTTTCTGCTCTGCTCGTAGGCGTCGCCGACTGCGCTGGTCCTGCTGCTGTTTTCTGCTCTGCTCGTCGGCGACTGCGTTGATCCTGCTGCTGTTTTCTGCTCCACTCGTCGGCGACTGCACTGGTCCTGCTGCTGTTTTCTGCACTGCTCATCGGCGTCGGTGACTGCGTTGATCCTGAAGCTATTTTCTGCTCTGCTCGTAGGCGTCGGCGACTGCGCTGGTCCTGCTGCTGTTTTCTGCACTGCTCATCGGCGTCGGCGGCTGCACTGGTCCTGCTGCTTTTTTCTGCTCTGCTCGTCGGCGACTGTGCTGGTCCTGCTGCTGTTTTCTGCACTGCTCGTAGGCGTCGGCGACTGCGCTGGTCCTGCTTCTGTTTTCTGCACTGCTCGTCGCGGTCGGGGGCTGCTTTGGTCCTGCTGTTGTTTTCTGCTCTGATCGCCGGCGTCGGCGACTGCGCTGGTCCTGCTGCTGTTTTCTTCTCTGCTCGTCGGCGTCTGCTCTGCTCGTCGGCGTCTGCGCTGGTCCTGCTGGTGTTTTCTGCACTGTTTATCGGCGTCTGCGACTGCGCTGGTCCTGCTGCTGTTTTCTGCTCTGCTCGTCGTCGACTGCGCTGGTCCTGCAGGTGTTTTCTGCACTGCTCATCGGCGTCGGCAACTGCGCTGGTCCTGCTGTTGTTTTCGCCTCTGCTCGTCGGCGTCTGCTCTGCTCATCGTCGTCTGCGACTGCGCTGGTCCTGCTGCTGTTTTCTGCTCTGCTCGTCGGCGACTGCGCTGTTCCTGCTGCTGTTTTCTGCAATGCTCATCAGCGTCAGTGCTGATCCTGCTGCTGTTTTCTGCTCTGCTCGTAGGCGTTGCCGACTGCGCTGTTCCTGCTGCTGTTTTCTTCACTGCTCATCGGCGTCTGCGACTGCGTTGATCCTGCTGCTGTTTTCTGCTCTGCTCGTAGGCTTAGGCGTCGGCGACTGCGCTGGTCCTGCTGCTGTTTTCTGCTATGCTCGTCGGCAACTGCGTTGATCCTGCTGCTGTTTTCTGCTCTGCTCGTCGGCGACTGCGCTGGTCCTGCTGCTCTTTTCTGCACTGCTCATCGGCGACGGCGGCTGCGCTGGTCCTGCTGCTTTTTTCTGCTCTGCTCTTCGGCGTCGGCGACTGCGCTGGTCCTGCTGTTGTTTTCTGCACTGCTCATCGGTGTCGGCGACTGTGCTGATCCTGCTGCTGTTTTCTGCTCTGCTCGTAGGCGTCGGCGACTGCGCTGGTCCTGCTGCTGTTTTCTGCACTGCTCATCGGCGTCGGCGACTGCGCTGATCCTGCTTCTGTTTTCTGCTGTGCTCGTCGGCGACTGCGCTGGACCTGCTGCTGTTTTCTGCACTGCTCATCGGCGTTGGCGACAGCGTTGATCCTGCTGCTGTTTTCTGCTCTGCTCGTTGGCGTCTTCGACTGCGCATCTCCTGCCGCTTTTTTCTGCTCTGCTCATCGGCGTCAGTGACTGCGTTGATCCTGCTGCTGTTTTCTGCTCTGCTCGTCGGCGTCTGCGACTGAGCATCTCTTGCTGCTGTTTTTTGCTCTGCTCGTCGGCGTCGGCAACTGCGCTGATCCTGCTGCTGTTTTCTGCTCTGCTCATCGGCGTCAGCGACTGGGCTGATCCTGCTGCTGTTTTCTGCTGTGCTCGTCTGCGTCAGCGAATGTGCTGATCCTGCTGCGTTTTCCTGCTCTGCTCGTCGCCGTCGGGGACTTCACTGGTCCTGCTGTTGTTTTCTGCTCTGATCGCCGGCGTCAGCGACTGCGCTGGTCCTGCTGCTGTTTTCTTCTCTGCTCGTCGGCGTCTGCGCTGGTCCTGCTGCTGTTTTCTGCTCTGCTCGTCGGCGACTGCGCTGGTCCTGCTGTTGTTTTCGCCTCTGCTCGTCGGTGTCTGCTCTGCTCATCGGCGTCTGTGACTGCGCTGGTCCTGCTGCTGTTTTCTGCTCTGCTCATTGGCGTCTGCGACTGCGCATCTCCTGCTGCTTTTTTCTGCTCTGCTCGTCGGCGTCAGCGACTGCGCTGACCCTGCTGCTGTTTTCTGCTCTGATCGTCTGCGACTGCGCATCTCCTGCTGCTGTTTTTTGCTCTGCTCGTCGGAGTCAGCGACTGCGCTTATCCTGGCACTGTTTTTTGCTCTGCTCGTCGGCGACTGCGCTTGTCCTACTGCTGTTTTCTGCTCTGCTCATCGGCCTCGGCTACTGCGCTGGTCCTGCTGCTGTTTTCTGCACTGCTCATCGGCGTCGGTTACTGCGTTGATCCTGCTGCTGTTTTCTGCTCTGCTCGTAGGCGTCGGCGACTGCGCTGGTCCTGCTGCTGTTTTCTGCACTGCTCATCGGCGTCGGCGGCTGCACTGGTCCTGCTGCTTTTTTCTGCTCTGCTCGTCGGCGACTGTGCTGGTCCTGCTGCTGTTTTCTGCACTGCTCGTAGGCGTCGGCGACTGCGCTGGTCCTGCTTCTGTTTTCTGCACTGCTCGTCGCGGTCGGCGGCTGCTTTGGTCCTGCTGTTGTTTTCTGCTCTGATCGCCGGCGTCGGCGACTGCGCTGGTCCTGCTGCTGTTTTCTGCTCTGCTCGTCGGCAACTGCGTTGATCCTGCTGCTGTTTTCTGCTCTGCTCGTCGGCGACTGCGCTGGTCCTGCTGCTGTTTTCTGCACTGCTCATCGGCAACGGCGGCTGCGCTGGTCCTGCTGCTTTTTTCTGCTCTGCTCGTCGGCGACTGTGCTGGTCCTGCTGCTGTTTTCTGCACTGCTCGTAGGCGTCGGCGACTGCGCTGGTCCTGCTGTTGTTTTCTGCACTGCTCATTGGTGTCGGCGACTCTGCTGATCCTGCTGCTGTTTTCTGCTCTGATCGTAGGCGTCGGCGACTGCGCTCGTCCTGCTGCTGTTTTCTGCACTGCTCATCGGTTTCGGCGACTGCGCTGATCCTGCTTCTGTTTTCTGCTCTGCTCGTCGGCGACTGCGCTGGACCTGCTGCTGTTTTCTGCACTGCTCATCGGCGTTGGCGACAGCGTTGATCCTGCTGCTGTTTTCTGCTCTGCTTGTTGGCGTCTTCGACTGCGCATCTCCTGCCGCTTTTTTCTGCTGTGCTCGTCTGCGTCAGCGAATGTGCTGATCCTGCTGCGTTTTCCTGCTCTGCTCGTCGCCGTCGGCGACTTCACTGGTACTGCTGTTGTTTTCTGCTCTGATCGCCGGCGTCAGCGACTGCGCTGGTCCTGCTGCTGTTTTCTTCTCTGCTCGTCGGCGTCTGCGCTGTTCCTGCTGCTGTTTTCTGCTCTGCTCGTCGGCGACTGCGCTGGTCCTGCTGTTGTTTTCGCCTCTGCTCGTCGGCGTCTGCTCTGCTCATCGGCGTCTGTGACAGCGCTGGTCCTGCTGCTGTTTTCTGCTCTGCTCATTGGAGTCTGCGACTGCGCATCTCCTGCTGCTTTTTTCTGCTCTGCTCGTCGGCGTCAGCGACTGCGCTGACCCTGTTGCTGTTTTCTGCTCTTATCGTCTGCGACTGCGCATCTCCTGCTGCTGTTTTTTGCTCTGCTCGTCGGAGTCAGCGACTGCGCTTATCCTGCTGCTGTTTTCTGCTCTGCTCGTCGGCGTCTGCGTATGCGCATCTCCTGCTGCTGTTATTTGCTCATCACTTCGGCGACTGCGCTTGTCCTACTGCTGTTTTCTGCTCTGCTCATCGGTGTCGGCTACTGCGCTGATCCTGCTGCTGTTTTCTGCTCTGCTCGTCTGCGTCAGCGAATGCGCTGATCCTGCTGCTGTTTCCTGCTCTGCTCGTCGCCGTCGGCGACTGCGCTGGTCCTGCTGTTGTTGTCTGCTCTGATCGTCGGCGTCGGCGACTGCGCTGGCCCTCTTGCTGTTTTCTTCTCTGCTCGTCGGCGTCTGCTCTGCTCGTCGGCGTCTGCGCTGGTCCTGCTGCAGTTTTCTGCTCTGCTCGTCTGCGACTGCGCTGTTCCTGCTGCTGTTTTCTGCTCTGCTCGTCGGCAACTGCGCTGGTCCTGCTGCTGTTTTCTGCTCTGCTCATCGGCGTCGGCGACTGTGCTGATCCTGCTGCTGTTTTCTGCTCTGCTCGTAGGCGTAGGCGACTGCGCTGGTCCTGCTGCTGTTTTCTGCACTGCTCATCGGCGTCGGCGACTGCGCTGATCCTGCTGCTGTTTTCTGCTCTGCTCATCAGCGACTGCGATTGCGCATCTCCGGCTGCTTTTTTCTGCTCTGCTCGTCGGCGTCAGCGACTGCGCTGCTCCTGCAGCTGTTTTCTGCACTGCTCATCGGCGTCGGCGGCTGCACTGGTCCTGCTGCTTTTTTCTGCTCTGCTCATCGGCGTCAGCGACTGGGCTGATCCTGCTGCTGTTTTCTGCTCTGCTCATCTGCGTCAGCAAATGCGCTGATCCTGCTGCTGTTTCATGCTCTGCTCGTCGCGGTCGGCGGCTGCGCTGGTCCTGCTGTTGTTTTCTGCTCTGATCGCCGGCGTTGGCGACTGCGCTGGTCCTGCTGCTGTTTTCTTCTCTGCTCATCGGCGTCTGCTCTGCTCGTCGGCGTCTGCGCTGGTCCTGCTGTTTTTTTCTGCACTGTTTATCGGCGTCTGCTACTGCGCTGGTCCTGCTGCTGTTTTCTGCTCTGCTCGTCGGCGACTGCGCTTGTCCTGCTGGTGTTTTCTGCACTGCTCATCGGCGTCGGCGACTGTGCTGGTCCTGCTGTTGTTTTCGCCTCTGCTCGTCGGCGTCTGCTCTGCTCATCGTCGTCTGCGACTGCGCTGGTCCTGCTGCTGTTTTCTGCTCTGCTCGTCGGCGACTGCGCTGGTCCTGCTGCTGTTTTCTGCACTGCTCATCAGCGTCAGCGACTGCGCTGATCCTGCTGCTGTTTTCTGCTCTGCTCGTAGGCGTCGCCGACTGCGCTGGTCCTGCTGCTGTTTGCTGCACTGCTCATCGGCGTCTGTGACTGCGTTGATCCTGCTGCTGTTTTCTGCTCTGCTCGTAGGCGTAGGCGTCGGCAACTGCACTGGTCCTGCTGCTGTTTTCTGCACTTCTCATCGGCGTCGGCGACTGCGCTGATCCTGTTGCTGTTTTTTGCTGTGCTCGTAGGCGTCGCCGACTGCGCTGGTCCTGCTGCTGTTTTCTGCTCTGCTCGTCGGCGACTGCGTTGATCCTGCTGCTGTTTTCTGCTCTGCTCGTCGGCGACTGCGCTGGTCCTGCTGCTGTTTTCTGCACTGCTCATCGGCGTCGGTGACTGCGATGATCCTGCTGCTGTTTTCTGCTCTGCTCGTAGGCGTCTTCGACTGCGCTGGTCCAGCTGCTGTTTTCTGCACTGCTCATCGGCGTCGGCGGCTGTGCTGGTCCTGCTGCTTTTTTCTGCTCTGCTCGTCGGCGACTGCGCTGGTCCTGCTGCTGTTTTCTGCTCTGATCGCCTGCGTCGGCGACTGCGCTGGTCCTGCTGCTGTTTTCTTCTCTGCTCGTCGGCGTCTGCTCTGCTCATTGGCGTCTGCGCTGGTCCTGCTGGTGTTTTCTGCACTGTTTATCGGCGTCTGCGACTGCGCTGGTCCTGCTAATGTTTTCTGCTCTGCTCGTCGGTGACTGCGCTGGTCCTGCTGGTGTTTTCTGCACTGCTCATCGGCGTCGGCGACTGCGCTGGTCCTGCTGTTGATTTCGCCTCTGCTCGTCGGCGTCTGCTCTGCTCATCGTCGTCTGCGACTGCGCTGGTCCTGCTGCTGTTTTCTGCTCTGCTCGTCGGCGACTGCGCTGGTCCCGCTGCTGTTTTCTGCACTGCTCATCAGCGTCGGCGTCTGCGCTGATCCTGCTGCTGTTTTCTGCTCTGCTCGCAGGCGTCGCCGACTGAGCTGGTCCTGCTGCTGTTTTCTTCACTGCTCATCGGCGTCTGCGACTGCGTTGATCCTGCGGCTGTTTTCTGCTCTGCTCGTAGGCGTAGGCGTCGGCGACTGCACTGGTCCTGCTGCTGTTTTCTGCACTGCTCATCGGCGTCGGCGACTGCGCTGATCCTGCTGCTGTTTTCTACTCTGCTCGTAGGCGTCGCCGACTGCGCTGGTCCTGCTGCTGTTTTCTGCTCTGCTCGTCAGCGACTGCGCTGGTCCTGCTGCTGTTTTCTGCACTGCTCATCGGCGTCGGTGACTGCGTTGATCCTGCTGCTGTTTTCTGCACTGCTCATCGGCGTCGGCGGCTGGGCTGTTCCTGCTGCTTTTTTCTGCTCTGCTCGTCGGCGACTGTGCTGGCCCTGCTGCTGTTTTCTGCACTGCTCGTAGGCGTCGGCGACTGTGCTGGTCCTGCTGCTGTTTTCTGCACTGCTCGTCGCGGTCGGCGGCTGCGCTGGTCCTGCTGTTGTTTTCTGCTCTGATCGCCGGCGTCGGCGACTGCGCTGGTCCTGCTGCTTTTTTCTTCTCTGCTCGTAGGCGTCGGCGACTGCGCTGGTCCTGCTGATGTTTTCTGCACTGCTCATCGGCGTCGGCAACTGCGCTGGTCCTGCTGCTTTTTTCTGCTCTGCTCGTCGGCGACTGTGCTGGTCCTGCTGCTGTTTTCTGCACTGCTCGTAGGCGTCGGCGACTTCGCTGGTCCTGCCGCTGTTTTCTGCACTGCTCATCGGCGTCGGCGACTGTGCTGATCCTGCTGCAGTTTTCTGCTCTGCTCGTAGGCGAAGGGTACTGCGCTGGTCCTGCTGCTGTTTTCTGCACTGCTCATCGGCGTCGGCGACTGTGCTGATCCTGCTTCTGTTTTCTGCTCTGCTCGTTGGCGACTGCGCTGGACCTGCTGCTGTTTTCTGCACTGCTCATCGGCGTTGGCGACAGCGTTGATCCTGCTGCTGTTTTCTGCTCTGCTCGTTGGCGTCTTCGACTGTGCATCTCCTGCCGCTTTTTTCTGCTCTGCTCGTCGGCGTCAGCGACTACACTGATCCTGCTGCTGTTTTCTGCTCTGCTCGCCGGCGTCTGCTCTGCTCGCCGGCGTCTGCTCTGCTCATCGGCGTCTGCAACTGCGCTGGTCCTGCTGCTGTTTTCTGCTCTGCGCCTTGGCGACTGCGCTGGCCCTGCTGCTGTTTTCTGCACTGCTCATTGGCGTTGGCGACTGCGCTGATCCTGCTGCTGTTTTCTGCTCTGCTCGTAGGCGTCGGCGACTGCGCTGGTCCTGCTGTTGTTTTCTGCACTGCTCATCGGTGTCGGCGACTGCGTTGATCCTGCTGCTGTTTTCTGCTCTGCTCGTAGGCGTCGGCGACTGCGCTGGTCCTGCTGCTGATTTCTGCACTGCTCATCGGCGTCGGCGACTGCGCTGATCCTGCTGCTGTTTTCTGCTCTGCTTGTCGGCGTCGACAGCTGCGCTGGTCCTGCTGCTGTTTTCTGCTCTGCTCGTCGGTGACTGCGCTGGTCCTGCTGCTGTTTTCTGCACTGCTCATCGGCGTCGGCGACTGCGTTGATCCTGCTGCTGTTTTCTGCTCTGCTCGTTGGCGTCTGCGACTGCGCAACTCCTACAGCTTTTTTTTGCTCTACTCGTCGGCGTCAGCGACTGCTCTGATCCTGCTGCTGTTTTCTGCTCTGCTCGTCGGCGTCTGCGACTGCGCATCTCCTGCTGCTGTTTTTTGCTCTGCTCGTCGGCGTCGGCGACTGCGCTGATCCTGCTTTTTTTTCTGCTCTGCTCATCGGCGTCAGCGACTGGGCTGATCCTGCTGCTGTTTTCTGCTCTGCTCATCTGCGTCAGCAAATGCGCTGGTCCTGCTGCTGTTTTCTGCTCTGCTCGTCGGCGACTGCGCTGGTCCTGCTGGTGTTTTCTGCACTGCTCATCGGCGTCGGCGACTGCGCTGGTCCTGCTGTTGTTTTCGCCTCTGCTCGTCGGCGTCTGCTCTGCTCATCGTCGTCTGCGACTGCGCTGGTCCTGCTGCTGTTTTCTGCTCTGCTCGTCGGCGACTGCGCTTGTCCTGCTGCTGTTTTCTGCACTGCTCATCAGCGTCAGCGACTGCGCTGATCCTGCTGCTGTTTTCTGCTCTGATCGTAGGCGTCGCCGACTGCGCTGGTCCTGCTGCTGTTTGCTGCACTGCTCATCGGCGTCTGCGACTGCGTTGATCCTGCTGCTGTTTTCTGCTCTGCTCGTAGGCGTAGGCGTCGGCGACTGCACTGGTCCTGCTGCTGTTTTCTGCACTGCTCATTGGCGTCGGCTACTGCGCTGATCCTGCTGCTGTTTTCTGCTCTGCTCGTAGGCGTCGCCGACTGCGCTGGTCCTGCTGCTGTTTTCTGCTCTGCTCGTCGGCGACTGCGTTGATCCTGCTGCTGTTTTCTGCTCTGCTCGTCGGCGACTGCGCTGGTCCTGCTGCTGTTTTCTGCACTGCTCATCGGCGTCGGTGACTGCGTTGATCCTGCTGCTGTTTTCTGCTCTGCTCGTAGGCATCGGCGACTGCGCTGGTCCTGCTGCTGTTTTCTGCACTGCTCATCGGCGTCGGCGGCTGCGCTGGTCCTGCTGCTTTTTTCTGCTCTGCTCATCGGCGACTGTGCTGGTCCTGCTGCTGTTTTCTGCACTGCTCGTAGGCGTCGGCGACTGCGCTGGTCCTGCTGCTGTTTTCTGCACTGCTCGTCGCGGTCGGCGGCTGCGCTGGTCCTGCTGTTGTTTTCTGCTCTGATCGCCGGCGTCGGCGACTGCGCTGGTCCTGCTGCTGTTTTCTTCTCTGCTCGTCGGCGTCTGCTCTGCTCGTTGGCGTCTGCGCTGGTCCTGCTGGTGTTTTCTGCACTGTTTATCGGCGTCTGCGACTGCGCTGGTCCTGCTAATGTTTTCTGCTCTGCTCGTCGGCGACTGCGCTGGTCCTGCTGGTGTTTTCTGCACTGCTCATCGGCGTCGGCGACTGCGCTGGTCCTGCTGTTGATTTCGCCTCTGCTCGTCGGCGTCTGCTCTGCTCATCGTCGTCTGCGACTGCACTGGTCCTGCTGCTGTTTTCTGCTCTGCTCGTCGGCGACTGCGCTGGTCCTGCTGCTGTTTTCTGCACTGCTCATCAGCGTCGGCGTCTGCGCTGATCCTGCTGCTGTTTTCTGCTCTGCTCGCAGGCGTCGCCGACTGCGCTGGTCCTGCTGCTGTTTTCTTCACTGCTCATCGGCGTCTGCGACTGCGTTGATCCTGCTGCTGTTTTCTGCTCTGCTCGTAGGCGTAGGCGTCGGCGACTGCACTGGTCCTGCTGCTGTTTTCTGCACTGCTCATCGGCGTCGGCGACTGCGCTGATCCTGCTGCTGTTTTCTACTCTGCTCGTAGGCGTCGCCGACTGCGCTGGTCCTGCTGCTGTTTTCTGCTCTGCTCGTCAGCGACTGCGCTGGTCCTGCTGCTGTTTTCTGCACTGCTCATCGGCGTCGGTGACTGCGTTGATCCTGCTGCTGTTTTCTGCACTGCTCATCGGCGTCGGCGGCTGGGCTGTTCCTGCTGCTTTTTTCTGCTCTGCTCGTCGGCGACTGTGCTGGCCCTGCTGCTGTTTTCTGCACTGCTCGTAGGCGTCGGCGACTGTGCTGGTCCTGCTGCTGTTTTCTGCACTGCTCGTCGCGGTCGGCGGCTGCGCTGGTCCTGCTGTTGTTTTCTGCTCTGATCGCCGGCGTCGGCGACTGCGCTGGTCCTGCTGCTGTTTTCTTCTCTGCTCGTAGGCGTCGGTGACTGCGCTGGTCCTGCTGATGTTTTCTGCACTGCTCATCGGCGTCGGCAACTGCGCTGGTCCTGCTGCTTTTTTCTGCTCTGCTCTTCGGCGACTGTGCTGGTCCTGCTGCTGTTTTCTGCACTGCTCGTAGGCGTCGGCGACTTCGCTGGTCCTGCCGCTGTTTTCTGCACTGCTCATCGGCGTCGGCGACTGTGCTGATCCTGCTGCAGTTTTCTGCTCTGCTCGTAGGCGAAGGGTACTGCGCTGGTCCTGCTGCTGTTTTCTGCACTGCTCATCGGCGTCGGCGACTGTGCTGATCCTGCTTCTGTTTTCTGCTCTGCTCGTTGGCGACTGCGCTGGACCTGCTGCTGTTTTCTGCACTGCTCATCGGCGTTGGCGACAGCGTTGATCCTGCTGCTGTTTTCTGCTCTGCTCGTTGGCGTCTTCGACTGTGCATCTCCTGCCGCTTTTTTCTGCTCTGCTCGTCGGCGTCAGCGACTACACTGATCCTGCTGCTGTTTTCTGCTCTGCTCGCCGGCGTCTGCTCTGCTCGCCGGCGTCTGCTCTGCTCATCGGCGTCTGCAACTGCGCTGGTCCTGCTGCTGTTTTCTGCTCTGCGCCTTGGCGACTGCGCTGGCCCTGCTGCTGTTTTCTGCACTGCTCATTGGCGTTGGCGACTGCGCTGATCCTGCTGCTGTTTTCTGCTCTGCTCGTAGGCGTCGGCGACTGCGCTGGTCCTGCTGTTGTTTTCTGCACTGCTCATCGGTGTCGGCGACTGCGTTGATCCTGCTGCTGTTTTCTGCTCTGCTCTTCGGCGACTGTGCTGGTCCTGCTGCTGTTTTCTGCACTGCTCGTAGGCGTCGGCGACTTCGCTGGTCCTGCCGCTGTTTTCTGCACTGCTCATCGGCGTCGGCGACTGTGCTGATCCTGCTGCAGTTTTCTGCTCTGCTCGTAGGCGAAGGGTACTGCTCTGGTCCTGCTGCTGTTTTCTGCACTGCTCATCGGCGTCAGCGACTGCTCTGATCCTGCTGCTGTTTTCTGCTCTGCTCGTCGGCGTCTGCGACTGCGCTGGTCCTGCTGTTGTTTTCTGCTCTGATCGCCGGCGTCGGCGACTGCGCTGGTCCTGCTGCTGTTTTCTTCTCTGCTCGTAGGCGTCGGTGACTGCGCTGGTCCTGCTGATGTTTTCTGCACTGCTCATCGGCGTCGGCAACTGCGCTGGTCCTGCTGCTTTTTTCTGCTCTGCTCTTCGGCGACTGTGCTGGTCCTGCTGCTGTTTTCTGCACTGCTCGTAGGCGTCGGCGACTTCGCTGGTCCTGCCGCTGTTTTCTGCACTGCTCATCGGCGTCGGCGACTGTGCTGATCCTGCTGCAGTTTTCTGCTCTGCTCGTAGGCGAAGGGTACTGCGCTGGTCCTGCTGCTGTTTTCTGCACTGCTCATCGGCGTCGGCGACTGTGCTGATCCTGCTTCTGTTTTCTGCTCTGCTCGTTGGCGACTGCGCTGGACCTGCTGCTGTTTTCTGCACTGCTCATCAGCGTTGGCGACAGCGTTGATCCTGCTGCTGTTTTCTGCTCTGCTCGTTGGCGTCTTCGACTGTGCATCTCCTGCCGCTTTTTTCTGCTCTGCTCGTCGGCGTCAGCGACTACACTGATCCTGCTGCTGTTTTCTGCTCTGCTCGCCGGCGTCTGCTCTGCTCGCCGGCGTCTGCTCTGCTCATCGGCGTCTGCAACTGCGCTGGTCCTGCTGCTGTTTTCTGCTCTGCGCCTTGGCGACTGCGCTGGCCCTGCTGCTGTTTTCTGCACTGCTCATTGGCGTTGGCGACTGCGCTGATCCTGCTGCTGTTTTCTGCTCTGCTCGTAGACGTCGGCGACTGCGCTGGTCCTGCTGCTGTTTTCTGCACTGCTCATCGGTGTCGGCGACTGCGTTGATCCTGCTGCTGTTTTCTGCTCTGCTCGTAGGCGTCGGCGACTGCGCTGGTCCTGCTGCTGATTTCTTCACTGCTCATCGGCGTCGGCGACTGCGCTGATCCTGCTGCTGTTTTCTGCTCTGCTTGTCGGCGTCGACAGCTGCGCTGGTCCTGCTGCTGTTTTCTGCTCTGCTCGTCGGTGACTGCGCTGGTCCTGCTGCTGTTTTCTGCACTGCTCATCGGCGTCGGCGACTGCGTTGATCCTGCTGCTGTTTTCTGCTCTGCTCGTTGGCGTCTGCGACTGCGCAACTCCTACAGCTTTTTTTTGCTCTACTCGTCGGCGTCAGCGACTGCTCTGATCCTGCTGCTGTTTTCTGCTCTGCTCGTCGGCGTCTGCGACTGCGCATCTCCTGCTGCTGTTTTTTGCTCTGCTCGTCGGCGTCGGCGACTGCGCTGATCCTGCTTTTTTTTCTGCTCTGCTCATCGGCGTCAGCGACTGGGCTGATCCTGCTGCTGTTTTCTGCTCTGCTCATCTGCGTCAGCAAATGCGCTGGTCCTGCTGCTGTTTTCTGCTCTGCTCGTCGGCGACTGCGCTGGTCCTGCTGGTGTTTTCTGCACTGCTCATCGGCGTCGGCGACTGCGCTGGTCCTGCTGTTGTTTTCGCCTCTGCTCGTCGGCGTCTGCTCTGCTCATCGTCGTCTGCGACTGCGCTGGTCCTGCTGCTGTTTTCTGCTCTGCTCGTCGGCGACTGCGCTTGTCCTGCTGCTGTTTTCTGCACTGCTCATCAGCGTCAGCGACTGCGCTGATCCTGCTGCTGTTTTCTGCTCTGATCGTAGGCGTCGCCGACTGCGCTGGTCCTGCTGCTGTTTGCTGCACTGCTCATCGGCGTCTGCGACTGCGTTGATCCTGCTGCTGTTTTCTGCTCTGCTCGTAGGCGTAGGCGTCGGCGACTGCACTGGTCCTGCTGCTGTTTTCTGCACTGCTCATTGGCGTCGGCTACTGCGCTGATCCTGCTGCTGTTTTCTGCTCTGCTCGTAGGCGTCGCCGACTGCGCTGGTCCTGCTGCTGTATTCTGCTCTGCTCGTCGGCGACTGCGTTGATCCTGCTGCTGTTTTCTGCTCTGCTCGTCGGCGACTGCGCTGGTCCTGCTGCTGTTTTCTGCACTGCTCATCGGCGTCGGTGACTGCGTTGATCCTGCTGCTGTTTTCTGCTCTGCTCGTAGGCATCGGCGACTGCGCTGGTCCTGCTGCTGTTTTCTGCACTGCTCATCGGCGTCGGCGGCTGCGCTGGTCCTGCTGCTTTTTTCTGCTCTGCTCATCGGCGACTGTGCTGGTCCTGCTGCTGTTTTCTGCACTGCTCGTAGGCGTCGGCGACTGCGCTGGTCCTGCTGCTGTTTTCTGCACTGCTCGTCGCGGTCGGCGGCTGCGCTGGTCCTGCTGTTGTTTTCTGCTCTGATCGCCGGCGTCGGCGACTGCGCTGGTCCTGCTGCTGTTTTCTTCTCTGCTCGTCGGCGTCTGCTCTGCTCGTTGGCGTCTGCGCTGGTCCTGCTGGTGTTTTCTGCACTGTTTATCGGCGTCTGCGACTGCGCTGGTCCTGCTGCTGTTTTCTGCTCTGCTCGTCGGCGACTGCGCTGGTCCTGCTGGTGTTTTCTGCACTGCTCATCGGCGTCGGCGACTGCGCTGGTCCTGCTGTTGATTTCGCCTCTGCTCGTCGGCGTCTGCTCTGCTCATCGTCGTCTGCGACTGCACTGGTCCTGCTGCTGTTTTCTGCACTGCTCATCAGCGTCGGCGACTGCGCTGATCCTGCTGCTGTTTTCTGCTCTGCTCGTAGGCGTCGCCGACTGCGCTGGTCCTGCTGCTGTTTTCTTCCCTGCTCATCAGCGTCTGCGACTGCGTTGATCCTGCTGCTGTTTTCTCCTCTGCTTGTAGGCGTAGGCGTCGGCGACTGCACTGGTCCTGCTGCTGTTTTCTGCACTGCTCATCGGCGTCGGCGACTGCGCTGATCCTGCTGCTGTTTTCTGCTCTGCTCGTAGGCGTCGCCGACTGCGCTGGTCCTGCTGCTGTTTTCTTCACTGCTCATCAGCGTCTGCGACTGCGTTGAACCTGCTGCTGTTTTCTCCTCTGCTTGTAGGCGTAGGCGTCGGCGACTGCACTGGTCCTGCTGCTGTTTTCTGCACTGCTCATCGGCGTCGGCGACTGCGCTGATCCTGCTGCTGTTTTCTGCTCTGCTCGTAGGCGTCGCCGACTGCGCTGGTCCTGCTGCTGTTTTCTGCTCTGCTCGTCGGCGACTGCGTTGATCCTGCTGCTGTTTTCTGCTCCACTCGTCGGCGACTGCACTGGTCCTGCTGCTGTTTTCTGCACTGCTCATCGGCGTCGGTGACTGCGTTGATCCTGAAGCTATTTTCTGCTCTGCTCGTAGGCGTCGGCGACTGCGCTGGTCCTGCTGCTGTTTTCTGCACTGCTCATCGGCGTCGGCGGCTGCACTGGTCCTGCTGCTTTTTTCTGCTCTGCTCGTCGGCGACTGTGCTGGTCCTGCTGCTGTTTTCTGCACTGCTCGTAGGCGTCGGCGACTGCGCTGGTCCTGCTTCTGTTTTCTGCACTGCTCGTCGCGGTCGGGGGCTGCTTTGGTCCTGCTGTTGTTTTCTGCTCTGATCGCCGGCGTCGGCGACTGCGCTGGTCCTGCTGCTGTTTTCTTCTCTGCTCGTCGGCGTCTGCTCTGCTCGTCGGCGTCTGCGCTGGTCCTGCTGGTGTTTTCTGCACTGTTTATCGGCGTCTGCGACTGCGCTGGTCCTGCTGCTGTTTTCTGCTCTGCTCGTCGGCGACTGCGCTGGTCCTGCTGGTGTTTTCTGCACTGCTCATCGGCGTCGGCGACTGCGCTGGTCCTGCTGTTGTTTTCGCCTCTGCTCGTCGGCGTCTGCTCTGCTCATCGTCGTCTGCGACTGCGCTGGTCCTGCTGCTGTTTTCTGCTCTGCTCGTCGGCGACTGCGCTGTTCCTGCTGCTGTTTTCTGCAATGCTCATCAGCGTCAGTGCTGATCCTGCTGCTGTTTTCTGCTTTGCTCGTAGGCGTTGCCGACTGCGCTGTTCCTGCTGCTGTTTTCTTCACTGCTCATCGGCGTCTGCGACTGCGTTGATCCTGCTGCTGTTTTCTGCTCTGCTCGTAGGCTTAGGCGTCGGCGACTGCGCTGGTCCTGCTGCTGTTTTCTGCTATGCTCGTCGGCAACTGCGTTGATCCTGCTGCTGTTTTCTGCTCTGCTCGTCGGCGACTGCGCTGGTCCTGCTGCTCTTTTCTGCACTGCTCATCGGCGACGGCGGCTGCGCTGGTCCTGCTGCTTTTTTCTGCTCTACTCTTCGGCGTCGGCGACTGCGCTGGTCCTGCTGTTGTTTTCTGCACTGCTCATCGGTGTCGGCGACTGTGCTGATCCTGCTGCTGTTTTCTGCTCTGCTCGTAGGCGTCGGCGACTGCGCTGGTCCTGCTGCTGTTTTCTGCACTGCTCATCGGCGTCGGCGACTGCGCTGATCCTGCTTCTGTTTTCTGCTGTGCTCGTCGGCGACTGCGCTGGACCTGCTGCTGTTTTCTGCACTGCTCATCGGCGTTGGCGACAGCGTTGATCCTGCTGCTGTTTTCTGCTCTGCTCGTTGGCGTCTTCGACTGCGCATCTCCTGCCGCTTTTTTCTGCTCTGCTCATCGGCGTCAGTGACTGCGCTGATCCTGCTGCTGTTTTCTGCTCTGCTCGTCGGCGTCTGCGACTGAGCATCTCTTGCTGCTGTTTTTTGCTCTGCTCGTCGGCGTCTTCAACTGCGCTGATCCTGCTGCTGTTTTCTGCTCTGCTCATCGGCGTCAGCGACTGGGCTGATCCTGCTGCTGTTTTCTGCTGTGCTCGTCTGCGTCAGCGAATGTGCTGATCCTGCTGCGTTTTCCTGCTCTGCTCGTCGCCGTCGGCGACTTCACTGGTCCTGCTGTTGTTTTCTGCTCTGATCGCCGGCGTCAGCGACTGCGCTGGTCCTGCTGCTGTTTTCTTCTCTGCTCGTCGGCGTCTGCGCTGGTCCTGCTGCTGTTTTCTGCTCTGCTCGTCGGCGACTGCGCTGGTCCTGCTGTTGTTTTCGCCTCTGCTCGTCGGTGTCTGCTCTGCTCATCGGCGTCTGTGACTGCGCTGGTCCTGCTGCTGTTTTCTGCTCTGCTCATTGGCGTCTGCGACTGCGCATCTCCTGCTGCTTTTTTCTGCTCTGCTCGTCGGCGTCAGCGACTGCGCTGACCCTGCTGCTGTTTTCTGCTCTGATCGTCTTCGACTGCGCATCTCCTGCTGCTGTTTTTTGCTCTGCTCGTCGGAGTCAGCGACTGCGCTTATCCTGGCACTGTTTTTTGCTCTGCTCGTCGGCGACTGCGCTTGTCCTACTGCTGTTTTCTGCTCTGCTCATCGGCCTCGGCTACTGCGCTGGTCCTGCTGCTGTTTTCTGCACTGCTCATCGGCGTCGGTTACTGCGTTGATCCTGCTGCTGTTTTCTGCTCTGCTCGTAGGCGTCGGCGACTGCGCTGGTCCTGCTGCTGTTTTCTGCACTGCTCATCGGCGTCGGCGGCTGCACTGGTCCTGCTGCTTTTTTCTGCTCTGCTCGTCGGCGACTGTGCTGGTCCTGCTGCTGTTTTCTGCACTGCTCGTAGGCGTCGGCGACTGCGCTGGTCCTGCTTCTGTTTTCTGCACTGCTCGTCGCGGTCGGCGGCTGCTTTGGTCCTGCTGTTGTTTTCTGCTCTGATCGCCGGCGTCGGCGACTGCGCTGGTCCTGCTGCTGTTTTCTGCTCTGCTCGTCGGCAACTGCGTTGATCCTGCTGCTGTTTTCTGCTCTGCTCGTCGGCGACTGCGCTGGTCCTGCTGCTGTTTTCTGCACTGCTCATCGGCAACGGCGGCTGCACTGGTCCTGCTGCTTTTTTCTGCTCTGCTCGTCGGCGACTGTGCTGGTCCTGCTGCTGTTTTCTGCACTGCTCGTAGGCGTCGGCGACTGCGCTGGTCCTGCTGTTGTTTTCTGCACTGCTCATTGGTGTCGGCGACTCTGCTGATCCTGCTGCTGTTTTCTGCTCTGATCGTAGGCGTCGGCGACTGCGCTGGTCCTGCTGCTGTTTTCTGCACTGCTCATCGGTTTCGGCGACTGCGCTGATCCTGCTTCTGTTTTCTGCTCTGCTCGTCGGCGACTGCGCTGGACCTGCTGCTGTTTTCTGCACTGCTCATCGGCGTTGGCGACAGCGTTGATCCTGCTGCTGTTTTCTGCTCTGCTCGTTGGCGTCTTCGACTGCGCATCTCCTGCCGCTTTTTTCTGCTGTGCTCGTCTGCGTCAGCGAATGTGCTGATCCTGCTGCGTTTTCCTGCTCTGCTCGTCGCCGTCGGCGACTTCACTGGTACTGCTGTTGTTTTCTGCTCTGATCGCCGGCGTCAGCGACTGCGCTGGTCCTGCTGCTGTTTTCTTCTCTGCTCGTCGGCGTCTGCGCTGTTCCTGCTGCTGTTTTCTGCTCTGCTCGTCGGCGACTGCGCTGGTCCTGCTGTTGTTTTCGCCTCTGCTCGTCGGCGTCTGCTCTGCTCATCGGCGTCTGTGACAGCGCTGGTCCTGCTGCTGTTTTCTGCTCTGCTCATTGGCGTCTGCGACTGCGCATCTCCTGCTGCTTTTTTCTGCTCTGCTCGTCGGCGTCAGCGACTGCGCTGACCCTGTTGCTGTTTTCTGCTCTTATCGTCTGCGACTGCGCATCTCCTGCTGCTGTTTTTTGCTCTGCTCGTCGGAGTCAGCGACTGCGCTTATCCTGCTGCTGTTTTCTGCTCTGCTCGTCGGCGTCTGCGTATGCGCATCTCCTGCTGCTGTTATTTGCTCATCACTTCGGCGACTGCGCTTGTCCTACTGCTGTTTTCTGCTCTGCTCATCGGTGTCGGCTACTGCGCTGATCCTGCTGCTGTTTTCTGCTCTGCTCGTCTGCGTCAGCGAATGCGCTGATCCTGCTGCTGTTTCCTGCTCTGCTCGTCGCCGTCGGCGACTGCGCTGGTCCTGCTGTTGTTGTCTGCTCTGATCGTCGGCGTCGGCGACTGCGCTGGCCCTCTTGCTGTTTTCTTCTCTGCTCGTCGGCGTCTGCTCTGCTCGTCGGCGTCTGCGCTGGTCCTGCTGCAGTTTTCTGCTCTGCTCGTCTGCGACTGCGCTGTTCCTGCTGCTGTTTTCTGCTCTGCTCGTCGGCAACTGCGCTGGTCCTGCTGCTGTTTTCTGCTCTGCTCATCGGCGTCGGCGACTGTGCTGATCCTGCTGCTGTTTTCTGCTCTGCTCGTAGGCGTAGGCGACTGCGCTGGTCCTGCTGCTGTTTTCTGCACTGCTCATCGGCGTCGGCGACTGCGCTGATCCTGCTGCTGTTTTCTGCTCTGCTCATCAGCGACTGCGATTGCGCATCTCCGGCTGCTTTTTTCTGCTCTGCTCGTCGGCGTCAGCGACTGCGCTGCTCCTGCAGCTGTTTTCTGCTCTGCTCGTCGGCGTCTGCAACTGCGCATCTCTTGCTGCTGTTTTTTGCTCTGCTCGTCGGCGTCTGCGCTGGTCCTGCTGCTGTTTTCTGCTCTGCTCGTCGGCGACTGCGCTGGTCCTGCTGTTGTTTTTGCCTCTGCTCGTCGGCGTCTGCTCTGCTCATCGGCATCTGCGACTGCGCTGGTCCTGCTGCTGTTTTCTGCTCTGCTCGTTGGTGACTGCGCTGGTCCTGCTGCTGTTTTCTGCACTGCTCATCGGCGTCGGCGACTGCGCTGATCCTGCTGCTGTTTTCTACTCTGCTCGTAGGCGTCGCCGACTGCGCTGGTCCTGCTGCTGTTTTCTGCTCTGCTCGTCAGCGACTGCGCTGGTCCTGCTGCTGTTTTCTGCACTGCTCATCGGCGTCGGTGACTGCGCTGGTCCTGCTGTTGTTTTCTGCTCTGATCGCCGGCGTCGGCGACTGCGCTGGTCCTGCTGCTGTTTTCTTCTCTGCTCGTCGGCGTCTGCTCTGCTCGTTGGCGTCTGCGCTGGTCCTGCTGGTGTTTTCTGCACTGTTTATCGGTGTCTGCGACTGCGCTGGTCCTGCTAATGTTTTCTGCTCTGCTCGTCGGCGACTGCGCTGGTCCTGCTGGTGTTTTCTGCACTGCTCATCGGCGTCGGCGACTGCGCTGGTCCTGCTGTTGATTTCGCCTCTGCTCGTCGGCGTCTGCTCTGCTCATCGTCGTCTGCGACTGCACTGGTCCTGCTGCTGTTTTCTGCTCTGCTCGTTGGCGACTGCGCTGGTCCTGCTGCTGTTTTCTGCACTGCTCATCAGCGTCGGCGTCTGCGCTGATCCTGCTGCTGTTTTCTGCTCTGCTCGCAGGCGTCGCCGACTGCGCTGGTCCTGCTGCTGTTTTCTTCACTGCTCATCGGCGTCTGCGACTGCGTTGATCCTGCTGCTGTTTTCTGCTCTGCTCGTAGGCGTAGGCGTCGGCGACTGCACTGGTCCTGCTGCTGTTTTCTGCACTGCTCATCGGCGTCGGCGACTGCGCTGATCCTGCTGCTGTTTTCTACTCTGCTCGTAGGCGTCGCCGACTGCGCTGGTCCTGCTGCTGTTTTCTGCTCTGCTCGTCAGCGACTGCGCTGGTCCTGCTGCTGTTTTCTGCACTGCTCATCGGCGTCGGTGACTGCGTTGATCCTGCTGTTGTTTTCTGCACTGCTCATCGGCGTCGGCGGCTGGGCTGTTCCTGCTGCTTTTTTCTGCTCTGCTCGTCGGCGACTGTGCTGGCCCTGCTGCTGTTTTCTGCACTGCTCGTAGGCGTCGGCGACTGTGCTGGTCCTGCTGCTGTTTTCTGCACTGCTCGTCGCCGTCGGCGGCTGCGCTGGTCCTGCTGTTGTTTTCTGCTCTGATCGCCGGCGTCGGCGACTGCGCTGGTCCTGCTGCTGTTTTCTTCTCTGCTCGTAGGCGTCGGTGACTGCGCTGGTCCTGCTGATGTTTTCTGCACTGCTCATCGGCGTCGGCAACTGCGCTGGTCCTGCTGCTTTTTTTCTGCTCTGCTCTTCGGCGACTGTGCTGGTCCTGCTGCTGTTTTCTGCACTGCTCGTAGGCGTCAGCGACTTCGCTGGTCCTGCCGCTGTTTTCTGCACTGCTCATCGGCGTCGGCGACTGTGCTGATCCTGCTGCAGTTTTCTGCTCTGCTCGTAGGCGAAGGGTACTGCGCTGGTCCTGCTGCTGTTTTCTGCACTGCTCATCGGCGTCGGCGACTGTGCTGATCCTGCTTCTGTTTTCTGCTCTGCTCGTTGGCGACTGCGCTGGACCTGCTGCTGTTTTCTGCACTGCTCATCGGCGTTGGCGACAGCGTTGATCCTGCTGCTGTTTTCTGCTCTGCTCGTTGGCGTCTTCGACTGTGCATCTCCTGCCGCTTTTTTCTGCTCTGCTCGTCGGCGTCAGCGACTACACTGATCCTGCTGCTGTTTTCTGCTCTGCTCGCCGGCGTCTGCTCTGCTCGCCGGCGTCTGCTCTGCTCATCGGCGTCTGCAACTGCGCTGGTCCTGCTGCTGTTTTCTGCTCTGCGCCTTGGCGACTGCGCTGGCCCTGCTGCTGTTTTCTGCACTGCTCATTGGCGTTGGCGACTGCGCTGATCCTGCTGCTGTTTTCTGCTCTGCTCGTAGGCGTCGGCGACTGCGCTGGTCCTGCTGTTGTTTTCTGCACTGCTCATCGGTGTCGGCGACTGCGTTGATCCTGCTGCTGTTTTCTGCTCTGCTCTTCGGCGACTGTGCTGGTCCTGCTGCTGTTTTCTGCACTGCTCGTAGGCGTCGGCGACTTCGCTGGTCCTGCCGCTGTTTTCTGCACTGCTCATCGGCGTCGGCGACTGTGCTGATCCTGCTGCAGTTTTCTGCTCTGCTCGTAGGCGAAGGGTACTGCGCTGGTCCTGCTGCTGTTTTCTGCACTGCTCATCGGCGTCAGCGACTGCTCTGATCCTGCTGCTGTTTTCTGCTCTGCTCGTCGGCGTCTGCGACTGCGCTGGTCCTGCTGTTGTTTTCTGCTCTGATCGCCGGCGTCGGCGACTGCGCTGGTCCTGCTGCTGTTTTCTTCTCTGCTCGTAGGCGTCGGTGACTGCGCTGGTCCTGCTGATGTTTTCTGCACTGCTCATCGGCGTCGGCAACTGCGCTGGTCCTGCTGCTTTTTTCTGCTCTGCTCTTCGGCGACTGTGCTGGTCCTGCTGCTGTTTTCTGCACTGCTCGTAGGCGTCGGCGACTTCGCTGGTCCTGCCGCTGTTTTCTGCACTGCTCATCGGCGTCGGCGACTGTGCTGATCCTGCTGCAGTTTTCTGCTCTGCTCGTAGGCGAAGGGTACTGCGCTGGTCCTGCTGCTGTTTTCTGCACTGCTCATCGGCGTCGGCGACTGTGCTGATCCTGCTTCTGTTTTCTGCTCTGCTCGTTGGCGACTGCGCTGGACCTGCTGCTGTTTTCTGCACTGCTCATCAGCGTTGGCGACAGCGTTGATCCTGCTGCTGTTTTCTGCTCTGCTCGTTGGCGTCTTCGACTGTGCATCTCCTGCCGCTTTTTTCTGCTCTGCTCGTCGGCGTCAGCGACTACACTGATCCTGCTGCTGTTTTCTGCTCTGCTCGCCGGCGTCTGCTCTGCTCGCCGGCGTCTGCTCTGCTCATCGGCGTCTGCAACTGCGCTGGTCCTGCTGCTGTTTTCTGCTCTGCGCCTTGGCGACTGCGCTGGCCCTGCTGCTGTTTTCTGCACTGCTCATTGGCGTTGGCGACTGCGCTGATCCTGCTGCTGTTTTCTGCTCTGCTCGTAGACGTCGGCGACTGCGCTGGTCCTGCTGCTGTTTTCTGCACTGCTCATCGGTGTCGGCGACTGCGTTGATCCTGCTGCTGTTTTCTGCTCTGCTCGTAGGCGTCGGCGACTGCGCTGGTCCTGCTGCTGATTTCTGCACTGCTCATCGGCGTCGGCGACTGCGCTGATCCTGCTGCTGTTTTCTGCTCTGCTTGTCGGCGTCGACAGCTGCGCTGGTCCTGCTGCTGTTTTCTGCACTGCTCATCGGCGTCGGCGACTGCGTTGATCCTGCTGCTGTTTTCTGCTCTGCTCGTTGGCGTCTGCGACTGCGCAACTCCTACAGCTTTTTTTTGCTCTACTCGTCGGCGTCAGCGACTGCTCTGATCCTGCTGCTGTTTTCTGCTCTGCTCGTCGGCGTCTGCGACTGCGCATCTCCTGCTGCTGTTTTTTGCTCTGCTCGTCGGCGTCGGCGACTGCGCTGATCCTGCTTTTTTTTCTGCTCTGCTCATCGGCGTCAGCGACTGGGCTGATCCTGCTGCTGTTTTCTGCTCTGCTCATCTGCGTCAGCAAATGCGCTGGTCCTGCTGCTGTTTTCTGCTCTGCTCGTCGGCGACTGCGCTGGTCCTGCTGGTGTTTTCTGCACTGCTCATCGGCGTCGGCGACTGCGCTGGTCCTGCTGTTGTTTTCGCCTCTGCTCGTCGGCGTCTGCTCTGCTCATCGTCGTCTGCGACTGCGCTGGTCCTGCTGCTGTTTTCTGCTCTGCTCGTCGGCGACTGCGCTTGTCCTGCTGCTGTTTTCTGCACTGCTCATCAGCGTCAGCGACTGCGCTGATCCTGCTGCTGTTTTCTGCTCTGATCGTAGGCGTCGCCGACTGCGCTGGTCCTGCTGCTGTTTGCTGCACTGCTCATCGGCGTCTGCGACTGCGTTGATCCTGCTGCTGTTTTCTGCTCTGCTCGTAGGCGTAGGCGTCGGCGACTGCACTGGTCCTGCTGCTGTTTTCTGCACTGCTCATTGGCGTCGGCTACTGCGCTGATCCTGCTGCTGTTTTCTGCTCTGCTCGTAGGCGTCGCCGACTGCGCTGGTCCTGCTGCTGTATTCTGCTCTGCTCGTCGGCGACTGCGTTGATCCTGCTGCTGTTTTCTGCTCTGCTCGTCGGCGACTGCGCTGGTCCTGCTGCTGTTTTCTGCACTGCTCATCGGCGTCGGTGACTGCGTTGATCCTGCTGCTGTTTTCTGCTCTGCTCGTAGGCATCGGCGACTGCGCTGGTCCTGCTGCTGTTTTCTGCACTGCTCATCGGCGTCGGCGGCTGCGCTGGTCCTGCTGCTTTTTTCTGCTCTGCTCATCGGCGACTGTGCTGGTCCTGCTGCTGTTTTCTGCACTGCTCGTAGGCGTCGGCGACTGCGCTGGTCCTGCTGCTGTTTTCTGCACTGCTCGTCGCGGTCGGCGGCTGCGCTGGTCCTGCTGTTGTTTTCTGCTCTGATCGCCGGCGTCGGCGACTGCGCTGGTCCTGCTGCTGTTTTCTTCTCTGCTCGTCGGCGTCTGCTCTGCTCGTTGGCGTCTGCGCTGGTCCTGCTGGTGTTTTCTGCACTGTTTATCGGCGTCTGCGACTGCGCTGGTCCTGCTGCTGTTTTCTGCTCTGCTCGTCGGCGACTGCGCTGGTCCTGCTGGTGTTTTCTGCACTGCTCATCGGCGTCGGCGACTGCGCTGGTCCTGCTGTTGATTTCGCCTCTGCTCGTCGGCGTCTGCTCTGCTCATCGTCGTCTGCGACTGCACTGGTCCTGCTGCTGTTTTCTGCACTGCTCATCAGCGTCGGCGACTGCGCTGATCCTGCTGCTGTTTTCTGCTCTGCTCGTAGGCGTCGCCGACTGCGCTGGTCCTGCTGCTGTTTTCTTCCCTGCTCATCAGCGTCTGCGACTGCGTTGATCCTGCTGCTGTTTTCTCCTCTGCTTGTAGGCGTAGGCGTCGGCGACTGCACTGGTCCTGCTGCTGTTTTCTGCACTGCTCATCGGCGTCGGCGACTGCGCTGATCCTGCTGCTGTTTTCTGCTCTGCTCGTAGGCGTCGCCGACTGCGCTGGTCCTGCTGCTGTTTTCTTCACTGCTCATCAGCGTCTGCGACTGCGTTGAACCTGCTGCTGTTTTCTCCTCTGCTTGTAGGCGTAGGCGTCGGCGACTGCACTGGTCCTGCTGCTGTTTTCTGCACTGCTCATCGGCGTCGGCGACTGCGCTGATCCTGCTGCTGTTTTCTGCTCTGCTCGTAGGCGTCGCCGACTGCGCTGGTCCTGCTGCTGTTTTCTGCTCTGCTCGTCGGCGACTGCGTTGATCCTGCTGCTGTTTTCTGCTCCACTCGTCGGCGACTGCACTGGTCCTGCTGCTGTTTTCTGCACTGCTCATCGGCGTCGGTGACTGCGTTGATCCTGAAGCTATTTTCTGCTCTGCTCGTAGGCGTCGGCGACTGCGCTGGTCCTGCTGCTGTTTTCTGCACTGCTCATCGGCGTCGGCGGCTGCACTGGTCCTGCTGCTTTTTTCTGCTCTGCTCGTCGGCGACTGTGCTGGTCCTGCTGCTGTTTTCTGCACTGCTCGTAGGCGTCGGCGACTGCGCTGGTCCTGCTTCTGTTTTCTGCACTGCTCGTCGCGGTCGGGGGCTGCTTTGGTCCTGCTGTTGTTTTCTGCTCTGATCGCCGGCGTCGGCGACTGCGCTGGTCCTGCTGCTGTTTTCTTCTCTGCTCGTCGGCGTCTGCTCTGCTCGTCGGCGTCTGCGCTGGTCCTGCTGGTGTTTTCTGCACTGTTTATCGGCGTCTGCGACTGCGCTGGTCCTGCTGCTGTTTTCTGCTCTGCTCGTCGGCGACTGCGCTGGTCCTGCTGGTGTTTTCTGCACTGCTCATCGGCGTCGGCGACTGCGCTGGTCCTGCTGTTGTTTTCGCCTCTGCTCGTCGGCGTCTGCTCTGCTCATCGTCGTCTGCGACTGCGCTGGTCCTGCTGCTGTTTTCTGCTCTGCTCGTCGGCGACTGCGCTGTTCCTGCTGCTGTTTTCTGCAATGCTCATCAGCGTCAGTGCTGATCCTGCTGCTGTTTTCTGCTCTGCTCGTAGGCGTTGCCGACTGCGCTGTTCCTGCTGCTGTTTTCTTCACTGCTCATCGGCGTCTGCGACTGCGTTGATCCTGCTGCTGTTTTCTGCTCTGCTCGTAGGCTTAGGCGTCGGCGACTGCGCTGGTCCTGCTGCTGTTTTCTGCTATGCTCGTCGGCAACTGCGTTGATCCTGCTGCTGTTTTCTGCTCTGCTCGTCGGCGACTGCGCTGGTCCTGCTGCTCTTTTCTGCACTGCTCATCGGCGACGGCGGCTGCGCTGGTCCTGCTGCTTTTTTCTGCTCTGCTCTTCGGCGTCGGCGACTGCGCTGGTCCTGCTGTTGTTTTCTGCACTGCTCATCGGTGTCGGCGACTGTGCTGATCCTGCTGCTGTTTTCTGCTCTGCTCGTAGGCGTCGGCGACTGCGCTGGTCCTGCTGCTGTTTTCTGCACTGCTCATCGGCGTCGGCGACTGCGCTGATCCTGCTTCTGTTTTCTGCTGTGCTCGTCGGCGACTGCGCTGGACCAGCTGCTGTTTTCTGCACTGCTCATCGGCGTTGGCGACAGCGTTGATCCTGCTGCTGTTTTCTGCTCTGCTCGTTGGCGTCTTCGACTGCGCATCTCCTGCCGCTTTTTTCTGCTCTGCTCATCGGCATCAGTGACTGCGCTGATCCTGCTGCTGTTTTCTGCTCTGCTCGTCGGCGTCTGCGACTGAGCATCTCTTGCTGCTGTTTTTTGCTCTGCTCGTCGGCGTCGGCAACTGCGCTGATCCTGCTGCTGTTTTCTGCTCTGCTCATCGGCGTCAGCGACTGGGCTGATCCTGCTGCTGTTTTCTGCTGTGCTCGTCTGCGTCAGCGAATGTGCTGATCCTGCTGCGTTTTCCTGCTCTGCTCGTCGCCGTCGGCGACTTCACTGGTCCTGCTGTTGTTTTCTGCTCTGATCGCCGGCGTCAGCGACTGCGCTGGTCCTGCTGCTGTTTTCTTCTCTGCTCGTCGGCGTCTGCGCTGGTCCTGCTGCTGTTTTCTGCTCTGCTCGTCGGCGACTGCGCTGGTCCTGCTGTTGTTTTCGCCTCTGCTCGTCGGTGTCTGCTCTGCTCATCGGCGTCTGTGACTGCGCTGGTCCTGCTGCTGTTTTCTGCTCTGCTCATTGGCGTCTGCGACTGCGCATCTCCTGCTGCTTTTTTCTGCTCTGCTCGTCGGCGTCAGCGACTGCGCTGACCCTGCTGCTGTTTTCTGCTCTGATCGTCTGCGACTGCGCATCTCCTGCTGCTGTTTTTTGCTCTGCTCGTCGGAGTCAGCGACTGCGCTTATCCTGGCACTGTTTTTTGCTCTGCTCGTCGGCGACTGCGCTTGTCCTACTGCTGTTTTCTGCTCTGCTCATCGGCCTCGGCTACTGCGCTGGTCCTGCTGCTGTTTTCTGCACTGCTCATCGGCGTCGGTTACTGCGTTGATCCTGCTGCTGTTTTCTGCTCTGCTCGTAGGCGTCGGCGACTGCGCTGGTCCTGCTGCTGTTTTCTGCACTGCTCATCGGCGTCGGCGGCTGCACTGGTCCTGCTGCTTTTTTCTGCTCTGCTCGTCGGCGACTGTGCTGGTCCTGCTGCTGTTTTCTGCACTGCTCGTAGGCGTCGGCGACTGCGCTGGTCCTGCTTCTGTTTTCTGCACTGCTCGTCGCGGTCGGCGGCTGCTTTGGTCCTGCTGTTGTTTTCTGCTCTGATCGCCGGCGTCGGCGACTGCGCTGGTCCTGCTGCTGTTTTCTGCTCTGCTCGTCGGCAACTGCGTTGATCCTGCTGCTGTTTTCTGCTCTGCTCGTCGGCGACTGCGCTGGTCCTGCTGCTGTTTTCTGCACTGCTCATCGGCAACGGCGGCTGCGCTGGTGCTGCTGCTTTTTTCTGCTCTGCTCGTCGGCGACTGTGCTGGTCCTGCTGCTGTTTTCTGCACTGCTCGTAGGCGTCGGCGACTGCGCTGGTCCTGCTGTTGTTTTCTGCACTGCTCATTGGTGTCGGCGACTCTGCTGATCCTGCTGCTGTTTTCTGCTCTGATCGTAGGCGTCGGCGACTGCGCTGGTCCTGCTGCTGTTTTCTGCACTGCTCATCGGTTTCGGCGACTGCGCTGATCCTGCTTCTGTTTTCTGCTCTGCTCGTCGGCGACTGCGCTGGACCTGCTGCTGTTTTCTGCACTGCTCATCGGCGTTGGCGACAGCGTTGATCCTGCTGCTGTTTTCTGCTCTGCTCGTTGGCGTCTTCGACTGCGCATCTCCTGCCGCTTTTTTCTGCTGTGCTCGTCTGCGTCAGCGAATGTGCTGATCCTGCTGCGTTTTCCTGCTCTGCTCGTCGCCGTCGGCGACTTCACTGGTACTGCTGTTGTTTTCTGCTCTGATCGCCGGCGTCAGCGACTGCGCTGGTCCTGCTGCTGTTTTCTTCTCTGCTCGTCGGCGTCTGCGCTGTTCCTGCTGCTGTTTTCTGCTCTGCTCGTCGGCGACTGCGCTGGTCCTGCTGTTGTTTTCGCCTCTGCTCGTCGGCGTCTGCTCTGCTCATCGGCGTCTGTGACAGCGCTGGTCCTGCTGCTGTTTTCTGCTCTGCTCATTGGCGTCTGCGACTGCGCATCTCCTGCTGCTTTTTTCTGCTCTGCTCGTCGGCGTCAGCGACTGCGCTGACCCTGTTGCTGTTTTCTGCTCTTATCGTCTGCGACTGCGCATCTCCTGCTGCTGTTTTTTGCTCTGCTCGTCGGAGTCAGCGACTGCGCTTATCCTGCTGCTGTTTTCTGCTCTGCTCGTCGGCGTCTGCGTATGCGCATCTCCTGCTGCTGTTATTTGCTCATCACTTCGGCGACTGCGCTTGTCCTACTGCTGTTTTCTGCTCTGCTCATCGGTGTCGGCTACTGCGCTGATCCTGCTGCTGTTTTCTGCTCTGCTCGTCTGCGTCAGCGAATGCGCTGATCCTGCTGCTGTTTCCTGCTCTGCTCCTCGCCGTCGGCGACTGCGCTGGTCCTGCTGTTGTTGTCTGCTCTGATCGTCGGCGTCGGCGACTGCGCTGGCCCTCTTGCTGTTTCCTTCTCTGCTCGTCGGCGTCTGCTCTGCTCGTCGGCGTCTGCGCTGGTCCTGCTGCAGTTTTCTGCTCTGCTCGTCTGCGACTGCGCTGTTCCTGCTGCTGTTTTCTGCTCTGCTCGTCGGCAACTGCGCTGGTCCTGCTGCTGTTTTCTGCTCTGCTCATCGGCGTCGGCGACTGTGCTGATCCTGCTGCTGTTTTCTGCTCTGCTCGTAGGCGTAGGCGACTGCGCTGGTCCTGCTGCTGTTTTCTGCACTGCTCATCGGCGTCGGCGACTGCGCTGATCCTGCTGCTGTTTTCTGCTCTGCTCATCAGCGACTGCGATTGCGCATCTCCGGCTGCTTTTTTCTGCTCTGCTCGTCGGCGTCAGCGACTGCGCTGCTCCTGCAGCTGTTTTCTGCTCTGCTCGTCGGCGTCTGCAACTGCGCATCTCCTGCTGCTGTTTTTTGCTCTGCTCGTCGGCGTCTGCGCTGGTCCTGCTGCTGTTTTCTGCTCTGCTCGTCGGCGACTGCGCTGGTCCTGCTGTTGTTTTTGCCTCTGCTCGTCGGCGTCTGCTCTGCTCATCGGCATCTGCGACTGCGCTGGTCCTGCTGCTGTTTTCTGCTCTGCTCGTTGGTGACTGCGCTGGTCCTGCTGCTGTTTTCTGCACTGCTCATCGGCGTCGGCGACTGCGCTGATCCTGCTGCTGTTTTCTGCTCTGCTCGTAGGCGTTGGCGACTGCGCTGGTCCTGCTGCTGTTTTCTGCACTGCTCATCGGCGTCAGCGACTGCGCTGACCCTGCTGCTGTTTTCTGCTCTGATCGTCTGCGACTGCGCATCTCCTGCTGCTGTTTTTTGCTCTGCTCGTCGGAGTCAGCGACTGCGCTTATCCTGGCACTGTTTTTTGCTCTGCTCGTCGGCGACTGCGCTTGTCCTACTGCTGTTTTCTGCTCTGCTCATCGGCCTCGGCTACTGCGCTGGTCCTGCTGCTGTTTTCTGCACTGCTCATCGGCGTCGGTTACTGCGTTGATCCTGCTGCTGTTTTCTGCTCTGCTCGTAGGCGTCGGCGACTGCGCTGGTCCTGCTGCTGTTTTCTGCACTGCTCATCGGCGTCGGCGGCTGCACTGGTCCTGCTGCTTTTTTCTGCTCTGCTCGTCGGCGACTGTGCTGGTCCTGCTGCTGTTTTCTGCACTGCTCGTAGGCGTCGGCGACTGCGCTGGTCCTGCTTCTGTTTTCTGCACTGCTCGTCGCGGTCGGCGGCTGCTTTGGTCCTGCTGTTGTTTTCTGCTCTGATCGCCGGCGTCGGCGACTGCGCTGGTCCTGCTGCTGTTTTCTGCTCTGCTCGTCGGCAACTGCGTTGATCCTGCTGCTGTTTTCTGCTCTGCTCGTCGGCGACTGCGCTGGTCCTGCTGCTGTTTTCTGCACTGCTCATCGGCAACGGCGGCTGCGCTGGTGCTGCTGCTTTTTTCTGCTCTGCTCGTCGGCGACTGTGCTGGTCCTGCTGCTGTTTTCTGCACTGCTCGTAGGCGTCGGCGACTGCGCTGGTCCTGCTGTTGTTTTCTGCACTGCTCATTGGTGTCGGCGACTCTGCTGATCCTGCTGCTGTTTTCTGCTCTGATCGTAGGCGTCGGCGACTGCGCTGGTCCTGCTGCTGTTTTCTGCACTGCTCATCGGTTTCGGCGACTGCGCTGATCCTGCTTCTGTTTTCTGCTCTGCTCGTCGGCGACTGCGCTGGACCTGCTGCTGTTTTCTGCACTGCTCATCGGCGTTGGCGACAGCGTTGATCCTGCTGCTGTTTTCTGCTCTGCTCGTTGGCGTCTTCGACTGCGCATCTCCTGCCGCTTTTTTCTGCTGTGCTCGTCTGCGTCAGCGAATGTGCTGATCCTGCTGCGTTTTCCTGCTCTGCTCGTCGCCGTCGGCGACTTCACTGGTACTGCTGTTGTTTTCTGCTCTGATCGCCGGCGTCAGCGACTGCGCTGGTCCTGCTGCTGTTTTCTTCTCTGCTCGTCGGCGTCTGCGCTGTTCCTGCTGCTGTTTTCTGCTCTGCTCGTCGGCGACTGCGCTGGTCCTGCTGTTGTTTTCGCCTCTGCTCGTCGGCGTCTGCTCTGCTCATCGGCGTCTGTGACAGCGCTGGTCCTGCTGCTGTTTTCTGCTCTGCTCATTGGCGTCTGCGACTGCGCATCTCCTGCTGCTTTTTTCTGCTCTGCTCGTCGGCGTCAGCGACTGCGCTGACCCTGTTGCTGTTTTCTGCTCTTATCGTCTGCGACTGCGCATCTCCTGCTGCTGTTTTTTGCTCTGCTCGTCGGAGTCAGCGACTGCGCTTATCCTGCTGCTGTTTTCTGCTCTGCTCGTCGGCGTCTGCGTATGCGCATCTCCTGCTGCTGTTATTTGCTCATCACTTCGGCGACTGCGCTTGTCCTACTGCTGTTTTCTGCTCTGCTCATCGGTGTCGGCTACTGCGCTGATCCTGCTGCTGTTTTCTGCTCTGCTCGTCTGCGTCAGCGAATGCGCTGATCCTGCTGCTGTTTCCTGCTCTGCTCCTCGCCGTCGGCGACTGCGCTGGTCCTGCTGTTGTTGTCTGCTCTGATCGTCGGCGTCGGCGACTGCGCTGGCCCTCTTGCTGTTTTCTTCTCTGCTCGTCGGCGTCTGCTCTGCTCGTCGGCGTCTGCGCTGGTCCTGCTGCAGTTTTCTGCTCTGCTCGTCTGCGACTGCGCTGTTCCTGCTGCTGTTTTCTGCTCTGCTCGTCGGCAACTGCGCTGGTCCTGCTGCTGTTTTCTGCTCTGCTCATCGGCGTCGGCGACTGTGCTGATCCTGCTGCTGTTTTCTGCTCTGCTCGTAGGCGTAGGCGACTGCGCTGGTCCTGCTGCTGTTTTCTGCACTGCTCATCGGCGTCGGCGACTGCGCTGATCCTGCTGCTGTTTTCTGCTCTGCTCATCAGCGACTGCGATTGCGCATCTCCGGCTGCTTTTTTCTGCTCTGCTCGTCGGCGTCAGCGACTGCGCTGCTCCTGCAGCTGTTTTCTGCTCTGCTCGTCGGCGTCTGCAACTGCGCATCTCCTGCTGCTGTTTTTTGCTCTGCTCGTCGGCGTCTGCGCTGGTCCTGCTGCTGTTTTCTGCTCTGCTCGTCGGCGACTGCGCTGGTCCTGCTGTTGTTTTTGCCTCTGCTCGTCGGCGTCTGCTCTGCTCATCGGCATCTGCGACTGCGCTGGTCCTGCTGCTGTTTTCTGCTCTGCTCGTTGGTGACTGCGCTGGTCCTGCTGCTGTTTTCTGCACTGCTCATCGGCGTCGGCGACTGCGCTGATCCTGCTGCTGTTTTCTGCTCTGCTCGTAGGCGTTGGCGACTGCGCTGGTCCTGCTGCTGTTTTCTGCACTGCTCATCGGCGTCGGCGACTGCGCTGGTCCTGCTGTTGTTTTCTGCACTGCTCATCGGCGTTTGCTCTGCTCGTCGGCGTCTGAGACTGCGCTGGTCCTGCTGCTGTTTTCTGCTCTGCTCGTCTGCGACTGCGATGGTCCTGCTGCTGTTTTCTGCTCTGCTCGTCGGCGACTGCGCTGGTCCTGCTGCTGTTTTCTGCGCTGCTCGTAGGCGTCGGCGACTGCGCTGGTCCTGCTGTTGTTTTCTGCACTGCTCATCGGCGTCTGCGACTGCGCTGATCCTGCTGCTGTTTTCTGCTCTGCTTGTAGGCGTCGCCGACTGCGCTGATCCTGCTGCTGTTTCTTCTCTGCTTGTCGGCGACTGCGCTGGTCCTGCTGCTGTTTTCTGCTCTGCTCATCGGCGCCGGCGACTGCGCTGATCCTGCTGCTGTTTTCTGCTCTGCTTGTAGGCGTCGCCGACTGCGCTGATCCTGCTGCTGTTTTCTTCTCTGCTCGTCGGCGACTGCGCTGGTCCTGCTGCTGTTTTCTGCTCTGCTCTTAGGCGTCTGCGACTGCGCTGGTCCTGCTGTTGTTTTCTGCAATGCTCGTCGCCGTCGGCGACTGCGCTGGTCCTGCTGTTGTTTTCTGCTCTGATCGTCGGCGTCGGCGACTGTGCTGGTCCTGCTGCTGTTTTCTTCTCTGCTCGTCGGCGTCTGCTCTGCTCGTCGGCGTCTGCGACTGCGCTGGTCCTGCTGCTGTTTTCTGCTCTGATCGTCTGCGACTGCGCTGGTCCTGCTGGTGTTTTCTGGTCTGCTCGTCGGCGACTGCGCTGGTCCTGCTGCTGTTTTCTGCGCTGCTCATCGGTGTCGGCGACTGTGCTGATCCTGCTGCTGTTTTCTGCTCTGCTCGTAGGCGTCGGCGACTGCGCTGGTCCTGCTGCTGTTTTCTGCACTGCTCATCGGCGTCGGCGACTGCGCTGATCCTGCTGCTGTTTCCTGCTCTGCTCGTCGGCGTCAGCGACTGCGCTGATCCTGCAGCTGTTTTCTGCTCTGCTCGTCGGCGTCTGCGACTGCGCATCTCCTGCTGCTGTTTTTTGCTCTGCTCGTCGGCGTCGGCGATTGCGCTGATCCTGCTGCTGTTTTCTGCTCTGCTCATCGGCGTCAGTGACTTCGCTGGTCCTGCTGTTGTTTTCTGTTCTGATCGCCGGCGTCAGCCACAGCGCTGGTCCTGCTGCTGTTTTCTTCTCTGCTCGTCGGCGTCTGCGCTGGTCCTGCTGCTGTTTTCTGCTCTGCTCGTCGGCGACTGCGCTGGTCCTGCTGTTGTTTTTGCCTCTGCTCGTCGGCATCTGCTCTGCTCATCGGCGTCTGCGACTGCGCTGGTCCTGCTGCTGTTTTCTGCTCTGCTCGTTGGCGACTGCGCTGGTCCTGCTGCTGTTTTCTGCACTGCTCATCGGCGTCGGCGACTGCGCTGATCCTGCTGCTGTTTTCTGCTCTCTTCGTAGGCGTTGGTGACTGCGCTGGTCCTGCTGCTGTTTTCTGCACTGCTCATCGGCGTCGGCGACTGCGCTGATCCTGCTGCTGTTTTCTGCTCTGCTCGTAGGCGTCGGTGACTGCGCTGGTCCTGCTGTTGTTTTCTGCACTGCTCATCGGCGTCGGCGACTGCGCTGATCCTGCTGCTGTTTTCTGCTCTGCTTGTAGGCGTCGCCGACTGCGCTGGTCCTGCTGCTGTTTTCTTCTCTGCTCGTCGGCGACTGCGCTGGGCATGCTGCTGTTTTCTTCACTGCTCATTGGCGTCGGCGACTGCGCATCTCCTGCTGCTTTTTTTTGCTCTACTCGTCGGCGTCAGCGACTGCGCTGATTATGCTGCTGTTTTCTGCTCTGCTCGTCGGCGTCTGAGACTGCGCATCTCCTGCTGCTGTTTTCTGCACTGCTCATCGGCGTCGGCGACTGTGCTGGTCCTGCTGCTGTTTTCTGCACTGCTCATCGTCGTCGGCGACTGCGCTGATCCTGCTGCTTTTTTTTACTCTGCTCGTCGGCGTCGGCGACTGCGCTGGTCCTGCTGCTGTTTTCTGCACTGCTCATCGGCGTCGGCGACTGCGTTGATCCTGCTGCTGTTTTCGTCTCTGCTCGTTGGCATCTGCGACAGCGCATCTCCTGCTGCTGTTTTTTGCTCTGATCGTCGGCGTCGGTGACTGCGCTGATCCTGCTGCTTTTTTCTGCTCTGCTCATTGGCGTCAGCGACTGGGCTGATCCTGCTGCTGTTTTCTGCTCTGCTTGTCTGCGTCAGCAAATGCGCTGATCCTGCTGCTGTTTCCTGCTCTGCTTGTCGCGGTCGGCGACTGCAGTGGTCCTGCTGTTACTTTCTGCTCTGATCGCCGGCGTGGGCGACTGCGCTGGTCCTGCTGCTGTTTTCTGCTCTGCTCGTCGGCGACTGCGCTGGTCCTTCTGGTGTTTTCTGCACTGCTCATCGGCGTCGGCGACTGCGCTGGTCCTGCTGTTGTTTTCGCCTCTGCTCGTCGGCGTCTGCTCTGCTCATCATCGTCTGCGACTGCGCTGGTCCTGCTGCTGTTTTCTGCTCTGCTCGTCGGCGACTGCGCTGGTCCTTCTGGTGTTTTCTGCACTGCTCATCGGCGTCGGCGACTGCGCTGGTCCTGCTGTTGTTTTCGCCTCTGCTCGTCGGCGTCTGCTCTGCTCATCATCGTCTGCGACTGCGCTGGTCCTGCTGCTGTTTTCTGCTCTGCTCGTCGGCGACTGCGCTGGTCCTGCTGTTTTTTTCGCCTCTGCTCGTCGGCGTCTGCTCTGCTCATCGGCGTCTGCGACTGCGCTGGTCCTGCTGCTGTTTTCTGCTCTGCTCATTGGCGTCTGCGACTGCGCATCTCCTGCTGCTTTTTTCTGCTCTGCTTGTCGGCGTCATCGACTGCGCTGACCCTGCTGCTGTTTTCTGCTCTGATCGTCTGCGACTGCGCATCTCCTGCTGCTGTTTTTGCTCTGCTCGTCAGCGTCAGCGACTGCGCTTATCCTGCTTCTGTTTTCTGCTCTGCTCGTCGGCGTCTGCGCATCTCCTGCTGCTGTTTTCTGCACTGCTCATCGGCGTCGGCGACTGTGCTGGTCCTGCTGCTGTTTTCTGCACTGCTCATCGTCGTCGGCGACTGCGCTGATCCTGCTGCTTTTTTTTACTCTGCTCGTCGGCGTCGGCGACTGCGCTGGTCCTGCTGCTGTTTTCTGCACTGCTCATCGGCGTCGGCGACTGCGTTGATCCTGCTGCTGTTTTCGTCTCTGCTCGTTGGCATCTGCGACAGCGCATCTCCTTCGGCTGTTTTTTGCTCTGATCGTCGGCGTCGGTGACTGCGCTGATCCTGCTGCTTTTTTCTGCTCTGCTCATTGGCGTCAGCGACTGGGCTGATCCTGCTGCTGTTTTCTGCTCTGCTTGTCTGCGTCAGCAAATGCGCTGATCCTGCTGCTGTTTCCTGCTCTGCTTGTCGCGGTCGGCGACTGCAGTGGTCCTGCTGTTACTTTCTGCTCTGATCGCCGGCGTGTGCGACTGCGCTGGTCCTGCTGCTGTTTTCTGCTCTGCTCGTCGGCGACTGCGCTGGTCCTTCTGGTGTTTTCTGCACTGCTCATCGGCGTCGGCGACTGCGCTGGTCCTGCTGTTGTTTTCGCCTCTGCTCGTCGGCGTCTGCTCTGCTCATCATCGTCTGCGACTGCGCTGGTCCTGCTGCTGTTTTCTGCTCTGCTCGTCGGCGACTGCGCTGGTCCTGCTGTTTTTTTCGCCTCTGCTCGTCGGCGTCTGCTCTGCTCATCGGCGTCTGCGACTGCGCTGGTCCTGCTGCTGTTTTCTGCTCTGCTCATTGGCGTCTGCGACTGCGCATCTCCTGCTGCTTTTTTCTGCTCTGCTTGTCGGCGTCATCGACTGCGCTGACCCTGCTGCTGTTTTCTGCTCTGATCGTCTGCGACTGCGCATCTCCTGCTGCTGTTTTTGCTCTGCTCGTCAGCGTCAGCGACTGCGCTTATCCTGCTTCTGTTTTCTGCTCTGCTCGTCGGCGTCTGCACATCTCCTGCTGCTGTTTTTTGCTCTGCTCGTCGGCGACTGCGCTTGTCCTACTGCTGTTTTCTGCTCTGCTCATCGGCGTCGGCTACTGCGCTGATCCTGCTGCTGTTTTCTGCTCTGCTCGTCTGCGTCAGCGAATGCGCTGATTCTGCTGCTGTTTCCTGCTCTGCTCGTCGCCGTCGGCGACTGCACTGACCCTGCTGCTGTTTTCTGCTCTGCTTGTCGGTGTCGGCTACTGCGCTGATCCTGCTGCTATTTTCTGCACTGCTCATCGGCGTCAGCGACTGGGATGATCCTGCTGCTGTTTTCTGCTCTGCTCGTCTGCTTCAGCGAATGCGCTGATCCTGCTGCTGTTTTCTGCTCTGCTCATCGCCGTCGGCGCCTGCGCTGGTCCTGCTGTTGTTTGCTTGTCTGCTCGTCAGCGTCTGCTCTGCTCGTCGGCGTCTGCGACCGCGCAGGTCCTGCTGCTGTTTTCTGCTCTGCTCGTCGGCGACTGCGCTGGTCCTGCTGCTGTTTTCTGCTCTGCTCGTGGGTGACTGCGCTGGTCCTGCTAGTGTTTTCTGCACCGCTCATCGGCGTCAGCGACTGCGCTGATCCTGCGGCTGTTTTCTGCACTGCACGTCGGTGACTGCGCAGGTCCTGCTGCTGTTTTCTGCTCTGCTCGTCGGCGACTGCGCTGGTCCTGCTGCTGTTTTCTGCTCTGTTCGTCGGCGACTGCTTTGGTCCTGCTGCTGTTTTCTGCTCTGCTCGTCGGCGACTGCGCTGGTCCTGCTGCTGTTTTCTGCACTGCTCATCGGCGTCGGCGACTGCGCTGGTCCTGCTGTTGTTTTCGCCTCTGCTGGTCGGCGTCTGCTCTGCTCGTCGGCGTCTGCGACTGCGCTGGTCCTGCTGCTGTTTTCTGCTCCGCTCGTCGGCGTCGGTGGCTGCGAGATCCTGCTGCTGTTTTCTGCTCTGCTCGTTGGCTTCTGCGACTGTTCATCTCCTGCTGCTTTTTTCTGCTCTGCTCGTCGGCGTCAGCTACTGCGCTGATCCTGCTGCTGTTTTCTGCTCTGCTCGTCAGTGTCAGCGACTACGCTGATCCTGCTGCTGTTTTTTGCTCTGCTCATTGGCGACTGCGCTGGTCCTGCTGCTGTTTTCTGCACTGCTCATCGGCGTCGGCGACTGTGCTGATCCTGCTGCTGTTTTCTGCTCTGCTCGTAGGCGTCGCCGACTGCGCTGGTCCTACTGTTGTTTTCGCCTCTGCTCGTCTGCATCTACTCTGCTCGTCGGCGTCTGCGACTGCGCTGGTCCTGCTGTTGTTTTCGCCTCTTCTCGTCTGCGTCTGCTCTGCTCGTCGGCGTCTGCGACTGCGCTGGTCCTGCTGCTGTTTTCTGCTCTGCTCGTCGGCATCGGCGACTGCGCTGGTCCTTCTGCTGTTTTCTGCACTGCTCATCGGCGTCGGCGACTGCGCTGAACCTGCTGCTGTTTTCTGCTCTGCTCGTTGGCGACTGCGCTGGTCCTGCTGCTGTTTTCTGCTCTGCTCGTCGGCGTCTGCGACTGCGCTGATCCTGCTGCTGTTTTTTGCTCTGCTCGTCGGCGTCGGTGACTGCGCTGATCCTGCTGCTGTTTTCTGCTCTGCTCGTTGGCGACTGCGCTGGTCCTGCTGCTGTTTTCTGCTCTGCTCGTCGGCGTCTGCGACTGCGCTGATCCTGCTGCTGTTTTCTGCTCTGCTCGTCGGCGTCTGCGACTGCGCTGATCCTGCTGCTGTTTTTTGCTCAGCTCGTCGGCGTCGGCGACTGCGCTGATCCTGCTGCTGTTTTCTGCTCTGCTCGTCGGCGTCGGCGACTGCGCGGGTCCTGCTGCTGTTTTCTTCTCTACTCGTCGGCGTCGGCGACTGCGCTGATCCTGCTGCTGTTTTCTGCTCTGCTCGTCGGCGTCTGCGACTGCGCTGGTCCTGCTGTTGTTTTCGCCTCTGCTCGTCTACGTCTGCGACTGCGCTGATCCTGCTGCTGTTTTCTGCTCTGCTCGTCGGCGTCGGCGACTGTGCTGGTCCTGCTGCAGTTTTCTTCTCTGCTCGTCGCCCTTGGCGACTGCGCTAATCCTGCTGCTGTTTTCTGCTTTGCTCGTCGGCGACTGCGCTGTTCCTGCTGCTGTTTTCTGCACTGCTCATCAGCGTCTGCGACTGCGCTGATCCTGCTGCTGTTTTCTGCTCTGCTCGTAGGCGTCGCCGACTGCGCTGGTCCTGCTGCTGTTTTCTTCACTGCTCATCGGCGTCTGCGACTGCGTTGATCCTGCTGCTGTTTTCTGCTCTGCTCATCGGCGTCGGTGACTGCGCTGATCCTGCTGCTGTTTTCTGCTCTGCTCGTAGGCGTCGCCGACTGCGCTGGTCCTGCTGCTGTTTTCTGCTCTGCTCGTCGGCGACTGCGTTGATCCTGCTGCTGTTTTCTGCTCTGCTCGTCGGCGACTGCGCTGGTCCTGCTGCTGTTTTCTGCACTGCTCATCGGCGTCTGCGGCTGCGCTGGTCCTGCTGCTGTTTTCTGCACTGCTCGTAGGCGTCGGCGACTGCGCTGGTCCTGCTGCTGTTTTCTGCACTGCTCATTGGCGTCGGCGACTGTGCTGATCCTGCTGCTGTTTTCTGCTCTGCTCGTAGGCGTCGGCTACTGCGCTGGTCCTGCTGCTGTTTTCTGCACTGCTCATCGGCATCGGCGACTGCGCTGATCCTGCTTCTGTTTTCTGCTCTGCTCGTCGGCGACTGCGCTGGACCTGCTGCTGTTTTCTGCACTGCTCATCGGCGTTGGCGACAGCGTTGATCCTGCTGCTGTTCTCTGCTCTGCTCGTTGGCGTCTTCGACTGCGCATCTCCTGCCGCTTTTTTCTGCTTTGCACGTCGGCGTCAGCGACTACGCTGATTCTGCTGCTGTTCTCTGCTCTGCTCGTCGGCGTCTGCGACTGCGCATCTCTTGCTGCTGTTTTTTGCTCTGCTCGTCGGCGCAGGCAACTGCGCTGATCCTGCTGCTGTTTTCTGCTCTGCTCATCGGCGTCAGCGACTGGGCTGATCCTGCTTCTGTTTTCTGCTGTGCTCGTCTGCGTCAGCGAATGCGCTGATCCTGCTGCTGTTTCCTGCTCTGCTCGTCGCCGTCGGCGACTTCACGGGTCCTGCTGTTGTTTTCTGCTCTGATCGCCGTCGTCAGCGACTGCGCTGGTCCTGCTGCTGTTTTCTTCTCTGCTCGTTGGCGACTGCGCTGGTCCTGCTGTTGTTTTCGCCTCTGCTCGTCGGCGTCTGCTCTGCTCATTGGCGTCTGCGACTGCGCTGGTCCTGCTGCTGTTTTCTGCTCTGCTCATTGGCGTCTGCGACTGCGCATCTCCTGCTGCTTTTTTCTGCTCTGCTCGTCAGCGTCAGCGACTGCGCTGACCCTGCTGCTGTTTTCTGCTCTGATCGTCTGCGACTGCGCATCTCCTGCTGTTGTTTTTTGCTCTGCTCGTCGGCGTCAGCGACTGCGCTTATCCTGCTGCTGTTTTCTGCTCTGCTCGTCGGCGTCTGTGACTGCGCATCTCCTGCTGCTGTTTTTTGCTCTGCTCATCGGCGTCGGCTACTGCGCTAGTCCTGCTGCTGTTTTCTGCACTGCTCGTCGCGGTCGGCGGCTGCGCTGGTCCTGCTGTTGTTTCCTGCTCTGCTCGTCAGTGTCGGCGACTGCGCTGGTCCTGCTGCTGTTTTCTGCTCTGCTCGTCAGCGTTGGCGCTGATCCTGCTGCTGTTTACTGCTCTGTTCGTCGCTGTCGGCGACTGCGCTGGTCCTGCTGTTGTTTTCTGCTCTGATTGTCGGCGTTGGCGACTGCGCTGGTCCTGCTGCTTTTTTCTGCTCTGCTCGATGGCGTCAGCGACTGCGCTGATCCTGCTGCTGTTTCCTGCTCTGCTCGTCAGCGTCGGCGACTGCGCTGGTGCTACTGCTGTTTTCTGCTCTGCTCGTCAGCGTTGGCGCTGATCCTGCTGCTGTTTCCTGCTCTGCTCGTCGCCGTCGGCGTCTGCGCTGGTCCTGCTGTTGTTTTCTGCTCTGATTGTCGGCGTTGGCGACTGCGCTGGGCCTGCTGCTGTTTTCTGCTCTGCTCGTCGGCGTTGGCTACTGCGCTGATCCTGCTGCTATTTTCTGCTCTGCTCATCGGCGTCAAAGACTGGGATGATCCTGCTGCTGTTTTCTGCTCTGCTCATCTGCGACAGCGAATGCGCTGATCCTGCTGCTGTTTTCTGCTCTGTTCGTCGCCGACGGCGCCTGCGCTGGTCCTGCTATTGTTTTCTTCTCTGCTCGTCAGCGTCTGCTCTGCTCGTCGGCGTCTGCGACTGCGCTGGTCCTGCTGCTGTTTTCTGCTCTGCTCGTCGGCGACTGCGCTGATCCTGCGGCTGTTTTCTGCACTGCTCGTCGGCGACTGCGCAGGTCCTGCTGCTATTTTCTGCTCTGCTCGTCGGCGACTGCGCTGGTCCTGCTGCTGTTTTCTGCTCGGCTCGTCGGCGACTGCGCTGGTCCTGCTGCTGTTTTCTGCTCTGCTCGTAGGCGACTGCGCTGGTCCTGCTGCTGTTTTCTGCACTGCTCATCGGCGTCGGCGACTACGCTGGTCCTGCTGTTGTTTTCGCCTCTGCTTGTCGGCGTCAGCGACTGCGTTGATCCTGCTGCTGTTTTCTAATCTGCTCGTTGGCGTCTGCGACTGCTCATCTCCTGCTGCTTTTTTCTGCTCTGCTCGTCGGCGTCAGCGACTGCGCTGATCCTGCTGCTGTTTTCTGCTCTGCTCGTCGGTGTCAGCGACTGCGCTGGTCCTGCTGCTGTTTTCTGCACTGCTCATCAGCGTCGGCGACTGCGCTGATCCTGCTGCTGTTTTCTGCTCTGCTCGTAGGCGTCGGCGACTGCGCTGGTCCTGCTGCTGTTTTCTGCACTGCTCATTGGCGTCGGCGACTGCGCTGATTCTGCTGCTGTTTTCTGCTCTGCTCGTAGGCGGCGCCGACTGCGCTGGTCCTGCTGTTGTTTTCGCCTCTGCTCGTATGTGTCTGCTCTGCTCTTCTGCGTCTGCGACTGCGCTGGTCCTGCTGCTGTTTTCTGCTCTGCTCGTCGGCGACTGCGCTGGTCCTGCTGCTGTTTTCTGCACTGCTCATCGGCGTCGGCGACTGCGTTGATCCTGCTGCTGTTTTCTGCTCTGCTCATTGGCACAGCGACTGCGCATCTCCTGCTGCTTTTTTCTGCTCTGCTCGTCGGCGTCAGCGACTGCGCTGACACTGCTGCTGTTTTCTGCTCTGATCGTCTGCGACTGCGCATCTCCTGCTGCTGTTTTTTGCTCTGCTCGTCGGCGTCAGCGACTGCACTGATCCTGCTGCTGTTTTTTGCTCTGCTCGTCGGTGACTGCGCTGGTCCTGCTATTGTTTTCTGCTCTGCTCATCGGCGTCGGCTACTGCACTGATCCTGCTGCTGTTTTCTGCTCTGCTTGTCTGCGTCAGCGAATGCGCTGATCCTGCTGCTGTTTCCTGCTATGCTCGTCGCTGTCGGCGACTGCGCTGGTCCTGCTGTTGTTTTCTGCTCTGATCGTCGGCGTCGGCGACTGCGCTGGTCCTGCTGTTGTTTTCTGCTCTGCTCGTCGGCGTCTGCGACTGCGCTGGTCCTGCTGCTGTTTTCTGCTCTGCTCGTCGGCGACTGCGCTGGTGCTGCTGCTGTTTTCTGCACTGCTCATCGGCGTAGGCGACTGTGCTGATCCTGCTGCTGTTTTCTGCTCTGCTCGTAGGCGTCAGCGACTGCGCTGGTCCTGCTGCGGTTTTCTGCACTGCTCATCGGTGTCTGCGACTACGCTGGTCCTGCTGCTGTTTTTTGCTCTGCTCATCGGCGACTGCGCTGGTCCTGCTGCTGTTTTCTGCACTGCTCATAGGTGTTGGCGACTGCGTTGATCCTGCTGCTGTTTTCTGCTCTGCTCATTGGCGTCTGCGCATCTCCTGCTGCTTTTTTCTGCTCTGCTCGTCAGCATCAGCGACTGCGCTGACCCTGCTGCTGTTTTCTGCTCTGATCGTCTGCGACTGCGCATCTGCTGCTGCTGTTTTTTGCTCTACTCGTCGGCGTCAGTGACTGCGCTGATCCTGCTGCTGTTTTCTGCTCTGCTCATCGGCGTCTGCGACTGCACATCTCTGCTGCTGTTTTTTGCTCTGCTCGTCGGCGACTGCGCTGGTCTTGCTTCTGTTTTCTGCTCTGCTCATCGGCGTCGGCTACTGCGCTGATCCTGCTGCTGTTTTATGCTCTGCTTGTCTGCGTCAGCGAATGCGCTGATCCTGCTGCTGTTTCCTGCTCTGGTCATCGCTGTCGGCGACTGCGCTGGTCCTGCTGTTGTTTTCTGCTCTGATCGTCAGCGTCGGCGACTGCGCTGGTTCTGCTGCTGTTTTCTTCTCTGTTCGTCGGCGTCTGCTCTGCTCGTCGGCGTCTGCGATTGCGCTGGTCCTGCTGCTGTTTTCTGCTCTGCTCATCGGCGACTGCGCTGGTCCTGCTGGTGTTTTATGCACTGCTCATCGGCGTTGGCGACTGCACTGGTCCTGCTGTTGTTTTCGCCTCTGCTCGTCGGCGTCTGCGACTGTGCTTGTCCTACTGCTGTTTTCTGCTCCTCTCGACGGCGACTGCACTGGTCCTGCTGTTGTTTTCGCCTCTGCTCATCGGCGTCTGCGACTGTGCTGATCCTGCTGCTGTTTTCTAATCTGCTCGTAGGCGTCGGCGACTGCGCTAGTCATGCTGCTGTTTTCTGCACTGTTCATCGGCGTCTGTGACTGCGCTAGTCCTGCTGCTGTTTTCTGCTCTGATTGTCGGCGACTGCGCTGGTCCTGCTGCTGTTTTCTGCACTGCTCATCGGTGTCAGCGACTGCAATGATCCTGCTGCTGTTTTCTGCTCTGCTCATTGGCGTCTGCGACTGCGCATCTCCTGCTGCTTTTTTCTGCTCTGCTCGTCGGCGTCAGTGACTGCGTTGACCCTGCTGCTGTTTTCTGCTCTGATCGTCGGCGACTGCGCTGGTCCTGCTGCTGTTTTCTGCTCTGCTCATCGGCGTCGACTACTGCGCTGATCCTTCTGCTGTTTTCTGCTCTGCTTGTCTGCGTCAGCGAATGCGCTGATCCTGCTGCTGTTTCATTCTCTGCTCGTCGCCGTCGGCGACTGCCCTGGTCCTGCTGTTGTTTTCTGCTCTGATCGTCGGCGTCGGCGACTGCGCTGGTACTGCTGCTGTTTTTTTCTCTGCTCGTCGGCGTCTGCTCTGCTTGTCAGCGTCTGCGACTGCGCTGGTCCTGCTGCTGTTTTCTGCTCTGCTCATCGGCGACTGCGCTGGTCCTGCTGGTGTTTTCTGCACTGCTCATCGGCGTCGGCGACTGCGCTGGTATTGCTGTTGTTTTCGCCTCTGCTCGTCGGCGTCTGCGACTGCGCTGGTCCTGCTGCTGTTTTCTGCACTGCTCATCGGCGTCGGCAACTGTGCTGATCCTGCTGCTGTTTTCTGCTCTGCTCGTAGGCGTCGGCGACTGCGCTGGTCCTGCTACTGTTTTCTGCACTGCTCATCGGCGTCTGCAACTGCGCTGGTCCTGCTGCTGTTTTCTGCTCTGCTCGTCAGCGACTGCGCTGGTCCTTTTGCTGTTTTCTGCACTGCTCATCGGCGTCGGCGACTGCGTTGATCCTGCTGCTGTTTTCTGCTCTGCTCGTAGGCGTCTGCGACAGCGCTGGTCCTGCTGCTGTTTTCTGCTCTGCTCGTCGGCGACTGCGCTGGTCCTTTTGCTGTTTTCTGCACTGCTCATCGGCGTCGGCGACTGCGTTGATCCTGCTGCTGTTTTCTGCTCTGCTCATTGGCGTCTGCGACTGCGCATCTCCTGCTGCTTTTTTCTGCTCTGCTCGTCGGCGTCAGCGACTGCGCTGACCCTGCTGCTGTTTTCTGCTCTGATCGTCTGCGACTGCGCATCTCCTGCTGCTGTTTTTTGCTCTGCTCGTCGGCGTCAGCGACTGCACTGATCCTGCTGCTGCTTTTTGCTCTGCTCGTCGGCGACTGCGCTGGTCCTGCTGCTGTTTTCTGCTCTGCTCATCGGCGTTGGCTACTGCGCTGATCCTGCTGCTGTTTTCTGCTCTGCTTGTCTGCGTCAGCGAATGCGCTGATCCTGCTGCTGTTTCCTGCTCTGATCGTCGCCGCCGGCGACTGTGCTGGTCCTGCTGTTGTTTTCTGCTCTGATCGTCGGCGTCGGCGACTGCAATGGTCCTACTGCTGTTTACTTCTCTGCTCGTCGGCGTCTGCTCTGCTCGTCGGCGTCTGCGACTGCGCTGAACCTGCTGCTGTTTTCTGCTCTGCTCATCGGCGACTGCGCTGGTCCTGCTGTTGTTTTCGCCTCTGCTCGTAGGCGTCGACGACTGCGCTGGTCCTGCTGCTGTTTTCTGCTCTGCTCGTAGGCGTCGGCGACTGCGCTGGTCCTGCTGCTGTTTTCTGCACTGTTCATCGGCGTCGGCGACTGCCCTGATCCTGCTGCTGTTTCCTGCTCTGCTCGTCGGCGACTGCGCTGGACCTGCTGCTGTTTTCTACACTGCTCATCGGCGTCGGCAACTGCGTTGATCCTGCTGCTGTTTTCTGCTCTGCTCGTTGGCGTATGCGACTGCGCATCTCCTGCCAATTTTTTCTGCTCTGCTCGTCGGCGTCAGTGACTGTGTTGATCCTGCTGCTGTTTTCTGCTCTGCTCGTCGGCGTCTGCGACTGCGCATCTCCTGCTGCTGTTTTTTTCTCTGCGCGTCGGCGACTGCACTGATCCTGCTGCTGTTTTCTGCTCTGCTCATTGGCGTCAGCGACTGGGCTGATCCTGCTGCTGTTTTCTGCTCTGCTCATCTCCGTCAGCGAATGCGCTGATCCTGCTGCTGTTTTCTGCACTGCTCGTTGGCGTCTGCGACTGTGCATCTCCTGCCGATTTTTTCTGCTCTGCTCGTCGGCGTCAGCGACAGGGCTGGTCCTGCTGTTGTTTTCTGCTCTGATCGCCGGCGTCGGCGACTGCGCTGGTCCTGCTGCTGTTTTCATCTCTGCTCGTCGGCGTCTGCTCTGCTCGTCGGCGTCTGCGCTGGTCCTGCTGCTGTTTTCTGCTCTGCTCGTCGGCGACTGCTCTGGTCCTGCAGTTGTTTTCGCCTCTGCTCGTCGGTGTCTGCTCTGCTCATCGGCGTCTGCGACTGCGCTGGTCATGCTGCTGTTTTCTGCTCTGCTCATTGGCGTCTGCGACTGCGCATCTCCTGCTGCTTTTTTCTGCTCTGCTCGTTGGCGTCAGCGACTGCGCTGACCCTGCTGCTGATTTCTGCTCTGATCGTCTGCGACTGCGCATCTCCTGCTGCTGTTTTTTGCTCTGCTCGTCGGTGTCAAAAACTGCACTGATCCTGCTGCTGTTTTCTGCTCTGCTCGTCGGTGTCTGCGACTGCGCTGGTCCTGCTGCTGTTTTCTGCTCTGCTCGTCAGCGACTCCGCTGATCCTGCTGCTGTTTTCTGCTCTGCTCGTAGGCGTCGGCGACTGCGCTGGTCCTCCTGCTGTTTTCTGCACTGCTCATCGGCGTCGGCGACTGCGCTGATCCTGCTGCTGTTTTCTACTTTGCTCGTAGGCGTCGCCGACTGCGCTGGTCCTGCTGCTGTTTTCTGCTCTGCTCGTCGGCGACTGCGCTGGTCCTGCTGCTGTTTTCTGCACTGCTCATCGGCGTCGGCGACTGCGTTGATCCTGCTGCTGTTTTCTGCTCTGCTCGTTGGCGTCTGCGACTGCGGATCTCCCGATGCTTTTTTCTGCTCTGCTCGTCGGCGTCAGCAACTGCGCTGATCCTGCTGCTGTTTTCTGCTCTGCTCGTTGGTGTCAGCGACTACGCTGATCCTGCTGCTGTTTTCTGCTCTGCTCGTCGGCGTCTGCGACTGCTCTGCTCGTCGGCGTCAGCGACTGCGCTGATCCTGCTGCTGCTTTCTGCTCTGCTCGTCGGCGTCTGCGACTGCGCTGGTCCTGCTGCTGTTTTCTGCTCTGCTCGTCGGCATCAGCGACTGCGCTGATGCTGTTTTCTGCTCTGCTCGTGGAGGTCAGCAACTGCGCTGATCCTGCTGCTGTTTTCTGCTCTGCTCGTCGCCGTCGGCGACTGCGCTCTTCCTGCTGTTGTTTTCTGCTCTGATCGTCGGCGTCGGCGACTGCGCTGGTCCTGCTGCTGTTTTCTGCTCTGCTAATCGGCGTCTGCGACTGCGCTGACCCTGCTGCTGATTTCTGCTCTGATCGTCTGCGACTGCGCATCTCCTGCTGCTGTTTTTTGCTCTGCTCGTCAGTGTCAGCGACTGCGCTGATCCTGCTGCTGTTTTCTGCTCTGCTCGTCGGCGTCTGCGACTGCGCTGGTCCTGCTGCTGTTTTCTGCTCTGCTCGTCGGCGACTGCGCTGATCCTGCTGCTGTTTTCTGCTCTGCTCGTCGGCGACTGCGCTGATCCTGCTGCTGTTTTCTGCTCTGCTCGTAGGCGTCGGCGACTGCGCTGGTCCTGCTGCTGTTGTCTGCTCTGCTCATCGGCGACTGCGCTGTTCCTGCTGCTGTTTTCTGCTTTGCTGGTAGGCGTCGCCGACTGCGCTGGTCCTGCTGCTGTTTTCTGCTCTGCTCATCAGCTTCTGCGACTGCGCTGGTCCTGCTGCTGTTTTTTGCTCTGCTCGTCGGCGTCGGTGACTGCGCTGATCCTGCTGTTGTTATCTGCTCTGATCGTCGGCGTCGGCGACTGCGCTGGTCCTGCTGTTGTTTTCTGCTCTGCTCATCGGCGTCTGCTACTGCGCTGATCCTGCTGCTATTTTCTGCTCTGCTCATCGGCGTCAGCGACTGGGCTGATCCTGCTGCTGTTTTCTGCTCTGCTTGTCTGCGTCAGCGAATGCGCTGATCCTGCTGCTGTTTTCTGCTCTGCTCGTCGCCGTCAGTGCTGATCCTGCTGCTGTGTCCTGCTCTGCTCGTCGCAGTCGGCGACTGCGCTGGTCCTGCTGTTGTTTTCTTCTCTGCTCGTCGGCGTCTGCTCTGCTCATCGGCGTCAGCGACTGCGCTGGTCTTGCTGCTGTTTTCTGCTCTGCTCGTCGGTGACTGCGCTGGTCCTGCTGCTGTTTTTTGCTCTGCTCGTCGGCGTCGGCGACTGCGCTGATCCTGCTGCTGCTTTCTGCTCTGCTCGTCGGAGTCTGCGACTGCACTGGTCCTGCTGCTGTTTTCTGCTCTGCTCGTCGGCATCAGTGACTGCGCTGATGCTGTTTTCTGCTCTGCTCGTCGAGGTCAGCAACTGCGCTGATCATTCTGCTGTTTTCTGCTCTTCTCATCGCCGTCGGCGACTGCGCTCGTCCTGCTGTTGTTTTATGCTCTGATCGTCGGCGTCGGCGACTGCGCCGGTCCTGCTGCTGTTTTCTGCTCTGCTCGTTGGCTACTGCGCTGATCCTGCTGCTGTTTTCTGCTCTGCTCGTCTGCGTCAGCGAATGCGCTGATCCTGCTGCTGTTTCCTGCTCTGCTCGTCGCCGTCGGCGACTGCGCTGGTACTGCTGTTGTTTTCTGCTCTGATCGTCGGCGTCGGCGACTGCGCTGGTCCTGCTGCTGTTTTCTTCTCTGCTCGTCGGCGTCTGCTCTGCTCGTCGGCGTCTGCGACTGCGCTGGTCCTGCTGGTGTTTTCTGCACTGCTCATCGTGTCGGCGACTGCGCTGGTCCTGCTGTTGTTTTCGCCTCTGCTCATCGGCGTCTGTGACTGCGCATCTGCGCTGGTCCTGCTGCTGTTTTCTGCTCTGCTTGTCGGCGACTGCGCTGGTCCTGCTGTTGTTTTCACCTCTGCTCGTCGGCGTCTGCTCTGCTCATCGGCGTCTGCGACTGCGCTGGTCCTGCTGCTGTTTTCTGCTCTGCTCGTTGGAGACTGCGCTGGTCCTGCTGCTGTTTTCTGCCTGCTCATCGGCGTTGGCGACTGAGCTGATCCTGCTTCTGTTTTCTGCTCTGCTCGTCGGCGACTGCGCTGGACCTGCTGCTGTTTTCTGCACTGCTCATCGGCGTTGGTGACAGCGTTGATCCTGCTGCTGTTTTCTGCTCTGCTAGTTGGCGTCTTCGACTGCGCATCTCCTGCCGCTTTTTTCTTCTCTGCTCGTCGGCGTCAGCGACTGCGCTGATCCTGCTGCTGTTTTCTGCTCTACTCGTCGGAGTCTGCGACTGCTCATCTCCTGCTGCTGTTTTTTGCTCTGCTCGTCGGCGTCGGCACCTGCGCTGATCCTGCTGCTGTGTTCTGCTCTGCTCATCGGCGTCAGCGACTGGGCTGATCCTGCTGCTGTTTTCTGCTGTGCTCGTCTGCGTCAGCGAATGCGCTGATCCTGTTGCTGTTTCCTGCTCTGCTCGTCGCCGTCTGCGACTTCACTGGTCCTGCTGTTGTTTTCTGCTCTGATCGCCGGCATCAGCGACTGCGCTGGTCCTGCTGCTGTTTTCTTCTCTGCTCGTCGGCGTCTGCGCTGTTCCTGCTGCTGTTTTCTGCTCTGCTCGTCGGCGACTGCGCTGGTCCTGCTGTTGTTTTCGCCTCTGCTCGTCGGCGTCTGCTCTGATCATCGGCGTCTGCAACTGCGCTGGTCCTGCTGCTGTTTTCTGCTCTGCTCATTGGCGTCTGTGACTGCGCATCTCCTGCTGGTTTTTTTTCTGCTCTGCTCGTCGGCGTCAGCGACTGCACTGACCCTCCTGCTGTTTTCTGCTCTTATCGTCTGCGACCTCGCATCTCCTGCTGCTGTTTTTTGCTCTGCTCGTCGGCATCAGCGACTGCGCTTATCCTGCTGCTGTTTTCTGCTCTGCTCGTCGGCGTCTGCGACTGCGCATCTCCTGCTGCTGTTTTTTGCTCTGCTCGTCGGCGACTGCGCTTGTCCTACTGCTGTTTTATGCTCTGCTCATCGGCGTTGGCTACTGCGCTGATCCTGCTGCTGTTTTCTGCTCTGCTCGTCTGCGTCAGCGAATGCGCTGATCCTGCTGCTGTTTCCTGCTCTGCTCGTCGCCGTCGGCGACTGCGCTGGTCCTGCTGTTGTTTTCTGCTCTGATCGTCGGCGTCAGCGACTGCGCTGCTCCTGCAGCTGTTTTCTGCTCTGCTCGTCGGCGTCTGCAACTGCGCATCTCCTGCTGCTGTTTTTTGCTCTGCTCGTCGGCGACTGCGCTGGTCCTGCTGTTGTTTTTGCCTCTGCTCGTCGGCGTCTGCTCTGCTCATCGGCGTCTGAGACTGCGCTGGTCCTGCTGCTGTTTTCTGCACTGCTCATCGGCGTCGGCGACTGCGCTGATCCTGCTGCTGTTTTCTGCTCTGCTCGTAGGCGTTGGCGACTGCGCTGGTCCTGCTGCTGTTTTCTGCTCTGCTCGTAGGCGTCGGCGACTGCGCTGGCCCTGCTGCTGTTTTCTGCACTGCTCATTGGCGTCGGCGACTGCGCTGATCCTGCTTCTGTTTTCTGCTCTGCTCGTCGGCGACTGCGCTGGACCTGCTGCTGTTTTCTGCTCTGCTCGTTGGCGTCTTCGACTGCGCATCTCCTGCCGCTTTTTTCTGCTCTGCACGTCGGCGTCAGCGACTGCGCTGATTCTGCTGCTGTTTTCTGCTCTGCTCGTCGGCGTCTGCGACTGCGCATCTCTTGCTGCTGTTTTTTGCTCTGCTCGTCGGCGACGGCAACTGCGCTGATCCTGCTGCTGTTTTCTGCTCTGCTCATCGGCGTCAGCGACTGTGCTGATCCTGCTGCTGTTTTCTGCTGTGCTCGTCTGCGTCAGCAAATGCGCTGATCCTGCTGCTGTTTCCTGCTCTGCTCGTCGCCGTCGGCGACTTCACTGGTCCTGCTGTTGTTTTCTGCTCTGATCTTCGGCGTCAGCGACTGCGCTGGTCCTGCTGCTGTTTTCTTCTCTGCTCGTCTGTGACTGCGCTGTTCCTGCTGCTGTTTTCTGCTCTGCTCGTCGGCAACTGCGCTGGTCCTGCTGCTGTTTTCTGCTCTGCTCATCGGCGTCGGCGACTGTGCTGATCCTGCTGCTGTTTTCTGCTCTGCTCGTAGGCGTCGGCGACTGCGCTGGTCCTGCTGCTGTTTTCTGCACTGCTCATCGCCGTCGGCGACTGCGCTGATCCTGCTGCTGTTTTCTGCTCTGCTCGTCAGCGACTGCGATTGCGCATCTCCGGCTGCTTTTTTCTGCTCTGCTCGTCGGCGTCAGCGACTGCGCTGCTCCTGCAGCAGTTTTCTGCTCTGCTCGTCGGCGTCTGCAACTGCGCATCTCCTGCTGCTGTTTTTTGCTCTGCTCGTCGGCGACTGCGCTGGTCCTGCTGTTGTTTTTGCCTCTGCTCGTCGGCGTCTGCTCTGCTCATCGGCGTCTGCGACTGCGCTGGTCCTGCTGCTGTTTTCTGCTCTACTTGTTGGCGACTGCGCTGGTCCTGCTGCTGTTTTCTGCACTGCTCATCGGTGTCGACGACTGTGCTGATCCTGCTGCTGTTTCCTGCTGTGATCGCCGGCGTCGGCGACAGCGCTGGTCCTGCTGCTGTTTTCTTCTCTGCTCGTCGGCGTCTAGTCTGCTCGTCGGCGTCTGCGCTGGTCCTGCTGCTGTTTTATGCTCTGCTCGTCGGCGACTGCGCTGGTCCTGCTGTTGTTTTTGCCTCTGCTCGTCGGCGTCTGCTCTGCTCATCGACATCTGCGACTGCGCTGGTCCTGCTGCTGTTTTCTGCTCTGCTCGTTGGTGACTGCGCTGGTCCTGCTGCTGTTTTCTGCACTGCTCATCGGCGTCGGCGACTGCGCTGATCCTGCTGCTGTTTTCTGCTCTGCTCGTAGGCGTTGGCGACTGCGCTGGTCCTGCCTGCTGTTTTCTGCACTGCTCATCGGCGTCGGCGACTGCGCTGGTCCTGCTGTTGTTTTCTGCACTGCTCATCGGCGTTTGCTCTGCTCGTCGGCGTCTGAGACTGCGCTGGTCCTGCTGCTGTTTTCTGCTCTGCTCGTCTGCGACTGCGATGGTCCTGCTGCTGTTTTCTGCTCTGCTCGTCGGCGACTGCGCTGGTCCTGCTGCTGTTTTCTGCGCTGCTCGTAGGCGTCGGCGACTGCGCTGGTCCTGCTGTTGTTTTCTGCACTGCTCATCGGCGTCTGCGACTGCGCTGATCCTGCTGCTGTTTTCTGCTCTGCTTGTAGGCGTCGCCGACTGCGCTGATCCTGCTGCTGTTTTCTTCTCTGCTTGTCGGCGACTGCGCTGGTCCTGCTGCTGTTTTCTGCTCTGCTCATCGGCGTCGGCGACTGCGCTGATCCTGCTGCTGTTTTCTGCTCTGCTTGTAGGCGTCGCCGACTGCGCTGATCCTGCTGCTGTTTTCTTCTCTGCTCGTCGGCGACTGCGCTGGTCCTGCTGCTGTTTTCTGCTCTGCTCGTAGGCGTCTGCGACTGCGCTGGTCCTGCTGTTGTTTTCTGCAATGCTCGTCGCCGTCGGCTACTGCGCTGGTCCTGCTGTTGTTTTCTGCTCTGATCGTCGGCGTCGGCGACTGTGCTGGTCCTGCTGCTGTTTTCTTCTCTGCTCGTCGGCGTCTGCTCTGCTCGTCGGCGTCTGCGACTGCGCTGGTCCTGCTGCTGTTTTCTGCTCTGATCGTCTGCGACTGCGCTGGTCCTGCTGGTGTTTTCTGGTCTGCTCGTCGGCGACTGCGCTGGTCCTGCTGCTGTTTTCTGCGCTGCTCATCGGTGTCGGCGACTGTGCTAGTCCTGCTGCTGTTTTCTGCTCTGCTCGTAGGCGTCGGCGACTGCGCTGGTCCTGCTGCTGTTTTCTGCACTGCTCATCGGCGTCGGCGACTGCGCTGATCCTGCTGCTGTTTCCTGCTCTGCTCGTCGGCGTCAGCGACTGCGCTGATCCTGCAGCTGTTTTCTGCTCTGCTCGTCGGCGTCTGCGACTGCGCATCTCCTGCTGCTGTTTTTTGCTCTGCTCGTCGGCGTCGGCGATTGCGCTGATCCTGCTGCTGTTTTCTGCTCTGCTCATCGGCGTCAGTGACTTCGCTGGTCCTGCTGTTGTTTTCTGTTCTGATCGCCGGCGTCAGCCACAGCGCTGGTCCTGCTGCTGTTTTCTTCTCTGCTCGTCGGCGTCTGCGCTGGTCCTGCTGCTGTTTTCTGCTCTGCTCGTCGGCGACTGCGCTGGTCCTGCTGTTGTTTTTGCCTCTGCTCGTCGGCATCTGCTCTGCTCATCGGCGTCTGCGACTGCGCTGGTCCTGCTGCTGTTTTCTGCTCTGCTCGTTGGCGACTGCGCTGGTCCTGCTGCTGTTTTCTGCACTGCTCATCGGCGTCGGCGACTGCGCTGATCCTGCTGCTGTTTTCTGCTCTCTTCGTAGGCGTTGGTGACTGCGCTGGTCCTGCTGCTGTTTTCTGCACTGCTCATCGGCGTCGGCGACTGCGCTGATCCTGCTGCTGTTTTCTGCTCTGCTCGTAGGCGTCGGTGACTGCGCTGGTCCTGCTGTTGTTTTCTGCACTGCTCATCGGCGTCGGCGACTGCGCTGATCCTGCTGCTGTTTTCTGCTCTGCTTGTAGGCGTCGCCGACTGCGCTGGTCCTGCTGCTGTTTTCTTCTCTGCTCGTCGGCGACTGCGCTGGGCATGCTGCTGTTTTCTTCACTGCTCATTGGCGTCGGCGACTGCGCATCTCCTGCTGCTTTTTTTTGCTCTACTCGTCGGCGTCAGCGACTGCGCTGATTATGCTACTGTTTTCTGCTCTGCTCGTCGGCGTCTGAGACTGCGCATCTCCTGCTGCTGTTTTCTGCACTGCTCATCGGCGTCGGCGACTGTGCTGGTCCTGCTGCTGTTTTCTGCACTGCTCATCGTCGTCGGCGACTGCGCTGATCCTGCTGCTTTTTTTTACTCTGCTCGTCGGCGTCGGCGACTGCGCTGGTCCTGCTGCTGTTTTCTGCACTGCTCATCGGCGTCGGCGACTGCGTTGATCCTGCTGCTGTTTTCGTCTCTGCTCGTTGGCATCTGCGACAGCGCATCTCCTGCTGCTGTTTTTTGCTCTTATCGTCGGCGTCGGTGACTGCGCTGATCCTGCTGCTTTTTTCTGCTCTGCTCATTGGCGTCAGCGACTGGGCTGATCCTGCTGCTGTTTTCTGCTCTGCTTGTCTGCGTCAGCAAATGCGCTGATCCTGCTGCTGTTTCCTGCTCTGCTTGTCGCGGTCGGCGACTGCAGTGGTCCTGCTGTTACTTTCTGCTCTGATCGCCGGCGTGGGCGACTGCGCTGGTCCTGCTGCTGTTTTCTGCTCTGCTCGTCGGCGACTGCGCTGGTCCTTCTGGTGTTTTCTGCACTGCTCATCAGGCGTCGGCGACTGCGCTGGTCCTGCTGTTGTTTTCGCCTCTGCTCGTCGGCGTCTGCTCTGCTCATCATCGTCTGCGACTGTGCTGGTCCTGCTGCTGTTTTCTGCTCTGCTCGTCGGCGACTGCGCTGGTCCTTCTGGTGTTTTCTGCACTGCTCATCGGCGTCGGCGACTGCGCTGGTCCTGCTGTTGTTTTCGCCTCTGCTCGTCGGCGTCTGCTCTGCTCATCATCGTCTGCGACTGCGCTGGTCCTGCTGCTGTTTTCTGCTCTGCTCGTCGGCGACTGCGCTGGTCCTGCTGTTTTTTTCGCCTCTGCTCGTCGGCGTCTGCTCTGCTCATCGGCGTCTGCGACTGCGCTGGTCCTGCTGCTGTTTTCTGCTCTGCTCATTGGCGTCTGCGACTGCGCATCTCCTGCTGCTTTTTTCTGCTCTGCTTGTCGGCGTCATCGACTGCGCTGACCCTGCTGCTGTTTTCTGCTCTGATCGTCTGCGACTGCGCATCTCCTGCTGCTGTTTTTGCTCTGCTCGTCAGCGTCAGCGACTGCGCTTATCCTGCTTCTGTTTTCTGCTCTGCTCGTCGGCGTCTGCGCATCTCCTGCTGCTGTTTTCTGCACTGCTCATCGGCGTCGGCGACTGTGCTGGTCCTGCTGCTGTTTTCTGCACTGCTCATCGTCGTCGGCGACTGTGCTGATCCTGCTGCTTTTTTGTACTCTGCTCGTCGGCGTCGGCGACTGCGCTGGTCCTGCTGCTGTTTTCTGCACTGCTCATCGGCGTCGGCGACTGCGTTGATCCTGCTGCTGTTTTCGTCTCTGCTCGTTGGCATCTGCGACAGCGCATCTCCTGCTGCTGTTTTTTGCTCTGATCGTCGGCGTCGGTGACTGCGCTGATCCTGCTGCTTTTTTCTGCTCTGCTCATTGGCGTCAGCGACTGGGCTGATCCTGCTGCTGTTTTCTGCTCTGCTTGTCTGCGTCAGCAAATGCGCTGATCCTGCTGCTGTTTCCTGCTCTGCTTGTCGCGGTCGGCGACTGCAGTGGTCCTGCTGTTACTTTCTGCTCTGATCGCCGGCGTGTGCGACTGCGCTGGTCCTGCTGCTGTTTTCTGCTCTGCTCGTCGGCGACTGCGCTGGTCCTTCTGGTGTTTTCTGCACTGCTCATCGGCGTCGGCGACTGCGCTGGTCCTGCTGTTGTTTTCGCCTCTGCTCGTCGGCGTCTGCTCTGCTCATCATCGTCTGCGACTGCGCTGGTCCTGCTGCTGTTTTCTGCTCTGCTCGTCGGCGACTGCGCTGGTCCTGCTGTTTTTTTCGCCTCTGCTCGTCGGCGTCTGCTCTGCTCATCGGCGTCTGCGACTGCGCTGGTCCTGCTGCTGTTTTCTGCTCTGCTCATTGGCGTCTGCGACTGCGCATCTCCTGCTGCTGTTTTTGCTCTGCTCGTCAGCGTCAGCGACTGCGCTTATCCTGCTTCTGTTTTCTGCTCTGCTCGTCGGCGTCTGCACATCTCCTGCTGCTGTTTTTTGCTCTGCTCGTCGGCGTCGGCTACTGCGCTGATCCTGCTGCTGTTTTCTGCTCTGCTCGTCTGCGTCAGCGAATGCGCTGATCCTGCTGCTGTTTCCTGCTCTGCTCGTCGCCGTCGGCGACTGCACTGACCCTGCTGCTGTTTTCTGCTCTGCTTGTCGGTGTCGGCTACTGCGCTGATCCTGCTGCTATTTTCTGCTCTGCTCATCGGCGTCAGCGACTGGGATGATCCTGCTGCTGTTTTCTGCTCTGCTCGTCTGCTTCAGCGAATGCGCTGATCCTGCTGCTGTTTTCTGCTCTGCTCATCGCCGTCGGCGCCTGCGCTGGTCCTGCTGTTGTTTGCTTGTCTGCTCGTCAGCGTCTGCTCTGCTCGTCGGCGTCTGCGACCGCGCAGGTCCTGCTGCTGTTTTCTGCTCTGCTCGTCGGCGACTGCGCTGGTCCTGCTGCTGTTTTCTGCTCTGCTCGTGGGTGACTGCGCTCGTCCTGCTAGTGTTTTCTGCACCGCTCATCAGCGTCAGCGACTGCGCTGATCCTGCGGCTGTTTTCTGCACTGCACGTCGGTGACTGCGCAGGTCCTGCTGCTGTTTTCTGCTCTGCTCGTCGGCGACTGCGCTGGTCCTGCTGTTGTTTTCTGCTCTGTTCGTCGGCGACTGCTTTGGTCCTGCTGCTGTTTTCTGCTCTGCTCGTCGGCGACTGCGCTGGTCCTGCTGCTGTTTTCTGCACTGCTCATCGGCGTCGGCGACTGCGCTGGTCCTGCTGTTGTTTTCGCCTCTGCTGGTCGGCGTCTGCTCTGCTTGTCGGCGTCTGCGACTGCGCTGGTCCTGCTGCTGTTTTCTGCTCCGCTCGTCGGCGTCGGTGGCTGCGAGATCCTGCTGCTGTTTTCTGCTCTGCTCGTTGGCTTCTGCGACTGTTCATCTCCTGCTGCTTTTTTCTGCTCTGCTCGTCGGCGTCAGCTACTGCGCTGATCCTGCTGCTGTTTTCTGCTCTGCTCGTCAGTGTCAGCAACTACGCTGATCCTGCTGCTGTTTTTTGCTCTGCTCATTGGCAACTGCGCTGGTCCTGCTGTTGTTTTCTGCACTGCTCATCGGCGTCGGCGACTGTGCTGATCCTGCTGCTGTTTTCTGCTCTGCTCGTAGGCGTCGCCGACTGCGCTGGTCCTACTGTTGTTTTCGCCTCTGCTCGTCTGCATCTACTCTGCTCGTCGGCGTCTGCGACTGCGCTGGTCCTGCTGTTGTTTTTGCCTCTTCTCGTCTGCGTCTGCTCTGCTCGTCGGCGTCTGCGACTGCGCTGGTCCTGCTGCTGTTTTCTGCTCTGCTCGTCGGCGTTGGCGACTGCGCTGGTCCTTCTGCTGTTTTCTGCACTGCTCATCGGCGTCGGCGACTGCGCTGAACCTGCTGCTGTTTTCTGCTTTGCTCGTAGGCGTCGCCGACTGTGCTGGTCCTGCTGCTGTTTTCTGCTCTGCTCGTTGGCGACTGCGCTGGTCCTGCTGCTGTTTTCTGCTCTGCTCGTCGGCGTCTGCGACTGCGCTGATCCTGCTGCTGTTTTTTGCTCTGCTCGTCGGCGTCGGCGACTGCGCTGATCCTGCTGCTGTTTTCTGCTCTGCTCGTTGGCGACTGCGCTGGTCCTGCTGCTGTTTTCTGCTCTGCTCGTCGGCGTCTGCGACTGCGCTGATCCTGCTGCTGTTTTCTGCTCTGCTCGTCGGCGTCGGCGTCTGCGACTGCGCTGATCCTGCTGCTGTTTTTTGCTCAGCTCGTCGGCGTCGGCGACTGCGCTGATCCTGCTGCTGTTTTCTGCTCTGCTCGTCGGCGTCGGCGACTGCGCGGGTCCTGCTGCTGTTTTCTTCTCTGCTCGTCGGCATCGGCGACTGCGCTGATCCTGCTGCTGTTTTCTGCTCTGCTCGTCGGCGTCGGCGACTGTGCTGGTCCTGCTGCTGTTTTCTTCTCTGCTCGTCGGCGTTGGCGACTGCGCTAATCCTGCTGCTGTTTTCTGCTCTGCTCGTCGGCGACTGCGCTGTTCCAGCTGCTGTTTTCTGCACTGCTCATCAGCGTCTGCGACTGCGCTGATCCTGCTGCTGTTTTCTGCTCTGCTCGTAGGCGTCGCCGACTGCGCTGGTCCTGCTGCTGTTTTCTTCACTGCTTATCGGCGTCTGCGACTGCGTTGATCCTGCTGCTGTTTTCTGCTCTGCTCATCGGCGTCGGTGACTGCGCTGATCCTGCTGCTGTTTTCTGCTCTGCTCGTAGGCGTCGCCGACTGCGCTGGTCCTGCTGCTGTTTTCTGCTCTGCTCGTCGGCGACTGCGTTGATCCTGCTGCTGTTTTCTGCTCTGCTCGTCAGCGACTGCGCTGGTCCTGCTGCTGTTTTCTGCACTGCTCATCGGCGTCTGCGGCTGCGCTGGTCCTGCTGCTGTTTTCTGCACTGCTCGTAGGCGTCGGCGACTGCGCTGGTCCTGCTGCTGTTTTCTGCACTGCTCATTGGCGTCGGCGACTGTGCAGATCCTGCTGCTGTTTTCTGCTCTGCTTGTAGGCGTCGGCTACTGCGCTGGTCCTGCTGCTGTTTTCTGCACTGCTCATCGGCGTCGGCGACTGCGCTGATCCTGCTTCTGTTTTCTGCTCTGCTCGTCGGCGACTGCGCTGGACCTGCTGCTGTTTTCTGCACTGCTCATCGGCGTTGGCGACAGCGTTGATCCTGCTGCTGTTCTCTGCTCTGCTCGTTGGCGTCTTCGACTGCGCATCTCCTGCCGCTTTTTTCTGCTTTGCACGTCGGCGTCAGCGACTACGCTGATTCTGCTGCTGTTCTCTGCTCTGCTCGTCGGCGTCTGCGACTGCGCATCTCTTGCTGCTGTTTTTTGCTCTGCTCGTCGGCGCCGGCAACTGCGCTGATCCTGCTGCTGTTTTCTGCTCTGCACATCGGCGTCAGCGACTGGGCTGATCCTGCTTCTGTTTTCTGCTGTGCTCGTCTGCGTCAGCGAATGCGCTGATCCTGCTGCTGTTTCCTGCTCTGCTCGTCGCCGTCGGCGACTTCACGGGTCCTGCTGTTGTTTTCTGCTCTGATCGCCGTCGTGAGCGACTGCGCTGGTCCTGCTGCTGTTTTCTTCTCTGCTCGTCGGCGACTGCGCTGGTCCTGCTGTTGTTTTCGCCTCTGCTCGTCGGCGTCTGCTCTGCTCATTGGCGTCTGCGACTGCGCTGGTCCTGCTGCTGTTTTCTGCTCTTCTCATTGGCGTCTGCGACTGCGCATCTCCTGCTGCTTTTTTCTGCTCTGCTCGTCGGCGTCAGCGACTGCGCTGACCCTGCTGCTGTTTTCTGCTCTGATCGTCTGCGACTGCGCATCTCCTGCTGTTGTTTTTTGCTCTGCTCGTCGGCGTCAGCGACTGCGCTTATCCTGCTGCTGTTTTCTGCTCTGCTCGTCGGCGTCTGCGACTGCGCATCTCCTGCTGCTGTTTTTTTCTCTGCTCATCGGCGTCGGCTACTGCGCTGGTCCTGCTGCTGTTTTCTGCACTGCTCGTCGCGGTCGGCGGCTGCGCTGGTCCTGCTGTTGTTTCCTGCTCTGCTCGTCAGTGTCGGCGACTGCGCTGGTGCTGCTGCTGTTTTCTGCTCTGCTCGTCAGCGTTGGCGCTGATCCTGCTGCTGTTTACTGCTCTGCTCGTCGCTGTCGGCGACTGCGCTGGTACTGCTGTTGTTTTCTGCTCTGATTGTCGGCGTTGGCGACTGCGCTGGTCCTGCTGCTTTTTTCTGCTCTGCTCGATGGCGTCAGCGACTGCGCTGATCCTGCTGCTGTTTTCTGCTCTTCTCTTCGGCGTCTGAGACTGCGCATCTCCTGCCGCTGTTTTTTGCTCTGTGCGTCGACGACTGCGCTTATCCTGCTGCTGTTTCCTGCTCTGCTCGTCAGCGTCGGCGACTGCGCTGGTGCTACTGCTGTTTTCTGCTCTGCTCGTCAGCGTTGGCGCTGATCCTGCTGCTGTTTTCTGCTCTGCTCGTCGCCGTCGGCGACTGCGCTGGTCCTGCTGTTGTTTTCTGCTCTGATTGTCGGCGTTGGCGACTGCGCTGGGCCTGCTGCTGTTTTCTGCTCTGCTCGTCGGCGTTGGCTACTGCGCTGATCCTGCTGCTATTTTCTGCTCTGCTCATCGGCGTCAAAGACTGGGATGATCCTGCTGCTGTTTTCTGCTCTGCTCATCTGCGACAGCGAATGCGCTGATCCTGCTGCTGTTTTCTGCTCTGTTCGTCGCCGACGGCGCCTGCGCTGGTCCTGCTATTGTTTTCTTCTCTGCTCGTCAGCGTCTGCTCTGCTCGTCGGCGTCTGCGACTGCGCTGGTCCTGCTGCTGTTTTCTGCTCTGCTCGTCGGCGACTGCGCTGATCCTGCGGCTGTTTTCTGCACTGCTCGTCGGCGACTGCGCAGGTCCTGCTGCTATTTTCTGCTCTGCTCGTCGGCGACTGCGCTGGTCCTGCTGCTGTTTTCTGCTCTGCTCGTCGGCGACTGCGCTGGTCCTGCTGCTGTTTTCTTCTCTGCTCGTAGGCGACTGCGCTGGTCCTGCTGCTGTTTTCTGCACTGCTCATCGGCGTCGGCGACTGCGCTGGTCCTGCTGTTGTTTTCGCCTCTGCTCGTCGGCGTCAGCGACTGCGTTGATCCTGCTGCTGTTTTCTAATCTGCTCGTTGGCGTCTGCGACTGCTCATCTCCTGCTGCTTTTTTCTGCTCTGCTCGTCGGCGTCAGCGACTGCGCTGATCCTGCTGCTGTTTTCTGCTCTGCTCGTCGGTGTCAGCGACTGCGCTGGTCCTGCTGCTGTTTTCTGCACTGCTCATCGGCGTCGGCGACTGCGCTGATCCTGCTGCTGTTTTCTGCTCTGCTCGTAGGCGTCGGCAACTGCGCTGGTCCTGCTGCTGTTTTCTGCACTGCTCATCGTTGTCGGCGACTGCGTTGATCCTGCTGCTGTTTTCTGCTCTGCTCATTGGCGCAGCGACTGCGCATCTCCTGCTGCTTTTTTCTGCTCTGCTCGTCGGCGTCAGCGACTGCGCTGACACTGCTGCTGTTTTCTGCTCTGATCGTCTGCGACTGCGCATCTCCTGCTGCTGTTTTTTGCTCTGCTCGTCGGCGTCAGCGACTGCACTGATCCTGCTGCTGTTTTTTGCTCTGCTCGTCGGTGACTGCGCTGGTCCTGCTATTGTTTTCTGCTCTGCTCATCGGCGTCGGCTACTGCGCTGATCCTGCTGCTGTTTTCTGCTCTGCTTGTCTGCGTCAGTGAATGCGCTGATCCTGCTGCTGTTTCCTGCTATGCTCGTCGCCGTCGGCGACTGCGCTGGTCCTGCTGTTGTTTTCTGCTCTGATCGTCGGCGTCGGCGACTGCGCTGGTCCTGCTGCTGTTTTCTTCTCTGCTCGTCGGTGTCTGCTCTGCTCGTCGGCGTCTGCGACTGCGCTGGTCCTGCTGCTGTTTTCTGCTCTGCTCGTCGGCGACTGCGCTGGTGCTGCTGCTGTTTTCTGCACTGCTCATCGGCGTAGGCGACTGTGCTGATCCTGCTGCTGTTTTCTGCTCTGCTCGTAGGCGTCGGCGACTGCGCTGGTCCTGCTGCGGTTTTCTGCACTGTTCATCGGTGTCTGCGACTGCGCTGGTCCTGCTGCTGTTTTTTGCTCTGCTCATCGGCGACTGCGCTGGTCCTGCTGCTGTTTTCTGCACTGCTCATCGGTGTTGGTGACTGCGTTGATCCTGCTGCTGTTTTCTGCTCTGCTCATTGGCGTCTGCGCATCTCCTGCTGCTTTTTTCTGCTCTGCTCGTCAGCATCAGCGACTGCGCTGACCCTGCTGCTGTTTTCTGCTCTGATCGTCTGCGACTGCGCATCTGCTGCTGCTGTTTTTTGCTCTGCTCGTCGGCGTCAGCGACTGCGCTGATCCTGCTGCTGTTTTCTGCTCTGCTCATCGGCGTCTGCGACTGCACATCTCTGCTGCTGTTTTTTGCTCTGCTCGTCGGCGACTGCGCTGGTCCTGCTTCTGTTTTCTGCTCTGCTCATCGGCGTCGGCTACTGCGCTGATCCTGCTGCTGTTTTCTGCTCTGCTTGTCTGCGTCAGCGAATGCGCTGATCCTGCTGCTGTTTCCTGCTCTGGTCGTCGCTGTCGGCGACTGCGCTGGTCCTGCTGTTGTTTTCTGCTCTGATCATCAGCGTCGGCGACTGCGCTGGTTCTGCTGCTGTTTTCTTCTCTGTTCGTCGGCGTCTGCTCTGCTCGTCGGCCTCTGCGACTGCGCTGATCCTGCTGCTGTTTTCTGCTCTGCTCGTTGGTGTCAGCGACTACGCTGATCCTGCTGCTGTTTTCTGCTCTGCTCGTCGGCGTCTGCGACTGCTCTGGTCCTGCTGCTGTTTTTTGCTCTGCTCGTCGGCGTCAGCGACTGCGCTGATCCTGCTGCTGCTTTCTGCTCTGCTCGTCGGAGTCTGGGACTGCGCTGGTCCTGCTGCTGTTTTCTGCTCTGCTCGTCGGCATCAGCGACTGCGCTGATGCTGTTTTCTGCTCTGCTCGTGGAGGTCAGCAACTGCGCTGATCCTGCTGCTGTTTTCTGCTCTGCTCGTCGCCGTCGGCGACTGCGCTCGTCCTGCTGTTGTTTTCTGCTCTGATCGTCGGCGTCGGCGACTGCGCTGGTCCTGCTGCTGTTTTCTGCTCTGCTAATCGGCGTCTGCGACTGCGCTGACCCTGCTGCTGATTTCTGCTCTGATCGTCTGCGACTGCGCATCTCCTGCTGCTGTTTTTTGCTCTGCTCGTCAGTGTCAGCGACTGCGCTGATCCTGCTGCTGTTTTCTGCTCTGCTCGTCGGCGTCTGCGACTGCGCTGGTCCTGCTGCTGTTTTCTGCTCTGCTCGTCAGCGACTGCGCTGATCCTGCTGCTGTTTTCTGCTCTGCTCGTCGGCGACTGCGCTGATCCTGCTGCTGTTTTCTGCTCTGCTCGTAGGCGTCGGCGACTGCGCTGGTCCTGCTGCTGTTGTCTGCTCTGCTCATCGGCGACTGCGCTGTTCCTGCTGCTGTTTTCTGCTTTGCTCGTAGGCGTCGCCGACTGCGCTGGTCCTGCTGCTGTTTTCTGCTCTGCTCGTCGGCGACTGCGCTGGTCCTGCTGCTGTTTTCTGCTCTGCTCATCAGCTTCTGCGACTGCGCTGGTCCTGCTGCTGTTTTGTGCTCTGCTCGTCAGCGTCGGTGACTGCGCTGATCCTGCTGTTTTTATCTGCTCTGATCGTCGGCGTCTGCGACTGCGCTGGTCCTGCTGTTGTTTTCTGCTCTGCTCATCGGCGTCTGCTACTGCGCTGATCCTGCTGCTATTTTCTGCTCTGCTCATCGGCGTCAGCGACTGGGCTGATCCTGCTGCTGTTTTCTGCTCTGCTTGTCTGCATCAGCGAATGCGCTGATCCTGCTGCTGTTTTCTGCTCTGCTCGTCGCCGTCAGCGCTGATCCTGCTGCTGTGTCCTGCTCTGCTCGTCGCCGTCGGCGACTGCGCTGGTCCTGCTGTTGTTTTCTTCTCTGCTCGTCGGCGTCTGCTCTGCTCGTCGGCGTCAGCGACTGCGCTGGTCCTGCTGCTGTTTTCTGCTCTGCTCGTCGGTGACTGCGCTGGTCCTGCTGCTGTTTTTTGCTCTGCTCGTCGGCGTCGGCGACTGCGCTGATCCTGCTGCTGCTTTCTGCTCTGCTCGTCTGAGTCTGCGACTGCACTGGTCCTGCTGCTGTTTTCTGCTCTGCTCGTCGGCATCAGTGACTGCGCTGATGCTGTTTTCTGCTCTGCTCGTCGAGGTCAGCAACTGCGCTGATCATTCTGCTGTTTTCTGCTCTTCTCTTCGCCGTCGGCGACTGCGCTCGTCATGCTGTTGTTTTCTGCTCTGATCGTCGGCCTCGGCGACTGCGCTGGTCCTGCTTCTGTTTTCTGCTCTGCTCGTTGGCTACTGCGCTGATCCTGCTGCTGTTTTCTGCTCTGCTCGTCGGCGACTGCGCTGATCCTGCTGCTGTTTTCTGCTCTGCTCGTAGGCGTCGGCGACTGCGCTGGTCCTGCTGCTGTTGTCTGCTCTGCTCATCGGCGACTGCGCTGTTCCTGCTGCTGTTTTCTGCTTTGCTCGTAGGCGTCGCCGACTGCGCTGGTCCTGCTGCTGTTTTCTGCTCTGCTCGTCGGCGACTGCGCTGGTCCTGCTGCTGTTTTCTGCTCTGCTCATCAGCTTCTGCGACTGCGCTGGTCCTGCTGCTGTTTTTTGCTCTGCTCGTCGGCGTCGGTGACTGCGCTGATCCTGCTGTTGTTATCTGCTCTGATCGTCGGCGTCGGCGACTGCGCTGGTCCTGCTGTTGTTTTCTGCTCTGCTCATCGGCGTCTGCTACTGCGCTGATCCTGCTGCTATTTTCTGCTCTGCTCATCGGCGTCAGCGACTGGGCTGATCCTGCTGCTGTTTTCTGCTCTGCTTGTCTGCGTCAGCGAATGCGCTGATCCTGCTGCTGTTTTCTGCTCTGCTCGTCGCCGTCAGTGCTGATCCTGCTGCTGTGTCCTGCTCTGCTCGTCGCCGTCGGCGACTGCGCTGGTCCTGCTGTTGTTTTCTTCTCTGCTCGTCGGCGTCTGCTCTGCTCATCGGCGTCAGCGACTGCGCTGGTCCTGCTGCTGTTTTCTGCTCTGCTCGTCGGTGACTGCGCTGGTCCTTCTGCTGTTTTTTGCTCTGCTCGTCGGCGTCGGCGACTGCGCTGATCCTGCTGCTGCTTTCTGCTCTGCTCGTCGGAGTCTGCGACTGCACTGGTCCTGCTGCTGTTTTCTGCTCTGCTCGTCGGCATCAGTGACTGCGCTGATGCTGTTTTCTTCTCTGCTCGTCGAGGTCAGCAACTGCGCTGATCATTCTGCTGTTTTCTGCTCTTCTCATCGCCGTCGGCGACTGCGCTGGTCCTGCTGCTGTTTTCTGCTCTGCTCGTTGGCTACTGCGCTGATCCTGCTGCTGTTTTCTGCTCTGCTCGTCTGCGTCAGCGAATGCGCTGATCCTGCTGCTGTTTCCTGCTCTGCTCGTCGCCGTCGGCGACTGCGCTGGTACTGCTGGTGTTTTCTGCACTGCTCATCGGCGTCGGCGACTGCGCTGGTCCTTCTGTTGTTTTCGCCTCTGCTCGTCGGCGTCTGCGACTGCGCTGGTCCTGCTGCTGTTTTCTGCTCTGCTCGTCGGCGACTGTGCTGATCCTGCTGCTGTTTTCTGCCCTGCTCGTAGGCGTCGGCGACTGTGCTGGTCCTGCTGCTGTTTTCTGCACTGCTCATTGGCGTCGGCGACTGCGCTGGTCCTGCTGCTGTTTTCTGCTCTGCTCATCAGCTTCTGCGACTGCGCTGGTCCTGCTGCTGTTTTGTGCTCTGCTCGTCAGCGTCGGTGACTGCGCTGATCCTGCTGTTGTTATCTGCTCTGATCGTCGGCGTCTGCGACTGCGCTGGTCCTGCTGTTGTTTTCTGCTCTGCTAATCGGCGTCTGCTACTGCGCTGATCCTGCTGCTATTTTCTGCTCTGCTCATCGGCGTCAGCGACTGGGCTGATCCTGCTGCTGTTTTCTGCTCTGCTTGTCTGCGTCAGCGAATGCGCTGATCCTGCTGCTGTTTTCTGCTCTGCTCGTCGCCGTCAGCGCTGATCCTGCTGCTGTGTCCTGCTCTGCTCGTCGCCGTCGGCGACTGCGCTGGTCCTGCTGTTGTTTTCTTCTCTGCTCGTCGGCGTCTGCTCTGCTCGTCGGCGTCAGCGACTGCGCTGGTCCTGCTGCTGTTTTCTGCTCTGCTCGTCGGTGACTGCGCTGGTCCTGCTGCTGTTTTTTGCTCTGCTCGTCGGCGTCGGCGACTGCGCTGATCCTGCTGCTGCTTTCTGCTCTGCTCGTCGGAGTCTGCGACTGCACTGGTCCTGCTGCTGTTTTCTGCTCTGCTCGTCGTCATCAGTGACTGCGCTGATGCTGTTTTCTGCTCTGCTCGTCGAGGTCAGCAACTGCGCTGATCATTCTGCTGTTTTCTGCTCTTCTCATCGCCGTCGGCGACTGCGCTCGTCCTGCTGTTGTTTTCTGCTCTGATCGTCGGCCTCGGCGACTGCGCTGGTCCTGCTTCTGTTTTCTGCTCTGCTCGTTGGCTACTGCGCTGATCCTGCTGCTGTTTTCTGCTCTGCTCGTCGGCGACTGCGCTGATCCTGCTGCTGTTTTCTGCTCTGCTCGTAGGCGTCGGCGACTGCGCTGGTCCTGCTGCTGTTGTCTGCTCTGCTCATCGGCGACTGCGCTGTTCCTGCTGCTGTTTTCTGCTTTGCTCGTAGGCGTCGCCGACTGCGCTGGTCCTGCTGCTGTTTTCTGCTCTGCTCGTCGGCGACTGCGCTGGTCCTGCTGCTGTTTTCTGCTCTGCTCATCAGCTTCTGCGACTGCGCTGGTCCTGCTGCTGTTTTTTGCTCTGCTCGTCGGCGTCGGTGACTGCGCTGATCCTGCTGTTGTTATCTGCTCTGATCGTCGGCGTCGGCGACTGCGCTGGTCCTGCTGTTGTTTTCTGCTCTGCTCATCGGCGTCTGCTACTGCGCTGATCCTGCTGCTATTTTCTGCTCTGCTCATCGGCGTCAGCGACTGGGCTGATCCTGCTGCTGTTTTCTGCTCTGCTTGTCTGCGTCAGCGAATGCGCTGATCCTGCTGCTGTTTTCTGCTCTGCTCGTCGCCGTCAGTGCTGATCCTGCTGCTGTGTCCTGCTCTGCTCGTCGCCGTCGGCGACTGCGCTGGTCCTGCTGTTGTTTTCTTCTCTGCTCGTCGGCGTCTGCTCTGCTCATCGGCGTCAGCGACTGCGCTGGTCCTGCTGCTGTTTTCTGCTCTGCTCGTCGGTGACTGCGCTGGTCCTGCTGCTGTTTTTTGCTCTGCTCGTCGGCATCGGCGACTGCGCTGATCCTGCTGCTGCTTTCTGCTCTGCTCGTCGGAGTCTGCGACTGCACTGGTCCTGCTGCTGTTTTCTGCTCTGCTCGTCGGCATCAGTGACTGCGCTGATGCTGTTTTCTGCTCTGCTCGTCGAGGTCAGCAACTGCGCTGATCATTCTGCTGTTTTCTGCTCTTCTCATCGCCGTCGGCGACTGCGCTCGTCCTGCTGTTGTTTTATGCTCTGATCGTCGGCGTCGGCGACTGCGCTGGTCCTGCTGCTGTTTTCTGCTCTGCTCGTTGGCTACTGCGTTGATCCTGCTGCTGTTTTCTGCTCTGCTCGTCTGCGTCAGCGAATGCGCTGATCCTGCTGCTGTTTCCTGCTCTGCTCGTCGCCGTCGGCGACTGCGCTGGTACTGCTGGTGTTTTCTGCACTGCTCATCGGCGTCGGCGACTGCGCTGGTCCTTCTGTTGTTTTCGCCTCTGCTCGTCGGCGTCTGCGACTGCGCTGGTCCTGCTGCTGTTTTCTGCTCTGCTCGTCGGCGACTGTGCTGATCCTGCTGCTGTTTTCTGCCCTGCTCGTAGGCGTCGGCGACTGTGCTGGTCCTGCTGCTGTTTTCTGCACTGCTCATTGGCGTCGGCGACTGCGCTGATCCTGCTGCTGTTTTCTGCTCTGCTCGTCGGCGACTGCGCAGGACCAGCTGCTGTTTTCTGCACTGCTCATCGGCGTCGGCTACTGCGTTGATCCTGCTGCTTTTTTCTGCTCTGCTCGTCAGCGTCAGCGACTAATCTGATCCTGCTGCTGTTTTCTGCTCTGGTCGTAGGCGTCGGCGACTGCGCTGGTCCTGCTGCTGTTGTCTGCCTTGCTCATCGGCGACTGCGCTGGTCCTGCTGCTGTTTTCTGCTCTGCTCGTTGGCTACTGCGCTGATCCTGCTGCTGTTTTCTGCTCTGCTCGTCTGCGTCAGCGAATGCGCTGATCCTGCTGCTGTTTCCTGCTCTGCTCGTCGCCGTCGGCGACTGCGCTGGTACTGCTGGTGTTTTCTGCACTGCTCATCGGCGTCGGCGACTGCGCTGGTCCTTCTGTTGTTTTCGCCTCTGCTCGTCGGCGTCTGCGACTGCGCTGGTCCTGCTGCTGTTTTCTGTTCTGCTCGTCTGCGACTGTGCTGATCCTGCTGCTGTTTTCTGCCCTGCTCGTAGGCGTCGGCGACTGTGCTGGTCCTGCTGCTGTTTTCTGCACTGCTCATTGGCGTCGGCGACTGCGCTGGTCCTGCTGCTGTTTTCTGCTCTGCTCATCAGCTTCTGCGACTGCGCTGGTCCTGCTGCTGTTTTGTGCTCTGCTCGTCAGCGTCGGTGACTGCGCTGATCCTGCTGTTGTTATCTGCTCTGATCGTCGGCGTCTGCGACTGCGCTGGTCCTGCTGTTGTTTTCTGCTCTGCTCATCGGCGTCTGCTACTGCGCTGATCCTGCTGCTATTTTCTGCTCTGCTCATCGGCGTCAGCGACTGGGCTGATCCTGCTGCTGTTTTCTGCTCTGCTTGTCTGCGTCAGCGAATGCGCTGATCCTGCTGCTGTTTTCTGCTCTGCTCGTCGCCGTCAGCGCTGATCCTGCTGCTGTGTCCTGCTCTGCTCGTCGCCGTCGGCGACTGCGCTGGTCCTGCTGTTGTTTTCTTCTCTGCTCGTCGGCGTCTGCTCTGCTCGTCGGCGTCAGCGACTGCGCTGGTCCTGCTGCTGTTTTCTGCTCTGCTCGTCGGTGACTGCGCTGGTCCTGCTGCTGTTTTTTGCTCTGCTCGTCGGCGTCGGCGACTGCGCTGATCCTGCTGCTGCTTTCTGCTCTGCTCGTCGGAGTCTGCGACTGCACTGGTCCTGCTGCTGTTTTCTGCTCTGCTCGTCGTCATCAGTGACTGCGCTGATGCTGTTTTCTGCTCTGCTCGTCGAGGTCAGCAACTGCGCTGATCATTCTGCTGTTTTCTGCTCTTCTCATCGCCGTCGGCGACTGCGCTCGTCCTGCTGTTGTTTTCTGCTCTGATCGTCGGCCTCGGCGACTGCGCTGGTCCTGCTTCTGTTTTCTGCTCTGCTCGTTGGCTACTGCGCTGATCCTGCTGCTGTTTTCTGCTCTGCTCGTCGGCGACTGCGCTGATCCTGCTGCTGTTTTCTGCTCTGCTCGTAGGCGTCGGCGACTGCGCTGGTCCTGCTGCTGTTGTCTGCTCTGCTCATCGGCGACTGCGCTGTTCCTGCTGCTGTTTTCTGCTTTGCTCGTAGGCGTCGCCGACTGCGCTGGTCCTGCTGCTGTTTTCTGCTCTGCTCGTCGGCGACTGCGCTGGTCCTGCTGCTGTTTTCTGCTCTGCTCATCAGCTTCTGCGACTGCGCTGGTCCTGCTGCTGTTTTTTGCTCTGCTCGTCGGCGTCGGTGACTGCGCTGATCCTGCTGTTGTTATCTGCTCTGATCGTCGGCGTCGGCGACTGCGCTGGTCCTGCTGTTGTTTTCTGCTCTGCTCATCGGCGTCTGCTACTGCGCTGATCCTGCTGCTATTTTCTGCTCTGCTCATCGGCGTCAGCGACTGGGCTCATCCTGCTGCTGTTTTCTGCTCTGCTTGTCTGCGTCAGCGAATGCGCTGATCCTGCTGCTGTTTTCTGCTCTGCTCGTCGCCGTCAGTGCTGATCCTGCTGCTGTGTCCTGCTCTGCTCGTCGCCGTCGGCGACTGCGCTGGTCCTGCTGTTGTTTTCTTCTCTGCTCGTCGGCGTCTGCTCTGCTCGTCGGCGTCAGCGACTGCGCTGGTCCTGCTGCTGTTTTCTGCTCTGCTCGTCGGTGACTGCGCTGGTCCTGCTGCTGTTTTTTGCTCTGCTCGTCGGCATCGGCGACTGCGCTGATCCTGCTGCTGCTTTCTGCTCTGCTCGTCGGAGTCTGCGACTGCACTGGTCCTGCTGCTGTTTTCTGCTCTGCTCGTCGGCATCAGTGACTGCGCTGATGCTGTTTTCTGCTCTGCTCGTCGAGGTCAGCAACTGCGCTGATCATTCTGCTGTTTTCTGCTCTTCTCATCGCCGTCGGCGACTGCGCTCGTCCTGCTGTTGTTTTATGCTCTGATCGTCGGCGTCGGCGACTGCGCTGGTCCTGCTGCTGTTTTCTGCTCTGCTCGTTGGCTACTGCGTTGATCCTGCTGCTGTTTTCTGCTCTGCTCGTCTGCGTCAGCGAATGCGCTGATCCTGCTGCTGTTTCCTGCTCTGCTCGTCGCCGTCGGCGACTGCGCTGGTACTGCTGGTGTTTTCTGCACTGCTCATCGGCATCGGCGACTGCGCTGGTCCTTCTGTTGTTTTCGCCTCTGCTCGTCGGCGTCTGCGACTGCGCTGGTCCTGCTGCTGTTTTCTGCTCTGCTCGTCGGCGACTGTGCTGATCCTGCTGCTGTTTTCTGCCCTGCTCGTAGGCGTCGGCGACTGTGCTGGTCCTGCTGCTGTTTTCTGCACTGCTCATTGGCGTCGGCGACTGCGCTGATCCTGCTGCTGTTTTCTGCTCTGCTCGTCGGCGACTGCGCTGGACCAGCTGCTGTTTTCTGCACTGCTCATCGGCGTCGGCTACTGCGTTGATCCTGCTGCTGTTTTCTGCTCTGCTCGTTCGCGTCTGCGATTGCGCATCTCCTGCCGCTTTTTTCTGCTCTGCTCGTCGGCGTCAGCGACTGCGCTGATTCTGCTGCTGTTTTCTGCTCTGCTCGTCGGTGTCTGCGACTGCGCATCTCCCTCTGCTGTTTTCTGCTCTGCTCGTCGGTGTCTGCGACTGCGCATCTCCACCTGCTGTTTTTTGCTCTGCTCGTCGGCGTCGGCGACTGCGCTGATCCTGCTGCTGTTTTCTGCACAGCTCATCGGCGTTGGCGACTGCGTTGATCCTGCTGCTGTTTTCTGCTCTGCTCATTGAGGTCTGCGACTGCGCATCTCCTGCTGCTTTTTTCTGCTCTGCTCGTCAGCGACTGCGCTGATCCTGCTGCTGTTTTCTGCTCTGGTCGTAGGCGTCGGCGACTGCGCTGGTCCTGCTGCTGTTGTCTGCCTTGCTCATCGGCGACTGCGCTGTTCCTGCTGCTGTTTTCTGCTTTGCTCGTAGGCGTCGCCGACTGCGCTGGTCCTGCTGCTGTTTTCTGCTCTGCTCGTCGGCGACTGCGCTGGTCCTGCTGCTGTTTTCTGCTCTGCTCATCAGCGTCTGCGACTGCGCTGGTCCTGCTGCTGTTTTTTGCTCTGCTCGTCGGCGTCGGTGACTGCGCTGATCCTGCTGTTGTTATCTGCTCTGATCGTCGGCGTCGGCGACTGCGCTGGTCCTGCTGCTATTTTCTGCTCTGCTCATCGGCGTCAGCGACTGGGCTGATCCTGCTGCTGTTTTCTGCTCTGCTCGTCGCCGTCAGCGCTGATCCTGCTGCTGTTTCCTGCTCTGCTCGTCGCCGTCGGCGACTGCGCTGGTCCTGCTGTTGTTTTCTTCTCTGCTCGTCGGCGTCTGCTCTGCTCGTCGGCGTCAGCGACTGCGCTGGTCCTGCTGCTGTTTTCTGCTCTGCTCGTCGGTGACTGCGCTGGTCCTGCTGCTGTTTTTTGCTCTGCTCGTTGGCGTCGGCGACTGAGCTGATCCCGCTGCTGCTTTCTGCTCTGCTCGTCGGAGTCTGCGACTGCACTGGTCCTGCTGCTGTTTTCTGCTCTGCTCCTCGGCATCAGTGACTGCGCTGATGCTGTTTTCTGCTCTGCTCGTCGAGGTCAGCAACTGCGCTGATCCTGCTGCTGTTTTCTGCTCTTTTCATCGCCGTCGGCGACTGTGCTCGTCCTGCTGTTGTTTTCTGCTCTGATCGTCGGCGTCGAAGACTGCGCTGGTCCTGCTGCTGTTTTCTGCTCTGCTCGTTGGCTACTGCGCTGATCCTGCTGCTGTTTTCTGCTCTGCTCGTCTGCGTCAGCGAATGCGCTGATACTGCTGCTGTTTCCTGCTCTGCTCGTCGCCGTCGGCGACTGCGCTGGTCCTGCTGCTGTTTTCTTCTCTGCTCGTCGGCGTCTGCTCTGCTCGTCGGCGTCTGCAACTGCGCTGGGCCTGCTGCTGTTTTCTGCTCTGCTCGTCGGCGTCGGCTCTGCTCGTCGGCGTCTGCGACTGCGCTGGGCCAGCTGCTGTTTTCTGCTCTGCTCGTCGGCGACTGCGCTGGTACTGCTGGTGTTTTCTGCACTGCTCATCGGCGTCGGCGACTGCGCTGGTCCTGCTGTTGCTTTCGCCTCTGCTCGTCGGCGTCTGCGACTGCGCTGATCCTGCTGCTGTTTTCTGCTCTGCTCGTCGCCGTCAGCGCTGATCCGGCTGCTGTGTCCTGCTCTGCTCGTCGCCGTCGGCGACTGCGCTGGTCCTGCTGTTGTTTTCTTCTCTGCTCGTCGGCGTCTGCTCTGCTCGTCGGCGTCAGCGACTGCGCTGGTCCTGCTGCTGTTTTCTACTCTGCTCGTCGGTGACTGCGCTGGTCCTGCTGCTGTTTTTTGCTCTGCTCGTCGGCGTCGGCGACTGCGCTGATCCTGCTGCTGCTTTCTGCTCTGCTCGTCGGAGTCTGCGACTGCACTGGTCCTGCTGCTGTTTTCTGCTCTGCTCGTCGGCATCAGTGACTGCGCTGATGCTGTTTTCTGCTCTGCTCGTCGAGGTCAGCAACTGCGCTGATCATTCTGCTGTTTTCTGCTCTTCTCATCGCCGTCGGCGACTGCGCTCGTCCTGCTGTTGTTTTCTGCTCTGATCGTCGGCCTCGGCGACTGCGCTGGTCCTGCTTCTGTTTTCTGCTCTGCTCGTTGGCTACTGCGCTGATCCTGCTGCTGTTTTCTGCTCTGCTCGTCGGCGACTGCGCTGATCCTGCTGCTGTTTTCTGCTCTGCTCGTAGGCGTCGGCGACTGCGCTGGTCCTGCTGCTGTTGTCTGCTCTGCTCATCGGCGACTGCGCTGTTCCTGCTGCTGTTTTCTGCTTTGCTCGTAGGCGTCGCCGACTGCGCTGGTCCTGCTGCTGTTTTCTGCTCTGCTCGTCGGCGACTGCGCTGGTCCTGCTGCTGTTTTCTGCTCTGCTCATCAGCTTCTGCGACTGCGCTGGTCCTGCTGCTGTTTTTTGCTCTGCTCGTCGGCGTCGGTGACTGCGCTGATCCTGCTGTTGTTATCTGCTCTGATCGTCGGCGTCGGCGACTGCGCTGGTCCTGCTGTTGTTTTCTGCTCTGCTCATCGGCGTCTGCTACTGCGCTGATCCTGCTGCTATTTTCTGCTCTGCTCATCGGCGTCAGCGACTGGGCTGATCCTGCTGCTGTTTTCTGCTCTGCTTGTCTGCGTCAGCGAATGCGCTGATCCTGCTGCTGTTTTCTGCTCTGCTCGTCGCCGTCAGTGCTGATCCTGCTGCTGTGTCCTGCTCTGCTCGTCGCCGTCGGCGACTGCGCTGGTCCTGCTGTTGTTTTCTTCTCTGCTCGTCGGCGTCTGCTCTGCTCATCGGCGTCAGCGACTGCGCTGGTCCTGCTGCTGTTTTCTGCTCTGCTCGTCGGTGACTGCGCTGGTCCTGCTGCTGTTTTTTGCTCTGCTCGTCGGCATCGGCGACTGCGCTGATCCTGCTGCTGCTTTCTGCTCTGCTCGTCGGAGTCTGCGACTGCACTGGTCCTGCTGCTGTTTTCTGCTCTGCTCGTCGGCATCAGTGACTGCGCTGATGCTGTTTTCTGCTCTGCTCGTCGAGGTCAGCAACTGCGCTGATCATTCTGCTGTTTTCTGCTCTTCTCATCGCCGTCGGCGACTGCGCTCGTCCTGCTGTTGTTTTATGCTCTGATCGTCGGCGTCGGCGACTGCGCTGGTCCTGCTGCTGTTTTCTGCTCTGCTCGTTGGCTACTGCGTTGATCCTGCTGCTGTTTTCTGCTCTGCTCGTCTGCGTCAGCGAATGCGCTGATCCTGCTGCTGTTTCCTGCTCTGCTCGTCGCCGTCGGCGACTGCGCTGGTACTGCTGGTGTTTTCTGCACTGCTCATCGGCGTCGGCGACTGCGCTGGTCCTTCTGTTGTTTTCGCCTCTGCTCGTCGGCGTCTGCGACTGCGCTGGTCCTGCTGCTGTTTTCTGCTCTGCTCGTTGGCGACTGTGCTGATCCTGCTGCTGTTTTCTGCCCTGCTCGTAGGCGTCGGCGACTGTGCTGGTCCTGCTGCTGTTTTCTGCACTGCTCATTGGCGTCGGCGACTGCGCTGATCCTGCTGCTGTTTTCTGCTCTGCTCGTCGGCGACTGCGCTGGACCAGCTGCTGTTTTCTGCACTGCTCATCGGCGTCGGCTACTGCGTTGATCCTGCTGCTGTTTTCTGCTCTGCTCGTTCGCGTCTGCGATTGCGCATCTCCTGCCGCTTTTTTCTGCTCTGCTCGTCGGCGTCAGCGACTGCGCTGATTCTGCTGCTGTTTTCTGCTCTGCTCGTCGGTGTCTGCGACTGCGCATCTCCCTCTGCTGTTTTCTGCTCTGCTCGTCGGTGTCTGCGACTGCGCATCTCCACCTGCTGTTTTTTGCTCTGCTCGTCGGCGTCGGCGACTGCGCTGATCCTGCTGCTGTTTTCTGCACTGCTCATCGGCGTTGGCGACTGCATTGATCCTGCTGCTGTTTTCTGCTCTGCTCATTGAGGTCTGCGACTGCGCATCTCCTGCTGCTTTTTTCTGCTCTGCTCGTCAGCGTCAGCGACTGCGCTGATCCTGCTGCTGTTTTCTGCTCTGGTCGTAGGCGTCGGCGACTGCGCTGGTCCTGCTGCTGTTGTCTGCCTTGCTCATCGGAGACTGCGCTGGTCGTGCTGCTGTTTTCTGCTCTGCTCGTTGGCTACTGCGCTGATCCTGCTGCTGTTTTCTGCTCTGCTCGTCTGCGTCAGCGAATGCGCTGATCCTGCTGCTGTTTCCTGCTCTGCTCGTCGCCGTCGGCGACTGCGCTGGTACTGCTGGTGTTTTCTGCACTGCTCATCGGCGTCGGCGACTGCGCTGGTCCTTCTGTTGTTTTCGCCTCTGCTCGTCGGCGTCTGCGACTGCGCTGGTCCTGCTGCTGTTTTCTGCTCTGCTCGTCGGCGACTGTGCTGATCCTGCTGCTGTTTTCTGCCCTGCTCGTAGGCGTCGGCGACTGTGCTGGTCCTGCTGCTGTTTTCTGCACTGCTCATTGGCGTCGGCGACTGCGCTGGTCCTGCTGCTGTTTTCTGCTCTGCTCATCAGCTTCTGCGACTGCGCTGGTTCTGCTGCTGTTTTGTGCTCTGCTCGTCAGCGTCGGTGACTGCGCTGATCCTGCTGTTGTTATCTGCTCTGATCGTCGGCGTCTGCGACTGCGCTGGTCCTGCTGTTGTTTTCTGCTCTGCTCATCGGCGTCTGCTACTGCGCTGATCCTGCTGCTATTTTCTGCTCTGCTCATCGGCGTCAGCGACTGGGCTGATCCTGCTGCTGTTTTCTGCTCTGCTTGTCTGCGTCAGCGAATGCGCTGATCCTGCTGCTGTTTTCTGCTCTGCTCGTCGCCGTCAGCGCTGATCCTGCTGCTGTGTCCTGCTCTGCTCGTCGCCGTCGGGGACTGCGCTGGTCCTGCTGTTGTTTTCTTCTCTGCTCGTCGGCGTCTGCTCTGCTCGTCGGCGTCAGCGACTGCGCTGGTCCTGCTGCTGTTTTCTGCTCTGCTCGTCGGTGACTGCGATGGTCCTGCTGCTGTTTTTTGCTCTGCTCGTCGGCGTCGGCGACTGCGCTGATCCTGCTGCTGCTTTCTGCTCGGCTCGTCGGAGTCTGCGACTGCACTGGTCCTGCTGCTGTTTTCTGCTCTGCTCGTCGGCATCAGTGACTGCGCTGATGCTGTTTTCTGCTCTGCTCGTCGAGGTCAGCAACTGCGCTGATCATTCTGCTGTTTTCTGCTCTTCTCATCGCCGTCGGCGACTGCGCTCGTCCTGCTGTTGTTTTCTGCTCTGATCGTCGGCCTCGGCGACTGCGCTGGTCCTGCTTCTGTTTTCTGCTCTGCTCGTTGGCTACTGCGCTGATCCTGCTGCTGTTTTCTGCTCTGCTCGTCGGCGACTGCGCTGATCCTGCTGCTGTTTTCTGCTCTGCTCGTAGGCGTCGGCGACTGCGCTGGTCCTGCTGCTGTTGTCTGCTCTGCTCATCGGCGACTGCGCTGTTCCTGCTGCTGTTTTCTGCTTTGCTCGTAGGCGTCGCCGACTGCGCTGGTCCTGCTGCTGTTTTCTGCTCTGCTCGTCGGCGACTGCGCTGGTCCTGCTGCTGTTTTCTGCTCTGCTCATCAGCTTCTGCGACTGCGCTGGTCCTGCTGCTGTTTTTTGCTCTGCTCGTCGGCGTCGGTGACTGCGCTGATCCTGCTGTTGTTATCTGCTCTGATCGTCGGCGTCGGCGACTGCGCTGGTCCTGCTGTTGTTTTCTGCTCTGCTCATCGGCGTCTGCTACTGCGCTGATCCTGCTGCTATTTTCTGCTCTGCTCATCGGCGTCAGCGACTGGGCTGATCCTGCTGCTGTTTTCTGCTCTGCTTGTCTGCGTCAGCGAATGCGCTGATCCTGCTGCTGTTTTCTGCTCTGCTCGTCGCCGTCAGTGCTGATCCTGCTGCTGTGTTCTGCTCTGCTCGTCGCCGTCGGCGACTGCGCTGGTCCTGCTGTTGTTTTCTTCTCTGCTCGTCGGCGTCTGCTCTGCTCATCGGCGTCAGCGACTGCGCTGGTCCTGCTGCTGTTTTCTGCTCTGCTCGTCGGTGACTGCGCTGGTCCTGCTGCTGTTTTTTGCTCTGCTCGTCGGCATCGGCGACTGCGCTGATCCTGCTGCTGCTTTCTGCTCTGCTCGTCGGAGTCTGCGACTGCACTGGTCCTGCTGCTGTTTTCTGCTCTGCTCGTCGGCATCAGTGACTGCGCTGATGCTGTTTTCTGCTCTGCTCGTCGAGGTCAGCAACTGCGCTGATCATTCTGCTGTTTTCTGCTCTTCTCATCGCCGTCGGCGACTGCGCTCGTCCTGCTGTTGTTTTATGCTCTGATCGTCGGCGTCGGCGACTGCGCTGGTCCTGCTGCTGTTTTCTGCTCTGCTCGTTGGCTACTGCGTTGATCCTGCTGCTGTTTTCTGCTCTGCTCGTCTGCGTCAGCGAATGCGCTGATCCTGCTGCTGTTTCCTGCTCTGCTCGTCGCCGTCGGCGACTGCGCTGGTACTGCTGGTGTTTTCTGCACTGCTCATTGGCGTCGGCGACTGCGCTGGTCCTTCTGTTGTTTTCGCCTCTGCTCGTCGGCGTCTGCGACTGCGCTGGTCCTGCTGCTGTTTTCTGCTCTGCTCGTCGGCGACTGTGCTGATCCTGCTGCTGTTTTCTGCCCTGCTCGTAGGCGTCGGCGACTGTGCTGGTCCTGCTGCTGTTTTCTGCACTGCTCATTGGCGTCGGCGACTGCGCTGATCCTGCTGCTGTTTTCTGCTCTGCTCGTCGGCGACTGCGCTGGACCAGCTGCTGTTTTCTGCACTGCTCATCGGCGTCGGCTACTGCGTTGATCCTGCTGCTGTTTTCTGCTCTGCTCGTTCGCGTCTGCGATTGCGCATCTCCTGCCGCTTTTTTCTGCTCTGCTTGTCGGCGTCAGCGACTGCGCTGATTCTGCTGCTTTTTTCTGCTCTGCTTGTCGGTGTCTGCGACTGCGCATCTCCCTCTGCTGTTTTCTGCTCTGCTCGTCGGTGTCTGCGACTGCGCATCTCCACCTGCTGTTTTTTGCTCTGCTCGTCGGCGTCGGCGACTGCGCTGATCCTGCTGCTGTTTTCTGCACTGCTCATCGGCGTTGGCGACTGCGTTGATCCTGCTGCTGTTTTCTGCTCTGCTCATTGAGGTCTGCGACTGCGCATCTCCTGCTGCTTTTTTCTGCTCTGCTCGTCAGCGTCAGCGACTGCGCTGATCCTGCTGCTGTTTTCTGTTCTGGTCGTAGGCGTCGGCGAATGCGCTGGTCCTGCTGCTGTTTTCTGCCTTGCTCATCGGCGACTGCGCTGTTCCTGCTGCTGTTTTCTGCTTTGCTCGTAGGCGTCGCCGACTGCGCTGGTCCTGCTGCTGTTTTCTGCTCTGCTCGTCGGCGACTGCGCTGGTCCTGCTGCTGTTTTCTGCTCTGCTCATCAGCGTCTGCGACTGCGCTGGTCCTGCTGCTGTTTTTTGCTCTGCTCGTCGGCGTCGGTGACTGCGCTGATCCTGCTGTTGTTATCTGCTCTGATCGTCGGCGTCGGCGACTGCGCTGGTCCTGCTGCTATTTTCTGCTCTGCTCATCGGCGTCAGCGACTGGGCTGATCCTGCTGCTGTTTTCTGCTCTGCTCGTCTGCGTCAGCGAATGCGCTGATCCTGCTGCTGTTTTCTGCTCTGCTCGTCGCCGTCAACGCTGATCCTGCTGCTGTTTCCTGCTCTGCTCGTCGCCGTCGGCGACTGCGCTGGTCCTGCTGTTGTTTTCTTCTCTGCTCGTCGGCGTCTGCTCTGCTCGTCGGCGTCAGCGACTGCGCTGGTCCTGCTGCTGTTTTCTGCTCTGCTCGTCGGTGACTGCGCTGGTCCTGCTGCTGTTTTTTGCTCTGCTCGTTGGCGTCGGCGACTGAGCTGATCCTGCTGCTGCTTTCTGCTCTGCTCGTCGGAGTCTGCGACTGCACTGGTCCTGCTGCTGTTTTCTGCTCTGCTTCTCGGCATCAGTGACTGCGCTGATGCTGTTTTCTGCTCTGCTCGTCGAGGTCAGCAACTGCGCTGATCCTGCTGCTGTTTTCTGCTCTTTTCATCGCCGTCGGCGACTGCGCTCGTCCTGCTGTTGTTTTCTGCTCTGATCGTCGGCGTCGAAGACTGCGCTGGTCCTGCTGCTGTTTTCTGCTCTGCTCGTTGGCTACTGCGCTGATCCTGCTGCTGTTTTCTGCTCTGCTCGTCTGCGTCAGCGAATGCGCTGATACTGCTGCTGTTTCCTGCTCTGCTCGTCGCCGTCGGCGACTGCGCTGGTCCTGCTGCTGTTTTCTTCTCTGCTCGTCGGCGTCTGCTCTGCTCGTCGGCGTCTGCAACTGCGCTGGGCCTGCTGCTGTTTTCTGCTCTGCTCGTCGGCGTCGGCTCTGCTCGTCGGCGTCTGCGACTGCGCTGGGCCTGCTGCTGTTTTCTGCTCTGCTCGTCGGCGACTGCGCTGGTACTGCTGGTGTTTTCTGCACTGCTCATCGGCGTCGGCGACTGCGCTGGTCCTGCTGTTGCTTTCGCCTCTGCTCGTCGGCGTCTGCGACTGCGCTGGTCCTGCTGCTGTTTTCTGCTCTGCTCGTCGGCGACTGTGCTGATCCTGCTGCTGTTTTCTGCCCTGCTCGTAGGCGTCGGCGACTGTGCTGGTCCTGCTGCTGTTTTCTGCACTTCTCATGGGCGTCGGCGACTGCGCTGATCCTGCTGCTGTTTTCTGCTCTGCTCGTCGGCGACTGCGCTGGACCTGCTGCTGTTTTCTGCACTGCTCAACGGCGTCGGCTACTGCGTTGATCCTGCTGCTGTTTTCTGCTCTGCTCGTTCGCGTCTGCGACTGCGCATCTCCTGCCGCTTTTTTCTGCTCTGCTCGTCGGCGTCAGCGACTGCGCTGATCCTGCTGCTGTTTTCTGCTCTGCTCGTCGGCGTCTGCGACAGCGCATCTCCCTCTGCTTTTTTTTTTCTCTGCTCGTAGGCGTCGGCGACTGCGCTGGTCCTGCTGCTGTTTTCTGCACTGCTTATCGGCGTCGGCGACTGCGCTGATCCTGCTGCTGTTTTCTGCTTTGCTAGTAGGCGTCGCCGACTGCGCTGGTCCTGCTGCTGTTTTCTGCTCTGCTCGTCGGCGACTGCGCTGGTCCTGCTGCTGTTTTCTGCACTGCTCATCAGCGTCGGCGACTGTGTTGATCCTGCTGCTGTTTTCTGCTCTGCTCGTTGGCGTCTGCGACTGCGCATCTCCTGCTGCTTTTTTCTGCTCTGCTCGTCGGCGTCAGCGACTGCGCTGATCCTGCTGCTGTTTTCTGCTCTGCTCGTTGGTGTCAGCGACTACGCTGATCCTGCTGCTGTTTTCTGCTCTGCTCGTCGGCGTCTGCGACTGCGCTGTTCCTGCTGCTTTTTTTGCTCTGCTCGTCGGCGTCGGCGACTGCGCTGATCCTGCTGCTTTCTGCTCTGTTCGTGGGCATCTGCGACTGCGCTGATCCTGCTGCTGTTTTCTGCTCAGCTCGTCGGCGTCGGCGACTGCTCTGGTCCTGCTGCTGTTTTCTTCTCTGCTCGTCGGCGTCGGCGACTGCGCTGGTCCTGCTGCTGTTTTCTGCTCTGCTCGTCGGCATCAGCGACTGCGCTGATGCTGTTTTCTGCTCTTCTCGTCGAGGTCAGCAACTGCACTGATCCTGCTGCTGTTTTCTGCTCTGCTCGTCGCCGCCGGAGACTGCACTCGTCCTGCTGTTGTTTTCTGCTCTGATCGTCGGCGTCGGCGACTGCGCTGGTCTTGCTGCTGTTTTCTGCTCTGCTCATCGGCGTCTGCTACTGCGCTGATCCTACTGCTATTTTCTGCTCTGCTCATCGGCGTCAGCGACTGGGCTTATCCTGCTGCTGTTTTCTGCCCTGCTCGTCTGCGTCAGCGAATGCGCTGATCCTGCTGCTGTTTTCGGCTCTGCTCGTCGCCGTCAGCGCTGATCCTGCTGCTGTTCCCTGCTCTGCTCGTCGCCGTCGGCGACTGCGCTGGTCCTGCTGTTGTTTTCTTCTCTGCTCGTCGGCGTCTGCTCTGCTCATCGGTGTCTGCGACTGCGCTGGTCCTGCTGCTGTTTTCTGCTCTGCTCGTCGGTGACTGCGCTGATCCTGCTGCTGTTTTCTGCACTGCTAATTGGCGTCGGCGACTGCGCTGATCCCTCTGCTGTTTTCTGCTCTGCTCGTCGGCGTCGGTGACTGCACTGACCCTGCAGCTGTTTTCTGCTCTGCTTGTCGGCGTCGGCTACTGCGCTATTCCTGCTGCTATTTTCTGCTCTGCTCATCGGCGTCAGCGACTGGGATGATCCTGCTGCTGTTTTCTGCTCTGCTCGTCTGCGTCAGCGAATGCGCTGATCCTGCTGCTGTTTTCTGCTCTGCTCGTCGCCGTCAGCGCTGATCCTGCTGCTGTTTCCTGCTCTGCTCGTCGCCATCGGCGACTGCGCTGGTCCTGCTGTTGTTTTCTTCTCTGCTCGTCGGCGTCTGCTCTGCTCGTCGGCGTCAGCGACTGCGCTGGTCCTGCTGCTGTTTTCTGCTCTGCTCGTCGGTGACTGCGCTGGTCCTGCTGCTGTTTTTTGCTCTGCTCGTTGGCGTCGGCGACTGAGCTGATCCTGCTGCTGCTTTCTGCTCTGCTCGTCGGAGTCTGCGACTGCACTGGTCCTGCTGCTGTTTTCTGCTCTGCTCCTCGGCATCAGTGACTGCGCTGATGCTGTTTTCTGCTCTGCTCGTCGAGGTCAGCAACTGCGCTGATCCTGCTGCTGTTTTCTGCTCTTTTCATCGCCGTCGGCGACTGCGCTCGTCCTGCTGTTGTTTTCTGCTCTGATCGTCGGCGTCGAAGACTGCGCTGGTCCTGCTGCTGTTTTCTGCTCTGCTCGTTGGCTACTGCGCTGATCCTGCTGCTGTTTTCTGCTCTGCTCGTCTGCGTCAGCGAATGCGCTGATACTGCTGCTGTTTCCTGCTCTGCTCGTCGCCGTCGGCGACTGCGCTGGTCCTGCTGCTGTTTTCTTCTCTGCTCGTCGGCGTCTGCTCTGCTCGTCGGCGTCTGCAACTGCGCTGGGCCTGCTGCTGTTTTCTGCTCTGCTCGTCGCGTCGGCTCTGCTCGTCGGCGTCTGCGACTGCGCTGGGCCTGCTGCTGTTTTCTGCTCTGCTCGTCGGCGACTGCGCTGGTACTGCTGGTGTTTTCTGCACTGCTCATCGGCGTCGGCGACTGCGCTGGTCCTGCTGTTGCTTTCGCCTCTGCTCGTCGGCGTCTGCGACTGCGCTGGTCCTGCTGCTGTTTTCTGCTCTGCTCGTCGGCGACTGTGCTGATCCTGCTGCTGTTTTCTGCCCTGCTCGTAGGCGTCGGCGACTGTGCTGGTCCTGCTGCTGTTTTCTGCACTTCTCATGGGCGTCGGCGACTGCGCTGATCCTGCTGCTGTTTTCTGCTCTGCTCGTCGGCGACTGCGCTGGACCTGCTGCTGTTTTCTGCACTGCTCAACGGCGTCGGCTACTGCGTTGATCCTGCTGCTGTTTTCTGCTCTGCTCGTTCGCGTCTGCGACTGCGCATCTCCTGCCGCTTTTTTCTGCTCTGCTCGTCGGCGTCAGCGACTGCGCTGATCCTGCTGCTGTTTTCTGCTCTGCTCGTCGGCGTCTGCGACAGCGCATCTCCCTCTGCTGTTTTTTGCTCTGCTCGTAGGCGTCGGCGACTGCGCTGGTCCTGCTGCTGTTTTCTGCACTGCTTATCGGCGTCGGCGACTGCGCTGATCCTGCTGCTGTTTTCTGCTTTGCTAGTAGGCGTCGCCGACTGCGCTGGTCCTGCTGCTGTTTTCTGCTCTGCTCGTCGGCAACTGCGCTGGTCCTGCTGCTGTTTTCTGCACTGCTCATCAGCGTCGGCGACTGTGTTGATCCTGCTGCTGTTTTCTGCTCTGCTCGTTGGCGTCTGCGACTGCGCATCTCCTGCTGATTTTTTCTGCTCTGCTCGTCGGCGTCAGCGACTGCGCTGATCCTGCTGCTGTTTTCTGCTCTGCTCGTTGGTGTCAGCGACTACGCTGATCCTGCTGCTGTTTTCTGCTCTGCTCGTCGGCGTCTGCGACTGCGCTGTTCCTGCTGCTTTTTTTGCTCTGCTCGTCGGCGTCGGCGACTGCGCTGATCCTGCTGCTTTCTGCTCTGTTCGTGGGCATCTGCGACTGCGCTGATCCTGCTGCTGTTTTCTGCTCAGCTCGTCGGCGTCGGCGACTGCTCTGGTCCTGCTGCTGTTTTCTTCTCTGCTCGTCGGCGTCGGCGACTGCGCTGGTCCTGCTGCTGTTTTCTGCTCTGCTCGTCGGCATCAGCGACTGCGCTGATGCTGTTTTCTGCTCTTCTCGTCGAGGTCAGCAACTGCACTGATCCTGCTGCTGTTTTCTGCTCTGCTCGTCGCCGCCGGCGACTGCACTCGTCCTGCTGTTGTTTTCTGCTCTGATCGTCGGCGTCGGCGACTGCGCTGGTCTTGCTGCTGTTTTCTGCTCTGCTCATCGGCGTCTGCTACTGCGCTGATCCTACTGCTATTTTCTGCTCTGCTCATCGGCGTCAGCGACTGGGCTGATCCTGCTGCTGTTTTCTGCCCTGCTCGTCTGCGTCAGCGAATGCGCTGATCCTGCTGCTGTTTTCGGCTCTGCTCGTCGCCGTCAGCGCTGATCCTGCTGCTGTTCCCTGCTCTGCTCGTCGCCGTCGGCGACTGCGCTGGTCCTGCTGTTGTTTTCTTCTCTGCTCGTCGGCGTCTGCTCTGCTCGTCGGCGTCAGCGACTGCGCTGATCCTGCTGCTGTTTTCTGCTCTGCTCGTTGGTGTCAGCGACTACGCTGATCCTGCTGCTGTTTTCTGCTCTGCTCGTCGGCGTCTGCGACTGCGCTGTTCCTGCTGCTTTTTTTGCTCTGCTCGTCGGCGTCGGCGACTGCGCTGATCCTGCTGCTTTCTGCTCTGTTCGTGGGCATCTGCGACTGCGCTGATCCTGCTGCTGTTTTCTGCTCAGCTCGTCGGCGTCGGCGACTGCTCTGGTCCTGCTGCTGTTTTCTTCTCTGCTCGTCGGCGTCGGCGACTGCGCTGGTCCTGCTGCTGTTTTCTGCTCTGCTCGTCGGCATCAGCGACTGCGCTGATGCTGTTTTCTGCTCTTCTCGTCGAGGTCAGCAACTGCACTGATCCTGCTGCTGTTTTCTGCTCTGCTCGTCGCCGCCGGCGACTGCACTCGTCCTGCTGTTGTTTTCTGCTCTGATCGTCGGCGTCGGCGACTGCGCTGGTCTTGCTGCTGTTTTCTGCTCTGCTCATCGGCGTCTGCTACTGCGCTGATCCTACTGCTATTTTCTGCTCTGCTCATCGGCGTCAGCGACTGGGCTGATCCTGCTGCTGTTTTCTGCCCTGCTCGTCTGCGTCAGCGAATGCGCTGATCCTGCTGCTGTTTTCGGCTCTGCTCGTCGCCGTCAGCGCTGATCCTGCTGCTGTTCCCTGCTCTGCTCGTCGCCGTCGGCGACTGCGCTGGTCCTGCTGTTGTTTTCTTCTCTGCTCGTCGGCGTCTGCTCTGCTCATCGGTGTCTGCGACTGCGCTGGTCCTGCTGCTGTTTTCTGCTCTGCTCGTCGGTGACTGCGCTGATCCTGCTGCTGTTTTCTGCACTGCTAATTGGCGTCGGCGACTGCGCTGATCCTGCTGCTGTTTTCTGCTCTGCTCGTCGGCGTCGGTGACTGCACTGACCCTGCAGCTGTTTTCTGCTCTGCTTGTCGGCGTCGGCTACTGCGCTATTCCTGCTGCTATTTTCTGCTCTGCTCATCGGCGTCAGCGACTGGGATGATCCTGCTGCTGTTTTCTGCTCTGCTCGTCTGCGTCAGCGAATGCGCTGATCCTGCTGCTGTTTTCTGCTCTGCTCGTCGCCGTCGGTGCCTGCGCTGGTCCTAATGTTGTTTTCTTCTCTGCTCGTCAGCGTCTGCTCTGCTCGTCGGCGTCTGCGACTGCGCTGGTCCTGCTGCTGTTTTCTGCTCTGCTCGTCGGCGACTGCGCAGGTCCTGCTGATGTTTTCTGCTCTGCTCGTCGGCGACTGCGCTGGTCCTGCTGCTGTTTTCTTCTCTGCTCGTTGGCGTCGGCGACTGAGCTGATCCTGCTGCTGCTTTCTGCTCTGCTCGTCGGAGTCTGCGACTGCACTGGTCCTGCTGCTGTTTTCTGCTCTGCTCCTCGGCATCAGTGACTGCGCTGATGCTGTTTTCTGCTCTGCTCGTCGAGGTCAGCAACTGCGCTGATCCTGCTGCTGTTTTCTGCTCTTTTCATCGCCGTCGGCGACTGCGCTCGTCCTGCTGTTGTTTTCTGCTCTGATCGTCGGCGTCGAAGACTGCGCTGGTCCTGCTGCTGTTTTCTGCTCTGCTCGTTGGCTACTGCGCTGATCCTGCTGCTGTTTTCTGCTCTGCTCGTCTGCGTCAGCGAATGCGCTGATACTGCTGCTGTTTCCTGCTCTGCTCGTCGCCGTCGGCGACTGCGCTGGTCCTGCTGCTGTTTTCTTCTCTGCTCGTCGGCGTCTGCTCTGCTCGTCGGCGTCTGCAACTGCGCTGGGCCTGCTGCTGTTTTCTGCTCTGCTCGTCGGCGTCGGCTCTGCTCGTCGGCGTCTGCGACTGCGCTGGGCCTGCTGCTGTTTTCTGCTCTGCTCGTCGGCGACTGCGCTGGTACTGCTGGTGTTTTCTGCACTGCTCATCGGCGTCGGCGACTGCGCTGGTCCTGCTGTTGCTTTCGCCTCTGCTCGTCGGCGTCTGCGACTGCGCTGGTCCTGCTGCTGTTTTCTGCTCTGCTCGTCGGCGACTGTGCTGATCCTGCTGCTGTTTTCTGCCCTGCTCGTAGGCGTCGGCGACTGTGCTGGTCCTGCTGCTGTTTTCTGCACTTCTCATGGGCGTCGGCGACTGCGCTGATCCTGCTGCTGTTTTCTGCTCTGCTCGTCGGCGACTGCGCTGGACCTGCTGCTGTTTTCTGCACTGCTCAACGGCGTCGGCTACTGCGTTGATCCTGCTGCTGTTTTCTGCTCTGCTCGTTCGCGTCTGCGACTGCGCATCTCCTGCCGCTTTTTTCTGCTCTGCTCGTCGGCGTCAGCGACTGCGCTGATCCTGCTGCTGTTTTCTGCTCTGCTCGTCGGCGTCTGCGACAGCGCATCTCCCTCTGCTGTTTTTTGCTCTGCTCGTAGGCGTCGGCGACTGCGCTGGTCCTGCTGCTGTTTTCTGCACTGCTCATCGGCGTCGGCGACTGCGCTGATCCTGCTGCTGTTTTCTGCTTTGCTAGTAGGCGTCGCCGACTGCGCTGGTCCTGCTGCTGTTTTCTGCTCTGCTCGTCGGCGACTGCGCTGGTCCTGCTGCTGTTTTCTGCACTGCTCATCAGCGTCGGCGACTGTGTTGATCCTGCTGCTGTTTTCTGCTCTGCTCGTTGGCGTCTGCGACTGCGCATCTCCTGCTGCTTTTTTCTGCTCTGCTCGTCGGCGTCAGCGACTGCGCTGATCCTGCTGCTGTTTTCTGCTCTGCTTGTTGGTGTCAGCGACTACGCTGATCCTGCTGCTGTTTTCTGCTCTGCTCGTCGGCGTCTGCGACTGCGCTGTTCCTGCTGCTTTTTTTGCTCTGCTCGTCGGCGTCGGCGACTGCGCTGATCCTGCTGCTTTCTGCTCTGTTCGTGGGCATCTGCGACTGCGCTGATCCTGCTGCTGTTTTCTGCTCAGCTCGTCGGCGTCGGCGACTGCTCTGGTCCTGCTGCTGTTTTCTTCTCTGCTCGTCGGCGTCGGCGACTGCGCTGGTCCTGCTGCTGTTTTCTGCTCTGCTCGTCGGCATCAGCGACTGCGCTGATGCTGTTTTCTGCTCTTCTCGTCGAGGTCAGCAACTGCGCTGATCCTGCTGCTGTTTTCTGCTCTGCTCGTCGCCGCCGGCGACTGCACTCGTCCTGCTGTTGTTTTCTGCTCTGATCGTCGGCGTCGGCGACTGCGCTGGTCTTGCTGCTGTTTTCTGCTCTGCTCATCGGCGTCTGCTATTGCGCTGATCCTACTGCTATTTTCTGCTCTGCTCATCGGCGTCAGCGACTGGGCTGATCCTGCTGCTGTTTTCTGCCCTGCTCGTCTGCGTCAGCGAATGCGCTGATCCTGCTGCTGTTTTCGGCTCTGCTCGTCGCCGTTAGCGCTGATCCTGCTGCTGTTCCCTGCTCTGCTCGTCGCCGTCGGCGACTGCGCTGGTCCTGCTGTTGTTTTCTTCTCTGCTCGTCGGCGTCTGCTCTGCTCATCGGTGTCTGCGACTGCGCTGGTCCTGCTGCTGTTTTCTGCTCTGCTCGTCGGTGACTGCGCTGATCCTGCTGCTGTTTTCTGCACTGCTAATTGGCGTCGGCGACTGCGCTGATCCTGCTGCTGTTTTCTGCTCTGCTCGTCGGCGTCGGTGACTGCACTGACCCTGCAGCTGTTTTCTGCTCTGCTTGTCGGCGTCGGCTACTATGCTATTCCTGCTGCTATTTTCTGCTCTGCTCATCGGCGTCAGCGACTGGGATGATCCTGCTGCTGTTTTCTGCTCTGCTCGTCTGCGTCAGCGAATGCGCTGATCCTGCTGCTGTTTTCTGCTCTGCTCGTCGCCGTCGGTGCCTGCGCTGGTCCTAATGTTGTTTTCTTCTCTGCTCGTCAGCGTCTGCTCTGCTCGTCGGCGTCTGCGACTGCGCTGGTAATGCTGCTGTTTTCTGCTCTGCTCGTCGGCGACTGCGCAGGTCCTGCTGATGTTTTCTGCTCTGCTCGTCGGCGACTGCGCTGGTCCTGCTGCTGTTTTCTTCTCTGCTCGTCGGAGTCTGCTCTGCTCGTCAGCGTCTGCGACTGCCCTGGGCCTGCTGCTGTTTTCTGCTCTGCTCGTCGGCGACTGCGCTGGTCCTGCTGGTGTTTTCTGCACTGCTCATCGGCGTCGGCGACTGCGCTGGTCCTGCTGTTGTTTTCGCCTCTGCTCGTCGGCTTCTGCGACTGCGCATCTCCTGCTGCTGTATTTTGCTCTTCTCGTCGGCGTTGGCGACTACGCTGATCCTGCTGCTGTTTTCTGCTCTGCTTATTGGCGTCAGCGACTGGGCTGATCCTGCTGCTGTTTTCTGCTCTGCTCGTCTGCGTCAGCGAATGCGCTGATCCTGCTGCTGTTTTCTGCACTGCTCATCGGCGTCAGCGACTGCGTTGATCCTGCTGCTGTTTTCTGCTCTGCTCGTTGGCGTCTGCGACTGCGCATCTCCTGCCGATTTTTTGGCTCTGCTCGTCGGCATCAGCGACTGGGCTGGTCCTGCTGTTGTTTTAAACTCTAATCGCCGGCGTCGGCGACTGCGCTGGTCCTGCTGCTGTTTTCTTCTCTGCTCGTCGGCGTCTGCTCTGCTCGTCGGCGTCTGCGCTGGTCCTGCTGCTGTTTTCTGCTCTGCTCGTCGGCGACTGCTCTGGTCCTGCAGTTGTTTTCGCCTCTGCTCATCGGCGTCTGCGACTGCGCTGGTCTTGCTGCTGTTTTCTGCTCTGCTCATTGGCGTCTGCGACTGTGCATCTCTTGCTGCTTTTTTCTGCTCTGCTCGTTGGCGTCAGCGACTGCGCTGAACCTAATGCTGTTTTCTGCTCTGATCGTCTGCGACTGCGCATCTCCTGCTGCTGTTTTTTGCTCTGCTCGTCTGCCTCAGCGACTGCGCTGATCCTGCTGCTGTTTTCTCCTCAGCTTGTCGGCGTCTGCGACTGCACTGGTGCTGCTGCTGTTTTCTGCTCTGCTCGTCGGTGACTGCGCTGATCCTGCTGTTGTTTTCTGCTCTGCTCGTAGGCGTCGGCGACTGCGCTGGTCCTGCTGCTGTTTTCTGCACTGCTCATCGGCGTCGGCGACTGCGCTGATCCTGCTGCTGTTTTCTGCTTTGCTAGTAGGCGTCGCCGACTGCGCTGGTCCTGCTCCTGTTTTCTGCTCTGCTCGTCGGCGACTGCGCTGGTCCTGCTGCTGTTTTCTGCACTGCTCATCAGCGTCGGCGACTGTGTTGATCCTGCTGCTGTTTTCTGCTCTGCTCGTTGGCGTCTGCGACTGCGCGTCTCCTGCTGCTTTTTTCTGCTCTGCTCGTCGGCGTCAGCGACTGCGCTGATCCTGCTGCTGTTTTCTGCTCTGCTCATTGGTGTCAGCGACTACGCTGATCCTGCTGCTGTTTTCTGCTCTGCTCGTCGGCGTCTGCGACTGAGCTGTTCCTGCTGCTTTTTTTGCTCTGCTCGTCGGCGTCGGCGACTGCGCTGATCCTGCTGCTTTCTGCTCTGTTCGTGGGCATCTGCGACTGCGCTGATCCTGCTGCTGTTTTCTGCTCAGCTCGTCGGCGTCGGCGACTGCGCTGGTCCTGCTGCTGTTTTCTGCTCTGCTCGTCGGCATCAGCGACTGCGCTGATGCTGTTTTCTGCTCTTCTCGTCGAGGTCAGCAACTGCGCTGATCCTGCTGCTGTTTTCTGCTCTGCTCGTCGCCGCCGGCGACTGCGCTCGTCCTGCTGTTGTTTTCTGCTCTGATCGTCGGCGTCGGCGACTGCGCTGGTCTTGCTGCTGTTTTCTGCTCTGCTCATCGGCGTCTGCTACTGCGCTGATCCTGCTGCTATTTTCTGCTCTGCTCATCGGCGTCAGCGACTGGGCTGATCCTGCTGCTGTTTTCGGCTCTGCTCGTCGCCGTCAGCGCTGATCCTGCTGCTGTTCCCTGCTCTGCTCGTCGCCGTCGGCGAAAGCGCTGGTCCTGCTGTTGTTTTCTTCTCTGCTCGTCGGCGTCTGCTCTGCTCATCGGTGTCTGCGACTGCGCTGGTCCTGCTGCTGTTTTCTGCTCTGCTCGTCGGTGACTGCGCTGATCCTGCTGCTGTTTTCTGCACTGCTAATTGGCGTCGGCGACTGCGCTGATCCTGCTGCTGTTTTCTGATCTGCTCGTCGGCGTCGGTGACTGCACTGACCCTGCAGCTGTTTTCTGCTCTGCTTGTCGGCGTCGGCTACTGCGCTGTTCCTGCTGCTATTTTCTGCTCTGCTCATCGGCGTCAGCGACTGGGATGATCCTGCTGCTGTTTTCTGCTCTGCTCGTCTGCGTCAGCGAATGCGCTGATCCTGCTGCTGTTTTCTGCTCTGCTCGTCGCCGTCGGCGCCTGCACTGGTCCTAATGTTGTTTTCTTCTCTGCTCGTCAGCGTCTGCTCTGCTCGTCGGCGTCTGCGACTGCGCTGGTCCTGCTGCTGTTTTCTGCTCTGCTCGTCGGCGACTGCGCAGGTCCTGCTGATGTTTTCTGCTCTGCTCGTCGGCGACTGCGCTGGTCCTGCTGCTGTTTTCTTCTCTGCTCGTCGGCGTCTGCTCTGCTCGTCGGCGTCTGCTACTGCGCTGGGCCTGCTGCTGTTTTCTGCTCTGCTCGTCGGCGACTGCGCTGGTCCTGCTGGTGTTTTCTGCACTGCTCGTTGGCGTCAGCGACTGCGCTGAACCTAATGCTGTTTTCTGCTCTGATCGTCTGCGACTGCGCATCTCCTGCTGCTGTTTTTTGCTCTGCTCGTCTGCGTCAGCGACTGCGCTGATCCTGCTGCTGTTTTCTCCTCAGCTTGTCGGCGTCTGCGACTGCACTGGTGCTGCTGCTGTTTTCTGCTCTGCTCGTCGGTGACTGCGCTGATCCTGCTGTTGTTTTCTGCTCTGCTCGCAGGCGTCGGCGACTGCGCTGGTCCTGCTGCTGTTTTCTGCACTGCTCATCGGCGTCGGCGACTGCGCTGATCCTGCTGCTGTTTTCTGCTTTGCTAGTAGGCGTCGCCGACTGCGCTGGTCCTGCTGCTGTTTTCTGCTCTGCTCATCGGCGACTGCGCTGGTCCTGCTGCTGTTTTCTGCACTGCTCATCAGCGTCGGCGACTGTGTTGATCCTGCTGCTGTTTTCTGCTCTGCTCGTTGGCGTCTGCGACTGCGCATCTCCTGCTGCTTTTTTCTGCTCTGCTCGTCGGCGTCAGCGACTGCGCTGATCCTGCTGCTGTTTTCTGCTCTGCTCATTGGTGTCAGCGACTACGCTGATCCTGCTGCTGTTTTCTGCTCTGCTCGTCGGCGTCTGCGACTGCGCTGTTCCTGCTGCTTTTTTTGCTCTGCTCGTCGGCGTCGGCGACTGCGCTGATCCTGCTGCTTTCTGCTCTGTTCGTTGGCATCTGCGACTGCGCTGATCCTGCTGCTGTTTTCTGCTCAGCTCGTCGGCGTCGGCGACTGCTCTGGTCCTGCTGCTGTTTTCTTCTCTGCTCGTCGGCGTCGGCGACTGCGCTGGTCCTGCTGCTGTTTTCTGCTCTGCTCGTCGGCATCAGCGACTGCGCTGATGCTGTTTTCTGCTCTTCTCGTCGAGGTCAGCAACTGCGCTGATCCTGCTGCTGTTTTCTGCTCTGCTCGTCGCCGCCGGCGACTGCGCTCGTCCTGCTGTTGTTTTCTGCTCTGATCGTCGGCGTCGGCGACTGCGCTGGTCTTGCTGCTGTTTTCTGCTCTGCTCATCGGCGTCTGCTACTGCGCTGATCCTGCTGCTAGTTTCTGCTCTGCTCATCGGCGTCAGCTTCTGGGCTGATCCTGCTGCTGTTTTCTGCCCTGCTCGTCTGCGTCAGCAAATGCGCTGATCCTGCTGCTGTTTTCGGCTCTGCTCGTCGCCGTCAGCGCTGATCCTGCTGCTGTTCCCTGCTCTGCTCGTCGCGGTCGGCGAAAGCGCTGGTCCTGCTGTTGTTTTCTTCTCTGCTCGTCGGCGTCTGCTCTGCTCATCGGTGTCTGCGACTGCGCTGGTCCTGCTGCTGTTTTCTGCTCTGCTCGTCGGTGACTGCGCTGATCCTGCTGCTGTTTTCTGCACTGCTAATTGGCGTCGGCGACTGCGCTGATCCTGCTGCTGTTTTCTGCTCTGCTCGTCGGCGTCGGTGACTGCACTGACCCTGCAGCTGTTTTCTGCTCTGCTTGTCGGCGTCGGCTACTGCGCTGTTCCTGCTGCTATTCTCTGCTCTGCTCATCGGCGTCAGCGACTGGGATGATCCTGCTGCTGTTTTCTGCTCTGCTCGTCTGCGTCAGCGAATGCGCTGATCCTGCTGCTGTTTTCTGCTCTGCTCGTCGCCGTCGGCGCCTGCGCTGGTCCTAATGTTGTTTTCTTCTCTGCTCGTCAGCGTCTGCTCTGCTCGTCGGCGTCTGCGACTGCGCTGGTCCTGCTGCTGTTTTCTGCTCTGCTCGTCGGCGACTGCGCAGGTCCTGCTGATGTTTTCTGCTCTGCTCGTCGGCGACTGCGCTGGTCCTGCTGCTGTTTTCTTCTCTGCTCGTCGGCGTCTGCTCTGCTCGTCGGCGTCTGCGACTGCGCTGGGCCTGCTGCTGTTTTCTGCTCTGCTCGTTGGCGACTGCGCTGGTCCTGCTGGTGTTTTCTGCACTGCTCGTTGGCGTCAGCGACTGCGCTGAACCTAATGCTGTTTTCTGCTCTGATCGTCTGCGACTGCGCATCTTCTGCTGCTGTTTTTTGCTCTGCTCGTCTGCGTCAGCGACTGCGCTGATCCTGCTGCTGTTTTCTCCTCAGCTTGTCGGCGTCTGCGACTGCACTGGTGCTGCTGCTGTTTTCTGCTCTGCTCGTCGGTGACTGCGCTGATCCTGCTGTTGTTTTCTGCTCTGCTCGCAGGCGTCAGCGACTGCGCTGGTCCTGCTGCTGTTTTCTGCACTGCTCATCGGCGTCGGCGACTGCGCTGATCCTGCTGCTGTTTTCTGCTTTGCTAGTAGGCGTCGCCGACTGCGCTGGTCCTGCTGCTGTTTTCTGCTCTGCTCATCGGCGACTGCGCTGGTCCTGCTGCTGTTTTCTGCACTGCTCATCAGCGTCGGCGACTGTGTTGATCCTGCTGCTGTTTTCTGCTCTGCTCGTTGGCGTCTGCGACTGCGCATCTCCTGCTGCTTTTTTCTGCTCTGCTCGTCGGCGTCAGCGACTGCGCTGATCCTGCTGCTGTTTTCTGCTCTGCTCATTGGTGTCAGCGACTACGCTGATCCTGCTGCTGTTTTCTGCTCTGCTCGTCGGCGTCTGCGACTGCGCTGTTCCTGCTGCTTTTTTTGCTCTGCTCGTCGGCGTCGGCGACTGCGCTGATCCTGCTGCTTTCTGCTCTGTTCGTGGGCATCTGCGACTGCGCTGATCCTGCTGCTGTTTTCTGCTCAGCTCGTCGGCGTCGGCGACTGCTCTGGTCCTGCTGCTGTTTTCTTCTCTGCTCGTCGGCGTCGGCGACTGCGCTGGTCCTGCTGCTGTTTTCTGCTCTGCTCGTCGGCATCAGCGACTGCGCTGATGCTGTTTTCTGCTCTTCTCGTCGAGGTCAGCAACTGCGCTGATCCTGCTGCTGTTTTCTGCTCTGCTCGTCGCCGCCGGCGACTGCGCTCGTCCTGCTGTTGTTTTCTGCTCTGATCGTCGGCGTCGGCGACTGCGCTGGTCTTGCTGCTGTTTTCTGCTCTGCTCATCGGCGTCTGCTACTGCGCTGATCCTGCTGCTATATTCTGCTCTGCTCATCGGCGTCAGCGACTGGGCTGATCCTGCTGCTGTTTTCTGCCCTGCTCGTCTGCGTCAGCAAATGCGCTGATCCTGCTGCTGTTTTCGGCTCTGCTCGTCGCCGTCAGCGCTGATCCTGCTGCTGTTCCCTGCTCTGCTCGTCGCCGTCGGCGACTGCGCTGGTCCTGCTGTTGTTTTCTTCTCTGCTCGTCGGCGTCTGCTCTGCTCATCGGTGTCTGCGACTGCGCTGGTCCTGCTGCTGTTTTCTGCTCTGCTCGTCGGTGACTGCGCTGATCCTGCTGCTGTTTTCTGCACTGCTAATTGGCGTCGGCGACTGCGCTGATCCTGCTGCTGTTTTCTGCTCTGCTCGTCGGCGTCGGTGACTGCACTGACCCTGCAGCTGTTTTCTGCTCTGCTTGTCGGCGTCGGCTACTGCGCAGTTCCTGCTGCTATTTTCTGCTCTGCTCATCGGCGTCAGCGACTGGGATGATCCTGCTGCTGTTTTCTGCTCTGCTCGTCTGCGTCAGCGAATGCGCTGATCCTGCTGCTGTTTTCTGCTCTGCTCGTCGGCGTCGGTGACTGCACTGACCCTGCAGCTGTTTTCTGCTCTGCTTGTCGGCGTCGGCTACTGCGCAGTTCCTGCTGCTATTTTCTGCTCTGCTCATCGGCGTCAGCGACTGGGATGATCCTGCTGCTGTTTTCTGCTCTGCTCGTCTGCGTCAGCGAATGCGCTGATCCTGCTGCTGATTTCTGCTCTGCTCGTCGCCGTCTGCTCTGCTCGTCGGCGTCTGCGCTGGTCCTGCTGCTGTTTTCTGCTCTGCTCGTCGGCGACTGCTCTGGTCCTGCAGTTGTTTTTGCCTCTGCTCATCGGCGTCTGCGACTGCGCTGGTCTTGCTGCTGTTTTCTGCTCTGCTCATTGGCGTCTGCGACTGTGCATCTCTTGCTGCTTTTTTCTGCTCTGCTCGTTGGCGTCAGCGACTGCGCTGAACCTAATGCTGTTTTCTGCTCTGATCGTCTGCGACTGCGCATCTCCTGCTGCTGTTTTTTGCTCTGCTCGTCTGCGTCAGCGACTGCGCTGATCCTGCTGCTGTTTTCTCCTCAGCTTGTTGGCGTCTGCGACTGCACTGGTGCTGCTGCTGTTTTCTGCACTGCTCATCGGCGTCGGCGACTGCGCTGATCCTGCTGCTGTTTTCTGCTTTGCTAGTAGGCGTCGCCGACTGCGCTGGTCCTGCTGCTGTTTTCTGCTCTGCTCGTCGGCGACTGCGCTGGTCCTGCTGCTGTTTTCTGCACTGCTCATCAGCGTCGGCGACTGTGTTGATCCTGCTGCTGTTTTCTGCTCTGCTCATTGGTGTCAGCGACTACGCTGATCCTGCTGCTGTTTTCTGCTCTGCTCGTCGGCGTCTGCGACTGAGCTGTTCCTGCTGCTTTTTTTGCTCTGCTCGTCGGCGTCGGCGACTGCGCTGATCCTGCTGCTTTCTGCTCTGTTCGTGGGCATCTGCGACTGCGCTGATCCTGCTGCTGTTTTCTGCTCTGCTCGTCGGCGTCTGCGACTGAGCTGTTCCTGCTGCTTTTTTTGCTCTGCTCGTCGGCGTCGGCGACTGCGCTGATCCTGCTGCTTTCTGCTCTGTTCGTGGGCATCTGCGACTGCGCTGATCCTGCTGCTGTTTTCTGCTCAGCTCGTCGGCGTCGGCGACTGCGCTGGTCCTGCTGCTGTTTTCTGCTCTGCTCGTCGGCATCAGCGACTGCGCTGATGCTGTTTTCTGCTCTTCTCGTCGAGGTCAGCAACTGCGCTGATCCTGCTGCTGTTTTCTGCTCTGCTCGTCGCCGCCGGCGACTGCGCTCGTCCTGCTGTTGTTTTCTGCTCTGATCGTCGGCGTCGGCGACTGCGCTGGTCTTGCTGCTGTTTTCTGCTCTGCTCATCGGCGTCTGCTACTGCGCTGATCCTGCTGCTATTTTCTGCTCTGCTCATCGGCGTCAGCGACTGGGCTGATCCTGCTGCTGTTTTCTGCCCTGCTCGTCTGCGTCAGCGAATGCGCTGATCCTGCTGCTGTTTTCGGCTCTGCTCGTCGCCGTCAGCGCTGATCCTGCTGCTGTTCCCTGCTCTGCTCGTCGCCGTCGGCGAAAGCGCTGGTCCTGCTGTTGTTTTCTTCTCTGCTCGTCGGCGTCTGCTCTGCTCATCGGTGTCTGCGACTGCGCTGGTCCTGCTGCTGTTTTCTGCTCTGCTCGTCGGTGACTGCGCTGATCCTGCTGCTGTTTTCTGCACTGCTAATTGGCGTCGGCGACTGCGCTGATCCTGCTGCTGTTTTCTGATCTGCTCGTCGGCGTCGGTGACTGCACTGACCCTGCAGCTGTTTTCTGCTCTGCTTGTCGGCGTCGGCTACTGCGCTGTTCCTGCTGCTATTTTCTGCTCTGCTCATCGGCGTCAGCGACTGGGATGATCCTGCTGCTGTTTTCTGCTCTGCTTGTCTGCGTCAGCGAATGCGCTGATCCTGCTGCTGTTTTCTGCTCTGCTCGTCGCCGTCGGCGCCTGCGCTGGTCCTAATGTTGTTTTCTTCTCTGCTCGTCAGCGTCTGCTCTGCTCGTTGGCGTCTGCGACTGCGCTGGTCCTGCAGCTGTTTTCTGCTCTGCTCGTCGGCGTCTGCTCTGCTCGTCGGCGTCTGCGACTGCGCTGGGCCTGCTGCTGTTTTCTGCTCTGCTCGTCGGCGACTGCGCTGGTCCTGCTGGTGTTTTCTGCACTGCTCGTTGGCGTCAGCGACTGCGCTGAACCTAATGCTGTTTTCTGCTCTGATCGTCTGCGACTGCGCATCTCCTGCTGCTGTTTTTTGCTCTGCTCGTCTGCGTCAGCGACTGCGCTGATCCTGCTGCTGTTTTCTCCTCAGCTTGTCGGCGTCTCCGACTGCACTGGTGCTGCTGCTGTTTTCTGCTCTGCTCGTCGGTGACTGCGCTGATCCTGCTGTTGTTTTCTGCTCTGCTCGCAGGCGTCGGCGACTGCGCTGGTCCTGCTGCTGTTTTCTGCACTGCTCATCGGCGTCGGCGACTGCGCTGATCCTGCTGCTGTTTTCTGCTTTGCTAGTAGGCGTCGCCGACTGCGCTGGTCCTGCTGCTGTTTTCTGCTCTGCTCATCGGCGACTGTGCTGATCCTGCTGCTGTTTTCTGCTCTGCTCATTGGTGTCAGCGACTACGCTGATCCTGCTGCTGTTTTCTGCTCTGCTCGTCGGCGTCTGCGACTGCGCTGTTCCTGCTGCTTTTTTTGCTCTGCTCGTCGGCGTCGGCGACTGCGCTGATCCTGCTGCTTTCTGCTCTGTTCGTGGGCATCTGCGACTGCGCTGATCCTGCTGCTGTTTTCTGCTCAGCTCGTCGGCGTCGGCGACTGCTCTGGTCCTGCTGCTGTTTTCTTCTCTGCTCGTCGGCGTCGGCGACTGCGCTGGTCCTGCTGCTGTTTTCTGCTCTGCTCGTCGGCATCAGCGACTGCGCTGATGCTGTTTTCTGCTCTTCTCGTCGAGGTCAGCAACTGCGCTGATCCTGCTGCTGTTTTCTGCTCTGCTCGTCGCCGCCGGCGACTGCGCTCGTCCTGCTGTTGTTTTCTGCTCTGATCGTCGGCGTCGGCGACTGCGCTGGTCTTGCTGCTGTTTTCTGCTCTGCTCATCGGCGTCTGCTACTGCGCTGATCCTGCTGCTAGTTTCTGCTCTGCTCATCGGCGTCAGCTTCTGGGCTGATCCTGCTGCTGTTTTCTGCCCTGCTCATCTGCGTCAGCAAATGCGCTGATCCTGCTGCTGTTTTCGGCTCTGCTCGTCGCCGTCAGCGCTGATCCTGCTGCTGTTCCCTGCTCTGCTCGTCGCCGTCGGCGAAAGCGCTGGTCCTGCTGTTGTTTTCTTCTCTGCTCGTCGGCGTCTGCTCTGCTCATCGGTGTCTGCGACTGCGCTGGTCCTGCTGCTGTTTTCTGCTCTGCTCGTCGGTGACTGCGCTGATCCTGCTGCTGTTTTCTGCACTGCTAATTGGCGTCGGCGACTGCGCTGGTCCTGCTGCTGTTTTCTTCACTGCTCATCAGCGTCTGCGACTGCGTTGATCCTGCTGCTGTTTTCTCCTCTGCTTGTAGGCGTAGGCGTCGGCGACTGCGCTGTTCCTGCTGCTATTTTCTGCTCTGCTCATCGGCGTCAGCGACTGGGATGATCCTGCTGCTGTTTTCTGCTCTGCTCGTCTGCGTCAGCGAATGCGCTGATCCTGCTGCTGTTTTCTGCTCTGCTCGTCGCCGTCGGCGCCTGCGCTGGTCCTAATGTTGTTTTCTTCTCTGCTCGTCAGCGTCTGCTCTGCTCGTCGGCGTCTGCGACTGCGCTGGTCCTGCTGCTGTTTTCTGCTCTGCTCGTCGGCGACTGCGCAGGTCCTGCTGATGTTTTCTGCTCTGCTCGTCGGCGACTGCGCTGGTCCTGCTGCTGTTTTCTTCTCTGCTCGTCGGCGTCTGCTCTGCTCGTCGGCGTCTGCGACTGCGCTGGGCCTGCTGCTGTTTTCTGCTCTGCTCGTCGGCGACTGCGCTGGTCCTGCTGGTGTTTTCTGCACTGCTCGTTGGCGTCAGCGACTGCGCTGAACCTAATGCTGTTTTCTGCTCTGATCGTCTGCGACTGCGCATCTCCTGCTGCTGTTTTTTGCTCTGCTCGTCTGCGTCAGCGACTGCGCTGATCCTGCTGCTGTTTTCTCCTCAGCTTGTCGGCGTCTGCGACTGCAATGGTGCTGCTGCTGTTTTCTGCTCTGCTCGTCGGTGACTGCGCTGATCCTGCTGTTGTTTTCTGCTCTGCTCGCAGGCGTCAGCGACTGCGCTGGTCCTGCTGCTGTTTTCTGCACTGCTCATCGGCGTCGGCGACTGCGCTGATCCTGCTGCTGTTTTCTGCTTTGCTAGTAGGCGTCGCCGACTGCGCTGGTCCTGCTGCTGTTTTCTGCTCTGCTCATCGGCGACTGCGCTGGTCCTGCTGCTGTTTTCTGCACTGCTCATCAGCGTCGGCGACTGTGTTGATCCTGCTGCTGTTTTCTGCTCTGCTCGTTGGCGTCTGCGACTGCGCATCTCCTGCTGCTTTTTTCTGCTCTGCTCGTCGGCGTCAGCGACTGCGCTGATCCTGCTGCTGTTTTCTGCTCTGCTCATTGGTGTCAGCGACTACGCTGATCCTGCTGCTGTTTTCTGCTCTGCTCGTCGGCGTCTGCGACTGCGCTGTTCCTGCTGCTTTCTTTGCTCTGCTCGTCGGCGTCGGCGACTGCGCTGATCCTGCTGCTTTCTGCTCTGTTCGTGGGCATCTGCGACTGCGCTGATCCTGCTGCTGTTTTCTGCTCAGCTCGTCGGCGTCGGCGACTGCTCTGGTCCTGCTGCTGTTTTCTTCTCTGCTCGTCGGCGTCGGCGACTGCGCTGGTCCTGCTGCTGTTTTCTGCTCTGCTCGTCGGCATCAGCGACTGCGCTGATGCTGTTTTCTGCTCTTCTCGTCGAGGTCAGCAACTGCGCTGATCCTGCTGCTGTTTTCTGCTCTGCTCGTCGCCGCCGGCGACTGCGCTCGTCCTGCTGTTGTTTTCTGCTCTGATCGTCGGCGTCGGCGACTGCGCTGGTCTTGCTGCTGTTTTCTGCTCTGCTCATCGGCGTCTGCTACTGCGCTGATCCTGCTGCTATTTTCTGCTCTGCTCATCGGCGTCAGCGACTGGGCTGATCCTGCTGCTGTTTTCTGCCCTGCTCGTCTGCGTCAGCAAATGCGCTGATCCTGCTGCTGTTTTCGGCTCTGCTCGTCGCCGTCAGCGCTGATCCTGCTGCTGTTCCCTGCTCTGCTCGTCGCCGTCGGCGACTGCGCTGGTCCTGCTGTTGTTTTCTTCTCTGCTCGTCGGCGTCTGCTCTGCTCATCGGTGTCTGCGACTGCGCTGGTCCTGCTGCTGTTTTCTGCTCTGCTCGTCGGTGACTGCGCTGATCCTGCTGCTGTTTTCTGCACTGCTAATTGGCGTCGGCGACTGCGCTGATCCTGCTGCTGTTTTCTGCTCTGCTCGTCGGCGTCGGTGACTGCACTGACCCTGCAGCTGTTTTCTGCTCTGCTTGTCGGCGTCGGCTACTGCGCTGTTCCTGCTGCTATTTTCTGCTCTGCTCATCGGCGTCAGCGACTGGGATGATCCTGCTGCTGTTTTCTGCTCTGCTCGTCTGCGTCAGCGAATGCGCTGATCCTGCTGCTGTTTTCTGCTCTGCTCGTCGCCGTCGGCGCCTGCGCTGGTCCTAATGTTGTTTTCTTCTCTGCTCGTCAGCATCTGCTCTGCTCGTCGGCGTCTGCGACTGCGCTGGTCCTGCTGCTGTTTTCTGCTCTGCTCGTCGGCGACTGCGCAGGTCCTGCTGATGTTTTCTGCTCTGCTCGTCGGCGACTGCGCTGGTCCTGCTGCTGTTTTCTTCTCTGCTCGTCGGCGTCTGCTCTGCTCGTCGGCGTCTGCGACTGCGCTGGGCCTGCTGCTGTTTTCTGCTCTGCTCGTCGGCGACTGCGCTGGTCCTGCTGGTGTTTTCTGCACTGCTCGTTGGCGTCAGCGACTGCGCTGAACCTAATGCTGTTTTCTGCTCTGATCGTCTGCGACTGCGCATCTCCTGCTGCTGTTTTTTGCTCTGCTCGTCTGCGTCAGCGACTGCGCTGATCCTGCTGCTGTTTTCTCCTCAGCTTGTCGGCGTCTGCGACTGCACTGGTGCTGCTGCTGTTTTCTGCTCTGCTCGTCGGTGACTGCGCTGATCCTGCTGTTGTTTTCTGCTCTGCTCGCAGGCGTCAGCGACTGCGCTGGTCCTGCTGCTGTTTTCTGCACTGCTCATCGGCGTCGGCGACTGCGCTGATCCTGCTGCTGTTTTCTGCTTTGCTAGTAGGCGTCGCCGACTGCGCTGGTCCTGCTGCTGTTTTCTGCTCTGCTCATCGGCGACTGCGCTGGTCCTGCTGCTGTTTTCTGCACTGCTCATCAGCGTCGGCGACTGTGTTGATCCTGCTGCTGTTTTCTGCTCTGCTCGTTGGCGTCTGCGACTGCGCATCTCCTGCTGCTTTTTTCTGCTCTGCTCGTCGGCGTCAGCGACTGCGCTGATCCTGCTGCTGTTTTCTGCTCTGCTCATTGGTGTCAGCGACTACGCTGATCCTGCTGCTGTTTTCTGCTCTGCTCGTCGGCGTCTGCGACTGCGCTGTTCCTGCTGCTTTTTTTGCTCTGCTCGTCGGCGTCGGCGACTGCGCTGATCCTGCTGCTTTCTGCTCTGTTCGTGGGCATCTGCGACTGCGCTGATCCTGCTGCTGTTTTCTGCTCAGCTCGTCGGCGTCGGCGACTGCTCTGGTCCTGCTGCTGTTTTCTTCTCTGCTCGTCGGCGTCGGCGACTGCGCTGGTCCAGCTGCTGTTTTCTGCTCTGCTCGTCGGCATCAGCGACTGCGCTGATGCTGTTTTCTGCTCTTCTCGTCGAGGTCAGCAACTGCGCTGATCCTGCTGCTGTTTTCTGCTCTGCTCGTCGCCGCCGGCGACTGCGCTCGTCCTGCTGTTGTTTTCTGCTCTGATCGTCGGCGTCGGCGACTGCGCTGGTCTTGCTGCTGTTTTCTGCTCTGCTCATCGGCGTCTGCTACTGCGCTGATCCTGCTGCTATTTTCTGCTCTGCTCATCGGCGTCAGCGACTGGGCTGATCCTGCTGCTGTTTTCTGCCCTGCTCGTCTGCGTCAGCAAATGCGCTGATCCTGCTGCTGTTTTCGGCTCTGCTCGTCGCCGTCAGCGCTGATCCTGCTGCTGTTCCCTGCTCTGCTCGTCGCCGTCGGCGACTGCGCTGGTCCTGCTGTTGTTTTCTTCTCTGCTCGTCGGCGTCTGCTCTGCTCATCGGTGTCTGCGACTGCGCTGGTCCTGCTGCTGTTTTCTGCTCTGCTCGTCGGTGACTGCGCTGATCCTGCTGCTGTTTTCTGCACTGCTAATTGGCGTCGGCGACTGCGCTGATCCTGCTGCTGTTTTCTGCTCTGCTCGTCGGCGTCGGTGACTGCACTGACCCTGCAGCTGTTTTCTGCTCTGCTTGTCGGCGTCGGCTACTGCGCTGTTCCTGCTGCTATTTTCTGCTCTGCTCATCGGCGTCAGCGACTGGGATGATCCTGCTGCTGTTTTCTGCTCTGCTCGTCTGCGTCAGCGAATGCGCTGATCCTGCTGCTGTTTTCTGCTCTGCTCGTCGCCGTCGGCGCCTGCGCTGGTCCTAATGTTGTTTTCTTCTCTGCTCGTCAGCATCTGCTCTGCTCGTCGGCGTCTGCGACTGCGCTGGTCCTGCTGCTGTTTTCTGCTCTGCTCGTCGGCGACTGCGCAGGTCCTGCTGATGTTTTCTGCTCTGCTCGTCGGCGACTGCGCTGGTCCTGCTGCTGTTTTCTTCTCTGCTCGTCGGCGTCTGCTCTGCTCGTCGGCGTCTGCGACTGCGCTGGGCCTGCTGCTGTTTTCTGCTCTGCTCGTCGGCGACTGCGCTGGTCCTGCTGGTGTTTTCTGCACTGCTCATCGGCGTCGGCGACTGCGCTGGTCCTGCTGTTGTTTTCGCCTCTGCTCGTCGGCTTCTGCGACTGCGCATCTCCTGCTGCTGTATTTTGCTCTTCTCGTCGGCGTTGGCGACTGCGCTGATCCTGCTGCTGTTTTCTGCTCTGCTTATTGGCGTCAGCGACTGGGCTGATCCTGCTGCTGTTTTCTGCTCTGCTCGTCTGCGTCAGCGAATGCGCTGATCCTGCTGCTGTTTTCTGCACTGCTCATCGGCGTCAGCAACTGCGTTGATCCTGCTGCTGTTTTCTGCTCTGCTCGTTGGCGTCTGCGACTGCGCATCTCCTGCCGATTTTTTCGGCTCTGCTCGTCGGCATCAGCGACTGGGCTGGTCCTGCTGTTGTTTTATGCTCTAATCGCCGGCGTCGGTGACTGCGCTGGTCCTGCTGCTGTTTTCTTCTCTGCTCGTCGGCGTCTGCTCTGCTCGTCGGCGTCTGCGCTGGTCCTGCTGCTGTTTTCTGCTCTGCTCGTCGGCGACTGCTCTGGTCCTGCAGTTGTTTTCGCCTCTGCTCATCGGCGTCTGCGACTGCGCTGGTCTTGCTGCTGTTTTCTGCTCTGCTCATTGGCGTCTGCGACTGTGCATCTCTTGCTGCTTTTTTCTGCTCTGCTCGTTGGCGTCAGCGACTGCGCTGAACCTAATGCTGTTTTCTGCTCTGATCGTCTGCGACTGCTCATCTCCTGCTGCTGTTTTTTAGTCTGCTCGTCTGCATCAGCTACTGCGCTGATCCTGCTGCTGTTTTCTCCTCAGCTTGTTGGCGTCTGCGACTGCACTGGTGCTGCTGCTGTTTTCTGCTCTGCTCGTCGGTGACTGCGCTGATCCTGCTGTTGTTTTCTGCTCTGCTCGTAGGCGTCGGCGACTGCGCTGGTCCTGCTGCTGTTTTCTGCACTGCTCATCGGCGTCGGCGACTGCGCTGATCCTGCTGCTGTTTTCTGCTTTGCTAGTAGGCGTCGCCGACTGCGCTGGTCCTGCTGCTGTTTTCTGCTCTGCTCGTCGGCGACTGCGCTGGTCCTGCTGCTGTTTTCTGCACTGCTCATCAGCGTCGGCGACTGTGTTGATCCTGCTGCTGTTTTCTGCTCTGCTCGTTGGCGTCTGCGACTGCGTATCTCCTGCTGCTTTTTTCTGCTCTGCTCGTCGGCGTCAGCGACTGCGCTGATCCTGCTGCTGTTTTCTGCTCTGCTCGTTGGTGTCAGCGACTACGCTGATCCTGCTGCTGTTTTCTGCTCTGCTCGTCGGCGTCTGCGACTGCGCTGTTCCTGCTGCTTTTTTTGCTCTGCTCGTCGGCATCGGCGACTGCGCTGATCCTGCTGCTTTCTGCTCTGTTCGTGGGCATCTGCGACTGCGCTGATCCTGCTGCTGTTTTCTGCTCAGCTCGTCGGCGTCGGCGACTGCTCTGGTTCTGCTGCTGTTTTCTTCTCTGCTCGTCGGCGTCGGCGACTGCGCTGGTCCTGCTGCTGTTTTCTGCTCTGCTCGTCGCCGCCGGCGACTGCGCTCGTCCTGCTGTTGTTTTCTGCTCTGATCGTCGGCGTCGGCGACTGCGCTGGTCGTGCTGCTGTTTTCTGCTCTGCTCATCGGCGTCTGCTACTGCGCTGATCCTGCTGCTATTTTCTGCTCTGCTCATCGGCGTCAGCGACTGGGCTGATCCTGCTGCTGTTTTCTGCCCTGCTCGTCTGCGTCAGCGAATGCGCTGATCCTGCTGCTGTTTTCGGCTCTGCTCGTCGCCGTCAGCGCTGATCCTGCTGCTGTTCCCTGCTCTGCTCGTCGCCGTCGGCGACTGCGCTGGTCCTGCTGTTGTTTTCTTCTCTGCTCGTCGGCGTCTGCTCTGCTCATCGGTGTCTGCGACTGCGTATCTCCTGCTGCTTTTTTCTGCTCTGCTCGTCGCCGTCGGCGCCTGCGCTGGTCCTAATGTTTTCTTCTCTGCTCGTCAGCGTCTGCTCTGCTCGTCGGCGTCTGCGACTGCGCTGGTCCTGCTGCTGTTTTCTGCTCTGCTCGTCGGCGACTGCGCAGGTCCTGCTGATGTTTTCTGCTCTGCTCGTCGGCGACTGCGCAGGTCCTGCTGATATTTTCTGCTCTGCTCGTCGGCGACTGCACTGGTCCTGCTGCTGTTTTCTGCTCTGCTCGTCGGCGACTGCGCTGGTTCTGCTGCTGTTTTCTGCACTGCTCATCGGCGTCGGCGACTGCGCTGGTCCTGCTGTTGTTTTCGCCTCTGATCGTCGGCGTCTGCTTTGCTCGTCGGCGACTGCGCTGGTCCTACTGCTTTTTTCTGCACAGCTCATCGGCGTCGGCGACTGTGCTGATCCTGCTGCTGTTTTCTGCTCTGCTCGTAGGCGTCGGCGACTGCGCTGGTCCTTCTGCTGTTTTCTGCAGTAATCATCGGCGTCGGCGACTGCGCTGATCCTGCTGATGTTTTCTGCTCTGCTCGTCGGCGACTGCGCTGGACCTGCTGCTGTTTTCTGCACTGCTCATCGGCGTCGGCGACTGCGTTGATCCTGCTGCTGTTTTCTGCTCTGCTCGTTGGCGTCTGCGACTGCACATCTCCTGCCGCTTTTTTCTGCTCTGCTCGTCGGCGTCAGCGACTGCGCTGATCCTGCTGCTGTTTCCTGCTCTGCTTGTCTGCGTCGGCGAATGCGCTGATCCTGCTGCTGTTTTCTGCTCTGCTCGTCTGCGTCGGCGGCTGCACTGACCCTGCTGCTGTTTTCTGCTCTGCTTGTCGGCGTCGGCTACTGCGCTGTTCCTGCTGCTATTTTCTGCTCTGCTCATCGGCGTCGGCGACTGCGCTGATCCTGCTGCTGTTTTCTGCTCTGCTCGTAGGCGTCGGCGACTGCGCTGGTCATGCTGCTGTTTTCTGCACTTCTCATCGGCGTCGGCGACTGCGATGATCCTGCTGCTGTTTTCTGCTCTGCTCGTAGGCATCGCCGACTGCTCTGGTCCTGCTGTTGTTTTTGCCTCTGCTCGTCTGCGTCTGCTCTGCTCGTCGGCGTCTGCGACTGCGCTGTTCCTGCTGTTGTTTTCGCCTCTGCTCGTCTGCGTCTGCTCTGCTCGTCGGCGTCTGCGACTGCGCTGGTCCTGCTGCTGTTTTCTGCTCTGCTCATCGGCGACTGCGCTGGTCCTGCTGCTGTTTTCTGCACTGCTCACTGGCGTCTGCAACTGTGCTGATCCTGCTGCTGTTTTCTGCTCTGCTCGTAGGCGTCGGCGACTGCGCTGGTCCTGCTGCTGTTTTCTGCACTGCTCATCGGAGTCTGCAACTGCGCTGGTCCTGCTGCTGTTTTCTGCACTGCTCATTGGCGTCTGCGACTGCGCATCTCCTGCTGCTTTTTTCTGCTAGGCTCGTCGGCGTCAGCGACTGCGCTGAACCTGCTGCTGTTTTCTGCTCTGCTCGTCGGCGTCTGCGCATCTCCTGCTGCTGTTTTTTGCTCTGCTCGTCGGCGTCGGCTACTGCGCTGATCCTGCTGCTGTTTTCTGCTCTGCTTGTCTGCGTCAGCGAATGCGTTGATCCTGCTGCTGTTTCCTGCTCTGCTCGTCGCCATCGGCGACTGCGCTGGTCTTGCTGTTGTTTTCTGCTCTGATCGTCGGCGACTGCGCTGGTCATGCTGCTGTTTTCTTCTCTGCTTGTCAGCGTCTGTTCTGCTCGTCGGAGTCTGCGACTGCGCTGGTCCTGCTCCTGTTTTCTGCTCTGCTCATCGGCGACTGCGCTGGTCCTGCTGGTGTTTTCTGCACTGCTCATCGGCGTCTGCGACTGCGCTGGTCCTGCTGCTGTTTTCTGCTCTGCTCGTCAGCGACTGCGCTGGTCCTACTGCTTTTTTCTGCACAGCTCATCGGCGTCGGCGACTGTGCTGATCCTGCTGCTGTTTTCTGCTCTGCTCGTAGGCGTCGGCGACTGCGCTGGTGCTTCTGCTGTTTTCTGCAGTAATCATCGGCGTCGGCGACTGCGCTGATCCTGCTGATGTTTTCTGCTCTGCTCGTCGGCGACTGCGCTGGACCTGCTGCTGTTTTCTGCACTGCTCATCGGCGTCGGCGACTGCGTTGATCCTGCTGCTGTTTTCTGCTCTGCTCGTTGGCGTCTGCGACTGCGCATCTCCTGCCGCTTTTTTCTGCTCTGCTCGTCGGCGTCAGCGACTGCGCTGATCCTGCTGCTGTTTCCTGCTCTGCTTGTCTGCGTCGGCGAATGCGCTGATCCTGCTGCTGTTTCCTGCTCTGCTCGTCGCCGTCGGCGACTGCGCTGGTCCTGCTATTGTTTTCTGCTCTGATCGTCGGTGACTGCGCTGGTATTGCTGCTGTTTTCTTCTCTGCTTGTCGGCGTCTGCTCTGCTCGTCGGCGTCTGCGACTGCGCTGGTCCTGCTGCTGTTTTCTGCTCTGCTCATCGTCGACTGCGCTGGTCCTGCTGTTGTTTTCGCCTCTGATCGTCGGCGTCTGCGACTGCGCTGGTCCTGCTGCTTTTTTCTGCACTGCTCATCGGCGTCAGCGACTGTGCTGATCCTGCTGCTGTTTTCTGCTCTGCTTGTAGGCGTCGGCGACTGCGCTGGTCCTGCTGCTGTTTTCTGCACTGCTCATCGGCATCGGCAACTGCGCTGTTCCTGCTGCTGTTTTCTGCTCTGCTCGTTGGCGTCTGCGACTGTGCATCTCCTGCCACTTTTTTCTGCTCTGCTCGTCGGCGTCTGCGACTGCGCATCTCCTGCTGCTATTTTTTGCTCTACTCGTCGGCGTCGGCGTCTGCGCTGATCCTGCTGCTGTTTTCTGCTCTGCTCGTCTGCGTCAGCGAATCCGCTGATCCTGCTGCTGTTTCCTGCTCTGCTCGTCGCCGTCGGCGACTTCGCTGGTCCTGCTGTTGTTTTCTGCTCTGATCGCCGGCGTCGGCGACTGAGCTGGTCCTGCTGCTGTTTTCTTCTCTGCTCGTCGGCGTCTGCTCTGCTCGTCGGCGACTGCGCTGGTCCTGCTCTTGTTTTCACTTCTGCTCGTCGGCGTCTGCTCGCTCATTGGTGTCTGCGACTGCGCTGGTCCTGCTGCTGTTTTATGCTCTGCTCATTCGCGTCTGCGACTGCGCATCTCCTGCTGCTTTTTTCTGCACTGCTCGTCGGCGTCAGCGACTGCGCTGACTCTGCTGCTGTTTTCTGCTCTGATCGTCTCTGACTGTGCATCTCCTGCTGCTATTTTTTGCTCTGCTCGTCGGCGTCAGCGACTGCGCTGACCCTGCTGCTGTTTTCTGCTCTGATCGTCTGCGACTGCACATCTCCTGCTGCTTTTTTCTGCTCTGCTCGTCGGCGTCAGCGACTGCGCATCTCCTGCTGCTGTTTTTTGCTCCACTCATCGGCGACTGTGCTTGTCCTGCTGCTGTTTTCTGCTCTGATCGTCTGCGACTGTGCATCTCCTGCTGCTGTTTTATGCTCTGCTCGTCGGCGTCAGCGACTGCGCATCTCCTGCTGCTGTTTTTTTGCTCCGCTCATCGGCGACTGTGCTTGTCCTGCTGCTGTTTTCTGCTCTGCTCATCGGCGTCGGCGACTGCGCTGGTCCTGCTGTTGTTTTCTGCTCTGCTCGTCTGCGTCAGCGAATGCGCTGATCCTGCTGCTGTTTCCTGCTCTGCTCGTCGCCGTCGGCGACTGCGCTGGTCCTGCTGTTGTTTTCTTCTCTGATCGTCGGCGTCGGCGACTGCGCTGGTCCTGCTGCTGTTTTCTTCTCTGCTCGTCGGCGTCTGCTCTGCTCGTCGGCGTCAGCGACTGCGCTGGGCCTGCTGCTGTTTTCTGCTCTGCTCGTCGGTGACTGCGCTGGTCCTGCTGGTGTTTTCTGCACTGCTCATCGGCGTCGGCGACTGCGCTGGTCCTGCTGTTGTTTTCGCCTCTGCTCGTCGGCGTCTGCGACTGCGCTGGTCCTGCTGCTGTTTTCTGCTCTGCTCGTCTGCGACTGCGCTGGTTCTGCTGCTGTTTTCTGCACTGCTCATCGGCGTCGGCGACTGTGCTGATCCTGCTGCTGTTTTCTGCCCTAATCGTAGGCGTTGGCGACTGCGCTGGTCCTGCTGCTGTTGTTTTCACTGCTCATCGGCGTCGGCGACTGTGCTGATCCTGCTGCTGTTTTCTGCTCTGCTCGTCGGCGACTGCGCTGGTCCTGCTGCTGTTTTCTGCTCTGCTCGTCTGCGACTGCGCTGGTCCTGCTGCTGTTTTCTGCACTGCTCATCGGCGTCGGCAACTGTGCTGATCCTGCTGCTGTTTTCTGCCCTAATCGTAGGCGTTGGCGACTGCGCTGGTCCTGCTGCTGTTGTCTTCACTGCTCATCGGCGTCGGCGACTGTGCTGATCCTGCTGCTGTTTTCTGCTCTGCTCGTCGGCGACTGCGCTGGACCTGCTGCTGTTTTCTGCACTGCTCATCGGCGTTGGCGACTGCGTTGATCCTGCCGCTTTTTTCTGCTCTGCTCGTCGGCGTCAGCGACTGCTCTGATCCTGCTGCTGTTTTCTGCTCTGCTCGTCGCCGTCGGCGACTTCGCTCGTCCTGCAATTGTTTTCAGCTCTGTTCGCCGGCGTCGGCGACTGCGCTGGTCCTGCTGCTGTTTTCTTCTCTGCTCGTCGGCGTCTGCTCTGCTCGTCGGCGTCTGCGCTGGTCCTGCTGTTGTTTTCTGCTCTGCTCGTCGGCGACTGCGCTGGTCCTGCTCTTGTTTTCGCTTCTGCTCGTCGGCGTCTGCTCTGCTTATTGGCGTCTGCGACTGCACTGGTCCTGCTGCTGTTTTCTGCTCTGCTCATTGGCGTCTGCGACTGCGCATCTCCTGCTGCTTTTTTTTGCTCTGCTCGTCGGCGTCAGCGACTGCGCTGACCCTGCTGCTGTTTTCTGCTCTGATCGCCGGCGTCGGTGACTGCGCTGGTCCTGCTGCTGTTTTCATCTCTGCTCGTCAGCGTCTGCTCTGCTCGTCGGCGTCTGCGCTGGTCCTGCTGCTGTTTTCTGCTCTGCTCGTCGGCGACTGCTCTGGTCCTGCAGTTGTTTTCGCCTCTGCTCGTCGGCATCTGCTCTGCTCATCGGCGTCTGCGACTGCGCTGTTCATGCTGCTGTTTTCTGCTCTGCTCATTGGCGTCTGCGACTGCGCATCTCCTGCTGCTTTTTTCTGCTCTGCTCGTTGGCGTCAGCGATTGCGCTGACCCTGCTGCTGATTTTTGCTCTGATCGTCTGCGACTGCGCATCTCCTGCTGCTGTTTTTTGCTCTGCTCGTCGGTGTCAGCGACTGCGCTGATCCTGCTGCTGTTTTCTGTTCTGCTCGTCGGTGTCTGCGACTGCGCTGGTCCTGCTGCTGTTTTCTGCTCTGCTCGTCGGCGACTGCGCTGATCCTGCTGCTGTTTTCTGCTCTGCTCGTAGGCGTCGGCGACTGCGCTGGTCCTCCTGCTGTTTTCTGCACTGCTCATCGGCGTCGGCGACTGCGCTGATCCTGCTGCTGTTTTCTGCTTTGCTCGTAGGCGTCGCCGACTGCGCTGGTCCTGCTGCTGTTTTCTGCTCTGCTCGTCGGCGACTGCGCTGGTCATGCTGCTGTTTTCTGCACTGCTCATCGGCGTCGGTGACTGCGCTGGTCCTGCTCTTGTTTTCGCTTCTGCTCGTCGGCGTCTGCTCTGCTCATTGGCGTCTGCGACTGCGCTGGTCCTGCTGCTGTTTTCTGCTCTGCTCATTGGCGTCTGCGACTGCGCATCTCCTGCTGCTTTTTTCTGCTCTGCTCGTCGGCGTCAGCGACTGCGCTGACCCTGCTGCTGTTTTCTGCTCTGATCGTCTGCGACTGTGCATCTCCTGCTGCTGTTTTTTGCTCTGCTCGTCGGCGTCAGCGACTGCGCTGACCCTGCTGCTGTTTTCTGCTCTGATCGTCTGCGACTGCGCATCTCCTGCTGCTTTTTTCTGCTCTGCTCGTCAGCGTCAGCGACTGCGCTGCCCCTGCTGCTGTTTTCTGCTCTGATCGCCGGCGTCTGCGACTGCGCTGGTCCTGCTGCTGTTTTCATCTCTGCTCGTCGGCGTCTGCTCTGCTCGTCGGCGTCTGCGCTGGTCCTGCTGCTGTTTTCTGCTCTGCTCGTCGGCGACTGCTCTGGTCCTGCAGTTGTTTTCGCCTCTGCTCGTCGGCGTCTGCTCTGCTCATCGGCATCTGCGACTGCGCTGTTCATGCTGCTGTTTTCTGCTCTGCTCATTGGCGTCTGCGACTGCGCATCTCCTGCTGCTTTTTTCTGCTCTGCTCGTTGGCGTCAGCGACTGCGCTGACCCTGCTGCTGATTTCTGCTCTGATCGTCTGCGACTGCGCATCTCCTGCTGCTGTTTTTTGCTCTGCTCGTCGGTGTCAGCGACTGCGCTGATCCTGCTGCTGTTTTCTGCTCTGCTCGTCGGTGTCTGCGACTGCGCTGGTCCTGCTGCTGTTTTCTGATCTGCTCGTTGGCGACTGCGCTGATCCTGCTGCTCTTTTCTGCTCTGCTTGTAGGCGTCGGCGACTGCGCTGGTCCTCCTGCTGTTTTCTGCACTGCTCATCGGCGTCGGCGACTGCGCTGATCCTGCTGCTGTTTTCTGCTTTGCTCGTAGGCGTTGCCAACTGCGCTGGTCCTGCTGCTGTTTTCTGCTCTGCTCGTCGACGACTGCGCTGGTCCTGCTGCTGTTTTCTGCACTGCTCATCGGCGTCGGCGACTGCGTTGATCCTGCTGCTGTTTTCTGCTCTGCTCGTCGGCGTCTGCGACTGCGCATCTCCTGCTGCTTTTTTCTGCTCTGCTCTTCAGCGTCAGCGACTGCGCTGATCCTGCTGCTGTTTTCTGCTCTTGTCGCATGCTCCCGAAGATCAGAGCCACAGACAGAAGTGGCAAAGGAAGAGGACACAACGGGAGGGGCCACATGGAGAGCAAAGATAAGCGGAGCCCAGCGGAGCCTGCTGATGCGAGTGAAATCGAGGCAGGTGAAGACAGGAAGGGAGCCAACTGAAGACAGCACCACAGGATGTGAAGCCCCTTTGAAGACAGCTCGAGCTTTAGAAGGATCTGAAACCGTCCTACAAATGATAAATGATTACTTTGTTTTACTATCTTGTGACGCAGATGACTAAAGATTACATTGTTTTAGTTGTCTTAAAGTTAAATCATATATACGTCACTCTGAAAAAGTGCTTGTAACATGAAAATGCTATACAATGGAAAATGCTTTGCTTAGCAGTTTTTAGAACATATATAAGAACAAGTTAGAAGGGCGCGAAGACGCACGTATGTATGCATGCAGGTGCGCACGCAGCGCGAGTTCACGGCAACGAAAGACGGAGAGTCTACAGTAGCTTTTTCCTCTTAGATAGTTAGACGCAGCATACTCATAAGAGGATATTTACTCTTGGATTTACCCTTTTATATCTTTTGAATTTTGGAATAAACTTTTTTGAAAAAGGATTCTCATTCATTGGATTTTAAGGGACAATTTAATCTCTTTGAGTGGGAGCTCCGGCCCTGGCCTAACAGGAGTGGAGGTAAGCCACCTTATTGCTTGTACCTGCTTCACAGGACTTGTTTTTCAGGGTGTGACAGATTAATAAAAGATACCTTAGGCTAATGGGAGTTTCATCTCCCCCTCTCTCTTGAGTATCGGGACATGCCTAAGGGTGATAAGCCATGATAGTTCGTTGGTTCAAACAGGCTCTTTTTGCACTAAAAAAGTCTTTGTTAAGCGTGGGAAGGAACCATTTCAAAGGGTGGATTAATTAGATTAATTGATAAATCTATGTTAGCCTGATCAACTAACTGGTAATCATTTTCTAGTTACCACCGCCCACTTTGCTAACAAAGACGCAAATTAACCCTGATAGGACCCAAATAATAGTCAGTAAGATTGGCCAACTCTGAACTACCGCCTCAGTATCCAAAACCACTGGATAACAGGATTTAAAGGGGAGTGAATTAATACAGGAGAACAAGTACGGCAGTTCCATTCCAACCTTTAAAATAGGAACAAGTTCTAATTGAGAAAGTCCATCCCAGGATCTGATACAATAATACTCACCTACGGCCTCAACTTCTCTGAGAAAGCAGCGTAACTCGAGGATCTAACGGAACCTCTTAAAGGGCACGCTCGCATCATGGCGCCCAACGTGGGGCACTGGTGAAGGTCAAATATTGGATACCGGACTAATCGAAATAAGACTGGTTTCTAGGCTGATAAAGGCTCGTGCACCAAGGACCATTGTATGCTTATAACTTTGGAGTAAGTGAAAAACCGCACCAATCTCTCGAAAAGGAAAGAGATAGGGAGAACGGAGGATTAACTGAAAGAAAAAGTAGAAAGAAACAACGGCATTCCGACGCGAGAAAAGCCAAGGTTAAACTAGGAAGAAAAAAAACAAAAATAAAATTAACAAATAATAAAAAATAAGAACGTAAAAAATAAATAAACAAAAATAAAACAAAATAAAAATAAAGAATAAGAAAAAAATTTTAACCAGTCATGGCAGATAGATCTTTAACAATAAAGCCGGAGAATATTCTCCCTAATGTGAGATTCGTAACTGGAGAAATAACCACATATCAAGGTGGATCGCAGGGCATTTTAGCAGTGTCCTGTAACCGGAACTTTCAAAATGCAGGAGGAACAGCTCGGGCGGCAGCAGAGCGCTGTCCAAATGCTGAAGCCCAAGTAATAAATGCTCATGTTTTTCCGTTGGTCGGGGATTTAGTGCTCATGGGAGAACAACGTAACGACCCCTCTTTCAGCCAAGTGGCATGGTGCTGTTGGGAGAATCCAGCAAGCCTCACTAGGGAAGAACAATATGAGATCCTTCTGGGTCTGCTGGAGCAACTCCCAGCCGGACCGGAACCTTTAATTCTGACTCCTTTTGGGGTCGGTCAGTACCAATGTGACCCAGGAGCAATGTACTCGGCTATGGCAGAATTCATGACTCAACAAGCTAGCAGTAGAATAATATACTTTTTAACCAAAACCAAAAATGAGGCAGTTCAGATGAGACAGGCGCTATGTAATCGACTGGGAGTCACGGAGCTTCAGGCGGAAATGTACCGAAGGAGAGCTGCGGTTGAACCCTCATTATCTTGGGATGAGGATCCACCAGTGCCTAGCGCCCCCCCTTTATATCCAGTGATCCGTGGGGAACTCTCCGCGAGCCTCGGCTCCGAAAAAGGATTCCCCGCACCCCCACCGATGCCGCCACCCACTCCCCCGCCCGATGACCCGGTTCGGCCAGCGCGGTGGAACCCGTTCCTCCCCCTGCCGAACCACACCCCCCCTCCAGTGTTCTTAAAGGGCTCGAGGAGACCACCCACCGAACAGCATGGTTCAGTGTGGGAGAAGGAAGAGAGACAGGGACCGTTAGGGCCCGAAAGAACACTAAACCCAATTCCTTTCCCCCAGTTAGAACCCCGTAGCTCCGCAGTATCTCAAAGTCATGTTGTGATAGGTCAAGAGCCGGTAATAATTTTATCAGGCAAGAAAATAGATGAAGAACTCCAAGAAGAAGATGTGTTGATCTTTCTGAAAGATCCGCAAAGCTCTGCGGGTACCACTTCCTCCCTTAGCTCCTTGAGGAGACTCCTAGGAGGGAGAGGCAGAAGTTCTATGATCCCGTTAGTGGATCGTAATAATGAAGGAGGAGAAATAACTACTCTTTTAGATAGGCAGCTAGGAAATCTGCAGGGACGCATACGGGCTACTTCCATAATGAATGTGGACCCGAGCAGCCCTGATGTCACCTTCTACCAGGCTTGGGAACGGGTGGTGTCAGAGGCCCTGGATTTAGGAGCACGGAGACTAGTGTTGAAGCTCGATTACAAACCCCAGGTGTGCCGGATAAATGAGGCATTCGGTGCAAGCCTAGTAGTCTACTCTGAAGCCTCTAGCAGACTGGAAGATATCCCGGTAGTAATTCTGGTAGAAAAAACAACCCTGCCCCGAGTAGAGAAGAAACTCAAAAAATGCTTTGAGGACAGGAATAGAAGCAGTGAGAGTGAGACTGATTCTGAGGGAGAAGAGCACGGGCCCCAACTGGTGGTGCGCAGCACACCAAGGAGGACGCCCAGGTCGGAGCACGGGTCCCAACAAAGGTGCAGCACTCGAATCTCGGGTGGCAAAACACCTGAAAGAGTGACTTGGCTCTCCCCAGTAACAGCCCATGAGAAGAGTGACAACAGAGAAAGTGTAGTGCAGCCTCCCCAGCCGGCAGTGAAAGAGGACAGGACAAATCTCATTTCTTATGGCATAAGAGGACTAAATAAAAACAGCCGCCCAGTGCAGATAAAATATTATGATCCGCAGGCACCTCCTAACATAGGCCCAGTGAGAGCAGTTCCAGAACCAGGAAAAGGTCAGTTTGCCATTAACACAGAGGGAGATCAGAGTTATGCAAATGAAGAAGCAGGAAACCCTTATCCAGACTGGTATCCTGTAGATGGGCCCACAGCTGCAGCAATCCGAGGAGCAAAGAGCAGAGAGGAGATTTTGCTTCAGCCAGGGTGGGGGCAGCCCTTTAAAAATGCTTATCTAGGCCAAGGGTATGATTATTACCGAGGAGGGTGTGTAGCTCGAGACACTGCAGTGAAAACACACTACTACTCGCCACAGAGCCCCTCTCAACTCCAAGATGCAGACAGAAACACTCCTCACGGAGGACAATATTACTCAATGGCTAGGGACAAAATCCCAGAACAGGAATATTCCCCACACTGGCAAACTATGCAGGAACAAACGAAAGGAAACTTAGGCAGTTTCGATCACACCATCCTGCCACAGAGAGCGCCTGGTGAATCGGATACTGCTTATGTTCAAAGGCTTCAGGATCGAGGGATGACGGTTGAACAGCTCTCGAGTCCAGAAATTTCTCAAGTCATAGCATTAAAAAGCGACCTGCGTATAGCCCCAGGAGCTTCACTAATGTCCTTAGCAGATAGTTCACCAAGAGGAATAGGTGAGGATTTAGGTGAAAGAAAGAGGAAGGCTTTAAGTCTTGAGATCAGTACAGGGAAAACCACCCTAGCTGGATGCATGGGAACAATATCCATGTTGTCTCAGATCCAGCAGGAGAAACTTTTAGCCGATCTGCCAGGGGGCTTAATGATGGCAGCAATGTGGCCGTCTCTGTCCCCAGATGAAAAAATCCGGCAAGCTCAGACATGGGATAGAACACGAGAATACAAGCAGTCAAAAAACGTGAAAGGCAGGCAGGAAGGAAACGCGCCAAATATTCAGGCTCAAACTCCTCTACACCCTGCCCATCCCCCACAGGGGAATCAGCTTCCAAACCCTCAGCTGAGACAGAGCTCAAACCAAGGCCAGAGGCTGCAGAAGCCACTGGATCCAAATGCAAGGCCGTTTTACTTGGGGCCACCAGGGTGCCCAGTGCCCCGGCCCAGGAGAGCGAATCCAGAAGAATGGGCCAAAATGACAAAAGACGAAAGGGACAAGCTGATCCAGTCCATAAAGGACTGGGATGCAAAATACAGCTCCAAGAACCGAGCTCCCCAGCAACAACAAAAGTAGAAGTAATTGAGGCGCTCTCATCCCACACACATTGGGACGGAGAATGGCTCAAAGTAAAGTATGAAGATAAAAAATATATCTTAGATACTGGAGCTTTAATATCGGTGAAGCGTGAGAATAATCCGATGGAACAAATAGGATACAAAAATGTAATACTAGCAGATGGTACAATTCGTAGCATGGCAGTTCACAAGGACAAACAGGGGATTCTTTATATAAAAGGAACGGAGAACTTAATTAGTTTAAAAGACTTAGTCACACTAACAAAGGACCCAGCACTGCGAGTGAATTTTCTAGGTGAGCTGGATATGACCAAACTCGTTGAGGAACAGCTGGAGAAATCTAGTCTAGACCCAGACAGACTCAGAAAAATAATAGAGAAAGGAAATTGGGCTACACATAAAAATGATTGTGGTAGAGTGAAAGAGCAGTACGTGATCAGAGGAGCCATGCCTGCAAGGGAAGCTCAGTATCCAATCAGAGAAGGGAAAGATGAGATCAGATGCACGCTCAGTGAGCTCTGTGACAAAGGGATAATAGAGGAAAAGGAAGTATTGTCCACGTGCCTCCCTATTCAAGCGGTCCCTAAGCCTGACGGAACTTACAGACTAGTACACAACTTAAAAGGGCTAAATAGAGTGTCTCCACACGACGTACGAAAGACATTTGACCCATACATGCAGCTCCGAAACATGCCTGTTAAAAAATATAAAACATGCATTGATCTGGCGAACGGTTTTTGGTCTGTCCCTCTAGCGCAAGAAAGCCGAGCTAAAACAGGGTTCACGTTTGAGGGGAAATGCTACGAGTGGGCCGTCTTGCCTCAGGGATATGTAAATTCGCCCAATGCGTTTCAAAGCGTAGTACAGTCGTACCTGAAAGGATTACCTGTTGTACAGGATATCGATGACATATTTTTCACAGATGACGACGAAAGTGAGCACCTGAAAACCTTGGATGAGGTGGTGACCCGATTGACATGTGCAGGTTTCAAACTTAACTTAAAAAAGAGTCAACTAGGACGCACAAAAGTTACGTTCCTCGGATTTGAGATATCAGACTCGGTGTCAGTACCTTCTACCTATTTGCAGAACATAACGCCCCCACATGACCTACTCACATTGGAGGGTGTTATCGGTCAACTCCAATATATATCCAGCAACGTTCGTGAGTTCCGGAGTATAATTGACCCTATAATGTCACTTAAAAAGGGACTCAGAACGAAAGTAGGCCAAAAGCTAGTGACACACAACCGTAAACTGAGTTCACAGGAACTTGAGACTTATCAAACGGTGATGGATAAAATAGGAGCTAATCTGGTGAACCTTACGAATAGAGAAGACAGTGAGCCACTGGCCGTAAGAGTAATCGTAGGACAAGACTTCACTGAGTGCCTATTTCAGAACTATGACAGCAAGGGTTTAATAACATGTAAAGGTTATAAGCTCGCACCAACAGAGAGTCGTTACACGCCAAGTGAAAAAGTGCTGACCACGCTGATGAAACACAAAGATATGATGTTCGCTCTGGCAGGATCACAGAAAATCGTAATTCAAACCACAGATTATATGATCAAAGAGCTCAGAAAAGACCTACTGCCACAAGCAAGAGCAGTGATGCCAAGGTGGGCTAAATGGGAAATGCTTTTAGCAAATCCACAGATCCAAATAGAAGGGGGCACAAAATTAAAACCTGCAAAGAAGGAAATCTCTAGGCCCATAAACCCAGAAGCAGTTTACTACACAGATGGGTCGAAAAGAGAGGGGGATGGAGACACTTGCAAGTGGGGGTTTGTGAGACAGATAAGAGACAGGAAATACCAGCAAGCAGGGCAAGTGATCGGTTCGGCCCAAACAGCAGAGCTGACAGCAGTGGTAATGGCACTTGCTGACGCAAGCAAACTCAAGCTGAGAGCAGTGAGATTGGTTACAGACTCCAAGTACGTGAAGGATGGTTTAGATGAACATCTGCCGTTCTGGGAAGTTAGAGATTTTCAAAAGACTGATGGGGAAAAGCTTGAGCATGCTGATTTGTGGACACTTATCTCGTGCTACTTGAAGAAATTAAAAATAGTGGTAACACATGTGAACAGTCATACAGGAGGTGTAGGAGCAGATGAGCTGGGAAATGCAGAGGTGGATGAACTGGTGCAGGCTCGAGGTTTGTTCCTACCTACAGCGTTCTTACAGAATAGAACTCCCGCAGGTGATGAAGAGCTAGTCATCCATGCTCATGAGGTGTACGGACATGTAGGAGCGCAGCGCTTACGTGAGATTTTCAAAAAGGAAAAGATTCATGTACCTAAATTAAGAGACCTAACAGCACAAGTGAAAGCTAAATGTGAGCAGTGTAAATTAAAAGGAGGTGCTCAGCCAGTACATTATGACCAATTGCCCATCACGTGTAAAGAACCGGGTGTGCATTTCAGCACAGATGTAGGAGAGTGTGCAACTAGAGGAGTAAAAGGGCATAAGTTCTTTTTAGTGATAAAAGATAATGGTCCAGGAGATCAGAGCAAAGTGGTACCCCTAAAACGAGTAACAGGTAACACGGTGAGCATGTCTTTATCTCTACACCTGCCCCTGACCTGTAAAACACTTCGTTCAGATGGAGGACCTGAATTTAAAAATAACAAAGTTGCTTGTCTGCTGGAGTCAAGGGGTATACAACACGTTTTTTCTATCCCATATGAATCCCACACAAACGGAGTTGCAGAAAGAGCAGTTAGGACGGTAAAAAATCATATTCTTACCAACCTAGACTCCCACTGGGACACTCCCGAGGGAATTTCAGAACTGAATGTCATTCTAAATAGGATCAAACTGAAACGAGCAGAGAACGAAACTAACCCGGAACCCGTTTCTGTGTTACAGAAGGGGCAAACCATTTGGGTCAAACGGGGACCAAACCAGAAGGGAAATTGCATTAAACATAACGTGAGTGGACCGCATCAAATACATAACGTAACAGGAAACATGGTTGTAACTGAGACTGGCATGCGCGTTCATCCTCATCAAGTTATAAGATAACTTCTCATAAAAATACTTTATTGAAAGCCATGGCTGGATTAAAACCTAGTACTGGAATGGATTGCTCGAACCTGGTTAATTCCGGCCTGATCATGGTGTCAAGAGGAGGATCTGTCGCATCCTGTAAGGTGGCCATGTTTCCTAGTTTCACAACTTCCCCAACTGGTTACCGATACGCTCAGTGGAGGGGTTGGATTCCGGGAACATGTATTATGTGTGGAAACCATTGCTCCTTAATTAGGTGGTCGGGGCTCCGGGAGGAGAAGCCGTTCTACCTGGAAAGGGGCGCTGACTTGCATCTGGGGGCATTGGAACTCTCTGCCCCAATTAAGATTTGTTTTTGCAGAAGCTGCTTGAGACATGAGCCTGGCGTCCGCTCATGGCAGGTGTGTGAGTGCACACATGGAGGCGAAAGCAAAGAAGGTTGCTGCTTTATAAGACATGGCATTTTGACTACCTGCTTACCAATATGCGAGCCCAGCCTGTTCTATGTGGGAGAGCTGCTCAGGGACCCTAGCCAGGTGAAAACAGTTAGGGACTTGTGGGTGGAAGCTTACCCATTCATCATCAAGCATAAAACTAGAGAAAGGGGACTGGAGACGATTCAGGCTCAGTCCCGCTTCAAGTCTATTAAGAGTTTGATCTTGGGACAGCAGTTTGGGACCCTGGCTAATGCATGGGAAGCAGGTACACAACTGGGGTTGAGCCGAGAATATAAAGATGAGAGGTGGGGCACCTATCTGGCAGGTGCACTTGATTGGCACACAGGTTTGTCCATGCAGGAGCCTAGAGGAATGTGTAAACGAGTGACCTCATGTCTGGTTGAGCTAAAGAGCCTTGGACCAGAGGCAGAGCGTGCTTTCATGCCTTATCAGCTGACATTGATAGAGGCGATAGACCCGTCTGGTCACATTTGCGGCTCAGCTGTTAACATTGCCACCACCCGAAAAGGAGCAGATTATTGGCCAAAGACTTACGGGACGGCATATACTAGGATATCACGTAGGCGGGTCCCAGGTCTGACACGGGTTAATTAGAGTAGGGCACTTTCACTTCCTGCTGATTTTTATGCTTCTGTTTTGCAGATGTTCTCTTCTCAGGAGCATAAAGGGGATAGCAGCAGGAAGCGGAAGGTTGTCAGGTATGCATCAGCTCCGGCTGGAGTTGATCCCGAAGACACACAGAGAAATGTAAATAATCCAAAAGGAAAGAATTGGATGAAAGACTGGACCAGATGGGCCTCCTTCATCCTATTCGAACTAAGCATCATAATATTGTGTATAACAATAGTGTATGGAGTACATGTATATCTTAGAACATATCATGTGTCCTCGGTAGCCTATAACATAACTCATGGGCAACCGCAACAATTAAGAGGACGTTGGAACATGTCCAAAATAAGGCTGCAATGGCCTAAGGAAGACTTTAATGAGAATATAACCACCTGCATGATAGCAGAACAGATTGGATTCAAGATTTGCAGTGTAACAGGGAACAGAACCGGCTGCCTGCGCTTGTCCTGTGGGGAAGATCATGCAGGGGACTCGGTTGTGGCTACACCCTCTGTGACCGCGCCTTCTGCAACAGAACAGGAAGTTGGAAATGACCCGATGAACAATGAGACCCACCCATGGGCAGAGTATATGTCCATCATGCTGGATCAGACAGGATCAACAGAGCCTAATCAGTCCTGTCAGGTAGTATTAAGAAAGAAGAAAATCTTGGATCAAACTTCAGGTGAAGTAGAGCTGTGGGTGTACAAATACTGTCTTAAAGATGATTTAGACAAAGGACACAACTTCACGACATATAAAGTGATAAAAATAGAAAAATGGTGGCCGCATAGAATTGAATATGGGTGCTTCCAAACCAGGGACAGCAGCCTTAGTTCCTGGCAAACAGGAAACGTTACGTACTGGTATCAAAGGATGTCGAAGGGGAGAGAAAAAAGGGAGAATTGTCCTACCCCCCCTCCTAATACTACACTGAAATATGATTCTTTATCTGTGGTGGAGGAAAGTCACATGTGGCAGAATGTAAACGATAATGTGATTAAATGGTTATTAAGAGTGCCCCCTACAGTAACTGGTCCCATGGAAGAGACGGAGGAAAGTGAAGAAACTGTTCCTCTCTTTGTGGAACCCGGGGGGAGAAACAAGAGGTCTGCCTCACAGGATCTAGCTCGACTTTTACGAAAAGGTCACAGTGAGTACGCGAATTACACAGGATATCAAAATTATGTAATTTCCATTAATAGTACATATTTTAATTGGACCTTTTTCAGCCTTCACAATGAAGTGAGCCTTCAGCCTCAGGGCTGGGAGCTGCATAAGGTAATACACACTCTTTATACTGAATGGATATATCAGGTTCCTAATTTCAAACATCCAGGCGTAGTGCAATGGATGAAGAAGAATCAATCTGATCCCACTAATTTAGACACAGGGTTCCATGCATGGAACGAAGAAACCAGGAGGTGTTTAACTAAAAGGGCTAACGATAGTTCTTTATGGCAAGGTGGAGAACCACTTAGACTAAGATTAACAGGGACATATTATCAGAAAGGTACAGCCACTCCTGATGATAAAATCGAGGCTGATTCCATATTCGAAGCAGTAAATGAAATGATTAGACCAAGCCACAAGAAAGATTTTTATCACAGTCCGACCTGGGCAAGAAATTACACATTAATGCTTGAAGGATGTCAGGCTGAAGTCTGTAACAACACTAAGGGGTTAACTAGAAGGATGTGTATTTTTTGGTATTCACAATTATATGGATTAACGGTAGGGGGTTTGCGTCCTGACACATTAGGAGATCGGGAATTTTTTAAGCCAAGACCCCCTTATTTAAATATAGCTACTTTAGGAACTGGAGAATTATGCTATAAAGTCTTACGTGGATATATGCAAAGAAATATACCAGAAGATTATAGGTATTATAGAAAAGGTATGTATGAGACGTATCCTATGACGTACTGGTATGGGGAGGGATATAATAAGCAAAAATATGATTATTATCCCCAGGACACAAGGATTGAAGCAGAGACCTTTGAAAGAAAATTAATAGGAACAAAGACGCTAGTGTTGGAGGATGGACAGCTCAGAGTTAAGACGAATTGGTTTACAGTAGATAAGACAAATACGTGGGAAAAGAATAATACGAAAACGGGAAATGGCCTTTTAGATCGCATAATGATTATGGGTGATAAGGTTGGAGACTTGGTGCCGCCTGGGTTTACGACCCCTGGAACAACTAAGTGGGGCGCTTTTAGTTTAGTGAACTTTAATTACTTTAACGGATTAGGAATAGATCATCATGTGTGCTTTAATGAGCCCAGAATAGGGAAGAATCCTCAACCTGAAAGATATACAATTGACCCTGACACGCCCAAAGAATTTCCTAATTTCAGGGATTATTCAAACTGGGACCTACGGAGCGGATATTGCTCTCCATTCAGACGATCTCTTGACCAACAGGAAGCGGAGTGGTTTGACTACTTTGCATATGGGATTAACGGCACGCTAAGAGGAGTAAGCTTGATTGTACGAGGAGTTGGTGAAATATTATCTGACAGTGTGGTACAGGTCTCAAATAATGTTATACAAGGAACAAGTCATTCGATTGAGACGGTCGTAAGAGGGGTACGTGATAATATAATAGCTCCAGTCTGGGACGCGTTGTTTTGGCCTCTCTGCGCACTTGGGTTAATGGTAGGAATGATAGTTTTATTGGTAAGCATGATTTTGGCCTGCAAGCATGAGAAGTGGCAGCTGAGAGGGAGGAAGCTACTTAGAGATAAGGGACCTGGTCAGCAGGAGAATGACAGACCAGCAGGAAAGGCAGGAAGTAATGACATCATTCCTTCTTCAGGGGGTTCTATTTAATACAGGGGGTGCAGCACTGACAGCTCCAGCCTGGTCTTGACCTGTCAGTTTGAACAGCTACTCTAGTAAGCAGCAAGGATGAGCCAGCAGTTTCAGTCAGAGCAAAAACCGATTGTAGTGGCTGGATATGAGGTATGTCACGTCCTTAAGATTACCTTTATGCTTTTCTTTTTACTGTTAGCTCAGATTAGAGACATCAATATTAGAAAATTATTAATATACGCAAGCATCTTTGCATTTATGAATGTGACCAGATGGTTGAATAATGATTTTATTACTAGTGCAAGCTTGTTACCGTGGTTGTACAGTGATGAAATGCCAACAAGTTTAGTGATAGGAGGAATGATTATTTGTTTGCTTACGGCAACGGGGGAAAGCTTAGCGTGGTGTATGAAAGCTCACCTGACTATTATTGCAGCCTGTACAGATTTTTTTATCATAATCACGGGCCTTTGTGCAGTGATGACGTTGTTTTACAGTTCACAGGCTGAGTGGGGAAGATATAAGTCTATGGTAATACTGGTTGCTCTTGTGGGCTTCAGTGTGGAAATACTCTCTTGGTTTTGCCAGGAAGGTGCACTAATTCTGTGGGGCGTAATTATGTTTATTCTAGGTGGACCCCGGACATGCAGCGCATTTTAAAGGGACTAATCCCAGCTGCAGATGCACCAGTGCCTATGTCCAGGGATACCGTGACTTATGTGTGCACGGTGAAACTCAGGGGACGAATGATGGGCCCGCTGAAAACGATCGCTCTTCAATGTGAGCATTCTGCAATGTTTTAACAATGCATGTGTTGCAGGCTTGTTGCGGAATCTCGGACCGCATGGAAACGGAACTCCCAGGGTCGTTTGTTGAGGAAACAGACGTACTAATCCTAACTTCACCTGATATTCAAGAGCTTTTCAGGGAGAGCCACGAGGAGATGCTGACAACGGTGTGTCCAGTCGCCGTGGCTGAAGATGAAGCGGATTTGAACAAAGATTGCCAAACGAAGGAGGCTGTATTAGCAATAAGAACAGCTTCGACTCAAGATCCTAACCCTAATAATGTGTACATAATCCCTATGATTACTTGTGATAAAGCGCAAGAAGAAACGTCCTCCCCTGTTCAGCGGACCTCAAGAGGAGAGCTGAAGTGGAAGATCAAGTTTGAAAGAGGATGTTATTACATGGGCCAGAGCAAGCCCTTAGATTGCTATCAGTTCATGAATATGTTGTCTGTGAAGAACGGATGGTTTGATTCTGAGATCAAAGTCTCTTATGGGACAGCTCCTCTGTTAGAAATGAGAAGTAATCCCCTGGTGTTTAGCGCAAGTTTTCCACCAGGAATGCTGGGGAAGCTCCCGTCTGGGGAACATCAGGTCACGGACCTGTCGCTGTTTTACCTTGGAGAAGAGGTTCCAGGTGAGAGGAAGAAGTTTCGTGGTTATATTACTACCAGCAAAGGTACCCTGTGCATGCCGATTTCTGACGATGGCATAATGATGAGGAGAAGAATCGATGTGGAGGCTACGGTTCAAGCTCTGCGTTTCCAGCCAGATCCGGATAAGATGGATACCAAGTTCCTGAAGGCTTGTGTGTTCGCATTGAAACATTATGGTCCCCTACCACGATTTAACTCGCAAAGAGGATGTCGCATGCTCCCGAAGATCAGAGCCACAGACAGAAGTGGCAAAGGAAGAGGACACAACGGGAGGGGCCACATGGAGAGCAAAGATAAGCGGAGCCCAGCGGAGCCTGCTGATGCGAGTGAAATCGAGGCAGGTGAAGACAGGAAGGGAGCCAACTGAAGACAGCACCACAGGATGTGAAGCCCCTTTGAAGACAGCTCGAGCTTTAGAAGGATCTGAAACCGTCCTACAAATGATAAATGATTACTTTGTTTTACTATCTTGTGACGCAGATGACTAAAGATTACATTGTTTTAGTTGTCTTAAAGTTAAATCATATATACGTCACTCTGAAAAAGTGCTTGTAACATGAAAATGCTATACAATGGAAAATGCTTTGCTTAGCAGTTTTTAGAACATATATAAGAACAAGTTAGAAGGGCGCGAAGACGCACGTATGTATGCATGCAGGTGCGCACGCAGCGCGAGTTCACGGCAACGAAAGACGGAGAGTCTACAGTAGCTTTTTCCTCTTAGATAGTTAGACGCAGCATACTCATAAGAGGATATTTACTCTTGGATTTACCCTTTTATATCTTTTGAATTTTGGAATAAACTTTTTTGAAAAAGGATTCTCATTCATTGGATTTTAAGGGACAATTTAATCTCTTTGAGTGGGAGCTCCGGCCCTGGCCTAACAGGAGTGGAGGTAAGCCACCTTATTGCTTGTACCTGCTTCACAGGACTTGTTTTTCAGGGTGTGACAGATTAATAAAAGATACCTTAGGCTAATGGGAGTTTCATCTCCCCCTCTCTCTTGAGTATCGGGACATGCCTAAGGGTGATAAGCCATGATAGTTCGTTGGTTCAAACAGGCTCTTTTTGCACTAAAAAAGTCTTTGTTAAGCGTGGGAAGGAACCATTTCAAAGGGTGGATTAATTAGATTAATTGATAAATCTATGTTAGCCTGATCAACTAACTGGTAATCATTTTCTAGTTACCACCGCCCACTTTGCTAACAAAGACGCAAATTAACCCTGATAGGACCCAAATAATAGTCAGTAAGATTGGCCAACTCTGAACTACCGCCTCAGTATCCAAAACCACTGGATAACAGGATTTAAAGGGGAGTGAATTAATACAGGAGAACAAGTACGGCAGTTCCATTCCAACCTTTAAAATAGGAACAAGTTCTAATTGAGAAAGTCCATCCCAGGATCTGATACAATAATACTCACCTACGGCCTCAACTTCTCTGAGAAAGCAGCGTAACTCGAGGATCTAACGGAACCTCTTAAAGGGCATGCTCGCATCACTCTGCTCGTCGGTGTCAGCGACTACGCTGATCCTGCTGCTGTTTTCTGCTCTGCTCGTCGGCGTCTGCGACTGCTCTGGTCCTGCTGCTGTTTTTTGCTCTGCTCGTTGGCGTCAGCGACTGCGCTGATCCTGCTGCTGCTTTCTGCTCTGCTCTTCGGCGTCAGCGACTGCGCTGATCCTGCTGCTGCTTTCTGCTCTGCTCGTCGGTGTCTGCGACTGCTCTGGTCCTGCTGCTGTTTTCTGCTCTGCTCGTCGGCATCAGCGACTGCGCTGATGCTGTTTTCTGCTCTGCTCGTCGAGGTCAGCAACTGCGCTGATCCTGCTGCTGTTTTCTGCTCTGCTCATCGCCGGCGGCGACTGCGCTCGTCCTGCTGTTGTTTTCTGCTCTGATCGTCGGCGTCGGCGACGGCGCTGGTCCTGCTGCTGTTTTCTGCTCTGCTCATCGGCGTCTGCGACTGCGCTGACCCTGCTGCTGATTTCTGCTCTGATCGTCTGCGACTGCGCATCTCCTGCTGCTGTTTTTTGCTCTGCTCGTCGGTGTCAGTGACTGAGCTGATCCTGCTGCTGTTTTCTGCTCTGCTCGTCGGCGTCTGCGACTGCGCTGGTCCTGCTGCTGTTTTCTGCTCTATTCGTCGGCGACTGCGCTGGTCCTGCTGCTATTTTCTGCACTGCTCCTCGGCGACTGCGCTGTTCCTGCTGCTGTTTTCTGCTTTGCCCGTAGGCGTCGCCGACTGCGCTGGTCCTGCTGCTGTTTTCTGCTCTGCTCGTCGGCGACTGCGCTGGTCCTGCTGCTGTTTTCTGCTCTGCTCGTTGGCGTCTGCGCATCTCCTGCTGCTTTTTTCTGCTCTGCTCGTCGCCGTCAGCGACTGCGCTGATCCTGCTGCTGTTTTCTGCTCTGCTCGTCGGTGTCAGCGACTACGCTGATCCTGCTGCTGTTTTCTGCTCTGCTCGTCGGCGTCTGCGACTGCGCTGGTCCTGCTGTTGTTTTCTGCTCTGCTCGTCGGCATCAGCGACTGCTCTGATGCTGTTTTATGCTCTGCTCGTCGAGGTCAGCAACTGCGCTGATCCTGCTGCTGTTTTCTGCTCTGCTCGTCGCCGTCGGTGACTGCGCTCGTCCTGCTGTTGTTTTCTGCTCTGATCGTCGGCGTCGGCGACTGCGCTGGTCCTGCTGCTGTTTTCTGCTCTGCTCATCGGCGTCTGCGACTGCGCTGACCCTGCTGCTGATTTCTGCTCTGATTGTCTGCGACTGCGCATCTCCTGCTGCTGTTTTTTGCTCTGCTCGTCGGTGTCAGCGACTGCGCTGATCCTGCTGCTGTTTTCTTCTCTGCTCGTCGGCGTCTGCGACTGCGCTGGTCCTGCTGCTGTTTTCTGCTCTGCTCGTCGGCGACTGCGCTGATCCTGCTGCTGTTTTCTGCTCTGCTCGTCGGCGACTGCGCTGATCCTGCTGCTGTTTTCTGCTCTGCTCGTAGGCGTCGGCGACTGCGCTGGTCCTGCTGCTGTTTTCTGCACTGCTCCTCGGCGACTGTGCTGTTCCTGCTGCTGTTTTCTGCTTTGATTGTAGGCGTCGCCGACTGCGCTGGTCCTGCTGCTGTTTTCTGCTCTGCTCGTCGGCGACTGCGCTGGTCCTGCTGCTGTTTTCTGCACTGCTCATCGGCGTCGGCGACTGCGTTGATCCTGCTGCTGTTTTCTGCTCTGCTTGTTGGCGTCTGCGACTGCGCATCTCCTGCTGCTTTTTTCTGCTCTGCTCGTCGGTGACTGCGCTGGTCCTGCTGCTGTTTTTTGCTCTGCGCGTCGGCGTCGGCGACTGCGCTGATCCTGCTGCTGCTTTCTGCTCTGCTCGTCGGAGTCTGCGACTGCACTGGTCCTGCTGCTGTTTTCTGCTCTGCTCGTCGGCATCAGCGACTGCGCTGATGCTGTTTTCTGCTCTGCTCGTCGAGGTCAGCAACTGCGCTGATCCTGCTGCTGTTTTCTGCTCTTCTCATCGCCGTCGGCGACTGCGCTCGTCCTGCTGTTGTTTTCTGCTCTGATCGTCGGCGTCGGCGACTGCGCTGGTCCTGCTGCTGTTTTCTGCTCTGCTCATCGGCGTCTGCTACTGCGCTGATCCTGCTGCTATTTTCTGCTCTGCTCATCGGCGTCAGCGACTGGGCTGATCCTGCTGCTATTTTCTGCTCTGCTCATCGGCGTCAGCGACTGGGCTGATCCTGCTGCTGTTTTCTGCTCTGCTCGTCTGCGTCAGCGAATGCGCTGATCCTGCTGCTGTTTTCTGCTCTGCTCTTCTCCGTCAGCGCTGATCCTGCTGCTGTTTCCTGCTCTGCTCGTCGCCGACGGCGACTGCGCTGGTCCTGCTGTTGTTTTTTTCTCTGCTCGTCGGCGTCTGCTCTGCTCGTCGGCGTCAGCGACTGCGCTGGTCCTGCTGCTGTTTTCTGCTCTGCTCGTCGGTGACTGCGCTGATCCTGCTTCAGTTTTCTGCACTGCTAATTGGCGTCGGCGACTGCGCTGATCCTGCTGCTGTTTTCTGCTCTGCTCGTACGTGTCGGCGACTGCGCTGGTCCTGCTGCTGTTTTCTGCTCTGCTCGTCGGCTGCTGCGCTGATCCTGCTGCTGTTTTCTGCTCTGCTCGTCTGCGTCAGCGAATGCGCTGATCCTGCTGCTGTTTTCTGCTCTGATCGTCAGCGTCGGCGACTGCGCTGGTCCTGCTGCTGTTTTCTTCTCTGCTCGTCGGCGTCTGCTCTGCTCGTCGGCGTCTGCTCTGCTCGTCGGCGTCTGCGACTGCGCTGGTCCTGCTGCTGTTTTCTGCTCTGCTCGTCGGCGACTGCGCTGGTCCTGCTGCTTTTTTCTGCACTGCTCATCGGTGTCGGCGACTGTGCTGATCCTGCTGCTGTTAGCTACCCTGCTCATCGGCGTCGGCGACTGCGCTGATCCTGCTGCTGTTTTCTGCTCTGCTCGTCGGCGACTGCGCTGGACCTGCTGCTGTTTTCTGCACTGCTCATCGGCGTCGGCGACTGCGTTGATCCTGCTGCTGTTTTCTGCTCTGCTCGTTGGCGTCTGCGACTGCGCATCTCCTGCCGCTTTTTTCTGCTCTGCTCGTCGGCATCAACGACTGCGTTGATCCTGCTGCTGTTTTCTGCTCTGCTCGTCGGCGTCTGTGACTGCGCATCTCCCTCTGCTGTTTTTTGCTCTGTTCGTCGGCGTCGGCGACTGCGCTGATCCTGCTGCTGTTTTCTGCTCTGCTCATCGGCGACTGCGCTGGTCCTTCTGCTGTTTTCTGCACTGCTCATCGGCGTTGGCGACTGCGTTGATCCTGCTGCTGTTTTCTGCTCTGCTCATTGGCGTCTGCGACTGCGCATCTCCTGCTGCTTTTTTCTGCTCTGCTCGTCAGCGTCAGCGACTGCGCTGACCCTGCTGCTGTTTTCTGCTCTGATAGTCTGCGACTGCGCATCTCCTGCTGCTGTTTTTTGCTCTGCTCGTCGGCGTCAGCGACTGCGCTGATCCTGCTGCTGTTTTCTGCTCTGCTCGTTGGCGTCTGCGCATCTCCTGCTGCCTTTTTCTGCTCTGCTCGTCGGCGTCAGCGACTGCGCTGATCCTGCTGCTGTTTTCTGCTCTGCTCGTCGGTGTCAGCGACTACGCTGATCCTGCTGCTGTTTTCTGCTCTGCTCGTCGGCGTCTGCGACTGCGCTGGTCCTGCTGTTGTTTTCTGCTCTGCTCGTCGGCATCAGCGACTGCTCTGATGCTGTTTTATGCTCTGCTCGTCGAGGTCAGCAACTGCGCTGATCCTGCTGCTGTTTTCTGCTCTGCTCGTCGCCGTCGGTGACAGCGCTCGTCCTGCTGTTGTTTTCTGCTCTGATCGTCGGCGTCGGCGACTGCGCTGGTCCTGCTGCTGTTTTCTGCTCTGCTCATCGGCGTCTGCGACTGCGCTGACCCTGCTGCTGATTTCTGCTCTGATTGTCTGCGACTGCGCATCTCCTGCTGCTGTTTTTTGCTCTGCTTGTCTGTGTCAGCGACTGCGCTGATCCTGCTGCTGTTTTCTTCTCTGCTCGTCGGCGTCTGCGACTGCGCTGGTCCTGCTGCTGTTTTCTGCTCTGCTCGTCGGCGACTGCGCTGATCCTGCTGCTGTTTTCTGCTCTGCTCGTCGGCGACTGCGCTGATCCTGCTGCTGTTTTCTGCTCTGCTCGTAGGCGTCGGCGACTGCGCTGGTCCTGCTGCTGTTTTCTGCACTGCTCCTCGGCGACTGTGCTGTTCCTGCTGCTGTTTTCTGCTTTGATTGTAGGCGTCGCCGACTGCGCTGGTCCTGCTGCTGTTTTCTGCTCTGCTCGTCGGCGACTGCGCTGGTCCTGCTGCTGTTTTCTGCACTGCTCATCGGCGTCGGCGACTGCGTTGATCCTGCTGCTGTTTTCTGCTCTGCTTGTTGGCGTCTGCGACTGCGCATCTCCTGCTGCTTTTTTCTGCTCTGCTCGTCGGCATCAGCGACTGCGCTGATCCTGCTGCTGTTTTCTGCTCTGCTCGTCGGTGTCAGCGACTACGCTGATCCTGCTGCTGTTTTCTGCTCTGCTCATCGGCGTCTGCGACTGCGCTGGTCCTGCTGCTGTTTTTTGCTCTGCTCGTCGGCGTCGGCGACTGCGCTGATCCCGCTGTTGTTATCTGCTCTGATCGTCGGCGTCGGCGACTGCGCTGGTCCTGCTGTTGTTTTCTGCTCTGCTCATCGGCGTCTGCTACTGCGCTGATCCTGCTGCTATTTTCTGCTCTGCTCATCGGCGTCAGCGACTGGGCTGATCCTGCTGCTGTTTTCTGCTCTGCTCGTCTGCGTCAGCGAATGCGCTGATCCTGCTGCTGTTTTCTGCTCTGCTCGTCGCCGTCAGCGCTGATCCTGCTGCTGTTTCCTGCTCTGCTCATCGCCGTCGGCGACTGCGCTGGTCCTGCTGTTGTTTTCTTCTCTGCTCGTCGGCGTCTGCTCTGCTCGTCGGCGTCAGCGACTGCGCTGGTCCTGCTGCTGTTTTCTGCTCTGCTCGTCGGTGACTGCGCTGGTCCTGCTGCTGTTTTTTGCTCTGCGCGTCGGCGTCGGCGACTGCGCTGATCCTGCTGCTGCTTTCTGCTCTGCTCGTCGGAGTCTGCGACTGCACTGGTCCTGCTGCTGTTTTCTGCTCTGCTCATCGGCATCAGCGACTGCGCTGATGCTGTTTTCTGCTCTGCTCGTCGGTGTCCGCGACTACGCTGATCCTGCTGCTGTTTTCTGCTCTGCTCGTCGGCGTCTGCGACTGCGCTCGTCCTGCTGTTGTTTTCTGCTCTGATCGTCAGCGTCGGCGACTGCGCTGGTCCTGCTGCTGTTTTCTTCTCTGCTCGTCGGCGTCTGCTCTGCTCGTCGGCGTCTGCTCTGCTCGTCGGCGTCTGCGACTGCGCTGGTCCTGCTGCTGTTTTCTGCTCTGCTCGTCGGCGACTGCGCTGGTCCTGCTGCTTTTTTCTGCACTGCTCGTCGAGGTCAGCAACTGCGCTGATCCTGCTGCTGTTTTCTGCTCTTCTCATCGCCGTCGGCGACTGCGCTCGTCCTGCTGTTGTTTTCTGCTCTGATCGTCGGCGTCGGCGACTGCGCTGGTCCTGCTGCTGTTTTCTGCTCTGCTCATCGGCGTCTGCTACTGCGCTGATCCTGCTGCTATTTTCTGCTCTGCTCATCGGCGTCAGCGACTCTGCTGATCCTGCTGCTGTTTTCTGCTCTGCTCGTCTGCGTCAGCGAATGCGCTGATCCTGCTGCTGTTTTCTGCTCTGCTCTTCTCCGTCAGCGCTGATCCTGCTGCTGTTTCCTGCTCTGCTCGTCGCCGACGGCGACTGCGCTGGTCTTGCTGTTGTTTTCTTCTCTGCTCGTCGGCGTCTGCTCTGCTCGTCGGCGTCAGCGACTGCGCTTGTCCTGCTGCTGTTTTCTGCTCTGCTCGTCGTAGACTGCGCTGATCCTGCTTCAGTTTTCTGCACTGCTAATTGGCGTCGGCGACTGCGCTGATCCTGCTGCTGTTTTCTGCTCTGCTCGTACGCGTCGGCGACTGCGCTGGTCCTGCTGCTGTTTTCTGCTCTGCTCGTCGGCTGCTGCGCTGATCCTGCTGCTGTTTTCTGCTCTGCTCGTCTGCGTCAGCGAATGCGCTGATCCTGCTGCTGTTTCCTGCTCTGCCTGTCGCCGTCGGTGACTGCGCTGGTCCTGCTGTTGTTTTCTGCTCTGATCGTCAGCGTCGGCGACTGCGCTGGTCCTGCTGCTGTTTTCTTCTCTGCTCGTCGGCGTCTGCTCTGCTCGTCGGCGTCTGCTCTGCTCGTCGGCGTCTGCGACTGCGCTGGTCCTGCTGCTGTTTTCTGCTCTGCTCGTCGGCGACTGAGCTGGTCCTGCTGCTTTTTTCTGCACTGCTCATCGGCGTCGGCAACTGTGCTGATCCTGCTGCTGTTTTCTGCCCTGCTCGTAGGCGTCGGCGACTGTGCTGGTCCTGCTGCTGTTTTCTGCACTGCTCATCGGCGTCGGCGACTGCGCTGATCCTGCTGCTGTTTTCTGCTCTGCTTGTCGGCGACTGCGCTGGACCTGCTGCTGTTTTCTGCACTGCTCATCGGCGTCGGCGACTGCGTTGATCCTGCTGCTGTTTTCTGCTCTGCTCGTTGGCGTCTGCGACTGCGCATCTCCTGCCGCTTTCTTCTGCTCTGCTCGTCGGCGTCAGCGACTGCGCTGATCCTGCTGCTGTTTTCTGCTCTGCTCGTCGGCGTCTGCGACTGCGCATCTCCCTCTGCTGTTTTTTGCTCTGCTCGTCGGCGTCAGCGACTGCGCTGATCCTGCTGCTGTTTTCTGCTCTGCTCATCGGCGACTGCGCTGGTCCTTCTGCTGTTTTCTGCACTGCTCATCTGCGTTGGCGACTGCGTTGATCCTGCTGCTGTTTTCTGCTCTGCTCATTGGCGTCTGCGACTGCGCATCTCCTGCTGCTTTTTTTTGCTCTGCTCGTCGGCGTCAGCGACTGCGCTGATCCTGCTGCTGTTTTCTGCTCTGCACGTCGGCGTCTGCGACTGCACATCTCCTGCTGCTGTTTTCTGCTCTGCTCGTCGGCGACTGCGCTGGTCCTGCTGCTTTTTTCTGCACTGCTCATCGGCGTCGGCGACTGTGCTGATCCTGCTGCTGTTTTCTGCCCTGCTCGTAGGCGTCGGCGACTGTGCTGGTCCTGCTGCTGTTTTCTGCACTGCTCATCGGCGTCGGCGACTGCGCTGATCCTTCTGCTGTTTTCTGCTCTGCTCATCGGCGACTGCGCTGGACCTGCTGCTGTTTTCTGCACTGCTCATCGGCGTCGGCGACTGCGTTGATCCTGCTGCTGTTTTCTGCTCTGCTCGTTGTCGTCTGCGACTGCGCATCTCCAGCCGCTTTTTTCTGCTCTGCTTGTCGGCGTCAGCGACTGCGCTGATCCTGCTGCTGTTTTCTGCTCTGCTCGTCGGCGTCTGCGACTGCGCATCTCCCTCTGCTGTTTTTTGCTCTGCTCGTCGGCGTCGGCGACTGCGCTGATTCTGTTGCTGTTTTCTGCTCTGCTCATCGGCGACTGCGCTGGTCCTTCTGCTGTTTTCTGCACTGCTCATTGGCGTTGGCGACTGCGTTGATCCTGCTGCTGTTTTCTGCTCTGCTCGTTGGCGTCTGCGACTGCGCATCTCCTGCCGCTTTCTTCTGCTCTGCTCGTCGGCGTCAGCGACTGCGCTGATCCTGCTGCTGTTTTCTGCTCTGCTCGTCGGCGTCTGCGACTGCGCATCTCCCTCTGCTGTTTTTTGCTCTGCTCGTCGGCGTCAGCGACTGCGCTGATCCTGCTGCTGTTTTCTGCTCTGCTCATCGGCGACTGCGCTGGTCCTTCTGCTGTTTTCTGCACTGCTCATCTGCGTTGGCGACTGCGTTGATCCTGCTGCTGTTTTCTGCTCTGCTCATTGGCGTCTGCGACTGCGCATCTCCTGCTGCTTTTTTCTGCTCTGCTCGTCAGCGTCAGCGACTGCGCTGACCCTGCTGCTGTTTTCTGCTCTGATAGTCTGCGACTGCGCATCTCCTGCTGCTGTTTTTTGCTCTGCTCGTCGGCGTCAGCGACTGCGCTGATCCTGCTGCTGTTTTCTGCTCTGCACGTCGGCGTCTGCGACTGCACATCTCCTGCTGCTGTTTTCTGCTCTGCTCGTCGGCGACTGCGCTGGTCCTGCTGCTTTTTTCTGCACTGCTCATCGGCGTCGGCGACTGTGCTGATCCTGCTGCTGTTTTCTGCCCTGCTCGTAGGCGTCGGCGACTGTGCTGGTCCTGCTGCTGTTTTCTGCACTGCTCATCGGCGTCGGCGACTGCGCTGATCCTTCTGCTGTTTTCTGCTCTGCTCATCGGCGACTGCGCTGGACCTGCTGCTGTTTTCTGCACTGCTCATCGGCGTCGGCGACTGCGTTGATCCTGCTGCTGTTTTCTGCTCTGCTCGTTGTCGTCTGCGACTGCGCATCTCCAGCCGCTTTTTTCTGCTCTGCTTGTCGGCGTCAGCGACTGCGCTGATCCTGCTGCTGTTTTCTGCTCTGCTCGTCGGCGTCTGCGACTGCGCATCTCCCTCTGCTGTTTTTTGCTCTGCTCGTCGGCGTCGGCGACTGCGCTGATTCTGTTGCTGTTTTCTGCTCTGCTCATCGGCGACTGCGCTGGTCCTTCTGCTGTTTTCTGCACTGCTCATTTGCGTTGGCGACTGCGTTGATCCTGCTGCTGTTTTCTGCTCTGCTCATTCGCGTCTGCGACTGCGCATCTCCTGCTGCCTTTTTTTCTGCTCTGCTCGTCAGCGTCAGCGACTGCGCTGATCCTGCTGCTGTTTTCTGCTCTGCTCGTAGGCGTCGGCGACTGCGCTGGTCCTCCTGCTGTTTTCTGCACTGCTCATCGGCGTCGGCGACTGCGCTGATCCTGCTGCTGTTTTCTGCTTTGCTCGTAGGCGTCGCCGACTGCGCTGGTCCTGCTGCTGTTTTCTGCTCTGCTCGTCGGCGACTGCGCTGGTCCTGCTGCTGTTTTCTGCACTGCTCATCGGTGTCGGTGACTGCGTTGATCCTGCTGCTGTTTTCTGCTCTGCTCGTTGGCGTCTGCGACTGCGCATCTCCTGCTGCTTTTTTCTGCTCTGCTCTTCAGCGTCAGCGACTGCGCTGATCCTGCTGCTGTTTTCTGCTCTGCTCGTCGGTGTCCGCGACTACGCTGATCCTGCTGCTGTTTTCTGCTCTGCTCGTCGGCGTCTGCGACTGCGCTGGTCCTGCTGTTGTTTTCTTCTCTGCTCGTCGGCGTCTGCTCTGCTCGTCGGCGTCAGCGACTGCGCTGGTCCTGCTGCTGTTTTCTGCTCTGCTCGTCGGTGACTGCGCTGATCCTGCTTCAGTTTTCTGCACTGCTAATTGGCGTCGGCGACTGCGCTGATCCTGCTGCTGTTTTCTGCTCTGCTCGTACGAGGCGGCGACTGCGCTGGTCCTGCTGCTGTTTTCTGCTCTGCTCGTCGGCTGCTGCGCTGATCCTGCTGCTGTTTTCTGCTCTGCTCGTCTGCATCAGCGAATGCGCTGATCCTGCTGCTGTTTCCTGCTCTGCCTGTCGCCGTCGGCGACTGCGCTGGTCCTGCTGTTGTTTTCTGCTCTGCTCGTCAGCGTCGGCGACTGCGCTGGTCCTGCTGCTGTTTTCTGCTCTGCTCGTCGGCTGCTGCGCTGATCCTGCTGCTGTTTTCTGCTCTGCTCGTCTGCGTCAGCGAATGCGCTGGTCCTGCTGTTGTTTTCGCCTCTGCTCGTCGGCGTCTGCTCTGCTCATCGTCGTCTGCGACTGCGCTGGTCCTGCTGCTGTTTTCTGCTCTGATCGTCGGTGACTGCGCTGGTCCTGCTGCTGTTTTCTGCACTGCTCATCGGCGTCGGTGACTGCGCTGATCCTGCTGCTGTTTTCTGCTCTGCTCGTAGGCGTCGCCGACTGCGCTGGTCCTGCGGCTGTTTTCTGCTCTGCTCGTCGGTGACTGCGTTGATCCTGCTGCTGTTTTCTGCTCTGCTCGTCGGCGACTGCGCTGGTCCTGCTGCTGTTTTCTCCACTGCTCATCGGCGTCGGTGACTGCGTTGATCCTGCTGCTGTTTTCAGCTCTGCTCGTAGGCGTCGGCGACTGCGCTGGTCCTGCTGCTAATTTCTGCACTGCTCATTGGCGTCGGCGACTGCGCTGGTCCTGCTGTTGTTTTCGCCTCTGCTCGTCGGCGTCTGCTCTGCTCATCGGCGTCTGCGACTGCGCTGGTCCTGCTGCTGTTTTCTGCTCTGCTCGTCGGCGACTGCGCTGGTCCTGCTGCTGTTTTCTGCACTGCTCATCGGCGTCGGCGACTGCGCTGATCCTGCTGCTGTTTTCTGCTCTGCTCGTAGAAGTCGCCGACTGCACTGGTCCTGCTGCTTTTTCTGCTCTGCTCGTCGGCGACTGCGCTGGTCCTGCTGCAGTTTTCTGCACTGCTCATCGGCGTCGGTGACTGCGCTGATCCTGCTGCTGTTTTCTGCTCTGCTCGTAGGCGTCGCCGACTGCGCTGGTCCTGCTGCTGTTTTCTGCTCTGCTCGTCGGCGACTGCGCTGGTCCTGCTGCTGTTTTCTTCACTGCTCATCGGCGTCGGCGACTGCGTTGATCCTGCTGCTGTTTTCTGCTCTGCTCGTTGGCGTCTGCGACTGCGCATCTCCTGCTTCTTTTTTCTGCTCTGCTCGTCGGCGTCAGCGACAGCGCTGATCCTGCTGCTGTTTTCTGCTCTGCTCGTCGGCGACTGCGCTGATCCTGCTGCTATTTTCTGCTCTGCTCGTCGGCGTCGGCGACTGCACTGGTCCTGCTGCTGTTTTCTGCTCTGCTCTTCTGCGTCAGCGAATGCGCTGATCCTGCTGCTGTTTCCTGCTCTGCTCGTCGCCGTCAGCGACTGAGCTGGTCCTGCTGTTGTTTTCTGCTTTGATCGTCGGCGTCGGCGACTGCGCTGGTCCTGCTGCTGTTTTCTTCTCTGCTCGTCTGTGTCTGCTCTGCTCGTCGGCGTCTGCGACTGCGCTGGTCCTGCTGCTGTTTTCTGCTCTGCTCGTCAGCGACTGCGCTGGTCCTACTGGTGTTTTCTGCACTGCTCATCGGCGTCGGCGACTGCGCTGATCCTGCTGCTGTTTTCTGCTCTGCTCGTAGGAGTCGGCGACTGCGCTGATCCTGCTGCTGTTTTCTGCTCTGCTCGTCGGCGTCAGCGACTGCGCTGATCCTGCTGCTGTTTTCTGCTCTGCTCGTCGGCGTCTGCGACTGCGCATCTCCTGCTGCTGTTTTGTGCTCTGCTCGTCGGCGACTGCGCTGATCCTGCTGCTATTTTCTGCTCTGCTCGTCGGCGTCGGCGACTGCGCTGGTCCTGCTGCTGTTTTCTGCTCTGCTCTTCTGCGTCAGAGAATGCGCTGATCCTGCTGCTGTTTCCTGCTCTGCTCGTCTGTGTCTGCTCTGCTCGTCGGCGTCTGCGACTGCACTGGTCCTGCTGCTGTTTTCTGCTCTGCTCGTCGCCGACTGCGCTGGTCCTGCTGTTGTTTTCTGCTTTGATCGTCGGCGTCGGCGACTGCGCTGGTCCTGCTGCTGTTTTCTTCTCTGCTCGTCTGTGTCTGCTCTGCTCGTCGGCGTCTGCGACTGCGCTGGTCCTGCTGCTGTTTTCTGCTCTGCTCGTCGGCGACTGCGCTGGTCCTACTGGTGTTTTCTGCACTGCTCATCGGCGTCGGCGACTGCGCTGATCCTGCTGCTGTTTTCTGCTCTGCTCGTAGGCGTCGGCGACTGCGCTGATCCTGCTGCTGTTTTCTGCTCTGCTCGTCGGCGTCAGCGACTGCGCTGATCCTGCTGCTGTTTTCTGCTCTGCTCGTCGGCGTCTGCGACTGTGCATCTCCTGCTGCTGTTTTTTGCTCTGCTCGTCGGCGACTGCGCTGATCCTGCTGCTATTTTCTGCTCTGCTCGTCAGCGTCGGCGACTGCGCTGGTCCTGCTGCTGTTTTCTGCTCTGCTCTTCTGCGTCAGCGAATGCGCTGATCCTGCTGCTGTTTCCTGCTCTGCTCGTCTGTGTCTGCTCTGCTCGTCGGCGTCTGCGACTGCGCTGGTCCTGCTGCTGTTTTCTGCTCTGCTCGTCGGCGACTGCGCTGGTCCTACTGGTGTTTTCTGCACTGCTCATCGGCGTCTGCGACTGCGCTGATCCTGCTGCTGTTTTCTGCTCTGCTCGTAGGCGTCAGCGGCTGCGCTGGTCCTGCTGCTGTTTTCTGCACTGCTCATCGGCGTCGACGACTGTGCTGATCCTGCTGCTGTTTTCTGCTCTGCTCGTAGGCGTCGCCGACTGCGCTGGTTCTGCTGCTGTTTTCTGCTCTGCGCGTCAGTGAATGCGCTGATCCTGCTGCTGTTTCCTGCTTTGCTCGTTGCCGTCGGCGCCTGCGCTGGTCCTGCTTTTGTTTTCTGCTCTGATCGCCGGCGTTGGCGACTGCGCTGGTCCTGCTGATGTTTTCACCTCTGCTCGTCTGCGTCTGCTCTGCTCGTCGGTGTCTGCGACTGCGCTGGTCCTGCTGCTGCTTTCTGCTCTGCTCGTCGGCGACTGCGCTGGTCCTGCTGCTGTTTTCTGCACTGCTCATCGGCGTCGGCGACTGCGCTGATCCTGCTGCTGTTTTCTGCTCTGCTCGTAGGCGTCGGTGACTGCGCTGGTCCTGCTGCTGTTTTCTACACTGCTCATCGGCGTCGGCGACTGCGTTGATCCTGCTGCTGTTTTCTGCTCTGCTCGTAGGCGTAGGCGTCGACGACTGCCCTGGTCCTGCTGCTGTTTTCCGCACTGCTCATCGGCGTCGGCGACTGCGCTGATCCTGCTGCTGTTTTCTGCTCTGCTCGTAGGCGTCGCCGACTGCGCTTGTCCTGCTGCTGTTTTCTGCTCTGCTCGTCGGCGACTGCGTTGATCCTGCTGCTGTTTTCTGCTCTGCTCGTCGGCGACTGCGCTGGTCCTGCTGCTGTTTTCTGCTCTGCTCATTGGCGTTTGCGACTGCGCATCTCCTGCAGCTATTTTCTACTCTGCTCGTCGGCGTCAGCGACTGCGCTGATCCTGCAGCTTTTTTCTGCTCTGCTCGTCGGCGTCTGCGACTGCGCATCTCCTGCTGCTGTTTTTTGCTCTGCTCGTCGGTGTCGGCGACTGCGCTGATCCTGCTGCTATTTTCTGCTCTGCTCGTTGGCGTCGGCGAATGCGCTGGTCCTGCTGCTGTTTTCTGCTCTGCTCGTCTGCGTCAGCGAATGCGCTGATCCTGCTGCTGTTTCCTGCTCTGCTCGTCGCCGTCGACGACTGCGCTGGTCCTGCTGTTGTTTTCTGCTTTGATCGTCTGCGTCGGCGACTGCACTGGTCCTGCTGCTGTTTTCTTCTCTGCTCGTCGGCATCTGCTCTGCTCTTCGGTGTCTGCGACTGCGCTGGTCCTGCTGCTGTTTTCTGCTCTGCTCTTCGGCGACTGAGCTGGTCCTGCTGGTGGTTTCTGCACTGCTCATCGGCGTCGGCGACTGCGCTGGTCCTGCTGTTGTTTTCACCTCTGCTCGTCTTTGTCTGCTCTGCTCATCGGTGTCTGCGACTGCGCTGGTCCTGCTGCTGCTTTCTGCTCTGCTCGTCGGCGACTGCGCTGGTCCTGCTGCTGTTTTCTGCACTGCTCATGGGCGTCGGCGACTGCGCTGATCCTGCTTCTATTTTCTGCTCTGCTTGTAGGCGTCGAAGACTGCGCTGGTCCTGCTGCTGTTTTCTGCACTGCTCATCGGCGTCGGCGACTGTGCTGATACTGCTGCTGTTTTCTGCTCTGCTCGTAGGCGTCGGTGACTGCGCTGGACCTGCTGCTGTTTTCTACACTGCTCATCGGCGTCGGCGACTGCGTTGATCCTGCTGCTGTTTTCTGCTCTGCTCGTAGGCGTAGGCGTCGACCACTGCGCTGGTCCTGCTGCTGTTTTCTGCACTGCTCATCGGCGTTGGTGACTGCGCTTGTCCTGCTGCTGTTTTCTGCTCTGCTCGTCGGCGTCGGTGACTGCAATGGTCCTGCTGCTGTTTTCTTCTCTGCTCTTCGGCGTCTGCTCTGCTCGTCGGTGTCTGCGACTGCGCTGGTCTTGCTGCTGTTTTCTCCTCTGCTCGTCGGCGACTGCTCTGGTCCTGCTGCTGTTTTCTGCACTGCTCATCGGAGTCGGCGACTGCGCTGATCCTGCTTCTGTTTTCTGCTCTGCTCGTCGCCGTCGGCGACTATGCTGGTCCTGCTGTTGTTTTCTTCTCTGCTCGTCTGCGTCTGCGACTGTGCTGATCCTGCTGCTGTTTTCTGCACTGCTCGTCGGCGACTGCACTGGTGCTGCTGCTGTTTTCTGCACTGCTCATCGGCGTCGGCGACTGCGCTGATCTGCTGCTGTTTTCTGCTCTGCTCGTAGGCGTCGGCGACTGCGCTGGCCCTGCTGCTGTTTTCTACTCTGCTCGTCGGCGACTGCGCTGGACCTGCTGCTATTTTCTGCACTGATCATCGGCTTCGGCGACTGCGCTGGCCCTGCTGCTGTTTTCTGCTCTGCTCCTCTGCATCAGCGAATGCGCTGATCTTGCTGCTGCTTCCTGCTCTGCTCGTCGCCGTCGGCGACTGCGCTGGTCCTGCTGTTGTTTTCTGCTCTGATCGTCGGCGTCAGCGACTGCGCTGGTCCTGCTGCTGTTTTCTTCTCTGATCGTCGGCGTCTGCTCTGCTCGTCGGCGTCTGCGCTGATCCTGCTGCTGTTTTCTGCTCTGCTCGTAGGCGTCGGCGACTGCGCTGGTCCTGCTGCTGTTTTCTGCACTGCTCATCGGCGTCGGCGACTGCGTTGATCCTGCTGCTGTTTTCTGCTCTGCTCGTTGGCGTCTACGACTGCGCATCTCCTGCTGCTTTTTTCTGCTCTGCGCGTCGGCGTCAGTGACTGCGCTGGTCCTGCTGCTGTTTTCTGCTCTGCTCGTCGGCGTCGGCGACTGCGCTGGCACTGCTGCTGTTTTCTGCTCTGCTTGTCGGCGACTGCGCTGGACTTGCTGCTGTATTCTGCACTGCTCATCGGTGTCGGCGACTGCGCTGATCCTGCTGCGGTTTTCTGCTCTGCTCATTTGCGTCTGCGACTGCGCTGATCCTGCTGCTGTTTTCTGCACTGCTCATCGGAGTCGGCGAATGCGCTGATCCTGCTGCTGTTTTCTGCTCTGCTCGTAGGCGTCGGCGACTGCGCTGGCCCTGCCACTGTTTTCTGCTCTGCTTGTCGGCGACTGCGCTGGACCTGCTGCTGTTTTCTGCACTGCTCATCGGTGTTGGCGACTGCGCTGATCCTGCTGCTGTTTTCTGCTCTGCTCGTTGGCGTCTGCAACTGCGCTGATCCTGCTGCTGTTTCCTGCTCTGCTCGTCGGCGTCGGTGACTGCGCTGATCCTTCTGCTGTTTTCTGCTCTGCTCGTCGGCGACTGCACTGGTCCTGCTTCTGTTTTCTTTACTGCTCATCGGCGTCGGAGACTGCGTTGATCCTGCTGCTGTTTTCTGCTCAGCTCGTTTGCGTCTGAGACTGCGCATCTCCTGCTGCTTTTTTCTGCTCTGCTCGTCGGCGTCGGCTACTGCGCTGATCCTGCTGCTATTTTCTGCTCTGCTCATCGGCGTCAGCGACTGGGCTGATCCTGCTGCTGTTTTCTGCTCTGCTCGTCTGCGTCAGCGAATGCGCTGATCCTGCTGCTATTTTCTGCTCTGCTCGTCGGCGTCGGCTACTGCGCTGATCCTGTTGCTATTTTCTGCTCTGCTCATCGGCGTCAGCGTCTAGGCTGATCCGGCTGCTGTTTTCTGCTCTGCTCGTCTGCGTCAGCAAATGTGCTGATCCTGCTGCTGTTTTCTGCTCTGCTCGTCGCCGTCAGCGCTGATCCTGCTGCTGTTTCCTGCTCTGCTCGTCGCCGTCGGCGACTATGCTGGTCCTGCTGTTGTTTTCTTCTCTGCTCGTCGACGTCTGCGACTGTGCTGGTCCTGCTGCTGTTTTCTGCTCTGCTCGTCGGTGACTGCGCTGGTCCTGCTGCTGTTATCTGCACTGCTCATGGGCGACGGCGACTGCGCTGGTCCTGCTGTTGTTTTCGCCTCTGCTCGTCGGCGTCTGCTCTAATCGTGTGCGTCTGCAACTGTGCTGATCCTGCTGCTGTTTTCTGCACTGCTCGTCGGCGACTGCACTGGTCCTGCTGCTGTTTTCTGCACTGCTCATCGGCGTCGGCGACTGCGCTGATCCTGCAACTGTTTTCTGCTCTTCTCGTAGGCGTCGGCGACTGCGCTGGCCCTGCTGCTGTTTTCTGCTCTGCTCGTCGGCGACTGCGCTGGACCTGCTGCTATTTTCTGCACTGCTCATCGGCGTCGGCGACTGCGCTGGCCCTGCTGCTGTTACCTGCTCTGCTCGTCGGCGACTGCGCTGATCCTGCTGCTGTTTCCTGCTCTGCTCGTCGCCGTCGGCGACTATTCTGGTCCTGCTGTTGTTTTCTTCTCTGCTCGTCTGCGTCTGCGACTGTGCTGATCCTGCTGCTTTTTTCTGCACTGCTCATCGGCGTCGGCGACTGCGCTGATCTGCTGCTGTTTTCTGCTCTGCTCGTAGGCGTCGGCGACTGCGCTGGCCCTGCTGCTGTTTTCTGCTCTGCTTGTCGGCGACTGCGCTGGACCTGCTGCTATTTTCTGCACTGCTCATCGGCTTCGGCGACTGCGCTGGCCCTGCTGCTGTTTTCTGCTCTGCTCGTCCGCGACTGCGCTGATCCTGCTGCTGTTTTCTGCTCTGCTCATAGGCGTCGGCGACTGCGCTGGTCCTGCTGCTGTTTTCTGCACTGCTCATCGGCGTCGGCGACTGCGTTGATCCTGCTGCTGTTTTCTGCTCTGCTCGTTGGCGTCTACGACTGCGCATCTCCTGCTGCTTTTTTCTGCTCTGCGCGTCGGCGTCAGCGACTGCGCTTGTCCTGCTGCTGTTTTCTGCTCTGCTCGTCGGCGTCTGCTCTTCTCGTCGGCGTCTGCGACTGCGCTGGCCCTGCTGCTGTTTTCTGCTCTGCTCGTCGGTGACTGCGCTGGTCCTGCTGCTGTTATCTGCACTGCTCATGGGCGACGGCGACTGCGCTGGTCCTGCTGTTGTTTTCGCCTCTGCTCGTTGGCATCTGCGACTGTGCTGATCCTGCTGCTGTTTTCTTCACTGCTCGTCGGCGACTGCACTGGTCCTGATGCTGTTTTCTCCTCTGCTCGTCGGCGTCGGCAACTGCGCTGATCCTGCTGCTGTTTTCTGCTCTGCTCGTCGGCGTCGGCGACTGCGCTGATCCTGCTGCTGTTTCCTGCCCTGCTCATCGGCGTCGGCGACTACGCTGGTCCTGCTATTGTTTTCTGGTCTGATCGTCAGCGTCGGCGACTGCGCTGGTCCTGCTGCTGTTTTCTGCTCTGCTTGTCGGCGACTGCGCTGGTCCTGCTGCTGTTTTCTGCTCTGATCGTCGGCGTCAGCGTTTATGCTGATCCTGCTGCTGTTTCCTGCTCTGCTCGTCGGCGTCGGCGACTGCCCTGGTCCTGCTGCTGTTTTCTGCTCTGCTCGTCGGCGACTGCGGTGGTCTTGCTGCTGTTTTCTGCTCTGCTCGTCGGCGTCAGCGACTGCGTTGATCCTGCTGCTGTTTTCTGCTCTGCTCGTCAGCGTCTGCTCTGCTCATCGGCGTCGGCGACTGCACTGATCCTGCTGCTGTTTTCTGCTCTGCTCGTAGGCGTCGGCGACTGCGCTGGTCCTGCAATATTTTCTGCACTATTCATCAGTGTCGGCGACTGCGCTGATCCTGCTGTTGTTTTCGCCTCTGCTCGTCGGCGTCTGCTCTGCTCGTTGGCGTCTGCGACTGTGCTGATCCTGCTGCTGTTTTCTTTACTGCTCGTTGGCAACTGCACTGGTCCTGCTGCTGTTTTCTACACTGCTCATCGGCTTCGGCGACTGCGCTGATCCTGCTGCTGTTTTCTGCTCTGATCGTCGGCGTCGGCGACTGCGCTGGTCCTGCTGCTGTTTTCTTCTCGTCTGCGTCGGCGTCTGCTCTGCTCGTCGGCGTTTGCGACTGCGCTGGGCCTGCTGCTGTTTTCTGCTCTGCTCGTCGGCGACTGCGCTGGTCCTGCTGCTGTTTTCTGCACTGCTCATCGGCGTCGGCGACTGCGCTGGTGCTGCTGTTGTTTTCGCCTCTGCTCGTCGGCGTCTGCGACTGCGCTGGTCCTGCTGCTGTTTTCTGCACTGCTCATCGGCGTCGGCGACTGCGCTGATCCTGCTTCTGTTTTTTGCTCTGCTCGTCGGCGACTGCGCTGGACCTGCTGCTGTTTTCTGCACTGCTCATCGGCGTCGGCGACTGCGTTGATCCTGCTGCTGTTTTCTGCTCTGCTCGTTGGCGTCGGCGACTGCGCTGATCCTGCTGCTGTTTTCTTCTCTGCTCGTCGGCGTCTGCTCTGCTCATCGGTGTCTGCGCTGGTCCTGCTGCTGTTTTCTGCTCTGCTATTAGGCGACTGCGCTGGTCCTGCTGTTGTTTTCTCCTCTGCTCGTCGGCGTCTGCTCTGCTCATCGGCGTCTGCGACTGCGCTGGTCCTGCTGCTGTTTTCTGCTCTGCTCGTTGGCGACAGCGCTGGTCCTGCTGCTGTTTTCTGCACTGTTCATCGGCGTCAAGGACTGTGCTGATCCTGCTGCTGTTTTCTGCTCTGCTCGTAGGCGTCGGCGACTGCACTGGTCCTGCTGCTGATTTCTGCACTGCTCATCGGCGACTGCGTTGATCCTGCTGCTGTTTTCTGCTCTGCTCGTCGGCGTCTGAGACTGCGCATCTCCTGCTGCTGTTTTCTGCACTGCTCTTCGGCGTCGGCGACTGTGCTGATCCTGCTGCTATTTTCTGCTCTGCTCGTAGGCGTCGGCGACTGCGCTGGTCCTGCTGCTGTTTTCTGCACTGCTCATCGGCGTCGGCGACTGCGCTGATCCTGCTGCTGTTTTCTGCTCTGCTCGTCGGCGACTGCGCTGGTGCTGCTGCTGTTTTTTGCTCTGCTCGTCGGCGTCAGCGACTGCGCTGATCCTGCTGCTGTTTTCTGCTCTGCTCGTCGGCGTCTTCGACTGCGCATCTCCTGCTGCTGTTTTTTGCTCTGCTCGTCGGCGACTGCGCTGATCCTGCTGCTTTTTTCTTTTCTGCTCATCGGCGTCAGCGACTGGGCTGATCCTGCTGCTGTTTTCTGCTCTGCTCATCTGCGTCAGCAAATGCTCTGATCCTGCTGCTGTTTCCTGCTCTGCTCGTTGCGGTCGGCGACTGCGCTGGTCCTGCTGTTGTTTTTTGCTCTGATCGCCGGCGTCGGCGACTGCGCTGATCCTGCTGCTGTTTTCTGCTCTGCTCGTCGGCGACTGCGACTGCGCATCTCCTGCTGCTTTTTTCTGCTCTGCTCGTCGGCGTCAGCGACTGCGCTGATCCTGCAGCTGTTTTCTGCTCTGCTCGTCGGCGTCTGCGACTGCGCATCTCCTGCTGCAGTTTTTTGCTCTGCTCGTCTGCGTCAGCGAATGTGCTGATCCTGCTGCAGTTTCCTGCTCTGCTCGTCGCCGTCAGCGACTTCGCTGGTCCTGCTGTTGTTTTCTGCTCTGATCGCCGGCGTCGGCGACTGTGCTGGTCCTGCTGCTGTTTTCTTCTCTGCTCGTCGGCGTCTGCTCTGCTCGTCGGCGTCTGCGCTGGTCCTGCTGCTGTTTTCTGCTCTGCTCGTCGGCGACTGCACTGGTCCTGCTGTTGTTTTCGCCTCTGCTCGTCGGCGTCTGCTCTGCTCATCGGCGTCTGCGACTGCGCTGGTCCTGCTGCTGTTTTCTGCTCTGCTCGTTGGTGACTGCGCTGTTCCTGCTGCTGTTTTCTGCACTGCTCGTAGGCGTTGGCGACTGCGCTGGTCCTGCTATTGTTTTCTGCACTGCTCATCGGCGTCAGCGACTGCGCTGATCCTGCTGCTGTTTTCTGCTCTGCTCGTAGGCGTCGGCGACTGCGCTGGTCCTGCTGCTGTTTTCTTCTCTGCTCGTCGGCGACTGCGCTGGTCCTGCTGCTGTTTTCTGCACTGCTCATCGGCGTCGGCGACTGCGTTGATCCTGCTGCTGTTTTCTGCTCTGCTCGTTGGAGTCTGTGACTGCGCATTTCCTGCTGCTTTTTTTTGCTCTACTCGTCGGTGTCAGCGACTTCGCTGATTCTGCTGCTGTTTTCTGCTCTCCTTGTCGGCGTCTGAGACTGCGCATCTCCTGCTGCTGTTTTCTGCACTGCTCATCGGCGTCGGCGACTGTGCTGATCCTGCTGCTGTTTTCTGCTCTGCTCGTAGGCGTCAGCGACTGCGCTGGTCCTGCTGCTGTTTTCTGCACTGCTCATCGGCGTCGGCGACTGCGCTGATCCTGCTGCTGTTTTCTGCTCTGCTCGTCGGCGACTGCGCTGGTCCTGCTGCTGTTTTCTGCACTGCCCATCGGCGTCGGCGACTGCGTTGATCCTGCTGCAGTTTTCTGCTCTGCTCGTTGGCGTCCGCGACTGCGCATCTCCTGCTGCTGTTTTCTGCTCTGCTCGTCAGCGTCTGCGACTGCGCATCTCCGGCTGCTGTTTTTTGCTCTGCTCGTCGGCGTCGGCGACTGCGCTGATCCTGCTGCTTTTTTCTGCTCTGCTCATCGGCGTCAGCGACTGGGCTGATCCTGCTGCTGTTTTCTGCTCTGCTCGTCTGCGTCAGCAAATGCGCTGATCCTGCTGCTGTTTCCTGCTCTGCTTGTCGCGGTCGGTGACTGCGCTGGTCCTGCTGTGGTTTTCTGCTCGGATCGCCGGCGTCGGCGACTGCGCTGGTCCTGCTGCTGTTTTCTTCTCTGCTGGTCGGCGTCTGCTCTGCTCGTCGGCCTCTGCGACTGCGCTGGTCCTACTGCTGTTTTCTGCTCGTTGGTGACTGCGCTGGTCCTGCTGCTGTTTTCTGCACTGCTCATCGGCCTTGGCGACTGCGCTGATCCTGCTGCTGTTTTCTGCTCTGCTCGTATGCGTTGGCAACTGCGCTGGTCCTGCTGCTGTTTTCTGCACTGCTCATCGGCGTCGGCGACTGCGCTGATCCTGCTGCTGTTTTCTGCTCTGCTCGTAGGCGTCGGCGACTGCGCTGGTCCTGCTGTTGTTCTCTGCACTGCTCATCGGCGTCGGCGACTGCGATGATCCTGCTGCTGTTTTCTGATCTGCTTGTAGGCGTCGCCGACTGCGCTGGTCCTGCTGCTGTTTTCTTCTCTGCTCGTCGGCGACTGCGCTGGTCCTGCTGCTGTTTTCTGCACTGCTCATCGGCGTCGGCGACTGCGTTGATCCTGCTGCTGTTTTCTGCTCTGCTCGTTGGCATCTGCGACTTCGCATCTCCTGCTGCTTTTTTTTTTGCTTCACTCGTCGGCGTCAGCGACTGCGCTGATTCTGCTGCTGTTTTCTGCTCTTCTCGTCGGTGTCTGAGACTGCGCATCTCCTGCTGCTGTTTTCTGCACTGCTTATCGGTGTCGGCAACTGTGCTGATCCTGCTGCTGTTTTCTGCTCTGCTCGTAGGCGTCGGCGACTGCGCTGGTCCTGCTGCTGTTTTCTGCACTGCTCATCGGCGTCAGCGACTGCGCTGATCCTGCTGCTGTTTTCTGCTCCACTCGTCGGCGACTGCGCTGGTCCTGCTGCTGTTTTCTGCACTGCTCATCGGCGTCGGCGACTGCGTTGATCCTGCTGCTGTTTTCTGCTCTGCTCGTTGGCGTCCGCGACTGCGCATCTCCTGCTGCTGTTTTCTGCTCTGCTCGTCGGCGTCTGTGACTGCGCATCTCCTGCTGCTGTTTTTTGCTCTGCTCGTTGGCGTCAGCGACTGGGCTGATCCTGCTGCTGTTTTCTGCTCTGCTCGTCTGCGTCAGCAAATGCGCTGATCCTGCTGCTGTTTCCTGCTCTGCTTGTCGCGGTCGGCGACTGCGCTGGTCCTGCTGTTGTTTCCTGCTCTGATTGCCGGCGTCGGCGACTGCGCTGGTCCTGCTGCTGTTTTCTTCTCTGCTGGTCGGCGTCTGCTCTGCTCGTCGGCGTCTGCGCTGGTCCTGCTGGTGTTTTCTGCACTGCTCATTGGCGTCGGCGACTGCTCTGGTCCTGCTGTTGTTTTCGCCTCTGCTCGTCGGCGTTTGCTCTGCTCATCGTCGTCTGCGAGTGCGCTGGTCTTGCTGCTGTTATCTGTTCTGCTCTTCGGCGAGTGCGCTGGTCCTGCAGCTGTTTTCTGTACTGCTCATCGGCGTCGGCGACTGCGCTGATCCTGCTGCTGTTTTCTGCACTGCTCATCGGCGTCGGCGACTGCGCTGATCCTGCTGCTGTTTTCAGCTCTGCTCGTCGGCGTCTGAGACTGCGCATCTCCTGCTGCTGTTTTCTGCTCTGCTCGTAGGCGACTGCGCTGGTCCTGCTGCTGTTTTCTGCACTGCTCATCGGCGTCGGCGACTGCGTTGATCCTGCTGCTGTTTTCTGCTCTGCTCGTTGGCGTCTGCGACTGCGCATCTCCTGCTGCTTTTTTTTGCTCTACTCGTCGGTGTCAGCGACTGCGCTGATCCTGCTGCTGTTTTCTGCTCTGCTCGTAGGCGTCGCCAACTGCGCTGGTCCTGCTGTTGTTTTCGCCTCTGCTCGTCTGCGTCTGCTCTGCTCGTCGGCGTCTGCGACTGCGCTGGTCCTGCTGCTGTTTTCTGCTCTGCTCGTCGGCGACTGCGCTGGTCCTGCTGCTGTTTTCTGCTCTGCTCAATGGCGTCTGCGACTGCGCATCTCCTGGTGCTGTTTTCTGCTCTGCTTGTAGGCGTCGGCGACTGCGCTGGTCCTGCTGCTGTTTTCTTCTCTGCTGGTCGGCGTCTGCTCTGCTCGTCGGCCTCTGCGACTGCGCTGGTCCTACTGCTGTTTTCTGCTCGTTGGTGACTGCGCTGGTCCTGCTGCTGTTTTCTGCACTGCTCATCGGCCTTGGCGACTGCGCTGATCCTGCTGCTGTTTTCTGCTCTGCTCGTATGCGTTGGCAACTGCGCTGGTCCTGCTGCTGTTTTATGCACTGCTCATCGGCGTCGGCGACTGCGCTGATCCTGCTGCTGTTTTCTGCTCTGCTCGTAGGCGTCGGCGACTGCGCTGGTCCTGCTGTTGTTTTCTGCACTGCTCATCGGCGTCGGCGACTGCGAAGATCCTGCTGCTGTTTTCTGATCTGCTTGTAGGCGTCGCCGACTGCGCTGGTCCTGCTGCTGTTTTCTTCTCTGCTCGTCGGCGACTGCGCTAGTCCTGCTGCTGTTTTCTGCACTGCTCATCGGCGTCGGCGACTGCGTTGATCCTGCTGCTGTTTTCTGCTCTGCTCGTTGGCATCTGCGACTTCGCATCTCCTGCTGCTTTTTTTTTGCTTCACTCGTCGGCGTCAGCGACTGCGCTGATTCTGCTGCTGTTTTCTGCTCTGCTCGTCGGTGTCTGAGACTGCGCATCTCCTGCTGCTGTTTTCTGCACTACTTATTGGTGTCGGCAACTGTGCTGATCCTGCTGCTGTTTTCTGCTCTGCTCGTAGGCGTCGGCGACTGCGCTGGTCCTGCTGCTGTTTTCTGCACTGCTCATCGGCGTCAGCGACTGCGCTGATCCTGCTGCTGTTTTCTGCTCCACTCGTCGGCGACTGCGCTGGTCCTGCTGCTGTTTTCTGCACTGCTCATCGGCGTCGGCGACTGCGTTGATCCTGCTGCTGTTTTCTGCTCTGCTCGTTGGCGTCCGCGACTGCGCATCTCCTGCTGCTGTTTTCTGCTCTGCTCGTCGGCGTCTGTGACTGCGCATCTCCTGCTGCTGTTTTTTGCTCTGCTCGTTGGCGTGAGCGACTGGGCTGATCCTGCTGCTGTTTTCTGCTCTGCTCGTCTGCGTCAGCAAATGCGCTGATCCTGCTGCTGTTTCCTGCTCTGCTTGTCGCGGTCGGCGACTGCGCTGGTCCTGCTGTTGTTTTCTGCTCTGATTGCCGGCGTCGGCGACTGCGCTGGTCCTGCTGCTGTTTTCTTCTCTGCTGGTCGGCGTCTGCTCTGCTCGTCGGCGTCTGCGACTGCGCTGGTCCTGCTGCTGTTTTCTGCTCTGCTCGTCGGCAACTGCGCTGGTCCTGCTGGTGTTTTCTGCTCTGCTCGTCGGCGACTGCGCTGGTCCTGCTGCTGTTTTCTGCTCTGCTCAATGGCGTCTGCGACTGCGCATCTCCTGGTGCTGTTTTCTGCTCTGCTTGTAGGCGTCGCCGACTGCGCTGGTCCTGCTGTTGTTTTCTGCTCTGATCGCCGGCGTCGGCGACTGTGCTGGTCCTGCTGCTGTTTTCTTCTCTGCTCGTCGGCCTCTGCTCTGCTCGTCGGCGTCTGCGACTGCGCTGGTCCTGCTGCTGTTTTCTGCTCTGCTCGTCGGCGACTGCGCTGGTCCTGCTGGTGTTTTCTGCAATGCTCATCGGCAGCGGCGACTGCGCTGGTCCTGCTGTTGTTTTTGCCTCTGCTCGTCGGCGTCTGATCTGCTCATCGACGTCTGCGACTGCGCTGATCCTGCTGCTGTTTTCTGCTCTGCTCGTAGGTGTCGCCGACTGCGCTGGTCCTGCTGCTGTTTTCTGCTCTGCTCGTCGGCGACTGCGCTGGTCCTGCTGCTGTTTTCTGCACTGCTCATTGGCGTCGGCGACTGCGTTGATCCTGCTGCTGTTTTCTGCTCTGCTCGTTGGCGTCAGCGACTGCGCTGGTCCTGCTGCTTTTTTCTGCACTGCTCATCGGCGTCGGCGACTGCGCTGATCCTGCTGCTGTTTTCTGCTCTGCTCGTCGGCGACTGCGCTGGTCCTGCTGCTGTTTTCTGCACTGCTCATCGGCGTCGGCGACTGCGTTGATCCTTCTGCTGTTTTCTGCTCTGCTCGTTGGCGTCTGCGACTGCGCATCTCCTGCTACTTTTTTCTGCTCTGCTCGTCGGCGTCAGCGACTGGGCTGATCCTGCTGCTGTTTTCTGCTCTGCTCGTATGCGTTGGCAACTGCGCTGGTCCTGCTGCTGTTTTATGCACTGCTCATCGGCGTCGGCGACTGCGCTGATCCTGCTGCTGTTTTCTGCTCTGCTCGTAGGCGTCGGCGACTGCGCTGGTCCTGCTGTTGTTTTCTGCACTGCTCATCGGCGTCGGCGACTGCGAAGATCCTGCTGCTGTTTTCTGATCTGCTTGTAGGCGTCGCCGACTGCGCTGGTCCTGCTGCTGTTTTCTTCTCTGCTCGTCGGCGACTGCGCTAGTCCTGCTGCTGTTTTCTGCACTGCTCATCGGCGTCGGCGACTGCGTTGATCCTGCTGCTGTTTTCTGCTCTGCTCGTTGGCATCTGCGACTTCGCATCTCCTGCTGCTTTTTTTTTGCTTCACTCGTCGGCGTCAGCGACTGCGCTGATTCTGCTGCTGTTTTCTGCTCTGCTCGTCGGTGTCTGAGACTGCGCATCTCCTGCTGCTGTTTTCTGCACTACTTATTGGTGTCGGCAACTGTGCTGATCCTGCTGCTGTTTTCTGCTCTGCTCGTAGGCGTCGGCGACTGCGCTGGTCCTGCTGCTGTTTTCTGCACTGCTCATCGGCGTCAGCGACTGCGCTGATCCTGCTGCTGTTTTCTGCTCCACTCGTCGGCGACTGCGCTGGTCCTGCTGCTGTTTTCTGCACTGCTCATCGGCGTCGGCGACTGCGTTGATCCTGCTGCTGTTTTCTGCTCTGCTCGTTGGCGTCCGCGACTGCGCATCTCCTGCTGCTGTTTTCTGCTCTGCTCGTCGGCGTCTGTGACTGCGCATCTCCTGCTGCTGTTTTTTGCTCTGCTCGTTGGCGTGAGCGACTGGGCTGATCCTGCTGCTGTTTTCTGCTCTGCTCGTCTGCGTCAGCAAATGCGCTGATCCTGCTGCTGTTTCCTGCTCTGCTTGTCGCGGTCGGCGACTGCGCTGGTCCTGCTGTTGTTTTCTGCTCTGATTGCCGGCGTCGGCGACTGCGCTGGTCCTGCTGCTGTTTTCTTCTCTGCTGGTCGGCGTCTGCTCTGCTCGTCGGCGTCTGCGACTGCGCTGGTCCTGCTGCTGTTTTCTGCTCTGCTCGTCGGCAACTGCGCTGGTCCTGCTGGTGTTTTCTGCTCTGCTCGTCGGCGACTGCGCTGGTCCTGCTGCTGTTTTCTGCTCTGCTCAATGGCGTCTGCGACTGCGCATCTCCTGGTGCTGTTTTCTGCTCTGCTTGTAGGCGTCGCCGACTGCGCTGGTCCTGCTGTTGTTTTCTGCTCTGATCGCCGGCGTCGGCGACTGTGCTGGTCCTGCTGCTGTTTTCTTCTCTGCTCGTCGGCCTCTGCTCTGCTCGTCGGCGTCTGCGACTGCGCTGGTCCTGCTGCTGTTTTCTGCTCTGCTCGTCGGCGACTGCGCTGGTCCTGCTGGTGTTTTCTGCAATGCTCATCGGCAGCGGCGACTGCGCTGGTCCTGCTGTTTTTTTCGCCTCTGCTCGTCCGCGTCCGCTCTGCTCATCGTCGTCTGCGACTGCGCTGGTCCTGCTGCTGTTTTCTGCTCTGCTCGTAGGCGTCGCCGACAGCGCTGGTCCTGCTGCTGTTTTCTGCTCTGCTCGTCGACGACTGCACTGGTCCTGCTGTTGTTTTTGCCTCTGCTCGTCGGCGTCTGATCTGCTCATCGACGTCTGCGACTGCGCTGATCCTGCTGCTGTTTTCTGCTCTGCTCGTAGGTGTCGCCGACTGCGCTGGTCCTGCTGCTGTTTTCTGCTCTGCTCGTCGGCGACTGCGCTGGTCCTGCTGCTGTTTTCTGCACTGCTCATTGGCGTCGGCGACTGCGTTGATCCTGCTGCTGTTTTCTGCTCTGCTCGTTGGCGTCAGCGACTGCGCTGGTCCTGCTGCTTTTTTCTGCACTGCTCATCGGCGTCGGCGACTGCGCTGATCCTGCTGCTGTTTTCTGCTCTGCTCGTCGGCGACTGCGCTGGTCCTGCTGCTGTTTTCTGCACTGCTCATCGGCGTCGGCGACTGCGTTGATCCTTCTGCTGTTTTCTGCTCTGCTCGTTGGCGTCTGCGACTGCGCATCTCCTGCTACTTTTTTCTGCTCTGCTCGTCGGCGTCAGCGACTGGGCTGATCCTGCTGCTGTTTTCTGCTCTGCTCGTCGGTGTCTGCGACTGTGCATCTCCTGCTGCTGTTTTTTGCTCTGCTCGTCGGTATCGGCGACTGAGCTGATCCTGCTGCTTTTTTCTGCTCTGCTCATCGGCGTCAGCGACTGGGCTGATCCTGCTACTGTTTTCTGCTCTGCTCGTCTGCGTCAGCAAATGCGCTGATCCTGCTGCTGTTTCCTGCTTTGCTCGTCGCGGTCGGCGACTGCGCTGGTCCTGCTGTTGTTTTCTGCTCTGATCGCCGGCGTCGGCGACTGCGTTGGTCCTGCTGCTGTTTTCTTCTCTGCTCGTCGGCGTCTGCTCTGCTCGTCGGCGTCTGCGATTGCGCTGGTCCTGCTGCTGTCTTCTGCTCTGCTCGTCGGCGACTGCGCTGGTCCTGCTGGTGTTTTCTGCACTGCTCATCGGCGTTGGCGACTGCGCTGGTCCTGCTGTTGTTTTCGCCTCTGCTCGTCGGCATCTGCTCTGCTCATCGTCGTCTGCGACTGCGCTGGTCCTGCTGCTGTTTTCTGCTCTGCTCGTCGGTGACTGCGCTGGTCCTGCTGCTGTTTTCTGCACTGCTCATCGGCGTCGGCGACTGCGCTGATCCTGCTGCTGTTTTCTGCTCTGCTCGTAGGCGTCGCCAACTGCGCTGGTCCTGCTGCTGTCTTCTGCTCTGCTCGTCGGCGACTGCGCTGGTCCTGCTGCTGTTTTCTTCACTGCTCATCGGCGTCGGCGACTGCGTTGATCCTGCTTCTGTTTTCTGCTCTGCTCGTAGGCGTCGGCGAATGCGCTGGTCCTGCTGCTGTTTTCTGCTCTGCTCGTCGGTGTCTGAGACTGCGCATCTCCTGCTGCTGTTTTCTGCACTACTTATTGGTGTCGGCAACTGTGCTGATCCTGCTGCTGTTTTCTGCTCTGCTCGTAGGCGTCGGCGACTGCGCTGGTCCTGCTGCTGTTTTCTGCACTGCTCATCGGCGTCAGCGACTGCGCTGATCCTGCTGCTGTTTTCTGCTCCACTCGTCGGCGACTGCGCTGGTCCTGCTGCTGTTTTCTGCACTGCTCATCGGCGTCGGCGACTGCGTTGATCCTGCTGCTGTTTTCTGCTCTGCTCGTTGGCGTCCGCGACTGCGCATCTCCTGCTGCTGTTTTCTGCTCTGCTCGTCGGCGTCTGTGACTGCGCATCTCCTGCTGCTGTTTTTTGCTCTGCTCGTTGGCGTGAGCGACTGGGCTGATCCTGCTGCTGTTTTCTGCTCTGCTCGTCTGCGTCAGCAAATGCGCTGATCCTGCTGCTGTTTCCTGCTCTGCTTGTCGCGGTCGGCGACTGCGCTGGTCCTGCTGTTGTTTTCTGCTCTGATTGCCGGCGTCGGCGACTGCGCTGGTCCTGCTGCTGTTTTCTTCTCTGCTGGTCGGCGTCTGCTCTGCTCGTCGGCGTCTGCGACTGCGCTGGTCCTGCTGCTGTTTTCTGCTCTGCTCGTCGGCAACTGCGCTGGTCCTGCTGGTGTTTTCTGCTCTGCTCGTCGGCGACTGCGCTGGTCCTGCTGCTGTTTTCTGCTCTGCTCAATGGCGTCTGCGACTGCGCATCTCCTGGTGCTGTTTTCTGCTCTGCTTGTAGGCGTCGCCGACTGCGCTGGTCCTGCTGTTGTTTTCTGCTCTGATCGCCGGCGTCGGCGACTGTGCTGGTCCTGCTGCTGTTTTCTTCTCTGCTCGTCGGCCTCTGCTCTGCTCGTCGGCGTCTGCGACTGCGCTGGTCCTGCTGCTGTTTTCTGCTCTGCTCGTCGGCGACTGCGCTGGTCCTGCTGGTGTTTTCTGCAATGCTCATCGGCAGCGGCGACTGCGCTGGTCCTGCTGTTTTTTTCGCCTCTGCTCGTCCGCGTCCGCTCTGCTCATCGTCGTCTGCGACTGCGCTGGTCCTGCTGCTGTTTTCTGCTCTGCTCGTAGGCGTCGCCGACAGCGCTGGTCCTGCTGCTGTTTTCTGCTCTGCTCGTCGACGACTGCACTGGTCCTGCTGTTGTTTTTGCCTCTGCTCGTCGGCGTCTGATCTGCTCATCGACGTCTGCGACTGCGCTGATCCTGCTGCTGTTTTCTGCTCTGCTCGTAGGTGTCGCCGACTGCGCTGGTCCTGCTGCTGTTTTCTGCTCTGCTCGTCGGCGACTGCGCTGGTCCTGCTGCTGTTTTCTGCACTGCTCATTGGCGTCGGCGACTGCGTTGATCCTGCTGCTGTTTTCTGCTCTGCTCGTTGGCGTCAGCGACTGCGCTGGTCCTGCTGCTTTTTTCTGCACTGCTCATCGGCGTCGGCGACTGCGCTGATCCTGCTGCTGTTTTCTGCTCTGCTCGTCGGCGACTGCGCTGGTCCTGCTGCTGTTTTCTGCACTGCTCATCGGCGTCGGCGACTGCGTTGATCCTTCTGCTGTTTTCTGCTCTGCTCGTTGGCGTCTGCGACTGCGCATCTCCTGCTACTTTTTTCTGCTCTGCTCGTCGGCGTCAGCGACTGGGCTGATCCTGCTGCTGTTTTCTGCTCTGCTCGTCGGTGTCTGCGACTGTGCATCTCCTGCTGCTGTTTTTTGCTCTGCTCGTCGGTATCGGCGACTGAGCTGATCCTGCTGCTTTTTTCTGCTCTGCTCATCGGCGTCAGCGACTGGGCTGATCCTGCTACTGTTTTCTGCTCTGCTCGTCTGCGTCAGCAAATGCGCTGATCCTGCTGCTGTTTCCTGCTTTGCTCGTCGCGGTCGGCGACTGCGCTGGTCCTGCTGTTGTTTTCTGCTCTGATCGCCGGCGTCGGCGACTGCGTTGGTCCTGCTGCTGTTTTCTTCTCTGCTCGTCGGCGTCTGCTCTGCTCGTCGGCGTCTGCGATTGCGCTGGTCCTGCTGCTGTCTTCTGCTCTGCTCGTCGGCGACTGCGCTGGTCCTGCTGGTGTTTTCTGCACTGCTCATCGGCGTTGGCGACTGCGCTGGTCCTGCTGTTGTTTTCGCCTCTGCTCGTCGGCATCTGCTCTGCTCATCGTCGTCTGCGACTGCGCTGGTCCTGCTGCTGTTTTCTGCTCTGCTCGTCGGTGACTGCGCTGGTCCTGCTGCTGTTTTCTGCACTGCTCATCGGCGTCGGCGACTGCGCTGATCCTGCTGCTGTTTTCTGCTCTGCTCGTAGGCGTCGCCAACTGCGCTGGTCCTGCTGCTGTCTTCTGCTCTGCTCGTCGGCGACTGCGCTGGTCCTGCTGCTGTTTTCTTCACTGCTCATCGGCGTCGGCGACTGCGTTGATCCTGCTTCTGTTTTCTGCTCTGCTCGTAGGCGTCGGCGAATGCGCTGGTCCTGCTGCTGTTTTCTGCACTGCTCATCGTCGTCTGCGACTGCGCTGGTCCTGCTGCTGTTTTCTGCTCTGCTCGTCAGTGATTGCGCTGGTCCTGCTGCTGTTTTCTGCACTGCTCATCGGCGTCGGCGACTGCGCTGATCCTGCGGCTGTTTTATGCTCTGCTCGTAGGCGTCGCCAACTGCGCTGGTCCTGCTGCTGTTTTCTGCTCTGCTCGTCGGCGACTGCGCTGGTCCTGCTGCCGTTTTCTGCACTGCTCATCGGCGTCGGCGACTGCGTTGATCCTGCTGCTGTTTTCTGCTCTGCTCGTAGGCCTCGGCAACTGCGCTGGTCCTGCTGCTGTTTTCTGCACTGCTCATCGGTGTCGGCGACTGCGCTGGTCCTGCTGCAGTTTTCTGCTCTGCTCGTCGGCGAATGCGTTGATCCTGCTGCTGTTTTCTGCTCTGCTCGTCGGCAACTGCGCTGGTCCTGCTGTTGTTTTCGCCTCTGCTCGTCGGCGTCTGCTCTGCTCATTGGCGTCTGCGAAAGCGCTGGTCCTGCTGCTGTTTTCTGCTCTGCTCGTAGGTGTCGCCGACTGCGCTGGTCCTGCTGCTGTTTTCTGCTCTGCTCGTCGGCGACTGCACTGGTCCTGCTGCTGTTTTCTGCACTGCTCATTGGCGTCGGCGACTGCGTTGATCCTGCTGCTGTTTTCTGCTCTGCTCGTTGGCGTCAGCGACTGCGCTGGTCCTGCTGCTTTTTTCTGCACTGCTCATCGGCGTCGGCGACTGCGCTGATCCTGCTGCTGTTTTCTGCTCTGCTCGTCGGCGACTGCGCTGGTCCTGCTGCTGTTTTCTACACTGCTCATCGGCGTCGGCGACTGCGTTGATCCTTCTACTGTTTTCTGCTCTGCTCGTTGGCGTCTGCGACTGCGCATCTCCTGCTACTTTTTTCTGCTCTGCTCGTCGGCGTCAGCGACTGGGCTGATCCTGCTGCTGTTTTCTGCTCTGCTCGTCGGTGTCTGCGACTGCGCATCTCCTGCTGATGTTTTTTGCTCTGCTCGTCGGTGTCGGCGACTGAGCTGATCCTGCTGCTTTTTTCTGCTCTGCTCATCGGCGTCCGCGACTGGGCTGATCCTGCTGCTGTTTTCTGCTCTGCTCGTCAGCGTCTGCGACTGCGCATCTCCGGCTGCTGTTTTTTGCTCTGCTCGTCGGCGTCGGCGACTGCGCTGATCCTGCTGCTTTTTTCTGCTCTGCTCATCGGCGTCAGCGACTGGGCTGATCCTGCTGCTGTTTTCTGCTCTGCTCGTCTGCGTCAGCAAATGCGCTGATCCTGCTGCTGTTTCCTGCTCTGCTTGTCGCGGTCGGTGACTGCGCTGGTCCTGCTGTGGTTTTCTGCTCGGATCGCCGGCGTCGGCGACTGCGCTGGTCCTGCTGCTGTTTTCTTCTCTGCTGGTCGGCGTCTGCTCTGCTCGTCGGCCTCTGCGACTGCACTGGTCCTACTGCTGTTTTCTGCTCGTTGGTGACTGCGCTGGTCCTGCTGCTGTTTTCTGCACTGCTCATCGGCCTTGGCGACTGCGCTGATCCTGCTGCTGTTTTCTGCTCTGCTCGTATGCGTTGGCAACTGCGTTGGTCATGCTGCTGTTTTCTGCACTGCTCATCGGCGTCGGCGACTGCGCTGATCCTGCTGCTGTTTTCTGCTCTGCTCGTAGGCGTCGGCGACTGCGCTGGTCCTGCTGTTGTTTTCTGCACTGCTCATCGGCGTCGGCGACTGCGATGATCCTGCTGCTGTTTTCTGATCTGCTTGTAGGCGTCGCCGACTGCACTGGTCCTGCTGCTGTTTTCTTCTCTGCTCGTCGGCGACTGCGCTGGTCCTGCTGCTGTTTTCTGCACTGCTCATCGGCGTCGGCGACTGCGTTGATCCTGCTGCTGTTTTCTGCTATGCTCGTTGGCATCTGCGACTTCGCATCTCCTGCTGCTTTTTTTTTGCTCCACTCGTCGGCGTCAGCGACTGCGCTGATTCTGCTGCTGTTTTCTGCTCTGCTCGTCGGTGTCTGAGACTGCGCATCTCCTGCTGCTGTTTTCTGCACTGCTTATCGGTGTCGGCAACTGTGCTGATCCTGCTGCTGTTTTCTGCTCTGCTCGTAGGCGTCGGCGACTGCGCTGGTCCTGCTGCTGTTTTCTGCACTGCTCATCGGCGTCAGCGACTGCGCTGATCCTGCTGCTGTTTTCTGCTCCACTCGTCGGCGACTGCGCTGGTCCTGCTGCTGTTTTCTGCACTGCTCATAGGCGTCGGCGACTGCGTTGATCCTGCTGCTGTTTTCTGCTCTGCTCGTTTGCGTCCGCGACTGCGCATCTCCTGCTGCTGTTTTCTGCTCTGCTCGTCGGCGTCTGTGACTGCGCATCTCCTGCTGCTGTTTTTTGCTCTGCTCGTCGGCGTCAGCGACTGGGCTGATCCTGCTGCTGTTTTCTGCTCTGCTCGTCTGCGTCAGCAAATGCGCTTATCCTGCTGCTGCTTCCTGCTCTGCTTGTCGCGGTCGGCGACTGCGCTGGTCCTGCTGTTGTTTTCTGCTCTGATTGCCGGCGACGGCGACTGCGCTGGTCCTGCTGCTGTTTTCTTCTCTGCTGGTCGGCGTCTGCTCTGCTCGTCGGCGTCTGCGACTGCGCTGGTCCTGCTGCTGTTTTCTGCTCTGCTCGTCGGCAACTGCGCTGGTCCTGCTGATGTTTTCTGCACTGCTCATTGGAGTCGGCGACTGCTCTGGTCCTGCTGTTGTTTTCGCCTCTGCTCGTCGGCGTTTGCTCTGCTCATCGTCGTCTGCGAGTGCGCTGGTCTTGCTGCTGTTATCTGTTCTGCTCGTCGGCGAGTGCGCTGGTCCTGCAGCTGTTTTCTGCACTGCTCATCGGCGTTGGCGACTGCGCTGATCCTGCTGCTGTTTTCTGCTCTGCTCGTAGGCGTCGCCGACTGCGCTGGTCCTGCTGCTGTTTTCTGGTCTGCTCGTCCGCGACTGCGCTGGTCCTGCTGCTGTTTTCTGCACTGCTCATCGGCGTCGGCGACTGCGTTGATCCTGCTGCTGTTTTCCGCTCTGCTCGTAGGCGTAGGCGTCAGCGACTGCACTGGTCCTGCTGCTGTTTTCTGCACTGCTCATCGGCGTAGGCGACTGCGCTGATCCTGCTGCTGTTTTCTGCTCTGCTCGTAGGCGTCGCCGACTGCGCTGGTCAGCTGCTGTTTTCTGCTCTGCTCGTCGGCGACTGCATTGATCCTGCTGCTGTTTTCTGCTCTGCTAGTCGGCGACTGCGCTGGTCCTGCTGCTGTTTTCTGCACTGCTCATCGGCGTCGGCGACTGCGTTGATCCTGCTGCTGTTTTCTGCTCTGCTCGTTGGCGTCTGCGACTGCGCATCTCCTGCTGCTTTTTTTTGCTCTACTCGTCGGTGTCAGCGACTGCGCTGATCCTGCTGCTGTTTTCTGCTCTGCTCGTCGGCGTCGGCGACTGCGCTGATCCTGCTGCTATTTCCGCTCTGCTCGTCGGCAACTGCGCTGGTCCTGCTGCTGTTTTCTGCACTGCTCATCGGCGTCGTCGACTGCGCTGATCCTGCTGCTGTTTTCTGCTCTGCTCGTAGGCGTCGGCGACTGCGCTGGTCCTGCTGCTGTTTTCTGCACTGCTAATCGGCGTCGGCGACTTTGCTGATCCTGCTGCTGTTTTCTACTCTGCTCGTAGGCGGCGCCAACTGCGCTGGTCCTGCTGTTGTTTTCGCCTCTGCTCGTCTGCGTCTGCTCTGCTCGACGGCGTCTGCGACTGCGCTGGTCCTGCTGCTGTTTTCTGCTCTGCTCGTCGGCGACTGCGCTGGTCCTGCTGCTGTTTTCTGCTCTGCTCAATGGCTTCTGCGACTGCGCATCTCCTGGTGCTGTTTTCTGCTCTGCTTGTAGGCGTCGCCGACTGCGCGTGTCCTGCTGTTGTTTTCTGCTCTGATCGCCGGCGTCGGCGACTGTGCTGGTCCTGCTGCTGTTTTCTTCTCTGCTCGTCGGCCTCTGCTCTGCTCGTCGGCGTCTGCGACTGCGCTGGTCCTGCTGCTGTTTTCTGCTCTGCTCGTCGGCGACTGCGCTGGTCCTGCTGGTGTTTTCTGCACTGCTCATCGGCAGCGGCGACTGCGCTGGTCCTGCTGTTTTTTTCGCCTCTGCTCGTCGGCGTCCGCTCTGCTCATCGTCGTCTGCGACTGCGCTGGTCCTGCTGCTGTTTTCTGCTCTGCTCGTGGGCGTCGCCGACAGCGCTGGTCCTGCTGCTGTTTTCTGCTCTGCTCGTCGACGACTGCACTGGTCGTGCTGTTGTTTTTGCCTCTGCTCGTTGGCGTCTGATCTGCTCATCGACGTCTGCGACTGTGCTGATCCTGCTGCTGTTTTCTGCTCTGCTCGTAGGTGTCGCCGACTGCGCTGGTCCTGCTGCTGTTTTCTGCTCTGCTCGTCGGCGACTGCGCTGGTCCTGCTGCTGTTTTCTGCACTGCTCATTGGCGTCAGCGACTGCGTTGATCCTGCTGCTGTTTTCTGCTCTGCTCGTTGGCGTCAGTGTTTGCGCTGGTCCTGCTGCTTTTTTCTGCACTGCTCATCGGCGTCGGCGACTGCGCTGATCCTGCTGCTGTTTTCTGCTCTGCTCGTCGGCGACTGCGCTGGTCCTGCTGCTGTTTTCTGCACTGCTCATCGGCGTCGGCGACTGCGTTGATCCTTCTGCTGTTTTCTGCTCTGCTCGTTGGCGTCTGCGACTGCGCATCTCATGCTACTTTTTTCTGCTCTGCTCGTCGGCGTCAGCGACTGGGCTGATCCTGCTGCTGTTTTCTGCTCTGCTCGTTGGTGTCTGCGACTGTGCATCTCCTGCTGCTGTTTTTTGCTCTGCTCGTCGGTGTCGGCGACTGAGCTGATCCTGCTGCTTTTTTCTGCTCTGCTCATCGGCGTCAGCGACTGGGCTGATCCTGCTGCTGTTTTCTGCTCTGCTCGTCTGCGTCAGCAAATGCGCTGATCCTGCTGCTGTTTCCTGCTTTGCTCGTCGCGGTCGGCGACTGCGCTGGTCCTGCTGTTGTTTTCTGCTCTGATCGCCGGCGTCGGCGACTGCGTTGGTCCTGCTGCTGTTTTCTTCTCTGCTCGTCGGCGTCTGCTCTGCTCGTCGGCGTCTGCGATTGCGCTGGTCCTGCTGCTGTCTTCTGCTCTGCTCGTCGGCGACTGCGCTGGTCCTGCTGGTGTTTTCTGCACTGCTCATCGGCGTTGGCGACTGCGCTGGTCCTGCTGTTGTTTTCGCCTCTGCTCGTCGGCATCTGCTCTGCTCATCGTCGTCTGCGACTGCGCTGGTCCTGCTGCTGTTTTCTGCTCTGCTCGTCGGTGACTGCGCTGGTCCTGCTGCTGTTTTCTGCACTGCTCATCGGCGTCGGCGACTGCGCTGATCCTGCTGCTGTTTTCTGCTCTGCTCGTAGGCGTCGCCAACTGCGCTGGTCCTGCTGCTGTCTTCTGCTCTATTCGTCGGCGACTGCGCTGGTCCTGCTGCTGTTTTCTTCACTGCTCATCGGCGTTGGCGACTGCGTTGATCCTGCTTCTGTTTTCTGCTCTGCTCGTAGGCGTCGGCGAATGCGCTGGTCCTGCTGCTGTTTTCTGCACTGCTCATCGGCGTCGGCGACTGCGCTGGTCCTGCTGTTGTTTTCGCTTCTGCTCGTCGGCGTCTGCTCTGCTCATCGTCGTCTGCGACTGCGCTGGTCCTGCTGCTGTTTTCTGCTCTGCTCGTCAGTGATTGCGCTGGTCCTGCTGCTGTTTTCTGCACTGCTCATCGGCGTCGGCGACTGCGCTGATCCTGCTGCTGTTTTCTGCTCTGCTCGTAGGCGTCGCCAACTGCGCTGGTCCTGCTGCTGTATTCTGCTCTGCTCGTTGGCGACTGCGCTGGTCCTGCTGCCGTTTTCTGCACTGCTCATCGGCGTCGGCGACTGCGTTGATCCTGCTGCTGTTTTCTGCTCTGCTCGTAGGCGTCGGCAACTGCGCTGGTCCTGCTGCTGTTTTCTGCACTGCTCATCGGTGTCGGCGACTGCGCTGGTCCTGCTGCAGTTTTCTGCTCTGCTCGTCGGCAAATGCGTTGATCCTGCTGCTGTTTTCTGCTCTGCTCGTCGGCAACTGCGCTGGTCCTGCTGTTGTTTTCGCCTCTGCTCGTCGGCGTCTGCTCTGCTCATTGGCGTCTGCGAAAGCGCTGGTCCTGCTGCTGTTTTCTGCTCTGCTCGTCGGCGACTGCGCTGGTCCTTCTGCTGTTTTCTGCACTGCTCATCGGCGTCAGCGACTGCGTTGATCCTGCTGCTGTTTTCTGCTCTGCTCGTTGGCGTCTGCGACTGCGCATCTCCTGCTGCTGTTTTTTTGCTCTGCTCGTCGGCGTCTGCGACTGCGCAACTCCTGCTATTGTTTCCTGCTCTGCTTGTCGCGGTCGGCGACTGCGCTGGTCCTGCTGTTGTTTTCTGCTCTGATCGCCGGCGTCAGCGACTGTGCTGGTCCTGCTGCTGTTTTCTTCTCTGCTCATCGGCGTCTGCAACTGCGCTGGTCCTGCTGCTGTTTTCTGCTCTGCTCGTCGGCGACTGCGCTGGTCCTGCTGGTGTTTTCTGCACTGCTCATCGGCCGCGGCGACTGCGCTGGTCCTGCTGTTGTTTTCGCCTCTGCTCGTCGGCATCTGCTCTGCTCATCGTCGTCTGTGACTGCGCTGGTCCTGCTGCTGTTTTCTGCTCTAGTCGTCGGCGACTGCGCTGGTCCTGCTGCTGTTTTCTGCACTGCTCATCGGCGTCGGCGGCTGTGCTGATCCTGCTGCTGTTTTCTGCTCTGCTCGTAGGCGTCGCCGACAGCGCTGGTCCTGCTGCTGTTTTCTGCTCTGCTCTTCGGCGACTGCGCTGGTCCTGCTGCTGTTTTCTGCACTGCTCATCGGCGTCGGCGACTGCGCTGATCCTGCAGCTGTTTTCTGCTCTGCTCGTAGGCATCGCCGACTGCGCTGGTCCTGCTGCTGTTTTCTGCTCAGCTCGTCGGCGACTGCGCTGGTCCTGCTGTTGTTTTTGCCTCTGCTCGTCAGCGTCTGCTCTGCTCATCGGCATCTGCGACTGCGCTGGTCCTGCTGCTGTTTTCTGCTCTGCTCGTCGGCGACTGCACTGGTCCTGCTGCTGTTTTCTGCACTGCTCATCGGCGTCGGCGACTTCGTTGATCCTGCTGCTGTTTTCTGCTCTGCTCGTTGGCGTCTGCGACTTCGCATCTCCTGCAGCTTTTGTTTTGCTCTACTCGTTGGCGTCAGCGACTGTGCTGATCCTGCTGCTGTTTTCTGCTCTGCTCGTAGGCGTCGGCGACTGCGCTGGTCCTGCTGCTGTTTTCTGCACTGCTCATCGGCGTCGGCGACTGCGCTGATCCTGCTGCTGTTTTCTGCTCTGCTCGTCGGCGACTGCGCTGGTCCTGCTGCTGTTTTCTGCACTGCTCATCGGCGTCGACGACTGCGTTGATCCTGCTGCTGTTTTCTGCTCTGCTCGTCGGCGTCAACGACTGGGCTGACTGCTGCTGTTTTCTCCTCTGCTCGTCGGCGTCTGCGACTGCGCATCTCCTACTGCTGTTTTTTGCTCTGCTCGTCGGTGTCGGCGACTGAGCTGATCCTGCTGCTTTTTTCCTGCTCTGCTCATCGGCATAAGCAACTGGGCTGATCCTGCTGCTGTTTTCTGCTCTGCTCGTCTGCGTCAGCAAATGCACTGATCCTGCTGCTGTTACCTGCTCTGCTCGTCGCGGTCGGCGACTGCGCTGGTCCTGCTGTTGTTTTCTGCTCTGATCGCCGGCGTCGGCTACTGCGCTGGTCCTGCTGCTGTTTTCTTCTCTGCTCGTCGGCGACTGCGCTGGTCCTGCTGGTGTTTTCTGCACTGCTCATCGGCGTTGGCGACTGCGCTGGTCCATCTGTTGTTTTCGCCTCTGCTCGTCGGCGTCTGCTCTGCTCATCGTCGTCTGCGACTGCGCTGGTCCTGCTGCTGTTTTCTGCTCTGCTCGTCGGTGACTGCGCTGGTCCTGCTGCTGTTTTCTGCACTGCTCATCGGCGTCGGCGACTGCGCTGATCCTGCTGCTGTTTTCTGCTCTGCTCGTAGGCGTCGCCAACTGCGCTGGTCCTGCTGCTGTCTTCTGCTCTATTCGTCGGCGACTGCGCTGGTCCTGCTGCTGTTTTCTTCACTGCTCATCGGCGTTGGCGACTGCGTTGATCCTGCTTCTGTTTTCTGCTCTGCTCGTAGGCGTCGGCGAATGCGCTGGTCCTGCTGCTGTTTTCTGCACTGCTCATCGGCGTCGGCGACTGCGCTGGTCCTGCTGTTGTTTTCGCTTCTGCTCGTCGGCGTCTGCTCTGCTCATCGTCGTCTGCGACTGCGCTGGTCCTGCTGCTGTTTTCTGCTCTGCTCGTCAGTGATTGCGCTGGTCCTGCTGCTGTTTTCTGCACTGCTCATCGGCGTCGGCGACTGCGCTGATCCTGCTGCTGTTTTCTGCTCTGCTCGTAGGCGTCGCCAACTGCGCTGGTCCTGCTGCTGTATTCTGCTCTGCTCGTTGGCGACTGCGCTGGTCCTGCTGCCGTTTTCTGCACTGCTCATCGGCGTCGGTGACTGCGTTGATCCTGCTGCTGTTTTCTGCTCTGCTCGTAGGCGTCGGCAACTGCGCTGGTCCTGCTGCTGTTTTCTGCACTGCTCATCGGTGTCGGCGACTGCGCTGGTCCTGCTGCAGTTTTCTGCTCTGCTCGTCGGCGAATGCGTTGATCCTGCTGCTGTTTTCTGCTCTGCTCGTCGGCAACTGCGCTGGTCCTGCTGTTGTTTTCACCTCTGCTCGTCGGCGTCTGCTCTGCTCATTGGCGTCTGCGAAAGCGCTGGTCCTGCTGCTGTTTTCTGCTCTGCTCGTCGGCGACTGCGCTGGTCCTTCTGCTGTTGTCTGCACTGCTCATCGGCGTCAGCGACTGCGTTGATCCTGCTGCTGTTTTCTGCTCTGCTCGTTGGCGTCTGCGACTGCGCATCTCCTGCTGCTGTTTTTTTGCTCTGCTCGTCGGCGTCTGCGACTGCGCAACTCCTGCTATTGTTTCCTGCTCTGCTTGTCGCGGTCGGCGACTGCGCTGGTCCTGCTGTTGTTTTCTGCTCTGATCGCCGGCGTCAGCGACTGTGCTGGTCCTGCTGCTGTTTTCTTCTCTGCTCATCGGCGTCTGCAACTGCGCTGGTCCTGCTGCTGTTTTCTGCTCTAGTCGTCGGCGACTGCGCTGGTCCTGCTGCTGTTTTCTGCACTGCTCATCGGCGTCGGCGGCTGTGCTGATCCTGCTGCTGTTTTCTGCTCTGCTCGTAGGCGTCGCCGACAGCGCTGGTCCTGCTGCTGTTTTCTGCTCTGCTCTTCGGCGACTGCGCTGGTCCTGCTGCTGTTTTCTGCACTGCTCATCGGCGTCGGCGACTGCGCTGATCCTGCAGCTGTTTTCTGCTCTGCTCGTAGGCATCGCCGACTGCGCTGGTCCTGCTGCTGTTTTCTGCTCTGCTCGTCGGCGACTGCGCTGGTCCTGCTGTTGTTTTTGCCTCTGCTCGTCAGCGTCTGCTCTGCTCATCGGCATCTGCGACTGCGCTGGTCCTGCTGCTGTTTTCTGCTCTGCTCGTCGGCGACTGCACTGGTCCTGCTGCTGTTTTCTGCACTGCTCATCGGCGTCGGCGACTTCGTTGATCCTGCTGCTGTTTTCTGCTCTGCTCGTTGGCGTCTGCGACTTCGCATCTCCTGCAGCTTTTGTTTTGCTCTACTCGTTGGCGTCAGCGACTGTGCTGATCCTGCTGCTGTTTTCTGCTCTGCTCGTAGGCGTCGGCGACTGCGCTGGTCCTGCTGCTGTTTTCTGCACTGCTCATCGGCGTCGGCGACTGCGCTGATCCTGCTGCTGTTTTCTGCTCTGCTCGTAGGCGTCGCCAACTGCGCTGGTCCTGCTGCTGTATTCTGCTCTGCTCGTTGGCGACTGCGCTGGTCCTGCTGCCGTTTTCTGCACTGCTCATCGGCGTCGGCGACTGCGTTGATCCTGCTGCTGTTTTCTGCTCTGCTCGTAGGCGTCGGCAACTGCGCTGGTCCTGCTGCTGTTTTCTGCACTGCTCATCGGTGTCGGCGACTGCGCTGGTCCTGCTGCAGTTTTCTGCTCTGCTCGTCGGCGAATGCGTTGATCCTGCTGCTGTTTTCTGCTCTGCTCGTCGGCAACTGCGCTGGTCCTGCTGTTGTTTTCACCTCTGCTCGTCGGCGTCTGCTCTGCTCATTGGCGTCTGCGAAAGCGCTGGTCCTGCTGCTGTTTTCTGCTCTGCTCGTCGGCGACTGCGCTGGTCCTTCTGCTGTTGTCTGCACTGCTCATCGGCGTCAGCGACTGCGTTGATCCTGCTGCTGTTTTCTGCTCTGCTCGTTGGCGTCTGCGACTGCGCATCTCCTGCTGCTGTTTTTTTGCTCTGCTCGTCGGCGTCTGCGACTGCGCAACTCCTGCTATTGTTTCCTGCTCTGCTTGTCGCGGTCGGCGACTGCGCTGGTCCTGCTGTTGTTTTCTGCTCTGATCGCCGGCGTCAGCGACTGCGCTGGTCCTGCTGCTGTTTTCTTCTCTGCTCATCGGCGTCTGCAACTGCGCTGGTCCTGCTGCTGTTTTCTGCTCTAGTCGTCGGCGACTGCGCTGGTCCTGCTGCTGTTTTCTGCACTGCTCATCGGCGTCGGCGGCTGTGCTGATCCTGCTGCTGTTTTCTGCTCTGCTCGTAGGCGTCGCCGACAGCGCTGGTCCTGCTGCTGTTTTCTGCTCTGCTCTTCGGCGACTGCGCTGGTCCTGCTGCTGTTTTCTGCACTGCTCATCGGCGTCGGCGACTGCGCTGATCCTGCAGCTGTTTTCTGCTCTGCTCGTAGGCATCGCCGACTGCGCTGGTCCTGCTGCTGTTTTCTGCTCTGCTCGTCGGCGACTGCGCTGGTCCTGCTGTTGTTTTTGCCTCTGCTCGTCAGCGTCTGCTCTGCTCATCGGCATCTGCGACTGCGCTGGTCCTGCTGCTGTTTTCTGCTCTGCTCGTCGGCGACTGCACTGGTCCTGCTGCTGTTTTCTGCACTGCTCATCGGCGTCGGCGACTTCGTTGATCCTGCTGCTGTTTTCTGCTCTGCTCGTTGGCGTCTGCGACTTCGCATCTCCTGCAGCTTTTGTTTTGCTCTACTCGTTGGCGTCAGCGACTGTGCTGATCCTGCTGCTGTTTTCTGCTCTGCTCGTAGGCGTCGGCGACTGCGCTGGTCCTGCTGCTGTTTTCTGCACTGCTCATCGGCGTCGGCGACTGCGCTGATCCTGCTGCTGTTTTCTGCTCTGCTCGTCGGCGACTGCGCTGGTCCTGCTGCTGTTTTCTGCACTGCTCATCGGCGTCGACGACTGCGTTGATCCTGCTGCTGTTTTCTGCTCTGCTCGTCGGCGTCAACGACTGGGCTGACTGCTGCTGTTTTCTCCTCTGCTCGTCGGCGTCTGCGACTGCGCATCTCCTACTGCTGTTTTTTGCTCTGCTCGTCGGTGTCGGCGACTGAGCTGATCCTGCTGCTTTTTTCCTGCTCTGCTCATCGGCATAAGCAACTGGGCTGATCCTGCTGCTGTTTTCTGCTCTGCTCGTCTGCGTCAGCAAATGCACTGATCCTGCTGCTGTTACCTGCTCTGCTCGTCGCGGTCGGCGACTGCGCTGGTCCTGCTGTTGTTTTCTGCTCTGATCGCCGGCGTCGGCTACTGCGCTGGTCCTGCTGCTGTTTTCTTCTCTGCTCGTCGGCGACTGCGCTGGTCCTGCTGGTGTTTTCTGCACTGCTCATCGGCGTCGGCGACTGCGCTGGTCCATCTGTTGTTTTCGCCTCTGCTCGTCGGCGTCTGCTCTGCTCATCGTCGTCTGCGACTGCGCTGGTCCTGCTGCTGTTTTCTGCTCTGCTCGTCGGTGACTGCGCTGGTCCTGCTGCTGTTTTCTGCACTGCTCATCGGCGTCGGCGACTGCGCTGATCCTGCTGCTGTTTTCTGCTCTGCTCGTAGGCGTCGCCAACTGCGCTGGTCCTGCTGCTGTCTTCTGCTCTATTCGTCGGCGACTGCGCTGGTCCTGCTGCTGTTTTCTTCACTGCTCATCGGCGTTGGCGACTGCGTTGATCCTGCTTCTGTTTTCTGCTCTGCTCGTAGGCGTCGGCGAATGCGCTGGTCCTGCTGCTGTTTTCTGCACTGCTCATCGGCGTCGGCGACTGCGCTGGTCCTGCTGTTGTTTTCGCTTCTGCTCGTCGGCGTCTGCTCTGCTCATCGTCGTCTGCGACTGCGCTGGTCCTGCTGCTGTTTTCTGCTCTGCTCGTCAGTGATTGCGCTGGTCCTGCTGCTGTTTTCTGCACTGCTCATCGGCGTCGGCGACTGCGCTGATCCTGCTGCTGTTTTCTGCTCTGCTCGTAGGCGTCGCCAACTGCGCTGGTCCTGCTGCTGTATTCTGCTCTGCTCGTTGGCGACTGCGCTGGTCCTGCTGCCGTTTTCTGCACTGCTCATCGGCGTCGGCGACTGCGTTGATCCTGCTGCTGTTTTCTGCTCTGCTCGTAGGCGTCGGCAACTGCGCTGGTCCTGCTGCTGTTTTCTGCACTGCTCATCGGTGTCGGCGACTGCGCTGGTCCTGCTGCAGTTTTCTGCTCTGCTCGTCGGCGAATGCGTTGATCCTGCTGCTGTTTTCTGCTCTGCTCGTCGGCAACTGCGCTGGTCCTGCTGTTGTTTTCACCTCTGCTCGTCGGCGTCTGCTCTGCTCATTGGCGTCTGCGAAAGCGCTGGTCCTGCTGCTGTTTTCTGCTCTGCTCGTCGGCGACTGCGCTGGTCCTTCTGCTGTTTTCTGCACTGCTCATCGGCGTCAGCGACTGCGTTGATCCTGCTGCTGTTTTCTGCTCTGCTCGTTGGCGTCTGCGACTGCGCATCTCCTGCTGCTGTTTTTTTGCTCTGCTCGTCGGCGTCTGCGACTGCGCAACTCCTGCTATTGTTTCCTGCTCTGCTTGTCGCGGTCGGCGACTGCGCTGGTCCTGCTGTTGTTTTCTGCTCTGATCGCCGGCGTCAGCGACTGTGCTGGTCCTGCTGCTGTTTTCTTCTCTGCTCATCGGCGTCTGCAACTGCGCTGGTCCTGCTGCTGTTTTCTGCTCTGCTCGTCGGCGACTGCGCTGGTCCTGCTGGTGTTTTCTGCACTGCTCATCGGCCGCGGCGACTGCGCTGGTCCTGCTGTTGTTTTCGCCTCTGCTCGTCGGCATCTGCTCTGCTCATCGTCGTCTGTGACTGCGCTGGTCCTGCTGCTGTTTTCTGCTCTAGTCGTCGGCGACTGCGCTGGTCCTGCTGCTGTTTTCTGCACTGCTCATCGGCGTCGGCGGCTGTGCTGATCCTGCTGCTGTTTTCTGCTCTGCTCGTAGGCGTCGCCGACAGCGCTGGTCCTGCTGCTGTTTTCTGCTCTGCTCTTCGGCGACTGCGCTGGTCCTGCTGCTGTTTTCTGCACTGCTCATCGGCGTCGGCGACTGCGCTGATCCTGCAGCTGTTTTCTGCTCTGCTCGTAGGCATCGCCGACTGCGCTGGTCCTGCTGCTGTTTTCTGCTCTGCTCGTCGGCGACTGCGCTGGTCCTGCTGTTGTTTTTGCCTCTGCTCGTCAGCGTCTGCTCTGCTCATCGGCATCTGCGACTGCGCTGGTCCTGCTGCTGTTTTCTGCTCTGCTCGTCGGCGACTGCACTGGTCCTGCTGCTGTTTTCTGCACTGCTCATCGGCGTCGGCGACTTCGTTGATCCTGCTGCTGTTTTCTGCTCTGCTCGTTGGCGTCTGCGACTTCGCATCTCCTGCAGCTTTTGTTTTGCTCTACTCGTTGGCGTCAGCGACTGTGCTGATCCTGCTGCTGTTTTCTGCTCTGCTCGTAGGCGTCGGCGACTGCGCTGGTCCTGCTGCTGTTTTCTGCACTGCTCATCGGCGTCGGCGACTGCGCTGATCCTGCTGCTGTTTTCTGCTCTGCTCATCGGCGACTGCGCTGGTCCTGCTGCTGTTTTCTGCACTGCTCATCGGCGTCGACGACTGCGTTGATCCTGCTGCTGTTTTCTGCTCTGCTCGTCGGCGTCAACGACTGGGCTGACTGCTGCTGTTTTCTCCTCTGCTCGTCGGCGTCTGCGACAGCGCATCTCCTACTGCTGTTTTTTGCTCTGCTCGTCGGTGTCGGCGACTGAGCTGATCCTGCTGCTTTTTTCCTGCTCTGCTCATCGGCATAAGCAACTGGGCTGATCCTGCTGCTGTTTTCTGCTCTGCTCGTCTGCGTCAGCAAATGCACTGATCCTGCTGCTGTTACCTGCTCTGCTCGTCGCGGTCGGCGACTGCGCTGGTCCTGCTGTTGTTTTCTGCTCTGATCGCCGGCGTCGGCTACTGCGCTGGTCCTGCTGCTGTTTTCTTCTCTGCTCGTCGGCGACTGCGCTGGTCCTGCTGGTGTTTTCTGCACTGCTCATCGGCGTCGGCGACTGCGCTGGTCCATCTGTTGTTTTCGCCTCTGCTCGTCGGCGTCTGCTCTGCTCATCGTCGTCTGCGACTGTGCTGGTCCTGCTGCTGTTTTCTGCTCTGCTCGTTGGTGACTGCGCTGGTCCTGCGGCTGTTTTCTGCACTGCTCATTGACGTCGGCGACTGCGCGTATCCTGCTGCTGTTTTCTGCTCTGCTCGTAGGTGTCGCCGACTGCGCTGGTCCTGCTGCTGTTTTCTGCTCTGCTCGTCGGCGACTGCGCTGGTCCTGCTGCTGTTTTCTGCACTGCTCATCGGCGGCGGCGACTGCGTTGATCCTGCTGCTGTTTTCTGCTCTGCTCGTAGGCGTCAGCCACTGCGCTGATCCTGCTGCTGTTTTCTGCTCTGCTCGTAGGCGAATGCGTTGATCCTGCTGCTGTTTTCTGCTCTGCTCGTCGGCGATTGCGCTGGTCCTTCTGCTGTTTTCTGCACTGCTCGTTGGCGTCTGCGACTGCGCATCTCCTGCTGCTTTTTTTGCTCTACTCGTCGGTGTCAGCGACTGCGCTGATCCTGCTGCTGTTTTCTGCTCTGCTCGTCGGCGTCTGAGACTGCGCATCTCCTGCTGCTGTTTTCTTCTCTGATCGTCGGCGTTGGCGACTGCTCTGGTCCTGCTGCTGTTTTCTTCTCTGCTCTTCTGCGTCTGCTCTGCTCGTCGGCGTCGGCGACTGCGCTGGTCCTGCTGCTGTTTTCTTCTCTGCTCGTTGGTGTCTGCTCTGCTCGTCCGCGTCTGCGACTGCGCTGGTCCTGCTGCTGTTTTCTCCTCTGCTCGTCGGCGACTGCGCTGGTCCTGCTTGTGTTTTCTGCACGTTTCATCGGCGTCTGCGACTGCGCTGGTCCTGGTGTTGTTTTCACCTCTGCTGATCTGCGTCTGCTCTGCTCGTCAGTGTCTGCGACTGTGCTGGTCCTGCTGCTGTTTTCTGCTCTGCTCGTCGGCGACTGCGCTGGTCCTGCTGCTGTTTTCTGCACTGCTCATCGGTGTCGGCGACTGCGCTGATCCTAATGCTGTTTTCTGCTCTGCTCGTAGGCGTCGGCGACTGCGCTTGTCCTGCTGCTGTTTTCTGCACTGCTCATCGGCGTCGGTGACTGTGCTGATCCTGCTGCTGTTTTCTGCTCTGCTCGTAGGCGTCGCCGACTGCGCTGGTCCTGCTGCCGTTTTCTGCGCTGCACGTCGGCGACTGCACTGGTCCTGCTGCTGTTTTCTGCACTGCTCATCGGTGTTGGCGACTGCGTTGATCCTGCTGCTGTTTTCTGCTCTGCTCGGTGGCGTCTGCGACTGCGCATCTCCTGCAGCCTTTTTCTGCTCTGCTCGTCGGGGTCAGCAAAAGTTCTGATCCTGCTGCTGTTTCCTGCTCTGCTCGTCGCCGTCGGCGACTGCGCTGGTCCTGCTGTTGTTTTCTGCTTTGATCGTCTGCGTCGGCGACTGCACTGGTCCTGCTACTGTTTTCTTCTCTGCTCGTCGGCATCTGCTCTGCTCATCGGTGTCTGTGACTGCGATGGTCCTGCTGCTGTTTTCTGCCCTGCTCGTCGGCGACTGCGCTGGTCCTGCTGGTGTTTTCTGCACTGCTCATCGGCGTCAGCGACTTCGCTGGTCCTGCTGTTGTTTTCACCTCTGCTCGTCTGCGTCTGCTCTGCTCGTTGGTGTCTGCGACTGCGCTGGTACTGCTGCTGTTTTCTGCTCTGCTCGTCGGCGACTGCGCTGGTCCTGCTGCTGTTTTCTGCTCTGCTCTTTGACGTCTGCGACTGCGCATCTCCTGCTGCTTTTTTTTTGCTCTACTCGTCGGTGTCAGCGACTGCGCTGATCCTGCTGCTGTTTTCTGCTCTGCTCGTCGGCGTCTGAGACTGCGCATCTCCTGCTGCTGTTTTCTGCTCTGATCGTCGGTGTTGGCGACTGCTGGTCCTGCTGCTGTTTTCTGCACTGCTCATCGGCGTCGGCGACTGGCTGATCCTGCTGCTGTTTTCTGCTCTGCTCGTAGGCGTCGGTGACTGCGCTGGTCCTGCTGCTGTTTTCTGCACTGCTCATCGGCGTCGGCGACTGCGCTGATCCTGCTGCTGTTTTCTGCTCTGCTCGTAGGCGTCACCGACTGCGCTGGTCCTGCTGCTGTTTTCTGCTCTGCTCGTCGGCGACTGCGCTGGTCCTGCCGCTGTTTTCTTCACTGCTCATTGGCGTCTGTGACTGCGCATCTCCTGCTGCTGTTTTCTGCTCTGCTCGTCGGCGTCTGCGACTGCGCATCTCCTGCTGCTGTTTTTTGCTCTGCTCGTCGGCGTCGGCGACTGCGCTGATCCTGCTGCTATTTTCTGCTCTGCTCGTCGGCGTCGCCGACTGCGCTGGTCCTGCTGCTGTTTTCTGCTCTGCTCGTCTGCGTCAGCGAATGCACTGATCCTGCTGCTGTATCCTGCTCTGCTCGTCGCCGTCGGCGACTGCGCTTGTCCTGCTGTTGTTTTCTGCTTTGATCGTCGGCGTCGGCGACTGCGCTGGTCCTGCTGCTGTTTTCTTCTCTGCTCGTCGGTGTCTGCTCTGCTCGTCGGCGTCTGCGACTGCGCTGGTCCTGCTGCTGTTTTCTGCTCTGCTCGTCGGCGCCTGCGCTGGTCCTGCTGGTGTTTTCTGCACTGCTCATCGGCGTCGGCGACTGCGCTGGTCCTGGTGTTGTTTTCACCTCTGCTCATCTGCGTCTGCTCTGTTCGTCGGTGTCTGCGACTGTGCTGGTCCTGCTGCTGTTTTCTGCTCTGCTCGTCGGCGACTGCGCTGGACCTGCTGCTGTTTTCTGCACTGCTCATCGGCGTCAGCGACTGCGCTGGTCCTGCTGCTGTTTTCTGCTCTGCTCGTCGGCAACTGCGCTGGTCCTGCTGCTGTTTTTGCCTCTGCTCGTCGGCGTCTGCTCTGCTCATCGGCGTCTGCGACTGCGCTGGTCCTGCTGCTGTTTTCTGCTCTGCTCATCTGCGTCAGCGAATGCACTGATCCTGCTGCTGTATCCTGCTCTGCTCGTCGCCGTCGGCGACTGCGCTTGTCCTGCTGTTGTTTTCTGCTTTGATCGTCGGCGTCGGCGACTGCGCTGGTCCTGCTGCTGTTTTCTTCTCTGCTCGCCGGTGTCTGCTCTGCTCGTCGGCGTCTGCGACTGCGCTGGTCCTGCTGCTGTTTTCTGCTCTGCTCGTCGGCGACTGCGCTGGTCCTGCTGCTGTTTTCTGCACTGCTCATCGGCGTCGGCGACTGCGCTGGTCCTGCTGCTGTTTTCTGCTCTGCTCGTCGGCACCTGCGCTGATCCTGCTGCTGTTTTTGCCTCTGCTCGTCGGCGTCTGCTCTGCTCATCGGCGTCTGCGACTGCGCTGGTCCTGCTGCTGTTTTCTGCTCTGCTCGTCGGCGACTGCGCTGGACCTGCTGCTGTTTTCTGCACTGCTCATCGGCGTTGGCGACTGCTCTGCTCCTGCTGCTGTTTTCTGCTCTGCTCGTAGGCGTTGGCGACTGCGCTGGTGCTGCTGCTGTTTTTTGCACTGCTCATCGGCGTCGGCGACTGCGCTGGTCCTGCTGCTGTTTTTTGCACTGCTCATCGGCGTCGGCGACTGCGCTGATCCTGCTGCTGTTTTCTGCTCTGCTTGTAGGCGTCGTCGACTGCGCTGGTCCTGCTGCTGTTTTCTGCACTGCTCATCGGCGTCGGCTCTGCTCGTCGGCGTCTGCGCTGGTCCTGCTGCTGTTTTCAGCTCTGCTCGTCGGCGACTGCGCTGGTCCTGCTGTTGTTTTCGCCTCTGCTCGTCGGCGTCTGCTCTGCTCATCGGCGTCTGCGACTGCGCTGGTCCTGCTGCTGTTTTCTGCTCTGCTCGTTGGCGACTGCGCTGGACCTGCTGCTGTTTTATGCACTGCTCATCGGCGTTGGCGACTTCGCTGCTCCTGCTGCTGTTTTCTGCTCTGCTCGTAGGCGTTGGCGACTGCGCTGGTCCTGCTGCTGTTTTTTGCACTGCTCATTGGCGTCGGCGACTGCGCTGATCCTGCTGCTGTTTTCTGCTCTGCTCGTAGGCGTCGGCGACTGCGCTGGTCGTGCGGCTGTTTTCTGCACTGCTCATCGGCGTCGGCGACTGCGCTGATCCTGCTGCTGTTTTCTGCCCTGCTCGTCGGCGACTGAGTTGGTCCTGCTGCTGTTTTCTGCACTGCTCATCGGCGTCGGCAACTGCGTTGATCCTGCTGCTGTTTTCTGCTCTGCTCATTGGCGTCTGCGACTGCGCATCTCCTGCTACTTTTTTCTGCTCTGCTCGTTGGCGTCAGCGACTGCGCTGATCCTGCTGCTGTTTTGTGCTCTGCTCAACGGCGTCTGCAACTGCGCATCTCCTGCTACTTTTTTCTGCTCTGCTCGTTGGCGTCAGCGACTGCGCTGATCCTGCTGCTGTTTTCTGCTCTGCTCATCGGCGTCTGCGACTGCGCATCTCCTGCTGCTGTTTTTTGCTCTGCTCGTCGGCGTCTGCTCTGCTCGTCGGCGTCTGCGACTGCGCTGGTCCGGCTGCTGTCTTCTGCTCTGCTCGTCGGCGACTGCGCTGGTCCTGCTGCTGTTTTCTGCTCTGCTCGTAGGCGTCGGCGACTGCGCTGGTCCTGCTGCTGTTTTCTGCACTGCTCATCGGCGTTGGCGACTGCGCTGGTCCTGCTGTTGTTTTCGCCTCTGCTCGTCGGCGTCTGCTCTGCTCATCGTCGTCAACGACTGCGCTGGTCCTGCTGCTGTTTTCTGCTCTGCTCGTCGGTGACTGTGCTGGTCCTGCTGCTGTTTTCTGCACTGCTCATCGGCGTCGGCGACTGCGCTGATCCTGCTGCTGTTTTCTGCTCTGCTCGTAGGCGTAGGCGTCGGCGACTGCGCTGGTCCTGCTGCTGTTTTCTGCACTGCTCATCGGCGTCGGCGACTGCGCTGATCCTGCTGCTGTTTTCTGCTCTGCTCGTAGGCGTCGCCAACTGCGCTCGTCCTCCTGCTGTTTTCTGCTCTGCTCGTCGACGAATGCGTTGATCCTGCTGCTGTTTTCTGCTCTGCTCATCGGCGTTGGCGACTGTGCTGGTCCTGCTGTTGTTTTCGCCTCTGCTCGTCGGCGTCTGCTCTGCTCATCGGCATCTGCGACTGCGCTGGTCCTGCTACTGTTTTCTGCTCTGCTCATCGGCGTCTGCGACTGCGCTGGTCCTGCTGCTGTTTTCTGCTCTGCTCGTTGGCGTCTGCGACTGCACATCTCCTGCTGCTTTTTTTTGCTCTACTCGTCGGTGTCAGCGACTGCGCTGATCCTGCTGTTGTTTTCTGCTCTGCTTGTCGGCGTCTGAGACTGCACATCTCCTGCTGCTGTTTTCTGCTCTGATCGTCGGTGTTGGCGACTGCTGGTCCTGCTGCTGTTTTCTGCACTGCTCATTGGCGTCGGCGACTGGCTGATCCTGCTGCTGTTTTCTGCTCTGCTCGTAGGCGTCGCCGACTGCGCTGGTCCTGCTGCTGTTTTCTGCACTGCTCATCGGCGTCGGCGACTGCGCTGATCCTGCTGCTGTTTTCTGCTCTGCTCGTAGGCGTCGCCGACTGCGCTGGTCCTGCTGCTGTTTTCTGCTCTGCTCGTCGGCGACTGCGCTGGTCCTACTGCTGTTTTCTTCACTGCTCGTTGGCGTCTGTGACTGCGCATCTCCTGCTGCTTTTTTCTGCTCTGCTCGTCGGCGTCAGCGACTGCGCTGATCCTAATGCTGTTTTCTGCTCTGCTCGTCGGCGTCTGCGACTGCGCATCTCCTGCTGCTGTTTTTTGCTCTGCTCGTCGGCGTCGGCGACTGCGCTGATCCTGCTGCTACTTTCTGCTCTGCTCGTCGGCGTCGCCGACTGCGCTGGTCCTGCTGCTGTATCCTGCTCTGCTCGTCGCCGTCGGCGACTGCGCTTGTCCTGCTATTGTTTTCTGCTTTGATCGTCGGCGTTTGCGACTGCGCTGGTCCTGCTGCTGTTTTCTTCTCTGCTCGTCGGTGTCTGCTCTGCTCGTCGGCGTCTGCGACTGCGCTGGTCCTGCTGCTGTTTTCTGCACTGCTCATCGGCGTCGGCGACTGCGCTGGTCCTGGTGTTTTTTTCACCTCTGCTCGTCTGCGTCTGCTCTGCTCGTCGGTGTCTGCGACTGTGCTGGTCCTGCTGCTGTTTTCTGCTCTGCTCGTCGGCGACTGCGCTGGTCCTGCTGCTGTTTTCTGCACTGCTCATCGGCGTCGGCGACTGCGCTGGTCCTGCTGCTGTTTTCTGCTCTGCTCGTCGGCAACTGCGCTGGTCCTGCTGCTGTTTTCTGCACTGCTCATCGGCGTTGGCGACTGCGTTGATCCTGCTGCTGTTTTCTGCTCTGCTCGTTGGCCTCTGCGACTGCACATCTCCTGCAGCTTTTTTCTGCTCTGCTCGTCGGCGTCAGTGACTGCGCTGATCCTGCTGCCTTTTTCTGCTCTGCTCGTCGGCGTCTGCGACTGCGCATCTCCTGTTGCTGTTTTTTGCTCTGCTCGTCGGTGTCGGCGACTGCGCTGATCCTGCTGCTATTTTCTGCTCTGCTCGTCGGCGTCGGCGACTGCGCTGGTCCTGCTGCTGTTTTCTGCTCTGCTCGTCTGCCTCAGCAAATGCGCTGATCCTGCTGCTGTTTCCTGCTCTGCTCGTCGCCGTCGGCGACTGAGCTGGTCCTGCTGTTGTTTTCTGCTTTGATCGTCTGCGTCGGCGACTGCACTGGTCCTGCTGCTGTTTTCTTCTCTGCTCGTCGGCATCTGCTCTTCTCTTCGGTGTCTGCGACTGCGCTGGTCCGCTGTTGTTTTCTGCTCTGCTCGTCGGCGACTGCGCTGATCCAGCTGGTGTTTTCTGCACTGCTCATCGGTGTTGGCGACTGCGCTGGTCCTGCTGTTGTTTTCACCTCTAATCGTCTGCGTCTGCTCTGCTCGTCTGTGTCTGCGACTGCGCTGGTCCTGCTGCTGTTTTCTGCACTGCTCATCGACGTCGGCGCCTGCGCTGATCCTGCTGCTATTTTCTGCTCTGCTCGTAGGCGTCGGCGACTGCGCTGGTCCTGCTGCTGTTTTCTGCACTGCTCATCGGCGTCGGCGACTGCGCTGATCCTGCTGCTGTTTTCTGCTCTGCTCGTAGGCGTCGGTGACTGCGCTGGTCCTGCTGCTGTTTTCTGCACTGTTCATCGGCGACTGCGCTGATCCTGCTGCTGTTTTCTGCTCTGCTCGTAGGCGTCGCCGACTGTGCTGGTGCTGCTGCTGTTTTCTGCTCTGCTCGTCGGCGTTGTCGACTGCCTTGATCCTGCTGCTGTTTTCTGCTCTGCTCGTTGGCGTCTGCGACTGCGCATCTCCTGCTGCTTTTTTCTGCTCTGCTTGTCAGCGTCAGCGACTGCGTTGATCTTGCGGCTGTTTTCTGCTCTGCTCGTTGGCATCTGCGACTGCGCATCTCCTGCTGCTGTTTTTTGTTCTGCTCCTCAGCGTCGGCGACTGCGCTGATCCTGCTGCTATTTTCTGCTCTGCTCGTCGGCGTCGGCGACTGCGCTGGTCCTGCTGCTGTTTTCTGCTCTGCTCATCTGTGTCAGCGAATGCGCTGACCCTGCTGCTGTTTCATGCTCTGCTCGTCGCTGTCGGCGACTGCGCTGGTCCTTCTGTTGTTTTCTGATTTGATTGTCTGCGTCGGCGACTGCGCTGGTCCTGCTGCTGTTTTCTTCTCTGCTCGTCGGCGTCTGCTCTGCTCGTCGGCGTCTGCGACTGTGCTGGTCCTGCTGCTGTTTTCTGCTCTGCTCGTCGGCGACTGCGCTGGTCCTGCTGCTGTTTTCTGCACTGCTCATCGGCGTCGGCGACTGCGCTGATCCTGCTGCTGTTTTCTGCTCTGCTCTTAGGCGTCGGCGACTGCGCTGGTCCTCTTGCTGTTTTCTGCACTGCTCATCGGCGTCGGCGACTGCGCAGATCCTGCTGCTGTTTTCTGCTCTGCTCATAGGCGTCACCGACTGCGCTGTTCCTGCTGGTGTTTTCTGCTCTGCTCCTCGGCGACTGCACTGGTCCTGCTGCTGTTTTCTGCACTGCTCGTTGGCGTCTGCGACTGCGCATCTCCTGCTTCTTTTTTCTGCTCTGCTCGTCGGCGTCAGCGACTGCGCTGATCCTGCTGCTGTTTTCTGCTCTGCTCATCGGCGTCAGCGACTGGGCAGATCCTGCTACTGTTTTCTGCTTTGCTCGTCTGCGTCAGCGACTGGGCAGATCCTGCTTCTGTTTCCTGCTCTGCTCGTCGCCGTCGGCGACTGCGCTGGTCCTACTGTTGTTTTCTGCTTTGATTGTCTGCGTCGGCGACTGCGCTGGTCCTGCTGCTGTTTTCTTCTCTGCTCGTCGGCGTCTGCTCTGCTCGTTGGCGTCTGCGACTGTGCTGGTCCTGCTGCTGTTTTCTGCTCTGCTCGTCGGCGACTGCGCTGGTCCTGCTGCTGTTTTCTGCACTGCTCATCGGCGTCGGCGACTGCGCTGATCCTGCTGCTGTTTTCTGCTCTGCTCTTAGGCGTCACCGACTGCGCTGTTCCTGCTGGTGTTTTCTGCTCTGCTCCTCGGCGACTGCACTGTTCCTGCTGCTGTTTTCTGCACTGCTCGTTGGCGTCTGCAACTGCACATCTCCTGCTGCTTTTTTCTGCTCTGCTCGTCGGCGTCAGCGACTGCGCTTATCCTGCTGCTGTTTTCTGCTCTGCTCATCGGCGTCAGCGACTGGGCAGATCCTGCTGCTGTTTTCTGCTCTGCTCGTCTGCGTCAGCAAATGCGCTGATCCTGCTGCTGTTTCCTGCTCTGCTCGTCGCCGTCGGCGACTGCGCTGGTCCTGCTGTTGTTTTCTGCTTTGATCGTCTGCGTCGGCGACTGCACTGATCCTGCTGCTGTTTTCTTCTCTGCTCGTCGGCATCTGCTCTGCTCGTCGGTGTCTGCGACTGCGCTGGTCAAGCTGCTGTTTTCTGCTCTGCTCGTCGGCGACTGCGCTGGTCCTGCTGGTGTTTTCTGCACTGCTCATCGGCGTCGGCGACTGCGCTTGTCCTGCTGTTGTTTTCACCTCTGCTCGTCTGCGTCTGCTCTGCTCGTCGGTGTCTGTGACTGCGCTGGTCCTGCTGCTGTTTTCTGCTCTGCTCGTCGGCGACTGCGCTGGTCCTGCTGCTGTTTTCTGCACTGCTCATCGACGTCGGTGACTGCGCTGATCCTGCTGCTATTTTCTGCTCTGCTCGTAGGCGTCGGCGACTGCGCTGGTCCTGCTGCTGTTTTCTGCACTGCTCATCGGCGTCAGCGACTGCGCTGATCCTGCTGCTTTTTTCTGCTCTGCTCGTAGGCGTCGGTGACTGCGCTGGTCCTGCTGCTGTTTTCTGCACTGCTCATCGGCGACTGCGCTGATCCTGCTGCTGTTTTCTGCTCTGCTCGCAGGCGTCGCCGACTGCGCTGGTCCTGCTGCTGTTTTCTGCTCTGCTCGTCTGCGTCAGCGAATGCGCTGATCCTGCTGCTGTTTCCTGCTCTGCTCGTCGCCGTCGGCGACTGCGCTGGTCCTGCTGTTGTTTTCTGCTTTGATAGTCGGCGACTGCGTTGATCCTGCTGCTGTTTTCTGCTCTGCTTGTTGGCGTCTGCGACTGCACATCTCCTGCTGCTTTTTTTCTGCTCTGCTCGTCGGCGTCAGCGACTGCGTTGATCCTGCTGCTGTTTTCTGCTCTGCTCGTCGGCGTCTGCGACTGCGCATCTCCTGCTGCTGTTTTTTGTTCTGCTCGTCAGCGTCGGCGACTGCGCTGGTCCTGCTGCTGTTTTCTAATCTGCTCGTCTGCGTCAGCGAATGCGCTGATCCTGCTGCTGTTTCCTGCTCTGCTCGTCGGCGTCTGCGACTGCGCTGATCCTGCTGCTATTTTCTGCTCTGCTCTTCGGCGTAGGCGACTGCGCTGGTCCTGCTGCTGTTTTCTGCTCTGCTCGTCGGCGACTGCGCTGGTCCTGCTGCTGTTTTCTGCACTGCTCATCGGCGTCGGCGACTGCGCTTGTCCTGCTGTTGTTTTCACCTCTGCTCGTCTGCGTCTGCTCTGCTCGTCGGTGTCTGTGACTGCGCTGGTCCTGCTGCTGTTTTCTGCTCTGCTCGTCGGCGACTGCGCTGGTCCTGCTGCTGTTTCCTGCACTGCTCATCGACGTCGGTGACTGCGCTGATCCTGCTGCTATTTTCTGCTCTGCTCGTAGGCGTCGGCGACTGCGCTGGTCCTGCTGCTGTTTTCTGCACTGCTCATCGGCGTCGGCGACTGCGCTGATCATGCTGCTTTTTTCTGCTCTGCTCGTAGGTGACGGTGACTGCGCTGGTCTTGCTGCTGTTTTCTGCTCTGCTCGTCGGCGACTGCGCTGGACCTGCTGCTGTTTTCTGCACTGCTCATCGGCTTTGGCGACTGCGTTTATCCTGCTGCTGTTTTCTGCTCTGCTCGTTGGCGTCTGCGACTGCGCATCTCCTGCCGATTTTTTCTGCTCTGCTCGTCGGCCTCAGCGACTGCGCTGATCCTGCTGCTGTTTTCTGCTCTGCTCGTCAGCGTCTGCGACTGCGCATCTCCTGCTGCTGTTTTTTGCTCTGCTCGTCGGCGACTGCGCTGGTCCTGCTGCTGTTTTCTGCTCTGCTCATCGGCGTCGGCTACTGCGCTGATCCTGCTGCTGTTTTCTGCTCTGCTTGTCTGCGTCAGCGGATGCGCTGATCCTGCTGCTGTTTCCTGCTCTGCTCGTCGCCTTCGGTGACTGCGCTGGTCCTGCTCTTGTTTTCTGCTCTGATCGTCGGCGTTGGCGACTGCGCTGGTCCTGCTGCTGTTTTCTTCTCTGCTCGTCGGCATCTGCTCTGCTCGTCGGCGTCTGCGACTGCGCTGGTTCTGCTGCTGTTTTCTGCTCTGCTCGTCGGCGACTGCACTGGTCCTGCTGCAGTTTTCTGCACTGCTCATCGGCGTCAGCGACTGTGCTGATCCTGCTGCTGTTTTCTGCTCTGCTCGTAGGCGTCGGCGACTGCGCTGGTCCTGCTGCGGTTTTCTGCACTGCTCATCGGCATCTGCGACTGCGCTGGTCCTGCTGCTGTTTTCTGCTATGCTCGTCGGCGACTGCACTGGTCCTGCTGCTGTTTTCTGCACTGCTCATCGGCGTTGGCGACTGCGTTGATCCTGCTGCTGTTTTCTGCTCTGCTCATTGGCGTCTGCGACTGCGCACCTCCTGCTGCTTTTTTCAGCTCTGCTCGTCGGCGTCAGCGACTGTGCTGACCCTGCTGCTGTTTTCTGCTCTGATCGTCTGCGACTGCGCATCTCCTGCTGCTGTTTATTTGCTCTGCTCGTCAGCGTCAGCGACTGCGCTGATCCTGCTGCTGTTTTCTGCTCTGCTCGTCGGCGACTGCGCTGGTCCTGCTGCTGTTTTCTGCTCTGCTCATCTGCGTCGGCTACTGCGCTAATCCTGCTGCTTTTTTCTGCTCTGCTTGTCTGCGTCAGTGAATGCGCTGATCCTGCTGCTGTTTCCTGGTCTGCTCGTCGCCGTCGGCGACTGCGCTGGTCCTGCTGCTATTTTTTGCTTTGCTCGTCGGCGACTGCGCTGGTCCTCAGTCAGACCGAGTAGTGACATGTGGCAAGACGCTCCTCGGGGCGCGTCTTGCTTGGACCTCTCTCCCTGAGGCGCTCAGTCAGACCCAGTGTTGACGTTTGGCAAGACACTCCTCGGGGCGCGTCTTGCTTGGGCCTCTCTCATGGAGGCCCTCTGTCAGACCCAGTGTTGACATGTGTCAAGACGCTCCTCGGGGGGCATCTTGCTTTGGCCTCTCTCCTGGAGGCGCTCAGTCAGACCGAGTGCTGACATGTGGCAAGAAGCTCCTCGGGGCGCGTCTTGCTTGGGCTTCTCTCCCGGAGGCCCTCAGTAAGAACCATTGTTGACATGTGGCAAGACGCTCCTCGGGTCGCGTCTTGCTTGGGCCTCTCTCCAGAAGGCCCTCAATCATACCCAGTGTTGACACGTGGCAAGACGCTCCTCGGGGCGCGTCTTGCCTGGGCCTCTCTCCTGGAGGCGCTCAGTCAGACTGAGTAGTGACATGTGGCCTGACGCTCCTCGGGGTGCGTGTTGCTTGGGCCTCTCTCCTGGAGGCGCTCAGTCAGACCAAGTGGTGACATGTGGCAAGACACTCCTCGGGGCGCGTCTTGCTTGGGCCTCTCTCATGGAGGCCCTCTGTCAGACCCAGTGTTGACATGTGTCAAGACGCTCCTCGGGGCGCGTCTTGCTTTGGCCTCTTTCCTGGAGGCGCTCAGTCAGACCGAGTGCTGACATGTTGCAAGACGCTCCTCCGGGCGTGTCTTGCTTGGGCCTCTCTCCTGGAGGCGCTCAGTCAGACCCAGTGTTCACATGTGGCAAGACGCTCCTCGGGGCGCGTCTTGCTTGGGCCTCTCTCCTGGAGGCGCTCAGTCAGACCCAGTGTTGACATGTGGCAAGACGCTCCTCGGGGCGCGTGTTGCTTGGGCCTCTCTCCTGGAGGCGCTCAGTCAGACCAAGTGGTGACATGTGGCAAGACACTCCTCGGGGCGCGTCTTGCTTGGGCCTCTCTCATGGAGGCCCTCTGTCAGACCCAGTGTTGACATGTGTCAAGACGCTCCTCGGGCGCGTCTTGCTTTGGCCTCTTTCCTGGAGGTGCTCAGTCAGACCGAGTGCTGACATGTTGCAAGACGCTCCTCCGGGCGTGTCTTGCTTGGGCCTCTGTCCTGGAGGCGCTCAGTCAGACCCAGTGTTCACATGTGGCAAGACGCTCCTCGGGGCGCGTCTTGCTTGGGCCTCTCTCCTGGAGGCGCTCAGTCAGACCCAGTGTTGACATGTGGCAAGACGCTCCTCGGGGCGCGTCTTGCTTGGGCCTCTCTCCTGGAGGCGCTCAGTCAGACCCAGTGGTGACATGTGGCATGACACTCCTCGGGGCGCGTCTTGCTTGGGCCTCTCTCGTGGAGGCCCTCTGTCAGACCCAGTGTTGACATGTGTCAAGACGCTCCTCGGGGCGCGTCTTGCTTGGGCTTCTCTCCTGGAGGCCCTCAGTCAGACCCATTGTTGACATGTGGCAAGACGCTCCTCGGGGCGCGTCTTGCTTTGGCTTCTCTCCTGGAGGCGCTCAGACAGACCCAGTGTTGACATGTGACAAGACGCTCCTCGGGGCGCGTCTTGCTTGGGCCTCTCTCCTGGAGGCGCTCAGTCAGAACCAGAGGTGACATGTGGCAAGACGCTCCTCGGGGCGCATGTTGCTTGGGCCTTTCTCCTGGAGGCCCTCTGTCAGACCCAGTGTTGACATGTGGCAAGACGCTCCTCCGGGCGCATCTTGCTTGGGCCTCTCTCCTGGAGGCCCTCAGTCAGACCCATTGTTGACATGTGGCAAGACGCTCCTCGGGGCGCGTCTTGCTTGGGCCTCTCTCCCTGAGGCGCTCAGTCAGACCGAGTAGTGACATGTGGCAAGACGCTCCTCGGCGCGCGTCTTGCTTGGACCTCTCTCCCTGAGGCGCTCATTCAGACCCAGTGTTGACATTTGGCAAGACACTCCTCGGGGCGCGTCTTGCTTGGGCCTCTCTCATGGAGGCCCTCTGTCAGACCCAGTGTTGACATGTGTCAAGACGCTCCTCGGGGGGCATCTTGCTTTGGCCTCTCTCCTGGAGGCGCTCAGTCAGACCGAGTGCTGACATGTGGCAAGAAGCTCCTCGGGGCGCGTTTTGCTTGGGCTTCTCTCCCGGAGGCCCTCAGTAAGAACCATTGTTGACATGTGGCAAGACGCTCCTCGGGGCGCGTCTTGCTTGGGCCTCTCTCCAGAAGGCCCTCAATCATACCCAGTGTTGACACGTGGCAAGACGCTCCTCGGGGCGCGTCTTGACTGGGCCTCTCTCCTGGAGGCGCTCAGTCAGACTGAGTAGTGACATGTGGCCTGACGCTCCTCGGGGCGCGTGTTGCTTGGGCCTCTCTCCTGGAGGCGCTCAGTCAGACCAAGTGGTGACATGTGGCAAGACACTCCTCGGGGCGCGTCTTGCTTGGGCCTCTCTCATGGAGGCCCTCTGTCAGACCCAGTGTTGACATGTGTCAAGACGCTCCTCGGGGCGCGTCTTGCTTTGGCCTCTTTCCTGGAGGCGCTCAGTCAGACCGAGTGCTGACATGTTGCAATACGCTCCTCCGGGCGCGTCTTGCTTGGGCCTCTCTCCTGGAGGTGCTCAGTCAGACCCAGTGTTGACATGTGACAAGACGCTCCTCGGGGCGCGTCTTGCTTGGGCCTCTCTCCTGGAGGCGCTCAGTCAGAACCAGAGGTGACATGTGGCAAGACGCTCCTCGGGGCGCATCTTGCTTGGGCCTTTCTCCTGGTGGCCCTCTGTCAGACCCAGTGTTGACATGTGGCAAGACGCTCCTCCGGGCGCATCTTGCTTGGGCCTCTCTCCTGGAGGCCCTCAGTCAGACCCATTGTTGACATGTGGCAAGACGCTCCTCGGGGCGCGTCTTGCTTGGGCCTCTCTCCTGGAGGCGCTCAGTCAGACCCAGTGTTGACATGTAGCAAGACGCTCCTCGGGGCGCGTCTTGCTTGGGCCTCTCTCCTGGAGGCGCTCAGTCAGACCCAGTGTTGACATGTGGCAAGACGCTCCTCGGGGCGCGTCTTGTTTGGGCCTCTCTCCTGGAGGCGCTCAGTCAGACCCAGTGGTGACACGTGGAAAGACGCTCCTCAGGGTGCATCTTGCTTGGGCCTCTCTCCTGGAGGCGCTCCGTCAGACCCAGTGTTGACACGTGGCAAGACGCTCCTCGGGGCGCGTCTTGCTTGGGCCTCTCTCCAGAGGCGCTCAGTCAGACCCAGTGTTGGCATGTGGCAAGACACTCCTCGGGGCGCGTCTTGGTTGGGCCTCTCTCCTGGAGGCGCTCATTCAGACCCAGTGGTGACATGTGGCAAGATGCTCCTCGGGGCGCGTATTGCTTGGGCCTCTCTCCTGAATGCCCTCTGTCAGACCGAGTGTTGACATGTGGCAAGACTCTCCTCGGGGCGCGTCTTGCTTGGGCTGCTCTCATGGAGGCCCTCAGTCCGACCCAGTGTTGACATGTGTCAAGACGCTCCTCGGGGCGTGTCTTGCTTGGGCTTCTCTCCTGGAGGCCCTCAGTCAGACCCATTGTTGACATGTGGCAAGACGCTCCTCGGGGCACATCTTGCTTGGGCCTCTCTCCTGGAGGCGCTCAGTCAGACGGAGTAGTGACATGTGGCAAGACGCACCTCGGGGCGCGTCTTGCTTGGACCTCCCTCCTGGAGGCGCTCAGTCAGACTGAGTAGTGACATTTTGCAAGACGCTCCTCGGGGCGCGTCTTGCTTGGACCTCTCTCCTGGAGGCGCTCAGTTAGACCGAGTAGTGACATGTGGCAAGACGCTCCTCGGGGCGCGTCTTGCTGGGGCCTCTCTCCTGGAGGTGCTCAATCAGACCCAGTGGTGACACGTGGCAAGACGCTCCACTGGGCGCGTCTTGCTTGGGCCTCTCTCCTGGAGGAGCTCAGTCAGACCCAGTGGTGACACAAGGCAAGACGCTCCTCGGGGCGCATCTTGCTTGGGCCTCTCTCCTGGAGGCACTAAGTCAGACCCAGTGTTGACACGTGGCAAGACGCTCCTCGGGGGGCGTCTTGCTTGGGCCTCTCTCCTGGAGGCGCTCAGTCAAACACAGTGTTGACATGTGGCAAGACACTCCTCGGGGCGCGTCTTGCTTGGGCTTCTCTCATGGAGGCCCTCAGTAAGACCCATTGTTGACATGTGGAAAGAAGCTCCTCGGGGCGCGTCTTGCTTTGGCTTCTCTCCTGGAGGCCCTCAGTCAGACCCATTGTTGACATGTGGCAAGACACTCCTCGGGGCGCGTCTTGCTGGGGCTTCTCTCATGGAGGCACTCAGTCAGACCCAGTGTTGACATGTGGCAAGACGCTCCTCGGGGCGCGTGTTGCTTGGACCTCTCTCCTGGAGGCGCTCAGTCAGACCGAGTAGTGACATGTGGCAAGACGCTCCTCGGGGCGCGTCTTGCTTGGGCCTCTCTCCTGGAGGCGCTCACTTAGACCCAGTAATGACATGTGGCAAGATGCTCCTCGGGGCGCGTCTTGCTTGGGCTTCTCTCCTGGAGGCCCTCAGTAAGACCCATTGTTGACATGTGGCAAGACGCTCCTCGGGGCGCTTCTTGCTTGGGCCTCTCTCCTGGAGGCGCTCAGTCAGACCGAGTGCTGACATGTGGCAAGACGCTCCTCGGTGCGCGTCTTGCTGGGGCCTCTCTCCTGGAGGCGCTCAGTCAGACCCAGTGTTGACATGTGTCAAGACGCTCCTCGGGCGTTTCTTGCTTGCGCCTCTCTCCTGGAGGTGCTCAATCAGACCCAGTGGTGACACGTGGCAAGACGCTCCACTGGGCGCGTCTTGCTTGGGCCTCTCTCCTGGAGGAGCTCAGTCAGACCCAGTGGTGACACAAGGCAAGACGCTCCTCGGGGCGCATCTTGCTTGGGCCTCTCTCCTGGAGGCACTAAGTCAGACCCAGTGTTGACACGTGGCAAGACGCTCCTCGGGTGTTTCTTGCTTGCGCCTCTCTCCTGGAGGAGCTCAGTCAGACCCAGAGGTGACATGTGGCAAGACGCTCCTCGGGCCTCTCTCCTGGAGGCGCTCAGTCAGACCCAGTGTTGACATGTGGCAAGACGCTCCTCGGGGCGCGTCTTGTTTGGGCTTCTCTCCTGGAGGCCCTCAGTCAGACCCATTGTTGACATGTGGCAAGATGCTCCTCGGGGCGCGTCTTGCTTGGGCCTCTCTCCTGGAGGCGCTCAGTCAGACCGAGTGCTGACATGTTGCAAGACGCTCCTCCGGAGGCGTCTTGCTTGGGCCTCTCTCCTGGAGGCGCTCAGTCTGACCTAGTGTTGATATTAGGCAAGACGCTCCTCGGGGCGCGTCTTGCTTGGGCTTCTCTCCTGGAGGCCCTCAGTAAGACCCATTGTTGACATGTGGCAAGACGCTCCTCGGGGCGCGTCTTGCTTGGGCTTCTCTCCCGGAGGCCCTCAGTAAGAACCATTGTTGACATGTGGCAAGACGCTCCTCGGGGCGCTTCTTGCTTGGGCCTCTCTCCTGGAGGCCCTCAGTCAGACCCATTGTTGACATGTGGCAAGACGCTCCTCGGGGCACGTCTTTTTTGGGCCTCTCTCCTGGTGGCGCTCAGTCAGACCGAGTAGTGACATGTGGCAAGACGCTCCTCGGGGCGCGTCTTGCTTGGGCCTCTCTCCAGAAGGCCCTCAATCAGACCCAGTGTTGACACATGGCAATACGCTCCTCGGGGCGCGTCTTACTTGGGCCTCTCTCCTGGAGGCGCTCAGTCAGACTGAGTAGTGACATGTGGCCTGATGCTCCTCGGGGCGCGTGTTGCTTGGGCCTCTCTCCTGGAGGCGCTCAGTCAGACCAAGTGGTGACATGTGTCAAGACACTCCTGGGGCGCGTCTTGCTTGGGACTCTCTCCTGGAGGCCCTCTGTCAGACCCAGTGTTGACATGTGTCAAGACGCTCCTCGGGGCGCGTCTTGCTTGGGCTTCTCTCCTGGAGGCCCTCAGTCATACCCATTGTTGACATGTGGCAAGACGCTCCTCGGGGCGCGTCTTGCTTTGGCCTCTCTCCTGGAGGCACTCAGTCAGACCGATTGCTGACATGTGGAAAGACGCTCCTCGGGGCGCGTCTTGCTTGGGCCTCTCTCCTGGAGGCGCTCAGTCAGACCCAGTGGTGACATGTGGCAAGACACTCCTCGGGGCGCGTCTTGCTTGGGCCTCTCTCCTGGAGGCCCTCTGTCAGACCCAGTGTTGGCATGTGGCAAGACGCTCCTCAGGGCGCGTCTTGGTTGGGCCTCTCTCCTGGAGAAGCTCAGTCAGACCCAGTGGTGACATGTGGCAAGACGCTCCTCGGGTCGCGTATTGCTTGGGCCTCTCTCCTGGATGCCCTCTGTCATACCGAGTGTTGACATGTGGCAAGACGCTCCTCGGGGCGCGTCTTGCTTGGGCTTCTCTCCTGGAGGCCCTCAGTCAGACCCATTGTTGACATGTGGCAAGACGCTCCTCGGGGCACGTCTTGCTTGGGCCTCTCTCCTGGAGGCGCTCAAACAGACCGAGTAGTGACATGTGGCAAGACGCTCCTCGGGGCGCGTCTTGCTGGGGCTTCTCTCATGGAGGCACTCAGTCAGACCCAGTGTTGACATGTGGCAAGACGCTCCTCGGGGCGCGTCTTGCTTGGACCTCTCTCCCTGAGGCGCTCAGTCAGACCGAGTAGTGACATGTGGCAAGACGCTCCTCGGGGCGCGTCTTGCTTGGACCTCTCTCCCTGAGGCGCTCAGTCAGAACCAGTGTTGACATTTGGCAAGACACTCCTCGGGGCGCATCTTGCTTGGGCCTCTCTCATGGAGGCCCTCTCTCAGACCCAGTGTTGGCATGTGTCAAGACGCTCCTCGGGGGGCGTCTTGCTTTGGCCTCTCTCCTGGAGGCGCTCAGTCAGACCGAGTGCTCAAATGTGGCAAGAAGCTCCTCGGGGCGCGTCTTGCTTGGGCTTCTCTCCCGGAGGCCCTCAGTAAGAACCATTGTTGACATGTGGCAAGACGCTCCTAGGGGCGCGTCTTGCTTGGGCCTCTCTCCAGAAGGCCCTCAATCAGACCCAGTGTTGACACGTGGCAAGACGCTCCTCGGGGCGCGTGTTGCTTGGGCCTCTCTCCTGGAGGCGCTCAGTCAGACCAAGTGGTGACATGTGGCAAGACACTCCTCGGGGCGCGTCTTGCTTGGGCCTCTCTCATGGAGGCCCTCTGTCAGACCGAGTGTTGACATGTGGCAAGAAGCTCCTCGGGGCGCGTCTTGCTTGGGCTTCTCTCCCGGAGGCCCTCAGTAAGAACCATTGTTGACATGTGGCAAGACGCTCCTCGGGGCGCGTCTTGCTTGGGCCTCTCTCCTGGAGGCCCTCAGTCAGACCCATTGTTGACATGTGGCAAGACGCTCCTCGGGGCACGTCTTTTTTGGGCCTCTCTCCTGGTGGCGCTCAGTCAGACCGAGTAGTGACATGTGGCAAGACGCTCCTCGGGGCGCGTCTTGCTTGGGCCTCTCTCCAGAAGGCCCTCAATCAGACAAAGTGTTGACACATGGCAATACGCTCCTCGGGGCGCGTCTTACTTGGGCCTCTCTCCTGGAGGCGCTCAGTCAGACTGAGTAGTGACATGTGGCCTGATGCTCCTCGGGGCGCGTGTTGCTTGGGCCTCTCTCCTGGAGGCGCTCAGTCAGACCAAGTGGTGACATGTGTCAAGACACTCCTGGGGCGCGTCTTGCTTGGGCCTCTCTCCTGGAGGCCCTCTGTCAGACCCAGAGTTTACATGTGTCAAGACGCTCCTCGGAGCGCGTCTTGCTTGGGCTTCTCTCCTGGAGGCCCTCAGTCATACCCATTGTTGACATGTGGCAAGACGCTCCTCGGGGCGCGTCTTGCTTTGGCCTCTCTCCTGGAGGCACTCAGTCAGACCGATTGCTGACATGTGGAAAGACGCTCCTCGGGGCGCGTCTTGCTTGGGCTTCTCTCCTGGAGGCGCTTAGAAAGACCCAGTGTTGACATGTGACAAGACGCTCCTCGGGGCGCGTCTTGCTTGGGCCTCTGTCCTGGAGGCGCTCAGTCAGACCATGTGGTGACATGTGGCAAGACACTCCTCGGGGCGCGTCTTGCTTGGGCCTCTCTCCTGGAGGCCCTCTGTCAGACCCAGTGTTGGCATGTGGCAAGACGCTCCTCAGGGAGCGTCTTGGTTGGGCCTCTCTCCTGGAGAAGCTCAGTCAGACCCAGTGGTGACATGTGGCAAGACGCTCCTCGGGTCGCGTATTGCTTGGGCCTCTCTCCTGGATGCCCTCTGTCATACCGAGTGTTGACATGTGGCAAGACGCTCCTCGGGGCGCGTCTTGCTTGGGCTTCTCTCCTGGAGGCCCTCAGTCAGACCCATTGTTGACATGTGGCAAGACGCTCCTCGGGGCACGTCTTGCTTGGGCCTCTCTCCTGGAGGCGCTCAAACAGACCGAGTAGTGACATGTGGCAAGACGCTCCTCGGGGCGCGTCTTGCTGGGGCTTCTCTCATGGAGGCACTCAGTCAGACCCAGTGTTGACATGTGGCAAGACGCTCCTCGAGGCGCGTCTTGCTTGGACCTCTCTCCCTGAGGCGCTCAGTCAGACCGAGTAGTGACATGTGGCAAGACGCTCCTCGGGGCGCGTCTTGCTTGGACCTCTCTCCCTGAGGCGCTCAGTCAGACCCAGTGTTGACATTTGGCAAGACACTCCTCGGGGTGCATCTTGCTTGGGCCTCTCTCATGGAGGCCCTCTCTCAGACCCAGTGTTGGCATGTGTCAAGACGCTCCTCGGGGGGCGTCTTGCTTTGGCCTCTCTCCTGGAGGCGCTCAGTCAGACCGAGTGCTGAAATGTGGCAAGAAGCTCCTCGGGGCGCGTCTTGCTTGGGCTTCTCTCCCGGAAGCCCTCAGTAAGAACCATTGTTGACATGTGGCAAGACGCTCCTAGGGGCGCGTCTTGCTTGGGCCTCTCTCCAGAAGGCCCTCAATCAGACCCAGTGTTGACACGTGGCAAGACGCTCCTCGGGGCGTGTCTTGCTTGGGCCTCTCTCCTGGAGGCGCTCAGTCAGACTGAGTACTGACATGTGGCCTGACGCTCCTCGGGGCGCGTGTTGCTTGGGCCTCTCTCCTGGAGGCGCTCAGTCAGACCAAGTGGTGACATGTGGCCAGACACTCCTCGGGGCGCGTCTTGCTTGGGCCTCTCTCATGGAGGCCCTCTGTCAGACCCAGTGTTGACATGTGTCAAGACGCTCCTCGGGGCGCGTCTTGCTTTGGCCTCTCTCCTGGAGGCGCTCAGTCAGACCGAGTGATGACATGTGGCAAGAAGCTCCTCGGGGCGCGTCTTGCTTGGGCTTCTCTCCTGGAGGCCCTCAGTAAGACCCATTGTTGACATGTGGCAAGACGCTCCTCGGGGCGCGTCTTGCTTGGGCCTCTCTTCTGGAGGCGCTCAGTCAGACTGAGTAGTGACATGTGGCCTGACGCTCCTCGGGGCGCGTGTTGCTTGGGCCTCTCTCCTGGAGGCGCTCAGTCAGACCAAGTGGTGACATGTGGCAAGACACTCCTCGGGGCGCGTCTTGCTTGGGCCTCTCTCCTGGAGGCCCTCTGTCAGACCCAGTGTTGACATGTGTCAAGACGCTCCTCGGGGCGCGTCTTGCTTGGGCTTCTCTCCTGGAGGCCCTCAGTCAGACCCATTGGTGACATCTGGCAAGACGCTCCTCGGAGCGCGTCTTGCTTGGGCCTCTCTCCTGGAGGCGCTCAGTCAGACCGAGTGCTGAAATGTGGCAAGACGCTCCTCGGGCCGCGTGTTGCTTGGGCTTCTCTCCTGGAGTCCCTCAGTCAGACCAAGTGGTGACATGTGGCAAGACACTCCTCGGGGCGCGTCTTGCTTCGGCCTCTCTCCTGGAGGCCCTCTGTCAGACCCATTGTTTACATGTGGCAAGATGCTCCTCGGGGCGCGTCTTGCTTGGTTCTCTCTCCTGGAGGCGCTCAGTCAGACCGAGTGCTGACATGTGGCAAGACGCTCCTCGGGGCGCGTCTTGCTTGGGCCTCGCTCCTGGAGGCGCTCAGAAAAACCCAGTGTTGACATGTGACAAGACGCTCCTCGGGGCGCGTCTTGCTTGGGCCTCTCTCCTGGAGGCGCTCAGTCAGAACCAGAGGTGACATGTGGCAAGACGCTCCTCGGGGCGCGTCTTGCTTGGGCCTCTCTCCTGGAGGCCCTCTGTCAGACCCAGTGTTGACATGTGGCAAGACGCTCCTCCGGGCGCATCTTGCTTGGGCCTCTCTCCTGGAGGCCCTCAGTCAGACCCATTGGTGACATGTGGCAAGACGCTCCTCGGGGTGCGTCTTGCTTGGGCCTCTCTCCTGGAGGCGCTCAGTCAGACCGAGTGCTGACATAAGGCAAGACGCTCCTCGGGGCGCGTCTTGCTTGGGCCTCTCTCCTGGAGGCGCTCAGTCGGACTGAGTAGTGACATGTGGCCTGACGCTCCTCGGGGCACATCTTGCTTGGGCCTCTCTCCTGGAGGCGCTCAGTCAGACCCAGTGGTGACATGTGGCATGACACTCCTGGGGCGCGTCTTGCTTGGGCCTCTCTCCTGGAGGCCCTCTGTCAGAACCAGTGTTGACATGTGTCAAGACGCTCCTCGGGGCGCGTCTTGCTTGGGCTTCTCTCCTGGAGGCCCTCAGTCATACCCATTGTTGACATGTGGCAAGACGCTCCTCGGGGCGCGTCTTGCTTTGGCCTCTCTCCTGGAGGCACTCAGTCAGACCGATTGCTGACATGTGGAAAGACGCTCCTCGGGGCGCGTCTTGCTTGGGCTTCTCTCCTGGAGGCGCTTAGAAAGACCCAGTGTTGACATGTGACAAGACGCTCCTCGGGGCGCGTCTTGCTTGGGCCTCTCTCCTGGAGGCGCTCAGTCAGACCCAGTGGTGACATGTGGCAAGACACTCCTCGGGGCGCGTCTTGCTTGGGCCTCTCTCCTGGAGGCCCTCTGTCAGACCCAGTGTTGGCATGTGGCAAGACGCTCCTCAGGGCGCGTCTTGGTTGGGCCTCTCTCCTGGAGAAGCTCAGTCAGACCCAGTGGTGACATGTGGCAAGACGCTCCTCGGGTCGCGTATTGCTTGGGCCTCTCTCCTGGATGCCCTCTGTCATACCGAGTGTTGACATGTGGCAAGACGCTCCTCGGGGCGCGTCTTGCTTGGGCTTCTCTCCTGGAGGCCCTCAGTCAGACCCATTGTTGACATGTGGCAAGACGCTCCTCGGGGCACGTCTTGCTTGGGCCTCTCTCCTGGAGGCGCTCAAACAGACCGAGTAGTGACATGTGGCAAGACGCTCCTCGGGGCGCGTCTTGCTGGGGCTTCTCTCATGGAGGCACTCAGTCAGACCCAGTGTTGACATGTGGCAAGACGCTCCTCGGGGCGCGTCTTGCTTGGACCTCTCTCCCTGAGGCGCTCAGTCAGACCGAGTAGTGACATGTGGCAAGACGCTCCTCGGGGCGCGTCTTGCTTGGACCTCTCTCCCTGAGGCGCTCAGTCAGACCCAGTGTTGACATTTGGCAAGACACTCCTCGGGGCGCATCTTGCTTGGGCCTCTCTCATGGAGGCCCTCTCTCAGACCCAGTGTTGGCATGTGTCAAGACGCTCCTCGGGGGGCGTCTTGCTTTGGCCTCTCTCCTGGAGGCGCTCAGTCAGACCGAGTGCTCAAATGTGGCAAGAAGCTCCTCGGGGCGCGTCTTGCTTGGGCTTCTCTCCCGGAGGCCCTCAGTAAGAACCATTGTTGACATGTGGCAAGACGCTCCTAGGGGCGCGTCTTGCTTGGGCCTCTCTCCAGAAGGCCCTCAATCAGACCCAGTGTTGACACGTGGCAAGACGCTCCTCGGGGCGCGTCTTGCTTGGGCCTCTCTCCTGGAGGCGCTCAGTCAGACTGAGTACTGACATGTGGCCTGACGCTCCTCGGGGCGCGTGTTGCTTGGGCCTCTCTCCTGGAGGCGCTCAGTCAGACCAAGTGGTGACATGTGGCAAGACACTCCTCGGGGCGCGTCTTGCTTGGGCCTCTCTCATGGAGGCCCTCTGTCAGACCCAGTGTTGACATGTGGCAAGAAGCTCCTCGGGGCGCTTCTTGCTTGGGCTTCTCTCCCGGAGGCCCTCAGTAAGAACCATTGTTGACATGTGGCAAGACGCTCCTCGGGGCGCGTCTTGCTTGGGCCTCTCTCCTGGAGGCCCTCAGTCAGACCCATTGTTGACATGTGGCAAGACGCTCCTCGGTGCACGTCTTTTTTGGGCCTCTCTCCTGGTGGCGCTCAGTCAGACCGAGTAGTGACATGTGGCAAGACGCTCCTCGGGGCGCGTCTTGCTTGGGCCTCTCTCCAGAAGGCCCTCAATCAGACAAAGTGTTGACACATGGCAATACGCTCCTCGGGGCGCGTCTTACTTGGGCCTCTCTCCTGGAGGCGCTCAGTCAGACTGAGTAGTGACATGTGGCCTGATGCTCCTCGGGGCGCGTGTTGCTTGGGCCTCTCTCCTGGAGGCGCTCAGTCAGACCAAGTGGTGACATGTGTCAAGACACTCCTGGGGCGCGTCTTGCTTGGGCCTCTCTCCTGGAGGCCCTCTGTCAGACCCAGAGTTTACATGTGTCAAGACGCTCCTCGGAGCGCGTCTTGCTTGGGCTTCTCTCCTGGAGGCCCTCAGTCATACCCATTGTTGACATGTGGCAAGACGCTCCTCGGGGCGCGTCTTGCTTTGGCCTCTCTCCTGGAGGCACTCAGTCAGACCGATTGCTGACATGTGGAAAGACGCTCCTCGGGGCGCGTCTTGCTTGGGCTTCTCTCCTGGAGGCGCTTAGAAAGACCCAGTGTTGACATGTGACAAGACGCTCCTCGGGGCGCGTCTTGCTTGGGCCTCTGTCCTGGAGGCGCTCAGTCAGACCCAGTGGTGACATGTGGCAAGACACTCCTCGGGGCGCGTCTTGCTTGGGCCTCTCTCCTGGAGGCCCTCTGTCAGACCCAGTGTTGGCATGTGGCAAGACGCTCCTCAGGGAGCGTCTTGGTTGGGCCTCTCTCCTGGAGAAGCTCAGTCAGACCCAGTGGTGACATGTGGCAAGACGCTCCTCGGGTCGCGTATTGCTTGGGCCTCTCTCCTGGATGCCCTCTGTCATACCGAGTGTTGACATGTGGCAAGACGCTCCTCGGGGCGCGTCTTGCTTGGGCTTCTCTCCTGGAGGCCCTCAGTCAGACCCATTGTTGACATGTGGCAAGACGCTCCTCGGGGCACGTCTTGCTTGGGCCTCTCTCCTGGAGGCGCTCAAACAGACCGAGTAGTGACATGTGGCAAGACGCTCCTCGGGGCGCGTCTTGCTGGGGCTTCTCTCATGGAGGCACTCAGTCAGACCCAGTGTTGACATGTGGCAAGACGCTCCTCGGGGCGCGTCTTGCTTGGACCTCTCTCCCTGAGGCGCTCAGTCAGACCGAGTAGTGACATGTGGCAAGACGCTCCTCGGGGCGCGTCTTGCTTGGACCTCTCTCCCTGAGGCGCTCAGTCAGACCCAGTGTTGACATTTGGCAAGACACTCCTCGGGGCGCATCTTGCTTGGGCCTCGCTCCTGGAGGCGCTCAGAAAGACCCAGTGTTGACATGTGACAAGACGCTCCTCGGGGCGCGTCTTGCTTGGGCCTCTCTTCTGGAGGCGCTCAGTCAGACTGAGTAGTGACATGTGGCCTGACGCTCCTCGGGGCGCGTGTTGCTTGGGCCTCTCTCCTGGAGGCGCTCAGTCAGACCAAGTGGTGACATGTGGCAAGACACTCCTCGGGGCGCGTCTTGCTTGGGCCTCTCTCCTGGAGGCCCTCTGTCAGACCCAGTGTTGACATGTGTCAAGACGCTCCTCGGGGCGCGTCTTGCTTGGGCTTCTCTCCTGGAGGCCCTCAGTCAGACCCATTGGTGACATCTGGCAAGACGCTCCTCGGGGCGCGTCTTGCTTGGGCCTCTCTCCTGGAGGCGCTCAGTCAGACCGAGTGCTGAAATGTGGCAAGACGCTCCTCGGGCGGCGTGTTGCTTGGGCTTCTCTCCTGGAGGCCCTCAGTCAGACCAAGTGGTGACATGTGGCAAGACACTCCTCGCGGCGCGTCTTGCTTCGGCCTCTCTCCTGGAGGCCCTCTGTCAGACCCATTGTTTACATGTGGCAAGATGCTCCTCGGGGCGCGTCTTGCTTGGGCCTCTCTCCTGGAGGCGCTCAGTCAGACCGAGTGCTGACATGTGGCAAGACGCTCTTTGGGGCGCGTCTTGCTTGGGCCTCGCTCCTGGAGGCGCTCAGAAAGACCCAGTGTTGACATGTGACAAGACGCTCCTCGGGGCGCGTCTTGCTTGGGCCTCTCTCCTGGAGGCGCTCAGTCAGAACCAGAGGTGACATGTGGCAAGACGCTCCTCGGGGCGCGTCTTGCTTGGGCCTCTCTCCTGGAGGCCCTCTGTCAGACCCAGTGTTGACATGTGGCAAGACGCTCCTCCGGGCGCATCTTGCTTGGGCCTCTCTCCTGGAGGCCCTCAGTCAGACCCATTGGTGACATGTGGCAAGACGCTCCTCGGGGTGCGTCTTGCTTGGGCCTCTCTCCTGGAGGCGCTCAGTCAGACCGAGTGCTGACATAAGGCAAGACGCTCCTCGGGGCGCGTCTTGCTTGGGCCTCTCTCCTGGAGGCGCTAAGTCGGACTGAGTAGTGACATGTGGCCTGACGCTCCTCGGGCCACATCTTGCTTGGGCCTCTCTCCTGGAGGCCCTCTGTCAGACCCAGTGTTGACATGTGGCAAGACGCTCCTCTGGGCGCATCTTGCTTGGGCCTCTCTCCTGGAGGTGCTCAGTCAGACCCAGTGTTGACATGTGGCAAGACGCTCCTCGGGGCGCGTCTTGCTTGGGCTTCTCTCCTGGAGGCCCTCAGTCAGACCCATTGTTGACATGTGGCAAGACGCTCCTCGGGGCACGTCTTGCTTGGGCCTCTCTCCTGGAGGCGCTCAGTCAGACCCAGTGTTGACACGTGGCAAGACGCTCCTCGGGGCGCGTCTTGCTTGGGCCTCTCTCCTGGAGGCGCTCAGTCAGACCCTGTGTTGGCATGTGGCAAGACACTCCTCGGGGCGCGTCTTGGTTGGGCCTCTCTCCTGGAGGCGCTCATTCAGACCCAGTGGTGACATGTGGCAAGACGCTCCTCGGGGCGCGTATTGCTTGGGCCTCTCTCCTGAAATCCCTCTGTCAGACCGAGTGTTGACATGTGGCAAGACTCTCCTCGGGGCGCGTCTTGCTTGGGCTTCTCTCATGGAGGCCCTCAGTCCGACCCAGTGTTGACATGTGTCAAGACGCTCCTCGGGGCGTGTCTTGCTTGGGCTTCTCTCCTGGAGGCCCTCAGTCAGACCCATTGTAGACATGTGGCAAGACGCTCCTCGGGGCACGTCTTGCTTGGGCCTCTCTCCTGGAGGCGCTCAGTCAGACCGAGTAGTGACATGTGGCAAGACGCACCTCGGGGCACGTCTTGCTTGGGCCTCTCTCCTGGAGGCGCTCAGTCAGATCGAGTAGTGACATGTGGCAAGACGCTCCTCGGGGCGCGTCTTGCTTGGACCTCTCTCCTGGAGGCGCTCAGTTAGACAGAGTAGTGACATGTGGCAAGACGCTCCTCGGGCCGCGTCTTGCTTGGGCCTCTCTCCTGGAGGCGCTCAGTCAGACCGAGTGCTGACATAAGGCAAGACGCTCCTCGGGGCGCGTCTTGCTGGGGCCTCTCTCCTGGAGGTGCTCAATCAGACCCAGTGGTGACACGTGGCAAGACGCTCCTCTGGGCGCGTCTTGCTTGGGCCTTTCTCCTGGAGGAGCTCAGTCAGACCCAGTGGTGACACGTGGCAAGACGCTCCTCGGGGCGCATCTTGCTTGGGCCTCTCTCCTGGAGGCGCTAAGTCAGACCCAGTGTTGACACGTGGCAAGACGCTCCTCGGGGCGCATCTTGCTTGGGCCTCTCTCCTGGAGGCTCTCAGTCAGACACAGTGTTGACATGTGGCAAGAAACTCCTCGGGGCGCGTCTTGCTTGGGCTTCTCTCATGGAGGCCCTCAGTAAGACCCATTGTTGACATGTGGAAAGAAGCTCCTCGGGGCGCGTCTTGCTTTGGCTTCTCTGCTGGAGGCCCTCAGTCAGACCCTTTGTTGACATGTGGCAAGACGCTCCTCGGGGCGCGTCTTGCTGGGGCTTCTCTCATGGAGGCACTCAGTCAGACCCAGTGTTGACATGTGGCAAGACGCTCCTCGGGGCGCGTGTTGCTTGGACCTCTCTCCTGGAGGCGCTCAGTCAGACCGAGTAGTGACATGTGGCAAGACGCTCCTCGGGGCGCGTCTTGCTTGGTCCTCTCTCCTGGAGGCGCTCAGTCAGACCCAGTGGTGACATGTGGCAAGACACTCCTCGGGGAGCGTCTTGCTTGGGCCTCTCTCCTGGATGCCCTCTGTCAGACCGAGTGTTGACATGTGGCAAGACTCTGCTCGGGGCGCGTCTTGCTTGGGCTTCTCTCGTGGAGGCCCTCAGTCAGACCCAGTGTTGACATGTGTCAAGACGCTCCTCGGGGCGTGTCTTGGTTGGGCCTCTCTCCTGGAGGCGCTCAGTCAGACCCAGTGTTGACATGTGGCAAGACGCTCCTCGGGGCGCGTCTTGCTTGGGCTTCTCTCCTGGAAGCCCTCAGGCAGACCCATTGTTGACATGTGGCAAGACGCTCCTCGGGGCACGTCTTGCTTGGGCCTCTCTCCTGGAGGCGCTCAAACAGACCGAGTAGTGACATGTGGCAAGACGCTCCTCGGGGCGCGTCTTGCTGGGGCTTCTCTCATGGAGGCACTCAGTCAGACCCAGTGTTGACATGTGGCAAGACGCTCCTCGGGGCGCGTCTTGCTTGGACCTCTCTCCCTGAGGCGCTCAGTCAGATCCCGTGTTGATATTTGGCAAGACACTCCTCGGGGCGCGTCTTGCTTGGGCCTCTCTCATGGAGGCCCTCTGTCAGACCCAGTGTTGACATTTGGCAAGACACTCCTCGGGGCGCATCTTGCTTGGGCCTCTCTCATGGAGGCCCTCTGTCAGACCCAGTGTTGGCATGTGTCAAGACGCTCCTCGGGGGGCGTCTTGCTTTGGCCTCTCTCCTGGAGGCGCTCAGTCAGACCGAGTGCTGGCATGTGGCAAGAAGCTCCTCGGGGCGCGTCTTGCTTGGGCTTCTCTCCCGGAGGCCCTCAGTAAGAACCATTGTTGACATGTGGCAAGACGCTCATCGGGCGCGTCTTGCTTGGGCCTCTCTCCAGAAGACCCTCAATCAGACCCAGTGTTGACACGTGGCAAGACGCTCCTCTGGGCGCGTCTTGCTTGGGCCTTTCTCCTGGAGGAGCTCAGTCAGACCCAGTGGTGACACGTGGCAAGACGCTCCTCGGGGCGCATCTTGCTTGGGCCTCTCTCCTGGAGGCGCTAAGTCAGACCCAGTGTTGACACGTGGCAAGACGCTCCTCGGGGCGCGTCTTGCTTGGGCCTCTCTCCTGGAGGCTCTCAGTCAGACACAGTGTTGACATGTGGCAATAAACTCCTTGGGGCGCGTCTTGCTTGGGCTTCTCTCATGGAGGCCCTCAGTAAGACCCATTGTTGACATGTGGAAAGAAGCTCCTCGGGGCGCGTCTTGCTTTGGCTTCTCTGCTGGAGGCCCTCAGTCAGACCCTTTGTTGACATGTGGCAAGACGCTCCTCGGGGCGCGTCTTGCTGGGGCTTCTCTCATGGAGGCACTCAGTCAGACCCAGTGTTGACATGTGGCAAGACGCTCCTCGGGGCGCGTGTTGCTTGGACCTCTCTCCTGGAGGCGCTCAGTCAGACCGAGTAGTGACATGTGGCAAGACGCTCCTCGGGGCGCGTCTTGCTTGGTCCTCTCTCCTGGAGGCGCTCAGTCAGACCCAGTGGTTACATGTGGCAAGACACTCCTCGGGGAGCGTCTTGCTTGGGCCTCTCTCCTGGATGCCCTCTGTCAGACCGAGTGTTGACATGTGGCAAGACTCTGCTCGGGGCGCGTCTTGCTTGGGCTTCTCTCGTGGAGGCCCTCAGTCAGACCCAGTGTTGACATGTGTCAAGACGCTCCTCGGGGCGTGTCTTGGTTGGGCCTCTCTCCTGGAGGCGCTCAGTCAGACCCAGTGTTGACATGTGGCAAGACGCTCCTCGGGGCGCGTCTTGCTTGGGCTTCTCTCCTGGAAGCCCTCAGGCAGACCCATTGTTGACATGTGGCAAGACGCTCCTCGGGGCACGTCTTGCTTGGGCCTCTCTCCTGGAGGCGCTCAAACAGACCGAGTAGTGACATGTGGCAAGACGCTCCTCGGGGCGCGTCTTGCTGGGGCTTCTCTCATGGAGGCACTCAGTCAGACCCAGTGTTGACATGTGGCAAGACGCTCCTCGGGGCGCGTCTTGCTTGGACCTCTCTCCCTGAGGCGCTCAGTCAGATCCCGTGTTGATATTTGGCAAGACACTCCTCGGGGCGCGTCTTGCTTGGGCCTCTCTCATGGAGGCCCTCTGTCAGACCCAGTGTTGACATTTGGCAAGACACTCCTCGGGGCGCATCTTGCTTGGGCCTCTCTCATGGAGGCCCTCTGTCAGACCCAGTGTTGGCATGTGTCAAGACGCTCCTCGGGGGGCGTCTTGCTTTGGCCTCTCTCCTGGAGGCGCTCAGTCAGACCGAGTGCTGGCATGTGGCAAGAAGCTCCTCGGGGCGCGTCTTGCTTGGGCTTCTCTCCCGGAGGCCCTCAGTAAGAACCATTGTTGACATGTGGCAAGACGCTCCTCGGGCGCGTCTTGCTTGGGCCTCTCTCCAGAAGGCCCTCAATCAGACCCAGTGTTGACACGTGGCAAGACGCTCCTCGGGGCGCGTCTTGCTTGGGCCTTTCTCCTGGAGGCCCTCTGTCAGACCCAGTGTTGACATGTGGCAAGACGCTCCTCGGGGCGCATCTTGATTGGGCCTCTCTCCTGGAGGCCCTCAGTCAGACCCATTGTTGACATGTGGCAAGACGCTCCTCGGGGCGCGTCTTGCTTGGGCCTCTCTCCTGGAGGCGCTCAGTCAGACCCAGTGTTGACATGTAGCAAGACGCTCCTCGGGGCGCGTCTTGCTTGGGCCTCTCTCCTGGAGGCGCTCAGTCAGACCCAGTGTTGGCATGTGGCAAGACACTCCTCGGGGCGCGTCTTGGTTGGGCCTCTCTCCTGGAGGCGCTCATTCAGACCCAGTGGTGACAAGTGGCAAGATGCTCCTCGGGGCGCGTATTGCTTGGGCCTCTCTCCTGAATGCCCTCTGTCAGACCGAGTGTTGACATGTGGCAAGACTCTCCTCGGGGCGCGTCTTGCTTGGGCTGCTCTCATGGAGGCCCTCAGTCCGACCCAGTGTTGACATGTGGCAAGACGCTCCTCGGGGCGTGTCTTGCTTGGGCTTCTCTCCTGGAGGCCCTCAGTCAGACCCATTGTTGACATGTGGCAAGACGCTCCTCGGGGCACGTCTTGCTTGGGCCTCTCTCCTGGAGGCGCTCAGTCAGACCGAGTAGTGACATCTGGCAAGACGCACCTCGGGGAGCGTCTTGCTTGGACCTCCCTCCTGGAGGCGCTCAGTCAGACCGAGTAGTGACATTTTGCAAGACGCTCCTCGGGGCGCGTCTTGCTTGGACCTCTCTCCTGGAGGCGCTCAGTTAGACCGAGTAGTGACATGTGGCAAGACGCTCCTCGGGGCGCGTCTTGCTTGGGCCTCTCTCCTAGAGGCGCTCAGTCAGACCGAGCGCTGACATAAGGCAAGACGCTCCTCGGGGCGCGTCTTGCTGGGGCCTCTCTCCTGGAGGTGCTCAATCAGACCCAGTGGTGACACGTGGCAAGACGCTGCTCTGGGCGCGTCTTGCTTGGGCCTCTCTCCTGGAGGAGCTCAGTCAGACCCAGTGGTGACACGTGGCAAGACGCTCCTCGGGGGGCGTCTTGCTTGGGCCTCTCTCCTGGAGGCGCTCAGTCAAACACAGTGTTGACATGTGGGAAGACACTCCTCGGGGCGCGTCTTGCTTGGGCTTCTCTCATGGAGGCCCTCAGTAAGACCCATTGTTGACATGTGGAAAGAAGCTCCTCGGGGCACGTCTTGCTTTGGCTTCTCTCCTGGAGGCCCTCAGTCAGACCCATTGTTGACATGTGGCAAGACGCTCCTCGGGGCGCGTCTTGCTGGGGCTTCTCTCATGGAGGCACTCAGTCAGACCCATTGTTGACATGTGGCAAGACGCTCCTCGGGGCGCTTGTTGCTGGGGCCTCTCTCCTGAAGGCGCTCAGTCAGACCCAGTGTTGACATGTGTCAAGACGCTCCTCGGGCGTTTCTTGCTTGGGCCTCTCTCCTGGAGGAGCTCAGTCAGACCCAGAGGTGACATGTGGCAAGACGCTCCTCGGGCCTCTCTCCTGGAGGCGCTCAGTCAGACCCAGTGTTGACATGTGGCAACACGCTCCTCGGGGCGCGTCTTGCTGGGGCTTCTCTCCTGGAGGCCCTCAGTCAGACCCTGTGTTGACATGTGGCAATACGCTCCTCGGGGCGCGTCTTATTTGGGCCTCTCTCCTGGGGGCCCTTAGTCAGACCCAGTGTTGACATGTGGCAAGACGCTCCTCGGGGCGCGTCTTGCTTGGGCTTCTCTCCTGGAGGCCCTCAGTAAGACCCATTGTTGACATTTGGCAAGACACTCCTCGGGGCGCATCTTGCTTGGGCCTCTCTCCTGGAGGCGCTCAGTCAGACCCAGTGTTGACATGTGGCAAGACGCTCCTCGGGGCGCGTCTTGCTTGGGCTTCTCTCCTGGAGGCCCTCAGTCAGACCCATTGTTGACATGTGGCAAGACGCTCCTCGGGGCACCTCTTGCTTGGGCCTCTCTCCTGGAGGCGCTCAAACAGACCGAGTAGTGACATGTGGCAAGACGCTCCTCGGGGCGCGTCTTGCTGGGGCTTCTCTCATGGAGGCACTCAGTCAGACCCAGTGTTGACATGTGGCAAGACGCTCCTCGGGGCGCGTCTTGCTTGGACCTCTCTTCCTGAGGCGCTCAGTCAGACCGAGTAGTGACATGTGGCAAGACGCTCCTCGGGGGGCGTCTTGCTTGGGCTTCTCTCCCGGAGGCCCTCAGTAAGAACCATTGTTGACATGTGGCAAGACGCTCCTCGGGGCGCGTCTTGCTTGGGCCTCTCTCCTGGAGGCCCTCAGTCAGACCCATTGTTGACATGTGGCAAGACGCTCCTCGGGGCACGTCTTTTTTGGGCCTCTCTCCTGGTGGCGCTCAGTCAGACCGAGTAGTGACATGTGGCAAGACGCTCCTCGGGGCGTGTCTTGCTTGGGCCTCTCTCCAGAAGACCCTCAATCAGACCCAGTGTTGACACATGGCAATACGCTCCTCGAGGCGCGTCTTACTTGGGCCTCTCTCCTGGAGGCGCTCAGTCAGACTGAGTAGTGACATGTGGCCTGACGCTCCTCGGGGCGCGTGTTGCTTGGGCCTCTCTCCTGGAGGCGCTCAGTCAGACCAAGTGGTGACATGTGTCAAGACACTCCTGGGGCGCGTCTTGCTTGGGCCTCTCTCCTGGAGGCCCTCTGTCAGACCCAGTGTTGACATGTGTCAAGATGCTCCTCGGGGCGCGTCTTGCTTGGGCTTCTCTCCTGGAGGCCCTCAGTCATACCCATTGTTGACATGTGGCAAGACGCTCCTCGGGGCGCGTCTTGCTTTGGCCTCTCTCCTGGAGGCACTCAGTCAGACCGAGTGCTGACATGTGGAAAGACGCTCCTCGGGGCGCGTCTTGCTTGGGCTTCTCTCCTGGAGGCGCTTAGAAAGACCCAGTGTTGACATGTGACAAGACGCTCCTCGGGGCGCGTCTTGCTTGGGCCTCTCTCCTGGAGGCGCTCAGTCAGACCCAGTGGTGACATGTGGCAAGACGCTCCTCGGGGCGCGTCTTGCTTGGGCCTCTCTCCTGGAGGCCCTCTGTCAGACCCAGTGTTGGCATGTGGCAAGACGCTCCTCAGGGCGCGTCTTGGTTGGGCCTCTCTCCTGGAGAAGCTCAGTCAGACCCAGTGGTGACATGTGGCAAGACGCTCCTCGGGGCGCGTATTGCTTGGGCCTCTCTCCTGGATGCCCTCTGTCAGACCGAGTGTTGACATGTGGCAATACGCTCCTCGGGGTGCGTCTTGCTTGGGCTTCTCTCCTGGAGGCCCTCAGTCAGACCCATTGTTGACATGTGGCAAGACGCTCCTCGGGGCACGTCTTGCTTGGGCCTCTCTCCTGGAGGCGCTCAAACAGACCGAGTAGTGACATGTGGCAAGACGCTCCTCGGGGCGCGTCTTGCTGGGGCTTCTCTCATGGAGGCACTCAGTCAGACCCAGTGTTGACATGTGGCAAGACGCTCCTCGGGGCGCGTCTTGCTTGGACCTCTCTCCCTGAGGCGCTCAGTCAGACCGAGTAGTGACATGTGGCAAGACGCTCCTCGGGGCGCGTCTTGCTTGGACCTCTCTCCCTGAGGCGCTCAGTCAGACCCAGTGTTGACATTTGGCAAGACACTCCTCGGGGCGCATCTTGCTTGGGCCTCTCTCATGGAGGCCCTCTGTCAGACCCAGTGTTGGCATGTGTCAAGACGCTCCTCGGGGGGCGTCTTGCTTTGGCCTCTCTCCTGGAGGCGCTCAGTCAGACCGAGTGCTGACATGTGGCAAGAAGCTCCTCGGGGCGCGTCTTGCTTGGGCTTCTCTCCCGGAGGCCCTCAGTAAGAACCATTGTTGACATGTGGCAAGACGCTCCTCGGGGCGCGTCTTGCTTGGGCCTCTCTCCAGAAGGCCCTCAATCAGACCCAGTGTTGACACGTGGCAAGACGCTCCTCGGGGCGCGTCTTGCTTGGGCCTCTCTCCTGGAGGCCCTCAGTCAGCCCAAGTGTTGACATGAGGCAAGACACTCCTCGGGGAGCGTCTTGCTTCGGCCTCTCTCCTGGAGGCCCTCTGTCAGACCCATTGTTTACATGTGGCAAGACGCTCCTAGGCGCGCGTCTTGCTTGGGCCTCTCTCCTGGAGGCGCTCAGTCAGACCGAGTGCTGACATGTGGCAAGACGCTCCTCGGGGCGCGTCTTGCTTGGGCCTCGCTCCTGGAGGCGCTCAGAAAGACCCAGTGTTGACATGTGACAAGACGCTCCTCGGGGCGCGTGTTGCTTGGGCCTCTCTCCTGGAGGCGCTCAGTCAGACCAAGTGGTGACATGTGTCAAGACACTCCTGGGGCGCGTCTTGCTTGGGCCTCTCTCCTGGAGGCCCTCTGTCAGACCCAGTGTTGACATGTGTCAAGATGCTCCTCGGGGCGCGTCTTGCTTGGGCTTCTCTCCTGGAGGCCCTCAGTCATACCCATTGTTGACATGTGGCAAGACGCTCCTCGGGGCGCGTCTTGCTTTGGCCTCTCTCCTGGAGGCACTCAGTCAGACCGAGTGCTGACATGTGGAAAGACGCTCCTCGGGGCGCGTCTTGCTTGGGCTTCTCTCCTGGAGGCGCTTAGAAAGACCCAGTGTTGACATGTGACAAGACGCTCCTCGGGGCGCGTCTTGCTTGGGCCTCTCTCCTGGAGGCGCTCAGTCAGACCCAGTGGTGACATGTGGCAAGACACTCCTCGGGGCGCGTCTTGCTTGGGCCTCTCTCCTGGAGGCCCTCTGTCAGACCCAGTGTTGGCATGTGGCAAGACGCTCCTCAGGGCGCGTCTTGGTTGGGCCTCTCTCCTGGAGAAGCTCAGTCAGACCCAGTGGTGACATGTGGCAAGACGCTCCTCGGGGCGCGTATTGCTTGGGCCTCTCTCCTGGATGCCCTCTGTCAGACCGAGTGTTGACATGTGGCAATACGCTCCTCGGGGCGCGTCTTGCTTGGGCTTCTCTCCTGGAGGCCCTCAGTCAGACCCATTGTTGACATGTGGCAAGACGCTCCTCGGGGCACGTCTTGCTTGGGCCTCTCTCCTGGAGGCGCTCAAACAGACCGAGTAGTGACATGTGGCAAGACGCTCCTCGGGGCGCGTCTTGCTGGGGCTTCTCTCATGGAGGCACTCAGTCAGACCCAGTGTTGACATGTGGCAAGACGCTCCTCGGGGCGCGTCTTGCTTGGACCTCTCTCCCTGAGGCGCTCAGTCAGACCGAGTAGTGACATGTGGCAAGACGCTCCTCGGGGCGCGTCTTGCTTGGACCTCTCTCCCTGAGGCGCTCAGTCAGACCCAGTGTTGACATTTGGCAAGACACTCCTCGGGGCGCATCTTGCTTGGGCCTCTCTCATGGAGGCCCTCTGTCAGACCCAGTGTTGGCATGTGTCAAGACGCTCCTCGGGGGGCGTCTTGCTTTGGCCTCTCTCCTGGAGGCGCTCAGTCAGACCGAGTGCTGACATGTGGCAAGAAGCTCCTCGGGGCGCCTCTTGCTTGGGCTTCTCTTCCGGAGGCCCTCAGTAAGAACCATTGTTGACATGTGGCAAGACGCTCCTCGGGGCGCGTCTTGCTTGGGCCTCTCTCCAGAAGGCCCTCAATCAGACCCAGTGTTGACACGTGGCAAGACGCTCCTCGGGGCGCGTCTTGCTTGGGCCTCTCTCCTGGAGGCCCTCAGTCAGCCCAAGTGTTGACATGAGGCAAGACACTCCTCGGGGCGCGTCTTGCTTCGGCCTCTCTCCTGGAGGCCCTCTGTCAGACCCATTGTTTACATGTGGCAAGACGCTCCTAGGCGCGCGTCTTGCTTGGGCCTCTCTCCTGGAGGCGCTCAGTCAGACCGAGTGCTGACATGTGGCAAGACGCTCCTCGGGGCGTGTCTTGCTTGGGCCTCGCTCCTGGAGGCGCTCAGAAAGACCCAGTGTTGACATGTGACAAGACGCTCCTCGGGGCGCGTCTTGCTTGGGCCTCTCTCCTGGAGGCGCTCAGTCAGAACCAGAGGTGACATGTGGCAAGACGCTCCTCGGGGCGCGTCTTGCTTGGGCCTCTCTCCTGGAGGCCCTCTGTCAGACCCAGTGTTGACATGTGGCAAGACGCTCCTCCGGGCGCATCTTGCTTGGGCCTCTCTCCTGGAGGCCCTCAGTCAGACCCATTGTTGACATGTGGCAAGACGCTCCTCGGGGCGCGTCTTGCTTGGGCCTCTCTCCTGGAGGCGCTCAGTCAGACTGAGTAGTGACATGTGGCCTGACGCTCCTCGGGGCACATCTTGCTTGGGCCTCTCTCCTGGAGGCACTCAGTCAGACCCAGTGGTGACATGTGGCATGACACTCCTCGGGGCGCGTCTTGCTTGGGCCTCTCTGGTGGAGGCCCTCTGTCAGACCCAGTGTTGACATGTGTCAAGACGCTCCTCGGGGCGCGTCTTGCTTGGGCTTCTCTCCTGGAGGCGCTCAGACAGACCCAGTGTTGACATGTGACAAGAAGCTCCTCGGGGCGCGTCTTGCTTGGGCCTCTCTCCTGGAGGCGCTCAGTCAGAACCAGAGGTGACATGTGGCAAGACGCTCCTCGGGGCGCGTCTTGCTTGGGGCTCTCTCCTGGAGGCCCTCTGTCAGACCCAGTGTTGACATGTGGCAAGACGCTCCTCCGGGCGCATCTTGCTTGGGCCTCTCTCCTGGAGGTGCTCAGTCAGACCCAGTGTTGACATGTGGCAAGACGCTCCTCGGGGCGCGTCTTGCTTGGGCTTCTCTCCTGGAGGCCCTCAGTCAGACCCATTGTTGACATGTGGCAAGACGCTCCTCGGGGCACGTCTTGCTTGGGCCTCTCTCCTGGAGGCGCTCAGTCAGACCCAGTGTTGGCATGTGGCAAGACACTCCTCGGGGCGCGTCTTGGTTGGGCCTCTCTCCTGGAGGCGCTCATTCAGACCCAGTGGTGACATGTGGCAAGACGCTCCTCGGGGCGCGTATTGCTTGGGCCTCTCTCCTGAATGCCCTCTGTCAGACCGAGTGTTGACATGTGGCAAGACTCTCCTCGGGGCGCGTCTTGCTTGGGCTTCTCTCATGGACGCCCTCAGTCCGACCCAGTGTTGACATGTGTCAAGACGCTCCTCGGGGCGTGTCTTGCTTGGGCTTCTCTCCTGGAGGCCCTCAGTCAGACCCATTGTTGACATGTGGCAAGACGCTCCTCGGGGCACATCTTGCTTGGGCCTCTCTCCTGGAGGCGCTCAGTCAGACCGAGTAGTGACATGTGGCAAGACGCACCTCGGGGCGCGTCTTGCTTGGACCTCCCTCCTGGAGGCGCTCAGTCAGACCGAGTAGTGACATGTGGCAAGACGCTCCTCAGGGCGCGTCTTGGTTGGGCCTCTCTCCTGGAGAAGCTCAGTCAGACCCAGTGGTGACATGTGGCAAGACGCTCCTCGGGGCGCGTATTGCTTGGGCCTCTCTCCTGGATGCCCTCTGTCAGACCGAGTGTTGACATGTGGCAATACGCTCCTCGGGGCGCGTCTTGCTTGGGCTTCTCTCCTGGAGGCCCTCAGTCAGACCCATTGTTGACATGTGGCAAGACGCTCCTCGGGGCACGTCTTGCTTGGGCCTCTCTCCTGGAGGCGCTCAAACAGACCGAGTAGTGACATGTGGCAAGACGCTCCTCGGGGCGCGTCTTGCTGGGGCTTCTCTCATGGAGGCACTCAGTCAGACCCAGTGTTGACATGTGGCAAGACGCTCCTCGGGGCGCGTCTTGCTTGGACCTCTCTCCCTGAGGCGCTCAGTCAGACCGAGTAGTGACATGTGGCAAGACGCTCCTCGGGGCGCGTCTTGCTTGGACCTCTCTCCCTGAGGCGCTCAGTCAGACCCAGTGTTGACATTTGGCAAGACACTCCTCGGGGCGCATCTTGCTTGGGCCTCTCTCATGGAGGCCCTCTGTCAGACCCAGTGTTGGCATGTGTCAAGACGCTCCTCGGGGGGCGTCTTGCTTTGGCCTCTCTCCTGGAGGCGCTCAGTCAGACCGAGTGCTGACATGTGGCAAGAAGCTCCTCGGGGCGCGTCTTGCTTGGGCTTCTCTTCCGGAGGCCCTCAGTAAGAACCATTGTTGACATGTGGCAAGACGCTCCTCGGGGCGCGTCTTGCTTGGGCCTCTCTCCAGAAGGCCCTCAATCAGACCCAGTGTTGACACGTGGCAAGACGCTCCTCGGGGCGCGTCTTGCTTGGGCCTCTCTCCTGGAGGCCCTCAGTCAGCCCAAGTGTTGACATGAGGCAAGACACTCCTCGGGGCGCGTCTTGCTTCGGCCTCTCTCCTGGAGGCCCTCTGTCAGACCCATTGTTTACATGTGGCAAGACGCTCCTAGGCGCGCGTCTTGCTTGGGCCTCTCTCCTGGAGGCGCTCAGTCAGACCGAGTGCTGACATGTGGCAAGACGCTCCTCGGGGCGCGTCTTGCTTGGGCCTCGCTCCTGGAGGCGCTCAGAAAGACCCAGTGTTGACATGTGACAAGACGCTACTCGGGGCGCGTCTTGCTTGGGCCTCTCTCCTGGAGGCGCTCAGTCAGAACCAGAGGTGACATGTGGCAAGACGCTCCTCGGGGCGCGTCTTGCTTGGGCCTCTCTCCTGGAGGCCCTCTGTCAGACCCAGTGTTGACATGTGGCAAGACGCTCCTCCGGGCGCATCTTGCTTGGGCCTCTCTCCTGGAGGCCCTCAGTCAGACCCATTGTTGACATGTGGCAAGACGCTCCTCGGGGCGCGTCTTGCTTGGGCCTCTCTCCTGGAGGCGCTCAGTCAGACTGAGTAGTGACATGTGGCCTGACGCTCCTCGGGGCACATCTTGCTTGGGCCTCTCTCCTGGAGGCACTCAGTCAGACCCAGTGGTGACATGTGGCATGACACTCCTCGGGGCGCGTCTTGCTTGGGCCTCTCTGGTGGAGGCCCTCTGTCAGACCCAGTGTTGACATGTGTCAAGACGCTCCTCGGGGCGCGTCTTGCTTGGGCTTCTCTCCTGGAGGCGCTCAGACAGACCCAGTGTTGACATGTGACAAGAAGCTCCTCGGGGCGCGTCTTGCTTGGGCCTCTCTCCTGGAGGCGCTCAGTCAGAACCAGAGGTGACATGTGGCAAGACGCTCCTCGGGGCGCGTCTTGCTTGGGGCTCTCTCCTGGAGGCCCTCTGTCAGACCCAGTGTTGACATGTGGCAAGACGCTCCTCCGGGCGCATCTTGCTTGGGCCTCTCTCCTGGAGGTGCTCAGTCAGACCCAGTGTTGACATGTGGCAAGACGCTCCTCGGGGCGCGTCTTGCTTGGGCTTCTCTCCTGGAGGCCCTCAGTCAGACCCATTGTTGACATGTGGCAAGACGCTCCTCGGGGCACGTCTTGCTTGGGCCTCTCTCCTGGAGGCGCTCAGTCAGACCCAGTGTTGGCATGTGGCAAGACACTCCTCGGGGCGCGTCTTGGTTGGGCCTCTCTCCTGGAGGCGCTCATTCAGACCCAGTGGTGACATGTGGCAAGACGCTCCTCGGGGCGCGTATTGCTTGGGCCTCTCTCCTGAATGCCCTCTGTCAGACCGAGTGTTGACATGTGGCAAGACTCTCCTCGGGGCGCGTCTTGCTTGGGCTTCTCTCATGGACGCCCTCAGTCCGACCCAGTGTTGACATGTGTCAAGACGCTCCTCGGGGCGTGTCTTGCTTGGGCTTCTCTCCTGGAGGCCCTCAGTCAGACCCATTGTTGACATGTGGCAAGACGCTCCTCGGGGCACATCTTGCTTGGGCCTCTCTCCTGGAGGCGCTCAGTCAGACCGAGTAGTGACATGTGGCAAGACGCACCTCGGGGCGCGTCTTGCTTGGACCTCCCTCCTGGAGGCGCTCAGTCAGACCGAGTAGTGACATGTGGCAAGACGCACCTCGGGGCACGTCTTGCTTGGGCCTCTCTCCTGGAGGCGCTCAGTCAGACCGAGTAGTGACATGTGGCAAGACGCTCCTCGGGGCGCGTCTTGCTTGGACCTCTCTCCTGGAGGCGCTCAATTAGACCGAGTAGTGACATGTGGCAAGACGCTCCTCGGGCCGCGTCTTGCTTGGGCCTCTCTCCTGGAGGCGCTAAGTCAGACCCAGTGTTGACACGTGGCAAGACGCTCCTCGGGGCGCGTCTTGCTTGGGCTTCTCTCCTGGAGGCGCTTAGAAAGACCCAGTGTTGACATGTGACAAGACGCTCCTCGGGGCGCGTCTTGCTTGGGCCTCTCTCCTGGAGGCGCTCAGTCAGACCCAGTGGTGACATGTGGCAAGACACTCCTCGGGGCGCGTCTTGCTTGGGCCTCTCTCCTGGAGGCCCTCTGTCAGACCCAGTGTTGGCATGTGGCAAGACGCTCCTCAGGGCGCGTCTTGGTTGGGCCTCTCTCCTGGAGAAGCTCAGTCAGACCCAGTGGTGACATGTGGCAAGACGCTCCTCGGGGCGCGTATTGCTTGGGCCTCTCTCCTGGATGCCCTCTGTCAGACCGAGTGTTGACATGTGGCAATACGCTCCTCGGGGCGCGTCTTGCTTGGGCTTCTCTCCTGGAGGCCCTCAGTCAGACCCATTGTTGACATGTGGCAAGACGCTCCTCGGGGCACGTCTTGCTTGGGCCTCTCTCCTGGAGGCGCTCAAACAGACCGAGTAGTGACATGTGGCAAGACGCTCCTCGGGGCGCGTCTTGCTGGGGCTTCTCTCATGGAGGCACTCAGTCAGACCCAGTGTTGACATGTGGCAAGACGCTCCTCGGGGCGCGTCTTGCTTGGACCTCTCTCCCTGAGGCGCTCAGTCAGACCGAGTAGTGACATGTGGCAAGACGCTCCTCGGGGCGCGTCTTGCTTGGACCTCTCTCCCTGAGGCGCTCAGTCAGACCCAGTGTTGACATTTGGCAAGACACTCCTCGGGGCGCATCTTGCTTGGGCCTCTCTCATGGAGGCCCTCTGTCAGACCCCGTGTTGGCATGTGTCAAGACGCTCCTCGGGGGGCGTCTTGCTTTGGCCTCTCTCCTGGAGGCGCTCAGTCAGACCGAGTGCTGACATGTGGCAAGAAGCTCCTCGGGGCGCGTCTTGCTTGGGCTTCTCTCCCGGAGGCCCTCAGTAAGAACCATTGTTGACATGTGGCAAGACGCTCCTCGGGGCGCGTCTTGCTTGGGCCTCTCTCCAGAAGGCCCTCAATCAGACCCAGTGTTGACACTTGGCAAGACGCTCCTCGGGGCGCGTCTTGCTTGGGCCTCTCTCCTGGAGGCCCTCAGTCAGCCCAAGTGTTGACATGAGGCAAGACACTCCTCGGGGCGCGTCTTGCTTCGGCCTCTCTCCTGGAGGCCCTCTGTCAGACCCATTGTTTACATGTGGCAAGACGCTCCTAGGCGCGCGTCTTGCTTGGGCCTCTCTCCTGGAGGCGCTCAGTCAGACCGAGTGCTGACATGTGGCAAGACGCTCCTCGGGGCGCGTCTTGCTTGGGCCTCGCTCCTGGAGGCGCTCAGAAAGACCCAGTGTTGACATGTGACAAGACGCTCCTCGGGGCGCGTCTTGCTTGGGCCTCTCTCCTGGAGGCGCTCAGTCAGAACCAGAGGTGAAATGTGGCAAGACGCTCCTCGGGGCGCGTCTTGCTTGGGCCTCTCTCCTGGAGGCCCTCTGTCAGACCCAGTGTTGACATGTGGCAAGACGCTCCTCCGGGCGCATCTTGCTTGGGCCTCTCTCCTGGAGGCCCTCAGTCAGACCCATTGTTGACATGTGGCAAGACGCTCCTCGGGGCGCGTCTTGCTTGGGCCTCTCTCCTGGAGGTGCTCAGTCAGACTGAGTAGTGACATGTGGCCTGACGCTCCTCGGGGCACATCTTGCTTGGGCCTCTCTCCTGGAGGCACTCAGTCAGACCCAGTGGTGACATGTGGCATGACACTCCTCGGGGCGCGTCTTGCTTGGGCCTCTCTGGTGGAGGCCCTCTGTCAGACCCAGTGTTGACATGTGTCAAGACGCTCCTCGGGGCGCGTCTTGCTTGGGCTTCTCTCCTGGAGGCGCTCAGACAGACCCAGTGTTGACATGTGACAAGAAGCTCCTCGGGGCGCGTCTTGCTTGGGCCTCTCTCCTGGAGGCGCTCAGTCAGAACCAGAGGTGACATGTGGCAAGACGCTCCTCGGGGCGCGTCTTGCTTGGGCCTCTCTCCTGGAGGCCCTCTGTCAGACCCAGTGTTGACATGTGGCAAGACGCTCCTCCGGGCGCATCTTGCTTGGGCCTCTCTCCTGGAGGTGCTCAGTCAGACCCAGTGTTGACATGTGGCAAGACGCTCCTCGGGGCGCGTCTTGCTTGGGCTTCTCTCCTGGAGGCCCTCAGTCAGACCCATTGTTGACATGTGGCAAGACGCTCCTCGGGGCACGTCTTGCTTGGGCCTCTCTCCTGGAGGCGCTCAGTCAGACCCAGTGTTGACACGTGGCAAGACGCTCCTCGGGGCGCGTCTTGCTTGGGCCTCTCTCCTGGAGGCGCTCAGTCAGACCCAGTGTTGGCATGTGGCAAGACACTCCTCGGGGCGCGTCTTGGTTGGGCCTCTCTCCTGGAGGCGCTCATTCAGACCCAGTGGTGACATGTGGCAAGACGCTCCTCGGGGCGCGTATTGCTTGGGCCTCTCTCCTGAATGCCCTCTGTCAGACCGAGTGTTGACATGTGGCAAGACTCTCCTCGGGGCGCGTCTTGCTTGGGCTTCTCTCATGGACGCCCTCAGTCCGACCCAGTGTTGACATGTGTCAAGACGCTCCTCGGGGCGTGTCTTGCTTGGGCTTCTCTCCTGGAGGCCCTCAGTCAGACCCATTGTTGACATGTGGCAAAACGCTCCTCGGGGCACATCTTGCTTGGGCCTCTCTCCTGGAGGCGCTCAGTCAGACCGAGTAGTGACATGTGGCAAGACGCACCTCGGGGCGCTTCTTGCTTGGACCTCCCTCCTGGAGGCGCTCAGTCAGACCGAGTAGTGACATGTGGCAAGACGCACCTCGGGGCACGTCTTGCTTGGGCCTCTCTCCTGGAGGCGCTCAGTCAGACCGAGTAGTGACATGTGGCAAGACGCTCCTCGGGGCGCGTCTTGCTTGGACCTCTCTCCTGGAGGCGCTCAGTTAGACCGAGTAGTGACATGTGGCAAGACGCTCCTCGGGCCGCGTCTTGCTTGGGCCTCTCTCCTGGAGGCGCTCAGTCAGACCGAGTAGTGACATGTGGCAAGACGCACCTCGGGGCGCGTCTTGCTTGGACCTCCCTCCTGGAGGCGCTCAGTCAGACCGAGTAGAGACATGTGGCAAGACGCACCTCGGGGCACGTCTTACTTGGGCCTCTCTCCTGGAGGCGCTCAGTCAGACCGAGAAGTGACATGTGGCAAGACGCTCCTCGGGGCGCGTCTTGCTTGGACCTCTCTCCTGGAGGCGCTCAGTTAGACCGAGTAGTGACATGTGGCAAGACGCTCCTCGGGCCGCGTCTTGCTTGGGCCTCTCTCCTGGAGGTGCTCAATCAGACCCAGTGGTGACACGTGGCAAGACGCTCCTCGGGGCGCATCTTGCTTGGGCCTCTCTCCTGGAGGCGCTCAGTTAGACCGAGTAGTGACATGTGGCAAGACGCTCCTCGGGCCGCGTCTTGCTTGGGCCTCTCTCCTGGAGGCGCTCAGTCAGACCGAGTGCTGACATAAGGCAAGACGCTCCTCGGGGCGCGCCTTGCTGGGGCCTCTCTCCTGGAGGAGCTCAGTCAGACCCAGTGGTGACACGTGGCAAGACGCTCCTCGGGGCGCATATTGCTTGGGCCTCTCTCCTGGAGGCGCTAAGTCAGACCCAGTGTTGACACGTGGCAAGACGCTCCTCGGGGCGCGTCTTGCTTGGGCCTCTCTCCTGGAGGCGCTCAGTCAGACACAGTGTTGACATGTGGCAAGACACTCCTCGGGGCGCGTCTTGCTTGGGCTTCTCTCATGGAGGCCCTCAGTAAGACCCATTGTTGACATGTGGAAAGAAGCTCCTCGGGGCGCGTCTTGCTTTGGCTTCTCTCCTGGAGGCCCTCAGTCAGACCCTTTGTTTACATGTGGCAAGACGCTCCTCGGGGCGCGTCTTGCTGGGGCTTCTCTCATGGAGGCACTCAGTCAGACCCAGTGTTGACATGTGGCAAGACGCTCCTCGGGGCGCGTGTTGCTTGGACCTCTCTCCTGGAGGCGCTCAGTCAGACCGAGTAGTGACATGTGGCAAGACGCTCCTCGGGGCGCGTCTTGCTTGGGCCTCTCTCCTGGAGGCGCTCAGTCAGACCCAGTGGTGACATGTGGCAAGACACTCCTCGGGGCGCGTCTTGCTTGGGCCTCTCTCCTGGAGGCCCTCTGTCAGACCCAGTGTTGGCATGTGGCAAGACGCTCCTCAGGGCGCGTCTTGGTTGGGCCTCTCTCCTGGAGAAGCTCAGTCAGACCCAGTGGTGACATGTGGCAAGACGCTCCTCGGGGCGCGTATTGCTTGGGCCTCTCTCCTGGATGCCCTCTGTCAGACCGAGTGTTGACATGTGGCAAGACTCTGCTCGGGGCGCGTCTTGCTTGGGCTTCTCTCGTGGAGGCCCTCAGTCAGACCCAGTGTTGACATGTGTCAAGACGCTCCTCGGGGCGTGTCTTGGTTGGGCCTCTCTCCTGGAGGCGCTCAGTCAGACCCAGTGTTGACATGTGGCAAGACGCTCCTCGGGGCGCGTCTTGCTTGGGCTTCTCTCCTGGAAGCCCTCAGTCAGACCCATTGTTGACATGTGGCAAGACGCACCTCGGGGCACGTCTTGCTTGGGCCTCTCTCCTGGAGGCGCTCAAACAGACCGAGTAGTGACATGTGGCAAGACGCTCCTCGGGGCGCGTCTTGCTGGGGCTTCTCTCATGGAGGCTCTCAGTCAGACCCAGTGTTGACATGTGGCAAGACGCTCCTCGGGGCGCGTCTTGCTTGGACCTCTCTCTCTGAGGTGCTCAGTCATATCCCGTGTTGACATTTGGCAAGACACTCCTCGGGGCGCGTCTTGCTTGGGCCTCTCTCATGGAGGCCCTCTGTCAGACCCAGTGTTGACATTTGGCAAGACACTCCTCGGGGCGCATCTTGCTTGGGCCTCTCTCATGGAGGCCCTCTGTCAGACCCAGTGTTGGCATGTGTCAAGACGCTCCTCGGGGGGCGTCTTGCTTTGGCCTCTCTCCTGGAGGCGCTCAGTCAGACCGAGTGCTGACATGTGGCAAGAAGCTCCTCGGGGCGCGTCTTGCTTGGGCTTCTCTCCCGGAGGCCCTCAGTAAGAACCATTGTTGACATGTGGCAAGACACTCCTCGGGGCGCTTCTTGCTTGGGCCTCTCTCCAGAAGGCCCTCAATCAGACCCAGTGTTGACACGTGGCAAGACGCTCCTCGGGGCGCGTCTTGCTTGGGCCTCTCTCCTGGAGGCGCTCAGTCAGACTGAGTAGTGACATGTGGCCTGACGCTCCTCGGGGCGCGTGTTGCTTGGGCCTCTCTCCTGGAGGCGCTCAGTCAGACCAAGTGGTGACATGTGGCAAGACACTCCTCGGGGCGCGTCTTGCTTGGGCCTCTCTCATGGAGGCCCTCTGTCAGACCCAGTGTTGACATGTGTCAAGACGCTCCTCGGGGCGCGTCTTGCTTTGGCCTCTCTCCTGGAGGCGCTCAGTCAGACCGAGTGATGACATGTGGCAAGAAGCTCCTCGGGGCGCGTCTTGCTTGGGCTTCTCTCCTGGAGGCCCTCAGTAAGACCCATTGTTGACATGTGGCAAGACGCTCCTCGGGGCGCGTCTTGCTTGGGCCTCTCTTCTGGAGGCGCTCAGTCAGACTGAGAAGTGACATGTGGCCTGACGCTCCTCGGGGCGCGTGTTGCTTGGGCCTCTCTCCTGGAGGCGCTCAGTCAGACCAAGTGGTGACATGTGGCAAGACACTCCTCGGGGCGCGTCTTGCTTGGGCCTCTCTCCTGGAGGCCCTCTGTCAGACCCAGTGTTGACATGTGTCAAGACGCTCCTCGGGGCGCGTCTTGCTTGGGCTTCTCTCCTGGAGGCCCTCAGTCAGACCCATTGGTGACATATGGCAAGACGCTCCTCGGGGCGCGTCTTGCTTGGGCCTCTCTCCTGGAGGCGCTCAGTCAGACCGAGTGCTGAAATGTGGCAAGACGCTCCTCGGGCCGCGTGTTGCTTGGGCTTCTCTCCTGGAGGCCCTCAGTCAGACCAAGTGGTGACATGTGGCAAGACACTCCTCGGGGCGCGTCTTGCTTCGGCCTCTCTCCTGGAGGCCCTCTGTCAGACCCATTGTTTACATGTGGCAAGACGCTCCTCGGGGCGCGTCTCACTTGGGCCTCTCTCCTGGAGGCGCTCAGTCAGACCGAGTGCTGACATGTGGCAAGGCGCTCCTCGGGGCGCGTCTTGCTTAGGCCTCGCTCCTGGAGGCGCTCAGAAAGACCCAGTGTTGACATGTGACAAGACGCTCTTCGGGGCGCGTCTTGCTTGGGCCTCTCTCCTGGAGGCGCTCAGTCAGAACCAGAGGTGACATGTGGCAAGACGCTCCTCGGGGCGCGTCTTGCTTGGGCCTCTCTCCTGAATGCCCTCTGTCAGACCGAGTGTTGACATGTGGCAAGACTCTCCTCGGGGCGCGTCTTGCTTGGGCTTCTCTCATGGAGGCCCTCAGTCCGACCCAGTGTTGACATGTGTCAAGACGCTCCTCGGGGCGTGTCTTGCTTGGGCTTCTCTCCTGGAGGCCCTCAGTCAGACCCATTGTTGACATGTGGCAAGACGCTCCTCGGGGCACATCTTGCTTGGGCCTCTCTCCTGGAGGCGCTCAGTCAGACCGAGTAGTGACATGTGGCAAGACGCACCTCGGGGCGCGTCTTGCTTGGACCTCCCTCCTGGAGGCGCTCAGTCAGACCGAGTAGTGACATGTGGCAAGACGCACCTCGGGGCACGTCTTGCTTGGGCCTCTCTCCTGGAGGCGCTCAGTCAGACCGAGTAGTGACATGTGGCAAGACGCTCCTCGGGGCGCGTCTTGCTTGGACCTCTCTCCTGGAGGCGCTCAGTTAGACCGAGTAGTGACATGTGGCAAGACGCTCCTCGGGCCGCGTCTTGCTTGGGCCTCTCTCCTGGAGGTGCTCAATCAGACCCAGTGGTGACACGTGGCAAGACGCTCCTCGGGGCGCATCTTGCTTGGGCCTCTCTCCTGGAGGCGCTCAGTTAGACCGAGTAGTGACATGTGGCAAGACGCTCCTCGGGCCGCGTCTTGCTTGGGCCTCTCTCCTGGAGGCGCTCAGTCAGACCGAGTGCTGACATAATGCAAGACGCTCCTCGGGGCGCGCCTTGCTGGGGCCTCTCTCCTGGAGGAGCTCAGTCAGACCCAGTGGTGACATGTGGCAAGACGCTCCTCGGGGCGCATCTTGCTTGGGCCTCTCTCCTGGAGGCGCTAAGTCAGACCCAGTGTTGACACGTGGCAAGACGCTCCTCGGGGCGCGTCTTGCTTGGGCCTCTCTCCTGGAGGCGCTCAGTCAGACACAGTGTTGACATGTGGCAAGACACTCCTCGGGGCGCGTCTTGCTTGGGCTTCTCTCATGGAGGCCTCAGTAAGACCCATTGTTGACATGTGGAAAGAAGCTCCTCGGGGCGCGTCTTGCTTTGGCTTCTCTCCTGGAGGCCCTCAGTCAGACCCTTTGTTGACATGTGGCAAGACGCTCCTCGGGGCGCGTCTTGCTGGGGCTTCTCTCATGGAGGCACTCAGTCAGACCCAGTGTTGACATGTGGCAAGACGCTCCTCGGGGCGCGTGTTGCTTGGACCTCTCTCCTGGAGGCGCTCAGTCAGACCGAGTAGTGACATGTGGCAAGACGCTCCTCGGGGCGCGTCTTGCTTGGGCCTCTCTCCTGGAGGCGCTCAGTCAGACCCAGTGGTGACATGTGGCAAGACACTCCTCGGGGCGCGTCTTGCTTGGGCCTCTCTCCTGGAGGCCCTCTGTCAGACCCAGTGTTGGCATGTGGCAAGACGCTCCTCAGGGCGCGTCTTGGTTGGGCCTCTCTCCTGGAGAAGCTCAGTCAGACCCAGTGGTGACATGTGGCAAGACGCTCCTCGGGGCGCGTATTGCTTGGGCCTCTCTCCTGGATGCACTCTGTCAGACCGAGTGTTGACATGTGGCAAGACTCTGCTCGGGGCGCGTCTTGCTTGGGCTTCTCTCGTGGAGGCCCTCAGTCAGACCCAGTGTTGACATGTGTCAAGACGCTCCTCGGGGCGTGTCTTGGTTGGGCCTCTCTCCTGGAGGCGCTCAGTCAGACCCAGTGTTGACATGTGGCAAGACGCTCCTCGGGGCGCGTCTTGTTTGGGCTTCTCTCCTGGAAGCCCTCAGTCAGACCCATTGTTGACATGTGGCAAGACGCACCTCGGGGCACGTCTTGCTTGGGCCTCTCTCCTGGAGGCGCTCAAAAAGACCGAGTAGTGACATGTGGCAAGACGTTCCTCGGGGCGCGTCTTGCTGGGGCTTCTCTCATGGAGGCACTCAGTCAGACCCAGTGTTGACATGTGGCAAGACGCTCCTCGGGGCGCGTCTTGCTTGGACCTCTCTCCCTGAGGCGCTCAGTCATATCCCGTGTTGACATTTGGCAAGACACTCCTCGGGGCACGTCTTGCTTGGGCCTCTCTCATGGAGGCCCTCTGTCAGACCCAGTGTTGACATTTGGCAAGACACTCCTCGGGGCGCATCTTGCTTGGGCCTCTCTCATGGAGGCCCTCTGTCAGACCCAGTGTTGGCATGTGTCAAGACGCTCCTCGGGGGGCGTCTTGATTTGGCCTCTCTCCTGGAGGCGCTCAGTCAGACCGAGTGCTGACATCTGGCAAGAAGCTCCTCGGGGCGCGTCTTGCTTGGGCTTCTCTCCCGGAGGCCCTCAGTAAGAACCATTGTTGACATGTGGCAAGACGCTCCTCGGGGCGCGTCTTGCTTGGGCCTCTCTCCAGAAGGCCCTCAATCAGACCCAGTGTTGACACGTGGCAAGACGCTCCTCGGGGCGCGTCTTGCTTGGGCCTCTCTCCTGGAGGCGCTCAGTCAGACTGAGTAGTGACATGTGGCCTGACGCTCCTCGGGGCGCGTGTTGCTTGGGCCTCTCTCCTGGAGGCGCTCAGTCAGACCAAGTGGTGACATGTGGCAAGACACTCCTCGGGGCGCGTCTTGCTTGGGCCTCTCTCATGGAGGCCCTCTGTCAGACCCAGTGTTGACATGTGTCAAGACGCTCCTCGGGGCGCGTCTTGCTTTGGCCTCTCTCCTGGAGGCGCTCAGTCAGACCGAGTGATGACATGTGGCAAGAAGCTCCTCGGGGCGCGTCTTGCTTGGGCTTCTCTCCTGGAGGCCCTCAGTAAGACCCATTGTTGACATGTGGCAAGACGCTCCTCGGGGCGCGTCTTGCTTGGGCCTCTCTTCTGGAGGCGCTCAGTCAGACTGAGAAGTGACATGTGGCCTGACGCTCCTCGGGGCGCGTGTTGCTTGGGCCTCTCTCCTGGAGGCGCTCAGTCAGACCAAGTGGTGACATGTGGCAAGACACTCCTCGGGGCGCGTCTTGCTTGGGCCTCTCTCCTGGAGGCCCTCTGTCAGACCCAGTGTTGACATGTGTCAAGACGCTCCTCGGGGCGCGTCTTGCTTGGGCTTCTCTCCTGGAGGCCCTCAGTCAGACCCATTGGTGACATATGGCAAGACGCTCCTCGGGGCGCGTCTTGCTTGGGCCTCTCTCCTGGAGGCGCTCAGTCAGACCGAGTGCTGAAATGTGGCAAGATGCTCCTCGGGCCGCGTGTTGCTTGGGCTTCTCTCCTGGAGGCCCTCAGTCAGACCAAGTGGTGACATGTGGCAAGACACTCCTCGGGGCGCGTCTTGCTTCGGCCTCTCTCCTGGAGGCCCTCTGTCAGACCCATTGTTTACATGTGGCAAGACGCTCCTCGGGGCGCGTCTTGCTTGGGCCTCTCTCCTGGAGGCGCTCAGTCAGACCGAGTGCTGACATGTGGCAAGACGCTCCTCGGGGTGCGTCTTGCTTGGGCCTCGCTCCTGGAGGCGCTCAGAAAGACCCAGTGTTGACATGTGACAAGACGCTCCTCGGGGCGCGTCTTGCTTGGGCCTCTCTCCTGGAGGCGCTCAGTCAGAACCAGAGGTGACATGTGGCAAGACGCTCCTCGGGGCGCGTCTTGCTTGGGCCTCTCTCCTGGAGGCCCTCTGTCAGACCCAGTGTTGACATGTGGCAAGACGCTCCTCCGGGCGCATCTTGCTTGGGCCTCTCTCCTGGAGGCCCTCTGTCAGACCCAGTGTTGACATGTGGCAAGACGCTCCTCCGGGCGCATCTTGCTTGGGCCTCTCTCCTGGAGGCCCTCAGTCAGACCCATTGTTGACATGTGTCAAGACGCTCCTCGGGGCGCGTCTTGCTTGGGCCTCTCTCCTGGAGGCGCTCAGTCAGACTGAGTAGTGACATGTGGCCTGACGCTCCTCGGGGCACATCTTGCTTGGGCCTCTCTCCTGGAGGCACTCAGTCAGACCCAGTGGTGACATGTGGCATGACACTCCTCGGGGCGCGTCTTGCTTGGGCCTCTCTGGTGGAGGCCCTCTGTCAGACCCAGTGTTGACATGTGTCAAGACGCTCCTCGGGGCGCGTCTTGCTTGGGCTTCTCTCCTGGAGGCGCTCAGACAGACCCAGTGTTGACATGTGACAAGAAGCTCCTCGGGGCGCGTCTTGCTTGGGCCTCTCTCCTGGAGGCGCTCAGTCAGAACCAGAGGTGACAGGTGGCAAGACGCTCCTCGGGGCGCGTCTTGCTTGGGCCTCTCTCCTGGAGGCCCTCTGTCAGACCCAGTGTTGACATGTGGCAAGACGTTCCTCCGGGCGCATCTTGCTTGGGCCTCTCTCCTGGAGGTGCTCAGTCAGACCCAGTGTTGACATGTGGCAAGACGCTCCTCGGGGCGCGTCTTGCTTGGGCTTCTCTCCTGGAGGCCCTCAGTCAGACCCATTGTTGACATGTGGCAAGACGCTCCTCGGGGCACGTCTTGCTTGGGCCTCTCTCCTGGAGGCGCTCAGTCAGACCCAGTGTTGACACGTGGCAAGACGCTCCTCGGGGCGCATCTTGCTTGGGCCTCTCTCCTGGAGGCGCTCAGTCAGACCCAGTGTTGGCATGTGGCAAGACACTCCTCGGGGCGCGTCTTGGTTGGGCCTCTCTCCTGGAGGCGCTCATTCAGACCCAGTGGTGACATGTGGCAAGACGCTCCTCGGAGCGCGTATTGCTTGGGCCTCTCTCCTGAATGCCCTCTGTCAGACCGAGTGTTGACATGTGGCAAGACTCTCCTCGGGGCGCGTCTTGCTTGGGCTTCTCTCATGGAGGCCCTCAGTCCGACCCAGTGTTGACATGTGTCAAGACGCTCCTCGGGGCGTGTCTTGCTTGGGCTTCTCTCCTGGAGGCCCTCAGTCAGACCCATTGTTGACATGTGGCAAGACGCTCCTCGGGGCACATCTTGCTTGGGCCTCTCTCCTGGAGGCGCTCAGTCAGACCGAGTAGTGACATGTGGCAAGACGCACCTCGGGGCGCGTCTTGCTTGGGCCTCTCTCCTGGAGGCGCTCAGTCAGACCGAGTAGTGACATGTGGCAAGATGCTCCTCGGGGCGCGTCTTGCTTGGACCTCTCTCCTGGAGGCGCTCAGTTAGACCGAGTAGTGACATGTGGCAAGACGCTCCTCGGGCCGCGTCTTGCTTGGGCCTCTCTCCTGGAGGCGCTCAGTCAGACCGAGTGCTTACATAAGGCAAGACGCTCCTCGGGGCGCGCCTTGCTGGGGCCTCTCTCCTGGAGGTGCTCAATCAGACCCAGTGGTGACACGTGGCAAGACGCTCCTCTGGGCGCGTCTTGCTTGGGCCTCTCTCCTGGAGGAGCTCAGTCAGACCCAGTGGTGACACGTGGCAAGACGCTCCTCGGGGCGCATCTTGCTTGGGCCTCTCTCCTGGAGGCGCTAAGTCAGACCCAGTGTTGACACGTGGCAAGACGCTCCTCGGGGCGCGTCTTGCTTGGGCCTCTCTCCTGGAGGCGCTCAGTCAGACACAATGTTGACATGTGGCAAGACACTCCTCGGGGCGCGTCTTGCTTGGGCTTCTCTCATGGAGGCCCTCAGTAAGACCCATTGTTGACATGTGGAAAGAAGCTCCTCGGGGCGCGTCTTGCTTTGGCTTCTCTCCTGGAGGCCCTCAGTCAGACCCTTTGTTGACATGTGGCAAGACGCTCCTCGGGGCGCGTCTTGCTGGGGCTTCTCTCATGGAGGCACTCAGTCAGACCCAGTGTTGACATGTGGCAAGACGCTCCTCGGGGCGCGTGTTGCTTGGACCTCTCTCCTGGAGGCGCTCAGTCAGACCGAGTAGTGACATGTGGCAAGACGCTCCTCGGGGCGCGTCTTGCTTGGGCCTCTCTCCTGGAGGCGCTCAGTCAGACCCAGTGGTGACATGTGGCAAGACACTCCTCGGGGCGCGTCTTGCTTGGGCCTCTCTCCTGGAGGCCCTCTGTCAGACCCAGTGTTGGCATGTGGCAAGACGCTCCACGGGGCGCGTGTTGCTTGGGCCTCTCTCCTGGAGGCGCTCAGTCAGACCAAGTGGTGACATGTGGCAAGACGCTCCTCGGGGCGCGTCTTGCTTGGGCCTCTCTCCAGAAGGCCCTCAATCAGACCCAGTGTTGACACGTGGCAAGACGCTCCTCGGGGCGCGTCTTGCTTGGGCCTCTCTCCTGGAGGCGCTCAGTCAGACTGAGTAGTGACATGTGGCCTGACGCTCCTCGGGGCGCGTGTTGCTTGGGCCTCTCTCCTGGAGGCGCTCAGTCAGACCAAGTGGTGACATGTGGCAAGACACTCCTCGGGGCGCGTCTTGCTTGGGCCTCTCTCATGGAGGCCCTCTGTCAGACCCAGTGTTGACATGTGTCAAGACGCTCCTCGGGGCGTGTCTTGCTTTGGCCTCTCTCCTGGAGTCGCTCAGTCAGCCTGAGTGATGACAGTTGGCAACAAGTTCCTCGGGGCGCGTATTGCTTGGGCTTCTCTCCTTGAGGCCCTCAGTAAGACCCATTGTTGACATGTGGCAAGACGCTCCTCGTGGCGCGTCTTGCTTGGGCCTCTCTTCTGGAGGCGCTCAGTCAGACTGAGAAGTGACATGTGGCCTGACGCTCCTCGGGGCGCGTGTTGCTTGGGCCTCTCTCCTGGAGGCGCTCAGTCAGACCAAGTGGTGACATGTGGCAAGACACTCCTCGGGGCGCGTCTTGCTTGGGCCTCTCTCCTGGAGGCCCTCTGTCAGACCCAGTGTTGACATGTGTCAAGACGCACCTCGGGGCGCGTCTTGCTTGGGCCTCTCTCCTGGAGGCGCTCAGTCAGACCGAGTGCTGAAATGTGGCAAGACGCTCCTCGGGCAGCGTGTTGCTTGGGCTTCTCTCCTGGAGGCCCTCAGTCAGACCAAGTGGTGACATGTGGCAAGACACTCCTCGGGGCGCGTCTTGCTTCGGCCTCTCTCCTGGAGGCCCTCTGTCAGACCCATTGTTTACATGTGGCAAGACGCTCCTCGGGGCGCGTCTTGCTTGGGCCTCTCTCCTGGAGGCGCTCAGTCAGACCGAGTGCTGACATGTGGCAAGACGCTCCTCGGGGCGCGTCTTGCTTGGGCCTCGCTCCTGGAGGCGCTCAGAAAGACCCAGTGTTGACATGTGACAAGACGCTCCTCGGGGCGCGTCTTGCTTGGGCCTCTCTCCAGGAGGCGCTCAGTCAGAACCAGAGGTGACATGTGGCAAGACGCTCCTCGGGGCGCGTCTTGCTTGGGCCTCTCTCCTGGAGGCCCTCTGTCAGACCCAGTGTTGACATGTGGCAAGACGCTCCTCCGGGCGCATCTTGCTTGGGCCTCTCTCCTGGAGGCCCTCAGTCAGACCCATTGTTGACATGTGGCAAGACGCTCCTCGGGGCGCGTCTTGCTTGGGCCTCTCTGGTGGAGGCCCTCTGTCAGACCCAGTGTTGACATGTGTCAAGACGCTCCTCGGGGCGCGTCTTGCTTGGGCTTCTCTCCTGGAGGCGCTCAGACAGACCCAGTGTTGACATGTGACAAGAAGCTCCTCGGGGCGCGTCTTGCTTGGGCCTCTCTCCTGGAGGCGCTCAGTCAGAACCAGAGGTGACATGTGGCAAGACGCTCCTCGGGGCGCGTCTTGCTTGGGCCTCTCTCCTGGAGGCCCTCTGTCAGACCCAGTGTTGACATGTGGCAAGACGCTCCTCCGGGCGCATCTTGCTTGGGCCTCTCTCCTGGAGGTGCTCAGTCAGACCCAGTGTTGACATGTGGCAAGACGCTCCTCGGGGCGCGTCTTGCTTGGGCTTCTCTCCTGGAGGCCCTCAGTCAGACCCATTGTTGACATGTGGCAAGACGCTCCTCGGGGCACGTCTTGCTTGGGCCTCTCTCCTGGAGGCGCTCAGTCAGACCCAGTGTTGACACGTGGCAAGACGCTCCTCGGGGCGCGTCTTGCTTGGGCCTCTCTCCTGGAGGCGCTCAGTCAGACCCAGTGTTGGCATGTGGCAAGACACTCCTCGGGGCGCGTCTTGGTTGGGCCTCTCTCCTGGAGGCGCTCATTCAGACCCAGTGGTGACATGTGGCAAGACGCTCCTCGGGGCGCGTATTGCTTGGGCCTCTCTCCTGAATGCCCTCTGTCAGACCGAGTGTTGACATGTGGCAAGACTCTCCTCGGGGCGCGTCTTGCTTGGGCTTCTCTCATGGAGGCCCTCAGTCCGACCCAGTGTTGACATGTGTCAAGACGCTCCTCGGGGCTTGTCTTGCTTGGGCTTCTCTCCTGGAGGCCCTCAGTCAGACCCATTGTTGACATGTGGCAAGACGCTCCTCGGGGCACGTCTTGCTTGGGCCTCTCTCCTGGAGGCGCTCAGTCAGACCGAGTGCTGACATGTGGCAAGAAGCTCCTCGGGGCGCGTCTTGCTTGGGCTTCTCTCCCGGAGGCCCTCAGTAAGAACCATTGTTGACATGTGGCAAGACGCTCCTCGGGGCGCGTCTTGCTTGGGCCTCTCTCCTGGAGGCCCTCAGTCAGACCCATTGTTGACATGTGGCAAGACGCTCCTCGGGGCACGTCTTTTTTGGGCCTCTCTCCAGAAGGCCCTCAATCAGACCCAGTGTTGACACATGGCAATACGCTCCTCGGGGCGCATCTTACTTGGGCCTCTCTCCTGGAGGCGCTCAGTCAGACTGAGTAGTGACATGTGGCCTGACGCTCCTCGGGGCGCCTCTTGCTTGGGCCTCTCTCCTGGAGGCGCTCAGTCAGACCAAGTGGTGACATGTGTCAAGACACTCCTGGGGCGCGTCTTGCTTGGGCCTCTCTCCTGGAGGCCCTCTGTCAGACCCAGTGTTGACATGTGTCAAGACGCTCCTCGGGGCGCGTCTTGCTTGGGCTTCTCTCCTGGAGGCCCTCAGTCATACCCATTGTTGACATGTGGCAATACGCTCCTCGGGGCGCGTCTTGCTTTGGCCTCTCTTCTGGAGGCACTCAGTCAGACCGAGTGCTGACATGTGGAAAGACGCTCCTCGGGGCGCGTCTTGCTTGGGCTTCTCTCCTGGAGGCGCTTAGAAAGACCCAGTGTTGACATGTGACAAGACGCTCCTCGGGGCGCGTCTTGCTTGGGCCTCTCTCGTGGAGGCGCTCAGTCAGACCCAGTGGTGACATGTGGCAAGACACTCCTCGGGGCGCGTCTTGCTTGGGCCTCTCTCCTGGAGGCCCTCTGTCAGACCCAGTGTTGGCATGTGGCAAGACGCTCCTCAGGGCACGTCTTGGTTGGGCCTCTCTCCTGGAGAAGCTCAGTCAGACCCAGTGGTGACATGTGGCAAGACGCTCCTCGGGGCGCGTATTGCTTGGGCCTCTCTCCTGGATGCCCTCTGTCAGACCGAGTGTTGACATGTGGCAAGACGCTCCTCGGGGCACGTCTTGCTTGGGCCTCTCTCCTGGAGGCGCTCAGTCAGACCCAGTGTTGACACGTGGCAAGACGCTCCTCGGGGCGCGTCTTGCTTGGGCCTCTCTCCTGGAGGCGCTCAGTCAGACCCAGTGTTGGCATGTGGCAAGACACTCCTCGGGGCGCGTCTTGGTTGGGCCTCTCTCCTGGAGGCGCTCATTCAGACCCAGTGGTGACATGTGGCAAGACGCTCCTCGGGGCGCGTATTGCTTGGGCCTCTCTCCTGAATGCCCTCTGTCAGACCGAGTGTTGACATGTGGCAAGACTCTCCTCGGGGCGCGTCTTGCTTGGGCTTCTCTCATGGAGGCCCTCAGTCCGACCCAGTGTTGACATGTGTCAAGACGCTCCTCGGGGCTTGTCTTGCTTGGGCTTCTCTCCTGGAGGCCCTCAGTCAGACCCATTGTTGACATGTGGCAAGACGCTCCTCGGGGCACGTCTTGCTTGGGCCTCTCTCCTGGAGGCGCTCAGTCAGACCGAGTGCTGACATGTGGCAAGAAGCTCCTCGGGGCGCGTCTTGCTTGGGCTTCTCTCCCGGAGGCCCTCAGTAAGAACCATTGTTGACATGTGGCAAGACGCTCCTCGGGGCGCGTCTTGCTTGGGCCTCTCTCCTGGAGGCCCTCAGTCAGACCCATTGTTGACATGTGGCAAGACGCTCCTCGGGGCACGTCTTTTTTGGGCCTCTCTCCAGAAGGCCCTCAATCAGACCCAGTGTTGACACATGGCAAGACGCTCCTCGGGGCACGTCTTGCTTGGGCCTCTCTCCTGGAGGCGCTCAGTCAGACCCAGTGTTGACACGTGGCAAGACGCTCCTCGGGGCGCGTCTTGCTTGGGCCTCTCTCCTGGAGGCGCTCAGTCAGACCCAGTGTTGGCATGTGGCAAGACACTCCTCGGGGCGCGTCTTGGTTGGGCCTCTCTCCTGGAGGCGCTCATTCAGACCCAGTGGTGACATGTGGCAAGACGCTCCTCGGGGCGCGTATTGCTTGGGCCTCTCTCCTGAATGCCCTCTGTCAGACCGAGTGTTGACATGTGGCAAGACTCTCCTCGGGGCGCGTCTTGCTTGGGCTTCTCTCATGGAGGCCCTCAGTCCGACCCAGTGTTGACATGTGTCAAGACGCTCCTCGGGGCTTGTCTTGCTTGGGCTTCTCTCCTGGAGGCCCTCAGTCAGACCCATTGTTGACATGTGGCAAGACGCTCCTCGGGGCACGTCTTGCTTGGGCCTCTCTCCTGGAGGCGCTCAGTCAGACCGAGTGCTGACATGTGGCAAGAAGCTCCTCGGGGCGCGTCTTGCTTGGGCTTCTCTCCCGGAGGCCCTCAGTAAGAACCATTGTTGACATGTGGCAAGACGCTCCTCGGGGCGCGTCTTGCTTGGGCCTCTCTCCTGGAGGCCCTCAGTCAGACCCATTGTTGACATGTGGCAAGACGCTCCTCGGGGCACGTCTTTTTTGGGCCTCTCTCCAGAAGGCCCTCAATCAGACCCAGTGTTGACACATGGCAATACGCTCCTCGGGGCGCATCTTACTTGGGCCTCTCTCCTGGAGGCGCTCAGTCAGACTGAGTAGTGACATGTGGCCTGACGCTCCTCGGGGCGCCTCTTGCTTGGGCCTCTCTCCTGGAGGCGCTCAGTCAGACCAAGTGGTGACATGTGTCAAGACACTCCTGGGGCGCGTCTTGCTTGGGCCTTTCTCCTGGAGGCCCTCTGTCAGACCCAGTGTTGACATGTGTCAAGACGCTCCTCGGGGCGCGTCTTGCTTGGGCTTCTCTCCTGGAGGCCCTCAGTCATACCCATTGTTGACATGTGGCAATACGCTCCTCGGGGCGCGTCTTGCTTTGGCCTCTCTTCTGGAGGCACTCAGTCAGACCGAGTGCTGACATGTGGAAAGACGCTCCTCGGGGCGCGTCTTGCTTGGGCTTCTCTCCTGGAGGCGCTTAGAAAGACCCAGTGTTGACATGTGACAAGACGCTCCTCGGGGCGCGTCTTGCTTGGGCCTCTCTCGTGGAGGCGCTCAGTCAGACCCAGTGGTGACATGTGGCAAGACACTCCTCGGGGCGCGTCTTGCTTGGGCCTCTCTCCTGGAGGCCCTCTGTCAGACCCAGTGTTGGCATGTGGCAAGACGCTCCTCAGGGCGCGTCTTGGTTGGGCCTCTCTCCTGGAGAAGCTCAGTCAGACCCAGTGGTGACATGTGGCAAGACGCTCCTCGGGGCGCGTATTGCTTGGGCCTCTCTCCTGGATGCCCTCTGTCAGACCGAGTGTTGACATGTGGCAAGACGCTCCTCGGGGCGCGTCTTGCTTGGGCTTCTCTCCTGGAGGCCCTCAGTCAGACCCATTGTTGACATGTGGCAAGACGCTCCTCGGGGCAGGTCTTGCTTGGGCCTCTCTCCTGGAGGCGCTCAAACAGACCGAGTAGTGACATGTGGCAAGACGCTCCTCGGGGCGCGTCTTGCTGGGGCTTCTCTCATGGAGGCACTCAGTCAGACCCAGTGTTGACATGTGGCAAGACGCTCCTCGGGGCGCGTCTTGCTTGGACCTCTCTCCCTGAGGCGCTCAGTCAGACCGAGTAGTGACATGTGGCAAGACGCTCCTCGGGGCGCGTCTTGCTTGGACCTCTCTCCCTGAGGCGCTCAGTCAGACCCAGTGTTGACATTTGGCAAGACACTCCTCGGGGCGCATCTTGCTTGGGCCTCTCTCATGGAGGCCCTCTGTCAGACCCAGTGTTGGCATGTGTCAAGACGCTCCTCGGGGCGCGTCTTGCTTGGGCTTCTCTCCCGGAGGCCCTCAGTAAGAACCATTGTTGACATGTGGCAAGACGCTCCTCGGGGCGCGTCTTGCTTGGGCCTCTCTCCAGAAGGCCCTCAATCAGACCCAGTGTTGACACGTGGCAAGACGCTCCTCGGGGCGCGTCTTGCTTGGGCCTCTCTCCTGGAGGCACTCAGTCAGACTGAGTAGTGACATGTGGCCTGACGCTCCTCGGGGCGCGTGTTGCTTGGGCCTCTCTCCTGGAGGCGCTCAGTCAGACCAAGTCGTGACATGTGGCAAGACACTCCTCGGGGCGCGTCTTGCTTGGGCCTCTCTCATGGAGGCCCTCTGTCAGACCCAGTGTTGACATGTGTCAAGACGCTCCTCGGGGCGCGTCTTGCTTTGGCCTCTCTCCTGGAGGCGCTCAGTCAGACCGAGTGATGACATGTGGCAAGAAGCTCCTCGGGGCGCGTCTTGCTTGGGCTTCTCTCCTGGAGGCCCTCAGTAAGACCCATTGTTGACATGTGGCAAGACGCTCCTCGGGGCGCGTCTTGCTTCGGCCTCTCTTCTGGAGGCGCTCAGTCAGACTGAGTATTGACATGTGGCCTGACGCTCCTCGGGGCGCGTGTAGCTTGGGCCTCTCTCCTGGAGGCGCTCAGTCAGACCAAGTGGTGACATATGGCAAGACGCTCCTCGGGGCGCGTCTTGCTTGGGCCTCTCTCCTGGAGGCGCTCAGTCAGACCGAGTGCTGAAATGTGGCAAGACGCTCCTCGGGCCGCGTGTTGCTTGGGCTTCTCTCCTGGAGGCCCTCAGTCAGACCAAGTGGTGACATGTGGCAAGACACTCCTCGGGGCGCGTCTTGCTTCGGCCTCTCTCCTGGAGGCCCTCTGTCAGACCCATTGTTTACATGTGGCAAGACGCTCCTCGGGGCGCGTTTTGCTTGGGCCTCGCTCCTGGAGGCGCTCAGAAAGACCCAGTGTTGACAATGTACAAGACGCTCCTCGGGGCGCGTCTTGCTTGGGCCTCTCTCCTGGAGGCGCTCAGTCAGAACCAGAGGTGACATGTGGCAAGACGCTCCTCGGGGCGCGTCTTGCTTGGGCCTCTCTCCTGGAGGCCCTCTGTCAGACCCAGTGTTGACATGTGGCAAGACGCTCCTCCGGGCGCATCTTGCTTGGGCCTCTCTCCTGGAGGCCCTCAGTCAGACCCATTGTTGACATGTGGCAAGACGCTCCTCAGGGCACGTCTTGGTTGGGCCTCTCTCCTGGAGAAGCTCAGTCAGACCCAGTGGTGACATGTGGCAAGACGCTCCTCGGGGCGCGTATTGCTTGGGCCTCTCTCCTGGATGCCCTCTGTCAGACCGAGTGTTGACATGTGGCAAGACGCTCCTCGGGGCACGTCTTGCTTGGGCCTCTCTCCTGGAGGCGCTCAGTCAGACCCAGTGTTGACACGTGGCAAGACGCTCCTCGGGGCGCGTCTTGCTTGGGCCTCTCTCCTGGAGGCGCTCAGTCAGACCCAGTGTTGGCATGTGGCAAGACACTCCTCGGGGCGCGTCTTGGTTGGGCCTCTCTCCTGGAGGCGCTCATTCAGACCCAGTGGTGACATGTGGCAAGACGCTCCTCGGGGCGCGTATTGCTTGGGCCTCTCTCCTGAATGCCCTCTGTCAGACCGAGTGTTGACATGTGGCAAGACTCTCCTCGGGGCGCGTCTTGCTTGGGCTTCTCTCATGGAGGCCCTCAGTCCGACCCAGTGTTGACATGTGTCAAGACGCTCCTCGGGGCTTGTCTTGCTTGGGCTTCTCTCCTGGAGGCCCTCAGTCAGACCCATTGTTGACATGTGGCAAGACGCTCCTCGGGGCACGTCTTGCTTGGGCCTCTCTCCTGGAGGCGCTCAGTCAGACCGAGTGCTGACATGTGGCAAGAAGCTCCTCGGGGCGCGTCTTGCTTGGGCTTCTCTCCCGGAGGCCCTCAGTAAGAACCATTGTTGACATGTGGCAAGACGCTCCTCGGGGCGCGTCTTGCTTGGGCCTCTCTCCTGGAGGCCCTCAGTCAGACCCATTGTTGACATGTGGCAAGACGCTCCTCGGGGCACGTCTTTTTTGGGCCTCTCTCCAGAAGGCCCTCAATCAGACCCAGTGTTGACACATGGCAAGACGCTCCTCGGGGCACGTCTTGCTTGGGCCTCTCTCCTGGAGGCGCTCAGTCAGACCCAGTGTTGACACGTGGCAAGACGCTCCTCGGGGCGCGTCTTGCTTGGGCCTCTCTCCTGGAGGCGCTCAGTCAGACCCAGTGTTGGCATGTGGCAAGACACTCCTCGGGGCGCGTCTTGGTTGGGCCTCTCTCCTGGAGGCGCTCATTCAGACCCAGTGGTGACATGTGGCAAGACGCTCCTCGGGGCGCGTATTGCTTGGGCCTCTCTCCTGAATGCCCTCTGTCAGACCGAGTGTTGACATGTGGCAAGACTCTCCTCGGGGCGCGTCTTGCTTGGGCTTCTCTCATGGAGGCCCTCAGTCCGACCCAGTGTTGACATGTGTCAAGACGCTCCTCGGGGCTTGTCTTGCTTGGGCTTCTCTCCTGGAGGCCCTCAGTCAGACCCATTGTTGACATGTGGCAAGACGCTCCTCGGGGCACGTCTTGCTTGGGCCTCTCTCCTGGAGGCGCTCAGTCAGACCGAGTGCTGACATGTGGCAAGAAGCTCCTCGGGGCGCGTCTTGCTTGGGCTTCTCTCCCGGAGGCCCTCAGTAAGAACCATTGTTGACATGTGGCAAGACGCTCCTCGGGGCGCGTCTTGCTTGGGCCTCTCTCCTGGAGGCCCTCAGTCAGACCCATTGTTGACATGTGGCAAGACGCTCCTCGGGGCACGTCTTTTTTGGGCCTCTCTCCAGAAGGCCCTCAATCAGACCCAGTGTTGACACATGGCAATACGCTCCTCGGGGCGCATCTTACTTGGGCCTCTCTCCTGGAGGCGCTCAGTCAGACTGAGTAGTGACATGTGGCCTGACGCTCCTCGGGGCGCCTCTTGCTTGGGCCTCTCTCCTGGAGGCGCTCAGTCAGACCAAGTGGTGACATGTGTCAAGACACTCCTGGGGCGCGTCTTGCTTGGGCCTCTCTCCTGGAGGCCCTCTGTCAGACCCAGTGTTGACATGTGTCAAGACGCTCCTCGGGGCGCGTCTTGCTTGGGCTTCTCTCCTGGAGGCCCTCAGTCATACCCATTGTTGACATGTGGCAATACGCTCCTCGGGGCGCGTCTTGCTTTGGCCTCTCTTCTGGAGGCACTCAGTCAGACCGAGTGCTGACATGTGGAAAGACGCTCCTCGGGGCGCGTCTTGCTTGGGCTTCTCTCCTGGAGGCGCTTAGAAAGACCCAGTGTTGACATGTGACAAGACGCTCCTCGGGGCGCGTCTTGCTTGGGCCTCTCTCGTGGAGGCGCTCAGTCAGACCCAGTGGTGACATGTGGCAAGACACTCCTCGGGGCGCGTCTTGCTTGGGCCTCTCTCCTGGAGGCCCTCTGTCAGACCCAGTGTTGGCATGTGGCAAGACGCTCCTCAGGGCGCGTCTTGGTTGGGCCTCTCTCCTGGAGAAGCTCAGTCAGACCCAGTGGTGACATGTGGCAAGACGCTCCTCGGGGCGCGTATTGCTTGGGCCTCTCTCCTGGATGCCCTCTGTCAGACCGAGTGTTGACATGTGGCAAGACGCTCCTCGGGGCGCGTCTTGCTTGGGCTTCTCTCCTGGAGGCCCTCAGTCAGACCCATTGTTGACATGTGGCAAGACGCTCCTCGGGGCAGGTCTTGCTTGGGCCTCTCTCCTGGAGGCGCTCAAACAGACCGAGTAGTGACATGTGGCAAGACGCTCCTCGGGGCGCGTCTTGCTGGGGCTTCTCTCATGGAGGCACTCAGTCAGACCCAGTGTTGACATGTGGCAAGACGCTCCTCGGGGCGCGTCTTGCTTGGACCTCTCTCCCTGAGGCGCTCAGTCAGACCGAGTAGTGACATGTGGCAAGACGCTCCTCGGGGCGCGTCTTGCTTGGACCTCTCTCCCTGAGGCGCTCAGTCAGACCCAGTGTTGACATTTGGCAAGACACTCCTCGGGGCGCATCTTGCTTGGGCCTCTCTCATGGAGGCCCTCTGTCAGACCCAGTGTTGGCATGTGTCAAGACGCTCCTCGGGGCGCGTCTTGCTTGGGCTTCTCTCCCGGAGGCCCTCAGTAAGAACCATTGTTGACATGTGGCAAGACGCTCCTCGGGGCGCGTCTTGCTTGGGCCTCTCTCCAGAAGGCCCTCAATCAGACCCAGTGTTGACACGTGGCAAGACGCTCCTCGGGGCGCGTCTTGCTTGGGCCTCTCTCCTGGAGGCACTCAGTCAGACTGAGTAGTGACATGTGGCCTGACGCTCCTCGGGGCGCGTGTTGCTTGGGCCTCTCTCCTGGAGGCGCTCAGTCAGACCAAGTCGTGACATGTGGCAAGACACTCCTCGGGGCGCGTCTTGCTTGGGCCTCTCTCATGGAGGCCCTCTGTCAGACCCAGTGTTGACATGTGTCAAGACGCTCCTCGGGGCGCGTCTTGCTTTGGCCTCTCTCCTGGAGGCGCTCAGTCAGACCGAGTGATGACATGTGGCAAGAAGCTCCTCGGGGCGCGTCTTGCTTGGGCTTCTCTCCTGGAGGCCCTCAGTAAGACCCATTGTTGACATGTGGCAAGACGCTCCTCGGGGCGCGTCTTGCTTCGGCCTCTCTTCTGGAGGCGCTCAGTCAGACTGAGTATTGACATGTGGCCTGACGCTCCTCGGGGCGCGTGTAGCTTGGGCCTCTCTCCTGGAGGCGCTCAGTCAGACCAAGTGGTGACATATGGCAAGACGCTCCTCGGGGCGCGTCTTGCTTGGGCCTCTCTCCTGGAGGCGCTCAGTCAGACCGAGTGCTGAAATGTGGCAAGACGCTCCTCGGGCCGCGTGTTGCTTGGGCTTCTCTCCTGGAGGCCCTCAGTCAGACCAAGTGGTGACATGTGGCAAGACACTCCTCGGGGCGCGTCTTGCTTCGGCCTCTCTCCTGGAGGCCCTCTGTCAGACCCATTGTTTACATGTGGCAAGACGCTCCTCGGGGCGCGTTTTGCTTGGGCCTCGCTCCTGGAGGCGCTCAGAAAGACCCAGTGTTGACAATGTACAAGACGCTCCTCGGGGCGCGTCTTGCTTGGGCCTCTCTCCTGGAGGCGCTCAGTCAGAACCAGAGGTGACATGTGGCAAGACGCTCCTCGGGGCGCGTCTTGCTTGGGCCTCTCTCCTGGAGGCCCTCTGTCAGACCCAGTGTTGACATGTGGCAAGACGCTCCTCCGGGCGCATCTTGCTTGGGCCTCTCTCCTGGAGGCCCTCAGTCAGACCCATTGTTGACATGTGGCAAGACGCTCCTCGGGGCGCGTCTTGCTTGGGCCTCTCTCCTGGAGGCGCTCAGTCAGACCGAGTGCTGACATAAGGCAAGACGCTCCTCGGGGCGCGTCTTGCTTGGGCCTCTCTCCTGGAGGCGCTCAGTCAGACTGAGTAGTGACATGTGGCCTGACGCTCCTCGGGGCACATCTTGCTTGGGCCCCTCTCCTGGAGGCACTCAGTCAGACCCAGTGGTGACATGTGGCATGACACTCCTCGGGGCGCGTCTTGCTTGGGCCTCTCTGGTGGAGGCCCTCTGTCAGACCCAGTGTTGACATGTGGCAAGACGCTCCTCCGGGCGCATCTTGCTTGGGCCTCTCTCCTGGAGGTGCTCAGTCAGACCCAGTGTTGACATGTGGCAAGACGCTCCTCGGGGCGCGTCTTGCTTGGGCTTCTCTCCTGGAGGCCCTCAGTCAGACCCATTGTTGACATGTGGCAAGACGCTCCTCGGGGCACGTCTTGCTTGGGCCTCTCTCCTGGAGGCGCTCAGTCAGACCCAGTGTTGACACGTGGCAAGACGCTCCTCGGGGCGCGTCTTGCTTGGGCCTCTCTCCTGGAGGCGCTCAGTCAGACCCAGTGTTGGCATGTGGCAAGACACTCCTCGGGGCGCGTCTTGGTTGGGCCTCTCTCCTGGAGGCGCTCATTCAGACCCAGTGGTGACATGTGGCAAGACGCTCCTCGGGGCGCGTATTGCTTGGGCCTCTCTCCTGAATGCCCTCTGTCAGACCGAGTGTTGACATGTGGCAAGACTCTCCTCGGGGCGCGTCTTGCTTGGGCTTCTCTCATGGAGGCCCTCAGTCCGACCCAGTGTTGACATGTGTCAAGACGCTCCTCGGGGCGTGTCTTGCTTGGGCTTCTCTCCTGGAGGCCCTCAGTCAGACCCATTGTTGACATGTGGCAAGACGCTCCTCGGGGCGCGTGTTGCTTGGACCTCTCTCCTGGAGGCGCTCAGTCAGACCGAGTAGTGACATGTGGCAAGACGCTCCTCGGGGCGTGTCTTGCTTGGGCCTCTCTCCTGGAGGCCCTCAGTCAGACCCATTGTTGACATGTGGCAAGACGCTCCTCCGGGCGCATCTTGCTTGGGCTTCTCTCATGGAGGCCCTCTGTCAGACCCAGTGTTGGCATGTGGCAAGACGCTCCTCAGGGCGCATCTTGGTTGGGCCTCTCTCCTGGAGAAGCTCAGTCCGACCCAGTGTTGACATGTGTCAAGACGCTCCTCGGGGCGTGTCTTGCTTGGGCCTCTCTCATGGAGGCCCTCTGTCAGACCCATTGTTGACATGTGTCAAGACGCTCCTCGGGGGGCGTCTTGCTTTGGCCTCTCTCCTGGAGGTGCTCAGTCAGACCGAGTGCTGATATGTGGCAAGAAGCTCCTCGGGGCGCGTCTTGCTTGGGCTTCTCTCCCGGAGGCCCTCAGTAAGAACCATTGTTGACATGTGGCAAGACGCTCCTCGGGGCGCATCATGCTTGGGCCTCTCTCCAGAAGGCCCTCAAACAGACCCAGTGTTGACACGTGGCAAGACGCTCCTCGGGGCGCGTCTTGCTTGGGCCTCTCTCCTGGAGGCCCTCAGTCAGACCCATTGTTGACATGTGGCAAGACGCTCCTCGGGGCACATCTTGCTTGGGCCTCTCTCCTGGAGGCGCTCAGTCAGACCGAGTTGTGACATGTGGCAAGACGCACCTCGGGGCACGTCTTGCTTGGACCTCCCTCCTGGAGGCGCTCAGTCAGACCGAGTAGTGACATGTGGCAAGACGCACCTCGGGGCACGTCTTGCTTGGGCCTCTCTCCTGGAGGCGCTCAGTCAGACCGAGTAGTGACACGTGGCAAGACGCTCCTCGGGGCGCGTCTTGCTTGGACCTCTCTCCTGGAGGCGCTCAGTTAGACCGAGTAGTGACATGTGGCAAGACGCTCCTCGGGCCGCGTCTTGCTTGGGCCTCTCTCCTGGAGGTGCTCAATCAGACCCAGTGGTGACACGTGGCAAGACGCTCCTCGGGGCGCATCTTGCTTGGGCCTCTCTCCTGGAGGCGCTCAGTTAGACCGAGTAGTGACATGTGGCAAGACGCTCCTCGGGCCGCGTCTTGCTTGGGCCTCTCTCCTGGAGGCGCTCAGTCAGACCGAGTGCTGACATAAGGCAAGACGCTCCTCGGGGCGCGCCTTGCTGGGGCCTCTCTCCTGGAGGAGCTCAGTCAGACCCAGTGGTGACACGTGGCAAGACGCTCCTCGGGGCGCATCTTGCTTGGGCCTCTCTCCTGGAGGCGCTAAGTCAGACCCAGTGTTGACACGTGGCAAGACGCTCCTCGGGGCGCGTCTTGCTTGGGCCTCTCTCCTGGAGGCGCTCAGTCAGACACAGTGTTGACATGTGGCAAGACACTCCTCGGGGCGCGTCTTGCTTGGGCTTCTCTCATGGAGGCCCTCAGTAAGACCCATTGTTGACATGTGGAAAGAAGCTCCTCGGGGCGCGTCTTGCTTTGGCTTCTCTCCTGGAGGCCCTCAGTCAGACCCTTTGTTGACATGTGGCAAGACGCTCCTCGGGGCGCGTCTTGCTGGGGCTTCTCTCATGGAGGCACTCAGTCAGACCCAGTGTTGACATGTGGCAAGACGCTCCTCGGGGCGCGTGTTGCTTGGACCTCTCTCCTGGAGGCGCTCAGTCAGACCGAGTAGTGACATGTGGCAAGACGCTCCTCGGGGCGCGTCTTGCTTGGGCCTCTCTCCTGGAGGCGCTCAGTCAGACCCAGTGGTGACATGTGGCAAGACACTCCTCGGGGCGCGTCTTGCTTGGGCCTCTCTCCTGGAGGCCCTCTGTCAGACCCAGTGTTGGCATGTGGCAAGACGCTCCTCAGGGCGCGTCTTGGTTGGGCCTCTCTCCTGGAGAAGCTCAGTCAGACCCAGTGGTGACATGTGGCAAGACGCTCCTCGGGGCGCGTATTGCTTGGGCCTCTCTCCTGGATGCCCTCTGTCAGACCGAGTGTTGACATGTGGCAAGACTCTGCTCGGGGCGCGTCTTGCTTGGGCTTCTCTCGTGGAGGCCCTCAGTCAGACCCATTGTTGACATGTGGCAAGACGCTCCTCGGGGCGCGTGTTGCTTGGACCTCTCTCCTGGAGGCGCTCAGTCAGACCGAGTAGTGACATGTGGCAAGACGCTCCTCGGGGCGTGTCTTGCTTGGGCCTCTCTCCTGGAGGCCCTCAGTCAGACCCATTGTTGACATGTGGCAAGACGCTCCTCCGGGCGCATCTTGCTTGGGCTTCTCTCATGGAGGCCCTCTGTCAGACCCAGTGTTGGCATGTGGCAAGACGCTCCTCAGGGCGCATCTTGGTTGGGCCTCTCTCCTGGAGAAGCTCAGTCCGACCCAGTGTTGACATGTGTCAAGACGCTCCTCGGGGCGTGTCTTGCTTGGGCCTCTCTCATGGAGGCCCTCTGTCAGACCCATTGTTGACATGTGTCAAGACGCTCCTCGGGGGGCGTCTTGCTTTGGCCTCTCTCCTGGAGGTGCTCAGTCAGACCGAGTGCTGATATGTGGCAAGAAGCTCCTCGGGGCGCGTCTTGCTTGGGCTTCTCTCCCGGAGGCCCTCAGTAAGAACCATTGTTGACATGTGGCAAGACGCTCCTCGGGGCGCATCATGCTTGGGCCTCTCTCCAGAAGGCCCTCAAACAGACCCAGTGTTGACACGTGGCAAGACGCTCCTCGGGGCGCGTCTTGCTTGGGCCTCTCTCCTGGAGGCGCTCAGTCAGACTGAGTAGTGACATGTGGCCTGACGCTCCTCGGGGCGCGTGTTTGCTTGAGCCTCTCTCCTGGAGGCGCTCAGTCAGACCAAGTGGTGACATGTGGCAAGACACTCCTCGGGGCGCGTCTGGCTTGGGCCTCTCTCATGGAGGACCTCTGTCAGACCCAGTGTTGACATGTGTCAAGACGCTCCTCGGGGCGCGTCTTGCTTTGGCCTCTCTCCTGGAGGCGCTCAGTCAGACCGAGTGCTGACATGTGGCAAGAAGCTCCTCGGGGCGCGTCTTGCTTGGGCTTCTGTCCTGGAGGCCCTCAGTAAGACCCATTGTTGACATGTGGCAAGACGCTCCTCGGGGCGCGTCTTGCTTGGGCCTCTCTTCTGGAGGCGCTCAGTCAGACTGAGAAGTGACATCTGGCCTGACGCTCCTCGGGGCGCGTGTTGCTTGGGCCTCTCTCCTGGAGGCGCTCAGTCAGACCAAGTGGTGACATGTGGCAAGAAGCTCCTCGGGGCGCGTCTTGCTTGGGCCTCTCTCATGGAGGCCCTCTGTCAGACCCAGTGTTGACATGTGTCAAGACACTCCTCGGTGCGCATCTTGCTTGGGCCTCTCTCCTGGAGGCCCTCAGTCAGACCCATTGTTGACATGTGGCAAGACGCTCCTCGGGGCGCGTCTTGCTTGGGCCTCTCTCCTGGAGGCGCTCGGTCAGACCGAGTGCTGAAATGTTGCAAGACGCTCCTCGGGCCGCGTGTTGCTTGGGCTTCTCTCCTGGAGGCCCTCAGTCAGACCAAGTTGTGACATGTGGCAAGACACTCCTCGGGGCGCGTCTTGCTTCTGCCTCTCTCCTGGAGGCCCTCTGTCAGACCCATTGTTGACATGTGGCAAGACGCTCCTCGGGGCGCGTCTTGCTTGGGCCTCTCTCCTGGAGGCGCTCGGTCAGACCGAGTGCTGACATGTGGCAAGACGCTCCTCGGGGCGCGTCTTGCTTGGGCTTCTCTCCTGGAGGCGCTCAGAAAGACCCAGTGTTGACATGTGACAAGACGCTCCTCGGGGCGCGTCTTGCTTGGGCCTCTCTCCTGGAGGCGCTCAGTCAGAACCAGAGGTGACATGTGGCAAGACGCTCCTCGGGGCGCGTCTTGCTTGGGCCTCTCTCCTGGAGGCCCTCTGTCAGACCCAGTGTTGACATGTGGCAAGACGCTCCTCCGGGCGCATCTTGCTTGGGCCTCTCTCCTGGAGGCCCTCAGTCAGACCCATTGTTGACATATGGCAAGACGCTCCTCGGGGCGCGTCTTGCTTGGGCCTCTCTCCTGGAGGCGCTCAGTCAGACCGAGTGCTGACATAAGGCAAGACGCTCCTCGGGGCGCGTCTTGCTTGGGCCTCTCTCCTGGAGGCGCTCAGTCAGACTGAGAAGTGACATGTGGCCTGACGCTCCTCGGGGCAGGTCTTGCTTGGGCCTCTCTCCTGGAGGCGCTCAGTCAGACCCAGTGGTGACATGTGGCATGACACTCCTCGGGGCGCGTCTTGCTTGGGCCTCTCTCGTGGAGGCCCTCTGTCAGACCCAGTGTTGACATGTTTCAAGACGCTCCTCGGGCGTTTCTTGCTTGCGCCTCTCTCCTGGAGGCGCTCAGTCAGACCCAGAGGTGACATGTGGCAAGACGCTCCTCGGGTCTCTCTCCTGGAGGCGCTCAGTCAGACCCAGTTTTGACATGTGGCAAGACGCTCCTCGGGGCGCGTCTTGCTGGGGCTTCTCTCATGGAGGCACTCAGTCAGACAGAGTGTTGACATGTGGCAAGATGCTCCTCGGGGCACGTCTTGCTTCGGCCTCTCTCCTGGAGGCGCTCAGTCAGACCCAGAGGAGACATGTGTCAAGACGCTCCTCGGGGCGCGTCTTGCTTGGGCCTCTCTCCTGGAGTCGCTCAGTCAGACCGAGTGCTGACATGTGGCAAGACGCTCCTCGGGGCGCGTCTTGCTTGGGCTTCTCTCCTGGAGGCGCTAAGAAAGACCCAGTGTTGACATGTGACAAGACGCTCCTCGGGGCGCGTCTTGCTTGGGCCTCTCTCCTGAAGGCGCTCAGTCAGAACCAGAGGTGACATGTGGCAAGACGCTCCTCGGGGCGCGTCTTGCTTGGGCCTCTCTCCTGGAGGCCCTCTGTCAGACCCAGTGTTGACATGTGGCAAGACGCTCCTCCGGGCGCATCTTGCTTGGGCCTCTCTCCTGGAGGCCCTCAGTCAGACCCATTGTTGACATATGGCAAGACGCTCCTCGGGGCGCGTCTTGCTTGGGCCTCTCTCCTGGAGGCGCTCAGTCAGACCGAGTGCTGACATAAGGCAAGACGCTCCTCGGGGCGCGTCTTGCTTGGGCCTCTCTCCTGGAGGCGCTCAGTCAGACTGAGAAGTGACATGTGGCCTGACGCTCCTCGGGGCACGTCTTGCTTGGGCCTCTCTCCTGGAGGTGCTCAGTCAGACCCAGTGCTGACATGTGGCAAGACGCTCCTCGGGGCGCGTCTTGCTTGGGCCTCTCTCCTGGAGGCGCTCAGTCAGACTGAGTAGTGACATGTGGCCTGACGCTCCTTGGGGCACGTCTTGCTTGGGCCTCTCTCCTGGAGGCGCTCAGTCAGACCCAGTGGTGACATGTGGCATGACACTCCTTGGGGCGCGTCTTGCTTGTGCCTCTCTCGTGGAGGCCCTCTGTCAGACCCAGTGTTGACATGTTTCAAGACGCTCCTCGGGCGTTTCTTGCTTGCGCCTCTCTCCTGGAAGCGCTCAGTCAGACCCAGAGGTGACATGTGGCAAGACGCTCCTCGGGTCTCTCTCCTGGAGGCGCTCAGTCAGACCTAGTGTTGACATGTGGCAAGACGCTCCTCGGGGCGCGTCTTGCTGGGGCTTCTCTCATGGAGGCACTCAGTCAGACCCAGTGTTGACATGTGGCAAGATGCTCCTCGGGGCACGTCTTGCTTCGGCCTCTCTCCTGGAGGCGCTCAGTCAGACCCAGAGGAGACATGTGTCAAGACGCTCCTCGGGGCGCGTCTTGCTTGGGCCTCTCTCCTGGAGGCGCTCAGTCAGACCGAGTGCTGACATGTGGCAAGACGCTCCTCCGGGCGCGTCTTGCTTGGGCCTCTCTCCTGGAGGCGCTCAGTCAGACCAAGTGGTGACATGTGGCAAGACACTCCTCGGTGCGCATCTTGCTTGGGCCTCTCTCCTGGAGGCCCTCTGTCAGACCCAGTGTTGACATGTGTCAAGACGCTCCTCGGGGAGCGTCTTGCTTGGGCTTCTCTCCTGGAGGCCCTCAGTCAGACCCATTGTTGACATGTGGCAAGACGCTCCTCGGGGCGCGTCTTGCTTGGGCCTCTCTCCTGGAGGCGCTCGGTCAGACCGAGTGCTGAAATGTTGCAAGACGCTCCTCGGGCCGCGTGTTGCTTGGGCTTCTCTCCTGGAGGCCCTCAGTCAGACCAAGTGGTGACATGTGGCAAGACACTCCTCGGGGCGCGTCTTGCTTCTGCCTCTCTCCTGGAGGCCCTCTGTCAGACCCATTGTTGACATGTGGCAAGACGCTCCTCGGGGCGCGTCTTGCTTGGGCCTCTCTCCTGGAGGCGCTCAGTCAGACCGAGTGCTGACATGTGGCAAGACGCTCCTCGGGGCGCGTCTTGCTTGGGCTTCTCTCCTGGAGGCGCTCAGAAAGACCCAGTGTTGACATGTGACAAGACGCTCCTCGGGGCGCGTCTTGCTTGGGCCTCTCTCCTGGAGGCGCTCAGTCAGAACCAGAGGTGACATGTGGCAAGACGCTCCTCGGGGCGCGTCTTGCTTGGGCCTCTCTCCTGGAGGTGCTCAGTCAGACTGAGAAGTGACATGTGGCCTGACGCTCCTCGGGGCAGGTCTTGCTTGGGCCTCTCTCCTGGAGGCGCTCAGTCAGACCCAGTGGTGACATGTGGCATGACACTCCTCGGGGCGCGTCTTGCTTGGGCCTCTCTCGTGGAGGCCCTCTGTCAGACCCAGTGTTGACATGTTTCAAGACGCTCCTCGGGCGTTTCTTGCTTGCGCCTCTCTCCTGGAGGCGCTCAGTCAGACCCAGAGGTGACATGTGGCAAGACGCTCCTCGGGTCTCTCTCCTGGAGGCGCTCAGTCAGACCCAGTGTTGACATGTGGCAAGACGCTCCTCGGGGCGCGTCTTGCTGGGGCTTCTCTCATGGAGGCACTCAGTCAGACCCAGTGTTGACATGTGGCAAGATGCTCCTCGGGGCACGTCTTGCTTCGGCCTCTCTCCTGGAGGCGCTCAGTCAGACCCAGAGGAGACATGTGTCAAGACGCTCCTCGGGGCGCGTCTTGCTTGGGCCTCTCTCCTGGAGTCGCTCAGTCAGACCGAGTGCTGACATGTGGCAAGACGCTCCTCGGGGCGCGTCTTGCTTGGGCTTCTCTCCTGGAGGCGCTAAGAAAGACCCAGTGTTGACATGTGACAAGACGCTCCTCGGGGCGCGTCTTGCTTGGGCCTCTCTCCTGGAGGCGCTCAGTCAGAACCAGAGGTGACATGTGGCAAGACGCTCCTCGGGGCGCGTCTTGCTTGGACCTCTCTCCTGGAGGCCCTCTGTCAGACCCAGTGTTGACATGTGGCAAGACGCTCCTCCGGGCGCATCTTGCTTGGGCCTCTCTCCTGGAGGCCCTCAGTCAGACCCATTGTTGACATATGGCAAGACACTCCTCGGGGCGCGTCTTGCTTGGGCCTCTCTCCTGGAGGCGCTCAGTCAGACCGAGTGCTGACATAAGGCAAGACGCTCCTCGGGGCGCGTCTTGCTTGGGCCTCTCTCCTGGAGGCGCTCAGTCAGACTGAGAAGTGACATGTGGCCTGACGCTCCTCGGGGCACATCTTGCTTGGGCCTCTCTCCTGGAGGTGCTCAGTCAGACCCAGTGCTGACATGTGGCAAGACGCTCCTCGGGGCGCGTCTTGCTTGGGCCTCTCTCCTGGAGGCGCTCAGTCAGACTGAGTAGTGACATGTGGCCTGACGCTCCTCGGGGCACGTCTTGCTTGGGCCTCTCTCCTGGAGGCGCTCAGTCAGACCCAGTGGTGACATGTGGCATGACACTCCTTGGGGCGCGTCTTGCTTGTGCCTCTCTCGTGGAGGCCCTCTGTCAGACCCAGTGTTGACATGTTTCAAGACGCTCCTCGGGCGTTTCTTGCTTGCGCCTCTCTCCTGGAGGCGCTCAGTCAGACCCAGAGGTGACATGTGGCAAGACGCTCCTCGGGTCTCTCTCCTGGAGGCGCTCAGTCAGACCTAGTGTTGACATGTGGCAAGACGCTCCTCGGGGCGCGTCTTGCTGGGGCTTCTCTCATGGAGGCACTCAGTCAGACCCAGTGTTGACATGTGGCAAGATGCTCCTCGGGGCACGTCTTGCTTCGGCCTCTCTCCTGGAGGCGCTCAGTCAGACCCAGAGGAGACATGTGTCAAGACGCTCCTCGGGGCGCGTCTTGCTTGGGCCTCTCTCCTGGAGGCGCTCAGTCAGACCGAGTGCTGACATGTGGCAAGACGCTCCTCCTAGCGCGTCTTGCTTGGGCCTCTCTCCTGGAGGCGCTCAGTCAGACCCAGTGTTCACATGTGGCAAGACGCTCCTCGGGGCGCGTCTTGCTTGGGCCTCTCTCCTGGAGGCGCTCAGTCAGACCCAGTGTTGACATGTGGCAAGACGCTCCTCGGGCGCGTCTTTCTTGGGCCTCTCTCCTGGAGGCGCTCAGTCAGACCGAGTGCTGACATGTGGCAAGACGCTCCTCAGGGCGCATCTTGCTTGGGCTTCTCTCCTGGAGGCCCTCAGTCAGACCCAGTGTTGACATGTGGCAAGACGCTCCTCGGGGCGCGTCTTATTTGGGCCTCTCTCCTGGGGGCCCTCAGTCAGACCCAGTGTTGACATGTGGCAAGACGTTCCTCGGGGCGCGTCTTGCTTGGGCTTCTCTCCTGGAGGCCCTCAGTCAGATCCATTGTTGACATGTGGCAAGACGCTCCTCGGGGCACGTCTTGCTTGGGCCTCTCTCCTGGAGGCGCTCAGTCAGACCGAGTAGTGACATGTGGCAAGACGCTCCTCGGGGGGCGTCTTGCTTGGACCTCTCTCCTGGAGGCGCTCAGTTAGACCGAGTAGTGACATGTGGCAAGACGCTCCTCGGGGCGGGTCTTGCTTGGGCCTCTCTCCTGGAGGCGCTCAGTCAGACCGAGTGCTGACATAAGGCAAGATGCTCCTCGCGGCGCGTCTTGCTGGGGCCTCTCTCCTGGAGGTGCTCAATCAGACCCAGTGGTGACACGTGGCAAGACGCTCCTCGGGGCCCGTCTTGCTTGGGCCTCTCTCCTGGAGGAGCTCAGTCAGACCCAGTGGTGACACGTGGCAAGACGATCCTCGGGGCGCATCTTGCTTGGGCCTCTCTCCTGGAGGCGCTAAGTCAGACCCAGTGTTGACACGTGGCAAGACGCTCCTCGGGGCGCGTCTTGCTTGGGCCTCTCTCCTGGAGGCGCTCAGTCAGACCCAGTGTTGACATGTGGCAAGACACTCCTCGGGGCGCGTCTTGCTTTGGCCTCTCTCCTGGAGGCGCTCAGTCAGACCGAGTGCTGACATGTGGCAAGAAGCTCCTCGTGGCGCGTCTTCCTTGGGCTTCTCTCCTGGAGGCCCTCAGTCAGACCCATTGTTGACATGTGGCAAGACGCTCCTTTGGGCGCGTATTGCTTGGGCCTCTCTCCTGGATGCCCTCTGTCAGACCCAGTGTTGACATGTGGCAAGACTCTCCTCGGGGCGCGTCTTGCTTGGGCTTCTCACATGGAGGCCCTCAGTCAGACCCAGTGTTAACATGTGTCAAGACGCTCCTCGGGGCGTGTCTTGCTTGGGCCTCTCTCCTGGAGGCGCTCAGTCAGACCGAGTAGTGACATGTGACAAGACGCTCCTCGGGGCGCGTCTTGCTGGGGCTTCTCTCATGGAGGCACTCAGTCAGACCCAGTGTTGACATGTGGCAAGACGCTCCTCGGGGCGCGTGTTGCTTGGACCTCTCTCCTGGAGGCGCTCAGTCAGACGCAGTGTTGACATGTGTCAAGACGCTCCTCGGGCGTTTCTTGCTTGGGCCTCGCTCCTGGAGGCGCTCAGTCAGACCCATTGTTGACATGTGGCAAGACGCTCCTCGGGGCGCGTCTTGCTTGGGCCTCTCTCCTGGAGGTGCTCAATCAGACCCAGTGTTGACATGTGGCAAGACGCTCCTCGGGGCGCGTCTTGTTGGGGCTTCTCTCATGGAGGCACTCAGTCAGACCCAGTGTTGACATGTGGAAAGACGCTCCTCGGGGAACGTCTTGCTTGGGCCTCTCTCCTGGAGGCGCTCAGTCAGACCCAGAGGAGAAATGTGTCAAGACGCTCCTCGGGGCGCGTCTTGCTTGGGCCTCTCCCCTGGAGGCGCTCAGTCAGACCGAGTGCTGACAAGTGGCAAGACTCTCCTCGGGGCGCGTCTTGCTTGGGCCTCTCTCCTGGAGACGCTCAGTCAGACCGAGTGCTGACATGTGGCAAGACGCTCCTCGGGGCGCGTCTTGCTTGGGCTTCTCTCCTGGAGGCCCTCAGTCAGACCCATTGTTGACATGTGGCAAGACGCTCCTCGGGGCGCGTCTTGCTTGGGCCTCTCTCCTGGAGGCGCTCAGTTAGACCGAGTGGTGACATGTGGCAAGACGCTCCTCGGGGTGCGTCTTGCTTGGGCCTCTCTCCTGGAGGCGCTCAGTCAGACCGAGTGCTGACATAAGGCAAGACGCTCCTCGGGGCGCGTCTTGCTGGGGCCTCTCTCCTGGAGGTGCTCAATCAAATCCCGTGGTGACACGTGGCAAGACGCTCCTCGGGGCGCGTCTTGCTTGGGCTTCTCTCCTGGAGGCCCTCAGTCAGACCCATTGTTGACATGTGGCAAGACGCTCCTCGGGGCGCGTCTTGCTTGGGCCTCTCTCCTGGAGGCGCTCAGTCAGACCCAGTGTTCACATGTGGCAAGACGCTCCTCGGGGCGCGTCTTGCTTGGGCCTCTCTCCTGGAGGCGCTCAGTCAGACCCAGTGTTGACATGTGGCAAGACGCTCCTCGGGGCACGTCTTGCTTGGGCCTCTCTCCTGGAGGCCCTCAGTCAGACCCAGTGTTGACATGTGGCAAGACGCTCCTCGGGGCACATCTTGCTTGGGCCTCTCTCCTGGAGGCGCTCAGTCAGACCGAGTGCTGACATGTGGCAAGACGCTCCTCGGGGCGCTTCATGCTTGGGCCTCTCTCCTGGAGGCGCTCAGTCAGACCCAGTGGTGACATGTGGCAAGACGCTTCTCGGGGCGCGTATTGCTTGGGCCTCTCTCCTGGATGCCCTCTGTCAGACCCAGTGTTGACATGTGGCAAGACTCTCCTCGGGGCGCGTCTTGCTTGGGCTTCTCTCATGGAGGCCCTCAGTCAGACCCAGTGTTGACATGTGTCAAGACGCTCCTCGGGGCGTGTCTTGCTTGGGCCTCTCTCCTGGAGGCGCTCAGTCAGACCCAGTGTTGACATGTGGCAAGACGCTCCTCGGGGCGCTTCTTGCTTGGGCTTCTCTCCTGGAGGCCCTCAGTCAGACCCATTGTTGACATGTGGCAAGACGCTCCTCGGGGCACGTCTTGCTTGGGCCTCTCTCCTGGAGGCGCTCAGTCAGACCGAGTAGTGACATGTGACAAGACGCTCCTCGGGGCGCATCTTGCTTGGGCCTCTCTCCTGGAGGTTCTCACTCAGACCCAGTGTTGACATGTGGCAAGATTCTCCTCGGGGCGCGTCTTGCTGGGGCTTCTCTAATGGAGGCACTCAGTCAGACCCAGTGTTGACATGTGGCAAGACGCTCCTCGGGGCACGTCTTGCTTGGGCCTCTCTCCTGGAGGTGCTCAGTCAGACCCAGAGGAGACATGTGTCAAGATGCTCCTGGGGGCGCGTCTTGCTTGGGCCTCTCTCCTGGAGGTGCTCAGTCAGACCGAGTGCTGACATGTGGCAAGACGCTCCTCCGGGCGCGTCTTGCTTGGGCCTCTCTCCTGGAGGCGCTCAGTCAGACCCAGTGTTCACATGTGCTTAGACGCTCCTCAGGGCACGTGTTGCTTGGGCCTCTCTCCTGGAGGCGCTCAGTCAGACCGAGTGCTGACATGTGGCAAGACGCTCCTCGGGGCGCGTCTTGCTTGGGCTTCTCTCCTGGAGGCCCTCAGTCAGACCCATTGTTGATATGTGGCAAGATGCTCCTCGGGGCGCATCTTGCTTGGGCCTCTCCCCTTGAGGCCCTCTGTCAGACCCAGTGTTGACATGTGGCAAGACGCTCCTTGGGGCGCGTCTTGCTGGGGCTTCTCTCATGGAGGCACTCAGTCAGACCCAGTGTTGACATGTGGCAAGACGCTCCTCACGGCGCGTCTTGCTTGGGCCTCTCTCCTGGGGAGGCGATCAGTCAGACCCAGTGTTGACATGTGTCAAGACGCTCCTCGGGCGTTTCTTGCTTGGGCCTCTCTCCTGGAGGCGCTCAGTCAGACCGAGTGTTGACATGTGACAAGACGCTCCTCGGGGCGCGTCTTGCTTGGGCCTCTCTCCTGGAGGCTCTCAGTCAGACCCAGAGGTGACATGTGGCAAGACGCTCCTCGGGGCGCGTCTTGCTTGGGCCTCTCTCCTGGAGGCGCTCAGTCAGACCCAGTGTTGACATGTGGCAAGACGCTCCTCGGGGCGCGTCTTGCTTGGGCCTCTCTCCTGGAGGCGCTCAGTCAGACCTAGTGCTGACATGTGGCAAGACGCACCTCGGGGCGCGTCTTGCTTGGCCCTCTCTCCTGGAGGCGCTCAGTCAGACCCAGTGTTCACATGTGGCAAGACGCTCCTCGGGGCGCATCTTGCTTGGGCCTCTCTCCTGGAGGCGCTCAGTCAGACCCAGTGTTGACATGTGGCAAGACGCTCCTCGGGGTGCGTCTTGCTTGGGCCTCTCTCCTGGAGGCGCTCAGTCAGACCGAGTGCTGACATAAGGCAAGACGCTCCTCGGGGCGCGTCTTGCTTGGGCCTCTCTCCTGGAGGTGCTCAATCAAATCCCGTGGTGACACGTGGCAAGACGCTCCTCGGGGCGCGTCTTGCTTGGACCTCTCTCCTGGAGGCGCTCAGTCTGACCCAGAGGTGACATGTGGCAAGACGCTCCTCGGAGCGCGTCTTGCTTGGGCTTCTCTCCTGGAGGCCCTCTGTCAGACCCTTCGTTGACATGTGGCAAGACACTCCTCGGGACGCGTCTTGCTGGGGCTTCTCTCCTGGAGGCGCTCAGTCAGACCCAGTGTTGACATGTGGCAAGACGCTCCTTGGGGCGCGTCTTGCTGGGGCTTCTCTCATGGAGGCACTCAGTCAGACCCAGTGTTGACATGTGGCAAGACGCTCCTCAGGGCGCGTCTTGCTTGGGCGGCGCGTCTTGCTTGGGCCTCTCTCCTGGGGAGGCGATCAGTCAGACCCAGTGTTGACATGTGTCAAGACGCTCCTCGGGCGTTTCTTGCTTGGGCCTCTCTCCTGGAGGCGCTCAGTCAGACCCAGTGTTGACATGTGACAAGACGCTCCTCGGGGCGCGTCTTGCTTGGACCTCTCTCCTGGAGGTGCTCAGTCAGACCCAGAGGTGACATGTGGCAAGACGCTCCTCGGGGCGCGTCTTGCTTGGGCCTCTCTCCTGGAGAAGCTCAGTCAGACCCAGTGTTGACATGTGGCAAGACGCTCCTCGGGGCACGTCTTGCTTGGGCCTCTCTCCTGGAGGCGCTCAGTCAGACCGAGTGCTGACATGTGGCAAGATGCTCCTTGGGGCACGTCTTGCTTGGGCCTCTCTCCTGGAGGCGCTCAGTCAGACCGAGTGCTGACATGTGGCAAGATGCTCCTTGGGGCGCGTCTTGCTTGGGCTTCTCTCCTGGAGACCCTCAGTCAGACCCATTGTTGACATGTGGCAAGACGCTCCTCGGGGCGCGTCTTGCTTGGGCCTCTCTCCTGGGGAGGCGATCAGTCAGACCCATTGTTGACATGTGTCAAGAGGCTCCTCGGGCGTTTCTTGCTTGGGCCTCTCTCCTGGAGGCGCTCAGTCAGACCTAGTGCTGACATGTGGCAAGACGCTCCTCGGGGCGCGTCTTGCTTGGCCCTCTCTCCTGGAGGCCCTCAGTCAGACCCTTCGTTGACATGTGGCAAGACGCTCCTCAGGGCGCGTCTTGCTTGGCCCTCTCTCCTGGAGGCGCTCAGTCAGACCGAGTGCTGACATGTGGCAAGGCGCTCCTCGGGGCGCCTCTTGCTTGGGATTCTCTCCTGGAAGCCCTCAGTCAGACCCATTGTTGACATGTGGCAAGACGCTCCTCGGGGCGCATCTTGCTTGGGCCTCTCTCCTGGAGGCGCTCAGTCAGACCCAGTGTTGACATGTGACAAGACGCTCCTCGGGGCGCGTCTTGCTTGGGCCTCTCTCCTGGAGGCGCTCAGTCAGACCCAGTGTTGACATGTGACAAGACGCTCCTCGGGGCGCGTCTTGCTTGGGCCTCTCTCCTGGAGGCGCTCAGTCAGACCCAGAGGTGACATGTGGCAAGACGCTCCTCGGGGCGAGTCTTGCTGGGGCTTCTCTAATGGAGGCACTCAGTCAGACCCAGTGTTGACATGTGGCAAGACGCTCCTCGGGGCACGTCTTGCTTGGGCCTCTCTCCTGGAGGTGCTCAGTCAGACCCAGAGGAGACATGTGTCAAGATGCTCCTGGGGGCGCGTCTTGCTTGGGCCTCTCTCCTGGAGGTGCTCAGTCAGACCGAGTGCTGACATGTGGCAAGACGCTCCTCCGGGCGCGTCTTGCTTGGGCCTCTCTCCTGGAGGCGCTCAGTCAGACCCAGTGTTCACATGTGCTTAGACGCTCCTCAGGGCACGTGTTGCTTGGGCCTCTCTCCTGGAGGCGCTCAGTCAGACCGAGTGCTGACATGTGGCAAGACGCTCCTCGGGGCGCGTCTTGCTTGGGCTTCTCTCTGGGAGGCCCTCAGTCAGACCCATTGTTGATATGTGGCAAGATGCTCCTCGGGGCGCATCTTGCTTGGGCCTCTCCCCTTGAGGCCCTCTGTCAGACCCAGTGTTGACATGTGGCAAAACGCTCCTCCAGGCGCGTCTTGCTTGGGCCTCTCTCCTGGAGGCGCTCAGTCAGACCCAGTGTTGACATGTGGCAAGACGCTCCTTGGGGCGCGTCTTGCTGGGGCTTCTCTCATGGAGGCACTCAGTCAGACCCAGTGTTGACATGTGGCAAGACGCTCCTCACGGCGCGTCTTGCTTGGGCCTCTCTCCTGGGGAGGCGATCAGTCAGACCCAGTGTTGACATGTGTCAAGACGCTCCTCGGGCGTTTCTTGCTTGGGCCTCTCTCCTGGAGAAGCTCAGTCAGACCCAGTGTTGACATGTGGCAAGACGCTCCTCGGGGCACGTCTTCCTTGGGCCTCTCTCCTGGAGGCGCTCAGTCAGACCGAGTGCTGACATGTGGCAAGATGCTCCTTGGGGCGCGTCTTGCTTGGGCTTCTCTCCTGGAGGCCCTCAGTCAGACCCATTGTTGACATGTGGCAAGACGCTCCTCGGGGCGCGTCTTGCTTGGGCCTCTCTCCTGGGGAGGCGATCAGTCAGACCCAGTGTTGACATGTGTCAAGAGGCTCCTCGGGCGTTTCTTGCTTGGGCCTCTCTCCTGGAGGCGCTCAGTCAGACCCAGTGTTGACATGTGGCAAGACGCTCCTCGGGGCGCGTCTTGCTTGGGCCTCTCTCCTGGAGGCGCTCAAACAGACCTAGTGCTGACATGTGGCAAGACGCTCCTCGGGGCGCGTCTTGCTTGGCCCTCTCTCCTGGAGGCGCTCAGTCAGACCCAGTGTTCACATGTGGCAAGACGCTCCTCGGGGCGCATCTTGCTTGGGCCTCTCTCCTGGAGGCGCTCAGTCAGACCCAGTGTTGACATGTGGCAAGACGCTCCTCGGGGCGCGTCTTGCTTGGGCCTCTCTCCTGGAGGCCCTCTGTCAGACCCAGTGTTGACATGTGGCAGGACGCTCCTCGGGGCGCGTCTTGCTTGGGCCTCTCTCCTGGAGGCGCTCAGTCAGACCCAGTGTTGACATGTGGCAAGACGCTCCTCGGGGCGCGTCTTGCTTGGGCCTCTCTCCTGGAGGCGCTTAGTCAGTCCTAGTGCTGACATGTGGCAAGACGCTCCTCGGAGCGCGTCTTGCTTGGGCTTCTCTCCTGGAGGCCCTCAGTCAGACCCTTCGTTGACATGTGGCAAGACGCTCCTCGGGACGCGTCTTGCTGGGGCTTCTCTCCTGGAGGCACTCAGTCAGACCCAGTGTTGACATGTGGCAAGATGCTCCTCAGGGCGCATCTTGCTTGGGCGGCGCGTCTTGCTTGGGCCTCTCTCCTGGGGAGGCGCTCAGTCAGACCCAGTGTTGACATGTGTCAAGACGCTCCTCGGGCGTTTCTTGCTTGGGCCTCTCTCCTGGAGGCGCTCAGTCAGACCCAGTGTTGACATGTGACAAGACGCTCCTCGGGGCGCGTCTTGCTTGGGCCTCTCTCCTGGAAGTGCTCAGTCAGACCCAGAGGTGACATGTGGCAAGACGCTCCTCGGGGCGCGTTTTGCTTGGGCCTCTCTCCTGGAGAAGCTCAGTCAGACCCAGTGTTGACATGTGGCAAGACGCTCCTTGGGGCACGTCTTGCTTGGGGCTCTCTCCTGGAGGCGCTCAGTCAGACCGAGTGCTGACATGTGGCAAGATGCTCCTTGGGGCGCGTCTTGCTTGGGCTTCTCTCCTGGAGGCCCTCAGTCAGACCCATTGTTGACATGTGGCAAGACGCTCCTCGGGGCTCGTCTTGCTTGGGCCTCTCTCCTGGGGAGGCGATCAGTCAGACCCAGTGTTGAAATGTGTCAAGAGGCTCCTCGGGCGTTTCTTGCTTGGGCCTCTCTTCTGGAGGCGCTCAGTCAGACCCAGTGTTGACATGTGGCAAGACGCTCCTCGGGGCGCGTCTTGCTTGGGCCTCTCTCCTGGAGGTGCTCAGTCAGACCTAGTGTTGACATGTGGCAAGACGCTCCTCAGGGCGCGTCTTGCTTGGGCGGCGCGTCTTGCTTGGGCCTCTCTCCTGGGGAGGCGATCAGTCAGACCCAGTGTTGACATGTGTCAAGACGCTCCTCGGGCGTTTCTTGCTTGGGCCTCTCTCCTGGAGGCGCTCAGTCAGACCCAGTGTTGACATGTGACAAGACGCTCCTCGGGGCGCGTCTTGCTTGGCCCTCTCTCCTGGAGGCGCTCAGTCAGACCGAGTGCTGACATGTGTCAAGACACTCCTCGGGGCGCCTCTTGCTTGGGATTCTCTCCTGGAAGCCCTCAGTCAGACCCATTGTTGACATGTGGCAAGACGCTCCTCGGGGCGCATCTTGCTTGGGCCTCTCTCCTGGAGGCGCTCAGTCAGACCGAGTGCTGACATGAGGCAAGACGCTCCTCGGGGCGCATCTTGCTTGGGCTTCTCTCCTGGAGGCCCTCAGTCAGACCCTTCGTTGACATGTGGCAAGACGCTCCTCGGGGCGCGTATTGCTTGGGCCTCTCTCCTGGAGGCGCTCAGTCAGACCGAGTGCTGACGTGGCAAGACGCTCCTCGGGGCACGTCTTGCTGGGGCTTCTCTCCTGGAGGCGCTCAGTCAGACCCAGTGTTGACATGTGACAAGACGCTCCTCGGGGCGCGTCTTGCTTGGGCCTCTCTCCTGGAGGCGCTCAGTCAGACCCAGAGGTGACATGTGGCAAGACGCTCCTCGGGGCACGTCTTGCTTGGGCCTCTCTCCTGGAGGCCCTCTGTCAGACCCAGTGTTGACATGTGGTAAGGACACGATCACGCCGACCCTATTGTTGGAGAACCTGCTGAGTTCGTCGAACAAGTAGACGCCGGATTGGGCGCGGGCACGCGCTTGTTTTAGAGGCGTTTTCGCGCAGACTCTACCCTGCACGACCGCTCGTGGCCGCACTAGCTATATTTATCTTTATTTGTTTCACACACAACTACAAAACGCATATTGTGATGTAGAAACTTGGCTCGACTGTTTGAATCAGCTGCAGCTGCCGTTTACTCACGAAGTGAATCGCACGCTTGTTAGAAGTATATTCGGAGCAGTTAAAAAATACATCGCTCTCATCGAGTTCCGTCTCAGCGTTCACCGGCTGATGGGCAAGAGCGTGGCATGGGATCGCCAGGAACTTACTTAAGGACTATCATCTCATTTGGCATTTACTCACGGACCCAAGAAACCAGTTCCGAAAAATGGTCGAGAATTATAACTTGTCTAATAGCAACTGGAAGATATGTTGCGTCATAAGCCTCTGATGGTTCACAAGGTGCACGGTCCACTCGAAATCCTAATGCTGTATTTGTAGTACATACACTAAGTCTTCTCTGTTGATGTCAGACTAGAGTTTTATTAGAGTTTTACTTTGCAACAATGGGATTCGAGCAATTGATGTGTATATTTTTAATAGTGCACAATGCTACTATTCCTAGGCTGAATGTATGACATGGCTCTTATGTATCATTATGTATCGTTTCCATTAAGTACTAATTTAAATAAAGTCCCTCTGTCCTCAGTGCTAGGTTGTGGGTTTAATACACATTATTATGATCAACCTGTTGAATAGTATAATAACAATATTCCTGTAAAAGTCATTAAGTAATGAACAACCTCAATTCTGTGAAAGAACATCATGTCTCTGATGTGTACACTGCAGGCCTGACCGGGGTTTGCACGCAAGGGCCTGTGTGTGTGTGTGTGTGTGTGTGTGTGTGTGTGTGTGTGTGTGTGTGTGTGTGTGTGTGTGTGTGTGTGTGTGTGTGTGTGTGTGTGTGTGGTGCATATTTTTAATAGTGCACAATGCTACTATTCCTAGGCTGAATGTATGACATGGCTCTTATGTATCATTATGTATCGTTTCCATTAAGTACTAATTTAAATAAAGTCCCTCTGTCCTCAGTGCTAGGTTGTGGGTTTAATACACATCATTATGATCAACCTGTTGAATAGTATAATAACAATATTCCTGTAAAAGTCATTTAGTAATGAACAACCTCAGTTCTGTGAAAGAACATCATGTCTCTGATGTGTACACTGCAGAACTGACCGGGGTTTGCACGCAAGGGCCTGTGTGTGTGTGTGTGCGTGTGTGTGTGTGTGTGTGTGTGTGTGTGTGTGTGTGTGTGTGTGTGTGTGTGTGTGTGTGTGTGTGTGTGTGTGTGTGTGTGTGTGTGTGTGTGTGTGTGTGTGTGTGTGTGTGTGTGTGTGTGTGTGTGTGTGTGTGTGAAACAAATAAAGATAAATATAGCTAGTGCGGCCACGAGCGGTCGTGCAGGGTAGAGGCTGCGCGAAAACACCTCTAAAACAAGCGCGTGCCCACGCCCGATCCGTGGAAGCACGTAGAACTAGCAAACGTACTAGCAGAAATCAATGATCGCACACGGGTCATTGAGTGTGTACAGGGTTCGTCTGCGTGTGTGGCATCGGGCAATCTAGCGGCAACCGAGTGGCCTGAAGGCGGAACCGGCCAACCCGTCGCCCTCACCATCGTTGTGCTTCGAGATGAACTATTGCTAAAGATGATCGTCCTCGTCAACCACGGCGCTACCAGAGTTACCACGACATGCGCCTTAAAAGCGTTCTCGTTTGGGTCAGCGCCACCAGAATTGAATCGGCAAGTCAGCGGATATTACACAACTCGTAAAGTAGACCCTCTCCGCGACCTCGCGGCCAGTGTGCGCAGTGTACAGCAAATGACAAACGATGTTGCGAGCGATATATCGGAAAAACTTTGCACTGACGCGACGGTCGCCACTGCAGGTTGTGTGAGTCTCGCGCAAAGTGCCATATCAAACGTGCGCAAGCTAGTGACAAGCAACTTCACCAGATCCGTAGATTCTGCATACGCTTGGATACGAATGAAAGTATCGAGAGATAACACCGACACGAGTTGCGCGACGGCGCTGGCTGCAGTCGCTACAACACTGGATTTATTAATCAACGTAATTGTGATCGTAATGGCGTATCGAGTGTGCACCAGAAACTACAACCAGTACTACAGAAAACTGGCATGAGGGTCGCGGTCTAACGTTATGTTGGTGTCTCGCATCGACCGTCGACGGCCATTTGCCAGCGGCTGAAAATGGCACAGTTGACGAAATGGAAACGCCGACCGTCGATAGTGCACTCTCGCAAGTTCCAACCGCACCATCTCAGGAGACAGACCACAGAGTCATATTAGCGTAGGGTAGATAGAAAATGCGCAAACCGCCGCAACCGCCCATATACATACTATACGAGTTCAACATAGAGTGGAGTAAGAAGTTACTACCGATTGTATTTCCAACGTGCAAGCAGCTGGTGTGTGTCGCTTTACTTGAGTATCACAGAGGTTGCGATGTCCTGTGTTCCACGAGCGCATGGAAACAAGTGAACGAACTTCTACGGACCGTACTGTTGGGGTATGAGCGAGCTGTAAAATCAATACACGCTAGACACGCGGACTTTGCCACGTTACTGGACACGCATATCGCCACAACAAAACCGGGTCAAGTGTTCGGGACGTCACCGCGCTCGACTATACACGTCTTGGCCTACCAAGAGTACAAGAGCCCACAAGATCCTAAGCGAGGTCGAAGCCGTTGTGTCTACCACAACGCAAATTCAGCACAGCCGTGCGCGCTAAGACAAGTCCTTCTAGACTGCTGGAAACTTTGGAAACGTGGAAGGCTGGCGTGTACGCGCTTTCTACACATCTCAACGGTATGATCGCGATACTCTCGGCCGCACAACAACTAATGGTCATGTGTTCGGAAGGTCTGATCAGGTCTGACATGACCGGTTGTCAATCGACGTCGAGCGTGCACTCACACACGAATATCCTGGCGTACAGTAAAGCGACAGCGACCTCTACGCTCACGTTGATCGCCGATGTTTCGAAGGGCAATCGAGTGTGTTGGCTGACGAAAGCTATGGTGACCGACGGTCGCGTCGACTACAATGTGCCTCATTGCGACTGGAGAGGCGTATGTGATCCTTTGCAAATCAACAACACCACCATGGTCGAGTGCGAAGTCACGGTCGGCGGCGTGTTGTCCTTACTCTGCCCCATACAATGTGACGGTCCGTGTCACGGACCGGTGTGTTACGACCCGACTAACGAAACGTACCAGGTGATAACATTGCATCTGCCCATTACAGCGGAGCGAAGGTTTCGCCACACTCCCAAACCAAGGTTAATAGTTGTAGCGCACGCCCTTTCGGACGTCGGTGAACGCGAAACACTGGCGTACACTCACAACATCACGCTCGAGACAGCTAAAGCGTTACGCAAAACAAAGGACGTGTTCAAATCCATAGAGAATATACGGTCTTTAGCGTATGCGTATATAAAGAAGGTCGATGACATTTACAGACCCGGCGGCGTGGGCACCACAGTAGAACAACAAGGTGCTCTCAAGCGCACACAGATACTGGCCGCATTATCACTCGCGATGTCTATCCTGACATGCCCGTTTCTGATTTCTATGTATATTAAATTATGACAAGAGCTAAGGTGGTTACGATTACACTCTGACCACGTGCCTTAGTTTCTGCTAGTGACCTATTAATACATTTGACCACTTGCTCTCACTGCCATTAAAGCGGCTGTACCCACACGTACAACACCCAAGAAAAAAAATGATCTCGCTGTCTGTACTGGGTGTACTCTCAGTAGTCGCAGTTGCTCAGGCCATGGTGGTACGCTCACATAACGCCTCTGAGATACGTCCCATCAAACCACCTCCTAGACTACTCGCGAAGGAGTATTCAACACCCCCTTTGTACGAAGACAACCATTATAACGAGCACAGCACAACGCTTGCCGCACGCAAAGACAACATGCAGGAGACAACGCTACCACCTGTCGTGAGAACAACGGATTCGAGTGACAACGATTGCGACTATGACGAGCACATTACAACACCCTCTGTGCACGAAGACCAGGTGCAGGAGACAACGCTACCACCTGTCGTGAGAAACAAGAGTTTGGTTAACAATGATCATGGTCGTGTCCCATTGTAAACGGGCGCTCCATTGCACACATCGTACATGTGTGTTAACCCACCTGCATGCGACAGACTTTGTGTGTTGCATGACATCGAGATGTATTGACGTCTGTGTCAATACAGGACTCTCTATAAGCCGGGAGCTGGACGCTAACGACCCGTGCATGCGCCAGACAAAAGGTAACTCGACTAACTACAAAACGCATATTGTGATGTAGAAAGTTGGCTCAACTGTTTGAATCAGCTGCAGCTGCGGTTTACTCACGAAGTGAATCGCACGCACTTAAAAAATACATCGCTCTCATCGAGTTCCGTCTCAGCGTTCACCGGCTGATGGGCAAGAGCGTGACATGGGATCGCCAGGAACTTACTTAAAGACTATCATCTCATTTGGCATTTACTCACGGACCCAAGAAACCAGTTCCGAAAAATGGTCTAGAATTATAACTTGTCTAATAGCAACTGGAAGATATGTTGCGTCATAAGCCTCTGATGGTTCACAAGGTGCACGGTCCACTCGAAATCCTAGTGCTGTATTTGTAGTACATACACTAAGTCTTCTCTGTTGATGTCAGACTAGAGTTTTATTAGAGTTTTACTTTTACTTTTCATTATGTATCGTTTCCATTAAGTACTAATTTAAATAAAGTCCCTCTGTCCTCAGTGCTAGGTTGTGGGTTTAATACACATTATTATGATCAACCTGTTGAATAGTATAATAACAATATTCCTGTAAAAGTCATTTAGTAATGAACAACCTCAGTTCTGTGAAAGAACATCATGTCTCTGATGTGTACACTGCAGGCCTGACCGGGGTTTGCACGCAAGGGCCTGTGTGTGTGTGTGTGTGTGTGTGTGTGTGTGTGTGTGTGTGTGTGTGTGTGTGTGTGCGTGTGTGTGTGTGTGTGTGTGTGTGTGTGTGTGTGTGTGTGTGTGTGTGTGTGTGTGTGTGTGTGTGTGTGTGTGTGTGTGTGTGTGTGTGTGTGTGTGAAACAAATAAAGATAAATATAGCTAGTGCGGCCACGAGCGGTCGTGCAGGGTAGAGGCTGCGCGAAAACGCCTCTAAAACAAGCGCGTGCCCACGCCCGATCCGTGGAAGCATGTAGAACTAGCAAACGTACTAGCAGAAATCAACGATCACACACGGGTCATTGAGTGTGTACAGGGTTCGTCTGCGTGTGTGGCATTGGGCAATCTAGCGGCAACCGAGTGGCCTGAAGGCGGAACCGGCCAACCCGTCGCCCTCACCATCGTTGTGCTTCGAGATGAATTATTGCTAAAGATGATCGTCCTCGTCAACCACGGCGCTACCAGAGTTACCACGACATAAGCCTTAAAAGCGTTCTCGTTTGGGTCAGCGCCACCAGAATTGAATCGGCAAGTCAGCGGATATTACACAACTCGTAACGAAGACCCTCTCCGCGACCTCGCGGCCAGTGTGCGCAGTGTACAGCAAATGACAAACGATGTTGCGAGTGATATATCGGAAAAACTTTGCACTGACGTGACGGTCGCCACTGCAGGTTGTGTGAGTCTCGCGCAAAGTGCCATATCAAACGTGCGCAAGCTAGTGACAAGCAACTTCACCAGATCCGTAGATTTTGCATACGCTCGGATACGAATGAAAGCATCGAGAGATAACACCGACACGAGTTGCGCGACGGCGCTGGCTGCAGTCGCTACAACACTGGATTTATTAATCAACGTAATTGTGATCGTAATGGCGTTTCGAGTGTGCACCAGAAACTACAACCAGTACTACAGAAAACTGGCACGAGGGTCGCGGTCTAACGTTATGTTGGTGTCTCGCATCGACTGTCGACGGCCGTTTGCAAGCGGCTGAAAATGGCAGTTGACGAAATGGAAACGCCGACCGTCGATAGTGCACTCTCGCAAGTTCCAACCGCACCATCTCAGGAGACAGACCACAGAGTCATATTAGCGGAGGGTAGATAGAAAATGCGCAAACGGCCGCAACTGCCCATATACATACTATACGAGTTCAACATAGAGTGGAGTAAGAAGTTACTACCGATTGTATTTCCAACGTGCAAGCAGCTGGTGTTTGACGCTTTACTTGAGTATCACAGAGGTTGCGATGTCCTGTGTTCCATGAGCGCATGGAAACAAGTGAACGAACTTCTACGGACTGTACTGTTGGGGTATGAGCGAGCTGTAAAATCAATACACGCTAGACACGCGGACTTTGCCGCGTTACTGGACACGCATATCGCCACAACAAAACCGGGTCAAGTGTTTGGGGCGTCACCGCGCTCGACTATACACGTCTTGGCCTACCACGAGTACATGAGCCCACAGATCCTAAGCGAGGTCGAAGCCGTTGTGTCTACCCAATGCAAATTCAGCACAGCCATGCGCGCTAAGACAAGTCCCTCTAGACTGCTGGAAATTTTGGAAACGTGGAAGGCTGGCGTGTACGCGCTTTCTACACATCTCAACGGTATGATCGCGATACTCTCGGCCGCACAACAACTAATGGTCATGTGTTCGGAAGGTCTGATCAGGTCTGACATGACCGGTTGTCAATCAACGTCGAGCGTGCACTCACACAATGATATCCTGGCGTACAGTAAAGCGACGGCGACCTCTAAGCTCACGTTGATCGCCGATGTTTCGAAGGGCAATCGAGTGTGTTGGCTGACGAAAGCTATGGTGACTGACGGTCGCGTCGACTACAATGTGCCTCATTGCGACTGGAGAGGCGTATGTGATCCTTTGCAAATCGATAACACCACAGCGGTCGAATGCGAAGTCACGGTCGGCGGCGTGTTGTCCTTACTGTGCCCCATACAATGTGACGGTCCGTGTGACGGACCGGTGTGTTACGACCCGACTAACGAAACGTACCAGGTGATAACATTGCATCCGCCCATTACAGCGGAGCGAGCGTTTCGCCACACTCCCAAACCAAGGTTAATAGTTGTAGCGCACGCCCTTTCGGACCTCGGTGCACATGAAACACTGGCGTACACTCACAACATCACGCTCGAGACAGCTCAAGCGTTACGCGAAACAAAGGACGTGTTCAAATCCATAGAGAATATACGGTCTTTAGCGTATGCGTATATAAAGAAGGTCGATGACATTTACAGACCCGGCGGCGTGGGCACCAGAGTAGAACAACAAGGTGCTCTCAAGCGCACACAGATACTGGCCGCATTATCACTCGCGATGTCTATCCTGACATGCCCGTTTCTGATTTCTATGTATATTAAATTATGACAAGAGCTACGGTGGTTACGATTACACTCTGACCACGTGCCTTAGTTTCTGCTAGTGACCTATAAATACATTTGACCACTTGATTGGGCCTCTCTCCTGGAGGCGCTCAGTCAGACCCAGTGGTGACACGTGGCAAGAAGCTCCTCGGGGCGCATCTTGCTTGGGCCTCTCTCCTGGAGGCGCTCAGTCAGACCCAGTGTTGACACGTGGCAAGACACTCGTCGGGGCGCGTCTTGCTTGGGCCTCTCTCCTGGAGGCACTCAGTCAGACCCAGTGTTGACATGTGGCAAGACACTCCTCGGGGCGCGTCTTGCTTGGGCCTCTCTCATGGAGGCCCTCTGTCAGAACCAGTGTTGACATGTGGCAAGAAGCTCCTCGGGGCGCGTCTTGCTTGGGCTTCTCTCCTGGAGGCCCTCAGTAAGACCCATTGTTGACATGTGGCAAGACACTCCTCGTGGCGCGTCTTGCTTGGGCCTCTCTCCAGAAGGCCCTCAATCAGACGCAGTGTTGACACGTGGCAAGACGCTCCTCGGGGCACGTCTTGCTTGGGCCTCTCTCCTGGAGGCGCTCAGTCAGACCCAGTGGTGACATGTGGCAAGACACTCCTCGGGGCGCGTCTTGCTTGGGCCTCTCTCCTGGAGGCGCTCAATCAGACCCAGTGGTGACAAGTGGCAAGACGCTCCTCGGGGCGCGTCTTGCTTGGGCCTCTCTCCTGGAGGCGCTCAGACAGACCCAGTGGTGACACGTGGCAAGACGCTCCTCGGGGCGCGTCTTGCTTTGGCCTCTCTCCTGGAGGCGCTCAGTCAGACCGAGTGCTGACATGTGGCAAGACACTCCTCGGGGCGCGTCTTGCTTGGGCCTCTCTCCTGGAGGCGCCCAATCAGACCCAGTGGTGACACGTGGCAAGACGCTCCTCGGGGCGCGTCTTGCTTTGGCCTCTCTCCTGGAGGCGCTCAGTCAGACCGAGTGCTGACATGTGGCAAGAAGCTCCTCGGGGCGCGTGCTGCTTGGGCTTCTCTCCTGGAGGCCCTCAGTAAGACCCATTGTTGACATGTGGCAAGACGCTCCTCGGGGCGCGTCTTGCTTGGGCCTCTCTCCAGAAGGCCCTCAATCAGACCCAGTGTTGACACGTGGCAAGACGCTCCTCGGGGCGCATCTTGCTTGGGCCTCTCTCCTGGAGGCGCTCAGTCAGACTGAGTAGTGACATGTGGCCTGACGCTCCTCGGGGCGCGTGTTGCTTGGGCCTCTCTCCTGGAGGCGCTCAGTCAGACCCATTGTTGACAGGTTGCAAGACGCTCCTTTGGGCGCGTCTTGCTTGGGCCTCTCTCCTGGAGGCGCTCAGTCAGACCGAGTGCTGACATGTGGAAAGACGCTCCTCGTGGCGCGTCTTGCTTGGGCTTCTCTCCTGGAGGCGCTCAGAAAGACCCAGTGTTGACATGTGACAAGACGCTCCTCGGGGCGCGTCTTGCTTGGGCCTCTCTCCTGGAGGCGCTCAGTCAGACCCAGTGGTGACATGTGGCAAGACACTCCTCGGGGCGCGTATTGCTTGGGCCTCTCTCCTGGAGGCCCTCTGTTAGACCCAGTGTTGGCATGTGGCAAGACGCTCCTCAGGGCGCGTCTTGGTTGGGCCTCTCTCCTGGAGGCGCTCAGTCAGACCCAGTGGTGACATGTGGCAAGACGCTCCTCGGGGCGCGTATTGCTTGGGCCTCTCTCCTGGATGCCCTCTGTCAGACCGAGTGTTGACATGTGGCAAGACTCTCCTCGGGGCGCGTCTTGCTTGGGCTTCTCTCATGGAGGCCCTCAGTCAGACCCAGTGTTGACATGTGGCAAGACGCTCCTCGGGGCGCGTATTGCTTGGGCCTCTCTCCTGGATGCCCTCTGTCAGGCCGAGTGTTGACATGTGGCAAGACTCTCCTCGGGGCGCGTCTTGCTTGGGCTTCTCTCATGGAGGCCCTCAGTCAGACCCAGTGTTGACATGTGTCAAGACGCTCCTCGGGGCGTGTCTTGCTTGGGCCTCTCTCCTGGAGGCGCTCAGTCAGACCCAGTGTTGACATGTGGCCTGACGCTCCTCGGGGCGCGTCTTGCTTGGGCTTCTCTCCTGGAGGCCCTCAGTCAGACCCATTGTTGACATGTGGTAAGACGCTCCTCGGGGCACGTCTTGCTTGGGCCTCTCTCCTGGAGGCGCTCAAACAGACCGAGTAGTGACATGTGGCAAGACGCTCCTCGGGGCGCGTCTTGCTGGGGCTTCTCTCATGGAGGCGCTCAGTCAGACCCAGTGTTGACATTTGGCAAGACACTCCTCGGGGCGCGTCTTGCTTGGGCCTCTCTCATGGAGGCCCTCTGTCAGACCCAGTGTTGACATGTGTCAAGACACTCCTCGGGGGGCGTCTTGCTTCGGCCTCTCTCCAGAAGGCCCTCAATCAGACCCAGTGTTGACACGTGGCAAGATGCTCCTCGGGGCGCGTCTTGCTTGGGCCTCTCTCCTGGAGGCGCTCAGTCAGACCCATTGTTGACAGGTTGCAAGACGCTCCTTTGGGCGCGTCTTGCTTGGGCCTCTCTCCTGGAGGCGCTCAGTCAGACCGAGTGCTGACATGTGGAAAGACGCTCCTCGTGGCGCGTCTTGCTTGGGCTTCTCTCCTGGAGGCGCTCAGAAAGACCCAGTGTTGACATGTGACAAGACGCTCCTCGGGGCGCGTCTTGCTTGGGCCTCTCTCCTGGAGGCGCTCAGTCAGACCCAGTGGTGACATGTGGCAAGACACTCCTCGGGGCGCGTCTTGCTTGGGCCTCTCTCATGGAGGCCCTCTGTCAGACCCAGTGTTGACATGTGTCAAGACGCTCCTCGGGGAGCGTCTTGCTTGGGCCTCTCTCCTGGAGGCGCTCAGTTGGACTGAGTAGTGACATGTGGCCTGACGCTCCTCGGGGCACGTCTTGCTTGGGCCTCTCTCCTGGAGGCGCTCAGTCAGACCCAGTGGTGACATGTGGCAAGACACTCCTCGGGGCGCGTCTTGCTTGGGCCTCTCTCCTGGAGGCGCTCAATCAGACCCAGTGGTGACAAGTGGCAAGACGCTCCTCGGGGCGCGTCTTGCTTGGGCCTCTCTCCTGGAGGCGCTCAGACAGACCCAGTGGTGACACGTGGCAAGACGCTCCTCGGGGCGCGTCTTGCTTTGGCCTCTCTCCTGGAGGCGCTCAGTCAGACCGAGTGCTGACATGTGGCAAGACACTCCTCGGGGCACGTCTTGCTTGGGCCTCTCTCCTGGAGGCGCCCAATCAGACCCAGTGGTGACACGTGGCAAGACGCTCCTCGGGGCGCGTCTTGCTTTGGCCTCTCTCCTGGAGGCGCTCAGTCAGACCGAGTGCTGACATGTGGCAAGAAGCTCCTCGGGGCGCGTGCTGCTTGGGCTTCTCTCCTGGAGGCCCTCAGTAAGACCCATTGTTGACATGTGGCAAGACGCTCCTCGGGGCGCGTCTTGCTTGGGCCTCTCTCCAGAAGGCCCTCAATCAGACCCAGTGTTGACACGTGGCAAGACGCTCCTCGGGGCGCGTCTTGCTTGGGCCTCTCTCCTGGAGGCGCTCAGTCAGACTGAGTAGTGACATGTGGCCTGACGCTCCTCGGGGCGCGTGTTGCTTGGGCCTCTCTCCTGGAGGCGCTCAGTCAGACCCATTGTTGACATGTTGCAAGACGCTCCTTTGGGCGCGTCTTGCTTGGGCCTCTCTCCTGGAGGCGCTCAGTCAGACCGAGTGCTGACATGTGGAAAGACGCTCCTCGTGGCGCGTCTTGCTTGGGCTTCTCTCCTGGAGGCGCTCAGAAAGACCCAGTGTTGACATGTGACAAGACGCTCCTCGGGGCGCGTCTTGCTTGGGCCTCTCTCCTGGAGGCGCTCAGTCAGACCCAGTGGTGACATGTGGCAAGACACTCCTCGGGGCGCGTCTTGCTTGGGCCTCTCTCCTGGAGGCCCTCTGTTAGACCCAGTGTTGGCATGTGGCAAGACGCTCCTCAGGGCGCGTCTTGGTTGGGCCTCTCTCCTGGAGGCGCTCAGTCAGACCCAGTGGTGACATGTGGCAAGACGCTCCTCGGGGCGCGTATTGCTTGGGCCTCTCTCCTGGATGCCCTCTGTCAGACCGAGTGTTGACATGTGGCAAGACTCTCCTCGGGGCGCGTCTTGCTTGGGCTTCTCTCATGGAGGCCCTCAGTCAGACCCAGTGTTGACATGTGGCAAGACGCTCCTCGGGGCGCGTATTGCTTGGGCCTCTCTCCTGGATGCCCTCTGTCAGGCCGAGTGTTGACATGTGGCAAGACTCTCCTCGGGGCGCGTCTTGCTTGGGCTTCTCTCATGGAGGCCCTCAGTCAGACCCAGTGTTGACATGTGTCAAGACGCTCCTCGGGGCGTGTCTTGCTTGGGCCTCTCTCCTGGAGGCGCTCAGTCAGACCCAGTGTTGACATGTGGCCTGACGCTCCTCGGGGCGCGTCTTGCTTGGGCTTCTCTCCTGGAGGCCCTCAGTCAGACCCATTGTTGACATGTGGCAAGACGCTCCTCGGGGCACGTCTTGCTTGGGCCTCTCTCCTGGAGGCGCTCAAACAGACCGAGTAGTGACATGTGGCAAGAGGCTCCTCGGGGCGCGTCTTGCTGGGGCTTCTCTCATGGAGGCGCTCAGTCAGACCCAGTGTTGACATTTGGCAAGACACTCCTCGGGGCGCGTCTTGCTTGGGCCTCTCTCATGGAGGCCCTCTGTCAGACCCAGTGTTGACATGTGTCAAGACACTCCTCGGGGGGCGTCTTGCTTCGGCCTCTCTCCAGAAGGCCCTCAATCAGACCCAGTGTTGACACGTGGCAAGATGCTCCTCGGGGCGCGTCTTGCTTGGGCCTCTCTCCTGGAGGCGCTCAGTCAGACTGAGTAGTGACACGTGGCCTGACGCTCCTCGGGGCGCGTGTTGCTTGGGCCTCTCTCCTGGAGGCGCTCAGTCAGACCAAGTGGTGACATGTGGCAAGACACTCCTCGGGGCGCGTCTTGCTTGGGCCTCTCTCCTGGAGGCCCTCTGTCAGACCCAGTGTTGACATGTGGCAAGACACTCCTCGGGGCGCGTCTTGCTTGGGCCTCTCTCATGGAGGCCCTCTGTCAGACCCAGTGTTGACATGTGTCAAGACGCTCCTCGGGGCGCGTCTTGCTTTGGCCTCTCTCCTGGAGGCGCTCAGTCAGACCGAGTGCTGACATGTGGCAAGAAGCTCCTCGGGGCGGGTCTTGCTTGGGCTTCTCTCCTGGAGGCCCTCAGTAAGACCCATTGTTGACATGTGGCAAGACGCTCCTCGGGGCGCGTCTTGCTTTGGCCTCTCTCCTGGAGGCGCTCAGTCAGACTGAGTAGTGACATGTGGCCTGACGCTCCTCGGGCCGCGTGTTGCTTGGGCCTCTCTCCTGGAGGCGCTCAGTCAGAATGAGTAGTGACATGTGGCCTGACGCTCCTCGGGGCGCGTGTTGCTTGGGCCTATCTCCTGGAGGCGCTCAGTCAGACCAAGTGGTGACATGTGGCAAGACACTTCTCGGGGCGCGTCTTGCTTGGGCCTCTCTCCTGGAGGCCCTCTGTCAGACCCAGTGTTGACATGTGGCAAGACACTCCTCGGGGCGCGTCTTGCTTGGGCCTCTCTCATGGAGGCCCTCTGTCAGACCCAGTGTTGACATGTGTCAAGACGCTCCTCGGGGCTTGTCTTGCTTTGGCCTCTCTCCTGGAGGCGCTCAGTCAGACCGAGTGCTGACATGTGGCAAGACGCTCCTCGGGCCGCGAGTTGCTTGGGCTTCTCTCCTGGAGTCGCTCAGAAAGACCCAGTGTTGACATGTGACAAGACGCTCCTCGGGGCACGTCTTGCTTGGGCCTCTCTCCTGGAGGCGCTCAGTCAGAACCAGAGGTGACATGTGGCAAGACGCTCCTCGGGGCGCGTCTTGCTTGGGCCTCTCTCCTGGAGGCCCTCTGTCAGACCCAGTGTTGACACGTGGCAAGACGCTCCTCCGGGCGCATCTTTCTTGGGCCTCTCTCCTGGAGGCCCTCAGTCAGACCCATTGTTGACATGTGGCAAGACGCTCCTCGGGGCGCGTCTTGCTTGGGCCTCTCTCCTGGAGGCGCTCAGTCAGACCGAGTTCTGACATAAGGCAAGATGCTCCTCGGGGCGCGTCTTGCTGGGGCCTCTCTCCTGGAGGCGCTCAGTCAGACCCAGTGATGACATGTGGCAAGACGCTCCTCGGGGCACGTCTTGCTTGGGCCTCTCTCCTGGAGATGCTCAGTCAGACTGAGTAGTGACATATGGCCTGACGCTCCTCGGGGCGCGTCTTGCTTGGGCCTCTCTCCTGGAGGCGCTCAGTCAGACCCATTGGTGACATGTGGCAAGACACTCCTCGGGGCGCGTCTTGCTTGGGCCTCTCCTGGAGGCCCTCTATCAGACCCAGTGTTGACATGTGGCAAGACACTCCTCGGGGCACGTCTTGCATGGGCTTCTCTCCTGGAGGCGCTCAGACAGACCCAGTGTTGACATGTGACAAGACGCTCCTCGGGGCGCGTCTTGCTTGGGCCTCTCTCCTGGAGGCGCTCAGTCAGAACCAGAGGTGACATGTGGCATGACGCTCCTCGGGGCGCGTCTTGCTTGGGCCTCTCTCCTGGAGGCCCTCTGTCAGACCCAGTGTTGACATGTGGAGAGACGCTCCTCCGGGCGCATCTTGCTTGGGCCACTCTCCTGGAGGCGCTCAGTCAGACCCAGTGTTGACATGTGGCCTGACGCTCCTCGCGGCGCGTCTTGCTTGGGCTTCTCTCCTGGAGGCCCTCAGTCAGACACATTGTTGACATGTGGCAAGAAACTCCTCGGGGCGCGTCTTGCTTGGGCTTCTCTCATGGAGGCCCTCAGTCAGACCCAGTGTTGACATGTGTCAAGACGCTCCTCGGGGCACGTCTTGCTTGGGCCTCTCTCCTGGAGGCGCTCAAACAGACCGAGTAGTGACATATCGCAAGACGCTCTTCGGGGCGTGTCTTGCTGGGGCTTCTCTCCTGGAGGCCCTCAGTCAGACACATTGTTGACATGTGGCAAGAAACTCCTCGGGGCGCGTCTTGCTTGGGCTTCTCTCATGGAGGCGCTCAGTCAGACCGAGTAGTGACATGTGGCAAGACGCTCCTCGGGGCGCGTCTTGCTTGGGCCTCTCTCATGGAGGCCCTCTGTCAGACCCAGTGTTGACATTTGGCAAGACACTCCTCGGGGCGCGTCTTGCTTGGGCCTCTCTCATGGAGGCCTTCTGTCAGACCCAGTGTTGACATGTGTCAAGACACTCCTCGGGGGGCGTCTTGCTTTGGCCTCTCTCCTGGAGGCGCTCAGTCAGACCGAGTGCTGACATGTGGCAAGAAGCTCCTCGGGGCGCATCTTGCTTGGGCTTCTCTCCTGGAGGCCCTCAGTAAGAACCATTGTTGACATGTCAAGACATTCCTCGGGGCACGTCTTGCTTGGGCCTCTCTCATGGAGGCCCTCTGTCAGACCCAGTGTTGACATGTGTCAAGACACTCCTCGGGGGGCGTCTTGCTTGGGCCTCTCTCCAGAAGGCCCTCAATCAGACCCAGTGTTGACACGTGGCAAGATGCTCCTCGGGGCGCGTCTTGCTTGGGCCTCTCTCCTGGAGGCGCTCAGTCAGACTGAGTAGTGACATGTGGCCTGACGCTCCTCGGGGCGCGTGTTGCTTGGGCCTCTCTCCTGGAGGCGCTCAGTCAGACCAAGTGGTGACATGTGGCAAGACACTCCTCGGGGCGCGTCTTGCTTGGGCCTCTCTCCTGGAGGCCCTCTGTCAGACCCAGTGTTGACATGTGGCAAGAAACTCCTCGGGGCGCGTCTTGCTTGGGCCTCTCTCATGGAGGCCCTCTGTCAGACCCAGTGTTGACATGTGTCAAGACGCTCCTCGGGGCGCGTCTTGCTTTGGCCTCTCTCCTGGAGGCGCTCAGTTAGACCGAGTGCTGACATGTGGCAAAAAGCTCCTCGGGGCGCATCTTGCTTGGGCTTCTCTCCTGGAGGCCCTCAGTAAGACCCATTGTTGACATGTGGCAAGACGCTCCTCGGGGCGCGTGTTGCTTGGGCCTCTCTCCTGGAGGCGCTCAGTCAGACCAAGTGGTGACATGTGGCAAGACGCTCCTCGGGGCGCGTCTTGCTTGGGCCTCTCTCCAGAAGGCCCTCAATCAGACCCAGTGTTTACACGTGGCAAGACGCTCCTCGGGGCGCGTCTTGCTTGGGCCTCTCTCCTGGAGGCGCTCAGTCAGAATGAGTAGTGACATGTGGCCTGACGCTCCTCGGGGCGCGTGTTGCTTGGGCCTCTCTCCTGGAGGCGCTCAGTCAGACCAAGTGGTGACATGTGGCAAGACACTTCTCGGGGCGCGTCTTGCTTGGGCCTCTCTCCTGGAGGCCCTCTGTCAGACCCAGTGTTGACATGTGGCAAGACACTCCTCGGGGCGCGTCTTGCTTGGGCCTCTCTCATGAAGGCCCACTGTCAGACCCAGTGTTGACATGTGTCAAGACGCTCCTCGGGGCGCGTCTTGCTTTGGCCTCTCTCCTGGAGGCGCTCAGTCAGACCGAGTGCTGACATGTGGCAAGACGCTCCTCGGGCCGCATGTTGCTTGGGCTTCTCTCCTGGAGTCGCTCAGAAAGACCCAGTGTTGAAATGTGACAAGACGCTCCTCGGGGCACGTCTTGCTTGAGCCTCTCTCCTGGAGGAGCTCAGTCAGAACCAGAGGTGACATGTGGCAAGACGCTCCTCGGGGTGCGTCTTGCTTGGGCCTCTTTCCTGGAGGCCCTCTGTCAGACTCAGTGTTGACATGTGGCAAGACGCTCCTCCGGGCGCATCTTGCTTGGGCCTCTCTCCTGGAGGCCCTCAGTCAGACCCATTGTTGACATGTGGCAAGACGCTCCTCGGGGCGCGTCTTGCTTGGGCCTCTCTCCTGGAGGTGCTCAGTCAGACCGAGTGCTGACATAAGGCAAGACGCTCCTCGGGGCGCGTCTTGCTGGGGCCTCTCTCCTGGAGGCGCTCAGTCAGACCCAGTGCTGACATTTGGCAAGACGCTCCTCGGGGCACGTCTTGCTTGGGCCTCTCTCCTGGAGATGCTCAGTCAGATTGAGTAGTGACATGTGGCCTGACGCTCCTCGGGGCGCGTCTTGCTTGGGCCTCTCTCCTGGAGGCGCTCAGTCAGACCCAGTGGTGACATGTGGCAAGACACTCCTCGGGGCGCGTCTTGCTTGGGCCTCTCTCCTGGAGGCCCTCTATCAGACCCAGTGTTGACATGTGTCAAGACGCTCCTCGGGGCGCGTCTTGCTTTGGCTTCTCTCCTGGAGGCCCTCAGTCAGACCCATTGTTGACATGTGGCAAGACACTCCTCGGGGCGCGTCTTGCTTGGGCTTCTCTCCTGGAGGCGCTCAGACAGACCCAGTGTTGACATGTGACAAGACGCTCCTCGGGGCGCGTCTTGCTTGGGCCTCTCTCCTGGAGGCGCTCAGTCAGAACCAGAGGTGACATGTGGCAAGACGCTCCTCGGGGCGCGTCTTGCTTGGGCCTCTCTCCTGGAGGCCCTCTCTCAGACCCAGTGTTGACATGTGGCAAGACGCTCGTCCGGGCGCATCTTGCTTGGGCCTCTCTCCTGGAGGCCCTCTGTCAGACCGAGTGTCTACATGTGGCAAGACTCTCCTCGGGGCACGTCTTGCTTGGGCTTCTCTCATGGAGGCCCTCAGTCCGACCCAGTGTTGACATGTGTCAAGACGCTCCTCGGGGCTTGTCTTGCTTGGGCCTCTCTCCTGGAGGCGCTCAGTCAGACCCATTGTTGACATGTGGCAAGACGCTCCTCGGGGCACGTCTTGCTTGGGCCTCTCTCCTGGAGGCCCTCTATCAGACCCAGTGTTGACATGTGTCAAGACGCTCCTCGGGGCGCGTCTTGCTTGGGCTTCTCTCCTGGAGGCCCTCAGTCAGACCCATTGTTGACATGTGGCAAGACACTCCTCGGGGCGCGTCTTTCTTTGGCTTCTCTCCTGGAGGCGCTCAGACAGACCCAGTGTTGACATGTGACAAGACGCTCCTCGGGGCGCGTCTTGCTAGGGCCTCTCTCCTGGAGGCGCTCAGTCAGAACCAGAGGTGACATGTGGCAAGACGCTCCTCGGGGCGCGTCTTGCTTGGGCCTCTCTCCTGGAGGCCCTCTGTCAGACCCAGTGTTGACATGTGGCAAGACGCTCCTCCGGGCGCATCTTGCTTGGGCCTCTCTCCTGGAGGCCCTCAGTCAGACCCATTGTTGACATGTGGCAAGACGCTCCTCGGGGCGCGTCTTGCTTCGGCCTCTCTCCTGGAGGCGCTCAGTCAGACCGAGTGCTGACATAAGGCAAGACACTCCTCGGGGCGCGTCTTGCTTGGGCTTCTCTCATGGAGACCCTCAGTCCGACCCAGTGTTGACATGTGTCAAGACGCTCCTCGGGGCGTGTCTTGCTTGGGCCTCTCTCCTGTAGGCGCTCAGTCAGACCCAGTGTTGACATGTGGCAAGACGCTCCTCTGGGCGCGTCTTGCTTGGGCTTCTTTCCTGGAGGCTCTCAGTCAGACCCATTGTTGACATGTGGCAAGACGCTCCTCGGGGCACGTCTTGCTTGGGCCTCTCTCCTGGAGGCGCTCAGTCAGACCGAGTAGTGACATGTGGCAAGACGCTCCTCGGGGCGCGTCTTGCTTGGACCTCCCTCCTGGAGGCGCTCAGTCAGACCGAGTAGTGACATTTGGCAAGACGCTCCTCGGGGCGCGTCTTGCTTGGACCTCTCTCCTGGAGGCGCTCAGTTAGACCGAGTAGTGACATGTGGCAAGACGCTCCTCGGGGCGCGTCTTGCTTGGGCCTCTCTCCTGGAGGCGCTCAATCAGACCCAGTGGTGACACGTGGCAAGACGCTCCTCTGGGCGCGTCTTGCTTGGGCCTCTCTCCTGGAGGAGCTCAGTCAGACCCAGTGGTGACACGTGGCAAGACGCTCCTCGGGGCGCATCTTGCTTGGGCCTCTCTCCTGGAGGCGCTAAGTCAGACCCAGTGTTGACACGTGGCAAGACGCTCCTCGGGGCGCGTCTTGCTTGGGCCTCTCTCCTGGAGGCGCTCAGTCAGACACATTGTTGACATGTGGCAAGACACTCCTCGGGGCGCGTCTTGCTTGGGCTTCTCTCATGGAGGCCCTCAGTAAGACCAATTGTTGACATGTGGAAAGAAGCTCCTCGGGGCGCGTCTTGCTTTGGCTTCTCTCCTGGAGGCCCTCAGTCAGACCCATTGTTGGCATGTGGCAAGACGCTCCTCGGGGCGCGTATTGCTTGGGCCTCTCTCCTGGATGCCCTCTGTCAGACCCAGTGTTGACATGTGGCAAGACTCTCCTCGGGGCGCGTCTTGCTTGGGCTTCTCTCATGGAGGCCCTCAGTCAGACCCAGTGTTGACATGTGTCAAGACGCTCCTCGGGGCGTGTCTTGCTTGGGCCTCTCTCCTGGAGGCGCTCAGTCAGACCCAGTGTTGACATGTGGCAAGACGCTCCTCGGGGCGCTTCTTGCTTGGGCCTCTCTCCTGGAGGCGCTCAGTCAGACCCAGTGGTGACATGTGGCAAGACACTCCTCGGGGCGCGTCTTGCTTGGGCCTCTCTCCTGGAGGCCTTCTATCAGACCCAGTGTTGACATGTGTCAAGACGCTCCTCGGGGCGCGTCTTGCTTGGGCTTCTCTCCTGGAGGCCCTCAGTCAGACCCATTGTTGACATGTGGCAAGACACTCCTCGGGGCGCATCTTGCTTGGGCTTCTCTCCTGGAGGCGCTCAGACAGACCCAGTGTTGACATGTGACAAGAGGCTCCTCGGGGCGCGTCTTGCTTGGGCCTCTCTCCTGGAGGCGCTCAGTCAGAACCAGAGGTGACATGTGGCAAGACGCTCCTCGGGGCGCGTCTTGCTTGGGCCTCTCTCCTGGAGGCCCTCTGTCAGACCCAGTGTTGACATGTGGCAAGACGCTCCTCGGGGCGCATCTTGCTTGGGCCTCTCTCCTGGAGGCCCTCAGTCAGACCCATTGTTGACATGTGGCAAGACGCTCCTCGGGGCGCGTCTTGCTTGGGCCTCTCTCCTGGAGGCGCTCAGTCAGACCGAGTGCTGACTTAAGGCAAGACGCTCCTCGGGGCGCGTCTTGCTGGGGCCTCTCTCCTGGTGGTGCTCAGTCAGACCCAGTGCTGACATGTGGCAAGACGCTCCTCGGGGCGCGTCTTGCTTGGGCCTCTCTCCTGGAGGCGCTCAGTCAGACCCAGTGTTGACATGTGGCAAGATGCTCCTCGGGGCGCGTCTTGCTTGGGCCTCTCTCCTGGAGGAGCTCAGTCAGACCCAGTGGTGACACGTGGAAAGACGCTCCTCGGGGCGCGTCTTGCTTGGGCCTCTCTCCTGGAGGCACTCAGTCAGACCCAGTGTTGACACGTGGCAAGACGCTCCTCGGGGCGCGTCTTGCTTGGGCCTCTCTCATGGAGGCCCTCAGTAAGACCCATTGTTGACATGTGGAAAGAAGCTCCTCGGGGCGCGTCTTGCTTTGGCTTCTCTCCTGGAGGCCCTCAGTCAGACCCATTGTTGACATGTGGCAAGACGCTCCTCGGGGCGCGTATTGCTTGGGCCTCTCTCCTGGATGCCCTCTGTCAGACCCAGTGTTGACATGTGGCAAGACTCTCCTCGGGGCGCGTCTTGCTTGGGCTTCTCTCATGGAGGCCCTCAGTCAGACCCAGTGTTGACATGTGTCAAGACGCTCCTCGGGGCGTGTCTTGCTTGGGCCTCTCTCCTGGATGCGCTCAGTCAGACCCAGTGTTGACATGTGGCAAGACGCTCCTCGGGGCGCTTCTTGCTTGGGCTTCTCTCCTGGAGGCCCTCAGTCAGACCCATTGTTGACATGTGGCAAGACGCTCCTCGGGGCACGTCTTGCTTGGGCCTCTCTCCTGGAGGCGCTCAGTCAGACCCAGTGGTGACATGTGGCAAGACACTCCTCGGGGCACGTCTTGCTTGGGCCTCTCTCCTGGAGGCCCTCTATCAGACCCAGTGTTGACATGTGTCAAGACGCTCCTCGGGGCGCGTCTTGCTTGGGCTTCTCTCCTGGAGGCCATCAGTCAGACCCAGTGTTGACATGTGGCAAGACGCTCCTCGGGGCGCGTCTTGCTTGGGCCTCTCTCCTGGATGCCCTCTGTCAGACCCAGTGTTGACATGTGGCAAGACGCTCCTCAGGGTGCATCTTGCTTGGGCTTCTCTCATGGAGGCCCTCAGTCAGACCCAGTGTTGACATGTGTCAAGACGCTCCTCGGGGCGTGTCTTGCTTGGGCCTCTCTCCTGGAGGCGCTCAGTCAGACCCAGTGTTGACATGTGGCAAGACGCTCCTCGGGGCGCTTCTTGCTTGGGCCTCTCTCCTGGAGGCGCTCAGTCAGACCCAGTGGTGACATGTGGCAAGACACTCCTCGGGGCGCGTCTTGCTTGGGCCTCTCTCCTGGAGGCCTTCTATCAGACCCAGTGTTGACATGTGTCAAGACGCTCCTCGGGGCGCGTCTTGCTTGGGCTTCTCTCCTGGAGGCCCTCAGTCAGACCCATTGTTGACATGTGGCAAGACACTCCTCGGGGCGCATCTTGCTTGGGCTTCTCTCCTGGAGGCGCTCAGACAGACCCAGTGTTGACATGTGACAAGAGGCTCCTCGGGGCGCGTCTTGCTTGGGCCTCTCTCCTGGAGGCGCTCAGTCAGAACCAGAGGTGACATGTGGCAAGACGCTCCTCGGGGCGCGTCTTGCTTGGGCCTCTCTCCTGGAGGCCCTCTGTCAGACCCAGTGTTGACATGTGGCAAGACGCTCCTCGGGGCGCATCTTGCTTGGGCCTCTCTCCTGGAGGCCCTCAGTCAGACCCATTGTTGACATGTGGCAAGACGCTCCTCGGGGCGCGTCTTGCTTGGGCCTCTCTCCTGGAGGCGCTCAGTCAGACCGAGTGCTGACTTAAGGCAAGACGCTCCTCGGGGCGCGTCTTGCTGGGGCCTCTCTCCTGGTGGTGCTCAGTCAGACCCAGTGCTGACATGTGGCAAGACGCTCCTCGGGGCGCGTCTTGCTTGGGCCTCTCTCCTGGAGGCGCTCAGTCAGACCCAGTGTTGACATGTGGCAAGATGCTCCTCGGGGCGCGTCTTGCTTGGGCCTCTCTCCTGGAGGAGCTCAGTCAGACCCAGTGGTGACACGTGGAAAGACGCTCCTCGGGGCGCGTCTTGCTTGGGCCTCTCTCCTGGAGGCACTCAGTCAGACCCAGTGTTGACACGTGGCAAGACGCTCCTCGGGGCGCGTCTTGCTTGGGCCTCTCTCATGGAGGCCCTCAGTAAGACCCATTGTTGACATGTGGAAAGAAGCTCCTCGGGGCGCGTCTTGCTTTGGCTTCTCTCCTGGAGGCCCTCAGTCAGACCCATTGTTGACATGTGGCAAGACGCTCCTCGGGGCGCGTATTGCTTGGGCCTCTCTCCTGGATGCCCTCTGTCAGACCCAGTGTTGACATGTGGCAAGACTCTCCTCGGGGCGCGTCTTGCTTGGGCTTCTCTCATGGAGGCCCTCAGTCAGACCCAGTGTTGACATGTGTCAAGACGCTCCTCGGGGCGTGTCTTGCTTGGGCCTCTCTCCTGGATGCGCTCAGTCAGACCCAGTGTTGACATGTGGCAAGACGCTCCTCGGGGCGCTTCTTGCTTGGGCTTCTCTCCTGGAGGCCCTCAGTCAGACCCATTGTTGACATGTGGCAAGACGCTCCTCGGGGCACGTCTTGCTTGGGCCTCTCTCCTGGAGGCGCTCAGTCAGACCCAGTGGTGACATGTGGCAAGACACTCCTCGGGGCACGTCTTGCTTGGGCCTCTCTCCTGGAGGCCCTCTATCAGACCCAGTGTTGACATGTGTCAAGACGCTCCTCGGGGCGCGTCTTGCTTGGGCTTCTCTCCTGGAGGCCATCAGTCAGACCCAGTGTTGACATGTGGCAAGACGCTCCTCGGGGCGCGTCTTGCTTGGGCCTCTCTCCTGGAGGCGCTCAGTCAGACCCAGTGGTGACACGTGGAAAGACGCTCCTCGGGGCGCGTCTTGCTTGGGCCTCTCTCCTGGAGGCACTCAGTAAGACCCAGTGTTGACACGTGGCAAGACGCTCCTCGGGGCGCGTCTTGCTTGGGCCTCTCTCATGGAGGCCCTCAGTAAGACCCATTGTTGACATGTGGAAAGAAGCTCCTCGGGGCGCGTCTTGCTTTGGCTTCTCTCCTGGAGGCCCTAAGTCAGACCCATTGTTGACATGTGGCAAGACTCTCCTCGGGGCGCGTCTTGCTTGGGCTTCTCTCATGGAGGCCCTCAGTCAGACCCAGTGTTGACATGTGTCAAGACGCTCCTCGGGGCGTGTCTTGCTTGGGCCTCTCTCCTGGATGCGCTCAGTCAGACCCAGTGTTGACATGTGGCAAGACGCTCCTCGGGGCGCTTCTTGCTTGGGCTTCTCTCCTGGAGGCCCTCAGTCAGACCCATTGTTGACATGTGGCAAGACGCTCCTCGGGGCACGTCTTGCTTGGGCCTCTCTCCTGGAGGCGCTCAGTCAGACCCAGTGGTGACATGTGGCAAGACACTCCTCGGGGCGCGTCTTGCTTGGGCCTCTCTCCTGGAGGCCCTCTATCAGACCCAGTGTTGACATGTGTCAAGACGCTCCTCGGGGCGCGTCTTGCTTGGGCTTCTCTCCTGGAGGCCATCAGTCAGACCCATTGTTGACATGTGGCAAGACACTCCTCGGGGCGCATCTTGCTTGGGCTTCTCTCCTGGAGGCGCTCAGACAGACCCAGTGTTGACATGTGACAAGACGCTCCTCGGGGCGCGTCTTGCTTGGGCCTCTCTCCTGGAGGCCCTCTGTCAGACCCAGTGTTGACATGTGGCAAGACGCTCCTCCGGGCGCATCTTGCTTGGGCCTCTCTCCTGGAGACCCTCAGTCAGACCCATTGTTGACATGTGGCAAGACGCTCCTCGGGGCGCGTCTTGCTTGGGCCTCTCTCCTGGAGGCGCTCAGTCAGACCGAGTGCTGACATAAGGCAAGACGCTCCTCGGGGCGCGTCTTGCTGGGGCCTCTCTCCTGGAGGCGCTCAGTCAGACCCAGTGCTGACATGTGGCAAGACGCTTCTCGGGGCGCGTCTTGCTTGGGCCTCTCTCCTGGAGGCGCTCTGTCAGACCCAGTGTTGACATGTGGCAAGACGCTCCTCGGGGCGCGTCTTGCTTGGGCCTCTCTCCTGGAGGCGCTCAGTCAGACCGAGTGCTGACATAGGGCAAGACGCTCCTCGGGGCGCGTGTTGCTGGGGCCTCTCTCCTGGAGGCGCTCAGTCAGACCCAGTGCTGACATTTGGCAAGACGCTCCTCGGGGCGCGTCTTGCTTGGGCCTCTCTCCTGGAGGCGCTCTGTCAGACCCAGTGGTGACATGTGGCAAGACGCTCCTCGGGGCGCGTCTTGCTTGGGCCTCTCTCCTGGAGGCGCTCAGTCAGACCCAGTGGTGACACGTGGAAAGACGCTCCTCGGGGCGCGTCTTGCTTGGGCCTCTCTCCTGGAGGCACTCAGTCAGACCCAGTGTTGACACGTGGCAAGACGCTCCTCGGGGCGCGTCTTGCTTGGGCCTCTCTCCTGGAGGCGCTCAGTCAGACCCAGTGTTGGCATGTGGCAAGACACTCCTCGGGGCGCTTCTTGGTTGGGCCTCTCTCCTGGAGGCGCTCATTCAGACCCAGTGGTGACATGTGGCAAGAAGCTCCTCGGGGCGCGTATTGCTTGGGCCTCTCTCCTGAATGCCCTCTGTCAGACCGAGTGTCTACATGTGGCAAGACTCTCCTCGGGGCACGTCTTGCTTGGGCTTCTCTCATGGAGGCCCTCAGTCCGACCCAGTGTTGACATGTGTCAAGACGCTCCTTGGGGCTTGTCTTGCTTGGGCCTCTCTCCTGGAGGCGCTCAGTCAGACCCAGTGTTGACATGTGGCAAGACGCTCCTCTGGGCACGTCTTGCTTGGGCCTCTCTCCTGGAGGCCCTCTATCAGACCCAGTGTTGACATGTGTCAAGACGCTCCTCGGGGCGTGTCTTGCTTGGGCTTCTCTCCTGGAGGCGCTCTGTCAGACCCAGTGTTGACATGTGGCAAGACGCTCCTCGGGGCGCGTCTTGCTTGGGCCTCTCTCCTGGAGGCGCTCAGTCAGACCGAGTGCTGACATAGGGCAAGACGCTCCTCGGGGCGCGTGTTGCTGGGGCCTCTCTCCTGGAGGCGCTCAGTCAGACCCAGTGCTGACATTTGGCAAGACGCTCCTCGGGGCGCGTCTTGCTTGGGCCTCTCTCCTGGAGGCGCTCAGTCAGACCCAGTGGTGACACGTGGAAAGACGCTCCTCGGGGCGCGTCTTGCATGGGCCTCTCTCCTGGAGGCACTCAGTCAGACCCAGTGTTTACACGTGGCAAGACGCTCCTCGGGGCGCGTCTTGCTTGGGCCTCTCTCCTGGAGGCGCTCAGTCAGACCCAGTGTTGGCATGTGGCAAGACACTCCTCGGGGCGCTTCTTGGTTGGGCCTCTCTCCTGGAGGCGCTCATTCAGACCCAGTGATGACATGTGGCAAGAAGCTCCTCGGGGCGCGTATTGCTTGGGCCTCTCTCCTGAATGCCCTCTGTCAGACCGAGTGTCTACATGTGGCAAGACTCTCCTCGGGGCCCGTCTTGCTTGGGCTTCTCTCATGGAGGCCCTCAGTCCGGCCCAGTGTTGACATGTGTCAAGACGCTCCTTGGGGCTTGTCTTGCTTGGGCCTCTCTCCTGGAGGCGCTCAGTCAGACCCAGTGTTGACATGTGGCAAGACGCTCCTCTGGGCACGTCTTGCTTGGGCCTCTCTCCTGGAGGCCCTCTATCAGACCCAGTATTGACATGTGTCAAGACGCTCCTCGGGGCGTGTCTTGCTTGGGCTTCTCTCCTGGAGGCCCTCAGTCAGACCCATTGTTGACATGTGGCAAGACACTCCTCGGGGCGCGTCTTGCTTGGGCTTCTCTCCTGGAGGCGCTCAGACAGACCCAGTGTTGACATGTGACAAGACGCTCCTCGGGGCGCGTCTTGGTTGGGCCTCTCTCCTGGAGGCGCTCAGTCAGAACCAGAGGTGACATGTGGCAAGACGCTCCTCGGGGCGCGTCTTGCTTGGGCCTCTCTCCTGGAGGCCCTCTGTCAGACCCAGTGTTGACATGTGGCAAGACGCTCCTCCGGGCGCATCTTGCTTGGGCCTCTCTCCTGGAGGCCCTCAGTCAGACCCATTGTTGACATGTGGCAAGACGCTTTTCGGGGCGCGTCTTGCTTGGGCCTCTCTCCTGGAGAAGCTCAGTCAGACCCAGTGTTGACATGTGGCAAGACGGTCCTCGGGGCGCGTCTTGCTTGGGCCTCTCTTCTGGGGAGGCGATCAGTCAGACCCAGTGTTGACATGTGTCAAGAGGCTCCTCGGGCGTTTCTTGCTTGGGCCTCTCTCCTGACGCTCCTCGGGGCGCGTCTTGCTTGGGCCTCTCTCCTGGAGGCGCTCAGTCAGACCCTTCGTTGACATGTGGCAAGACGCTCCTCGGGGCGCGTCTTGCTTGGCCCTCTCTCCTGGAGGCGCTCAGTCAGACCGAGTGCTGACATGTGGCGAGACGCTCCTCGGGGCGCCTCTTGCTTGGGATTCTCTCCTGGAAGCCCTCAGTCAGACCCATTGTTGACATGTGGCAAGACGCTCCTCGGGGCGCATCTTGCTTGGGCCTCTCTCCTGGAGGCGCTCAGTCAGACCGAGTGCTGACATGTGGCAAGACGCTCCTCGGGGCACGTCTTGCTGGGGCTTCTCTCCTGGAGGCGCTCAGTCAGACCCAGTGTTGACATGTGACAAGACGCTCCTCGGGGCGCGTCTTGCTTGGGCCTCTCTCCTGGAGGCGCTCAGTCAGACCCAGAGGTGACATGTGGCAAGACGCTCCTCGGGGCGCGTCTTGCTTGGGCCTCTCTCCTGGAGGCCCTCTGTCAGACCCAGTGTTGACATGTGGCAGGACGCTCCTCGGGGCGCGTCTTGCTTGGGCCTAGCTCCTGGAGGCGCTCAGTCAGTCCTAGTGCTGACATGTGGCAAGACGCTCCTCGGAGCGCGTCTTGCTTGGGCTTCTCTCCTGGAGGCCCTCAGTCAGACCCTTCGTTGACATGTGGCAAGACGCTCCTCGGGACGCGTCTTGCTGGGGCTTCTCTCCTGGAGGCGCTCAGTCAGACCCAGTGTTGACATCTGGCAAGACGCTCCTTGGGGCGCATCTTGCTTGGGCGGCGCGTCTTGCTTGGGCCTCTCTCCTGGGGAGGCGATCAGTCAGACCCAGTGTTGACATGTGTCAAGACGCTCCTCGGGCGTTTCTTGCTTGGGCCTCTCTCCTGGAGGCGCTCAGTCAGACCCAGTGTTGACATGTGACAAGACGCTCCTCGGGGCGCGTCTTGCTTGGGCTTCTCTCATGGAGGCCCTCAGTCCGACCCAGTGTTGACATGTGTCAAGACGCTCCTCGGGGCGTGTCTTGCTTGGGCCTCTCTCCTGGAGGCGCTCAGTCAGACCCAGTGTTGACATGTGGCAAGACACTCCTCTGGGCGCGTCTTGCTTGGGCTTCTCTCCTGGAGGCCCTCAGTCAGACCCATTGTTGACATGTGGCAAGACGTTCCTCGGGGCACGTCTTGCTTGGGCCTCTCTCCTGGAGGTGCTCAGTCAGACCGAGTTGCGACTGGAGAGGCGTATGTGATCCTTTGCAAATCGACAACACCACCTCGGTCGAGTGCGAAGTCACGGTCGGCGGCGTTTTGTCCTTACTGTGCCCCAATGTGACGGTCCGTGTCACGGACCGGTGTGTTACGACCCGACTAACGAAACGTACCAGGTGATAACATTACATCCGCCCATTACAGCGGAGCGAGCGTTTCGCCACACTCCCAAACCAAGGTTAATAGTTGTAGCGCACGCCCTTTCGGACCTCGGTGCACGCGAAACACTGGCGTACACTCACAACATCACGCTCGAGACAGCTCAAGCGTTACGCGAAACAAAGGACGTGTTCAAATCCATAGAGAATATACGGTCTTTAGCGTATGCGTATATAAAGAAGGTCGATGACATTTACAGACCCGGCGGCGTGGGCACCACAGTAGAACAACAAGGTGCTCTCAAGCGCACACAGATACTGGACGCATTATCACTCGTGATGTCTATCCTGACATGCCCGTTTCTGATTTCTATGTATATTAAATTATGACAAGAGCTACAGTGGTTACGATTACATTCGGACCACGTGCCTTAGTTTCTGCTAGTGACCTATGTATACATTTGCCCACTTGCTCTCACTGCCATTAAAGCGGCTGTACCCACACGTACAACACCCAAGAAAAAAAATGATCTCGCTGTCTGTACAGGGTGTACTCTCAGTAGTTGCATTTGCTCAGGCCATGGTGGTACGCTCACATAACGCCTCTGAGATACGTCCCATCACACCACCTCTTAGACTACTCGCGAAGGAGTATTCAACACCCCCTTTGTACAAAGACAACCATTATAACGAGCACAGCACAACGCTTGCCGCACGCGAAGACAACATGCAGGAGACAACGCTACCACCTGTCGTGAGAACAACGGATTCGAGTGACAACGATCGCGACTATGACGAGCACATTACAACACCCTCTGTGCACGAAGACCAGGTGCAGGAGACAACGCTACCACCTGTCGTGAGAAACAAGAGTTTGGTTAACAATGATCATCGTCGTGTCCCATTGTAAACGGGCGCGCCATCGCACACATCGTACATGTGTGTTAACCCACCTGTATGCGACAGACTTTGTGTGTTGCATGACATCGAGATGTATTGACGTCTGTGTCAATACAGGACTCTCTAAGCTGGGAGCTGGACTCTAACGACCCGTGCTTGCGCCACACAAAAGGTAACTCGACTAACTACAAAACGCATATTGTGATGTAGAAAGTTGGCTCGACTGTTTGAATCAGCTGCAGCTGCGGTTTACTCACGAAGTGAATCGCACGCTTGTTAGAAGTACATTCGGAGCACTTAAAAAATACATCGCTCTCATCGAGTTCCGTCTCAGTGTTCACCGGCTGATGGGCAAGAGCGTGACATGGGATCGCCAGGAACTTACTTAAGGACTATCATCTCATTTGGCATTTACTCACGGACCCAAGAAACCAGTTCCGAAAAATGGTCGAGAATTATAACTTGTCTTATAGCAACTGGAAGATATGTTGCGTCATAAGCCTCTGATGGTTCACAAGGTGCACGGTCCACTCGAAATCCTAATGCTGTATTTGTAGTACATACACTAAGTCTTCTCTGTTGATGTCAGACTAGAGTTTTATTAGAGTTTTACTTTGCAACAATGGGATTCGAGCAATTGATGTGTATATTTTTAATAGTGCACAATGCTACTATTCCTAGGCTGAATGTATGACATGGCTCTTATGTATCATTATGTATCGTTTCCATTAAGTACTAATTTAAATAAAGTCCCTCTGTCCTCAGTGCTAGGTTGTGGGTTTAATACACATTATTATGATCAACCTGATGAATAGTATAATAACAATACTCCTGTAAAAGTCATTTAGTAATGAACAACCTCAGTTCTGTGAAAGAACATCATGTCTCTGATGTGTGCACTGCAGGCCTTACCGGGGTTTGCAGGCAAGGGCCTGTGTGTGTGTGTGTGTGTGTGTGTGTGTGTGTGTGTGTGTGTGTGTGTGTGTGTGTGTGTGTGTGTGTGTGTGTGTGTGTGTCTGTGTGTGTGTGTGTGTGTGTGTGTGTGTGTGTGTGTGTGTGTGTGTGTGTGTGTGTGTGTGTGTGTGTGTGTGTGTGTGTGTGTGTGTGTGTGTGTGTGTGAAACAAATAAAGATAAATATAGCTAGTGCGGCCACGAGCGGTCGTGCAGGGTAGAGGCTGCGCGAAAACGCCTCTAAAAACAAGCGCGTGCCCACGCCCGATCCGTGGAAGCACGTAGACCTAGCAAACGTACTAGCAGAAATCAACGATCGCACACGGGTCATTGAGTGTGTACAGGGTTCGTCTGCGTGTGTGGCATTGGGCAATCTAGCGGCAACCGAGTGGCCTGAAGGCGGAACCGGCCAACCCGTCGCCCTCACCATCGTTGCGCTTCGAGATGAACTATTGCTAAAGATGATCGTCCTCATCAACCACGGCGCTACCAGAGTAGCTCGTAACGAAGACCCTCTCCGCCACCTCGCGGCCAGTGTGCATAGTGTACAGCAAATGACAAACGATGTTGCGAGCGATATATCGGAAAAACTTTGCACTGACGCGACGGTCGCCACTGCAGGTTGTGTGAGTCTCGCGCAAAGTGCCATATCAAACGTGCGCAAGCTAGTGACAAGCAACTTCACCAGATCCGTAGATTCTGCATACGCTCGGATACGAATGAAAGTATCGAGAGATAACACTGACACGAGTTGCGCGACGGTGCTGGCTGCAGTCGCTACAACACTGGATTTATTAATCAACGTAATTGTGATCTTAATGGCGTATCGAGTGTGAACCAGAAACTACAACCAGTACTACAGAAAACTGGCATGAGGGTCGCGGTCTAACGTTATGTTGGTGTCTCGCATCGACCGTCGACGGCCGTTTGCAAGCGGCTGAAAATGGCACAGTTGATGAAATGGAAACGCCGACCGTCTATAGTGCACTCTCGCAAGTTCCAACCGCACCATCTCAGGAGACACACCACAGAGTCATATTAGCGGAGGGTAGATAGAAAATGCGCAAACCGCCGCAACCGCCCATATACATACTATACGAGTTCAACATAGAGTGGAGTAAGAAGTTACTACCGATTGTATTTCCAACGTGCAAGCAGCTGGTGTGTGACGCTTTACTAGAGTATCACAGAGGTTGCGATGTCCTGTGTTCCACGAGTGCATGGAAACAAGTGAACGAACTTCTACGGACCGTACTGTTGGGGTAGAGCGAGCTGTAAAATCAATACACGCTAGACTTTGCCGCGTTACTGGACACGCATATCGCCACAACAAAACCGGGTCAAGTGTTCGGGGCGTCACCGCGCTCGACTATACACGTCTTGGCCTACCACGAGTACATGAGCCCACAAGATCCTAAGCGAGGTCGAAGCCTATGTGTCTACCCAACGCAAATTCAGCACTGCCGTGCGCGCTAAGACAAGTCCCTCTAGACTGCTGGAAACTTTGGAAATGTGGAAGGCTGGCATGTATGCGCTTCCTACACATCTCAACGGTATGATCGCGATACTCTCGGCCGCACAACAACTAATGGTCATGTGTTCGGAAGGTCTGATCAGGTCTGACATGACCAGTTGTCAATCGACGTCGAGCGTGCACTCACACACGGATATCCTGGCGTACAGTAAAGCGACAGCGACCTCTACGCTCACGTTGATCGCCGATGTTTCGAAGGGCAATCGAGTGTGTGGCTGACGAAAGCTATGGTGACCGACGGTCACGTCGACTACAATGTGCCTCATTGCGACTGGAGAGGCGTATGTGATCCTTTGCAAATCGACACCACCACCGCGGTCGAGTGCGAAGTCACGGTCGGCGGCATGTTGTCCTTACTGTGCCCCATACAATGTGACGGTCCGTGTCACGGACCGGTGTGTTACGACCCGACTAACGAAACGTACCAGGTGATAACATTGCATCCGCCCATTACAGCGGAGCGAGCGTTTCGCCACACTCCCAAACCAAGGTTAATAGTTGTAGCGCACGCCCTTTCGGACCTCGGGGCACGCGAAACACTGGCGTACACTCACAACATCACGCTTGAGACAGCTCAAGCGTTACGCGAAACAAAGAACGTGTTCAAATCCATAGAGAATATACGGTCTTTAGCGTATGCGTATATAAAGAAGGTCGATGACATTTACAGACCCGGCGGCGTGGGCACCACAGTAGAACAACAAGGTGCTCTCAAGCGCACACAGATACTGGCCGCATTATCACTCGCGATGTCTATCCTGACATGCCCGTTTCTGATTTCTATGTATTTTAAATTATGACAAGAGCTACAGTGGTTACGATTACACTCTGACCACGTGCCTTAGTTTCTGCTAGTGACCTATAAATACATTTGACCACTTGCTCTCACTGCCATTAAAGCGGCTGTACCCACACGTACAACACCCAAGAAAAAAAATGATCTCGCTGTCTGTACTGGGTGTACTCTCAGTAGTCGCAGTTGCTCAGGCCATGGTGGTACGCTCACATAACGCCTCTGAGATACGTCCCATCACACCACCTCCTAGACTACTCGCGAAGGAGTATTCAACACCCCCTTTGTACGAAGACAACCATTATAACGAGCACAGCACAACGCTTGCCGCAAGCGAAGACAACATGCAGGAGACAACGCTACCACCTGTCGTGAGAACAACGGATTCGAGTGACAACGATCGCGACTATGACGAGCACATTACAACACCCTCTGTGCACGAAGACCAGGTGCAGGAGACAACGCTACCACCTGTCGTGAGAAACAAGAGTTTGGTTAACAATGATCATCGTCGTGTCACATGTCAACACTGGGTCTGACTGAGCGCCTCCAGGAGAGAAGCCCCAGCAAGACGCGCCCCGAGGAGCGTCTTGCCATATGTCAACACTGGGTCTGACAGAGGGCCTCCAGGAGAGAGGCCCAAGCAAGACGCGCCCCGAGGAGCGTCTTGCCACATGTCACCTCTGGGTCTGACTGAGCGCCTCCAGGAGAGAGGCCCAAGCAAGATGCGCCCCGAGGAGCGTCTTGCCACGTGTCAACAATGGGTCTGACTGAGGGCTTCCAGGAGAGAATCCCAAGCAAGAGGCGCCCCGAGGAGCGTCTTGCCACATGTCAGCACTTGGTCTGACTGAGCGCCTCCAGGAGAGAGGCCCAAGCAAGACGTGCCCCGAGGAGCGTCTTGCCACATATCAACACTGGGTCTGACTGAGCTTCTCCAGGAGAGAGGCCCAAGCAAGACGCGCCCCGAGGAGCGTCTTGCCACATGTCACCTCTGGGTCTGACTGAGCACCTCCAGGAGAGAGGCCCAAGCAAGACGCGCCCCGAGGAGCGTCGTGCCACATGTCACCTCTGGGTCTGACTGAGCACCTCCAGGAGAGAGGCCCAAGCAAGACGCGCCCCGAGGAGCGTCTTGTCACATGTCAACACTGGGTCTGACTGAGCGCCTCCAGGAGAGAGGCCCAAGCAAGAAACGCCCGAGGAGCGTCTTGACACATGTCAACACTGGGTCTGACTGATCGCCTCCCCAGAAGAGAGGCCCAAGCAAGACGCGCCCCGAGGAGCGTCTTGCCACATGTCAGCACTTGGTCTGACTGAGCGCCTCCAGGAGAGAGGCCCAAGCAAGACGTGCCCCGAGGAGCGTCTTGCCACATATCAACACTGGGTCTGACTGAGCTTCTCCAGGAGAGAGGCCCAAGCAAGACACGCCCCGAGGAGCGTCTTGCCACATGTCACCTCTGGGTCTGACTGAGCACCTCCAGGAGAGAGGCCCAAGCAAGACTGCCCCGAGGAGCGTCTTGTCACATGTCAACACTGGGTCTGACTGAGCGCCTCCAGGAGAGAGGCCCAAGCAAGAAACGCCCGAGGAGCGTCTTGACACATGTCAACACTGGGTCTGACTGATCGCCTCCCCAGGAGAGAGGCCGAAGCAAGACGCGCCGCCCAAGCAAGATGCGCCCCAAGGAGCGTCTTGCCACATGTCAACACTGGGTCTGACTGAGCGCCTCCAGGAGAGAAGCCCCAGCAAGACGCGTCCCGAGGAGCGTCTTGCCACATGTCAACGAAGGGTCTGACTGAGGGCCTCCAGGAGAGAAGCCCAAGCAAGACGCGCTCCGAGGAGCGTCTTGCCACATGTCACCTCTGGGTCTGACTGAGCGCCTCCAGGAGAGAGGCCCAAGCAAGACGCGCCCCGAGGAGCGTCTTGTCACATGTCAACACTGGGTCTGACTGAGCGCCTCCAGGAGAGAAGCCCCAGCAAGACGTGCCCCGAGGAGCGTCTTGCCACATGTCAGCACTCGGTCTGACTGAGCGCCTCCAGGAGAGAGGCCCAAGCAAGATGCGCCCCGAGGAGCGTCTTGCCACATGTCAACAATGGGTCTGACTGAGGGCTTCCAGGAGAGAATCCCAAGCAAGAGGCGCCCCGAGGAGCGTCTCGCCACATGTCAGCACTCGGTCTGACTGAGCGCCTCCAGGAGAGAGGGCCAAGCAAGACGCGCCCCGAGGAGCGTCTTGCCACATGTCAACGAAGGGTCTGACTGAGCGCCTCCAGGAGAGAGGCCCAAGCAAGACGCGCCCCGAGGAGCGTCAGGAGAGAGGCCCAAGCAAGAAACGCCCGAGGAGCCTCTTGACACATGTCAACACTGGGTCTGACTGATCGCCTCCCCAGAAGAGAGGCCCAAGCAAGACGCGCCCCGAGGAGCGTCTTGCCACATGTCAACACTGGGTCTGACTGAGCTTCTCCAGGAGAGAGGCCCAAGCAAGACGCGCCCCGAAAAGCGTCTTGCCACATGTCACCTCTGGGTCTGACTGAGCACCTCCAGGAGAGAGGCCCAAGCAAGACGCGCCCCGAGGAGCGTCTTGTCACATGTCAACACTGGGTCTGACTGTGCGCCTCCAGGAGAGAGGCCCAAGCAAGAAACGCCCGAGGAGCGTCTTGACACATGTCAACACTGGGTCTGACTGATCGCCTCCCCAGGAGAGAGGCCCAAGCAAGACGCGCCGTGAGGCGCGTCTTGCCACATGTCAACACTGGGTCTGCCTTAGTGCCTCCATGAGAGAAGCCCCAGCAAGACGCGCCCCGAGGAGCATCATGCCACATGTCAACGAAGGGTCTGACTGAGGGCCTCCAGGAGAGAAGCCCAAGCAAGACGCGCTCCGAGGAGCGTCTTGTCACATGTCAGCACTAGGACTGACTGAGCGCCTCCAGGAGCTAGGCCCAAGCAAGACGCGCCCCGAGGAGCGTCCTGCCACATGTCAACACTGGGTCTGACAGAGGGCCTCCAGGAGAGAGGCCCAAGCAAGACGCGCCCCGAGGAGCGTCTTGCCACATGTCACCTCTGGGTCTGACTGAGCGCCTCCAGGAGAGAGGCCCAAGCAAGACGCGCCCCGAGGAGCGTCTTGTCACATGTCAACACTGGGTCTGACTGAGCGCCTCCAGGAGAGAAGCCCCAGCAAGACGTGCCCCGAGGAGCGTCTTGCCACATGTCAGCACTCGGTCTGACTGAGCGCCTCCAGGAGAGAGGCCCAAGCAAGATGCTCCCCGAGGAGCGTCTTGCCACATGTCAACAATGGGTCTGACTGAGGGCTTCCAGGAGAGAATCCCAAGCAAGAGGCGCCCCGAGGAGCGTCTCGCCACATGTCAGCACTCGGTCTGACTGAGCGCCTCCAGGAGAGAGGGCCAAGCAAGACGCGCCCCGAGGAGCGTCTTGCCACATGTCAACGAAGGGTCTGACTGAGCGCCTCCAGGAGAGAGGCCCAAGCAAGACGCGCCCCGAGGAGCGTCAGGAGAGAGGCCCAAGCAAGAAACGCCCGAGGAGCCTCTTGACACATGTCAACACTGGGTCTGACTGATCGCCTCCCCAGAAGAGAGGCCCAAGCAAGACGCGCCCCGAGGAGCGTCTTGCCACATGTCAACACTGGGTCTGACTGAGCTTCTCCAGGAGAGAGGCCCAAGCAAGACGCGCCCCGAAGAGCGTCTTGCCACATGTCACCTCTGGGTCTGACTGAGCAACTCCAGGAGAGAGGCCCAAGCAAGACGCGCCCCGAGGAGCGTCTTGTCACATGTCAACACTGGGTCTGACTGTGCGCCTCCAGGAGAGAGGCCCAAGCAAGAAACGCCCGAGGAGCGTCTTGACACATGTCAACACTGGGTCTGACTGATCGCCTCCCCAGGAGAGAGGCCCAAGCAAGACGCGCCGTGAGGAGCGTCTTGCCACATGTCAACACTGGGTCTGACTGAGCGCCTCCAGGAGAGAGGCCCAAGCAAGACGCGCCTGGAGGAGCGTTTTGCCACATGTCAACACTGGGTCTGACAGAGGGCCTCAAGGGGAGAGGCCCAAGCAAGATGCGCCCCGAGGAGCATCTTACCACATATCATCAATGGGTCTGACTGAGGGCCTCCAGGAGAGAAGCCCAAGCAAGTCGCGCCCCGAGGAGCGTCTTGCCACATGTCAGCACTCGGTCTTACTGAGCGCCTCCAGGAGAGAGGCCCAAATGAGACGCGCCCCGAGGAGCGTCTTGCCACATGTCAACAATGGGTCTGACTGAGGGCCTCCAGGAGAGAAGCCCAAGCAAGACGCTTCCCGAGGAGCGTCTTGCCACATGTCAGCACTCGGTCTGACTGAGCGCCTCCAGGAGAGAGGCCCAAGCAACACGTGCCCTGAGGAGCGTCTTAGCACATGTCAGCACTCGGTCTGACTGAGCGCCTCCAGGAGAGAGGCCCAAGCAACACGTGCCCTATAGAGCGTCTTAGCACATGTCAACACTGGGTCTGACTGAGCGCCTCCAGGAGAGAGGCCCAAGCAAGACGCGCCCCGAGGAGCGTGTTGCCACATGTGAACACTGGGTCTGACTGAGCGCCTCCAGGAGAGAGGCCCAAGCAAGACGCGCCCGGAGGAGCGTCTTGCCACATGTCAGCACTCGGTCTGACTGAGCACCTCCAGGAGAGAGGCCCAAGCAAGACGCGTCCCGAGGAGCATCTTGACACATGTCTCCTCTGGGTCTGACTGAGCGCCTCCAGGAGAGAGGCCGAAGCAAGACGTGCCCCGAGGAGCATCTTGCCACATGTCAACACTGGGTCTGACTGAGTGCCTCCATTAGAGAAGCCCCAGCAAGACGCGCCCCGAGGAGCATCTTGCCACATGTCAACACTGGGTCTGACTGAGAACCTCCAGGAGAGAGGCCCATGCAAGACGCGCCCCGAGGAGCGTCTTGCCACATGTCAACACTGGGTCTGACTGAGCGCCTCCAGGAGAGAGGCCCAAGCAAGACGCGCCCCGAGGAGCGTCTTGTCACATGTGACTACTCGGTCTGACTGAGCGCCTCCAGGAGAGAGGCCCAAGCAAGACGTGCCCCGAGGAGCGTCTTGCCACATGTCAACACTGGGTCTGACTGAGCGCCTCCAGGAGAGAGGCCCAAGCAAGACACGCCCCGAGGAGCGTCTTGACACATGTCAACACTGGGTCTGACTGAGGGCCTCCATGAGAGAAGCCCAAGCAAGACGCGCCCCGAGGAGAGTCTTGCCACATGTCAACACTGGGTCTGACAGAGGGCATCCAGGAGAGAGGCCCAAGCAATACGCACCCCGAGGAGCGTCTTGCCACAATTCACCACTGGGTCTGACTGAGCGCCTCCAGGAGAGAGGCCCAAGCATGAAGCGCCCCGAGGAGCGTCTTGCCACATGTCAGCACTCGGTCTGACTGAGGGTCTCCAGGAGAGAGGCCCAAGCAAGACGTGCCCCGAGGAGCGTCTTGCCACATGTCAACACTGGGTCTGACTGAGCGCCTCCAGGAGAGAGGCCCAAGCAAGATGCGCCCCGAGGAGCGCCTTGCCACATGTGAACACTGGGTCTGACTGAGCTCCTCCAGGAGAGAGGCCCAAGCAAGACGCGCCCGGAGGAGCGTCTTGCCACATGTCAGCACTCGGCCTGACTGAGGGCCTACAGGAGAGAAGCCCAAGCAAGACGTGCCCTGAGGAGCGTCTTGCCACATGTCAACACTGGGTCTGACTGAGCGCCTCCAGGAGAGAGGCCCAAGCAAGACGCGCCCCGAGGAGCGTCTTGCCACATGTGAACACTGGGTCTGACTGAGCGCCTCCAGGAGAGAGGCCCAAGCAAGACGCGCCCGGAGGTGCGTCTTGCTGTTGCAAGCCCGAGCAACCAGTCAAGGCTTAGAAACAGTGGTCAGAGACAAGGGTCACACAAGGGTCAAGAGGACAGGAGTTCAGGACTTGCTGGTGAGGACAGAACTAGGCAAAGGGTCAAAAGACAAGCTGTCTTCTCTAGATCCACCCATGGACACACCCCTGGGCCCGCCCCTAACTCCACCTCTGGCGGGAAAAGAAGGACTGGCATGGAGTGAGGAGAAGCCCAGCTGGACCCAGGAGCTCTCAGGAATGCTGAAAGAAGATCTACAATTTGCTACCAATATGAAGATTTATGACCTGTGCTCTCATTCCAGGAGTGCAGCATGTAACTTTTGTGCCCTCATGTGAATACTGCATGTAGTGAAATGATACTAAATGTCTTATGTAGAGCTAAAAAAGTGTATCTGGTAGATGACCCCTTGACCTAAACTGTCAGGAGAGAATGACTTGTGACTCTTGCATTGTTTAGAGCAGTCTCAGAAATGATATAAAAGGATGCAGCTCAGATCGAGCGGGGTTCTTCTGGAGAGTGCTTCAGGCTTCGTTCTTGGGGAGATTCTGAGAAGACAAGAGCTGGTGTAAACTGACTCTTATTTAATCATTTTGAACTAATTCCTCCGTGGGGGATAGTAGTTGTTTTTTACTTTACCCATTTTTGTATTTTGATTTTGTAATAAACCTTTTTTGAAAAAGAAACATAATCCTGATTCTTTCAGGTTTTCTCTAAAGCTTCACGTTTGGAGCCCTGGCCATAAATTGCACAGAGGTAAGCATGTCGAAGATCGGTCTCTGAATTATCAGGACTTACTTTACAGTTTATAACAGAATAATATAAAGAAACCTTAAGATAAGGGAAGTTTTAATGTCCCCCTCCTTGCGGGTAACGAGTTGTCTTAAGGGCGATAAACGCAAAATATTCGAGGTTATTTTGGCTCTGATTGCAGGTTGAAAAAGTCTCTAATCAGCTGGAAGGTTGGATTAATAAATAAATTGATAAACTTATGATAGCCTGATCAACTAGCATAAATCATTTTATAGTTACCAACCTCCCACATAAGCTGTTAGAGGCGCAATTAATTCCGGGTAGCCCAAACAATTGCTGAGAGGCTTGGCTTGCCTCCAGACTTCTCTCTAGTATCTTAACCAAAAGGTAACGAGTTTAAAAGAAGTGTAGCACTCTGGGGCTGGCTATTCGTGCAAGTCATTTCACCTTTAAAATAAAAGACAAGATTCTAATTAGGTAGTCCAAACCCGGATCTAGTACGATTATACTCGTCGATACACCCCCGAACCCTGATGGATGCACCGTCTCATAAGTTCTAACGGAACTGGGTTTTAAAGGAACCGGTAAATGGGACGGGCACGCGACATGGCGCCTGCAACGTGAGGCTAATCGGCGAAGGTTTAAATATTAGATACCGGACTATTCGACGTAGAACTATGTCTTTTAGGCTGATAAAAGCTTACGCACTATGGACCTGATAAGCTTATAACCTTGGAGCGAAAACCGCACCAATTTCTCGAAAAGGAAAGAAATTTGGGAGAACGGACGATTAACTCAAAGAGGTATAAAGAAATCACGGCTTTCCGACGTAAGAAAAGCCAAGGATAAAAGCTAGGCAAAAAATAAAAAGGAATAAAGAGTAAAAATAAAGAATAAGACGTGAAAACGAATAAAAATAAAACAAATAATAAAAAAGAGAAACTTTCAACCAGCCATGGCAGATAGATCTTTAACGGTAAAACCGGAAAATGTTCTCCTTAATGTGAGATTTGTCACCGGAGAAATAGCGACATTTCAAGGTGAACCACAAAGCGTTTTGGCAGTATCCTGTAACCGGAGTTTTCATAACAAGGCCGGAACGGCTCAAGCCGCAGCGGAGCGCTGTCCGAATGCTGAAACTCAAGTAACGAATAATCATGTATTTCCGTTAGTGGGTGATTTGGTGATTCTAGCAGAACAACAAAATGATCCTGTTTTTAATCAGATAGCGTGGTGTTGTTGGGAAAATCCAGCGAAACTCCCCACGGGCGAGCAGTATGAGATCCTTCTGGGATTACTTGAGCAAATACCAATTGGACCGGAACCTTTAGTTCTCACTCCATTTGGAGTCGGGCAGTACCGATGTGATCAGGGAGCGATGTACTCTGCTATGGCGGAGTTCGTGGTTCAACAGGCTAATAGTAGAACAATTTACTTCTTATCTAGAAGCAAAAATGAGGCAATTCAAATGAGACAGGCGTTATGTAACCGACTGGGGATCACGGAGCTCCAAGCGGAAATGTACCGGAGACGAGCTGCAGTTGAAATGTCGGACTCCTGGGATGAAGCCCAATCGGTTCCGACCGCGCCCCCTTTGTATCCAGCGCTCCGCGGGGAATTCCCTGTGAGCCCCGGTTCCGAGAGCGGATTTCTTCCACCCCCACCGAACCCGCCTGACGCGGTTCGGCCGGCGCAGTGGAACCCGTTTCTACATGTACAAACCCCTTCTCAGGTGCCCATGAGAGGAGCGGAGAGACCGCCCACTGAACAGCATGTTGCTGCGTGGGACAAAGACGAGACTCAGAGACGGTCAGGGGCTGAAAGGACTCCAAACCCAATTCCTTTTCCCCCGTTAGAACCGCATAGTCCCGCGGCTCCTCCGAATCATGTTATGATAGGTCAAGAACCGGTGATAATTTTATCAGGCGAGAAAATAGATGCGGAGATCCGAGAAGAAGATGTGTTGATCTTTCTGAAAGATCCACAAAGTTCTGCCAGTACTACGTCCTCATTAAGTTCTCTGAGGAGACTTTTAGGGGCAGAATGCAGAAATTCTATGATTCCGCTGGTAGATCGTAATTACGAAGCTGGAGAAATTACTACTCTCTTAGACAAGCAATTAGGAAATCTGGAAGGTCGTGTCAGCGCTATTTCCATAATTAACGTAGACCCTCATAATCCCGACATCTCTTTTCACCAAGCTTGGGAGCGGGTGGTGTCAGAAGCCTTGGATTTAGGAGCGCGACGGCTAGTGTTTAAGCTTAATAACAAACCCCAGGTGTGTCGGATAACTGAAGCATATGGTGCAGGTTTAGTGATTTATTCCGAAGCCTCTAGCAGGCTAGGAGACATCCCGGTTGTAATTTTAGTGGATAAGTCAGCCTTGCCGCGAGTAGAGAAGAAAGTCAAACATTGGTTTGAGGCCAGAGACAGAAGCAGCGAGAGTGAGGCTGAATCGGAGGAAGAACAGGGTTCCCAACTGGTGGTGCGTGGCACACCCAAAGGGACGCTCAGGTCAGAATGCGAATCCCATCAAAAATGCAGCACTCGGATCCCTGGAGGCAAAACACCTGAAAAAGTGAGTTGGTTATCCCCAGTTACAGCCCATGAGCAAGGTGAGAACAGAGAAAATGTAGAGCAGCAACCCCAGAGAGCAGAAAAAGGAGATTGCATTAAGCATAACGTAAGTGGTCCCTTTATAATAAAAGACGTAACTGGGAACGTGGTTTTAACTGACACTGGTTTGCGCGTTCACCCTCATCAAGTTATAAAATAACTCTGAAAAATAAAAGTAATTAATTGAAAAAATAAATAAATAAATAAATAAATAAAAAAAAATTTTTTTTAAATTAATTACTTGATTAAAGGTCATGGCTGGGCCAAAATCTAGTGAAGAAATGACTTGTAAGATCCCAGGTGCTACGGGCCTCATATTTGCTAACGAAGGGGGATTGTGTTAAAGATTGTAAAGTGGCTATGTTTCCGGGCTTCATAGAATCTGCAAATGCGTATCGTTACGCGCAATGGGGAGGCTTGAAGCCGGGCACATGCGTGATATGCAAATCTCTGTGCACCCTAATTAAATGGTCGGGGCTCCGGGAGCAGAAGCCCACTCACCTGGAGAGAGGAACAGACTTGCATACAGGTGCGGTGGAGCTGTCTGCTCCCATTAAAATATGTTTTTGCGGGACCTGCTTGAGGAATAATCCAGGCATCATCTCCTGGCAGGTCTGTGAATGCACTCACAGAGGTGAAATCAAAGATGGGTGCTGTTTCACGAAGAATGGTGTTTTGACTACCTGCTTACCGACAAGCCAGCCAAGTATGTTTTTTGTAGGAGAGCTGCTCAGGAATCCTAGCCTGGTGAAGCCGGTTAGAGATTTATGGGTGGAAGCTTATCCATTTGTGTTCAAGCTCAAGACCAGAGAAAAAGGACTGGAAGAGCTTCAGGCTCGGTCCAAATTTGAGTCTATTAAGAGCTTGATATTAGGACAACAATTTGGTACGCTGGCTGATGCATGGGAAACAGGTACACAGATTGGGGTAACTCAAGAGTATAAAGACGACAGATGGGGAACTTATCTGTCAGGGACTCTGGACTGGCATACAGGATTGTCTGTTCAGGAGCCCCCAGGGATGCGTAAGCGTGTTACATCATACCTGGTTGAGCTGAAGAGTCTTGGACCAGGGGCGGAGCGTAAGTTCATGCCTTATCAGTTAACTTTGATAGAGGTAATAGACCTGTCGGGTCGCGTTTGCAGCTCGGCTGTTAACATAGTGACCACACGGAGAGGAGAGGCATATTGGCCTAAGATTTATGGGACTGCTCACACTAGAATGTCTCGTAGAAGGCTGGTCCCCAATCTGACTCTACCTAACTAGAGCAGGGCGCTTTCATTTCCTGCTGATTTTTATGCTTCTGTCTTACAGATGTTATCTACGCAGTAGCATAAGAGGGAAACCAGCAGAAAACGAAAAGTGGTCAGGTATGCAACTCCGGCGGGAGTTGATCCCAAAGTTAAAAAGAGAGATGTAAATATTCCGAAAGGAAAGGATTGGATAATAAAATGGATTAAATGGGCCTTTTTTATCCTTTTCGAATTTAGCCTCATAGGATTAAGTATAGCGATTGCATATGGGGTACATGTATATCTCCGAACGTATCATGTGTCCTCGGTGACATATAACATAACTCACGGAGGACCGCAACAATTAATAGGGAATTGGAATGTATCCAAAATTAAGCTGTTATGGCCCAAATAAGATTTTACTGAGAATATAACCACCTGCATGATAGCAACACAGATTGGATTCAAGATTTGTAGTGTAACAGGGAACAAAACTGGCTGCCTGCGCTTGCCCTGTGGAGAAAATGGATTTGACCGGATCATGGCTACACCCTCCGTGACATCATTTTCTGCAGCAGAGCAGAAGGAGAAGAATGACACGGAGTGTGGTGAGACCGGCCCATGGGCGGAGTATATGGCAGTCTTAATGGATCAGACAGGATCCACAGAGCTTGATCGATCTTGTCAGATAATATTAAGGAAAAAGAAAATCTTAAATCAAACTTCAGGTGAAGTAGAGTTGTGGGTTTACAAATATTGCCTTAGAAATAATTTAGAATGGGGACACAACTTCACCACTTTCAAAGTGATAAAGATAGAAAGATGGTGGCCTCGTAGAATCGAATTTGGGTGTTTTCAGACCAAAGACAGTAGTTTAAGTTCCTGGCAAACAGGAAATATTACGCATTGGTATCAAAGATTATCAAGAGGGAGGGAACGGAGAGATGTTTGCCCAACCCCCCCTCCTAACACAACACTAAAATATGATTCCTTGTCCATGATAGGAGAGAGTCACATGTGGCAGAAAGTAAAAGATAATGTGATTAAATGGTTATCAAAAGTACCCCCTGCAATGTCTGATCCCCTGGCTGAGGCAGAGGAAGGTGAAGAGACCGTTCCTCTCTTTCTAGAGCCCGGTATGCGGGGTAAGAGATCTACTTCAGACTTAGCTCGACTCTTACGTAAAGGTCATAGTGAATATGCAAATTACACAGGATATCAGAATTATATACTTCCCACTAATAGTACATATTTTAACTGGACATTTTTCTGCCTCCATAATGAGGTAGGCCTTCAGCCACAAGGATGGGAACTGCATCCAATACGACACACTCTTTATACAGAATGGGTTTATGAGGTTCCTAATTTTAAACACCCAAAAGTAGTGCAATGGATGAAAAAGGATCAATCTGATCCCACTAACTTAGATACAGGATTTCATGCATGGAATGAGGAAACTAGACTCTGTTTAACCAGGAAAGCGAATAATAGCGCTGTATGGCAAGGAGGCGAGCCACTTAGAATAAGGATCGCAGGAGCATATTATCAAAAAGGTACAACTACTCCTGATAGTATAATTGAGGCAGACTCCATCTTCGAAGCAGTAAATGAAATGATTAGACCAACCCATAAGAAAGATTTTTATCACAGTCCCACATGGGCTAGAAATTACACCTTAATGCTTGAAGGATGTCAGGTGGAAGTCTGTAATAATACTAAAGGGTTAACTAGAAGGATGTGTATTTTTTGGTATTCACAACTATATGGGTTAACAGTTGGAGGTCTGCGTCCAGACACATTAGGAGATCGAGAGTTTTTTAAACCTAGGCCTCCTTATCTAAACATAGCTACTTTAGGAACTGGAGAATTATGCTATAAAGTCTTACGTGGTTATATGCAAAGAGATATTCCAGAAGATTATAGATATTATAGAAAAGGAATGTACGAGACATATCCTATGACATACTGGTATGGAGAGGGATATAATAAGCGAAAATATGATTATTACCCCCAGGACACAAGGATTGAAGCAGAAACCTTTGAAAGAAAATTAGTGGGAACTAAAACTCTTGTGATGGAACATGGTCAACTTCGAGTTAAAACAAATTGGTTTTCTATTGATAAAACAAATACTTGGGAAGTAAATGATACAAAAACAGGAAATGGTCTTTTAGATCGTATAATGATTATGAATGATAAAGTTGGAGACTTAGTGCCACCTGGATTTACAGCGCCAGGAACGACGAAGTGGGGAGCGTTTAGTCTGGTCAATTTCAATTACCTTAACGGGTTAGGCATAGACCATCATGTGTGTTTTAATGAACCGAGAATAGGGAAAAATCCTCAACCTGAAAGATTCACAATTGACCCTGATGCACCCAAAGAGTTTCCTAACTTCAGAAATTTCCCAAATTGGGATCTGAGAAGTGGTTTTTGCTCACCATTTCGAAGATCGTTAGATCAGCAAAAAGCCGACTGGTTTGATTATTTTGCATATGGCATAAATGGCACATTACGTCATGTGAGTCTGATAGTACGTGGTGTGAATGAAATTATGAGTGACAGTGTAGTGCAGGTTTCTAACAATGTAATTCAAGGAACTTCTGATTCAATGGGCATGTTGGTAAAAGGAGTGAGAGAGCACATCATTAGGCCTGTCTGGGACGCTCTGTTCTGGCCCCTCTGCGCTCTAGGATTAATGTGTGGGGTGATTATTTTAATAATCGGTATGATTTTGGCCTGTAAAAACAACAAATGGCAGTTGACAGGAAGAAAGCTGTTAGGAGAAAGGAGAAAGGACCTGGTAGATCCAGATAAGATGGGAAGAGAGGTGTCAAGGTAGAGGGAGTATTAGCCCCCCTTCTTGTTGCTCCTGTTTAAGTGCAGGCCTCTCTGCACCGCGTGTCACTTGCTCCTTAACTGTCAGTCTGTAACTTGAAGTGAACCAATGGCTCATCAAACTCACCCTGAATCTGAGCTGATTGACGCTCTGAATCTGGAGGTATGTCAGGATTTTGTAACTATTTTATCCAGTTTGTCTTTAAGATGTTGTAGACATTTCATAACTGGTGTACACTTGTTGTGAGGATTATTGTTGTAAAACTATGCCTGCAGATAGGAATTGTAGTGTGGTTCTTCCTGCAGCTTCTGATGATCTATAATCTCCTATAATTAAGAAGTGTTTATGCAGTAATGCAGTTACTTATTGCTTCATGGAATGAGTTATATATCTCATGTGGAACATATTTTATGTTCCTTCCAGATGGACTCGATTCGGCAGAATATCATAGAGGGATTAATCCCCTCCGCAGGTCCATCAACTGTTTTCTCTCTGAATGGCGCATACTATTTGTGCACCGTGAATCACGGGAGGGATGGATTGCCTCAGACTAAGACAATCGGGCTCCAGTGTGAACATGCTACGATGAATAAACGCTGCGTGTCTTGCAGGTTTATTCAGTACATCCAGACCAAATGGAAAAGGGATTCAAGCGGGAGACTGATCAGGAAGACGACATACTAATGTTGTCCTCCCCGGGAGTAGATGCCCTGCTTGAGCAGGCCCACGACGAGGAGCTGACAACGGCGCCCTCATCTGACGTGGCTGAAGAGGTTGTATCAGTAATGACGGCAGCTTCGACATGCGTCCCGTGTCCTGATGTGATACGTGAAATCCCTATGGTCTGTCTAAGTAGTGAGCCAGCAGGCATTCCTTCCCCTGTCCGAATTGCACCTGGGAGAGAAATGAGATGGAGGATTAAATCCCAGAAGGGGTGTTACTTTGTTTGTCAAGGCAAGATTATAGATTGCTTTCAGTTTATGAATATTTTGTCTGTAAAGACTGGATGGTTCGGCCCAGAAGTCTGTAACTCTTTTGGAACCGCACCTTTGTTGGATACGAAAAATCATGTTTTGGTTTTCAGCGCCAGCTTCCCACCTCAAATGATGGGATCGCTTCCGCGTGGAGAGGCTCCGGTGATGGATTTATCTTTATTCTTTCTGGGCGAAGATCCCACAGATGGGAGAAAGCAGTTTAAAGGTTATGTAACAACCCGCAAAGGGACCTTGTGCTTACCCGTAGGTGATGATGGCATTATGATGAGAATGAGGGTTGATGTGGAGGCCACAGTTAGGTGTCTGAGTGTTCAGCCGTTCCTGAGTGAGATGGATGCTAGATTTATGAAAGCTTGCATTGCTGCTCTATCTTTTTATGGTCCTTTGCCTCAGTTCGTCCTCATGGGGGATGTTGCAAGCCCGAGCAACCAGTCAAGGCTTAGAAACAGTGGTCAGAGACAAGGGTCACACAAGGGTCAAGAGGACAGGAGTTCAGGACTTGCTGGTGAGGACAGAACTAGGCAAAGGGTCAAAAGACAAGCTGTCTTCTCTAGATCCACCCATGGACACACCCCTGGGCCCGCCCCTAACTCCACCTCTGGCGGGAAAAGAAGGACTGGCATGGAGTGAGGAGAAGCCCAGCTGGACCCAGGAGCTCTCAGGAATGCTGAAAGAAGATCTACAATTTGCTACCAATATGAAGATTTATGACCTGTGCTCTCATTCCAGGAGTGCAGCATGTAACTTTTGTGCCCTCATGTGAATACTGCATGTAGTGAAATGATACTAAATGTCTTATGTAGAGCTAAAAAAGTGTATCTGGTAGATGACCCCTTGACCTAAACTGTCAGGAGAGAATGACTTGTGACTCTTGCATTGTTTAGAGCAGTCTCAGAAATGATATAAAAGGATGCAGCTCAGATCGAGCGGGGTTCTTCTGGAGAGTGCTTCAGGCTTCGTTCTTGGGGAGATTCTGAGAAGACAAGAGCTGGTGTAAACTGACTCTTATTTAATCATTTTGAACTAATTCCTCCGTGGGGGATAGTAGTTGTTTTTTACTTTACCCATTTTTGTATTTTGATTTTGTAATAAACCTTTTTTGAAAAAGAAACATAATCCTGATTCTTTCAGGTTTTCTCTAAAGCTTCACGTTTGGAGCCCTGGCCATAAATTGCACAGAGGTAAGCATGTCGAAGATCGGTCTCTGAATTATCAGGACTTACTTTACAGTTTATAACAGAATAATATAAAGAAACCTTAAGATAAGGGAAGTTTTAATTTCCCCCTCCTTGCGGGTAACGAGTTGTCTTAAGGGCGATAAAAGCAAAATATTCGAGGTTATTTTGGCTCTGATTGCAGGTTGAAAAAGTCTCTAATCAGCTGGAAGGTTGGATTAATAAATAAATTGATAAACTTATGATAGCCTGATCAACTAGCATAAATCATTTTATAGTTACCAACCTCCCACATAAGCTGTTAGAGGCGCAATTAATTCCGGGTAGCCCAAACAATTGCTGAGAGGCTTGGCTTGCCTCCAGACTTCTCTCTAGTATCTTAACCAAAAGGTAACGAGTTTAAAAGAAGTGTAGCACTCTGGGGCTGGCTATTCGTGCAAGTCATTTCACCTTTAAAATAAAAGACAAGATTCTAATTAGGTAGTCCAAACCCGGATCTAGTACGATTATACTCGTCGATACACCCCCGAACCCTGATGGATGCACCGTCTCATAAGTTCTAACGGAACTGGGTTTTAAAGGAACCGGTAAATGGGACGGGCACGCGACATTGCCACATGTCAGCACTCGGTCTGACTGAGCGCCTCCAGGAGAGGGGCCCAAGCAAGACGCGCCCCGAGGAGCGTCTTGCCACATGTCAACAATGGGTCTGACTGAGGGCCTCCAGGAGAGAAGCCCAAGCAAGACGCGCCCCGAGGAGCGTCTTGCCACGTGTCACCACTGGGTCTGATTGAGCACCTCCAGGAGAGAGGCCCCAGCAAGACGCGCCCCGAGGAGCGTCTTGCCTTATGTCAGCACTCGGTCTGACTGAGCGCCTCCAGGAGAGAGGCCCAAGCAAGACGTGCCCCGAGGAGCGTCTTGCCACATGTCAACAATGGGTCTGACTGAGGGCCTCCAGGAGAGAAGCCCAAGCAAGACGCGCCCCGAGGAGCGTCTTGCCACATGTCAACACTGGGTCTGACTGAGGGCCTCCAAGAGAGAGGCCCAAATAAGACGCGCCCCGTGGAGCGTCTTGCCACATGTCAACAATGGGTCTGACTGAGGGCCTCCAGGAGAGAAGCCCAAGCAAGACACACCCCGAGGAGAGTCATGCCACATGTCAGCACTCGGTCTGACTGAGCGCCTCCAGGGGAGAGGCCCAAGCAAGACGCGCCCCGAGGAGCGCCTTGACACATTTCTCCTCTGGGTCTGACTGAGCGCCTCCAGGAGAGAGGCCCAAGCAAGACGTTCCCCGAGGAATGTCTTTCCACATGTCCACACTGGGTCTGACTGAGTGCCTCCATGAGACAAGCCCGAGCAAGACGCGCCCCGAGGAGCGTCTTGCCACATGTCAACACTGGGTCTGACTGAGCACCTCCAGGAGAGAGGCCCAAGCAAGACGCGCCCCGAGGAGCGTCTTGCCACATGTCAACACTGGGTCTGACTGAGCGCCTCCAGGAGAGAGGCCCGAGGAGCGTCTTGACACATGTCACCTCTGGGTCTAACTGAGCGCCTCCAGGAGAGAGGCCCAAGCAAGACGCGCCCCGAGGAGCGTCTTGTCACATGTCAACACTGGGTCTGACTGAGCGCCTCCAGGAGCGAGGCCCAAGCAAGAAACGCCCGAGGAGCGTCTTGACACATGTCAACACTGGGTCTGACTGAGCGCCTCCAGGAGAGAGGTCCAAGCAACACGCGCCCCGAGGAGCGTCTTGCCACATGTCAACACTGGGTCTGACTGAGTGCCTCCATGAGGGAAGCCCCAGCAAGACGCGCCCCGAGGAGCGTCTTGTCACATGTCACTACTCGGTCTGACTGAGCGCCTCCAGGAGAGAGGCCCAAGCAAGACGTGCCCCGAGGAGCGTCTTGCCACATGTCAACAATGGGTCTGACTGAGGGCCTCCAGGAGAGAAGCCCAAGCAAGAAGCGCCCCGAGGAGCGTCTTGCCACATGTCAAAACTGGGTCTGACTGAGCGCCTCCAGGAGAGAGGCCCAAGCAAGACACGCCCCGAGGAGCGTCTTGACACATGTTAACACTGGGTCTGACTGAGGGCCTCCATGTGAGAAGCCCAAGCAAGACGCGCCCCGAGGAGGGTCTTGCCACATGTCAACACTGGGTCTGACAGAGGGCATCCAGGAGAGAGGCCCAAGCAATACGCGCCCCGAGGAGCGTCTTGCCACATGTCAACAATGGGTCTGACTGAGGGCCTCCAGGAGAGAAGCCCAAGGAAGACGCGCCCCGAGGAGCTTCTTGCCACATGTCAGCACTCGGTCTGACTGAGCGCCTCCAGGAGAGAGGCCAAAGCAACATGCGCCCCGAGGAGCGTCTTGACACATGTCAACACTGGGTCTGACAGAGGGCCTCCATGAGAGAGGCCCAAGCAAGACGCGCCCCGAGGAGTGTCTTGCCACATGTCAACACTGGGTTTGACTGAGCGCCTCCAGGAGAGAGGCCCAAGCAAGACGCGCCCCGAGGAGCGTCTTGCCACGTGTCACACTGGGTCTGACTTAGCGCCTCCAGGAGAGAGGCCCAAGCAAGATGCGCCCCGAGGATCGTCTTGCCACGTGTCACCACTGGGTCTGACTGAGCTCCTCCAGGAGAGAGGCCCAAGCAAGACGCGCCCCGAGGAGCGTCTTGCCACGTGTCACCACTGGGTCTGATTGAGCAACTCCAGGAGAGAGGCCCCAGCAAGACGCGCCGCGAGGAGCATCTTGCCTTATGTCAGCACTCGGTCTGACTGAGTGCCTCCAGGAGAGAGGCCCAAGCAAGACCCGCCCCAAGGAGCGTCTTGCCACATGTCACTACTCGGTCTAACTGAGTGCCTCCAGGAGAGAGGTCCAAGCAAGACACGCCCCGAGGAGCGTCTTGCCAAATGTCACTACTCGGTCTGATTGAGCGCCTCCAGGAGGGAGGTCCAAGCAAGACGCGCCCCGAGGACCGACTTGCCACATGTCACTACTCGGTCTGACTGAGCGCCTCCAGGAGAGAGGCCCAAGCAAGACGTGCCCCGAGGAGCCTCTTGCCACATGTCAACAATGGGTCTGACTGAGGGCCTCCAGGAGAGAAGCCCAAGCAAGACGCGCCCCGAGGAGCGTCTTGCCACATGTCAACACTGGGTCTGACTGAGGGCCCCCAGGAGAGAGGCCCAAATAAGACGCGCCCCGAGGAGCGTCTTGCCACATGTCAACACTGGGTCTGACTGAGGGCCTCCAGGAGAGAAGCCCAAGAAAGATGCGCCCCGAGGAGCGTCTTGCCACATGTCAGCACTCGGTCTGACTGAGCGCCTCCAGGAGAGAGGCCCAAGCAAGACGCGCCCCGAGGAGCGTCTTGCCACATGTCAACACTGGGTCTGACTGAGCGCCTCCAGGAGAGAGGCCCAAGCAAGACGCGCCCCGAGGAGCGTCTTGCCACATGTCAACAATGGGTCTTACTGAGCGCCTCCAGGAGAGAGGCCCAAGCAAGACGTGCCCCGAGGAGCGTCTTGCCGCATGTCAACACTGGGTCTGACTGAGTGCCTCCATGAGAGAAGCCCGAGCAAGACGCGCCCCGAGGAGCGTCTTGCCACATGTCAACACTGCGTCTGACTGAGCACCTCCAGGAGAGAGGCCCAAGCAAGACGCGCCCCGAGGAGCGTCTTGCCACATGTCAACACTGGGTCTGACTGAGCGCCTCCAGGAGCGAGAACCAAGCAAGAAACGCCCGAGGAGCGTCTTGACACATGTCAACACTGGGTCTGACTGAGCGCCTCCAGGAGAGAGGTCCAAGCAACACGCGCCCCAAGGAGCGTCTTGCCACATGTCAACACTGGGTCTGACTGAGCGCCTCCAGGAGAGAGGCCCAAGCAAGACGCGCCCCGAGGAGCGTCTTGCCACATGTCACTACTCGGTCTGACTGAGCGCCTCCAGGAGAGAGGCCCAAGCAAGACGTGCCCCGAGGAGCCTCTTGCCACATGTCAACAATGGGTCTGACTGAGGGCCTCCAGGAGAGAAGCCCAAGCAAGACGCGCCCCGAGGAGCGTCTTGCCACATGTCAACACTGGGTCTGACTGAGGGCCCCCAGGAGAGAGGCCCAAATAAGACGTGCCCCGAGGAGCGTCTTGCAACATGTCAACACTGGGTCTGACTGAGCACCTCCAGGAGAGAGGCCCAAGCAAGACGCGCCCCGAGGAGCGTCTTGCCACATGTCAACACTGGGTCTGACTGAGCGCCTCCAGGAGCGAGGCCCAAGCAAGAAACGCCCGAGGAGCGTCTTGACACATGTCAACACTCGGTCTGACTGAGCGCCTCCAGGAGAGAAGTCCAAGCAACACGCGCCCCGAGGAGCGTCTTGCCACATGTCAACACTGGGTCTGACTGAGTGCCTCCATGAGAGAAGCCCCAGCAAGACGCGCCCCGAGGAGCGTCTTGTCAGATGTCACTACTCGGTCTGACTGAGCGCCTCCAGGAGAGAGGTCCAAGCAAGACGCGCCCCGAGGAGCGTCTTGCCACATGTCACTACTCGGTCTGACTGAGCGCCTCCAGGAGAGAGGCCCAAGCAAGACGTGCCCCGAGGAGCGTCTTGCCACATGTCAACAATGGGTCTGACTGAGGGCCTCCAGGAGAGAAGCCCAAGCAAGAAGCGCCCCGAGGAGCGTCTTGCCACATGTCAAAACTGGGTCTGACTGAGCGCCTCCAGGAGAGAGGCCCAAGCAAGACACGCCCTGAGGAGCGTCTTGACACATGTTAACACTGGGTCTGACTGAGGGCCTCCATGTGAGAAGCCCAAGCAAGACGCGCCCCGAGGAGGGTCTTGCCACATGTCAACACTGGGTCTGACAGAGGGCATCCAGGAGAGAGGCCCAAGCAATACGCGCCCCGAGGAGCGTCTTGCCACATGTCAACAATGGGTCTGACTGAGGGCCTCCAGGAGAAAAGCCCAAGGAAGACGCGCCCCGAGGAGCTTCTTGCCACATGTCAGCACTCGGTCTGACTGAGCGCCTCCAGGAGAGAGGCCAAAGCAACATGCGCCCCGAGGAGCGTCTTGACACATGTCAACACTGGGTCCGACAGAGGGCCTCCATGAGAGAGGCCCAAGCAAGACGCGCCCCGAGGAGTGTCTTGCCACATGTCAACACTGGGTTTGACTGAGCGCCTCCAGGAGAGAGGCCCAAGCAAGACGCGCCCCGAGGAGCGTCTTGCCACGTGTCAACACTGGGTCTGACTTAGCGCCTCCAGGAGAGAGGCCCAAGCAAGATGCGCCCCGAGGATCGTCTTGCCACGTGTCACCACTGGGTCTGACTGAGCTCCTCCAGGAGAGAGGCCCAAGCAAGACGCGCCCCGAGGAGCGTCTTGCCACGTGTCACCACTGGGTCTGATTGAGCAACTCCAGGAGAGAGGCCCCAGCAAGACGCGCCGCGAGGAGCATCTTGCCTTATGTCAGCACTCGGTCTGACTGAGTGCCTCCAGGAGATAGGCCCAAGCAAGACCCGCCCCAAGGAGCGTCTTGCCACATGTCACTACTCGGTCTAACTGAGCGCCTCCAGGAGAGAGGTCCAAGCAAGACACGCCCCGAGGAGCGTCTTGCCAAATGTCACTACTCGGTCTGATTGAGCGCCTCCAGGAGGGAGGTCCAAGCAAGACGCGCCCCGAGGAGCGACTTGCCACATGTCACTACTCGGTCTGACTGAGCGCCTCCAGGAGAGAGGCCCAAGCAAGACGTGCCCCGAGGAGCCTCTTGCCACATGTCAACAATGGGTCTGACTGAGGGCCTCCAGGAGAGAAGCCCAAGCAAGACGCGCCCCGAGGAGCGTCTTGCCACATGTCAACACTGGGTCTGACTGAGGGCCCCCAGGAGAGAGGCCCAAATAAGACGCGCCCCGAGGAGCGTCTTGCCACATGTCAACACTGGGTCTGACTGAGGGCCTCCAGGAGAGAAGCCCAAGAAAGATGCGCCCCGAGGAGCGTCTTGCCACATGTCAGCACTTGGTCTGACTGAGCGCCTCCAGGAGAGAGGCCCAAGCAAGACGCGCCCCGAGGAGCGTCTTGCCACATGTCAACACTGGGTCTGACTGAGCGCCTCCAGGAGAGAGGCCCAAGCAAGACGCGCCCCGAGGAGCGTCTTGCCACATGTCAACAATGGGTCTTACTGAGCGCCTCCAGGAGAGAGTTCCAAGCAAGACGTGCCCCGAGGAGCGTCTTGCCTCATGTCAACACTGGGTCTGACTGAGTGCCTCCATGAGAGAAGCCCGAGCAAGACGCGCCCCGAGGAGCGTCTTGCCACATGTCAACACTGCGTCTGACTGAGCACCTCCAGGAGAGAGGCCAAAGCAAGACGCGCCCCGAGGAGCGTCTTGCCACATGTCAACACTGGGTCTGACTGAGCGCCTCCAGGAGCGAGAACCAAGCAAGAAACGCCCGAGGAGCGTCTTGACACATGTCAACACTGGGTCTGACTGAGCGCCTCCAGGAGAGAGGTCCAAGCAACACGCGCCCCGAGGAGCGTCTTGCCACATGTCAACACTGGGTCTGACTGAGCGCCTCCAGGAGAGAGGCCCAAGCAAGACGCGCCCCGAGGAGCGTCTTGCCACATGTCACTACTCGGTCTGACTGAGCGCCTCCAGGAGAGAGGCCCAAGCAAGACGTGCCCCGAGGAGCCTCTTGCCACATGTCAACAATGGGTCTGACTGAGGGCCTCCAGGAGAGAAGCCCAAGCAAGACGCGCCCCGAGGAGCGTCTTGCCACATGTCAACACTGGGTCTGACTGAGGGCCCCCAGGAGAGAGGCCCAAATAAGACGTGCCCCGAGGAGCGTCTTGCAACATGTCAACACTGGGTCTGACTGAGCACCTCCAGGAGAGAGGCCCAAGCAAGACGCGCCCCGAGGAGCGTCTTGCCACATGTCAACACTGGGTCTGACTGAGCGCCTCCAGGAGCGAGGCCCAAGCAAGAAACGCCCGAGGAGCGTCTTGACACATGTCAACACTCGGTCTGACTGAGCGCCTCCAGGAGAGAAGTCCAAGCAACACGCGCCCCGAGGAGCGTCTTGCCACATGTCAACACTGGGTCTGACTGAGTGCCTCCATGAGAGAAGCCCCAGCAAGACGCGCCCCGAGGAGCGTCTTGTCAGATGTCACTACTCGGTCTGACTGAGCGCCTCCAGGAGAGAGGTCCAAGCAAGACGCGCCCCGAGGAGCGTCTTGCCACATGTCACTACTCGGTCTGACTGAGCGCCTCCAGGAGAGAGGCCCAAGCAAGACGTGCCCCGAGGAGCCTCTTGCCACATGTCAACAATGGGTCTGATTGAGGGCCTCCAGGAGAGAAGCCCAAGCAAGACGCGCCCCGAGGAGTGTCTTGCCACATGTCAACACTGGGTCTGACTGAGGGCCCCCAGGAGAGAGGCCCAAATAAGACGCGCCCCGAGGAGCGTCTTGCCACATGTCAACACTGGGTCTGACTGAGGGCCTCCAGGAGAGAAGCCCAAGCAAGATGCGCCCCGAGGAGCGTCTTGGCACATGTGAGCACTCGGTCTGACTGAGCGCCTCCAGGAGAGAGGCCCAAGCAAGACGCGCCCCGAGGAGCGTCTTGCCACATGTCAACACTGGGTCTGACTGAGCGCCTCCAGGAGAGAGGCCCAAGCAAGACGCGCCCCGAGGAGCGTCTTGCCACATGTCAACAATGGGTCTTACTGAGCGCCTCCAGGAGAGAGGACCAAGCAAGACGTGCCCCGAGGAGCGTCTTGCCGCATGTCAACACTGGGTCTGACTGAGTGCCTCCATGAGAGAAGCCCGAGCAAGACGTGCCCCGAGGAGCGTCTTGCCACATGTCAACACTGGGTCTGACTGAGCACCTCCAGGAGAGAGGCCCAAGCAAGACGCGCCCCGAGGAGCGTCTTGCCACATGTCAACACTGGGTCTGACTGAGCGCCTCCAGGAGCGAGGCCCAAGCAAGAAACGCCCGAGGAGCGTCTTGACACATGTCAACACTGGGTCTGACTGAGCGCCTCCAGGAGAGAGGTCCAAGCAACACGCGCCCCGAGGAGCGTCTTGCCACATGTCAACACTGGGTCTGACTGAGTGCCTCCATGAGAGAAGCCCAAGCCAGAAGCGCCCCGAGGAGCGTCTTGCCACATGTCAACACTGGGTCTGACTGAGCGCCTCCAGGAGAGAGGCCCAAGCAAGACACGCCCCGAGGAGCATCTTGACACATGTTAACACTGGGTCTGACTGAGGGCCTCCATGTGAGAAGCCCAAGCAAGACGCGCCCCGAGGAGCGTCTTGCCACATGTCAACACTGGGTCTGACTGAGGGCCCCCAGGAGAGAGGCCCAAATAAGACGTGCCCCGAGGAGCGTCTTACCACATGTCACCACTCGGTCTGACTGAGCGCCTTCAGGAGAGAGGCCCAAGCAAGACGTGCCCCGAGGAGCGTCTTGCCACATGTCAACAATGGGTCTGACTGAGGGCCTCCAGGAGAGAAGCCCAAGCAAGACGCGCCCCGAGGAGCGTCTTGCCACATGTCAACACTGGGTCTGACTGAGGGCCCCCAGGAGAGAGGCCCAAATAAGACGTGCCCCGAGGAGCGTCTTGCCACATGCCAACACTGGGTCTGACTGAGGGCCTCCAGGAGAGAAGCCCAAGCAAGATGCGCCCCGAGGAGCGTCTTGCCACATGTCAGCACTCGGTCTGACTGAGCGCCTCCAGGAGAGAGGCCCAAGCAAGAAACGCCCGAGGAGCGTCTTGACACATGTCAACACTGGGTCTGACTGAGCGCCTCCAGGAGAGATGCCCCAGCAAGACGCGCCCCGAGGAGCGTCTTGCCACATGTCAGCACTCGGTCTGACTGAGCTCCTCCAGGAGAGAGGCGCAAGCAAGAAACGCCCGAGGAGCGTCTTGCCACATGTCAACACTGGGTCTGACTGAGGGCCCCCAGGAGAGAGGCCCAAATAAGACGTGCCCCGAGGAGCGTCTTGCCACATGTCACCACTCGGTCTGACTGAGCGCCTTCAGGAGAGCGGCCCAAGCAAGACGTGCCCCAAGGAGCGTCTTGCCACATGTCAACAATGGGTCTGACTGAGGGCCTCCAGGAGAGAAGCCCAAGCAAGACGCGCCCCGAGGAGCGTCTTGCCACATGTCAACACTGGGTCTGACTGAGGGCCCCCAGGAGAGAGGCCCAAATAAGACGTGCCCCGAGGAGCGTCTTGCCACATGCCAACACTGGGTCTGACTGAGGGCCTCCAGGAGAGAAGCCCAAGCAAGATGCGCCCCGAGGAGCGTCTTGCCACATGTCAGCACTCGGTCTGACTGAGCGCCTCCAGGAGAGAGGCCCAAGCAAGACGCGCCCCGAGGAGCGTCTTGCCACATATGAACACTGGGTCTGACTGAGCGCCTCCAGGAGAGAGGCCCAAGCAAGACGCGCCCGGAGGAGCGTCTTGCCACATGTCAGCACTCGGTCTGACTGAGCACCTCCAGGAGAGAGGCCCAAGCAAGACGCGTCCCGAGGAGCATCTTGACACATGTCTCCTCTGGGTCTGACTGAGCGCCTCCAGGAGAGAGGCCGAAGCAAGACGTGCCCCGAGGAGCGTCTTGCCACATGTCAACACTGGGTCTGACTGAGTGCCTCCATTAGAGAAGCCCCAGCAAGACGCGCCCCGAGGAGCATCTTGCCACATGTCAACACTGGGTCTGACTGAGAACCTCCAGGAGAGAGGCCCAAGCAAGACGCGCCCCGAGGAGCGTCTTGCCACATGTCAACAATGGGTCTGACTGAGGGCCTCCAGGAGAGAAGCCCAAGCAAGAAGCGCCCCGAGGAGCGTCTTGCCACATGTCAACACTGGGTCTGACTGAGCGCCTCCAGGAGAGAGGCCCAAGCAAGACACGCCCCGAGGAGCGTCTTGACACATGTCAGCACTGGGTCTGACTGAGGGCCTCCATGAGAGAAGCCCAAGCAAGACGCGCACCGAGGAGAGTCTTGCCACATGTCAACACTGGGTCCGACAGAGGGTATCCAGGAGAGAGGCCCAAGCAATACGCGCCCAGAGGAGCGTCTTGCCACATGTCAACAATGGGTCTGACTGAGGGCCTCCAGGAGAGAAGCCAAAGCAAGACGCGCCCCGAGGAGCGTCTTGAAACATGTCACTACTCGGTCTAACTGAGCGCCTCCAGGAGAGAGGTCCAAGCAAGACGCGCCCCGTGGAGCGTCTTGCCACATGTCAACACTGGGTCTGACTGAGGGCCTCCAGGAGAGAGGCGCAAATAAGAGGCGCCCCGAGAAGCGTCTTGCCACATGTCAACAATGGGTCTGACTGAGGGCCTCCAGGAGAGAAGCCCAAGCAAGACGTACCCCGAGGAGCGTCTTGCCACATGTCAGCACTCGGTCTGACTGAGCGCTTCCAGGAGAGAGGCCCAAGCAAGACGCGCCCCGAGGAGCGTCTTGCCACATGTCAACACTGGGTCTGAATGAGTGCCTCCAGGAGAGAGGCCCAAGCAAGACGCGCCCCGAGGAGAGTCTTGCCACATGTCAGCACTCGGTCTGACTGAGCGCCTCCAGGGGAGAGGCCCAAGCAAGACGCGCCCCGAGGAGCGTCTTGACACATTTCTCCTCTGGGTCTGACTGAGCGCCTCCAGGAGAGAGGCCCAAGCAAGACGTTCCCCGAGGAGCGTCTTTCCACATGTCAACACTGGGTCTGACAGAGGGCATCCAGGAGAGAGGCCCAAGCAATACGCGCCCCGAGGAGCGTCTTGCTACATGTCAACAATGGGTCTGACTGAGGGCCTCCAGGAGAGAAGCCCAAGGAAGACGCGCCCCGAGGAGCTTCTTGCCACATGTCAGCACTCGGTCTGACTGAGCGCCTCCAGGAGAGAGGCCAAAGCAAGATGCGCCCCGAGGAGCGTCTTGACACATGTCAACACTGGGTCTGACAGAGGGCCTCCATGAGAGAGGCCCAAGCAAGACGCGCCCCGAGGAGTGTCTTGCCACATGTCAACACTGGGTCTGACTGAGCGCCTCCAGGAGGGAGGTCCAAGCAAGACGCGCCCCGAGGAGCGTCTTGCCACATGTCACTACTCGGTCTGACTGAGCGCCTCCAGGAGAGAGGCCCAAGCAAGACATGCCCCGAGGAGCGTCTTGCCACATGTCAACAATGGGTCTGACTGAGGGCCTCCAGGAGAGAAGCCCAAGCAAGATGCGCCCCGAGGAGCGTCTTGCCACATGTCAGCACTCGGTCTTTCTGAGCGCCTCCAGGAGAGAGGCCCAAGCAAGACGCACCCCGAGGAGCGTCTTGCCACATGTCAACACTGGGTCTGACTGAGCGCCTCCAGGAGAGAGGCCCAAGCAAGACGCGCCCCGAGGAGCGTCTTGCCACATGTGAACACTGGGTCTGTCTGAGCGCCTCCAGGAGAGAGGCCCAAGCAAGACGCGCCCGGAGGAGCGTCTTGCCACATGTCAGCACTCGGTCTGACTGAGCGCCTCCAGGAGAGAGGCCCAAGCAAGACGCGCCCCGAGGAGCGTCTTGACACATGTCTCCTCTGGGTCTGACTGAGCGCCTCCAGGAGAGAGGCCGAAGAAAGACGCGCCCCGAGGAGCGTCTTGCCACATGTCAACACTGGGTCTGACTGAGCGCCTCCAGGAGAGAGACCCGAGGAGCGTCTTGCCACATGTCACCTCTGGGTCTGACTGAGCGCCTCCAGGAGAGAGGCGCAAGCAAGAAACGCCCGAGGAGCGTCTTGACACATGTCAACACTGGGTCTGACTGAGCGCCTCCAGGAGAGATGCCCCAGCAAGACGCGCCCCGAGGAGCGTCTTGCCACATGTCAGCACTCGGTCTGACTGAGCTCCTCCAGGAGAGAGGCCCAAGCAAGAAGCGCCCCGAGGAGCGTCTTGCTACATGTCAACAATGGGTCTGACTGAGGGCCTCCAGGAGAGAAGCCCAAGCAAGACGCGCCCCGAGGAGCGTCTTGCCACATGTCAACACTGGGTCTAATTGAGCGCCTCCAGGAGAGAGGCCCAAGCAAGACGCGCCGCGAGGAGCGTCTTGCCACATGTCAACAATGGGTCTGACTGAGGTCCTCCAGGAGAGAAGCCCAAGCAAGAAGCGCCCCGAGGAGCGTCTTGCCACATGTCAACACTGGGTCTGACTGAGCGCCTCCAGGAGAGTGGCCCAGGTAAGACACGCCCCGAGGGGCGTCTTGACACATGTCAACACTGTGTCTGACTGAGGGCCTCCATGAGAGAAGCCCAAGCAAGACGCGCACCGAGGAGACTCTTGCCACATGTCAACACTGGGTCCGACAGAGGGCATCCAGGAGAGAGGCCCAAGCAATACGCGCCCCGAGGAGCGTCTTCCCACATGTCAACAATGGGTCTGACTGAGGGCCTCCAGGAGAGAAGCCCAAGCAAGACGTACCCCGAGGAGCGTCTTGCCACATGTCAGCACTCGGTCTGACTGAGCGCTTCCAGGAGAGAGGCCCAAGCAAGACGCGCCCCGAGGAGCGTCTTGCCACATGTCAACACTGGGTCTGACTGAGCGCCTCCAGGAGAGAGGCCCAAGCAAGACGCGCCCCGAGGAGAGTCTTGCCACATGTCAGCACTCGGTCTGACTGAGCGCCTCCAGGGGAGAGGCCCAAGCAAGACGCGCCCCGAGGAGCGTCTTGACACATTTCTCCTCTGGGTCTGACTGAGCGCCTCCAGGAGAGAGGCCCAAGCAAGACGTTCCCCGATGAGCGTCTTTCCACATGTCAACACTGGGTCTGACTGAGTGCCTCCATGAGAGAAGCCCCAGCAAGACGCGCCCCGAGGAGCGTCTTGCTACATGTCAACACTGGGTCTGACTGAGCGCCTCCAGGAGCGAGGCCCAAGCAAGAAACGCCCGAGGAGCGTCTTGACACATGTCAACACTGGGTCTGACTGAGCGCCTCCAGGAGAGAGGTCCAGGCAACACGCGCCCCGAGAAGCGTCTTTCCACATGTCAACACTGGGTCTGACTGAGTGCCTCCATGAGAGAAGCCCCAGCAAGACGCGCCCCGAGGAGCGTCTTGTCACATGTCACTACTCGGTCTGACTGAGCGCCTCCAGGAGAGAGGCCCAAGCAAGAAATGCCCCGAGGAGCGTCTTGCCACATGTCAACAATGGGTCTGACTGAGGGCCTCCAGGAGAGAGGCCCAAGCAAGACACGCCCCGAGGAGCGTCTTGACACATGTTAACACTGGGTCTGACTGAGGGTCTCCATGTGAGAAGCCCAAGCAAGACGCGCCCCGAGGAGAGTCTTGCCACATGTCAACACTGGGTCTGACAGAGGGCATCCAGGAGAGAGGCCCAAGCAATACGCGCCCCGAGGAGCGTCTTGCCACATGTCAACAATGGGTCTGACTGAGGGCCTCCAGGAGAGAAGCCCAAGGACGACGCGCCCCGAGGAGCTTCTTGCCACATGTCAGCACTCGGTCTGACTGAGCGCCTCCAGGAGAGAGGCCAAAGCAAGATGCGCCCCGAGGAGCGTCTTGACACATGTCAACACTGGGTCTGACAGAGGGCCTCCATGAGAGAGGCCCAAGCAAGACGCGCCCCGAGGAGTGTCTTGCCACATGTCAACACTGGGTCTGACTGAGCGCCTCCAGGAGGGAGGTCCAAGAAAGACGCGCCCCGAGGAGCGTCTTGCCACATGTCACTACTCGGTCTGACTGAGTGCCTCCAGGAGAGAGGCCCAAACAAGACGTGCCCCGAGGAGCGTCTTGCCACATGTCAACAATGGGTCTGACTGAGGGCCTCCAGGAGAGAAGCCCAAGCAAGACGCGCCCCGAGGAGCGTCTTGCCACATGTCAACACTGGGTCTGACTGAGGACCCCCAGGAGAGAGGCCCAAATAAGACGCGCCCCGAGGAGCGTCTTGCCACATGTCAGCACTCGGTCTTTCTGAGCGCCTCCAGGAGAGAGGCCCAAGCAAGACGCGCCCCGAGGAGTGTCTTGCCACATGTCAACACTGGGTCTGACTGAGCGCCTCCAGGAGAGAGGCCCAAGCAAGACGCGCCCCGAGGAGCGTCTTGCCACATGTGAACACTGGGTCTGACTGAGCGCCTCCAGGAGAGAGGCCCAAGCAAGACGCGCCCGGAGGAGCGTCTTGCCACATGTCAGCACTCGGTCTGACTGAGCGCCTCCAGGAGAGAGGCCCAAGCAAGACGCGCCCCGAGGAGCGTCTTGACACATGTCTAATCTGGGTCTGACTGAGCGCCTCCAGGAGAGAGGCCGAAGAAAGACGTGCCCCGAGGAGCCTCTTGCCACATGTCAACACTGGGTCTGACTGAGTGCCTCCATGAGAGAAGCCCCAGCAAGACGCGCCCCGAGGAGCGTCTTGACACATTTCTCCTCTGGGTCTGACTGAGCGCCTCCAGGAGAGAGGCCCAAGCAAGACGTTCCCCGAGGAGCGTCTTTCCACATGTCAACACTGGGTCTGACAGAGGGCATCCAGGAGAGAGGCCCAAGCAATACGCGCCCCGAGGAGCGTCTTGCTACATGTCAACAATGGGTCTGACTGAGGGCCTCCAGGAGAGAAGCCCAAGGAAGACGCGCCCCGAGGAGCTTCTTGCCACATGTCAGCACTCGGTCTGACTGAGCGCCTCCAGGAGAGAGGCCAAAGCAAGATGCGCCCCGAGGAGCATCTTGACACATGTCAACACTGGGTCTGACAGAGGGCCTCCATGAGAGAGGCCCAAGCAAGACGCGCCCCGAGGAGCGTCTTGCCACATGTCACTACTCGGTCTGACTGAGTGCCTCCAGGAGAGAGGCCCAAGCAAGACGTGCCCCGAGGAGCGTCTTGCCACATGTCAACAATGGGTCTGACTGAGGGCCTCCAGGAGAGAAGCCCAAGCAAGATGCGCCCCGAGGAGCGTCTTGCCACATGTCAGCACTCGGTCTTTCTGAGCGCCTCCAGGAGAGAGGCCCAAGCAAGACGCACCCCGAGGAGCGTCTTGCCACATGTCAACACTGGGTCTGACTGAGCGCCTCCAGGAGAGAGGCCCAAGCAAGACGCGCCCCGAGGAGCGTCTTGCCACATGTGAACACTGGGTCTGACTGAGCGCCTCCAGGAGAGAGGCCCAAGCAAGACGCGCCCGGAGGAGCGTCTTGCCACATGTCAGCACTCGGTCTGACTGAGCGCCTCCAGGAGAGAGGCCCAAGCAAGACGCGCCCCGAGGAGCGTCTTGACACATGTCTCCTCTGGGTCTGACTGAGCGCCTCCAGGAGAGAGGCCGAAGAAAGACGCGCCCCGAGGAGCGTCTTGCCACATGTCAACACTGGGTCTGACTGAGCGCCTCCAGGAGAGAGACCCGAGGAGCGTCTTGCCACATGTCACCTCTGGGTCTGACTGAGCGCCTCCAGGAGAGAGGCGCAAGCAAGAAACGCCCGAGGAGCGTCTTGACACATGTCAACACTGGGTCTGACTGAGCGCCTCCAGGAGAGAGGCCCCAGCAAGACGCGCCCCGAGGAGCGTCTTGCCACATGTCAGCACTCGGTCTGACTGAGCTCCTCCAGGAGAGAGGCCCAAGCAAGAAGCGCCCCGAGGAGCGTCTTGCTACATGTCAACAATGGGTCTGACTGAGGGCCTCCAGGAGAGAAGCCCAAGCAAGACGCGCCCCGAGGAGCGTCTTGCCACATGTCAACACTGGGTCTAATTGAGCGCCTCCAGGAGAGAGGCCCAAGCAAGACGCGCCCCGAGGAGCGTCTTGCCACATGTCAACAATGGGTCTGACTGAGGTCCTCCAGGAGAGAAGCCCAAGCAAGAAGCGCCCCGAGGAGCGTCTTGCCACATGTCAACACTGGGTCTGACTGAGCGCCTCCAGGAGAGTGGCCTTGGTAAGACACGCCCCGAGGGGCGTCTTGACACATGTCAACACTGTGTCTGACTGAGGGCCTCCATGAGAGAAGCCCAAGCAAGACGCGCACCGAGGAGACTCTTGCCACATGTCAACACTGGGTCCGACAGAGGGCATCCAGGAGAGAGGCCCAAGCAATACGCGCCCCGAGGAGCGTCTTGCCACATGTCAACAATGGGTCTGACTGAGGGCCTCCAGGAGAGAAGCCCAAGCAAGACGTACCCCGAGGAGCGTCTTGCCACATGTCAGCACTCGGTCTGACTGAGCGCTTCCAGGAGAGAGGCCCAAGCAAGACGCGCCCCGAGGAGCGTCTTGCCACATGTCAACACTGGGTCTGACTGAGCGCCTCCAGGAGAGAGGCCCAAGCAAGACGCGCCCCGAGGAGAGTCTTGCCACATGTCAGCACTCGGTCTGACTGAGCGCCTCCAGGGGAGAGGCCCAAGCAAGACGCGCCCCGAGGAGCGTCTTGACACATTTCTCCTCTGGGTCTGACTGAGCGCCTCCAGGAGAGAGGCCCAAGCAAGACGTTCCCCGATGAGCGTCTTTCCACATGTCAACACTGGGTCTGACTGAGTGCCTCCATGAGAGAAGCCCCAGCAAGACGCGCCCCGAGGAGCGTCTTGCTACATGTCAACACTGGGTCTGACTGAGCACCTCCAGGAGAGAGGCCCAAGCAAGACGCGCCCCGAGGAGCGTCTTGCCACATGTCAACACTGGGTCTGACTGAGCGCCTCCAGGAGCGAGGCCCAATCAAGAAACGCCCGAGGAGCGTCTTGACACATGTCAACACTGGGTCTGACTGAGCGCCTCCAGGAGAGAGGTCCAGGCAACACGCGCCCCGAGAAGCGTCTTTCCACATGTCAACACTGGGTCTGACTGAGTGCCTCCATGAGAGAAGCCCCAGCAAGACGCGCCCCGAGGAGCGTCTTGTCACATGTCACTACTCGGTCTGACTGAGCGCCTCCAGGAGAGAGGCCCAAGCAAGAAATGCCCCGAGGAGCGTCTTGCCACATGTCAACAATGGGTCTGACTGAGGGCCTCCAGGAGAGAGGCCCAATCAAGACACGCCCCGAGGAGCGTCTTGACACATGTTAACACTGGGTCTGACTGAGGGCCTCCATGTGAGAAGCCCAAGCAAGACGCGCCCCGAGGAGAGTCTTGCCACATGTCAACACTGGGTCTGACAGAGGGCATCCAGGAGAGAGGCCCAAGCAATACGCGCCCCGAGGAGCGTCTTGCCACATGTCAACAATGGGTCTGACTGAGGGCCTCCAGGAGAGAAGCCCAAGGACGACGCGCCCCGAGGAGCTTCTTGCCACATGTCAGCACTCGGTCTGACTGAGCGCCTCCAGGAGAGAGGCCAAAGCAAGATGCGCCCCGAGGAGCGTCTTGACACATGTCAACACTGGGTCTGACAGAGGGCCTCCATGAGAGAGGCCCAAGCAAGACGCGCCCCGAGGAGTGTCTTGCCACATGTCAACACTGGGTCTGACTGAGCGCCTCCAGGAGGGAGGTCCAAGAAAGACGCGCCCCGAGGAGCGTCTTGCCACATGTCACTACTCGGTCTGACTGAGTGCCTCCAGGAGAGAGGCCCAAACAAGACGTGCCCCGAGGAGCGTCTTGCCACATGTCAACAATGGGTCTGACTGAGGGCCTCCAGGAGAGAAGCCCAAGCAAGACGCGCCCCGAGGAGCGTCTTGCCACATGTCAACACTGGGTCTGACTGAGGACCCCCAGGAGAGAGGCCCAAATAAGACGCGCCCCGAGGAGCGTCTTGCCACATGTCAGCACTCGGTCTTTCTGAGCGCCTCCAGGAGAGAGGCCCAAGCAAGACGCGCCCCGAGGAGTGTCTTGCCACATGTCAACACTGGGTCTGACTGAGCGCCTCCAGGAGAGAGGCCCAAGCAAGACGCGCCCCGAGGAGCGTCTTGCCACATGTGAACACTGGGTCTGACTGAGCGCCTCCAGGAGAGAGGCCCAAGCAAGACGCGCCCGGAGGAGCGTCTTGCCACATGTCAGCACTCGGTCTGACTGAGCGCCTCCAGGAGAGAGGCCCAAGCAAGACGCGCCCCGAGGAGCGTCTTGACACATGTCTAATCTGGGTCTGACTGAGCGCCTCCAGGAGAGAGGCCGAAGAAAGACGTGCCCCGAGGAGCCTCTTGCCACATGTCAACACTGGGTCTGACTGAGTGCCTCCATGAGAGAAGCCCCAGCAAGACGCGCCCCGAGGAGCGTCTTGCCACATGTCAACACTGGGTCTGACTGAGCGCCTCCAGGAGAGAGACCCGAGGAGCGTCTTGCCACATGTCACCTCTGGGTCTGACTGAGCGCCTCCAGGAGAGAGGCGCAAGCAAGAAACGCCCGAGGAGCGTCTTGACACATGTCAACACTGGGTCTGACTGAGCGCCTCCAGGAGAGAGGCCCCAGCAAGACGCGCCCCGAGGAGCGTCTTGCCACATGTCAGCACTCGGTCTGACTGAGCTCCTCCAGGAGAGAGGCCCAAGCAAGAAGCGCCCCGAGGAGCGTCTTGCTACATGTCAACAATGGGTCTGACTGAGGGCCTCCAGGAGAGAAGCCCAAGCAAGACGCGCCCCGAGGAGCGTCTTGCCACATGTCAACACTGGGTCTAATTGAGCGCCTCCAGGAGAGAGGCCCAAGCAAGACGCGCCCCGAGGAGCGTCTTGCCACATGTCAACAATGGGTCTGACTGAGGTCCTCCAGGAGAGAGGCCCAAGCAAGAAGCGCCCCGAGGAGCGTCTTGCCACATGTCAACACTGGGTCTGACTGAGCGCCTCCAGGAGAGTGGCCCAGGCAAGACACGCCCCGAGGGGCGTCTTGACACATGTCAACACTGGGTCTGACTGAGGGCCTCCATGAGAGAAGCCCAAGCAAGACGCGCACCGAGGAGAGTCTTGCCACATGTCAACACTGGGTCCGACAGAGGGCATCCAGAAGAGAGGCCCAAGCAATACGCACCCCGAGGAGCGTCTTGCAGCATGTCAACAATGGGTCTGACTGAGGGCCTCCAGGAGAGAAGCCCAAGCAAGACGTACCCCGATGAGCGTCTTGCCACATGTCAGCACTCGGTCTGACTGAGCGCTTCCAGGAGAGAGGCCCAAGCAAGACGCGCCCCGAGGAGCGTCTTGCCACATGTCAACACTGGGTCTGACTGACCGCCTCCAGGAGAGAGGCCCAAGCAAGACGCGCCCCGAGGAGAGTCTTGCCACATGTCAGCACTCGGTCTGACTGAGCGCCTCCAGGGGAGAGGCCCAAGCAAGACGCGCCCCGAGGAGCGTCTTGACACATTTCTCCTCTGGGTCTGACTGAGCGCCTCCAGGAGAGAGGCCCAAGCAAGACGTTCCCCGATGAGCGTCTTTCCACATGTCAACACTGGGTCTGACTGAGTGCCTCCATGAGAGAAGCCCCAGCAAGACACGCCCCGAGGAGCGTCTTGCCACATGTCAACACTGGGTCTGACTGAGCAAATCCAGGAGAGAGGCCCAAGCAAGACGCGCCCCGAGGAGCGTCTTGCCACATGTCAACACTGGGTCTGACTGAGCGCCTCCAGGATTGAGGCCCAAGCAAGAAACGCCCGAGGAGCGTCTTGACACATGTCAACACTGGGTCAGACTGAGCGCCTCCAGGAGAGAGGTCCAAGCAACACGCGCCCCGAGGAGCGTCTTGCCACATGTCAACACTGGGTCTGACTGAGTGCCTCCATGAGAGAAGCCCCAGCAAGACGCGCCCCGAGGAGCGTCTTGTCACATGTCACTACTCGGTCTGACTGAGCGCCTCCAGGAGAGAGGCCCAAGCAAGAAATGCCCCGAGGAGCGTCTTGCCACATGTCAACACTGGGTCTGACTGAGCGCCTCCAGGAGAGAGGCCCAAGCAAGACACGCCCCGAGGAGCGTCTTGACACATGTTAACACTGGGTCTGACTGAGGGCCTCCATGTGAGAAGCCCAAGCAAGACGCGCCCCGAGGAGAGTCTTGCCACATGTCAACACTGGGTCTGACAGAGGGCATCCAGGAGAGAGGCCCAAGCAATACGCGCCCCGAGGAGCGTCTTGCCACATGTCAACAATGGGTCTGACTGAGGGCCTCCAGGAGAGAAGCCCAAGGAAGACGCGCCCCGAGGAGCTTCTTGCCACATGTCAGCACTCGGTCTGACTGAGCGCCTCCAGGAGAGAGGCAAAAGCAAGATGCGCCCCGAGGAGCGTCTTGACACATGTCAACACTGGGTCTGACAGAGGGCCTCCATGAGAGAGGCCCAAGCAAGACGCGCCCCGAGGAGTGTCTTGCCACGTGTCAACACTGGGTCTGACTTAGCGCCTCCAGGAGAGAGGCCCAAGCAAGATGCGCCCCGAGGAGCGTCTTGCCACCTGTCACCACTGGGTCTGACTGAGCTCCTCCAGGAGAGAGGCCCAAGCAAGACGCGCCCCGAGGAGCATCTTGCCACGTGTCACCACTGGGTCTGATTGAGAACCTCCAGGAGAAAGGCCCCAGCAAGACGCGCCGCGAGGAGCATCTTGCCTTATGTCAGCACTCGGTCTGACTGAGCGCCTCCAGGAGAGAGGCCCAAGCGAGACCCGCCCCGTGGAGCATCTTTCCACATGTCACTACTCGGTCTAACTGAGCGCCTCCAGGAGAGAGGTCCAAGCAAGACACGCCCCGAGGAGCGTCTTGCCACATGTCACTACTCGGTCTGACTGAGCGCCTCCAAGAAGGAGGTCCAAGCAAGACGCGCCCCGAGGAGTGTCTTGCCACATGTCACTACTCGGTCTGACTGAGCGCCTCCAAGAAGGAGGTCCAAGCAAGACGTGCCCCGAGGAGCGTCTTGCCACATGTCAACAATGGGTCTGACTGAGGGCCTCCAGGAGAGAAGCCCAAGCAAGACGCGCCCCGAGGAGCGTCTTGCCACATGTCGACACTGGGTCTGACTGAGGGCCCCCAGGAGAGAGGCCCAAATAAGACGCGCCCCGAGGAGCGTCTTGCCACATGTCAACACTGGGTCTGACTGAGGGCCTCCAGGAGAGAAGCCCCAGCAAGACGCGCCCCGAGGAGCGTCTTGCCACATGTCAACACTGGGTCTGCCTGAGCACCTCCAGGAGAGAGGCCCAAGCAAGATGCGCCCCGAGGAGCGTCTTGCCACATGTCAACACTGGGTCTGACTGAGCGCCTCCAGGAGAGAGGCCCGAGGAGCGTCTTGCCACATGTCACCTCTGGGTCTGACTGAGCTCCTCCAGGAGAGAGGCGCAAGCAAGAAACGCCCGAGGAGCGTCTTGCCACATGTCAGCACTCGGTCTGACTGAGCGCCTCCAGGAGAGAGGCCCAAGCAAGAAGCGCCCCGAGGAGCGTCTTTCCACATGTCAACAATGGGTCTGACTGAGGGCCTCCAGGAGAGAAGCCAAAGCAAGACGCGCCCCGAGGAGCGTCTTGCCACATGTCAACACTGGGTCTAATTGAGCGCCTCCAGGAGAGAGGCCCAAGCAAGACGCGCCCCGAGGAGCGTCTTGCCACATGTCACTACTCGGTCTGACTGAGCGCCTCCAGGAGAGAGGTCCAAGCAACACGCGCCCCGAGGAGCGTCTTGCCACATGTCAACACTGGGTCTGACTGAGTGCCTCCATGAGAGAAGCCCCAGCAAGACGCGCCCCGAGGAGCGTCTTGCCACATGTCAACAATGGGTCTGACTGAGGGCCTCCAGGAGAGAAGCCAAAGCAAGACGCGCCCCGAGGAGCTTCTTTCCACATGTCAACAATGGGTCTTACTGAGGGCCTCCATGAGAGAAGCCCAAGCAAGACGCGCCCCGAGGAGTGTCTTGCCACATGTCAACACTGTGTCTGACTGAGCGCCTCCAGGAGAGAGGCCCAAGCAAGACGCGCCCGAGGAGCGTCTTGCCACGTGTCAACACTGGGTCTGACTGAGCTCCTCCAGGAGAGAGGCCCAAGCAAGACGCGCCCAGAGGAGCGTCTTGCCACGTGACACCACTGGGTCTGATTGAGCACCTCCAGGAGAGAGGCCCCAGCAAGACGCGCCCCGAGGAGCGTCTTGCCTTATGTCAGCACTCGGTCTGACTGAGCGCCTCCAGGAGAGAGGCCCAAGCAAGACGCGCCCCGAGGAGCGTCTTGCCACATGTCACTACTCGGTCTAACTGAGCGCCTCCAGGAGAGAGGTCCAAGCAAGACGCGCCCCGAGGTGCGTCTTGCCACATGTCACTACTCGGTCTGACTGAGCGCCTCCAGGAGAGAGGCCCAAGCAAGACGTGCCCCGAGGAGCGACTTGCCACATGTCAACAATGGGTCTGACTGAGGGCCTCCAGGAGAGAAGCCCAAGCAAGACACGCCCCGAGGAGCGTCTTGACACATGTCAACACTGGGTCGGACTGAGGGCCTCCATGAGAAAAGCCAAAGCAAGACGCGCCCCGAGGGGAGTCTTGCCACATGTCAACACTCGGTCTGACACAGGGCATTCAGGAGAGAGGCCCAAGCAATACGCGCCCCGAGGAGCATCTTGCCACATGTCACCACTGGGTCTGAATGAGCGCCTCCAGGAGAGAGGCCCAACCAAGACGAGCCCCGAGGAGTGTCTTGCCACATGCCAACACTGGGTCTGACTGAGCGCCTCCAGGAGAGAGGCACAAGCAAGACGCGCCCCGAGGAGCGTCTTGCCACGTGTCAACACTGGGTCTGACTGAGCGCCTCCAGGAGAGAGGTCCAAGCAAGACGCGCCCCGAGGAGCGTCTTGCCACATGTCACTATTCGGTCTGACTGAGCGCCTCCAGGAGAGAGGTCCAAGCAAGACGCGCCCCGAGGAGCATCTTGCCACATGTCACTACTCGGTCTGACTGAGCGCCTCCAGGAGAGAGGCCCAAGCAAGACGTGCCCCGAGGAGCGTCTTGCCACATGTCAACAATGGGTCTGACTGAGGTCCTCCAGGAGAGAAGCCCAAGCAAGACGCGCCCCGAGGTGCGTCTTGCCACATGTCAACACTGGGTCTGACTGAGGGCCCCCAGGAGAGAGGCCCAAATAAGACGCGCCCTGAGGAGCGTCTTGCCACATGTCAACACTGGGTCTGACTGAGGGCCTCCAGGAGAGAAGCCCAAGCAAGATGCGCCCCGAGGAGCGTCTTGCCACATGTCTGCACTCGGTCTGACTGAGCGCCTCCAGAAGAGAGGCCCAAGCAAGACACGCCCCGAGGAGCGTCTTGCCACATGTCAACACTGGGTCTGACTGAGCGCCTCCAGGAGAGAGGCCCAAGCAAGACGCGCCCCGAGGAGCGTCTTGCCACATGTCAACACTGGGTCTGACTGAGCGCCTCCAGGAGAGAGGCCCAAGCAAGACGCGCCCGGAGGAGCGTCTTGCCACATGTCAGCACTCTGTCTGACTGAGCGCCTCCAGGAGAGAGGCCCAAGCAAGACGCGCCCCGAGGAGCGTCTTGACACATGTCTCCTCTGGGTCTGACTGAGCGCCTCCAGTAGAGAGGCCGAAGCAAGACGTGCCCCGAGGAGCATCTTGCCACATGTCAACACTGGGTCTGACTGAGTGCCTCCATGAGAGAAGCCCCAGCAAGACGCGCCCCGAGGTGCGTCTTGCCACATGTCAACACTGGGTCTGACTGAGTGCCTCCAGGAGAGAGACCCGAGGAGCGTCTTGCCACATGTCACCTCTGGGTCTGACTGAGCGCCTCCATTAGAGAGGCGCAAGCAAGAAACGCCCGAGGAGCGTCTTGACACATGTCAACACTGGGTCTGACTGAGCGCCTCCAGGAGAGAGGCCCCAGCAAGACGCGCCCCGAGGAGCGTCTTGCCACATGTCAGCACTCGGTCTGACTGAGCGCCTCCAGGAGAGAGGCCCAAGCAAGAAGCGCCCCGAGGAGCGTCTTGCCACATGTCAACAATGGGTCTGACTGAGGGCCTCCAGGAGAGAAGCCCAAGCAAGACGCGCCCCGAGGAGCGTCTTGCCACATGTCAACACTGGGTCTAATTGAGCGCCTCCAGGAGAGAGGCCCAAGCAAGACGCGCCCCGAGGAGCGTCTTGCCACATGTCAACAATGAGTCTGACTGAGGGCCTCCAGGAGAGAAGCCCAAGCAAGAAGCGCTCCGAGGAGCGTCTTGCCACATGTCAACACTGGGTCTGACTGAGCGCCTCCAGGAGAGAGGCCCAAGCAAGACACGCCCCGAGGAGCGTCTTGACACATGTCAACACTGGGTCTGACTGAGGGCCTCCATGAGAGAAGCCCAAGCAAGACGCGCCCCGAGGAGAGTCTTGCCACATGTCAACACTGGGTCCGACAGAGGGCATCCAGGAGAGAGGCCCAAGCAATACGCGCCCCGAGGAGCGTCTTGCCACATGTCAACAATGGGTCTGACTGAGGGCCTCCAGGAGAGAAGCCAAAGCAAGACGCGCCCCGAGGAGCGTCTTGAAACATGTCACTACTCGGTCTAACTGAGCGCCTCCAGGAGAGAGGTCCAAGCAAGACGCGCCCCGAGGAGCGTCTTGCCACATGTCACTACTCGGTCTGACTTAGCGCCTCCAGGAGAGAGGCCCTAGCAAGACGCGCCCCGAGGAGCGTCTTGCCACATGTCAACACTGGGTCTGACTGAGGGCCTCCAGGAGAGAGGCGCAAATAAGACGCGCCCCGAGAAGCGTCTTGCCACATGTCAACAATGGGTCTGACTGAGGGCCTCCAGGAGAGAAGCCCATGCAAGACGTACCCCGAGGAGCGTCTTGCCACATGTCAACACTGGGTCTGACTGAGCGCCTCCAGGAGAGAAGCCCAAGCAAGACGCGCCCCGAGGAGAGTCTTGCCACATGTCAGCACTCGGTCTGACTGAGCGCCTCCAGGGGAGAGGCCCAAGCAAGACGCGCCCCGAGGAGCGTCTTGACACATTTCTCCTCTGGGTCTGACTGAGCGCCTCCAGGAGAGAGGCCCAAGCAAGACGTTCCCCGAGGAGCGTCTTTCCACATGTCAACACTGGGTCTGACTGAGTGCTTCCATGAGAGAAGCCCCAGCAAGACGCGCCCCGAGGAGCGTCTTGCCACATGTCAACACTGGGTCTGACTGAGCACCTCCAGGAGAGAGGCCCAAGCAAGACTCGCCCCGAGGAGCATCTTGCCACATGTCAACACTGGGTCTGACTGAGCGCCTCCAGGAGCGAGGCCCTAGCAAGAAACGCCCGAGGAGCGTCTTGACACATGTCAACACTGGGTCTGACTGAGCGCCTCCAGGAGAGAGGTCCAAGCAAGACGTGCCCCGAGGAGCGTCTTGCCACATGTCAACAATGGGTCTGACTGAGGGCCTCCAGGAGAGAAGCCCAAGCAAGACGCGCCCCGAGGAGCGTCTTGCCACATGTCGACACTGGGTCTGACTGAGGGCCCCCAGGAGAGAGGCCCAAATAAGACGCGCCCCGAGGAGCGTCTTGCCACATGTCAACACTGGGTCTGACTGAGGGCCTCCAGGAGAGAAGCCCCAGCAAGACGCGCCCCGAGGAGCGTCTTGCCACATGTCAACACTGGGTCTGCCTGAGCACCTCCAGGAGAGAGGCCCAAGCAAGATGCGCCCCGAGGAGCGTCTTGCCACATGTCAACACTGGGTCTGACTGAGCGCCTCCAGGAGAGAGGCCCGAGGAGCGTCTTGCCACATGTCACCTCTGGGTCTGACTGAGCTCCTCCAGGAGAGAGGCGCAAGCAAGAAACGCCCGAGGAGCGTCTTGCCACATGTCAGCACTCGGTCTGACTGAGCGCCTCCAGGAGAGAGGCCCAAGCAAGAAGCGCCCCGAGGAGCGTCTTTCCACATGTCAACAATGGGTCTGACTGAGGGCCTCCAGGAGAGAAGCCAAAGCAAGACGCGCCCCGAGGAGCGTCTTGCCACATGTCAACACTGGGTCTAATTGAGCGCCTCCAGGAGAGAGGCCCAAGCAAGACGCGCCCCGAGGAGCGTCTTGCCACATGTCACTACTCGGTCTGACTGAGCGCCTCCAGGAGAGAGGTCCAAGCAACACGCGCCCCGAGGAGCGTCTTGCCACATGTCAACACTGGGTCTGACTGAGTGCCTCCATGAGAGAAGCCCCAGCAAGACGCGCCCCGAGGAGCGTCTTGCCACATGTCAACAATGGGTCTGACTGAGGGCCTCCAGGAGAGAAGCCAAAGCAAGACGCGCCCCGAGGAGCTTCTTTCCACATGTCAACAATGGGTCTTACTGAGGGCCTCCATGAGAGAAGCCCAAGCAAGACGCGCCCCGAGGAGTGTCTTGCCACATGTCAACACTGTGTCTGACTGAGCGCCTCCAGGAGAGAGGCCCAAGCAAGACGCGCCCGAGGAGCGTCTTGCCACGTGTCAACACTGGGTCTGACTGAGCTCCTCCAGGAGAGAGGCCCAAGCAAGACGCGCCCAGAGGAGCGTCTTGCCACGTGACACCACTGGGTCTGATTGAGCACCTCCAGGAGAGAGGCCCCAGCAAGACGCGCCCCGAGGAGCGTCTTGCCTTATGTCAGCACTCGGTCTGACTGAGCGCCTCCAGGAGAGAGGCCCAAGCAAGACGCGCCCCGAGGAGCGTCTTGCCACATGTCACTACTCGGTCTAACTGAGCGCCTCCAGGAGAGAGGTCCAAGCAAGACGCGCCCCGAGGTGCGTCTTGCCACATGTCACTACTCGGTCTGACTGAGCGCCTCCAGGAGAGAGGCCCAAGCAAGACGTGCCCCGAGGAGCGACTTGCCACATGTCAACAATGGGTCTGACTGAGGGCCTCCAGGAGAGAAGCCCAAGCAAGACACGCCCCGAGGAGCGTCTTGACACATGTCAACACTGGGTCGGACTGAGGGCCTCCATGAGAAAAGCCAAAGCAAGACGCGCCCCGAGGGGAGTCTTGCCACATGTCAACACTCGGTCTGACAGAGGGCATTCAGGAGAGAGGCCCAAGCAATACGCGCCCCGAGGAGCATCTTGCCACATGTCACCACTGGGTCTGAATGAGCGCCTCCAGGAGAGAGGCCCAACCAAGACGAGCCCCGAGGAGTGTCTTGCCACATGCCAACACTGGGTCTGACTGAGCGCCTCCAGGAGAGAGGCACAAGCAAGACGCGCCCCGTGGAGCGTCTTGCCACGTGTCAACACTGGGTCTGACTGAGCGCCTCCAGGAGAGAGGTCCAAGCAAGACGCGCCCCGAGGAGCGTCTTGCCACATGTCACTATTCGGTCTGACTGAGCGCCTCCAGGAGAGAGGTCCAAGCAAGACGCGCCCCGAGGAGCATCTTGCCACATGTCACTACTCGGTCTGACTGAGCGCCTCCAGGAGAGAGGCCCAAGCAAGACGTGCCCCGAGGAGCGTCTTGCCACATGTCAACAATGGGTCTGACTGAGGTCCTCCAGGAGAGAAGCCCAAGCAAGACGCGCCCCGAGGAGCGTCTTGCCACATGTCAACACTGGGTCTGACTGAGGGCCCCCAGGAGAGAGGCCCAAATAAGACGCGCCCTGAGGAGCGTCTTGCCACATGTCAACACTGGGTCTGACTGAGGGCCTCCAGGAGAGAAGCCCAAGCAAGATGCGCCCCGAGGAGCGTCTTGCCACATGTCTGCACTCGGTCTGACTGAGCGCCTCCAGAAGAGAGGCCCAAGCAAGACACGCCCCGAGGAGCGTCTTGCCACATGTCAACACTGGGTCTGACTGAGCGCCTCCAGGAGAGAGGCCCAAGCAAGACGCGCCCCGAGGAGCGTCTTGCCACATGTCAACACTGGGTCTGACTGAGCGCCTCCAGGAGAGAGGCCCAAGCAAGACGCGCCCGGAGGAGCGTCTTGCCACATGTCAGCACTCTGTCTGACTGAGCGCCTCCAGGAGAGAGGCCCAAGCAAGACGCGCCCCGAGGAGCGTCTTGACACATGTCTCCTCTGGGTCTGACTGAGCGCCTCCAGTAGAGAGGCCGAAGCAAGACGTGCCCCGAGGAGCATCTTGCCACATGTCAACACTGGGTCTGACTGAGTGCCTCCATGAGAGAAGCCCCAGCAAGACGCGCCCCGAGGTGCGTCTTGCCACATGTCAACACTGGGTCTGACTGAGTGCCTCCAGGAGAGAGACCCGAGGAGCGTCTTGCCACATGTCACCTCTGGGTCTGACTGAGCGCCTCCATTAGAGAGGCGCAAGCAAGAAACGCCCGAGGAGCGTCTTGACACATGTCAACACTGGGTCTGAGTGAGCGCCTCCAGGAGAGAGGCCCCAGCAAGACGCGCCCCGAGGAGCGTCTTGCCACATGTCAGCACTCGGTCTGACTGAGCGCCTCCAGGAGAGAGGCCCAAGCAAGAAGCGCCCCGAGGAGCGTCTTGCCACATGTCAACAATGGGTCTGACTGAGGGCCTCCAGGAGAGAAGCCCAAGCAAGACGCGCCCCGAGGAGCGTCTTGCCACATGTCAACACTGGGTCTAATTGAGCGCCTCCAGGAGAGAGGCCCAAGCAAGACGCGCCCCGAGGAGCGTCTTGCCACATGTCAACAATGAGTCTGACTGAGGGCCTCCAGGAGAGAAGCCCAAGCAAGAAGCGCTCCGAGGAGCGTCTTGCCACATGTCAACACTGGGTCTGACTGAGCGCCTCCAGGAGAGAGGCCCAAGCAAGACACGCCCCGAGGAGCGTCTTGACACATGTCAACACTGGGTCTGACTGAGGGCCTCCATGAGAGAAGCCCAAGCAAGACGCGCCCCGAGGAGAGTCTTGCCACATGTCAACACTGGGTCCGACAGAGGGCATCCAGGAGAGAGGCCCAAGCAATACGCGCCCCGAGGAGCGTCTTGCCACATGTCAACAATGGGTCTGACTCAGGGCCTCCAGGAGAGAAGCCAAAGCAAGACGCGCCCCGAGGAGCGTCTTGAAACATGTCACTACTCGGTCTAACTGAGCGCCTCCAGGAGAGAGGTCCAAGCAAGACGCGCCCCGAGGAGCGTCTTGCCACATGTCACTACTCGGTCTGACTTAGCGCCTCCAGGAGAGAGGCCCTAGCAAGACGCGCCCCGAGGAGCGTCTTGCCACATGTCAACACTGGGTCTGACTGAGGGCCTCCAGGAGAGAGGCGCAAATAAGACGCGCCCCGAGAAGCGTCTTGCCACATGTCAACAATGGGTCTGACTGAGGGCCTCCAGGAGAGAAGCCCAAGCAAGACGTACCCCGAGGAGCGTCTTGCCACATGTCAACACTGGGTCTGACTGAGCGCCTCCAGGAGAGAAGCCCAAGCAAGACGCGCCCCGAGGAGAGTCTTGCCACATGTCAGCACTCGGTCTGACTGAGCGCCTCCAGGGGAGAGGCCCAAGCAAGACGCGCCCCGAGGAGCGTCTTGACACATTTCTCCTCTGGGTCTGACTGAGCGCCTCCAGGAGAGAGGCCCAAGCAAGACGTTCCCCGAGGAGCGTCTTTCCACATGTCAACACTGGGTCTGACTGAGTGCCTCCATGAGAGAAGCCCCAGCAAGACGCGCCCCGAGGAGCGTCTTGCCACATGTCAACACTGGGTCTGACTGAGCACCTCCAGGAGAGAGGCCCAAGCAAGACTCGCCCCGAGGAGCATCTTGCCACATGTCAACACTGGGTCTGACTGAGCGCCTCCAGGAGCGAGGCCCTAGCAAGAAACGCCCGAGGAGCGTCTTGACACATGTCAACACTGGGTCTGACTGAGCGCCTCCAGGAGAGAGGTCCAAGCAACACGCGCCCCGAGGAGCGTCTTGCCACATGTCAACACTGGGTCTGACTGAGTGCCTCCATGAGAGAAGCCCCAGCAAGACGCGCCCCGAGGAGCGTCTTGTCACATGTCACTACTCGGTCTGACTGAGCGCCTCCAGGAGAGAGGCCCAAACAAGAAATGCCCCGAGGAGCGTCTTGCCACATGTCAACAATGGGTCTGACTGAGGGCCTCCAGGAGAGAAGCCCAAGCAAGAAGCGCCCCGAGGAGCGTCTTGCCACATGTCAACACTGGGTCTGACTGAGCGCCTCCAGGAGAGAGGCCCAAGCAAGACACGCCCCGAGGAGCGTCTTGACACATGTTAACACTGGGTCTGACTGAGGGCCTCCATGTGAGAAGCCCAAGCAAGACGCGCCCCGAGGAGAGTCTTGCCACAAGTCAACACTGGGTCTGACAGAGGGCATCCAGGAGAGAGGCCCAAGCAATACGCGCCCCGAGGAGCGTCTTGCCACATGTCAACAATGGGTCTGACTGAGGGCCTCCAGGAGAGAAGCCCAAGGAAGACGCGCCCCGAGGAGCTTCTTGCCACATGTCAGCACTCGGTCTGACTGAGCGCCTCCAGGAGAGAGGCCAAAGCAAGATGCGCCCCAAGGAGCATCTTGACACATGTCAACACTGGGTCTGACAGAGGGCCTCCATGAGAGAGGCCCAAGCAAGACGCGCCCCGAGGAGTGTCTTGCCACATTTCAACACTGGGTCTGACTGAGCGCCTCCAGGAGAGAGGCCCAAGCAAGACGCGCCCCGAGGAGCGTCTTGCCACGTGTCAACACTGGGTCTGACTTAGCGCCTCCAGGAGAGAGGCCCAAGCAAGATGCGCCCCGAGGAGCGTCTTGCCACGTGTCACCACTGGGTCTGACTGAGCTCCTCCAGGAGAGAGGCCCAAGCAAGACGCGCCCCGAGGAGCGTCTTGCCACATGTCAACAATGGGTCTGACTGAGGGCCTCCAGGAGAGAAGCCCAAGCAAGACGTACCCCGAGGAGCGTCTTGCCACATGTCAGCACTCGGTCTGACTGAGCGCTTCCAGGAGAGAGGCCCAAGCAAGACGCGCCCCGAGGAGCGTCTTGCCACATGTCAACACTGGGTCTGACTTAGCGCCTGCAGGGGAGAGGCCCAAGCAAGACGCGCCCCGAGGAGCGTCTTGACACATTTCTCCTCTGGGTCTGACTGAGCGCCTCCAGGAGAGAGGCCCAAGCAAGACGTTCCCCGAGGAGCGTCTTTCCACATGTCAACACTGGGTCTGACTGAGTGCCTCCATGAGAGAAGCCCCAGCAAGACGCGCCCCGAGGAGCGTCTTGCCACATGTCAACACTGGGTCTGACTGAGCACCTCCAGGAGAGAGGCCCAAGCAAGACGCGCCCCGAGGAGCATCTTGCCACATGTCAACACTGGGTCTGACTGAGCGCCTCCAGGAGCGAGGCCCAAGCAAGAAACGCCCGAGGAGCGTCTTGACACATGTCAACACTGGGTCTGACTGATCGCCTCCAGGAGAGAGGTCCAAGCAAAACGCGCCCCGAGGAGCGTCTTGCCACATGTCAACACTGGGTCTGACTGAGCGCCTCCAGGAGAGAAGCCCCAGCAAGACGCGCCCCGAGGAGCGTCTTGTCACATGTCACTACTCGGTCTGACTGAGCGCCTCCAGGAGAGAAGCCCAAGCAAGAAGCGCCCCGAGGAGCGTCTTGCCACATGTCAACACTGGGTCTGACTGAGCGCCTCCAGGAGAGAGGCCCAAGCAAGACACGCCCCGAGGAGCGTCTTGACACATGTTAACACTGGGTCTTACTGAGGGCCTCCATGTGAGAAGCCCAAGCAAGACGCGCCCCGAGGAGAGTCTTGCCACATGTCAACACTGGGTCTGACAGAGGGCATCCAGGAGAGAGGCCCAAGCAATACGCGCCCCGAGGAGCGTCTTGCCACATGTCAACAATGGGTCTGACTGAGGGCCTCCAGGAGAGAAGCCCAAGGAAGACGCGCCCCGAGGAGCTTCTTGCCACATGTCAGCACTCGGTCTGACTGAGCGCCTCCAGGAGAGAGGCCAAAGCAAGATGCGCCCCGAGGAGCGTCTTGACACATGTCAACACTGGGTCTGACAGAGGGCATCCAGGAGAGAGGCCAAAGCAAGACGCGCCCCGAGGAGCGTCTTGAAACATGTCACTACTCGGTCTAACTGAGCGCCTCCAGGAGAGAGGTCCAAGCAAGACGCGCCCCGAGGAGCGTCTTGCCACATGTCACTACTCGGTCTGACTTAGCGCCTCCAGGAGAGAGGCCCTAGCAAGACGCGCCCCGAGGAGCGTCTTGCCACATGTCAACACTGGGTCTGACTGAGGGCCTCCAGGAGAGAGGCGCAAATAAGACGCGCCCCGAGAAGCGTCTTGCCACATGTCAACAATGGGTCTGACTGAGGGCCTCCAGGAGAGAAGCCCAAGCAAGACGTACCCCGAGGAGCGTCTTGCCACATGTCAACACTGGGTCTGACTGAGCGCCTCCAGGAGAGAAGCCCAAGCAAGACGCGCCCCGAGGAGAGTCTTGCCACATGTCAGCACTCGGTCTGACTGAGCGCCTCCAGGGGAGAGGCCCAAGCAAGACGCGCCCCGAGGAGCGTCTTGACACATTTCTCCTCTGGGTCTGACTGAGCGCCTCCAGGAGAGAGGCCCAAGCAAGACGTTCCCCGAGGAGCGTCTTTCCACATGTCAACACTGGGTCTGACTGAGTGCCTCCATGAGAGAAGCCCCAGCAAGACGCGCCCCGAGGAGCGTCTTGCCACATGTCAACACTGGGTCTGACTGAGCACCTCCAGGAGAGAGGCCCAAGCAAGACTCGCCCCGAGGAGCATCTTGCCACATGTCAACACTGGGTCTGACTGAGCGCCTCCAGGAGCGAGGCCCTAGCAAGAAACGCCCGAGGAGCGTCTTGACACATGTCAACACTGGGTCTGACTGAGCGCCTCCAGGAGAGAGGTCCAAGCAACACGCGCCCCGAGGAGCGTCTTGCCACATGTCAACACTGGGTCTGACTGAGTGCCTCCATGAGAGAAGCCCCAGCAAGACGCGCCCCGAGGAGCGTCTTGTCACATGTCACTACTCTGTCTGACTGAGCACCTCCAGGAGAGAGGCCCAAACAAGAAATGCCCCGAGGAGCGTCTTGCCACATGTCAACAATGGGTCTGACTGAGGGCCTCCAGGAGAGAAGCCCAAGCAAGAAGCGCCCCGAGGAGCGTCTTGCCACATGTCAACACTGGGTCTGACTGAGCGCCTCCAGGAGAGAGGCCCAAGCAAGACACGCCCCGAGGAGCGTCTTGACACATGTTAACACTGGGTCTGACTGAGGGCCTCCATGTGAGAAGCCCAAGCAAGACGCGCCCCGAGGAGAGTCTTGCCACAAGTCAACACTGGGTCTGACAGAGGGCATCCAGGAGAGAGGCCCAAGCAATACGCGCCCCGAGGAGCGTCTTGCCACATGTCAACAATGGGTCTGACTGAGGGCCTCCAGGAGAGAAGCCCAAGGAAGACGCGCCCCGAGGAGCTTCTTGCCACATGTCAGCACTCGGTCTGACTGAGCGCCTCCAGGAGAGAGGCCAAAGCAAGATGCGCCCCAAGGAGCATCTTGACACATGTCAACACTGGGTCTGACAGAGGGCCTCCATGAGAGAGGCCCAAGCAAGACGCGCCCCGAGGAGTGTCTTGCCACATTTCAACACTGGGTCTGACTGAGCGCCTCCAGGAGAGAGGCCCAAGCAAGACGCGCCCCGAGGAGCGTCTTGCCACATGTCAACACTGGGTCTGACTTAGCGCCTCCAGGGGAGAGGCCCAAGCAAGACGCGCCCCGAGGAGCGTCTTGACACATTTCTCCTCTGGGTCTGACTGAGCGCCTCCAGGAGAGAGGCCCAAGCAAGACGTTCCCCGAGGAGCGTCTTTCCACATGTCAACACTGGGTCTGACTGAGTGCCTCCATGAGAGAAGCCCCAGCAAGACGCGCCCCGAGGAGCGTCTTGCCACATGTCAACACTGGGTCTGACTGAGCACCTCCAGGAGAGAGGCCCAAGCAAGACGCGCCCCGAGGAGCATCTTGCCACATGTCAACACTGGGTCTGACTGAGCGCCTCCAGGAGCGAGGCCCAAGCAAGAAACGCCCGAGGAGCGTCTTGACACATGTCAACACTGGGTCTGACTGATCGCCTCCAGGAGAGAGGTCCAAGCAAAACGCGCCCCGAGGAGCGTCTTGCCACATGTCAACACTGGGTCTGACTGAGCGCCTCCAGGAGAGAAGCCCCAGCAAGACGCGCCCCGAGGAGCGTCTTGTCACATGTCACTACTCGGTCTGACTGAGCGCCTCCAGGAGAGAAGCCCAAGCAAGAAGCGCCCCGAGGAGCGTCTTGCCACATGTCAACACTGGGTCTGACTGAGCGCCTCCAGGAGAGAGGCCCAAGCAAGACACGCCCCGAGGAGCGTCTTGACACATGTTAACACTGGGTCTTACTGAGGGCCTCCATGTGAGAAGCCCAAGCAAGACGCGCCCCGAGGAGAGTCTTGCCACATGTCAACACTGGGTCTGACAGAGGGCATCCAGGAGAGAGGCCCAAGCAATACGCGCCCCGAGGAGCGTCTTGCCACATGTCAACAATGGGTCTGACTGAGGGCCTCCAGGAGAGAAGCCCAAGGAAGACGCGCCCCGAGGAGCTTCTTGCCACATGTCAGCACTCGGTCTGACTGAGCGCCTCCAGGAGAGAGGCCAAAGCAAGATGCGCCCCGAGGAGCGTCTTGACACATGTCAACACTGGGTCTGACAGAGGGCCTCCATGAGAGAGGCCCAAGCAAGACGCGCCCCGAGGAGTGTCTTGCCACATTTCAACACTGGGTCTGACTGAGCGCCTCCAGGAGAGAGGCCCAAGCAAGACGCGCCCCGAGGAGCGTCTTGCCACGTGTCAACACTGGGTCTGACTTAGCGCCTCCAGGAGAGAGGCCCAAGCAAGATGCGCCCCGAGGAGCGTCTTGCCACGTGTCACCACTGGGTCTGACTGAGCTCCTCCAGGAGAGAGGCCCAAGCAAGACGCGCCCCGAGGAGCGTCTTGCCACGTGTCACCACTGGGTCTGATTGAGAACCTCCAGGAGAAAGGCCCCAGCAGGACGCGCCACGAGGAGCATCTTGCCTTATGTCAGCACTCGGTCTGACTGAGCGCCTCCAGGAGAGAGGCCCAAGCAAGACCCGCCCCGTGGAGCGTCTTGCCACATGTCACTACTCAGTCTAACTGAGCGCCTCCAGGAGAGAGGCCCAAGCAAGACACGCCCCGAGGAGCGTCTTGCCACATGTCACTACTCGGTCTGACTGAGCGCCTCCAAGAGGGAGGTCCAAGCAAGACGCGCCCCGAGGAGCGTCTTGCCACATGTCACTACTCTGTCTGACTGAGCGCCTCCAGGAGAGAGGCCCAAGCAAGACGTGCCCCGAGGAGCGTCTTGCCACATGTCAACAATGGGTCTGACTGAGGGCCTCCAGGAGAGAAGCCCAAGCAAGACGCGCCCCGAGGAGTGTCTTGCCACATGCCAACACTGGGTCTGACTGAGGGCCCCCAGGAGAGAGGCCCAAATAAGACGCGCCCCGAGGAGCGTCTTGCCACATGTCAACACTGGGTCTGACAGAGGGCCTCCAGGAGAGAAGCCCCAGCAAGACGCGCCCCGAGGAGCGTCTTGCCACATGTCAACACTGGGTCTGACTGAGCACCTCCAGGAGAGAGGCCCAAGCAAGATGCGCCCCGAGGAGCGTCTTGCCACATGTCAACACTGGGTCTGACTGAGCGCCTCCAGGAGAGAGGCCCGAGGAGCGTCTTGCCACATGTCACCTCTGGGTCTGACTGAGCTCCTCCAGGAGAGAAGCTTAAGCAAGAAACGCCCGAGGAGCGTCTTGACACATGTCAACACTGGGTCTGACTGAGCGCCTCCAGGAGAGAGGCCCCAGCAAGACGCGCCCCGAGGAGCGTCTTGACACATGTAAGCACTCGGTCTGACTGAGCGCCTCCAGGAGAGAGGCCCAAGCAAGAAGCGCCCCGAGGAGCGTCTGGCCACATGTCAACAATGGGTCTGACTGAGGGCCTCCAGGAGAGGAGCCCAAGCAAGACGCGCCCCGAGGAGCGTCTTGCCACATATCAACACTGGGTCTAATTGAGCGCCTCCAGGAGAGAGGTCCAAGCAACACGCGCACCGAGGAGTGTCTTGCCACATGCCAACACTGGGTCTGACTGAGCGCCTCCAGGAGAGAGTCCCAAGCAAGACGCGCCCCGAGGAGCGTCTTGCCACGTGTCAACACTGGGTCTGACTGAGCGCCTCCAGGAGAGAGGCCCAAGCAAGACGCGCCCCGAGGAGCTTCTTTCCACATGTCAACAATGGGTCTTACTGAGGGCCTCCATGAGAGAAGCCCAAGCAAGACGCGCCCCGAGGAGTGTCTTGCCACATGTCAACACTGTGTCTGACTGAGCGCCTCCAGGAGAGAGGCCCAAGCAAGACGCGCCCCGAGGAGCGTCTTGCCACGTGTCAACACTGGGTCTGACTGAGCTCCTCCAGGAGAGAAGCCCAAGCAAGACGCGCCCAGAGGAGCGTCTTGCCACGTGTCACCACTGGGTCTGACCGAGCACCTCCAGGAGAGAGGCCCCAGCAAGACGCGCCCCGAGGAGCGTCTTGCCACATGTCACTACTCGGTCTGACTGAGCGCCTCCAGGAGAGAGGCCCAAGCAAGACATGCCCAGAAGGGGCGTCTTGCCACATGTCAACAATGGGTCTGACTGAGGGCCTCCAGGAGAGAAGCCCAAGCAAGACACGCCCCGAGGAGCGTCTTGACACATGTCAACACTGGGTCGGACTGAGGGCCTCCATGAGAGAAGCCCAAGCAAGACGCGCCCCGAGGAGAGTCTTGCCACATGTCAACACTCGGTCTGACAGAGGGCATTCGGGAGAGAGGCCCAAGCAATACGCGCCCCGAGGAGCGTCTTGCCACATTTCACCACTGGGTTTGAATGAGCGCCTCCAGGAGAGAGGCCCAACCAAGACGCGCCCCGAGGAGTGTCTTGCCACATGCCAACACTGGGTCTGACTGAGCGCCTCCAGGAGAGAGGCCCAAGCAAGACGCGCCCCGAGGAGCGTCTTGCCACGTGTCAACACTGGGTCTGACTGAGCGCCTCCAGGAGAGAGGCCCAAGCAAGACGCACCCTGAGGAGCGTCTTTCCACGTGTCACCAATGGGTCTGACTGAGCGCCTCCAGGAGAGAGGCCCAAGCAAGACGCGCCCCGAGGAGCGTCTTGCCACATGTCAACAATGGGTCTGACTGATGGCCTCCAGGAGAGAGGCCCAAGCAAGATGCGCCCCGAGGAGCTTCTTTCCACATGTCAACAATGGGTCTGACTGAGCGCCTCCAGGAGAGAGGCCCAAGCAAGACGCGCCCCGAGGAGCGTCTTGCCACGTGTCAACACTGGGTCTGACTGAGCTCCTCCAGGAGAGAGGCCCAAGCAAGACGCGCCCAGAGGAGCGTCTTGCCACGTGTCACCACTGGGTCTGACTGAGCACCTCCAGGAGAGAGGCCCCAGCAAGACGCGCCCCGAGGAGCGTCTTGCCTTATGTCAGCACTCGGTCTGACTGAGCGCCTCCAGGAGAGAGGCCCAAGCAAGACGCGCCCCGAGGAGCGTCTTGCCACATGTCACTACTCGGTCTAACTGAGCGCCTCCAGGAGAGAGGTCCAAGCAAGACGTGCCCCGAGGAGCGTCTTGCAAAATGTCACTACTCGGTCTGACTGAGCGCCTCCAGGAGGGAGGTCCAAGCAAGACGCGCCCCGAGGTGCGTCTTGCCACATGTCACTACTCGGTCTGACTGAGCGCCTCCAGGAGAGAGGCCCAAGCAAGACGTGCCCCGAGGAGCGTCTTGCCACATGTCAACAATGGGTCTGACTGAGGGCCTCCAGGAGAGAAGCCCAAGCAAGACACGCCCCGAGGAGCGTCTTGACACATGTCAACACTGGGTCGGACTGAGGGCCTCCATGAGAGAAGCCCAAGCAAGACGCGCCCCGAGGAGAGTCTTGCCACATGTCAACACTCGGTCTGACAGAGGGCATTCAGGAGAGAGGCCCAAGCAATACGCGCCCCGAGGAGCGTCTTGCCACATGTAACCACTGGGTTTGAATGAGCGCCTCCAGGAGAGAGGCCCAACCAAGACGCGCCCCGAGGAGTGTCTTGCCACATGCCAACACTTGGTCTGACTGAGCGCCTCCAGGAGAGAGACCCAAGCAAGACGCGCCCCGAGGAGCGTCTTGCCACGTGTCAACACTGGGTCTGACTGAGCGCCTCCAGGAGAGAGGCCCAAGCAAGACGCACCCTGAGGAGCGTCTTTCCACGTGTCACCAATGGGTCTGACTGAGCGCCTCCAGGAGAGAGGCTCAAGCAAGACGCGCCCCGAGGAGCGTCTTGCCACATGTCAACAATGGGTCTGACTGATGGCCTCCAGGAGAGAGGCCCAAGCAAGATGCGCCCCGAGGAGCGTCTTGCCACGTGTCACCACTGGGTCTGACTGAGCTCCTCCAGGAGAGAGGCCCAAGCAAGACGGGCCCCGAGGAGCGTCTTGCCACGTGTCACCACTGGGTCTGATTGAGAACCTCCAGGAGAAAGGCCCCAGCAGGACGCGCCACGAGGAGCATCTTGCCTTATGTCAGCACTCGGTCTGACTGAGCGCCTCCAGGAGAGAGGCCCAAGCAAGACCCGCCCCGTGGAGCGTCTTGCCACATGTCACTACTCGGTCTAACTGAGCGCCTCCAGGAGAGAGGCCCAAGCAAGACACGCCCCGAGGAGCGTCTTGCCACATGTCACTACTCGGTCTGACTGAGCGCCTCCAAGAGGGAGGTCCAAGCAAGACGCGCCCCGAGGAGCGTCTTGCCACATGTCACTACTCTGTCTGACTGAGCGCCTCCAGGAGAGAGGCCCAAGCAAGACGTGCCCCGAGGAGCGTCTTGCCACATGTCAACAATGGGTCTGACTGAGGGCCTCCAGGAGAGAAGCCCAAGCAAGACGCGCCCCGAGGAGTGTCTTGCCACATGTCAACACTGGGTCTGACTGAGGGCCCCCAGGAGAGAGGCCCAAATAAGACGCGCCCCGAGGAGCGTCTTGCCACATGTCAACACTGGGTCTGACAGAGGGCCTCCAGGAGAGAAGCCCCAGCAAGACGCGCCCCGAGGAGCGTCTTGCCACATGTCAACACTGGGTCTGACTGAGCACCTCCAGGAGAGAGGCCCAAGCAAGATGCGCCCCGAGGAGCGTCTTGCCACATGTCAACACTGGGTCTGACTGAGCGCCTCCAGGAGAGAGGCCCGAGGAGCGTCTTGCCACATGTCACCTCTGGGTCTGACTGAGCTCCTCCAGGAGAGAGGCTTAAGCAAGAAACGCCCGAGGAGCGTCTTGACACATGTCAACACTGGGTCTGACTGAGCGCCTCCAGGAGAGAGGCCCCAGCAAGACGCGCCCCGAGGAGCGTCTTGACACATGTAAGCACTCGGTCTGACTGAGCGCCTCCAGGAGAGAGGCCCAAGCAAGAAGCGCCCCGAGGAGCGTCTGGCCACATGTCAACAATGGGTCTGACTGAGGGCCTCCAGGAGAGAAGCCCAAGCAAGACGCGCCCCGAGGAGCGTCTTGCCACATATCAACACTGGGTCTAATTGAGCGCCTCCAGGAGAGAGGTCCAAGCAACACGCGCACCGAGGAGTGTCTTGCCACATGCCAACACTGGGTCTGACTGAGCGCCTCCAGGAGAGAGTCCCAAGCAAGACGCGCCCCGAGGAGCGTCTTGCCACGTGTCAACACTGGGTCTGACTGAGCGCCTCCAGGAGAGAGGCCCAAGCAAGACGCGCCCCGAGGAGCTTCTTTCCACATGTCAACAATGGGTCTTACTGAGGGCCTCCATGAGAGAAGCCCAAGCAAGACGCGCCCCGAGGAGTGTCTTGCCACATGTCAACACTGTGTCTGACTGAGCGCCTCCAGGAGAGAGGCCCAAGCAAGACGCGCCCCGAGGAGCGTCTTGCCACGTGTCAACACTGGGTCTGACTGAGCTCCTCCAGGAGAGAGGCCCAAGCAAGACGCGCCCAGAGGAGCGTCTTGCCACGTGTCACCACTGGGTCTGACCGAGCACCTCCAGGAGAGAGGCCCCAGCAAGACGCGCCCCGAGGAGCGTCTTGCCACATGTCACTACTCGGTCTGACTGAGCGCCTCCAGGAGAGAGGCCCAAGCAAGACGTGCCCCGAGGAGCGTCTTGCCACATGTCAACAATGGGTCTGACTGAGGGCCTCCAGGAGAGAAGCCCAAGCAAGACACGCCCCGAGGAGCGTCTTGACACATGTCAACACTGGGTCGGACTGAGGGCCTCCATGAGAGAAGCCCAAGCAAGACGCGCCCCGAGGAGAGTCTTGCCACATGTCAACACTCGGTCTGACAGAGGGCATTCGGGAGAGAGGCCCAAGCAATACGCGCCCCGAGGAGCGTCTTGCCACATGTCACCACTGGGTTTGAATGAGCGCCTCCAGGAGAGAGGCCCAACCAAGACGCGCCCCGAGGAGTGTCTTGCCACATGCCAACACTGGGTCTGACTGAGCGCCTCCAGGAGAGAGGCCCAAGCAAGACGCGCCCCGAGGAGCGTCTTGCCACGTGTCAACACTGGGTCTGACTGAGCGCCTCCAGGAGAGAGGCCCAAGCAAGACGCACCCTGAGGAGCGTCTTTCCACGTGTCACCAATGGGTCTGACTGAGCGCCTCCAGGAGAGAGGCCCAAGCAAGACGCGCCCCGAGGAGCGTTTTGCCACATGTCAACAATGGGTCTGACTGATGGCCTCCAGGAGAGAGGCCCAAGCAAGATGCGCCCCGAGGAGCTTCTTTCCACATGTCAACAATGGGTCTTACTGAGGGCCTCCATGAGAGAAGCCCAAGCAAGACGCGCCCCGAGGAGTGTCTTGCCACATGTCAACACTGTGTCTGACTGAGCGCCTCCAGGAGACAGGCCCAAGCAAGACGCGCCCCGAGGAGCGTCTTGCCACGTGTCAACACTGGGTCTGACTGAGCTCCTCCAGGAGAGAGGCCCAAGCAAGACGCGCCCAGAGGAGCGTCTTGCCACGTGTCACCACTGGGTCTGACTGAGCACCTCCAGGAGAGAGGCCCCAGCAAGACGCGCCCCGAGGAGCGTCTTGCCTTATGTCAGCACTCGGTCTGACTGAGCGCCTCCAGGAGAGAGGCCCAAGCAAGACGCGCCCCGAGGAGCGTCTTGCCACATGTCACTACTCGGTCTAACTGAGCGCCTCCAGGAGAGAGGTCCAAGCAAGACGCGCCCCGAGGAGCGTCTTGCAAAATGTCACTACTCGGTCTGACTGAGCGCCTCCAGGAGGGAGGTCCAAGCAAGACGCACCCCGAGGTGCGTCTTGCCACATGTCACTACTCGGTCTGACTGAGCGCCTCCAGGAGAGAGGCCCAAGCAAGACGTGCCCCGAGGAGCGTCTTGCCACATGTCAACAATGGGTCTGACTGAGGGCCTCCAGGAGAGAAGCCCAAGCAAGACACGCCCCGAGGAGCGTCTTGACACATGTCAACACTGGGTCGGACTGAGGGCCTCCATGAGAGAAGCCCAAGCAAGACGCGCCCCGAGGAGAGTCTTGCCACATGTCAACACTCGGTCTGACAGAGGGCATTCAGGAGAGAGGCCCAAGCAATACCCGCCCCGAGGAGCGTCTTGCCACATGTCACCACTGGGTTTGAATGAGCGCCTCCAGGAGAGAGGCCCAACCAAGACGCGCCCCGAGGAGTGTCTTGCCACATGCCAACACTTGGTCTGACTGAGCGCCTCCAGGAGAGAGACCCAAGCAAGACGCGCCCCGAGGAGCGTCTTGCCACGTGTCAACACTGGGTCTGACTGAGCGCCTCCAGGAGAGAGGCCCAAGCAAGACGCACCCTGAGGAGCGTCTTTCCACGTGTCACCAAAGGGTCTGACTGAGCGCCTCCAGGAGAGAGGCTCAAGCAAGACGCGCCCCGAGGAGCGTCTTGCCACATGTCAACAATGGGTCTGACTGATGGCCTCCAGGAGAGAGGCCCAAGCAAGATGCGCCCGGAGCAGCGTCTTGCCACATGTCAACACTGGGTCTGACAGTGGGCCTCCAGGAGAAAGGCCCAAGCAAGACGCGCCCCGAGGAGCGTCTTGCCACATGTCACATCTGGTTCTGACTGAGCGCCTCCAGGAGAGAGGCCCAAGCAAGACGCGCCCCGAGGAGCGTCTTGTCACATGTCAACACTGGGTCTGTCTGAGCGCCTCCAGGAGAGAAGCCCAAGCAAGACGCGCCCCGAGGAGCGTCTTGCCACATGTCAACAATGGGTCTGACTGAGGGCCTCCAGGAGAGAAGCCCAAGCAAGACGCGCCCCGAGGAGCGTCTTGACACATGTCAACACTGGGTCTGACAGAGGGCCTCCACGAGAGAGGCCCAAGCAAGACGCGCCCCGAGGAGTGTCATGCCACATGTCACCACTGGGTCTGACTGAGCGCCTCCAGGAGAGAGGCCCAAGCAAGACGTGCCCCGAGGAGTGTCAGGCCACATGTCACTACTCAGTCTGACTGAGCGCCTCCAGGAGAGAGGCCCAAGCAAGACGCGCCCCGAGGAGCGTCTTGCCACATGTCAGCACTGGGTCTGACTGAGCGCCTCCAGGAGAGAGGCCCCAGCAAGACGCGCCCCGAGGAGCGTCTTGCCTTATGTCAGCACTCGGTCTGACTGAGCGCCTCCAGGAGAGAGGCCCAAGCAAGACGCGCCCCGAGCAGCGTCTTGCCACATGTCAACAATGGGTCTGACTGAGGGTCTCCAGGAGAGAGGCCCAAGCAAGACGCGCCCCGAGGAGCGTCTTGCCACATGTCACCTCTGGTTCTGACTGAGCGCCTCCAGGAGAGAGGCCCAAGCAAGACGCGGCCCAAGGAGCGTCTTGCCACATGTCAGCACTCGGTCTGACTGAGCGCCTCCAGGAGAGAGGCCCAAGCAAGACGCGCCCCGAGGAGCGTCTTGCCACATGTGAACAATGGGTCTGACTGAGGGCCTCCAGGAGAGAAGCCCAAGCAAGACGCGCCCCGAGGAGCGTCTTGACACATTTCAACACTGGGTCTGACTGAGCGCCTCCAGGAGAGAGGCCCAAGCAAGACGCGCCCCGAGGAGCGTCTTGCCACGTGTCAACACTGGGTCTGACTTAGCGCCTCCAGGAGAGAGGCCCAAGCAAGATGCGCCCCGAGGAGCGTCTTGCCACGTGTCACCACTGGGTCTGACTGAGCTCCTCCAGGAGAGAGGCCCAAGCAAGACGCGCCCCGAGGAGCGTCTTGCCACGTGTCACCACTGGGTCTGATTGAGAACCTCCAGGAGAAAGGCCCCAGCAGGACGCGCCACGAGGAGCATCTTGCCTTATGTCAGCACTCGGTCTGACTGAGCGCCTCCAGGAGAGAGGCCCAAGCAAGACCCGCCCCGTGGAGCGTCTTGCCACATGTCACTACTCAGTCTAACTGAGCGCCTCCAGGAGAGAGGCCCAAGCAAGACACGCCCCGAGGAGCGTCTTGCCACATGTCACTACTCGGTCTGACTGAGCGCCTCCAAGAGGGAGGTCCAAGCAAGACGCGCCCCGAGGAGCGTCTTGCCACATGTCACTACTCTGTCTGACTGAGCGCCTCCAGGAGAGAGGCCCAAGCAAGACGTGCCCCGAGGAGCGTCTTGCCACATGTCAACAATGGGTCTGACTGAGGGCCTCCAGGAGAGAAGCCCAAGCAAGACGCGCCCCGAGGAGTGTCTTGCCACATGCCAACACTGGGTCTGACTGAGGGCCCCCAGGAGAGAGGCCCAAATAAGACGCGCCCCGAGGAGCGTCTTGCCACATGTCAACACTGGGTCTGACAGAGGGCCTCCAGGAGAGAAGCCCCAGCAAGACGCGCCCCGAGGAGCGTCTTGCCACATGTCAACACTGGGTCTGACTGAGCACCTCCAGGAGAGAGGCCCAAGCAAGATGCGCCCCGAGGAGCGTCTTGCCACATGTCAACACTGGGTCTGACTGAGCGCCTCCAGGAGAGAGGCCCGAGGAGCGTCTTGCCACATGTCACCTCTGGGTCTGACTGAGCTCCTCCAGGAGAGAAGCTTAAGCAAGAAACGCCCGAGGAGCGTCTTGACACATGTCAACACTGGGTCTGACTGAGCGCCTCCAGGAGAGAGGCCCCAGCAAGACGCGCCCCGAGGAGCGTCTTGACACATGTAAGCACTCGGTCTGACTGAGCGCCTCCAGGAGAGAGGCCCAAGCAAGAAGCGCCCCGAGGAGCGTCTGGCCACATGTCAACAATGGGTCTGACTGAGGGCCTCCAGGAGAGAAGCCCAAGCAAGACGCGCCCCGAGGAGCGTCTTGCCACATATCAACACTGGGTCTAATTGAGCGCCTCCAGGAGAGAGGTCCAAGCAACACGCGCACCGAGGAATGTCTTGCCACATGCCAACACTGGGTCTGACTGAGCGCCTCCAGGAGAGAGTCCCAAGCAAGACGCGCCCCGAGGAGCGTCTTGCCACGTGTCAACACTGGGTCTGACTGAGCGCCTCCAGGAGAGAGGCCCAAGCAAGACGCGCCCCGAGGAGCTTCTTTCCACATGTCAACAATGGGTCTTACTGAGGGCCTCCATGAGAGAAGCCCAAGCAAGACGCGCCCCGAGGAGTGTCTTGCCACATGTCAACACTGTGTCTGACTGAGCGCCTCCAGGAGAGAGGCCCAAGCAAGACGCGCCCCGAGGAGCGTCTTGCCACGTGTCAACACTGGGTCTGACTGAGCTCCTCCAGGAGAGAAGCCCAAGCAAGACGCGCCCAGAGGAGCGTCTTGCCACGTGTCACCACTGGGTCTGACCGAGCACCTCCAGGAGAGAGGCCCCAGCAAGACGCGCCCCGAGGAGCGTCTTGCCACATGTCACTACTCGGTCTGACTGAGCGCCTCCAGGAGAGAGGCCCAAGCAAGACATGCCCAGAAGGGGCGTCTTGCCACATGTCAACAATGGGTCTGACTGAGGGCCTCCAGGAGAGAAGCCCAAGCAAGACACGCCCCGAGGAGCGTCTTGACACATGTCAACACTGGGTCGGACTGAGGGCCTCCATGAGAGAAGCCCAAGCAAGACGCGCCCCGAGGAGAGTCTTGCCACATGTCAACACTCGGTCTGACAGAGGGCATTCGGGAGAGAGGCCCAAGCAATACGCGCCCCGAGGAGCGTCTTGCCACATTTCACCACTGGGTTTGAATGAGCGCCTCCAGGAGAGAGGCCCAACCAAGACGCGCCCCGAGGAGTGTCTTGCCACATGCCAACACTGGGTCTGACTGAGCGCCTCCAGGAGAGAGGCCCAAGCAAGACGCGCCCCGAGGAGCGTCTTGCCACGTGTCAACACTGGGTCTGACTGAGCGCCTCCAGGAGAGAGGCCCAAGCAAGACGCACCCTGAGGAGCGTCTTTCCACGTGTCACCAATGGGTCTGACTGAGCGCCTCCAGGAGAGAGGCCCAAGCAAGACGCGCCCCGAGGAGCGTCTTGCCACATGTCAACAATGGGTCTGACTGATGGCCTCCAGGAGAGAGGCCCAAGCAAGATGCGCCCCGAGGAGCTTCTTTCCACATGTCAACAATGGGTCTTACTGAGGGCCTCCATGAGAGAAGCCCAAGCAAGACGCGCCCCGAGGAGTGTCTTGCCACATGTCAACACTGTGTCTGACTGAGCGCCTCCAGGAGAGAGGCCCAAGCAAGACGCGCCCCGAGGAGCGTCTTGCCACGTGTCAACACTGGGTCTGACTGAGCTCCTCCAGGAGAGAGGCCCAAGCAAGACGCGCCCAGAGGAGCGTCTTGCCACGTGTCACCACTGGGTCTGACTGAGCACCTCCAGGAGAGAGGCCCCAGCAAGACGCGCCCCGAGGAGCGTCTTGCCTTATGTCAGCACTCGGTCTGACTGAGCGCCTCCAGGAGAGAGGCCCAAGCAAGACGCGCCCCGAGGAGCGTCTTGCCACATGTCACTACTCGGTCTAACTGAGCGCCTCCAGGAGAGAGGTCCAAGCAAGACGTGCCCCGAGGAGCGTCTTGCAAAATGTCACTACTCGGTCTGACTGAGCGCCTCCAGGAGGGAGTTCCAAGCAAGACGCGCCCCGAGGTGCGTCTTGCCACATGTCACTACTCGGTCTGACTGAGCGCCTCCAGGAGAGAGGCCCAAGCAAGACGTGCCCCGAGGAGCGTCTTGCCACATGTCAACAATGGGTCTGACTGAGGGCCTCCAGGAGAGAAGCCCAAGCAAGACACGCCCCGAGGAGCGTCTTGACACATGTCAACACTGGGTCGGACTGAGGGCCTCCATGAGAGAAGCCCAAGCAAGACGCGCCCCGAGGAGAGTCTTGCCACATGTCAACACTCGGTCTGACAGAGGGCATTCAGGAGAGAGGCCCAAGCAATACGCGCCCCGAGGAGCGTCTTGCCACATGTAACCACTGGGTTTGAATGAGCGCCTCCAGGAGAGAGGCCCAACCAAGACGCGCCCCGAGGAGTGTCTTGCCACATGCCAACACTTGGTCTGACTGAGCGCCTCCAGGAGAGAGACCCAAGCAAGACGCGCCCCGAGGAGCGTCTTGCCACGTGTCAACACTGGGTCTGACTGAGCGCCTCCAGGAGAGAGGCCCAAGCAAGACGCACCCTGAGGAGCGTCTTTCCACGTGTCACCAATGGGTCTGACTGAGCGCCTCCAGGAGAGAGGCTCAAGCAAGACGCGCCCCGAGGAGCGTCTTGCCACATGTCAACAATGGGTCTGACTGATGGCCTCCAGGAGAGAGGCCCAAGCAAGATGCGCCCCGAGGAGCGTCTTGCCACGTGTCACCACTGGGTCTGACTGAGCTCCTCCAGGAGAGAGGCCCAAGCAAGACGCGCCCCGAGGAGCGTCTTGCCACGTGTCACCACTGGGTCTGATTGAGAACCTCCAGGAGAAAGGCCCCAGCAGGACGCGCCACGAGGAGCATCTTGCCTTATGTCAGCACTCGGTCTGACTGAGCGCCTCCAGGAGAGAGGCCCAAGCAAGACCCGCCCCGTGGAGCGTCTTGCCACATGTCACTACTCGGTCTAACTGAGCGCCTCCAGGAGAGAGGCCCAAGCAAGACACGCCCCGAGGAGCGTCTTGCCACATGTCACTACTCGGTCTGACTGAGCGCCTCCAAGAGGGAGGTCCAAGCAAGACGCGCCCCGAGGAGCGTCTTGCCACATGTCACTACTCTGTCTGACTGAGCGCCTCCAGGAGAGAGGCCCAAGCAAGACGTGCCCCGAGGAGCGTCTTGCCACATGTCAACAATGGGTCTGACTGAGGGCCTCCAGGAGAGAAGCCCAAGCAAGACGCGCCCCGAGGAGTGTCTTGCCACATGTCAACACTGGGTCTGACTGAGGGCCCCCAGGAGAGAGGCCCAAATAAGACGCGCCCCGAGGAGCGTCTTGCCACATGTCAACACTGGGTCTGACAGAGGGCCTCCAGGAGAGAAGCCCCAGCAAGACGCGCCCCGAGGAGCGTCTTGCCACATGTCAACACTGGGTCTGACTGAGCACCTCCAGGAGAGAGGCCCAAGCAAGATGCGCCCCGAGGAGCGTCTTGCCACATGTCAACACTGGGTCTGACTGAGCGCCTCCAGGAGAGAGGCCCGAGGAGCGTCTTGCCACATGTCACCTCTGGGTCTGACTGAGCTCCTCCAGGAGAGAGGCTTAAGCAAGAAACGCCCGAGGAGCGTCTTGACACATGTCAACACTGGGTCTGACTGAGCGCCTCCAGGAGAGAGGCCCCAGCAAGACGCGCCCCGAGGAGCGTCTTGACACATGTAAGCACTCGGTCTGACTGAGCGCCTCCAGGAGAGAGGCCCAAGCAAGAAGCGCCCCGAGGAGCGTCTGGCCACATGTCAACAATGGGTCTGACTGAGGGCCTCCAGGAGAGAAGCCCAAGCAAGACGCGCCCCGAGGAGCGTCTTGCCACATATCAACACTGGGTCTAATTGAGCGCCTCCAGGAGAGAGGTCCAAGCAACACGCGCACCGAGGAGTGTCTTGCCACATGCCAACACTGGGTCTGACTGAGCGCCTCCAGGAGAGAGTCCCAAGCAAGACGCGCCCCGAGGAGCGTCTTGCCACGTGTCAACACTGGGTCTGACTGAGCGCCTCCAGGAGAGAGGCCCAAGCAAGACGCGCCCCGAGGAGCTTCTTTCCACATGTCAACAATGGGTCTTACTGAGGGCCTCCATGAGAGAAGCCCAAGCAAGACGCGCCCCGAGGAGTGTCTTGCCACATGTCAACACTGTGTCTGACTGAGCGCCTCCAGGAGAGAGGCCCAAGCAAGACGCGCCCCGAGGAGCGTCTTGCCACGTGTCAACACTGGGTCTGACTGATCTTCTCCAGGAGAGAGGCCCAAGCAAGACGCGCCCAGAGGAGCGTCTTGCCACGTGTCACCACTGGGTCTGACCGAGCACCTCCAGGAGAGAGGCCCCAGCAAGACGCGCCCCGAGGAGCATCTTGCCACATGTCACTACTCGGTCTGACTGAGCGCCTCCAGGAGAGAGGCCCAAGCAAGACGTGCCCCGAGGAGCGTCTTGCCACATGTCAACAATGGGTCTGACTGAGGGCCTCCAGGAGAGAAGCCCAAGCAAGACACGCCCCGAGGAGCGTCTTGACACATGTCAACACTGGGTCGGACTGAGGGCCTCCATGAGAGAAGCCCAAGCAAGACGCGCCCCGAGGAGAGTCTTGCCACATGTCAACACTCGGTCTGACAGAGGGCATTCGGGAGAGAGGCCCAAGCAATACGCGCCCCGAGGAGCGTCTTGCCACATGTCACCACTGGGTTTGAATGAGCGCCTCCAGGAGAGAGGCCCAACCAAGACGCGCCCCGAGGAGTGTCTTGCCACATGCCAACACTGGGTCTGACTGAGCGCCTCCAGGAGAGAGGCCCAAGCAAGACGCGCCCCGAGGAGCGTCTTGCCACGTGTCAACACTGGGTCTGACTGAGCGCCTCCAGGAGAGAGGCCCAAGCAAGACGCACCCTGAGGAGCGTCTTTCCACGTGTCACCAATGGGTCTGACTGAGCGCCTCCAGGAGAGAGGCCCAAGCAAGACGCGCCCCGAGGAGCGTCTTGCCACATGTCAACAATGGGTCTGACTGATGGCCTCCAGGAGAGAGGCCCAAGCAAGATGCGCCCCGAGGAGCTTCTTTCCACATGTCAACAATGGGTCTTACTGAGGGCCTCCATGAGAGAAGCCCAAGCAAGACGCGCCCCGAGGAGTGTCTTGCCACATGTCAACACTGTGTCTGACTGAGCGCCTCCAGGAGACAGGCCCAAGCAAGACGCGCCCCGAGGAGCGTCTTGCCACGTGTCAACACTGGGTCTGACTGAGCTCCTCCAGGAGAGAGGCCCAAGCAAGACGCGCCCAGAGGAGCGTCTTGCCACGTGTCACCACTGGGTCTGACTGAGCACCTCCAGGAGAGAGGCCCCAGCAAGACGCGCCCCGAGGAGCGTCTTGCCTTATGTCAGCACTCGGTCTGACTGAGCGCCTCCAGGAGAGAGGCCCAAGCAAGACGCGCCCCGAGGAGCGTCTTGCCACATGTCACTACTCGGTCTAACTGAGCGCCTCCAGGAGAGAGGTCCAAGCAAGACGCGCCCCGAGGAGCGTCTTGCAAAATGTCACTACTCGGTCTGACTGAGCGCCTCCAGGAGGGAGGTCCAAGCAAGACGCACCCCGAGGTGCGTCTTGCCACATGTCACTACTCGGTCTGACTGAGCGCCTCCAGGAGAGAGGCCCAAGCAAGACGTGCCCCGAGGAGCGTCTTGCCACATGTCAACAATGGGTCTGACTGAGGGCCTCCAGGAGAGAAGCCCAAGCAAGACACGCCCCGAGGAGCGTCTTGACACATGTCAACACTGGGTCGGACTGAGGGCCTCCATGAGAGAAGCCCAAGCAAGACGCGCCCCGAGGAGAGTCTTGCCACATGTCAACACTCGGTCTGACAGAGGGCATTCAGGAGAGAGGCCCAAGCAATACGCGCCCCGAGGAGCGTCTTGCCACATGTCACCACTGGGTTTGAATGAGCGCCTCCAGGAGAGAGGCCCAACCAAGACGCGCCCCGAGGAGTGTCTTGCCACATGCCAACACTTGGTCTGACTGAGCGCCTCCAGGAGAGAGACCCAAGCAAGACGCGCCCCGAGGAGCGTCTTGCCACGTGTCAACACTGGGTCTGACTGAGCGCCTCCAGGAGAGAGGCCCAAGCAAGACGCACCCTGAGGAGCGTCTTTCCACGTGTCACCAATGGGTCTGACTGAGCGCCTCCAGGAGAGAGGCTCAAGCAAGACGCGCCCCGAGGAGCGTCTTGCCACATGTCAACAATGGGTCTGACTGATGGCCTCCAGGAGAGAGGCCCAAGCAAGATGCGCCCGGAGCAGCGTCTTGCCACATGTCAACACTGGGTCTGACAGTGGGCCTCCAGGAGAAAGGCCCAAGCAAGACGCGCCCCGAGGAGCGTCTTGCCACATGTCACATCTGGTTCTGACTGAGCGCCTCCAGGAGAGAGGCCCAAGCAAGACGCGCCCCGAGGAGCGTCTTGTCACATGTCAACACTGGGTCTGTCTGAGCGCCTCCAGGAGAGAAGCCCAAGCAAGACGCGCCCCGAGGAGCGTCTTGCCACATGTCAACAATGGGTCTGACTGAGGGCCTCCAGGAGAGAAGCCCAAGCAAGACGCGCCCCGAGGAGCGTCTTGACACATGTCAACACTGGGTCTGACAGAGGGCCTCCACGAGAGAGGCCCAAGCAAGACGCGCCCCGAGGAGTGTCATGCCACATGTCACCACTGGGTCTGACTGAGCGCCTCCAGGAGAGAGGCCCAAGCAAGACGTGCCCCGAGGAGTGTCAGGCCACATGTCACTACTCAGTCTGACTGAGCGCCTCCAGGAGAGAGGCCCAAGCAAGACGCGCCCCGAGGAGCGTCTTGCCACATGTCAGCACTGGGTCTGACTGAGCGCCTCCAGGAGAGAGGCCCCAGCAAGACGCGCCCCGAGGAGCGTCTTGCCTTATGTCAGCACTCGGTCTGACTGAGCGCCTCCAGGAGAGAGGCCCAAGCAAGACGCGCCCCGAGCAGCGTCTTGCCACATGTCAACAATGGGTCTGACTGAGGGCCTCCAGGAGAGAGGCCCAAGCAAGACGCGCCCCGAGGAGCGTCTTGCCACATGTCACCTCTGGTTCTGACTGAGCGCCTCCAGGAGAGAGGCCCAAGCAAGACGCGGCCCAAGGAGCGTCTTGCCACATGTCAGCACTCGGTCTGACTGAGCGCCTCCAGGAGAGAGGCCCAAGCAAGACGCGCCCCGAGGAGCGTCTTGCCACATGTGAACAATGGGTCTGACTGAGGGCCTCCAGGAGAGAAGCCCAAGCAAGACGCGCCCCGAGGAGCGTCTTGACACATGTCAACACTGGGTCTGACAGAGGGCCTCCAGGAGAGAGGCCCAAGCAAGACGCGCCCCGAGGAGTGTCTTGCCACATGTCACCACTTGGTCTGACTGAGCGCCTCCAGGAGAGAGGCCCAAGCAACACGCGCCCCGAGGAGCGTCTGGCCACATGTCACTACTCAGTCTGACTGAGCGCCTCCAGGAGAGAGGCCCAAGCAAGACGCGCCCCGAGGAGTGTCTTGCCACATGTCAACAATGGGTCTTACTGAGGGCCTCCAGGAGAGAAGCCCAAGCAAGACGCGCCCCGAGGAGCTTCTTGCCACATGTCAGCACTCGGTCTGACTGAGCGCCTCCAGGAGAGAGGCCAAAGCAAGACGCGCCCCGAGGAGCGTCTTGACACATATCAACACTGGGTCAGACAGAGGGCCTCCATGAGAGAGGCCCAAGCAAGACGCTCCCCGAGGAGTGTCTTGCCACATGTCACCACTTGGTCTGACTGAGCGCCTCCAGGAGAGAGGCCCAAGCAACATGCGCCCCGAGGAGCGTCAGGCCACATGTCACTACTCAGTCTGACTGAGCGCCTCCAGGAGAGAGGCCCAAGCAAGACGCGCCCCGAGGAGCGTCTTGCCACATGTCAACAATGGTTCTTACTGAGGGCCTCCGGGAGAGAAGCCCAAGCAAGACGCTCCCCGAGGAGCTTCTTGCCACATGTCAGCACTCGGTCTGACTGAGCGCCTCCAGGAGAGAGGCCAAAGCAAGACCCCCCCCCGAGGAGCGTCTTGCCACATGTCACTACTCGGTCTGATTGAGCGCCTCAGGGAGAGAGGTCCAAGCAAGACGCGCCCCGAGGAGCGTCTTGCCACATGTCAACACTGGGTCTGACTGAGTGCCTCCATGAGAGAAGCCCCAGCAAGACGTGCCCCGAGGAGCGTCTTGCCACATGTCACTACTCGGTCTGTTTGAGCGCCTCCAGGAGAGAGGCCCAAGCAAGACGTGCAGCGAGGAGCGTCTTGCCACATGTCAACAATGGGTCTGACTGAGGGCCTCCAGGAGAGAGGCCCAAGCAAGATGCGCCCGGAGGAGCTTCTTGCCACATGTCAACACTGGGTCTGACAGAGGGCCTCCAGGAGAGAGGCCCAAGCAAGACGCGCCCCGAGGAGTGTCATGCCACATGTCACCACTGGGTCTGACTGAGCGCCTCCAGGAGAGAGGCCCAAGCAAGACGCGCCCAAAGGAGCGTCTTGCCACATGTCACCTCTGGTTCTGACTGAGCGCCACCAGGAGAGAGGCCCAAGCAAGACGCGCCCCGAGGAGCGTCTTGTCACATGTCAACACTGGGTCTGTCTGAGCGCCTCCAGGAGAGAAGCCCAAGCAAGACGCGCCCCGAGGAGCGTCTTGCCACATGTCAACAATGGGTCTGACTGAGGGCCTTCAGGAGAGAAGCCCAAGCAAGACGCGCCCCGAGGAGCGTCTTGACACATGTCAACACTGGGTCTGACAGAGGGCCTCCACGAGAGAGGCCCAAGCAAGACGCGCCCCGAGGAGTGTCATGCCACATGTCACCACTGGGTCTGACTGAGCGCCTCCAGGAGAGAAGCCTAAGCAAGACTTGCCCCGAGGAGCGTCAGGCCACATGTCACTACTCAGTCTGACTGAGCGCCTCCAGGAGAGAGGCCCAAGCAAGACGCGCCCCGAGGAGCGTCTTGCCACATGTCAGCAATGGGTCTGACTGAGCGCCTCCAGGAGAGAGGCCCAAGCAAGACGTGCCCCGAGGAGCGTCAGGCCACATGTCACTACTCAGTCTGACTGAGCGCCTCCAGGAGAGAGGCCCAAGCAAGACGCGCCCCGAGGAGCGTCTTGCCTTATGTCAGCACTCGGTCTGACTGAGCGCCTCCAGGAGAGAGGCCCAAGCAAGACGCGCCCCGAGGAGCGTCTTGCCACATGTCAACAATGGGTCTGACTGAGGGCCTCCAGGAGAGAGGCCCAAGCAAGATGCGCCCTTAGGAGCGTCTTGCCACATGTCAACACTGGGTCTGACTGAGCGCCTCCAGGAGAGAGGCCCAAGCAAGACGCGCCCCGAGGAGCGTCTTGTCACATGTCAACACTGGGTCTTTCTGAGCGCCTCCAGGAGAGCAGCCCAAGCAAGACGCGCCCCGAGGAGCGTCTTGCCACATGTCAGCACTCGGTCTGACTGAGCGCCTCCAGGAGAGAGGCCCAAGCAAGACGCGCCCCGAGGAGCGTCTTGCCACATGTCAACAATGGGTCTGACAGAGGTCCTCCAGGAGAGAGGCCGAAGCAAGACGCGCCCCGAGGAGTGTCTTGCAACATGTCACCACTTGGTCTGACTGAGGGCCTCCAGGAGAGAAGCCCAAGCAACACGCGGCCCGAGGAGCGTCTTGCCACATTTCAGCACTCGGTCTGACTGAGCGCCTCCAGGAGAGAGGCCCAAGCAAGACGCGCCCCGAGGAGCGTCTTGCCACATGTCAACAATGGGTCTGACTGAGGGCCTCCAGGAGAGAGGCCCAAGCAAGAAGCGCCCCGAGGAGCGTCAGGCCACATGTCACTACTCAGTCTGACTGAGCGCCTCCAGGAGAGAGGCCCAAGCAAGACGCGCCCTGAGGAGCGTCTTGCCACATGTCAACACTGGGTCTGACTGAGTGCCTCCATGAGAGAAGCCCAAGCAAGACGCGCCCCGAGGAGCGTCTTGCCACATGTCACTACTCGGTCTGTTTGAGCGCCTCCAGGAGAGAGGCCCAAGCAAGACGTGCTCCGAGGAGCGTCTGGCCACAGGTCAACAATGGGTCTGACTGAGGGCCTCCAGGAGAGAAGCCCAACCAAGACACGCCCCGAGGAGCGTCTTGACACATGTCAACACTGGGTCTGACTGAGGGCCTCCACGAGAGAAGCCCAAGCAAGACGCGCCCCGAGCAGAGTCTTGCCACATGTCAACACTCGGTCTGACAGAGGGCATCCAGGAGAGAGGCCCAAGCAATACGCGCCCCGAGGAGCGTCTTGCCACATGTCACCACTGGGTCTGACTGAGCTTCTCCAGGAGAGAGGCCCAACCAAGACGCGCCCTGAGGAGCGTCTTGCCACATGCCAACACTGGGTCTGACAGAGGGCCTCCAGGAGAGAGGCCCAAGCAAGACGCGCCCCGAGGAGTGTCTTGCCACATGTCACCACTGGGTCTGACTGAGCGCCTCCAGGAGAGAGGCCCAAGCAAGACGCGCCCCGAGGAGCGTCTTGTCACATGTCAACACTGGGTCTTTCTGAGCGCCTCCAGGAGAGAAGCCCAAGCAAGACGCACCCCGAGGAGCGTCTTTCCACATCTCAGCACTCGGTCTGACTGAGCGCCTCCAGGAGAGAGGCCAAAGCAAGACGCGCCCTGAGGAGCGTCTTGCCACATGTCAACAATGGGTATGACTGAGGGCCTCCAGGAGAGAAGCCCAAGCAAGACGCGCCCCGAGGAGCGTCTTGACACATGTCAAAACTTGGTCTGACAGAGGGCCTCCAGGAGAGAGGCCCAAGCAAGAAGCGCCCCGAGGAGTGTCTTGCCACATGTCACCACTTGGTCTGACTGAGCGCCTCCAGGAGAGAGGCCCAAGCAACACGCGCCCCGAGGAGTGTCTTGCCACATGTCACCACTTGGTCTGACTGAGCGCCTCCAGGAGAGAGGCCCAAGTAAGACGCGCCCCGAGGAGCGTCTTGCCACGTGTCAACACTGGGTCTGATTGAGGGCCTTCTGGAGAGAGGCCCAAGCAAGACGCGCCCCGAGGAGTGTCTTGCCACATGTCACTACTCGGTCTGACTGAGCGCCTCCAGGCGAGAGGCCCAAGCAAGACGTGCCCCGAGGAGCGTCTTGCTACATGTCACTACTCGGTCTGTTTAAGCGCCTCCAGGAGAGAGGCCCAAGCAAGACGCGCCCCGAGGAGCGTCTTGCCACATGTCAACAATAGGTCTGACTGAGGGCCTCCAGGAGAGAAGCCCAAGCAAGACGCGCCCCGAGGAGCGTCTTGCCACATGTCAACACTGGGTCTGACTGAGGGCCCCCAGGAGAGAGGCCCAAATAAGACGCGCCCCGGGGAGCGTCTTGCCACATGTCAACACTGGGTCTGACTGAGGGCCTCCAGGAGAGAAGCCCCAGCAAGACGTGCCCCGAGGAGCGTCTTGCCACATGTCAACACTGGGTCTGACTGAGCGCCTCCAGGAGAGAGGCCCGAGGAGCCTCTTGCCACATGTCACCTCTGGGTCTGACTGAGCTCCTCCAGGAGAGAGGCGCAAGCAAGAAACGCCCGAGGAGCGTCTTGACACATGTCAACACTGGGTCTGACTGAGCGCCTCCAGGAGAGAGGCCCCAGCAAGACGCGCCCCGAGGAGCGTCTTGCCACATGTCAGCACGCGGTCTGACTGAGCGCCTCCAGGAGAGAGGCCCAAGCAAGAAGCGCCCCGAGGAGCGTCTTGCCACATGTCAACAATGGGTCTGACTGAGGGCCTCCAGGAGAGAAGCCCAAGCAAGACGCGCCCCGAGGAGCGTCTTGCCACATGTCAACACTGGGTCTAATTGAGCGCCTCCAGGAGAGAGGCCCAAGCAAGACGCGCCCCGAGGAGCGTCTTGCCACATGTCACTACTCGGTCTGACTGAGCGCCTCCAGGAGAGAGGTCCAAGCAACAAGCGCCCCGAGGAGTGTCTTGCCACATTTCAACACTGGGTCTGACTGAGTGCCTCCACGAGAGAAGCCCCAGCAAGACGCGCCCCGAGGAGCGTCTTGCCACATGTCAACAATGGGTCTGACTGAGGGCCTCCAGGAGAGAAGCCAAAGCAAGACGCGCCCCGAGGAGCTTCTTTCCACATGTCAACAATGGGTCTTACTGAGGGCCTCCATGAGAGAAGCCCAAGCAAGACGCGCCCCGAGGAGTGTCTTGCCACATGTCAACACTGTGTCTGACTGAGCGCCTCCAGGAGAGAGGCCCAAGCAAGAGGCACCCCGAGGAGCGTCTTGCCACGTGTCAACACTGGGTCTGACTTAGCGCATCCAGGAGAGAGGACCAAGCAAGATGCGCCCCGAGGAGCGTCTTGCCACGTGTCACCACTGGGTCTGACTGAGCTCCTCCAGGAGAGAGGCCCAAGCAAGACGCGCCCAGAGGAGCGTCTTGCCACGTGTCACCACTGGGTTTGATTGAGCACCTCCAGGAGAGAGGCCCCAGCAAGACGCGCCCCGAGGAGCTTCTTGCAAAATGTCACTACTCGGTCTGACTGAGCGCCTCCAGGAGGGAGGTCCAAGCAAGACGAGCCCCGAGGTGCGTCTTGCCACATGTCACTACTCGGTCTGACTGAGCGCCTCCAGGAGAGAGGCCCAAGCAAGACGTGCCCCGAGGAGCGTCTTGCCACATCAACAATGGGTCTGATTGAGGGCCTCCAGGAGAGAAGCCCAAGCAAGACACGCCCCGAGGAGCGTCTTGACACATGTCAACACTGGGTCGGACTGAGGGCCTCCAGGCGAGAGGCCCAACCAAGACGCGCCCCGAGGAGTGTCTTGCCACATGCCAACACTGGGTCTGACTGAGCGCCTCCAGGAGAGAGGCCCAAGCAAGACGCGCCCCGAGGAGCGTCTTGCCACGTGTCAACACTGGGTCTGACTGAGCGTCTCCAGGAGAGAGGCCCAAGCAAGATGCGCCCGGAGGAGCGTCTTGCCACATGTCAACACTGGGTCTGACAGAGGGCCTCCAGGAGAAAGGCCCAAGCAAGACGCGCCCCGAGGAGCGTCTTGTCACATGTCAACACTGGGTCTGTCTGAGTGCCTCCAGGAGAGAAGCCCAAGCAAGACGCGCCCCGAGGAGCGTCTTGCCACATGTCAACAATGGGTCTGACTGAGGGCCTCCAGGAGAGAAGCCCAAGCACGACGCGCCCCGAGGAGCGTCTTGACACATGTCAACACTGGGTCTGACAGAGGGCCTCCACGAGAGAGGCCCAAGCAAGACGCGCCCCGAGGAGTGTCATGCCACATGTCACCACTGTGTCTGACTGAGCGCCTCCAGGAGAGAGGCCCAAGCAAGACGTGCCCCGAGGAGCGTCTTGCCACATGTCACCACTGGGTCTGAATGAGCGCCTCCAGGAGAGAGGCCCAACCAAGACGCGCCCCGAGGAGCGTCTTGCCACATGTCAGCAATGGGTCTGACTGAGCGCCTCCAGGAGAGAGGCCCAAGCAAGACACGCCCCGAGGAGCGTCTTGACACATGTCAACACTGGGTCGGACTGAGGGCCTCCAGGCGAGAGGCCCAAGCAAGACGTGCCCCGAGGAGCGTCTTGCCACATGTCAACAATGGGTCTGACTGAGGGCCTCCAGGAGAGAAGCCCAAGCAAGACACGCCCCGAGGAGCGTCTTGACACATGTCACCACTGGGTCTGAATGAGCGCCTCCAGGAGAGAGGCCCAACCAAGACGCGCCCCGAGGAGTGTCTTGCCACATGCCAACACTGGGTCTGACTGAGCGCCTCCAGGAGAGAGGCCCAAGCAAGACGCGCCCCGAGGAGCGTCTTGCCACGTGTCAACACTGGGTCTGACTGAGCGCCTCCAGGAGAGAGGCCCAAGCAAGATGCGCCCGGAGGAGCGTCTTGCCACATGTCAACACTGGGTCTGACAGAGGGCCTCCAGGAGAAAGGCCCAAGCAAGACGCGCCCCGAGGAGCGTCTTGTCACATGTCAACACTGGGTCTGTCTGAGTGCCTCCAGGAGAGAAGCCCAAGCAAGACGCGCCCCGAGGAGCGTCTTGCCACATGTCAACAATGGGTCTGACTGAGGGCCTCCAGGAGAGAAGCCCAAGCACGACGCGCCCCGAGGAGCGTCTTGACACATGTCAACACTGGGTCTGACAGAGGGCCTCCACGAGAGAGGCCCAAGCAAGACGCGCCCCGAGGAGTGTCATGCCACATGTCACCACTGTGTCTGACTGAGCGCCTCCAGGAGAGAGGCCCAAGCAAGACGTGCCCCGAGGAGCGTCTTGCCACATGTCACCACTGGGTCTGAATGAGCGCCTCCAGGAGAGAGGCCCAACCAAGACGCGCCCCGAGGAGCGTCTTGCCACATGTCAGCAATGGGTCTGACTGAGCGCCTCCAGGAGAGAGGCCCAAGCAAGACGTTCCCCGAGGAGCGTCTTTCCACATGTCAACACTGGGTCTGACTGAGTGCCTCCATGAGAGAAGCCCCAGCAAGACGCGCCCCGAGGAGCGTCTTGCCACATGTCAACACTGGGTCTGACTGAGCACCTCCAGGAGAGAGGCCCAAGCAAGACTCGCCCCGAGGAGCATCTTGCCACATGTCAACACTGGGTCTGACTGAGCGCCTCCAGGAGCGAGGCCCAAGCAAGAAACGCCCGAGGAGCGTCTTGACACATGTCAACACTGGGTCTGACTGAGCGCCTCCAGGAGAGAGGTCCAAGCAACACGCGCCCCGAGGAGCGTCTTGCCACATGTCAACACTGGGTCTGACTGAGTGCCTCCATGAGAGAAGCCCCAGCAAGACGCGCCCCGAGGAGCGTCTTGTCACATGTCACTACTCGGTCTGACTGAGCGCCTCCAGGAGAGAGGCCCAAGCAAGAAATGCCCCGAGGAGCGTCTTGCCACATGTCAACAATGGGTCTGACTGAGGGCCTCCAGGAGAGAAGCCCAAGCAAGAAGCGCCCCGAGGAGCGTCTTGCCACATGTCAACACTGGGTCTGACTGAGCGCCTCCAGGAGAGAGGCCCAAGCAAGACACGCCCCGAGGAGCGTCTTGACACATGTTAACACAGGGTCTGACTGAGGGCCTCCATGTGAGAAGCCCAAGCAAGACGCGCCCCGAGGAGAGTCTTGCCACAAGTCAACACTGGGTCTGACAGAGGGCATCCAGGAGAGAGGCTTAAGCAATACGCGCCCCGAGGAGCGTCTTGCCACATGTCAACAATGGGTCTGACTGAGGGCCTCCAGGAGAGAAGCCCAAGGAAGACGCGCCCCGAGGAGCTTCTTGCCACATGTCAGCACTCGGTCTGACTGAGCGCCTCCAGGAGAGAGGCCAAAGCAAGATGCGCCCCGAGGAGCATCTTGACACATGTCATCACTGGGTCTGACAGAGGGCCTCCATGAGAGAGGCCCAAGCAAGACGCGCCCCGAGGAGTGTCTTGCCACATTTCAACACTGGGTCTGAATTGAGCGCCTCCAGGAGAGAGGCCCAAGCAAGACGCGCCCCGAGGAGCGTCTTGCCACGTGTCAACACTGGGTCTGACTTAGCGCCTCCAGGAGAGAGGCCCAAGCAAGATGCGCCCCGAGGAGCGTCTTGCCACGTGTCACCACTGGGTCTGACTGAGCTCCTCCAGGAGAGAGGCCCAAGCAAGACGCGCCCCGAGGAGCGTCTTGCCACATGTTAACAATGGGTCTGACTGAGGGCCTCCAGGAGAGAAGCCCAAGCAAGACGTACCCCGAGGAGCGTCGTGCCACATGTCAGCACTCGGTCTGACTGAGCGCTTCCAGGAGAGAGGCCCAAGCAAGACGCGCCCCGAGGAGCGTCTTGCCACATGTCAACACTGGGTCTGACTGAGCGCCTCCAGGAGAGAAGCCCAAGCAAGACGCGCCCCGAGGAGAGTCTTGTCACATGTCAGCACTCGGTCTGACTGAGCGCCTCCAGGGGAGAGGCCCAAGCAAGACGCGCCCCGAGGAGCGTCTTGACACATTTCTCCTCTGGGTCTGACTGAGCGCCTCCAGGAGAGAGGCCCAAGCAAGACGTTCCCCGAGGAGCGTCTTTCCACATGTCAACACTGGGTCTGACTGAGTGCCTCCATGAGAGAAGCCCCAGCAAGACGCGCCCCGAGGAGCGTCTTGCCATATGTCAACACTGGGTCTGACTGAGCACCTCCAGGAGAGAGGCCCAAGCAAGACGCGCCCCGAGGAGCATCTTGCCACATGTCAACACTGGGTCTGACTGAGCGCCTCCAGGAGCGAGGCCCAAGCAAGAAACGCCCGAGGAGCGTCTTGACACATGTCAACACTGGGTCTGACTGATCGCCTCCAGGAGAGAGGTCCAAGCAAAACGCGCCCCGAGGAGCGTCTTGCCACATGTCAACACTGGGTCTGACTGAGTGCCTCCATGAGAGAAGCCCCAGCAAGACGCGCCCCGAGGAGCGTCTTGTCACATGTCACTACTCGGTCTGACTGAGCGCCTCCAGGAGAGAGGCCCAAGCAAGAAATGCCCCGAGGAGCGTCTTGCCACATGTAAACAATGGGTCTGACTGAGGGCCTCCAGGAGAGAAGCCCAAGCAAGAAGCGCCCCGAGGAGCGTCTTGCCACATGTCAACATTGGGTCTGAATGAGCGCCTCCAGGAGAGAGGCCCAAGCAAGACACGCCCCGAGGAGCGTCTTGACACATGTTAACACTGGGTCTGACTGAGGGCCTCCATGTGAGAAGCCCAAGCAAGACGCGCCCCGAGGAGAGTCTTGCCACATGTCAACACTGGGTCTGACAGAGGGCATCCAGGAGAGAGGCCCAAGCAATACGCGCCCCGAGGAGCGTCTTGCCACATGTCAACAATGGGTCTGACTGAGGGCCTCCAGGAGAGAAGCCCAAGGAAGACGCGCCCCGAGGAGCTTCTTTCCACATGTCAGCACTCGGTCTGACTGAGCGCCTCCAGGAGAGAGGCCAAAGCAAGATGCGCCCCGAGGAGCGTCTTGACACATGTCAACACTGGGTCTGACAGAGGGCCTCCATGAGAGAGGCCCAAGCAAGACGCGCCCCGAGGAGTGTCTTGCCACATTTCAACACTGGGTCTGACTGAGCGCCTCCAGGAGAGAGGCCCAAGCAAGACGCGCCCCGAGGAGCGTCTTGCCACGTGTCAACACTGGGTCTGACCTAGCGCCTCCAGGAGAGAGGCCCAAGCAAGATGCGCCCCGAGGAGCGTCTTGCCACGTGTCACCACTGGGTCTGACTGAGCTCCTCCAGGAGACAGGCCCAAGCAAGACGCGCCCCGAGGAGCGTCTTGCCACGTGTCACCACTGGGTCTGATTGAGAACCTCCAGGAGAAAGGCCCCAGCAGGACGCGCCGCGAGGAGCATCTTGCCTTATGTCAGCACTCGGTCTGACTGAGCGCCTCCAGGAGAGAGGCCCAAGCAAGACCCGCCCCGTGGAGCGTCTTGCCACATGTCACTACTCGGTCTAACTGAGCGCCTCCAGGAGAGAGGCCCAAGCAAGACACGCCCCGAGGAGCGTCTTGCCACATGTCACTACTCGGTCTGACTGAGCGCCTCCAAGAGGGAGGTCCAAGCAAGACGCGCCCCGAGGAGCGTCTTGCCACATGTCACTACTCGGTCTGACTGAGCGCCTCCAGGAGAGAGGCCCAAGCAAGACGTGCCCCGAGGAGCGTCTTGCCACATGTCAACAATGGGTCTGACTGAGGGCCTCCAGGAGAGAAGCCCAAGCAAGACGCGCCCCGAGGAGTGTCTTGCCACATGTCAACACTGGGTCTGACTGAGGGCCCCCAGGAGAGAGGCCCAAATAAGACGCGCCCCGAGGAGCGTCTTGCCACATGTCAACACTGGGTCTGACAGAGGGCCTCCAGGAGAGAAGCCCCAGCAAGACGCGCCCCGAGGAGCGTCTTGCCACATGTCAACACTGGGTCTGACTGAGCGCCTCCAGGAGAGAGGCCCGAGGAGCGTCTTGCCACATGTCACCTCTGGGTCTGACTGAGCTCCTCCAGGAGAGAGGCTTAAGCAAGAAACGCCCGAGGAGCGTCTTGACACATGTCAACACTGGGTCTGACTGAGCGCCTCCAGGAGAGAGGCCCCAGCAAGACGCGCCCCGAGGAGCGTCTTGACACATGTCAGCACTCGGTCTGACTGAGCGCCTCCAGGAGAGAGGCCCAAGCAAGAAGCGCCCCGAGGAGCGTCTGGCCACATGTCAACAATGGGTCTGAATGAGCGCCTCCAGGAGAGAGGCCCCAGCAAGACGCGCCCCGAGGAGCGTCTTGACACATGTCAGCACTCGGTCTGACTGAGCGCCTCCAGGAGAGAGGCCCAAGCAAGAAGCGCCCCGAGGAGCGTCTTGCCACATGTCAGCAATGGGTCTGACTGAGCGCCTCCATGAGAGAAGCCCCAGCAAGACGCGCCCCGAGGAGCGTCTTGCCACATGTCAACACTGGGTCTGACTGAGCGCCTCCAGGAGAGAGGTCCAAGCAACACGCGCCCCGAGGAGCGTCTTGCCACATGTCAACACTGGGTCTGACTGAGTGCCTCCATGAGAGAAGCCCAAGCAAGACGCGCCCCGAGGAGCGTCTTGACACATTTCTCCTCTGGGTCTGACTGAGCGCCTCCAGGAGAGAGGCCCAAGCAAGACGTTCCCCGAGGAGCGTCTTTCCACATGTCAACACTGGGTCTGACTGAGTGCCTCCATGAGAGAAGCCCCAGCAAGACGCGCCCCGAGGAGCGTCTTGCCACATGTCAACACTGGGTCTGACTGAGCACCTCCAGGAGAGAGGCCCAAGCAAGACGCGCCCCGAGGAGCATCTTGCCACATGTCAACACTGGGTCTGACTGAGCGCCTCCAGGAGCGAGGCCCAAGCAAGAAACGCCCGAGGAGCGTCTTGACACATGTCAACACTGGGTCTGACTGATCGCCTCCAGGAGAGAGGTCCAAGCAAAACGCTCCCCGAGGAGCGTCTTGCCACATGTCAACACTGGGTCTGACTGAGTGCCTCCATGAGAGAAGCCCCAGCAAGACGCGCCCCGAGGAGCGTCTTGTCACATGTCACTACTCGGTCTGACTGAGCGCCTCCAGGAGAGAGGCCCAAGCAAGAAATGCCCCGAGGAGCGTCTTGCCACATGTCAACAATGGGTCTGACTGAGGGCCTCCAGGAGAGAAGCCCAAGCAAGAAGCGCCCCGAGGAGCGTCTTGCCACATGTCAACACTGGGTCTGACTGAGCGCCTCCAGGAGAGAGGCCCAAGCAAGACACGCCCCGAAGAGCGTCTTGACACATGTTAACACTGGGTCTGACTGAGGGCCTCCATGTGAGAAGCCCAAGCAAGACGCGCCCCGAGGAGAGTCTTGCCACATGTCAACACTGGGTCTGACAGAGGGCATCCAGGAGAGAGGCCCAAGCAATACGCGCCCCGAGGAGCGTTTTGCCACATGTCAGCACTCGGTCTGACTGAGCGCCTCCAGGAGAGAGGCCAAAGCAAGATGCGCCCCGAGGAGCGCATTGACACATGTCAACACTGGGTCTGACAGAGGGCCTCCATGAGAGAGGCCCAAGCAAGACGCGCCCCGAGGAGTGTCTTGCCACATTTCAACACTGGGTCTGACTGAGCGCCTCCAGGAGAGAGGCCCAAGCAAGACGCGCCCCGAGGAGCGTCTTGCCACATGTCAACAATGGGTCTGACTGAGGGCCTCCAGGAGAGAAGCCAAAGCAAGACGCGCCCCGAGGAGCTTCTTTCCACATGTCAACAATGGGTCTTACTGAGGGCCTCCATGAGAGAAGCCCAAGCAAGACGCGCCCCGAGGAGTGTCTTGCCACATGTCAACACTGTGTCTGACTGAGCGCCTCCAGGAGAGAGGCCCAAGCAAGAGGCACCCCGAGGAGCGTCTTGCCACGTGTCAACACTGGGTCTGACTTAGCGCATCCAGGAGAGAGGACCAAGCAAGATGCGCCCCGAGGAGCGTCTTGCCACGTGTCACCACTGGGTCTGACTGAGCTCCTCCAGGAGAGAGGCCCAAGCAAGACGCGCCCAGAGGAGCGTCTTGCCACGTGTCACCACTGGGTCTGATTGAGCACCTCCAGGAGAGAGGCCCCAGCAAGACGCGCCCCGAGGAGCTTCTTGCAAAATGTCACTACTCGGTCTGACTGAGCGCCTCCAGGAGGGAGGTCCAAGCAAGACGAGCCCCGAGGTGCGTCTTGCCACATGTCACTACTCGGTCTGACTGAGCGCCTCCAGGAGAGAGGCCCAAGCAAGACGTGCCCCGAGGAGCGTCTTGCCACAACAACAATGGGTCTGATTGAGGGCCTCCAGGAGAGAAGCCCAAGCAAGACACGCCCCGAGGAGCGTCTTGACACATGTCAACACTGGGTCGGACTGAGGGCCTCCAGGCGAGAGGCCCAAGCAAGACGTGCCCCGAGGAGCGTCTTGCCACATGTCAACAATGGGTCTGACTGAGGGCCTCCAGGAGAGAAGCCCAAGCAAGACACGCCCCGAGGAGCGTCTTGACACATGTCACCACTGGGTCTGAATGAGCGCCTCCAGGAGAGAGGCCCAACCAAGACGCGCCCCGAGGAGTGTCTTGCCACATGCCAACACTGGGTCTGACTGAGCGCCTCCAGGAGAGAGGCCCAAGCAAGACGCGCCCCGAGGAGCGTCTTGCCACGTGTCAACACTGGGTCTGACTGAGCGCCTCCAGGAGAGAGGCCCAAGCAAGATGCGCCCGGAGGAGCGTCTTGCCACATGTCAACACTGGGTCTGACAGAGGGCCTCCAGGAGAAAGGCCCAAGCAAGACGCGCCCCGAGGAGCGTCTTGTCACATGTCAACACTGGGTCTGTCTGAGTGCCTCCAGGAGAGAAGCCCAAGCAAGACGCGCCCCGAGGAGCGTCTTGCCACATGTCAACAATGGGTCTGACTGAGGGCCTCCAGGAGAGAAGCCCAAGCACGACGCGCCCCGAGGAGCGTCTTGACACATGTCAACACTGGGTCTGACAGAGGGCCTCCACGAGAGAGGCCCAAGCAAGACGCGCCCCGAGGAGTGTCATGCCACATGTCACCACTGTGTCTGACTGAGCGCCTCCAGGAGAGAGGCCCAAGCAAGGCGTGCCCCGAGGAGCGTCTTGCCACATGTCACCACTGGGTCTGAATGAGCGCCTCCAGGAGAGAGGCCCAACCAAGACGCGCCCCGAGGAGCGTCTTGCCACATGTCAGCAATGGGTCTGACTGAGCGCCTCCAGGAGAGAGGCCCAAGCAAGACGTTCCCCGAGGAGCGTCTTTCCACATGTCAACACTGGGTCTGACTGAGTGCCTCCATGAGAGAAGCCCCAGCAAGACGCGCCCCGAGGAGCGTCTTGCCACATGTCAACACTGGGTCTGACTGAGCACCTCCAGGAGAGAGGCCCAAGCAAGACTCGCCCCGAGGAGCATCTTGCCACATGTCAACACTGGGTCTGACTGAGCGCCTCCAGGAGCGAGGCCCAAGCAAGAAACGCCCGAGGAGCGTCTTGACACATGTCAACACTGGGTCTGACTGAGCGCCTCCAGGAGAGAGGTCCAAGCAACACGCGCCCCGAGGAGCGTCTTGCCACATGTCAACACTGGGTCTGACTGAGTGCCTCCATGAGAGAAGCCCCAGCAAGACGCGCCCCGAGGAGCGTCTTGTCACATGTCACTACTCGGTCTGACTGAGCGCCTCCAGGAGAGAGGCCCAAGCAAGAAATGCCCCGAGGAGCGTCTTGCCACATGTCAACAATGGGTCTGACTGAGGGCCTCCAGGAGAGAAGCCCAAGCAAGAAGCGCCCCGAGGAGCGTCTTGCCACATGTCAACACTGGGTCTGACTGAGCGCCTCCAGGAGAGAGGCCCAAGCAAGACACGCCCCGAGGAGCGTCTTGACACATGTTAACACTGGGTCTGACTGAGGGCCTCCATGTGAGAAGCCCAAGCAAGACGCGCCCCGAGGAGAGTCTTGCCACAAGTCAACACTGGGTCTGACAGAGGGCATCCAGGAGAGAGGCCCAAGCAATACGCGCCCCGAGGAGCGTCTTGCCACATGTTAACAATGGGTCTGACTGAGGGCCTCCAGGAGAGAAGCCCAAGCAAGACGTACCCCGAGGAGCGTCGTGCCACATGTCAGCACTCGGTCTGACTGAGCGCTTCCAGGAGAGAGGCCCAAGCAAGACGCGCCCCGAGGAGCGTCTTGCCACATGTCAACACTGGGTCTGACTGAGCGCCTCCAGGAGAGAAGCCCAAGCAAGACGCGCCCCGAGGAGAGTCTTGCCACATGTCAGCACTCGGTCTGACTGAGCGCCTCCAGGGGAGAGGCCCAAGCAAGACGCGCCCCGAGGAGCGTCTTGACACATTTCTCCTCTGGGTCTGACTGAGCGCCTCCAGGAGAGAGGCCCAAGCAAGACGTTCCCCGAGGAGCGTCTTTCCACATGTCAACACTGGGTCTGACTGAGTGCCTCCATGAGAGAAGCCCCAGCAAGACGCGCCCCGAGGAGCGTCTTGCCACATGTCAACACTGGGTCTGACTGAGCACCTCCAGGAGAGAGGCCCAAGCAAGACGCGCCCCGAGGAGCATCTTGCCACATGTCAACACTGGGTCTGACTGAGCGCCTCCAGGAGCGAGGCCCAAGCAAGAAACGCCCGAGGAGCGTCTTGACACATGTCAACACTGGGTCTGACTGATCGCCTCCAGGAGAGAGGTCCAAGCAAAACGCGCCCCGAGGAGTGTCTTGCCACATGTCAACACTGGGTCTGACTGAGTGCCTCCATGAGAGAAGCCCCAGCAAGACGCGCCCCGAGGAGCGTCTTGTCACATGTCACTACTCGGTCTGACTGAGCGCCTCCAGGAGAGAGGCCCAAGCAAGAAATGCCCCGAGGAGCGTCTTGCCACATGTCAACAATGGGTCTGACTGAGGGCCTCCAGGAGAGAAGCCCAAGCAAGAAGCGCCCCGAGGAGCGTCTTGCCACATGTCAACACTGGGTCTGACTGAGCGCCTCCAGGAGAGAGGCCCAAGCAAGACACGCCCCGAGGAGCGTCTTGACACATGTTAACACTGGGTCTGACTGAGGGCCTCCATGTGAGAAGCCCAAGCAAGACGCGCCCCGAGGAGAGTCTTGCCACATGTCAACACTGGGTCTGACAGAGGGCATCCAGGAGAGAGGCCCAAGCAATACGCTTCCCGAGGAGCGTCTTGCCACATGTCAACAATGGGTCTGACTGAGGGCCTCCAGGAGAGAAGCCCAAGGAAGACGCGCCCCGAGGAGCTTCTTTCCACATGTCAGCACTCGGTCTGACTGAGCGCCTCCAGGAGAGAGGCCAAAGCAAGATGCGCCCCGAGGAGCGTCTTGACACATGTCAACACTGGGTCTGACAGAGGGCCTCCATGAGAGAGGCCCAAGCAAGACGCGCCCCGAGGAGTGTCTTGCCACATTTCAACACTGGGTCTGACTGAGCGCCTCCAGGAGAGAGGCCCAAGCAAGACATGCCCCGAGGAGCGTCTTGCCACGTGTCAACACTGGGTCTGACCTAGCGCCTCCAGGAGAGAGGCCCAAGCAAGATGCGCCCCGAGGAGCGTCTTGCCACGTGTCACCACTGGGTCTGACTGAGCTCCTCCAGGAGAGAGGCCCAAGCAAGACGCGCCCCGAGGAGCGTCTTGCCACGTGTCACCACTGGGTCTGATTGAGAACCTCCAGGAGAAAGGCCCCAGCAGGACGCGCCGCGAGGAGCATCTTGCCTTATGTCAGCACTCGGTCTGACTGAGCGCCTCCAGGAGAAAGGCCCAAGCAAGACCCGCCCCGTGGAGCGTCTTGCCACATGTCACTACTCGGTCTTACTGAGCGCCTCCAGGAGAGAGGCCCAAGCAAGACATGCCCCGAGGAGCGTCTTGCCACATGTCACTACTCGGTCTGACTGAGCGCCTCCAAGAGGGAGGTCCAAGCAAGACGCGCCCCGAGGAGCGTCTTGCCACATGTCACTACTCGGTCTGACTGAGCGCCTCCAGGAGAGAGGCCCAAGCAAGACGTGCCCCGAGGAGCGTCTTGCCACATGTCAACAATGGGTCTGACTGAGGGCCTCCAGGAGAGAAGCCCAAGCAAGACGCGCCCCGAGGAGTGTCTTGCCACATGTCAACACTGGGTCTGACTGAGGGCCCCCAGGAGAGAGGCCCAAATAAGACGCGCCCCGAGGAGCGTCTTGCCACATGTCAACACTGGGTCTGACAGAGGGCCTCCAGGAGAGAAGCCCCAGCAAGACGCGCCCCGAGGAGCGTCTTGCCACATGTCAACACTGGGTCTGACTGAGCACCTCCAGGAGAGAGGCCCAAGCAAGATGCGCCCCGAGGAGCGTCTTGCCACATGTCAACACTGGGTCTGACTGAGCGCCTCCAGGAGAGAGGCCCGAGGAGCGTCTTGCCACATGTCACCTCTGGGTCTGACTGAGCTCCTCCAGGAGAGAGGCTTAAGCAAGAAACGCCCGAGGAGCGTCTTGACACATGTCAACACTGGGTCTGACTGAGCGCCTCCAGGAGAGAGGCCCCAGCAAGACGCGCCCCGAGGAGCGTCTTGACACATGTCAGCACTCGGTCTGACTGAGCGCCTCCAGGAGAGAGGCCCAAGCAAGAAGCGCCCCGAGGAGCGTCTGGCCACATGTCAACAATGGGTCTGAATGAGCGCCTCCAGGAGAGAGGCCCCAGCAAGACGCGCCCCGAGGAGCGTCTTGACACATGTCAGCACTCGGTCTGACTGAGCGCCTCCAGGAGAGAGGCCCAAGCAAGAAGCGCCCCGAGGAGCGTCTTGCCACATGTCAGCAATGGGTCTGACTGAGCGCCTCCATGAGAGAAGCCCCAGCAAGACGCGCCCCGAGGAGCGTCTTGCCACATGTCAACACTGGGTCTGACTGAGCGCCTCCAGGAGAGAGGTCCAAGCAACACGCGCCCCGAGGAGCGTCTTGCCACATGTCAACACTGGGTCTGACTGAGTGCCTCCATGAGAGAAGCCCAAGCAAGACGCGCCCCGAGGAGCGTCTTGACACATTTCTCCTCTGGGTCTGACTGAGCGCCTCCAGGAGAGAGGCCCAAGCAAGACGTTCCCCGAGGAGCGTCTTTCCACATGTCAACACTGGGTCTGACTGAGTGCCTCCATGAGAGAAGCCCCAGCAAGACGCGCCCCGAGGAGCGTCTTGCCACATGTCAACACTGGGTCTGACTGAGCACCTCCAGGAGAGAGGCCCAAGCAAGACGCGCCCCGAGGAGCATCTTGCCACATGTCAACACTGGGTCTGACTGAGCGCCTCCAGGAGCGAGGCCCAAGCAAGAAACGCCCGAGGAGCGTCTTGACACATGTCAACACTGGGTCTGACTGATCGCCTCCAGGAGAGAGGTCCAAGCAAAACGCGCCCCGAGGAGCGTCTTGCCACATGTCAACACTGGGTCTGACTGAGTGCCTCCATGAGAGAAGCCCCAGCAAGACGCGCCCCGAGGAGCGTCTTGTCACATGTCACTACTCGGTCTGACTGAGCGCCTCCAGGAGAGAGGCCCAAGCAAGAAATGCCCCGAGGAGCGTCTTGCCACATGTCAACAATGGGTCTGACTGAGGGCCTCCAGGAGAGAAGCCCAAGCAAGAAGCGCCCCGAGGAGCGTCTTGCCACATGTCAACACTGGGTCTGACTGAGCGCCTCCAGGAGAGAGGCCCAAGCAAGACACGCCCCGAGGAGCGTCTTGACACATGTTAACACTGGGTCTGACTGAGGGCCTCCATGTGAGAAGCCCAAGCAAGACGCGCCCCGAGGAGAGTCTTGCCACATGTCAACACTGGGTCTGACAGAGGGCATCCAGGAGAGAGGCCCAAGCAATACGCGCCCCGAGGAGCGTCTTGCCACATGTCAGCACTCGGTCTGACTGAGCGCCTCCAGGAGAGAGGCCCAAGCAAGATGCGCCCCGAGGAGCGTCTTGCCACATGTCAACACTGGGTCTGACCTAGCGCCTCCAGGAGAGAGGCCCAAGCAAGATGCGCCCCGAGGAGCGTCTTGCCACGTGTCACCACTGGGTCTGACTGAGCTCCTCCAGGAGAGAGGCCCAAGCAAGACGCGCCCCGAGGAGCGTCTTGCCACGTGTCACCACTGGGTCTGATTGAGAACCTCCAGGAGAAAGGCCCCAGCAGGACGCGCCGCGAGGAGCATCTTGCCTTATGTCAGCACTCGGTCTGACTGAGCGCCTCCAGGAGAGAGGCCCAAGCAAGACCAGCCCCGTGGAGCGTCTTGCCACATGTCACTACTCGGTCTAACTGAGCGCCTCCAGGAGAGAGGCCCAAGCAAGACACGCCCCGAGGAGCGTCTTGCCACATGTCACTACTCGGTCTGACTGAGCGCCTCCAAGAGGGAGGTCCAAGCAAGACGCGCCCCGAGGAGCGTCTTGCCACATGTCACTACTCGGTCTGACTGAGCGCCTCCAGGAGAGAAGCCCAAGCAAGACGTGCCCCGAGGAGCGTCTTGCCACATGTCAACAATGGGTCTGACTGAGGGCCTCCAGGAGAGAAGCCCAAGCAAGACGCGCCCCGAGGAGTGTCTTGCCACATGTCAACACTGGGTCTGACTGAGGGCCCCCAGGAGAGAGGCCCAAATAAGACGCGCCCCGAGGAGTGTCTTGCCACATGTCAACACTGGGTCTGACAGAGGGCCTCCAGGAGAGAAGCCCCAGCAAGACGCGCCCCGAGGAGCGTCTTGCCACATGTCAACACTGGGTCTGACTGAGCACCTCCAGGAGAGAGGCCCAAGCAAGATGCGCCCCGAGGAGCGTCTTGCCACATGTCAACACTGGGTCTGACTGAGCGCCTCCAGGAGAGAGGCCCGAGGAGCGTCTTGCCACATGTCACCTCTGGGTCTGACTGAGCTCCTCCAGGAGAGAGGCTTAAGCAAGAAACGCCCGAGGAGCGTCTTGACACATGTCAACACTGGGTCTGACTGAGCGCCTCCAGGAGAGAGGCCCCAGCAAGACGCGCCCCGAGGAGCGTCTTGACACATGTCAGCACTCGGTCTGACTGAGCGCCTCCAGGAGAGAGGCCCAAGCAAGAAGCGCCCCGAGGAGCGTCTGGCCACATGTCAACAATGGGTCTGACTGAGGGCCTCCAGGAGAGAAGCCCAAGCAAGACGCGCCCCGAGGAGCGTCTTGCCACATATCAACACTGGGTCTAATTGAGCGCCTCCAGGAGAGAGGTCCAAGCAACACGCGCCCCGAGGAGCGTCTTGCCACATGTCAACACTGGGTCTGACTGAGTGCCTCCAAGAGAGAAGCCCCAGCAAGACGCGCCCCGAGGAGCGTCTTGCCACATGTCAACAATGGGTCTGACTGAGGGCCTCCAGGAGAGAAGCCAAAGCAAGACGCGCCCCGAGGAGCTTCTTTCCACATGTCAACAATGGGTCTTACTGAGGGCCTCCATGAGAGAAGCCCAAGCAAGACGCGCCCCGAGGAGCGTCTTGCCACGTGTCAACACTGGGTCTGACTGAGCGCCTCCAGGAGAGAGGCCCAAGCAAGACGCGCCCCGAGGAGCGTCTTGCCACGTGTCAACACTGGGTCTGACTGAGCTCCTCCAGGAGAGAGGCCCAAGCAAGACGCGCCCAGAGGAGCGTCTTGCCACGTGTCACCACTGGGTCTGACTGAGCACCTCCAGGAGAGAGGCCCCAGCAAGACGCGCCCCGAGGAGCGTCTTGCCTTATGTCAGCACTCGGTCTGACTGAGCGCCTCCAGGAGAGAGGCCCAAGCAAGACGCGCCCCGAGGAGCGTCTTGCCACATGTCACTACTCGGTCTAACTGAGCGCCTCCAGGAGAGAGGTCCAAGCAAGACGCGCCCCGAGGAGCGTCTTGCAAAATGTCACTACTCGGTCTGACTGAGCGCCTCCAGGAGGGAGGTCCAAGCAAGACGCGCCCCGAGGTGCGTCTTGCCACATGTCACTACTCGGTCTGACTGAGCGCCTCCAGGAGAGAGGCCCAAGCAAGACGTGCCCCGAGGAGCGTCTTGCCACATGTCAACAATGGGTCTGACTGAGGGCCTCCAGGAGAGAAGCCCAAGCAAGACACGCCCCGAGGAGCGTCTTGACACATGTCAACACTGGGTCGGACTGAGGGCCTCCATGAGAGAAGCCCAAGCAAGACGCGCCCCGAGGAGAGTCTTGCCACATGTCAACACTCGGTCTGACAGAGGGCATTCAGGAGAGAGGCCCAAGCAATACGCGCCCCGAGGAGCGTCTTGCCACATGTCACCACTGGGTTTGAATGAGCGCCTCCAGGAGAGAGGCCCAACCAAGACGCGCCCCGAGGAGTGTCTTGCCACATGCCAACACTGGGTCTGACTGAGCGCCTCCAGGAGAGAGGCCCAGGCAAGACGCGCCCCGAGGAGCGTCTTGCCACGTGTCAACACTGGGTCTGACTGAGCGCCTCCAGGAGAGAGGCCCAGGCAAGACGCGCCCCGAGGAGCGTCTTGCCACATGTCAACACTGGGTCTGACTGAGTGCCTCCATGAGAGAAGCCCCAGCAAGACGCGCCCCGAGGAGCGTCTTGTCACATGTCACTACTCGGTCTGACTGAGCGCCTCCAGGAGAGAGGCCCAAGCAAGAAATGCCCCGAGGAGCGTCTTGCCACATGTCAACAATGGGTCTGACTGAGGGCCTCCAGGAGAGAAGCCCAAGCAAGAAGCGCCCCGAGGAGCGTCTTGCCACATGTCAACACTGGGTCTGACTGAGCGCCTCCAGGAGAGAGGCCCAAGCAAGACACGCCCCGAGGAGCGTCTTGACACATGTAACACTGGGTCTGACTGAGGGCCTCCATGTGAGAAGCCCAAGCAAGACGCGCCCCGAGGAGAGTCTTGCCACATGTCAACACTGGGTCTGACAGAGGGCATCCAGGAGAGAGGCCCAAGCAATACGCGCCCCGAGGAGCGTCTTGCCACATGTCAACAATGGGTCTGACTGAGGGCCTCCAGGAGAGAAGCCCAAGGAAGACGCGCCCCGAGGAGCTTCTTGCCACATGTCAGCACTCGGTCTGACTGAGCGCCTCCAGGAGAGAGGCCAAAGCAAGATGCGCCCCGAGGAGCGTCTTGACACATGTCAACACTGGGTCTGACAGAGGGCCTCCATGAGAGAGGCCCAAGCAAGACGCGCCCCGAGGAGTGTCTTGCCACATTTCAACACTGGGTCTGACTGAGCGCCTCCAGGAGAGAGGCCCAAGCAAGACGCGCCCCGAGGAGCGTCTTGCCACGTGTCAACACTGGGTCTGACCTAGCGCCTCCAGGAGAGAGGCCCAAGCAAGATGCGCCCCGAGGAGCGTCTTGCCACGTGTCACCACTGGGTCTGACTGAGCTCCTCCAGGAGAGAGGCCCAAGCAAGACGCGCCCCGAGGAGCGTCTTGCCACGTGTCACCACTGGGTCTGATTGAGAACCTCCAGGAGAAAGGCCCCAGCAGGACGCGCCGCGAGGAGCATCTTGCCTTATGTCAGCACTCGGTCTGACTGAGCGCCTCCAGGAGAGAGGCCCAAGCAAGACCCGCCCCGTGGAGCGTCTTGCCACATGTCACTACTCGGTCTAACTGAGCGCCTCCAGGAGAGAGGCCCAAGCAAGACACGCCCCGAGGAGCGTCTTGCCACATGTCACTACTCGGTCTGACTGAGCGCCTCCAAGAGGGAGGTCCAAGCAAGACGCGCCCCGAGGAGCGTCTTGCCACATGTCACTACTCGGTCTGACTGAGCGCCTCCAGGAGAGAGGCCCAAGCAAGACGTGCCCCGAGGAGCGTCTTGCCACATGTCAACAATGGGTCTGACTGAGGGCCTCCAGGAGAGAAGCCCAAGCAAGACGCGCCCCGAGGAGTGTCTTGCCACATGTCAACACTGGGTCTGACTGAGGGCCCCCAGGAGAGAGGCCCAAATAAGACGCGCCCCGAGGAGTGTCTTGCCACATGTCAACACTGGGTCTGACAGAGGGCCTCCAGGAGAGAAGCCCCAGCAAGACGCGCCCCGAGGAGCGTCTTGCCACATGTCAACACTGGGTCTGACTGAGCACCTCCAGGAGAGAGGCCCAAGCAAGATGCGCCCCGAGGAGCGTCTTGACACATGTCAGCACTCGGTCTGACTGAGCGCCTCCAGGAGAGAGGCCCAAGCAAGAAGCGCCCCGAGGAGCGTCTGGCCACATGTCAACAATGGGTCTGACTGAGGGCCTCCAGGAGAGAAGCCCAAGCAAGACGCGCCCCGAGGAGCGTCTTGCCACATATCAACACTGGGTCTAATTGAGCGCCTCCAGGAGAGAGGTCCAAGCAACACGCGCCCCGAGGAGCGTCTTGCCACATGTCAACACTGGGTCTGACTGAGTGCCTCCATGAGAGAAGCCCCAGCAAGACGCGCCCCGAGGAGCGTCTTGTCACATGTCACTACTCGGTCTGACTGAGCGCCTCCAGGAGAGAGGCCCAAGCAAGAAATGCCCCGAGGAGCGTCTTGCCACATGTCAACAATGGGTCTGACTGAGGGCCTCCAGGAGAGAAGCCCAAGCAAGAAGCGCCCCGAGGAGCGTCTTGCCACATGTCAACACTGGGTCTGACTGAGCGCCTCCAGGAGAGAGGCCCAAGCAAGACACGCCCCGAGGAGCGTCTTGACACATGTAACACTGGGTCTGACTGAGGGCCTCCATGTGAGAAGCCCAAGCAAGACGCGCCCCGAGGAGAGTCTTGCCACATGTCAACACTGGGTCTGACAGAGGGCATCCAGGAGAGAGGCCCAAGCAATACGCGCCCCGAGGAGCGTCTTGCCACATGTCAACAATGGGTCTGACTGAGGGCCTCCAGGAGAGAAGCCCAAGGAAGACGCGCCCCGAGGAGCTTCTTGCCACATGTCAGCACTCGGTCTGACTGAGCGCCTCCAGGAGAGAGGCCAAAGCAAGATGCGCCCCGAGGAGCGTCTTGACACATGTCAACACTGGGTCTGACAGAGGGCCTCCATGAGAGAGGCCCAAGCAAGACGCGCCCCGAGGAGTGTCTTGCCACATTTCAACACTGGGTCTGACTGAGCGCCTCCAGGAGAGAGGCCCAAGCAAGACGCGCCCCGAGGAGCGTCTTGCCACGTGTCAACACTGGGTCTGACCTAGCGCCTCCAGGAGAGAGGCCCAAGCAAGATGCGCCCCGAGGAGCGTCTTGCCACGTGTCACCACTGGGTCTGACTGAGCTCCTCCAGGAGAGAGGCCCAAGCAAGACGCGCCCCGAGGAGCGTCTTGCCACGTGTCACCACTGGGTCTGATTGAGAACCTCCAGGAGAAAGGCCCCAGCAGGACGCGCCGCGAGGAGCATCTTGCCTTATGTCAGCACTCGGTCTGACTGAGCGCCTCCAGGAGAGAGGCCCAAGCAAGACCCGCCCCGTGGAGCGTCTTGCCACATGTCACTACTCGGTCTAACTGAGCGCCTCCAGGAGAGAGGCCCAAGCAAGACACGCCCCGAGGAGCGTCTTGCCACATGTCACTACTCGGTCTGACTGAGCGCCTCCAAGAGGGAGGTCCAAGCAAGACGCGCCCCGAGGAGCGTCTTGCCACATGTCACTACTCGGTCTGACTGAGCGCCTCCAGGAGAGAGGCCCAAGCAAGACGTGCCCCGAGGAGCGTCTTGCCACATGTCAACAATGGGTCTGACTGAGGGCCTCCAGGAGAGAAGCCCAAGCAAGACGCGCCCCGAGGAGTGTCTTGCCACATGTCAACACTGGGTCTGACTGAGGGCCCCCAGGAGAGAGGCCCAAATAAGACGCGCCCCGAGGAGTGTCTTGCCACATGTCAACACTGGGTCTGACAGAGGGCCTCCAGGAGAGAAGCCCCAGCAAGACGCGCCCCGAGGAGCGTCTTGCCACATGTCAACACTGGGTCTGACTGAGCACCTCCAGGAGAGAGGCCCAAGCAAGATGCGCCCCGAGGAGCGTCTTGACACATGTCAGCACTCGGTCTGACTGAGCGCCTCCAGGAGAGAGGCCCAAGCAAGAAGCGCCCCGAGGAGCGTCTGGCCACATGTCAACAATGGGTCTGACTGAGGGCCTCCAGGAGAGAAGCCCAAGCAAGACGCGCCCCGAGGAGCGTCTTGCCACATATCAACACTGGGTCTAATTGAGCGCCTCCAGGAGAGAGGTCCAAGCAACACGCGCCCCGAGGAGCGTCTTGCCACATGTCAACACTGGGTCTGACTGAGTGCCTCCATGAGAGAAGCCCCAGCAAGACGCGCCCCGAGGAGCGTCTTGCCACATGTCAACAATGGGTCTGACTGAGGGCCTCCAGGAGAGAAGCCAAAGCAAGACGCGCCCCGAGGAGCTTCTTTCCACATGTCAACAATGGGTCTTACTGAGGGCCTCCATGAGAGAAGCCCAAGCAAGACGCGCCCCGAGGAGCGTCTTGCCACGTGTCAACACTGGGTCTGACTGAGCGCCTCCAGGAGAGAGGCCCAAGCAAGACGCGCCCCGAGGAGCGTCTTGCCACGTGTCAACACTGGGTCTGACTGAGCTCCTCCAGGAGAGAGGCCCAAGCAAGACGCGCCCAGAGGAGCGTCTTGCCACGTGTCACCACTGGGTCTGACTGAGCATCTCCAGGAGAGAGGCCCCAGCAAGACGCGCCCCGAGGAGCGTCTTGCCTTATGTCAGCACTCGGTCTGACTGAGCGCCTCCAGGAGAGAGGCCCAAGCAAGACGCGCCCCGAGGAGCGTCTTGCCACATGTCACTACTCGGTCTAACTGAGCGCCTCCAGGAGAGAGGTCCAAGCAAGACGCGCCCCGAGGAGCGTCTTGCAAAATGTCACTACTCGGTCTGACTGAGCGCCTCCAGGAGGGAGGTCCAAGCAAGACGCGCCCCGAGGTGCGTCTTGCCACATGTCACTACTCGGTCTGACTGAGCGCCTCCAGGAGAGAGGCCCAAGCAAGACGTGCCCCGAGGAGCGTCTTGCCACATGTCAACAATGGGTCTGACTGAGGGCCTCCAGGAGAGAAGCCCAAGCAAGACACGCCCCGAGGAGCGTCTTGACACATGTCAACACTGGGTCGGACTGAGGGCCTCCATGAGAGAAGCCCAAGCAAGACGCGCCCCGAGGAGAGTCTTGCCACATGTCAACACTCGGTCTGACAGAGGGCATTCAGGAGAGAGGCCCAAGCAATACGCGCCCCGAGGAGCGTCTTGCCACATGTCACCACTGGGTTTGAATGAGCGCCTCCAGGAGAGAGGCCCAACCAAGACGCGCCCCGAGGAGCGTCTTGCCACGTGTCAACACTGGGTCTGACTGAGCGCCTCCAGGAGAGAGGCCCAAGCAAGACGCACCCTGAGGAGCGTCTTTCCACGTGTCACCAATGGGTCTGACTGAGCGCCTCCAGGAGAGAGGCCCAACCAAGACGCGCCCCGAGGAGCGTCTTGCCACATGTCAACAATGGGTCTGACTGATGGCCTCCAGGAGAGAGGCCCAAGCAAGATGCGCCCGGAGCAGCGTCTTGCCACATGTCAACACTGGGTCTGACAGTGGGCCTCCAGGAGAAAGGCCCAAGCAAGACGCGCCCCGAGGAGCGTCTTGCCACATGTCACATCTGGTTCTGACTGAGCGCCTCCAGGAGAGAGGCCCAAGAAAGACACGCCCCGAGGAGCGTCTTGTCACATGTCAACACTGGGTCTGTCTGAGCGCCTCCAGTAGAGAAGCCCAAGCAAGACGCGCCCCGAGGAGCGTCTTGCCACATGTCAACAATGGGTCTGACTGAGGGCCTCCAGGAGAGAAGCCCAAGCAAGACGCACCCCGAGGAGCGTCTTGACACATGTCAACACTGGGTCTGACCGAGGGCCTCCACGAGAGAGGCCCAAGCAAGACGCGCCCCGAGGAGTGTCATGCCACATGTCACCACTGGGTCTGACTGAGCGCCTCCAGGAGAGAGCCCCAAGCAAGACGTGCCCCGAGGAGCGTCAGGCCACATGTCACTACTCAGTCTGACTGAGCGCCTCCAGGAGAGAGGCCCAAGCAAGACGCGCCCCGAGGAGCGTCTTGCCACATGTCAGCACTGGGTCTGACTGAGCGCCTCCAGGAGAGAGGCCCCAGCAAGACGCGCCCCGAGGAGCGTCTTGCCTTATGTCAGCACTCGGTCTGACTGAGCGCCTCCAGGAGAGAGGCCCAACCAAGACGCGCCCCGAGCAGCGTCTTGCCACATGTCAACAATGGGTCTGACTGAGGGCCTCCAGGAGAGAGGCCCAAGCAAGATGTGCCCGGAGGAGCGTCTTGTCACATGTCAACACTGGGTCTGACAGAGGGCCTCCAGGAGAGAGGCCCAAGCAAGACGCGCCCCGAGGAGCGTCTTGCCACATGTCACCTCTGGTTCTGACTGAGCGCCTCCAGGAGAGAGGCCCAAGCAAGACGCGGCCCAAGGAGCGTCTTGCCACATGTCAGCACTCGGTCTGACTGAGCGCCTCCAGGAGAGAGGCCCAAGCAAGACGCGCCCCGAGGAGCGTCTTGCCACATGTGAACAATGGGTCTGACTGAGGGCCTCCAGGAGAGAAGCCCAAGCAAGACGCGCCCCGAGGAGCGTCTTGACACATGTCAACACTGGGTCTGACAGAGGGCCTCCAGGAGAGAGGCCCAAGCAAGACGCGCCCCGAGGAGTGTCTTGCCACATGTCACCACTTGGTCTGACTGAGCGCCTCCAGGAGAGAGGCCCAAGCAACACGCGCCCCGAGGAGCGTCTGGCCACATGTCACTACTCAGTCTGACTGAGCGCCTCCAGGAGAGAGGCCCAAGCAAGACGCGCCCCGAGGAGTGTCTTGCCACATGTCAACAATGGGTCTTACTGAGGGCCTCCAGGAGAGAAGCCCAAGCAAGACGCGCCCCGAGGAGCTTCTTGCCACATGTCAGCACTCGGTCTGACTGAGCGCCTCCAGGAGAGAGGCCAAAGCAAGACGCGCCCCGAGGAGCGTCTTGACACATATCAACACTGGGTCTGACAGAGGGCCTCCATGAGAGAGGCCCAAGCAAGACTCTCCCCGAGGAGTGTCTTGCCACATGTCACCACTTGGTCTGACTGAGCGCCTCCAGGAGAGAGGCCCAAGCAACATGCGCCCCGAGGAGCGTCAGGCCACATGTCACTACTCAGTCTGACTGAGCGCCTCCAGGAGAGAGGCCCAAGCAAGACGCGCCCCGAGGAGCGTCTTGCCACATGTCAACAATGGTTCTTACTGAGGGCCTCCGGGAGAGAAGCCCAAGCAAGACGCTCCCCGAGGAGCTTCTTGCCACATGTCAGCACCTGGTCTGACTGAGCGCCTCCAGGAGAGAGGCCAAAGCAAGACGCCCCCCGAGGAGCGTCTTGCCACATGTCACTACTCGGTCTGATTGAGCGCCTCAGGGAGAGAGGTCCAAGCAAGACGCGCCCCGAGGAGCGTCTTGCCACATGTCAACACTGGGTCTGACTGAGTGCCTCCATGAGAGAAGCCCCAGCAAGACGCGCCCCGAGGAGCGTCTTGCCACATGTCAACAATGGGTCTGACTGAGGGCCTCCAGGAGAGAAGTCCAAGCAAGACGCGCCCCGAGGAGCGTCTTGCCACATGTCAACACTGGGTCTGACTGAGCGCCTCCAGGAGAGAGGCCCAAGCAAGATGCGCCCGGAGGAGCTTCTTGCCACATGTCAACACTGGGTCTGACAGAGGGCCTCCAGGAGAGAGGCCCAAGCAAGACGCGCCCCGAGGAGTGTCATGCCACATGTCAACACTGGGTCTGACTGAGCGCCTCCAGGAGAGAGGCCCAAGCAAGATGCGCCCCGAGGAGCGTCTTGCCACATGTCACCTCTGGTTCTGACTGAGCGCCACCAGGAGAGAGTCCCAAGCAAGACACGCCCCGAGGAGCGTCTTGTCACATGTCAACACTGGGTCTGTCTGAGCGCCTCCAGGAGAGAAGCCCAAGCAAGACGCGCCCCGAGGAACGTCTTGCCACATGTCAACAATGGGTCTGACTGAGGGCCTTCAGGAGAGAAGCCCAAGCAAGACGCGCCCCGAGGAGCGTCTTGACACATGTCAACACTGGGTCTGACAGAGGGCCTCCACGAGAGAGGCCCAAGCAAGACGCGCCCCGAGGAGTGTCATGCCACATGTCACCACTGGGTCTGACTGAGCGCCTCCAGGAGAGAGGCCCAAGCAAGACTTGCCCCGAGGAGCGTCAGGCCACATGTCACTACTCAGTCTGACTGAGCGCCTCCAGGAGAGAGGCCCAAGCAAGACGCGCCCCGAGGAGCCTCTTGCCACTTGTCAGCAATGGGTCTGACTGAGCGCCTCCAGGAGAGAGGCCCAAGCAAGACGTGCCCCGAGGAGCGTCAGGCCACATGTCACTACTCAGTCTGACTGAGCGCCTCCAGGAGAGAGGCCCAAGCAAGACGCGCCCCGAGGAGCGTCTTGCCTTATGTCAGCACTCGGTCTGACTGAGCGCCTCCAGGAGAGAGGCCCAAGCAAGACGCGCCCCGAGGAGCGTCTTGCCACATGTCAACAATGGGTCTGACTGAGGGCCTCCAGGAGAGAGGCCCAAGCAAGATGCGCCCGGAGGAGCGTCTTGCCACATGTCAACACTGGGTCTGACTGAGCGCCTCCAGGAGAGAGGCCCAAGCAAGAAGCGCCCCGAGGAGCGTCTTGTCACATGTCAACACTGGGTCTTTCTGAGCGCATCCAGGAGAGCAGCCCAAGCAAGACGCGCCCCGAGGAGCGTCTTGCCACATGTCAGCACTCGGTCTGACTGAGCGCCTCCAGGAGAGAGGCCGAAGCAAGACGCGCCCCGAGGAGTGTCTTGCAACATGTCACCACTTGGTCTGACTGAGGGCCTCCAGGAGAGAAGCCCAAGCAACACGCGGCCCATGGAGCGTCTTGCCACATTTCAGCACTCGGTCTGACTGAGCGCCTCCAGGAGAGAGGCCCAAGCAAGACGCGCCCCGAGGAGCGTCTTGCCACATGTCAACAATGGGTCTGACTGAGGGCCTCCAGGAGAGAGGCCCAAGCAAGACGCGCCCCGAGGAGCGTCAGGCCACATGTCACTACTCAGTCTGACTGAGCGCCTCCAGGAGGGAGGCCCAAGCAAGACGCGCCCCGAGGAGCGTCTTGCCACGTGTCAACACTGGGTCTGATTGAGGGCCTTCTGGAGAGAGGGCCAAGCAAGACGCGCCCCGAGGAGCTTCTTGCCACATGTCAGCACTCGGTCTGACTGAGCGCCTCCAGGAGAGAGGCGAAAGCAAGACGCCCCCCGAGGAGCGTCTTGACACATGTCAACACTGGGTCTGACAGAGGGCCTCCATGAGAGAGGCCCAAGCAAGACGCGTCCCGAGGAGTGTCTTGCCAAATGTCAACACTGGGTCTGACTGAGCGCCTCAGGGAGAGAGGTCCAAGCAAGACGCGCCCCGAGGAGCGTCTTGCCACATGTCACTACTCGGTCTGACTGAGCGCCTCAGGGAGAGACTTCCAAGCAAGACGCGCCACGAGGAGCGTCTTGCCACATGTCAACACTGGGTCTGACTGAGTGCCTCCATGAGAGAAGCCCAAGCAAGACGCGCCCCGAGGAGCGTCTTGCCACATGTCACTACTCGGTCTGTTTGAGCGCCTCCAGGAGAGAGGCCCAAGCAAGACGTGCTCCGAGGAGCGTCTTGCCACAGGTCAACAATGGGTCTGACTGAGGGCCTCCAGGAGAGAAGCCCAAGCAAGACGCGCCCCGAGGAGCGTCTTGCCACATGTCAACACTGGGTCTGACTGAGAGCCTCCAGGAGAGAGGCCCAACCAAGACACGCCCCGAGGAGCGTCTTGACACATGTCACCACTGGGTCTGACTGAGGGCCTCCACGAGAGAAGCCCAAGCAAGACGTGCCCCGAGCAGAGTCTTGCCACATGTCAACACTCGGTCTGACAGAGGGCATCCAGGAGAGAGGCCCAAGCAATACGCGCCCCGAGGAGCGTCTTGCCACATGTCACCACTGGGTCTGACTGAGCTTCTCCAGGAGAGAGGCCCAACCAAGACGCGCCCTGAGGAGCGTCTTGCCACATGCCAACACTGGGTCTGACAGAGGGCCTCCAGGAGAGAGGCCCAAGCAAGACGCGCCCCGAGGAGTGTCTTGCAACATGTCACCACTGGGTCTGACTGAGCGCCTCCAGGAGAGAGGCCCAAGCAAGAAGCGCCCCGAGGAGCGTCTTGTCACATGTCAACACTGGGTCTTTCTGAGCGCCTCCAGGAGAGAAGCCCAAGCAAGACGCGCCCCGAGGAGCGTCTTTCCACATCTCAGCACTCGGTCTGACTGAGCGCCTCCAGGAGAGAGGCCAAAGCAAGACGCGCCCTGAGGAGCGTCTTGCCACATGTCAACAATGGGTATGACTGAGGGCCTCCAGGAGAGAAGCCCAAGCAAGACGCGCCCCGAGGAGCGTCTTGACACATGTCAAAACTGGGTCTGACAGAGGGCCTCCAGGAGAGAGGCCCAAGCAAGACGCGCCCCGAGGAGTGTCTTGCCAAGTGTCACCACTTGGTCTGACTGAGCGCCTCCAGGAGAGAGGCCCAAGCAACACGCGCCCCGAGGAGCGTCAGGCCACATGTCACTACTCAGTCTGACTGAGCGCCTCCAGGAGAGAGGCCCAAGTAAGACGCGCCCCGAGGAGCGTCTTGCCACGTGTCAACACTGGGTTTGATTGAGGGCCTTCTGGAGAGAGGCCCAAGCAAGACGCGCCCCGAGGAGTGTCTTGCCACATGTCACTACTCGGTCTGACTGAGCGCCTCCAGGCGAGAGGCCCAAGCAAGACGTGCCCCGAGGAGCGTCTTGCCACATGTCAACAATGGGTCTGACTGAGGGCCTCCAGGAGAGAGGCCCAAGCAAGACGCGCCCCGAGGAGCGTCTTGCCACATGTCAACAATGGTTCTTACTGAGGGCCTCCAGGAGAGAGGCCCAAGCAAGACGCGCCCCGAGGAGCGACTTGCCACATGTCAACAATGGTTCTTACTGAGGGCCTCCGGGAGAGAAGCCCAAGCAAGACGCGCCCCGAGGAGCGTCTTGCCACATGTCAACACTGGGTCTGACTGAGTGACTCCATGAGAGAAGCCCCAGCAAGACGCGCCCCGAGGAGCGTCTTGCTACATGTCACTACTCGGTCTGTTTAAGCGCCTCCAGGAGAGAGGCCCAAGCAAGACGCGCCCCGAGGAGCGTCTTGCCACATGTCAACAATGGGTCTGACTGAGGGCCTCCAGAAGAGAAGCCCAAGCAAGACGCGCCCCGAGGAGCGTCTTGCCACATGTCAACACTGGGTCTGACTGAGCGCCTCCAGGAGAGAGGCCCAAGCAAGATGCGCCCCGAGGAGTGTCTTGCCACATGTCAACAATGGGTCTTACTGAGGGCCTCCAGGAGAGAAGCCCAAGCAAGACGCGCCCCGAGGAGCGTCTTGCCACATGTCACTACTCGGTCTGACTGAGCGCCTCAGGGAGAGACTTCCAAGCAAGACGCGCCACGAGGAGCGTCTTGCCACATGTCAACACTGGGTCTGACTGAGTGCCTCCATGAGAGAAGCCCAAGCAAGACGCGCCCCGAGGAGCGTCTTGCCACATGTCACTACTCGGTCTGTTTGAGCGCCTCCAGCAGAGAGGCCCAAGCAAGACGTGCTCCGAGGAGCGTCTTGCCACAGGTCAACAATGGGTCTGACTGAGGGCCTCCAGGAGAGAAGCCCAAGCAAGACGCGCCCCGAGGAGCGTCTTGCCACATGTCAACACTGAGTCTGACTGAGCGCCTCCAGGAGAGAGGCCCAACCAAGACACGCCCCGAGGAGCGTCTTGACACATGTCACCACTGGGTCTGACTGAGGGCCTCCACGAGAGAAGCCCAAGCAATACGCGCCCCGAGGAGTGTCTTGCCACATGTCACCACTGGGTCTGACTGAGCGCCTCCAGGAGAGAGGCCCAAGCAAGACGCGCCCCGAGGAGCGTCTTGTCACATGTCAACACTGGGTCTTTCTGAGCGCCTCCAGGAGAGAAGCCCAAGCAAGACGCGCCCCGAGGAGCGTCTTTCCACATCTCAGCACTCGGTCTGACTGAGCGCCTCCAGGAGAGAGGCCCAAGCAAGACGCGCCCCGAGGAGCGTCTTGCCACATGTCAACAATGGTTCTTACTGAGGGCCTCCGGGAGAGAAGCCCAAGCAAGACGCGCCCCGAGGAGCGTCTTGCCACATGTCAACACTGGGTCTGACTGAGTGACTCCATGAGAGAAGCCCCAGCAAGACGCGCCCCGAGGAGCGTCTTGCTACATGTCACTACTCGGTCTGTTTAAGCGCCTCCAGGAGAGAGGCCCAAGCAAGACGCGCCCCGAGGAGCGTCTTGCCACATGTCAACAATGGGTCTGACTGAGGGCCTCCAGAAGAGAAGCCCAAGCAAGACGCGCCCCGAGGAGCGTCTTGCCACATGTCAACACTGGGTCTGACTGAGCGCCTCCAGGAGAGAGGCCCAAGCAAGATGCGCCCCGAGGAGTGTCTTGCCACATGTCAACAATGGGTCTTACTGAGGGCCTCCAGGAGAGAAGCCCAAGCAAGACGCGCCCCGAGGAGCGTCTTGCCACATGTCACTACTCGGTCTGACTGAGCGCCTCAGGGAGAGACTTCCAAGCAAGACGCGCCACGAGGAGCGTCTTGCCACATGTCAACACTGGGTCTGACTGAGTGCCTCCATGAGAGAAGCCCAAGCAAGACGCGCCCCGAGGAGCGTCTTGCCACATGTCACTACTCGGTCTGTTTGAGCGCCTCCAGCAGAGAGGCCCAAGCAAGACGTGCTCTGAGGAGCGTCTTGCCACAGGTCAACAATGGGTCTGACTGAGGGCCTCCAGGAGAGAAGCCCAAGCAAGACGCGCCCCGAGGAGCGTCTTGCCACATGTCAACACTGAGTCTGACTGAGCGCCTCCAGGAGAGAGGCCCAACCAAGACATGCCCCGAGGAGCGTCTTGACACATGTCACCACTGGGTCTGACTGAGGGCCTCCACGAGAGAAGCCCAAGCAAGACGCGCCCCGAGCAGAGTCTTGCCACATGTCAACACTCGGTCTGACAGAGGGCATCCAGGAGAGAGGCCCAAGCAATATGCGCCCCGAGGAGCGTCTTGCCACATGTCACCACTGGGTCTGACTGAGCTTCTCCAGGAGAGAGGCCCAACCAAGACGCGCCCTGAGGAGCGTCTTGCCACATGCCAACACTGGGTCTGACAGAGGGCCTCCAGGAGAGAGGCCCAAGCAAGACGCGCCCCGAGGAGTGTCTTGCCACATGTCACCACTGGGTCTGACTGAGCGCCTCCAGGAGAGAGGCCCAAGCAAGACGCGCCCCGAGGAGCGTCTTGTCACATGTCAACACTGGGTCTTTCTGAGCGCCTCCAGGAGAGAAGCCCAAGCAAGACGCGCCCCGAGGAGCGTCTTTCCACATCTCAGCACTCGGTCTGACTGAGCGCCTCCAGGAGAGAGGCCCAAGCAAGAAGCGCGCCGAGGAGTGTCTTGCCACATGTCACCACTTGGTCTGACTGAGCGCCTCCAGGAGAGAGGCCCAAGCAACACGCGCCCCGAGGAGCGTCAGGCCACATGTCACTACTCAGTCTGACTGAGCGCCTCCAGGAGAGAGGCCCAAGTAAGACGCGCCCCGAGGAGCGTCTTGCCACGTGTCAACACTGGGTCTGATTGAGGGCCTTCTGGAGAGAGGCCCAAGCAAGACGCGCCCTGAGGAGTGTCTTGCCACATGTCACTACTCGGTCTGACTGAGCGCCTCCAGGCGAGAGGCCCAAGCAAGACGTGCCCCGAGGAGCGTCTTGCCACATGTCAACAATGGGTCTGACTGAGGGCCTCCAGGAGAGAGGCCCAAGCAAGACGCGCCCCGAGGAGCGTCTTGCCACATGTCAACAATGGTTCTTACTGAGGGCCTCCAGGAGAGAGGCCCAAGCAAGACGCGCCCCGAGGAGCGTCTTGACACATGTCAAAACTGGGTCTGACAGAGGGCCTCCAGGAGAGAGGCCCAAGCAAGACGCGCCCCGAGGAGTGTCTTGCCACATGTCACCACTTGGTCTGACTGAGCGCCTCCAGGAGAGAGGCCCAAGCAACACGCGCCCCGAGGAGCGTCAGGCCACATGTCACTACTCAGTCTGACTGAGCACCTCCAGGAGAGAGGCCCAAGTAAGACGCGCCCCGAGGAGCGTCTTGCCACGTGTCAACACTGGGTCTGATTGAGGGCCTTCTGGAGAGAGGCCCAAGCAAGACGCGCCCCGAGGAGTGTCTTGCCACATGTCACTACTCGGTCTGACTGAGCGCCTCCAGGCGAGAGGCCCAAGCAAGACGTGCCCCGAGGAGCGTCTTGCCACATGTCAACAATGGGTCTGACTGAGGGCCTCCAGGAGAGAGGCCCAAGCAAGACGCGCCCCGAGGAGCGTCTTGCCACATGTCAACAATGGTTCTTACTGAGGGCCTCCAGGAGAGAGGCCCAAGCAAGACGCGCCCCGAGGAGCGTCTTGCCACATGTCAACAATGGTTCTTACTGAGGGCCTCCGGGAGAGAAGCCCAAGCAAGACGCGCCCCGAGGAGCGTCTTGCCACATGTCAACACTGGGTCTGACTGAGTGACTCCATGAGAGAAGCCCCAGCAAGACGCGCCCCGAGGAGCGTCTTGCTACATGTCACTACTCGGTCTGTTTAAGCGCCTCCAGGAGAGAGGCCCAAGCAAGACGCGCCCCGAGGAGCGTCTTGCCACATGTAAACAATGGGTCTGACTGAGGGCCTCCAGAAGAGAAGCCCAAGCAAGACGCGCCCCGAGGAGCGTCTTGCCACATGTCAACACTGGGTCTGACTGAGCGCCTCCAGGAGAGAGGCCCAAGCAAGATGCGCCCCGAGGAGTGTCTTGCCACATGTCAACAATGGGTCTTACTGAGGGCCTCCAGGAGAGAAGCCCAAGCAAGACGCGCCCCGAGGAGCGTCTTGCCACATGTCACTACTCGGTCTGACTGAGCGCCTCAGGGAGAGACTTCCAAGCAAGACGCGCCACGAGGAGCGTCTTGCCACATGTCAACACTGGGTCTGACTGAGTGCCTCCATGAGAGAAGCCCAAGCAAGACGCGCCCCGAGGAGCGTCTTGCCACATGTCACTACTCGGTCTGTTTGAGCGCCTCCAGCAGAGAGGCCCAAGCAAGACGTGCTCCGAGGAGCGTCTTGCCACAGGTCAACAATGGGTCTGACTGAGGGCCTCCAGGAGAGAAGCCCAAGCAAGACGCGCCCCGAGGAGCGTCTTGCCACATGTCAACACTGAGTCTGACTGAGCGCCTCCAGGAGAGAGGCCCAACCAAGACACGCCCCGAGGAGCGTCTTGACACATGTCACCACTGGGTCTGACTGAGGGCCTCCACGAGAGAAGCCCAAGCAAGACGCGCCCCGAGCAGAGTCTTGCCACATGTCAACACTCGGTCTGACAGAGGGCATCCAGGAGAGAGGCCCAAGCAATACGCGCCCCGAGGAGCGTCTTGCCACATGTCACCACTGGGTCTGACTGAGCTTCTCCAGGAGAGAGGCCCAACCAAGACGCGCCCTGAGGAGCGTCTTGCCACATGCCAACACTGGGTCTGACAGAGGGCCTCCAGGAGAGAGGCCCAAGCAAGACGCGCCCCGAGGAGTGTCTTGCCACATGTCACCACTGGGTCTGACTGAGCGCCTCCAGGAGAGAGGCCCAAGCAAGACGCGCCCCGAGGAGCGTCTTGTCACATGTCAACACTGGGTCTTTCTGAGCGCCTCCAGGAGAGAAGCCCAAGCAAGACGCGCCCCGAGGAGCGTCTTTCCACATCTCAGCACTCGGTCTGACTGAGCGCCTCCAGGAGAGAGGCCAAAGCAAGACGCGCCCTGAGGAGCGTCTTGCCACATGTCAACAATGGGTATGACTGAGGGCCTCCAGGAGAGAAGCCCAAGCAAGACGCGCCCCGAGGAGCGTCTTGACACATGTCAAAACTGGGTCTGACAGAGGGCCTCCAGGAGAGAGGCCCAAGCAAGACGCGCCCCGAGGAGTGTCTTGCCACATGTCACCACTTGGTCTGACTGAGCGCCTCCAGGAGAGAGGCCCAAGCAACACGCGCCCCGAGGAGCGTCAGGCCACATGTCACTACTCAGTCTGACTGAGCGCCTCCAGGAGAGAGGCCCAAGTAAGACGCGCCCCGAGGAGCGTCTTGCCACGTGTCAACACTGGGTCTGATTGAGGGCCTTCTGGAGAGAGGCCCAAGCAAGACGCGCCCCGAGGAGTGTCTTGCCACATGTCACTACTCGGTCTGACTGAGCGCCTCCAGGCGAGAGGCCCAAGCAAGACGTGCCCCGAGGAGCGTCTTGCCACATGTCAACAATGGGTCTGACTGAGGGCCTCCAGGAGAGAGTTCCAAGCAAGACGCGCCCCGAGGAGCGTCTTGCCACATGTCAACAATGGTTCTTACTGAGGGCCTCCAGGAGAGAGGCCCAAGCAAGACGTGCCCCGAGGAGCGTCTTGCCACATGTCAACAATGGTTCTTACTGAGGGCCTCCGGGAGAGAAGCCCAAGCAAGACGCGCCCCGAGGAGCGTCTTGCCACATGTCAACACTGGGTCTGACTGAGTGCCTCCATGAGAGAAGCCCCAGCAAGACGCGCCCCGAGGAGCGTCTTGCTACATGTCACTACTCGGTCTGTTTAAGCGCCTCCAGGAGAGAGGCCCAAGCAAGACGCGCCCCGAGGAGCGTCTTGCCACATGTCAACAATGGGTCTGACTGAGGGCCTCCAGAAGAGAAGCCCAAGCAAGACGCGCCCCGAGGAGCGTCTTGCCACATGTCAACACTGGGTCTGACTGAGCGCCTCCAGGAGAGAGGCCCAAGCAAGATGCGCCCCGAGGAGTGTCTTGCCACATGTCAACAATGGGTCTTACTGAGGGCCTCCAGGAGAGAAGCCCAAGCAAGACGCGCCCCGAGGAGCGTCTTGCCACATGTCAACACTGGGTCTGACTGAGCGCCTCCAGGAGAGAGGCCCAAGCAAGACGCGCCCGGAGGAGCGTTTTGCAACATGTCAGCACTCGGTCTGACTGAGCGCCTCCAGGAGAGAGGCCCAAGCAAGACGCGCCCCGAGGAGCGTCTTGCCACATGTCAACAATAGGTCTGACTGAGGGCCTCCAGGAGAGAAGCCCAAGCAAGACGCGCCCCGAGGAGCGTCTTGCCACATGTCAACACTGGGTCTGACTGAGGGCCCCCAGGAGAGAGGCCCAAATAAGACGCGCCCCGGGGAGCGTCTTGCCACATGTCAACACTGGGTCTGACTGAGGGCCTCCAGGAGAGAAGCCCCAGCAAGACGTGCCCCGAGGAGCGTCTTGCCACATGTCAACACTGGGTCTGACTGAGCGCCTCCAGGAGAGAGGCCCGAGGAGCCTCTTGCCACATGTCACCTCTGGGTCTGACTGAGCTCCTCCAGGAGAGAGGCGCAAGCAAGACGTGCCCCGAGGAGCGTCTTGACACATGTCAACACTGGGTCTGACTGAGCGCCTCCAGGAGAGAGGCCCCAGCAAGACGCGCCCCGAGGAGCGTCTTGCCACATGTCAGCACGCGGTCTGACTGAGCGCCTCCAGGAGAGAGGCCCAAGCAAGAAGCGCCCCGAGGAGCGTCTTGCCACATGTCAACAATGGGTCTGACTGAGGGCCTCCAGGAGAGAAGCCCAAGCAAGACACGCCCCGAGGAGCGTCTTGCCACATGTCAACACTGGGTCTAATTGAGCGCCTCCAGGAGAGAGGCCCAAGCAAGACGCGCCCCGAGGAGCGTCTTGCCACATGTCACTACTCGGTCTGACTGAGCGCCTCCAGGAGAGAGGTCCAAGCAACAAGCGCCCCGAGGAGTGTCTTGCCACGTGTCAACACTGGGTCTGACTTAGCGCATCCAGGAGAGAGGCCCAAGCAAGATGCGCCCCGAGGAGCGTCTTGCCACGTGTCACCACTGGGTCTGACTGAGCTCCTCCAGGAGAGAGGCCCAAGCAAGACGCGCCCAGAGGAGCGTCTTGCCACGTGTCACCACTGGGTCTGATTGAGCACCTCCAGGAGAGAGGCCCCAGCAAGACGCGCCCCGAGGAGCGTCTTGCCTTACGTCAGCACTCGGTCTGACTGAGCGCCTCAGGGAGAGAGGCCCAAGCAAGACGCGCCCCGAGGAGCGTCTTGCCACATGTCACTACTCGGTCTAACTGAGCGCCTCCAGGAGAGAGGTCCAAGCAAGACGCGCCCCGAGGAGCGTCTTGCAAAATGTCACTACTCGGTCTGACTGAGCGCCTCCAGGAGGGAGGTCCAAGCAAGACGCGCCCCGAGGAGCGTCTTGCCACATGTCACTACTCGGTCTGATTGAGCGCCTCCAGGAGAGAGGCCCAAGCAAGACGTGCCCCGAGGAGCGTCTTGCCACATCAACAATGGGTCTGATTGAGGGCCTCCAGGAGAGAAGCCCAAGCAAGACACGCCCCGAGGAGCGTCTTGACACATGTCAACACTGGGTCGGACTGAGGGCCTCCATGAGAGAAGCCCAAGCAAGACGCGCCCCGAGGAGAGTCTTGCCACATGTCAACACTCGGTCTGACAGAGGGCATTCAGGAGAGAGGCCCAAGCAATACGCGCCCCGAGGAGCGTCTTGCCACATGTCACCACTGGGTCTGAATGAGCGCCTCCAGGAGAGAGGCCCAACCAAGACGCGCCCCGAGGAGTGTCTTGCCACATGCCAACACTGGGTCTGACTGAGCGCCTCCAGGAGAGAGGCCCAAGCAAGACGCGCCCCGAGGAGCGTCTTGCCACGTGTCAACACTGGGTCTGACTGAGCGCCTCCAGGAGAGAGGCCCAAGCAAGATGCGCCCGGAGGAGCGTCTTGCCACATGTCAACACTGGGTCTGACAGAGGGCCTCCAGGAGAAAGGCCCAAGCAAGACGCGCCCCGAGGAGCGTCTTGTCACATGTCAACACTGGGTCTGTCTGAGTGCCTCCAGGAGAGAAGCCCAAGCAAGACGCGCCCCGAGGAGCGTCTTGCCACATGTCAACAATGGGTCTGACTGAGGGCCTCCAGGAGAGAAGCCCAAGCAAGACGCGCCCCGAGGAGCGTCTTGACACATGTCAACACTGGGTCTGACAGAGGGCCTCCACGAGAGAGGCCCAAGCAAGACGCGCCCCGAGGAGTGTCATGCCACATGTCACCACTGTGTCTGACTGAGCGCCTCCAGGAGAGAGGCCCAAGCAAGACGTGCCCCGAGGAGCGTCTTGCCACATGTCACCACTGGGTCTGAATGAGCGCCTCCAGGAGAGAGGCCCAACCAAGACGCGCCCCGAGGAGCGTCTTGCCACATGTCAGCAATGGGTCTGACTGAGCACCTCCAGGAGAGAGGCCCAAGCAAGACGTGCCCCGAGGAGCGTCAGGCCACATGTCACTACTCAGTCTGACTGAGCGCCTCCAGGAGAGAGGCCCAAGCAAGATGCACCCCGAGGAGCGTCTTGCCACATGTCAACAATGGGTCTGACTGAGGGCCTCCAGGAGAGAGGCCCAAGCAAGATGCGCCCGGAGGAGCGTCTTGCCACATGTCAACACTGGGTCTGACTGAGCGCCTCCAGGAGAGAGGCCCAAGCAAGACTTGCCCCGAGGAGCGTCAGGCCACATGTCACTACTCAGTCTGACTGAGCGCCTCCAGGAGAGAGGCCCAAGCAAGACGCGCCCCGAGGAGCCTCTTGCCACTTGTCAGCAATGGGTCTGACTGAGCGCCTCCAGGAGAGAGGCCCAAGCAAGACGTGCCCCGAGGAGCGTCAGGCCACATGTCACTACTCAGTCTGACTGAGCGCCTCCAGGAGAGAGGCCCAAGCAAGACGCGCCCCGAGGAGCGTCTTGCCTTATGTCAGCACTCGGTCTGACTGAGCGCCTCCAGGAGAGAGGCCCAAGCAAGACGCGCCCCGAGGAGCGTCTTGCCACATGTCAACAATGGGTCTGACTGAGGGCCTCCAGGAGAGAGGCCCAAGCAAGATGCGCCCGGAGGAGCGTCTTGCCACATGTCAACACTGGGTCTGACTGAGCGCCTCCAGGAGAGAGGCCCAAGCAAGAAGCGCCCCGAGGAGCGTCTTGTCACATGTCAACACTGGGTCTTTCTGAGCGCATCCAGGAGAGCAGCCCAAGCAAGACGCGCCCCGAGGAGCGTCTTGCCACATGTCAGCACTCGGTCTGACTGAGCGCCTCCAGGAGAGAGGCCCAAGCAAGACGCGCCCCGAGGAGCGTCTTGCCACATTTCAGCACTCGGTCTGACTGAGCGCCTCCAGGAGAGAGGCCCAAGCAAGACGCGCCCCGAGGAGCGTCTTGCCACATGTCAACAATGGGTCTGACTGAGGGCCTCCAGGAGAGAGGCCCAAGCAAGACGCGCCCCGAGGAGCGTCAGGCCACATGTCACTACTCAGTCTGACTGAGCGCCTCCAGGAGGGAGGCCCAAGCAAGACGCGCCCCGAGGAGCGTCTTGCCACGTGTCAACACTGGGTCTGATTGAGGGCCTTCTGGAGAGAGGGCCAAGCAAGACGCGCCCCGAGGAGCGTCTTGCCACATGTCAACAATGGTTCTTACTGAGGGCCTCCGGGAGAGAAGCCCAAGCAAGATGCGCCCCGAGGAGCTTCTTGCCACATGTCAGCACTCGGTCTGACTGAGCGCCTCCAGGAGAGAGGCGAAAGCAAGACGCCCCCCGAGGAGCGTCTTGACACATGTCAACACTGGGTCTGACAGAGGGCCTCCATGAGAGAGGCCCAAGCAAGACGCGTCCCGAGGAGTGTCTTGCCAAATGTCAACACTGGGTCTGACTGAGCGCCTCAGGGAGAGAGGTCCAAGCAAGACGCGCCCCGAGGAGCGTCTTGCCACATGTCACTACTCGGTCTGACTGAGCGCCTCAGGGAGAGACTTCCAAGCAAGACGCGCCACGAGGAGCGTCTTGCCACATGTCAACACTGGGTCTGACTGAGAGCCTCCAGGAGAGAGGCCCAACCAAGACACGCCCCGAGGAGCGTCTTGACACATGTCACCACTGGGTCTGACTGAGGGCCTCCACGAGAGAAGCCCAAGCAAGACGTGCCCCGAGCAGAGTCTTGCCACATGTCAACACTCGGTCTGACAGAGGGCATCCAGGAGAGAGGCCCAAGCAATACGCGCCCCGAGGAGCGTCTTGCCACATGTCACCACTGGGTCTGACTGAGCTTCTCCAGGAGAGAGGCCCAACCAAGACGCGCCCTGAGGAGCGTCTTGCCACATGCCAACACTGGGTCTGACAGAGGGCCTCCAGGAGAGAGGCCCAAGCAAGACGCGCCCCGAGGAGTGTCTTGCAACATGTCACCACTGGGTCTGACTGAGCGCCTCCAGGAGAGAGGCCCAAGCAAGAAGCGCCCCGAGGAGCGTCTTGTCACATGTCAACACTGGGTCTTTCTGAGCGCCTCCAGGAGAGAAGCCCAAGCAAGACGCGCCCCGAGGAGCGTCTTTCCACATCTCAGCACTCGGTCTGACTGAGCGCCTCCAGGAGAGAGGCCAAAGCAAGACGCGCCCTGAGGAGCGTCTTGCCACATGTCAACAATGGGTATGACTGAGGGCCTCCAGGAGAGAAGCCCAAGCAAGACGCGCCCCGAGGAGCGTCTTGACACATGTCAAAACTGGGTCTGACAGAGGGCCTCCAGGAGAGAGGCCCAAGCAAGACGCGCCCCGAGGAGTGTCTTGCAACATGTCACCACTGGGTCTGACTGAGCGCCTCCAGGAGAGAGGCCCAAGCAACACGCGCCCCGAGGAGCGTCAGGCCACATGTCACTACTCAGTCTGACTGAGCGCCTCCAGGAGAGAGGCCCAAGTAAGACGCGCCCCGAGGAGCGTCTTGCCACGTGTCAACACTGGGTTTGATTGAGGGCCTTCTGGAGAGAGGCCCAAGCAAGACGCGCCCCGAGGAGTGTCTTGCCACATGTCACTACTCGGTCTGACTGAGCGCCTCCAGGCGAGAGGCCCAAGCAAGACGTGCCCCGAGGAGCGTCTTGCCACATGTCAACAATGGGTCTGACTGAGGGCCTCCAGGAGAGAGGCCCAAGCAAGACGCGCCCCGAGGAGCGTCTTGCCACATGTCAACAATGGTTCTTACTGAGGGCCTCCAGGAGAGAGGCCCAAGCAAGACGCGCCCCGAGGAGCGTCTTGCCACATGTCAACAATGGTTCTTACTGAGGGCCTCCGGGAGAGAAGCCCAAGCAAGACGCGCCCCGAGGAGCGTCTTGCCACATGTCAACACTGGGTCTGACTGAGTGACTCCATGAGAGTAGCCCCAGCAAGACGCGCCCCGAGGAGCGTCTTGCTACATGTCACTACTCGGTCTGTTTAAGCGCCTCCAGGAGAGAGGCCCAAGCAAGACGCGCCCCGAGGAGCGTCTTGCCACATGTCAACAATGGGTCTGACTGAGGGCCTCCAGAAGAGAAGCCCAAGCAAGACGCGCCCCGAGGAGCGTCTTGCCACATGTCAACACTGGGTCTGACTGAGCGCCTCCAGGAGAGAGGCCCAAGCAAGATGCGCCCCGAGGAGTGTCTTGCCACATGTCAACAATGGGTCTTACTGAGGGCCTCCAGGAGAGAAGCCCAAGCAAGACGCGCCCCGAGGAGCGTCTTGCCACATGTCACTACTCGGTCTGACTGAGCGCCTCAGGGAGAGACTTCCAAGCAAGACGCGCCACGAGGAGCGTCTTGCCACATGTCAACACTGGGTCTGACTGAGTGCCTCCATGAGAGAAGCCCAAGCAAGACGCGCCCCGAGGAGCGTCTTGCCACATGTCACTACTCGGTCTGTTTGAGCGCCTCCAGCAGAGAGGCCCAAGAAAGACGTGCTCCGAGGAGCGTCTTGCCACAGGTCAACAATGGGTCTGACTGAGGGCCTCCAGGAGAGAAGCCCAAGCAAGACGCGCCCCGAGGAGCGTCTTGCCACATGTCAACACTGAGTCTGACTGAGCGCCTCCAGGAGAGAGGCCCAACCAAGACACGCCCCGAGGAGCGTCTTGACACATGTCACCACTGGGTCTGACTGAGGGCCTCCACGAGAGAAGCCCAAGCAATACGCGCCCCGAGGAGTGTCTTGCCACATGTCACCACTGGGTCTGACTGAGCGCCTCCAGGAGAGAGGCCCAAGCAAGACGCGCCCCGAGGAGCGTCTTGTCACATGTCAACACTGGGTCTTTCTGAGCGCCTCCAGGAGAGAAGCCCAAGCAAGACGCGCCCCGAGGAGCGTCTTTCCACATCTCAGCACTCGGTCTGACTGAGCGCCTCCAGGAGAGAGGCCCAAGCAAGACGCGCCCCGAGGAGCGTCTTGCCACATGTCAACAATGGTTCTTACTGAGGGCCTCCGGGAGAGAAGCCCAAGCAAGACGCGCCCCGAGGAGCGTCTTGCCACATGTCAACACTGGGTCTGACTGAGTGACTCCATGAGAGAAGCCCCAGCAAGACGCGCCCCGAGGAGCGTCTTGCTACATGTCACTACTCGGTCTGTTTAAGCGCCTCCAGGAGAGAGGCCTTAGCAAGACGCGCCCCGAGGAGCGTCTTGCCACATGTCAACAATGGGTCTGACTGAGGGCCTCCAGAAGAGAAGCCCAAGCAAGACGCGCCCCGAGGAGCGTCTTGCCACATGTCAACACTGGGTCTGACTGAGCGCCTCCAGGAGAGAGGCCCAAGCAAGATGCGCCCCGAGGAGTGTCTTGCCACATGTCAACAATGGGTCTTACTGAGGGCCTCCAGGAGAGAAGCCCAAGCAAGACGCGCCCCGAGGAGCGTCTTGCCACATGTCACTACTCGGTCTGACTGAGCGCCTCAGGGAGAGACTTCCAAGCAAGACGCGCCACGAGGAGCGTCTTGCCACATGTCAAAACTGGGTCTGACTGAGTGCCTCCATGAGAGAAGCCCAAGCAAGACGCGCCCCGAGGAGCGTCTTGCCACATGTCACTACTCGGTCTGTTTGAGCGCCTCCAGCAGAGAGGCCCAAGCAAGACGTGCTCCGAGGAGCGTCTTGCCACAGGTCAACAATGGGTCTGACTGAGGGCCTCCAGGAGAGAAGCCCAAGCAAGACGCGCCCCGAGGAGCGTCTTGCCACATGTCAACACTGAGTCTGACTGAGCGCCTCCAGGAGAGAGGCCCAACCAAGACACGCCCCGAGGAGCGTCTTGACACATGTCACCACTGGGTCTGACTGAGGGCCTCCACGAGAGAAGCCCAAGCAAGACGCGCCCCGAGCAGAGTCTTGCCACATGTCAACACTCGGTCTGACAGAGGGCATCCAGGAGAGAGGCCCAAGCAATACGCGCCACGAGGAGCGTCTTGCCACATGTCACCACTGGGTCTGACTGAGCTTCTCCAGGAGAGAGGCCCAACCAAGACGCGCCCTGAGGAGCGTCTTGCCACATGCCAACACTGGGTCTGACAGAGGGCCTCCAGGAGAGAGGCCCAAGCAAGACGCGCCCCGAGGAGTGTCTTGCCACATGTCACCACTGGGTCTGACTGAGCGCCTCCAGGAGAGAGGCCCAAGCAAGACGCGCCCCGAGGAGCGTCTTGTCACATGTCAACACTGGGTCTTTCTGAGCGCCTCCAGGAGAGAAGCCCAAGCAAGACGCGCCCCGAGGAGCGTCTTTCCACATCTCAGCACTCGGTCTCACTGAGCGCCTCCAGGAGAGAGGCCAAAGCAAGACGCGCCCTGAGGAGCGTCTTGCCACATGTCAACAATGGGTATGACTGAGGGCCTCCAGGAGAGAAGCCCAAGCAAGACGCGCCCCGAGGAGCGTCTTGACACATGTCAAAACTGGGTCTGACAGAGGGCCTCCAGGAGAGAGGCCCAAGCAAGACGCGCCCCGAGGAGTGTCTTGCCACATGTCACCACTTGGTCTGACTGAGCGCCTCCAGGAGAGAGGCCCAAGCAACACGCGCCCCGAGGAGCGTCAGGCCACATGTCACTACTCAGTCTGACTGAGCGCCTCCAGGAGAGAGGCCCAAGTAAGACGCGCCCCGAGGAGCGTCTTGCCACGTGTCAACACTGGGTCTGATTGAGGGCCTTCTGGAGAGAGGCCCAAGCAAGACGCGCCCCGAGGAGTGTCTTGCCACATGTCACTACTCGGTCTGACTGAGCGCCTCCAGGCGAGAGGCCCAAGCAAGACGTGCCCCGAGGAGCGTCTTGCCACATGTCAACAATGGGTCTGACTGAGGGCCTCCAGGAGAGAGGCCCAAGCAAGACGCGCCCCGAGGAGCGTCTTGCCACATGTCAACAATGGTTCTTACTGAGGGCCTCCAGGAGAGAGGCCCAAGCAAGACGTGCCCCGAGGAGCGTCTTGCCACATGTCAACAATGGTTCTTACTGAGGGCCTCCGGGAGAGAAGCCCAAGCAAGACGCGCCCCGAGGAGCGTCTTGCCACATGTCAACACTGGGTCTGACTGAGTGCCTCCATGAGAGAAGCCCCAGCAAGACGCGCCCCGAGGAGCGTCTTGCTACATGTCACTACTCGGTCTGTTTAAGCGCCTCCAGGAGAGAGGCCCAAGCAAGACGCGCCCCGAGGAGCGTCTTGCCACATGTCAACAATGGGTCTGACTGAGGGCCTCCAGAAGAGAAGCCCAAGCAAGACGCGCCCCGAGGAGCGTCTTGCCACATGTCAACACTGGGTCTGACTGAGCGCCTCCAGGAGAGAGGCCCAAGCAAGATGCGCCCCGAGGAGTGTCTTGCCACATGTCAACAATGGGTCTTACTGAGGGCCTCCAGGAGAGAAGCCCAAGCAAGACGCGCCCCGAGGAGCGTCTTGCCACATGTCAACACTGGGTCTGACTGAGCGCCTCCAGGAGAGAGGCCCAAGCAAGACGCGCCCGGAGGAGCGTTTTGCAACATGTCAGCACTCGGTCTGACTGAGCGCCTCCAGGAGAGAGGCCCAAGCAAGACGCGCCCCGAGGAGCGTCTTGCCACATGTCAACAATAGGTCTGACTGAGGGCCTCCAGGAGAGAAGCCCAAGCAAGACGCGCCCCGAGGAGCGTCTTGCCACATGTCAACACTGGGTCTGACTGAGGGCCCCCAGGAGAGAGGCCCAAATAAGACGCGCCCCGGGGAGCGTCTTGCCACATGTCAACACTGGGTCTGACTGAGGGCCTCCAGGAGAGAAGCCCCAGCAAGACGTGCCCCGAGGAGCGTCTTGCCACATGTCAACACTGGGTCTGACTGAGCGCCTCCAGGAGAGAGGCCCGAGGAGCCTCTTGCCACATGTCACCTCTGGGTCTGACTGAGCTCCTCCAGGAGAGAGGCGCAAGCAAGACGTGCCCCGAGGAGCGTCTTGACACATGTCAACACTGGGTCTGACTGAGCGCCTCCAGGAGAGAGGCCCCAGCAAGACGCGCCCCGAGGAGCGTCTTGCCACATGTCAGCACGCGGTCTGACTGAGCGCCTCCAGGAGAGAGGCCCAAGCAAGAAGCGCCCCGAGGAGCGTCTTGCCACATGTCAACAATGGGTCTGACTGAGGGCCTCCAGGAGAGAAGCCCAAGCAAGACGCGCCCCGAGGAGCGTCTTGCCACATGTCAACACTGGGTCTAATTGAGCGTCTCCAGGAGAGAGGCCCAAGCAAGACGCGCCCCGAGGAGCGTCTTGCCACATGTCACTACTCGGTCTGACTGAGCGCCTCCAGGAGAGAGGTCCAAGCAACAAGCGCCCCGAGGAGTGTCTTGCCACATTTCAACACTGGGTCTGACTGAGTGCCTCCATGAGAGAAGCCCCAGCAAGACGCGCCCCGAGGAGCGCCTTGCCACATGTCAACAATGGGTCTGACTGAGGGCCTCCAGGAGAGAAGCCAAAGCAAGACGCGCCCCGAGGAGCGTCTTGCCACATGTCAACACTGGGTCTGACTGAGCGCCTCCAGGAGAGAGGCCCGAGGAGCCTCTTGCCACATGTCACCTCTGGGTCTGACTGAGCTCCTCCAGGAGAGAGGCGCAAGCAAGACGTGCCCCGAGGAGCGTCTTGACACATGTCAACACTGGGTCTGACTGAGCGCCTCCAGGAGAGAGGCCCCAGCAAGACGCGCCCCGAGGAGCGTCTTGCCACATGTCAGCACGCGGTCTGACTGAGCGCCTCCAGGAGAGAGGCCCAAGCAAGAAGCGCCCCGAGGAGCGTCTTGCCACATGTCAACAATGGGTCTGACTGAGGGCCTCCAGGAGAGAAGCCCAAGCAAGACGCGCCCCGAGGAGCGTCTTGCCACATGTCAACACTGGGTCTAATTGAGCGTCTCCAGGAGAGAGGCCCAAGCAAGACGCGCCCCGAGGAGCGTCTTGCCACATGTCACTACTCGGTCTGACTGAGCGCCTCCAGGAGAGAGGTCCAAGCAACAAGCGCCCCGAGGAGTGTCTTGCCACATTTCAACACTGGGTCTGACTGAGTGCCTCCATGAGAGAAGCCCCAGCAAGACGCGCCCCGAGGAGCGCCTTGCCACATGTCAACAATGGGTCTGACTGAGGGCCTCCAGGAGAGAAGCCAAAGCAAGACGCGCCCCGAGGAGCTTCTTTCCAAATGTCAACAATGGGTCTTACTGAGGGCCTCCATGAGAGAAGCCCAAGCAAGACGCGCCCCGAGGAGTGTCTTGCCACATGTCAACACTGTGTCTGACTGAGCGCCTCCAGGAGAGAGGCCCAAGCAAGAGGTACCCCGAGGAGCGTCTTGCCACGTGTCAACACTGGGTCTGACTTAGCGCATCCAGGAGAGAGGCCCAAGCAAGATGCGCCCCGAGGAGCGTCTTGCCACGTGTCACCACTGGGTCTGACTGAGCTCCTCCAGGAGAGAGGCCCAAGCAAGACGCGCCCAGAGGAGCGTCTTGCCACGTGTCACCACTGGGTCTGATTGAGCACCTCCAGGAGAGAGGCCCCAGCAAGACGCGCCCCAAGGAGCGTCTTGCCTTACGTCAGCACTCGGTCTGACTGAGCGCCTCCAGGAGAGAGGCCCAAGCAAGACGCGCCCCGAGGAGCGTCTTGCCACATGTCACTACTCGGTCTAACTGAGCGCCTCCAGGAGAGAGGTCCAAGCAAGACGCGCCCCGAGGAGCGTCTTGCAAAATGTCACTACTCGGTCTGACTGAGCGCCTCCAGGAGGGAGGTCCAAGCAAGACGCGCCCCGAGGAGCGTCTTGCCACATGTCACTACTCGGTCTGATTGAGCGCCTCCAGGAGAGAGGCCCAAGCAAGACGTGCCCCGAGGAGCGTCTTGCCACATCAACAATGGGTCTGATTGAGGGCCTCCAGGAGAGAAGCCCAAGCAAGACACGCCCCGAGGAGCGTCTTGACACATGTCAACACTGGGTCGGACTGAGGGCCTCCATGAGAGAAGCCCAAGCAAGACGCGCCCCGAGGAGAGTCTTGCCACATGTCAACACTCGGTCTGACAGAGGGCATTCAGGAGAGAGGCCCAAGCAATACGCGCCCCGAGGAGCGTCTTGCCACATGTCACCACTGGGTCTGAATGAGCGCCTCCAGGAGAGAGGCCCAACCAAGACGCGCCCCGAGGAGTGTCTTGCCACATGCCAACACTGGGTCTGACTGAGCGCCTCCAGGAGAGAGGCCCAAGCAAGACGCGCCCCGAGGAGCGTCTTGCCACGTGTCAACACTGGGTCTGACTGAGCGCCTCCAGGAGAGAGGCCCAAGCAAGATGCGCCCGGAGGAGCGTCTTGCCACATGTCAACACTGGGTCTGACAGAGGGCCTCCAGGAGAAAGGCCCAAGCAAGACGCGCCCCGAGGAGCGTCTTGTCACATGTCAACACTGGGTCTGTCTGAGTGCCTCCAGGAGAGAAGCCCAAGCAAGACGCGCCCCGAGGAGCGTCTTGCCACATGTCAACAATGGGTCTGACTGAGGGCCTCCAGGAGAGAAGCCCAAGCAAGACGCGCCCCGAGGAGCGTCTTGACACATGTCAACACTGGGTCTGACAGAGGGCCTCCACGAGAGAGGCCCAAGCAAGACGCGCCCCGAGGAGTGTCATGCCACATGTCACCACTGTGTCTGACTGAGCGCCTCCAGGAGAGAGGCCCAAGCAAGACGTGCCCCGAGGAGCGTCTTGCCACATGTCACCACTGGGTCTGAATGAGCGCCTCCAGGAGAGAGGCCCAACCAAGACGCGCCCCGAGGAGCGTCTTGCCACATGTCAGCAATGGGTCTGACTGAGCACCTCCAGGAGAGAGGCCCAAGCAAGACGTGCCCCGAGGAGCGTCAGGCCACATGTCACTACTCAGTCTGACTGAGCGCCTCCAGGAGAGAGGCCCAAGCAAGATGCACCCCGAGGAGCGTCTTGCCACATGTCAACAATGGGTCTGACTGAGGGCCTCCAGGAGAGAGGCCCAAGCAAGATGCGCCCGGAGGAGCGTCTTGCCACATGTCAACACTGGGTCTGACTGAGCGCCTCCAGGAGAGAGGCCCAAGCAAGACGCGCCCCGAGGAGCGTCTTGTCACATGTCAACACTGGGTCTTTCTGAGCGCCTCCAGGAGAGAAGCCCAAGCAAGACGCGCCCCGAGGAGCGTCTTGCCACATGTCAGCACTCGGTCTGACTGAGCGCCTCCAGGAGAGAGGCCCAAGCAAGACGCGCCCCGAGGAGCGTCTTGCCACATGTCAACAATGGGTCTGACAGAGGTCCTCCAGGAGAGAGGCCGAAGCAAGACGCGCCCCGAGGAGTGTCTTGCAACATGTCACCACTTGGTCTGACTGAGGGCCTCCAGGAGAGAAGCCCAAGCAACACGCGGCCCGAGGAGCGTCTTGCCACATTTCAGCACTCGGTCTGACTGAGCGCCTCCAGGAGAGAGGCCCAAGCAAGACGCGCCCCGAGGAGCGTCTTGCCACATGTCAACAATGGGTCTGACTGAGGGCCTCCAGGAGAGAAGCCCAAGCAAGATGCGCCCCGAGGAGCGTCTCGACACATGTCAACACTGGGTCTGACAGAGGGCCTCCAGGAGAGAGGCCCAAGCAAGACGCGCCCCGAGGAGTGTCTTGCCACATGTCACCACTTGGTCTGACTGAGCGCCTCCAGGAGAGAGGCCCAAGCAACATGCGCCCCGAGGAGCGTCAGGCCACATGTCACTACTCAGTCTGACTGAGCGCCTCCAGAAGAGAGGCCCAAGCAAGACGCGCCCCGAGGAGCGTCAGGCCACATGTCACTACTCAGTCTGACTGAGCGCCTCCAGGAGAGAGGCCCAAGCAAGACGCGCCCCGAGGAGCGTATTGCCACGTGTCAACACTGGGTCTGATTGAGGGCCTTCTGGAGAGAGGCCCAAGCAAGACGCGCCCCGAGGAGCGTCTTGCCACATGTCAACAATGGTTCTTACTGAGGGCCTCCGGGAGAGAAGCCCAAGCAAGACGCGCCCCGAGGAGCTTCTTGCCACATGTCAGCACTCGGTCTGACTGAGCGCCTCCAGGAGAGAGGCGAAAGCAAGACGCCCCCCGAGGAGCGTCTTGACACATGTCAACACTGGGTCTGACAGAGGGCCTCCATGAGAGAGGCCCAAGCAAGACGCGTCCCGAGGAGTGTCTTGCCAAATGTAAACAATGGTTCTTACTGAGGGCCTCCGGGAGAGAAGCCCAAGCAAGACGCGCCCCGAGGAGCTTCTTGCCACATGTCAGCACTCGGTCTGACTGAGCGCCTCCAGGAGAGAGGCCAAAGCAAGACGCCCCCCGAGGAGGGTCTTGCCACATGTCACTACTCGGTCTGATTGAGCGCCTCAGGGAGAGAGGTCCAAGCAAGACGTGCCCCGAGGAGCGTCTTGCCACATGTCAACAATGGGTCTGACTGAGGGCCTCCAGGAGAGAGGCCCAAGCAAGATGCGCCCGGAGGAGCTTCTTGCCACATGTCAACACTGGGTCTGACAGAGGGCCACCAGGAGAGAGGCCCAAGCAAGACGCGCCCCGAGGAGTGTCATGCCACATGTCACCACTGGGTCTGACTGAGCGCCTCCAGGAGAGAGGCCCAACCAAGACGCGCCCCGAGGAGCGTCTTGCCACATGTCACCTCTGGTTCTGACTGAGCGCCACCAGGAGAGAGGCCCAAGCAAGACGCGCCCCGAGGAGCGTCTTGTCACATGTCAACACTGGGTCTGTCTGAGCGCCTCCAGGAGAGAAGCCCAAGCAAGACGCGCCCCGAGGAGCGTCTTGCCACATGTCAACAATGGGTCTGACTGAGGGCCTTCAGGAGAGAAGCCCAAGCAAGACGCGCCCCGAGGAGCGTCTTGACACATGTCAACACTGGGTCTGACAGAGGGCCTCCACGAGAGAGGCCCAAGCAAGACGCGCCCCGAGGAGTGTCATGCCACATGTCACCACTGGGTCTGACTGAGCGCCTCCAGGAGAGAGGCCCAAGCAAGACGTGCCCCGAGGAGCGTCAGGCCACATGTCACTACTCAGTCTGACTGAGCGCCTCCAGGAGAGAGGCCCAAGCAAGACGCGCCCCGAGGAGCGTCTTGCCACATGTCAGCAATGGGTCTGACTGAGCGCCTCCAGGAGAGAGGCCCAAGCTAGACGTGCCCCGAGGAGCGTCAGGCCACATGTCACTACTCAGTCTGACTGAGCGCCTCCAGGAGAGAGGCCCAAGCAAGACGCGCCCCGAGGAGCGTCTTGCCTTATGTCAGCACTCGGTCTGACTGAGCGCCTCCAGGAGAGAGGCCCAAGCAAGACGCGCCCCGAGGAGCGTCTTGCCACATGTCAACAATGGGTCTGACTGAGGGCCTCCAGGAGAGAGGCCCAAGCAAGATGCGCCCGGAGGAGCGTCTTGCCACATGTCAACAATGGGTCTGACTGAGGGCCTCCAGGAGAGAAGCCCAAGCAAGACGCGCCCCGAGGAGCGTCTTGCCACATGTCAACACTGGGTCTAATTGAGCGCCTCCAGGAGATAGGCCCAAGCAAGACGCGCCCCGAGGAGCGTCTTGCCACATGTCACTACTCGGTCTGACTGAGCGCCTCCAGGAGAGAGGTCCAAGCAACAAGCGCCCCGAGGAGTGTCTTGCCACATTTCAACACTGGGTCTGACTGAGTGCCTCCATGAGAGAAGCCCCAGCAAGACGCGCCCCGAGGAGCGCCTTGCCACATGTCAACAATGGGTCTGACTGAGGGCCTCCAGGAGAGAAGCCAAAGCAAGACGCGCCCCGAGGAGCTTCTTTCCAAATGTCAACAATGGGTCTTACTGAGGGCCTCCATGAGAGAAGCCCAAGCAAGACGCGCCCCGAGGAGTGTCTTGCCACATGTCAACACTGTGTCTGACTGAGCGCCTCCAGGAGAGAGGCCCAAGCAAGAGGCACCCCGAGGAGCGTCTTGCCACGTGTCAACACTGGGTCTGACTTAGCGCATCCAGGAGAGAGGCCCAAGCAAGATGCGCCCCGAGGAGCGTCTTGCCACGTGTCACCACTGGGTCTGACTGAGCTCCTCCAGGAGAGAGGCCCAAGCAAGACGCGCCCAGAGGAGCGTCTTGCCACGTGTCACCACTGGGTCTGATTGAGCACCTCCAGGAGAGAGGCCCCAGCAAGACGCGCCCCGAGGAGCGTCTTGCCTTACGTCAGCACTCGGTCTGACTGAGCGCCTCCAGGAGAGAGGCCCAAGCAAGACGCGCCCCGAGGAGCGTCTTGCCACATGTCACTACTCGGTCTAACTGAGCGCCTCCAGGAGAGAGGTCCAAGCAAGACGCGCCCCGAGGAGCGTCTTGCAAAATGTCACTACTCGGTCTGACTGAGCGCCTCCAGGAGGGAGGTCCAAGCAAGACGCGCCCCGAGGAGCGTCTTGCCACATGTCACTACTCGGTCTGATTGAGCGCCTCCAGGAGAGAGGCCCAAGCAAGACGTGCCCCGAGGAGCGTCTTGCCACATCAACAATGGGTCTGATTGAGGGCCTCCAGGAGAGAAGCCCAAGCAAGACACGCCCCGAGGAGCGTCTTGACACATGTCAACACTGGGTCGGACTGAGGGCCTCCATGAGAGAAGCCCAAGCAAGACGCGCCCCGAGGAGAGTCTTGCCACATGTCAACACTCGGTCTGACAGAGGGCATTCAGGAGAGAGGCCCAAGCAATACGCGCCCCGAGGAGCGTCTTGCCACATGTCACCACTGGGTCTGAATGAGCGCCTCCAGGAGAGAGGCCCAACCAAGACGCGCCCCGAGGAGTGTCTTGCCACATGCCAACACTGGGTCTGACTGAGCGCCTCCAGGAGAGAGGCCCAAGCAAGACGCGCCCCGAGGAGCGTCTTGCCACGTGTCAACACTGGGTCTGACTGAGCGCCTCCAGGAGAGAGGCCCAAGCAAGATGCGCCCGGAGGAGCGTCTTGCCACATGTCAACACTGGGTCTGACAGAGGGCCTCCAGGAGAAAGGCCCAAGCAAGACGCGCCCCGAGGAGCGTCTTGTCACATGTCAACACTGGGTCTGTCTGAGTGCCTCCAGGAGAGAAGCCCAAGCAAGACGCGCCCCGAGGAGCGTCTTGCCACATGTCAACAATGGGTCTGACTGAGGGCCTCCAGGAGAGAAGCCCAAGCAAGACGCGCCCCGAGGAGCGTCTTGACACATGTCAACACTGGGTCTGACAGAGGGCCTCCACGAGAGAGGCCCAAGCAAGACGCGCCCCGAGGAGTGTCATGCCACATGTCACCACTGTGTCTGACTGAGCGCCTCCAGGAGAGAGGCCCAAGCAAGACGTGCCCCGAGGAGCGTCTTGCCACATGTCACCACTGGGTCTGAATAAGCGCCTCCAGGAGAGAGGCCCAACCAAGACGCGCCCCGAGGAGCGTCTTGCCACATGTCAGCAATGGGTCTGACTGAGCGCCTCCAGGAGAGAGGCCCAAGCAAGACGTGCCCCGAGGAGCGTCAGGCCACATGTCACTACTCAGTCTGACTGAGCGCCTCCAGGAGAGAGGCCCAAGCAAGATGCGCCCCGAGGAGCGTCTTGCCACATGTCAACAATGGGTCTGACTGAGGGCCTCCAGGAGAGAGGCCCAAGCAAGATGCGCCCGGAGGAGCGTCTTGCCACATGTCAACACTGGGTCTGACTGAGCGCCTCCAGGAGAGAGGCCCAAGCAAGACGCGCCCCGAGGAGCGTCTTGTCACATGTCAACACTGGGTCTTTCTGAGCGCCTCCAGGAGAGAAGCCCAAGCAAGACGCGCCCCGAGGAGCGTCTTGCCACATGTCAGCACTCAGTCTGACTGAGCGCCTCCAGGAGAGAGGCCCAAGCAAGACGCGCCCCGAGGAGCGTCTTGCCACATGTCAACAATGGGTCTGACAGAGGTCCTCCAGGAGAGAGGCCGAAGCAAGACGCGCCCCGAGGAGTGTCTTGCAACATGTCACCACTTGGTCTGACTGAGGGCCTCCAGGAGAGAAGCCCAAGCAACACGCGGCCCGAGGAGCGTCTTGCCACATTTCAGCACTCGGTCTGACTGAGCGCCTCCAGGAGAGAGGCCCAAGCAAGACGCGCCCCGAGGAGCGTCAGGCCACATGTCACTACTCAGTCTGACTGAGCGCCTCCAGAAGAGAGGCCCAAGCAAGACCCGCCCCGAGGAGCGTCAGGCCACATGTCACTACTCAGTCTGACTGAGCGCCTCCAGGAGAGAGGCCCAAGCAAGACGCGCCCCGAGGAGCGTATTGCCACGTGTCAACACTGGGTCTGATTGAGGGCCTTCTGGAGAGAGGCCCAAGCAAGACGCGCCCCGAGGAGCGTCTTGCCACATGTCAACAATGGTTCTTACTGAGGGCCTCCGGGAGAGAAGCCCAAGCAAGACGCGCCCCGAGGAGCTTCTTGCCACATGTCAGCACTCGGTCTGACTGAGCGCCTCCAGGAGAGAGGCGAAAGCAAGACGCCCCCCGAGGAGCGTCTTGACACATGTCAACACTGGGTCTGACAGAGGGCCTCCATGAGAGAGGCCCAAGCAAGACGCGTCCCGAGGAGTGTCTTGCCAAATGTCAACAATGGTTCTTACTGAGGGCCTCCGGGAGAGAAGCCCAAGCAAGACGCGCCCCGAGGAGCTTCTTGCCACATGTCAGCACTCGGTCTGACTGAGCGCCTCCAGGAGAGAGGCCAAAGCAAGACGCCCCCCGAGGAGGGTCTTGCCACATGTCACTACTCGGTCTGATTGAGCGCCTCAGGGAGAGAGGTCCAAGCAAGACGTGCCCCGAGGAGCGTCTTGCCACATGTCAACAATGGGTCTGACTGAGGGCCTCCAGGAGAGAGGCCCAAGCAAGATGCGCCCGGAGGAGCTTCTTGCCACATGTCAACACTGGGTCTGACAGAGGGCCACCAGGAGAGAGGCCCAAGCAAGACGCGCCCCGAGGAGTGTCATGCCACATGTCACCACTGGGTCTGACTGAGCGCCTCCAGGAGAGAGGCCCAAGCAAGACGCGCCCCGAGGAGCATCTTGCCACATGTCACCTCTGGTTCTGACTGAGCGCCACCAGGAGAGAGGCCCAAGCAAGACGCGCCCCGAGGAGCGTCTTGTCCCATGTCAACACTGGGTCTGTCTGAGCGCCTCCAGGAGAGAAGCCCAAGCAAGACGCGCCCCGAGGAGCGTCTTGCCACATGTCAACAATGGGTCTGACTGAGGGCCTTCAGGAGAGAAGCCCAAGCAAGACGCGCCCCGAGGAGCGTCTTGACACATGTCAACACTGGGTCTGACAGAGGGCCTCCACGAGAGAGGCCCAAGCAAGACGCGCCCCGAGGAGTGTCATGCCACATGTCACCACTGGGTCTGACTGAGCGCCTCCAGGAGAGAGGCCCAAGCAAGACGTGCCCCGAGGAGCGTCAGGCCACATGTCACTACTCAGTCTGACTGAGCGCCTCCAGGAGAGAGGCCCAAGCAAGACGCGCCCCGAGGAGCGTCTTGCCACATGTCAACAATGGTTCTTACTGAGGGCCTCCGGGAGAGAAGCCCAAGCAAGACACGCCCCGAGGAGCGTCTTGCCACATGTCAACACTGGGTCTGACTGAGTGCCTCCATGAGAGAAGCCCCAGCAAGACGCGCCCCGAGGAGCGTCTTGCTACATGTCACTACTCGGTCTGTTTAAGCGCCTCCAGGAGAGAGGCCCAAGCAAGACGCGCCCCGAGGAGCGTCTTGCCACATGTCAACAATGGGTCTGACTGAGGGCCTCCAGAAGAGAAGCCCAAGCAAGACGCGCCCCGAGGAGCGTCTTGCCACATGTCAACACTGGGTCTGACTGAGCGCCTCCAGGAGAGAGGCCCAAGCAAGATGCGCCCCGAGGAGTGTCTTGCCACATGTCAACAATGGGTCTTACTGAGGGCCTCCAGGAGAGAAGCCCAAGCAAGATGCACCCCGAGGAGCGTCTTGCCACATGTCAACACTGGGTCTGACTGAGCGCCTCCAGGAGAGAGGCCCAAGCAAGACGCGCCCCGAGGAGCGTCTTGCCACATGTCAACAATGGGTCTGACTGAGGGCCTCCAGGAGAGAAGCCCAAGCAAGACGCGCCCCGAGGAGCGTCTTGACACATGTCAAAACTGGGTCTGACAGAGGGCCTCCAGGAGAGAGGCCCAAGCAAGACGCGCCCCGAGGAGTGTCTTGCCACATGTCACCACTTGGTCTGACTGAGCGCCTCCAGGAGAGAGGCCCAAGCAACACGCGCCCCGAGGAGCGTCAGGCCACATGTCACTACTCAGTCTGACTGAGCGCCTCCAGGAGAGAGGCCCAAGTAAGACGCGCCCCGAGGAGCGTCTTGCCACGTGTCAACACTGGGTCTGATTGAGGGCCTTCTGGAGAGAGGCCCAAGCAAGACGCGCCCCGAGGAGCGTCTTGCCACATGTCAACAATGGTTCTTACTGAGGGCCTCCAGGAGAGAAGCCCAAGCAAGACGCGCCCCGAGGAGCGTCTTGCCACATGTCAACAATGGTTCTTACTGAGGGCCTCCGGGAGAGAAGCCCAAGCAAGACGCGCCCCGAGGAGCGTCTTGCCACATGTCAACACTGGGTCTGACTGAGTGCCTCCATGAGAGAAGCCCCAGCAAGACGCGCCCCGAGGAGCGTCTTGCTACATGTCACTACTCGGTCTGTTTAAGCGCCTCCAGGAGAGAGGCCCAAGCAAGACGCGCCCCGAGGAGCGTCTTGCCACATGTCAACAATGGGTCTGACTGAGGGCCTCCAGAAGAGAAGCCCAAGCAAGACGCGCCCCGAGGAGCGTCTTGCCACATGTCAACACTGGGTCTGACTGAGCGCCTCCAGGAGAGAGGCCCAAGCAAGATGCGCCCCGAGGAGTGTCTTGCCACATGTCAACAATGGGTCTTACTGAGGGCCTCCAGGAGAGAAGCCCAAGCAAGATGCACCCCGAGGAGCGTCTTGCCACATGTCAACACTGGGTCTGACTGAGCGCCTCCAGGAGAGAAGCCCAAGCAAGACGCGCCCCGAGGAGCGTCTTGCCACATGTCAACACTGGGTCTGACTGAGGGCCCCCAGGAGAGAGGCCCAAATAAGACGCGCCCCGAGGAGCGTCTTGCCACATGTCAACACTGGGTCTGACTGAGGGCCTCCAGGAGAGAAGCCCCAGCAAGACGTGCCCCGAGGAGCGTCTTGCCACATGTCAACACTGGGTCTGACTGAGCGCCTCCAGGAGAGAGGCCCGAGGAGCCTCTTGCCACATGTCACCTCTGGGTCTGACTGAGCTCCTCCAGGAGAGAGGCGCAAGCAAGAAACGCCCGAGGAGCGTCTTGACACATGTCAACACTGGGTCTGACTGAGCGCCTCCAGGAGAGAGGCCCCAGCAAGACGCGCCCCGAGGAGCGTCTTGCCACATGTCAGCACTCGGTCTGACTGAGCGCCTCCAGGAGAGAGGCCCAAGCAAGAAGCGCCCCGAGGAGCGTCTTGCCACATGTCAACAATGGGTCTGACTGAGGGCCTCCAGGAGAGAAGCCCAAGCAAGACGCGCCCCGAGGAGCGTCTTGCCACATGTCAACACTGGGTCTAATTGAGCGCCTCCAGGAGAGAGGCCCAAGCAAGACGCGCCCCGAGGAGCGTCTTGCCACATGTCACTACTCGGTCTGACTGAGGGCCTCCAGGAGAGAGGTCCAAGCAACAAGCGCCCCGAGGAGCGTCTTGCAACATTTCAACACTGGGTCTGACTGAGTGCCTCCATGAGAGAAGCCCCAGCAAGACGTGCCCCGAGGAGCGTCTTGCCACATGTCAACAATGGGTCTGACTGAGGGCCTCCAGGAAAGAAGCCAAAGCAAGACGCGCCCCGAGGAGCTTCTTTCCACATGTCAACAATGGGTCTTACTGAGGGCCTCCATGAGAGAAGCCCAAGCATGACGCGCCCCGAGGAGTGTCTTGCCACGTGTCAACACTGGGTCTGACTTAGCGCAACCAGGAGAGAGGCCCAAGCAAGATGCGCCCCGAGGAGCGTCTTGCCACGTGTCACCACTGGGTCTGACTGAGCTCCTCCAGGAGAGAGGCCCAAGCAAGACGCGCCCAGAGGAGCGTCTTGCCACGTGTCACCACTGGGTCTGATTGAGCACCTCCAGGAGAGAGGCCCCAGCAAGACGCACCCCGAGGAGCGTCTTGCCACATGTCACTACTCGGTCTAACTGAGCGCCTCCAGGAGAGAGGTCCAAGCAAGACGCGCCCCGAGGAGCGTCTTGCAAAATGTCACTACTCGGTCTGACTGAGCGCCTCCAGGAGAGAGGTCCAAGCAAGACGCGCCCCGAGGAGCGTCTTGCAAAATGTCACTACTCGGTCTGACTGAGCGCATCCAGGAGGGAGGTCCAAGCAAGACGAGCCCCGAGGTGCGTCTTGCCACATGTCACTACTCGGTCTGACTGAGCGCCTCCAGGAGAGAGGCCCAAGCAAGACGTGCCCCGAGGAGCGTCTTGCCACATGTCAACAATGGGTCTGATTGAGGGCCTCCAGGAGAGAAGCCCAAGCAAGACACGCCCCAAGGAGCGTCTTGACACATGTCAACACTGGGTCGGACTGAGGGCCTCCATTAGAGAAGCCCAAGCAAGACGCGCCCCGAGGAGAGTCTTACCACATGTCAACACTCGATCTGACAGAGGGCATTCAGGAGAGAGGCCCAAGCAATACGCGCCCCGAGGAGCGTCTTGCCACATGTCACCACTGGGTCTGAATGAGCGCCTCCAGGAGAGAGGCCCAACCAAGACGCGGCCCGAGGAGTGTCTTGCCACGTGCCAACACTGGGTCTGACTGAGCGCCTCCAGGAGAGAGGCCCAAGCAAGACGCGCCCCGAGGAGCGTCTTGCCACGTGTCAACACTGGGTCTGTCTGAGCGCCTCCAGGAGAGAGGCCCAAGCAAGATGCGCCCGGAGGAGCGTCTTGCCACATGTCAACAATGGGTCTGACTGAGGGCCTCCAGGAGAGAAGCCCAAGCAAGACGCGCCCCGAGGAGCGTCTTGACACATGTCAACACTGGGTCTGACAGAGGGCCTCCACGAGAGAGGCCCAAGCAAGACGCGCCCCGAGCAGTGTCATGCCACATGTCATTACTGTGTCTGACTGAGCGCCTCCAGGAGAGAGGCCCAAGCAAGACGCGCCCCGAGGAGCGTCTTGCCACATGTCAACACTCGGTCTGACAGAGGGCATCCAGGAGAGAGGCCCAAGCAATACGCGCCCCGAGGAGCGTCTTGCCACATGTCACCACTGGGTCTGACTGAGCTTCTCCAGGAGAGAGGCCCAACCAAGACGCGCCCTGAGGAGCGTCTTGCCACATGCCAACACTGGGTCTGACAGAGGGCCTCCAGGAGAGAGGCCCAAGCAAGACGCACCCCGAGGAGTGTCTTGCCACATGTCACCACTGGGTCTGACTGAGCGCCTCCAGGAGAGAGGCCCAAGCAAGACGCGCCCCGAGGAGCGTCTTGTCACATGTCAACACTGGGTCTTTCTGAGCGCCTCCAGGAGAGAAGCCCAAGCAAGACGCGCCCCGAGGAGCGTCTTTCCACATCTCAGCACTCGGTCTGACTGAGCGCCTCCAGGAGAGAGGCCAAAGCAAGACGCGCCCTGAGGAGCGTCGTCCCACATGTAAACAATGGGTATGACTGAGGGCCTCCAGGAGAGAAGCCCAAGCAAGACGCGCCCCGAGGAGCGTCTTGACACATGTCAAAACTGGGTCTGACAGAGGGCCTCCAGGAGAGAGGCCCAAGCAAGACGCGCCCCGAGGAGTGTCTTGCCACATGTCACCACTTGGTCTGACTGAGCGCCTCCAGGAGAGAGGCCCAAGCAACACGCGCCCCGAGGAGCGTCAGGCCACATGTCACTACTCAGTCTGACTGAGCGCCTCCAGGAGAGAGGCCCAAGTAAGACGCGCCCCGAGGAGCGTCTTGCCACGTGTCAACACTGGGTCTGATTGAGGGCCTTCTGGAGAGAGGCCCAAGCAAGACGCGCCCCGAGGAGCGTCTTGCCACATGTCAACAATGGTTCTTACTGAGGGCCTCCAGGAGAGAAGCCCAAGCAAGACGCGGCCCGAGGAGCGTCTTGCCACATGTCAACAATGGTTCTTACTGAGGGCCTCCGGGAGAGAAGCCCAAGCAAGACGCGCCCCGAGGAGCGTCTTGCCACATGTCAACACTGGGTCTGACTGAGTGCCTCCATGAGAGAAGCCCCAGCAAGACGCGCCCCGAGGAGCGTCTTGCTACATGTCACTACTCGGTCTGTTTAAGCGCCTCCAGGAGAGAGGCCCAAGCAAGACGCGCCCCGAGGAGCGTCTTGCCACATGTCAACAATGGGTCTGACTGAGGGCCTCCAGAAGAGAAGCCCAAGCAAGACGCGCCCCGAGGAGCGTCTTGCCACATGTCAACACTGGGTCTGACTGAGCGCCTCCAGGAGAGAGGCCCAAGCAAGATGCGCCCCGAGGAGTGTCTTGCCACATGTCAACAATGGGTCTTACTGAGGGCCTCCAGGAGAGAAGCCCAAGCAAGATGCACCCCGAGGAGCGTCTTGCCACATGTCAACACTGGGTCTGACTGAGCGCCTCCAGGAGAGAAGCCCAAGCAAGACGCGCCCCGAGGAGCGTCTTGCCACATGTCAACAATGGGTCTGACTGAGGGCCTCCAGGAGAGAAGCCCAAGCAAGACGCGCCCCGAGGAGCGTCTTGACACATGTCAAAACTGGGTCTGACAGAGGGCCTCCAGGAGAGAGGCCCAAGCAAGACGCGCCCCGAGGAGTGTCTTGCCACATGTCACCACTTGGTCTGACTGAGCGCCTCCAGGAGAGAGGCCCAAGCAACACGCGTCCCGAGGAGCGTCAGGCCACATGTCACTACTCAGTCTGACTGAGCGCCTCCAGGAGAGAGGCCCAAGTAAGACGCGCCCCGAGGAGCGTCTTGCCACGTGTCAACACTGGGTCTGATTGAGGGCCTTCTGGAGAGAGGCCCAAGCAAGACGCGCCCCGAGGAGCGTCTTGCCACATGTCAACAATGGTTCTTACTGAGGGCCTCCAGGAGAGAAGCCCAAGCAAGACGCGCCCCGAGGAGCGTCTTGCCACATGTCAACAATGGTTCTTACTGAGGGCCTCCGGGAGAGAAGCCCAAGCAAGACGCGCCCCGAGGAGCGTCTTGCCACATGTCAACAATGGTTCTTACTGAGGGCCTCCAGGAGAGAAGCCCAAGCAAGACGCGCCCCGAGGAGCGTCTTGCCACATGTCAACAATGGTTCTTACTGAGGGCCTCCAGGAGAGAAGCCCAAGCAAGACGCGCCCCGAGGAGCGTCTTGCCACATGTCAACAATGGTTCTTACTGAGGGCCTCCGGGAGAGAAGCCCAAGCAAGACGCGCCCCGAGGAGCGTCTTGCCACATGTCAACACTGGGTCTGACTGAGTGCCTCCATGAGAGAAGCCCCAGCAAGACGCGCCCCGAGGAGCGTCTTGCTACATGTCACTACTCGGTCTGTTTAAGCGCCTCCAGGAGAGAAGCCCAAGCAAGACGCGCCCCGAGGAGCGTCTTGCCACATGTCAACACTGGGTCTGACTGAGGGCCTCCAGAAGAGAAGCCCAAGCAAGACGCGCCCCGAGGAGCGTCTTGCCACATGTCAACACTGGGTCTGACTGAGCGCCTCCAGGAGAGAGGCCCAGCAAGATGCGCCCCGAGGAGTGTCTTGCCACATGTCAACAATGGGTCTTACTGAGGGCCTCCAGGAGAGAAGCCCAAGCAAGATGCACCCCGAGGAGCGTCTTGCCACATGTCAACACTGGGTCTGACTGAGCGCCTCCAGGAGAGAGGCCCAAGCAAGACGCGCCCCGAGGAGCGTCTTGCCACATGTCAACAATGGGTCTGACTGAGGGCCTCCAGGAGAGAAGCCCAAGCAAGACGCGCCCCGAGGAGCGTCTTGACACATGTCAAAACTGGGTCTGACAGAGGGCCTCCAGGAGAGAGGCCCAAGCAAGACGCGCCCCGAGGAGTGTCTTGCCACATGTCACCACTTGGTCTGACTGAGCGCCTCCAGGAGAGAGGCCCAAGCAACACGCGCCCCGAGGAGCGTCAGGCCACATGTCACTACTCAGTCTGACTGAGCGCCTCCAGGAGAGAGGCCCAAGTAAGACGCGCCCCGAGGAGCGTCTTGCCACGTGTCAACACTGGGTCTGATTGAGGGCCTTCTGGAGAGAGGCCCAAGCAAGACGCGCCCCCAGGAGCGTCTTGCCACATGTCAACAATGGTTCTTACTGAGGGCCTCCAGGAGAGAAGCCCAAGCAAGACGCGCCCCGAGGAGCGTCTTGCCACATGTCAACAATGGTTCTTACTGAGGGCCTCCGGGAGAGAAGCCCAAGCAAGACGCGCCCCGAGGAGCGTCTTGCCACATGTCAACACTGGGTCTGACTGAGTGCCTCCATGAGAGAAGCCCCAGCAAGACGCGCCCCGAGGAGCGTCTTGCTACATGTCACTACTCGGTCTGTTTAAGCGCCTCCAGGAGAGAGGCCCAAGCAAGACGCGCCCCGAGGAGCGTCTTGCCACATGTCAACAATGGGTCTGACTGAGGGCCTCCAGAAGAGAAGCCCAAGCAAGACGCGCCCCGAGGAGCGTCTTGCCACATGTCAACACTGGGTCTGACTGAGCGCCTCCAGGAGAGAGGCCCAAGCAAGATGCGCCCCGAGGAGTGTCTTGCCACATGTCAACAATGGGTCTTACTGAGGGCCTCCAGGAGAGAAGCCCAAGCAAGATGCACCCCGAGGAGCGTCTTGCCACATGTCAACACTGGGTCTGACTGAGCGCCTCCAGGAGAGAAGCCCAAGCAAGACGCGCCCCGAGGAGCGTCTTGCCACATGTCAACACTGGGTCTGACTGAGGGCCCCCAGGAGAGAGGCCCAAATAAGACGCGCCCCGAGGAGCGTCTTGCCACATGTCAACACTGGGTCTGACTGAGGGCCTCCAGGAGAGAAGCCCCAGCAAGACGTGCCCCGAGGAGCGTCTTGCCACATGTCAACACTGGGTCTGACTGAGCGCCTCCAGGAGAGAGGCCCGAGGAGCCTCTTGCCACATGTCACCTCTGGGTCTGACTGAGCTCCTCCAGGAGAGAGGCGCAAGCAAGAAACGCCCGAGGAGCGTCTTGACACATGTCAACACTGGGTCTGACTGAGCGCCTCCAGGAGAGAGGCCCCAGCAAGACGCGCCCCGAGGAGCGTCTTGCCACATGTCAGCACTCGGTCTGACTGAGCGCCTCCAGGAGAGAGGCCCAAGCAAGAAGCGCCCCGAGGAGCGTCTTGCCACATGTCAACAATGGGTCTGACTGAGGGCCTCCAGGAGAGAAGCCCAAGCAAGACGCGCCCCGAGGAGCGTCTTGCCACATGTCAACACTGGGTCTAATTGAGCGCCTCCAGGAGAGAGGCCCAAGCAAGACGCGCCCCGAGGAGCGTCTTGCCACATGTCACTACTCGGTCTGACTGAGCGCCTCCAGGAGAGAGGTCCAAGCAACAAGCGCCCCGAGGAGCGTCTTGCCACATTTCAACACTGGGTCTGACTGAGTGCCTCCATGAGAGAAGCCCCAGCAAGACGTGCCCCGAGGAGCGTCTTGCCACATGTCAACAATGGGTCTGACTGAGGGCCTCCAGGAAAGAAGCCAAAGCAAGACGCGCCCCGAGGAGCTTCTTTCCACATGTCAACAATGGGTCTTACTGAGGGCCTCCATGAGAGAAGCCCAAGCAAGACGCGCCCCGAGGAGTGTCTTGCCACGTGTCAACACTGGGTCTGACTTAGCGCAACCAGGAGAGAGGCCCAAGCAAGATGCGCCCCGAGGAGCGTCTTGCCACGTGTCACCACTGGGTCTGACTGAGCTCCTCCAGGAGAGAGGCCCAAGCAAGACGCGCCCAGAGGAGCGTCTTGCCACGTGTCACCACTGGGTCTGATTGAGCACCTCCAGGAGAGAGGCCCCAGCAAGACGCACCCCGAGGAGCGTCTTGCCACATGTCACTACTCGGTCTAACTGAGCGCCTCCAGGAGAGAGGTCCAAGCAAGACGCGCCCCGAGGAGCGTCTTGCAAAATGTCACTACTCGGTCTGACTGAGCGCCTCCAGGAGAGAGGTCCAAGCAAGACGCGCCCCGAGGAGCGTCTTGCAAAATGTCACTACTCGGTCTGACTGAGCGCATCCAGGAGGGAGGTCCAAGCAAGACGAGCCCCGAGGTGCGTCTTGCCACATGTCACTACTCGGTCTGACTGAGCGCCTCCAGGAGAGAGGCCCAAGCAAGACGTGCCCCGAGGAGCGTCTTGCCACATGTCAACAATGGGTCTGATTGAGGGCCTCCAGGAGAGAAGCCCAAGCAAGACACGCCCCAAGGAGCGTCTTGACACATGTCAACACTGGGTCGGACTGAGGGCCTCCATTAGAGAAGCCCAAGCAAGACGCGCCCCGAGGAGAGTCTTGCCACATGTCAACACTCGATCTGACAGAGGGCATTCAGGAGAGAGGCCCAAGCAATACGCGCCCCGAGGAGCGTCTTGCCACATGTCACCACTGGGTCTGAATGAGCGCCTCCAGGAGAGAGGCCCAACCAAGACGCGCCCCGAGGAGTGTTTTGCCACGTGCCAACACTGGGTCTGACTGAGCGCCTCCAGGAGAGAGGCCCAAGCAAGACGCGCCCCGAGGAGCGTCTTGCCACGTGTCAACACTGGGTCTGTCTGAGCGCCTCCAGGAGAGAGGCCCAAGCAAGATGCGCCCGGAGGAGCGTCTTGCCACATGTCAACAATGGGTCTGACTGAGGGCCTCCAGGAGAGAAGCCCAAGCAAGACGCGCCCCGAGGAGCGTCTTGACACATGTCAACACTGGGTCTGACAGAGGGCCTCCACGAGAGAGGCCCAAGCAAGACGCGCCCCGAGGAGTGTCATGCCACATGTCACCACTGTGTCTGACTGAGCGCCTCCAGGAGAGAGGCCAAAGCAAGACGCGCCCCGAGGAGCGTCTTGCCACATGTCAACACTGGGTCTGACAGAGGGCCTCCATGAGAGAGGCCCAAGCAAGACGCGCCCCGAGGAGTGTCTTGCCATATGTCACCACTTGGTCTGACTGAGCGCCTCCAGGAGAGAGGCCCAAGCAAGACGCGCCCCGAGGAGTTCCTTGCCACATGTGAACACTGGGTCTGACTGAGCGCCTCCAGGAGAGAGGCCCAATCAAGACGCGCCCGGAGGAGCGTCTTGCAACATGTCAACACTGGGTCTGATTGAGGGCCTTCTGGAGAGAGGCCCAAGCAAGACGCGCCCCGAGGAGCGTCTTGCCACATGTCAACAATGGTTCTAACTGAGGGCCTCCGGGAAAGAAGCCCAAGCAAGATGCGCCCCGAGGAGCTTCTTGCCACATATCAGCACTCGGTCTGACTGAGCGCCTCCAGGAGAGAGGCCAAAGCAAGACGCCCCCCGAGGAGCGTCTTGACACATGTCAACACTGGGTCTGACAGAGGGCCTCCATGAGAGAGGCCCAAGCAAGACGCGCCCCGAGGAGTGTCTTGCCAAATTTCAACACTGGGTCTGACTGAGCGCCTCAGGGAGAGAGGTCCAAGCAAGACGCGCCCCGAGGAGCGTCTTGCCACATGTCACTACTCGGTCTGACTGAGCGCCTCAGGGAGAGAGGTCCAAGCAAGACGCGCCCCGAGGAGCGTCTTGCCACATGTCAACACTGGGTCTGACTGAGTGCCTCCATGAGAGAAGCCCCAGCAAGACGCGCCCCGAGGAGCGTCTTGCCACATGTCACTACTCGGTCTGTTTGAGCGCCTCCAGGAGAGAGGCCCAAGCAAGACGTGCCCCGAGGAGCGTCTTACCACATGTCAACAATGGGTCTGACTGAGGGCCTCCAGGAGAGAAGCCCAAGCAAAACGCGCCCCGAGGAGCGTCTTGCCACATGTCAACACTGGGTCTGACTGAGCGCCTCCAGGAGAGAGGCCCAACCAAGACACGCCCCGAGGAGCGTCTTGACACATGTCAACACTGGGTCTGACTGAGGGCCTCCACGAGAGAAGCCAAAGCAAGACGCGCCCCGAGCAGAGTCTTGCCACATGTCAACACTCGGTCTGACAGAGGGCATCCAGGAGAGAGGCCAAAGCATTACGCGCCCCGAGGAGCGTCTTGCCACATGTCACCACTGGGTCTGACTGACCTTCTCCAGGAGAGAGGCCCAACCAAGACGCGCCCTGAGGAGCGTCTTGCCACATTCCAACACTGGGTCTGACAGAGGGCCTCCAGGAGAGAGGCCCAAGCAAGACGCGCCCCGAGGAGTGTCTTGCAAAATGTCACTACTCGGTCTGACTGAGCGCCTCCAGGAGGGAGGTCCAAGCAAGACGAGCCCCGAGGTGCGTCTTGCCACATGTCACTACTCGGTCTGACTGAGCGCCTCCAGGAGAGAGGCCCAAGCAAGACGTGCCCCGAGGAGCGTCTTGCCACATGTCAACAATGGGTCTGATTGAGGGCCTCCAGGAGAGAAGCCCAAGCAAGACACGCCCCGAGGAGCGTCTTGACACATGTCAACACTGGGTCGGACTAAGGGCCTCCATGAGAGAAGCCCAAGCAAGACGCGCCCCGAGGAGAGTCTTGCCACATGTCAACACTCGGTCTGACAGAGGGCATTCAGGAGAGAGGCCCAAGCAATACGCGCCCCGAGGAACGTCTTGCCACATGTCACCACTGGGTCTGAATGAGCGCCTCCAGGAGAGAGGCCCAACCAAGACGCGCCCCGAGGAGTGTCTTGCCACATGCCAACACTGGGTCTGACTGAGCGCCTCCAGGAGAGAGGCCCAAGCAAGACGCGCCCCGAGGAGCGTCTTGCCACATGTCAACAATGGGTCTGACTGAGGGCCTCCAGGAGAGAAGCCCAAGCAAGATGCGCCCCGAGGAGCGTCTCGACACATGTCAACACTGGGTCTGACAGAGGGCCTCCAGGAGAGAAGCCCAAGCAAGACGCGCCCCGAGGAGCGTCTTGACACATGTCAAAACTGGGTCTGACAGAGGGCCTCCAGGAGAGAGGCCCAAGCAAGACGCGCCCCGAGGAGTGTCTTGCCACATGTCACCACTTGGTCTGACTGAGCGCCTCCAGGAGAGAGGCCCAAGCAACACGCGCCCCGAGGAGCGTCAGGCCACATGTCACTACTCAGTCTGACTGAGCGCCTCCAGGAGAGAGGCCCAAGTAAGACGCGCCCCGAGGAGCGTCTTGCCACGTGTCAACACTGGGTCTGATTGAGGGCCTTCTGGAGAGAGGCCCAAGCAAGACGCGCCCCGAGGAGCGTCTTGCCACATGTCAACAATGGTTCTTACTGAGGGCCTCCAGGAGAGAAGCCCAAGCAAGACGCGCCCCGAGGAGCGTCTTGCCACATGTCAACAATGGTTCTTACTGAGGGCCTCCGGGAGAGAAGCCCAAGCAAGACGCGCCCCGAGGAGCGTCTTGCCACATGTCAACAATGGTTCTTACTGAGGGCCTCCAGGAGAGAAGCCCAAGCAAGACGCGCCCCGAGGAGCGTCTTGCCACATGTCAACAATGGTTCTTACTGAGGGCCTCCAGGAGAGAAGCCCAAGCAAGACGCGCCCCGAGGAGCGTCTTGCCACATGTCAACAATGGGTCTGACTGAGGGCCTCCAGAAGAGAAGCCCAAGCAAGACGCGCCCCGAGGAGCGTCTTGCCACATGTCAACACTGGGTCTGACTGAGCGCCTCCAGGAGAGAGGCCCAAGCAAGATGCGCCCCGAGGAGTGTCTTGCCACATGTCAACAATGGGTCTTACTGAGGGCCTCCAGGAGAGAAGCCCAAGCAAGATGCACCCCGAGGAGCGTCTTGCCACATGTCAACACTGGGTCTGACTGAGCGCCTCCAGGAGAGAGGCCCAAGCAAGACGCGCCCCGAGGAGCGTCTTGCCACATGTCAACAATGGGTCTGACTGAGGGCCTCCAGGAGAGAAGCCCAAGCAAGACGCGCCCCGAGGAGCGTCTTGACACATGTCAAAACTGGGTCTGACAGAGGGCCTCCAGGAGAGAGGCCCAAGCAAGACGCGCCCCGAGGAGTGTCTTGCCACATGTCACCACTTGGTCTGACTGAGCGCCTCCAGGAGAGAGGCCCAAGCAACACGCACCCCAAGGAGCGTCAGGCCACATGTCACTACTCAGTCTGACTGAGCGCCTCCAGGAGAGAGGCCCAAGTAAGACGCGCCCCGAGGAGCGTCTTGCCACGTGTCAACACTGGGTCTGATTGAGGGCCTTCTGGAGAGAGGCCCAAGCAAGACGCGCCCCGAGGAGCGTCTTGCCACATGTCAACAATGGTTCTTACTGAGGGCCTCCAGGAGAGAAGCCCAAGCAAGACGCGCCCCGAGGAGCGTCTTGCCACATGTCAACAATGGTTCTTACTGAGGGCCTCCGGGAGAGAAGCCCAAGCAAGACGCGCCCCGAGGAGCGTCTTGCCACATGTCAACACTGGGTCTGACTGAGTGCCTCCATGAGAGAAGCCCCAGCAAGACGCGCCCCGAGGAGCGTCTTGCTACATGTCACTACTCGGTCTGTTTAAGCGCCTCCAGGAGAGAGGCCCAAGCAAGACGCGCCCCGAGGAGCGTCTTGCCACATGTCAACAATGGGTCTGACTGAGGGCCTCCAGAAGAGAAGCCCAAGCAAGACGCGCCCCGAGGAGCGTCTTGCCACATGTCAACACTGGGTCTGACTGAGCGCCTCCAGGAGAGAGGCCCAAGCAAGATGCGCCCCGAGGAGTGTCTTGCCACATGTCAACAATGGGTCTTACTGAGGGCCTCCAGGAGAGAAGCCCAAGCAAGATGCACCCCGAGGAGCGTCTTGCCACATGTCAACACTGGGTCTGACTGAGCGCCTCCAGGAGAGAAGCCCAAGCAAGACGCGCCCCGAGGAGCGTCTTGCCACATGTCAACACTGGGTCTGACTGAGGGCCCCCAGGAGAGAGGCCCAAATAAGACGCGCCCCGAGGAGCGTCTTGCCACATGTCAACACTGGGTCTGACTGAGGGCCTCCAGGAGAGAAGCCCCAGCAAGACGTGCCCCGAGGAGCGTCTTGCCACATGTCAACACTGGGTCTGACTGAGCGCCTCCAGGAGAGAGGCCCGAGGAGCCTCTTGCCACATGTCACCTCTGGGTCTGACTGAGCTCCTCCAGGAGAGAGGCGCAAGCAAGAAACGCCCGAGGAGCGTCTTGACACATGTCAACACTGGGTCTGACTGAGCGCCTCCAGGAGAGAGGCCCCAGCAAGACGCGCCCCGAGGAGCGTCTTGCCACATGTCAGCACTCGGTCTGACTGAGCGCCTCCAGGAGAGAGGCCCAAGCAAGAAGCGCCCCGAGGAGCGTCTTGCCACATGTCAACAATGGGTCTGACTGAGGGCCTCCAGGAGAGAAGCCCAAGCAAGACGCGCCCCGAGGAGCGTCTTGCCACATGTCAACACTGGGTCTAATTGAGCGCCTCCAGGAGAGAGGCCCAAGCAAGACGCGCCCCGAGGAGCGTCTTGCCACATGTCACTACTCGGTCTGACTGAGCGCCTCCAGGAGAGAGGTCCAAGCAACAAGCGCCCCGAGGAGCGTCTTGCCACATTTCAACACTGGGTCTGACTGAGTGCCTCCATGAGAGAAGCCCCAGCAAGACGTGCCCCGAGGAGCGTCTTGCCACATGTCAACAATGGGTCTGACTGAGGGCCTCCAGGAAAGAAGCCAAAGCAAGACGCGCCCCGAGGAGCTTCTTTCCACATGTCAACAATGGGTCTTACTGAGGGCCTCCATGAGAGAAGCCCAAGCAAGACGCGCCCCGAGGAGTGTCTTGCCACGTGTCAACACTGGGTCTGACTTAGCGCAACCAGGAGAGAGGCCCAAGCAAGATGCGCCCCGAGGAGCGTCTTGCCACGTGTCACCACTGGGTCTGACTGAGCTCCTCCAGGAGAGAGGCCCAAGCAAGACGCGCCCAGAGGAGCGTCTTGCCACGTGTCACCACTGGGTCTGATTGAGCACCTCCAGGAGAGAGGCCCCAGCAAGACGCACCCCGAGGAGCGTCTTGCCACATGTCACTACTCGGTCTAACTGAGCGCCTCCAGGAGAGAGGTCCAAGCAAGACGCGCCCCGAGGAGCGTCTTGCAAAATGTCACTACTCGGTCTGACTGAGCGCCTCCAGGAGAGAGGTCCAAGCAAGACGCGCCCCGAGGAGCGTCTTGCAAAATGTCACTACTCGGTCTGACTGAGCGCATCCAGGAGGGAGGTCCAAGCAAGACGAGCCCCGAGGTGCGTCTTGCCACATGTCACTACTCGGTCTGACTGAGCGCCTCCAGGAGAGAGGCCCAAGCAAGACGTGCCCCGAGGAGCGTCTTGCCACATGTCAACAATGGGTCTGATTGAGGGCCTCCAGGAGAGAAGCCCAAGCAAGACACGCCCCAAGGAGCGTCTTGACACATGTCAACACTGGGTCGGACTGAGGGCCTCCATTAGAGAAGCCCAAGCAAGACGCGCCCCGAGGAGAGTCTTGCCACATGTCAACACTCGATCTGACAGAGGGCATTCAGGAGAGAGGCCCAAGCAATACGCGCCCCGAGGAGCGTCTTGCCACATGTCACCACTGGGTCTGAATGAGCGCCTCCAGGAGAGAGGCCCAACCAAGACGCGCCCCGAGGAGTGTCTTGCCACGTGCCAACACTGGGTCTGACTGAGCGCCTCCAGGAGAGAGGCCCAAGCAAGACGCGCCCCGAGGAGCGTCTTGCCACGTGTCAACACTGGGTCTGTCTGAGCGCCTCCAGGAGAGAGGCCCAAGCAAGATGCGCCCGGAGGAGCGTCTTGCCACATGTCAACAATGGGTCTGACTGAGGGCCTCCAGGAGAGAAGCCCAAGCAAGACGCGCCCCGAGGAGCGTCTTGACACATGTCAACACTGGGTCTGACAGAGGGCCTCCACGAGAGAGGCCCAAGCAAGACGCGCCCCGAGGAGTGTCATGCCACATGTCACCACTGTGTCTGACTGAGCGCCTCCAGGAGAGAGGCCCAAGCAAGACGCGCCCCGAGGAGCGTCTTGCCACATGTCAACACTGGGTCTGACAGAGGGCCTCCATGAGAGAGGCCCAAGCAAGACGCGCCCCGAGGAGTGTCTTGCCATATGTCACCACTTGGTCTGACTGAGCGCCTCCAGGAGAGAGGCCCAAGCAAGACGCGCCCCGAGGAGTTCCTTGCCACATGTGAACACTGGGTCTGACTGAGCGCCTCCAGGAGAGAGGCCCAATCAAGACGCGCCCGGAGGAGCGTCTTGCAACATGTCAACACTGGGTCTGATTGAGGGCCTTCTGGAGAGAGGCCCAAGCAAGACGCGCCCCGAGGAGCGTCTTGCCACATGTCAACAATGGTTCTAACTGAGGGCCTCCGGGAGAGAAGCCCAAGCAAGATGCGCCCCGAGGAGCTTCTTGCCACATATCAGCACTCGGTCTGACTGAGCGCCTCCAGGAGAGAGGCCAAAGCAAGACGCCCCCCGAGGAGCGTCTTGACACATGTCAACACTGGGTCTGACAGAGGGCCTCCATGAGAGAGGCCCAAGCAAGACGCGCCCCGAGGAGTGTCTTGCCAAATGTCAACACTGGGTCTGACTGAGCGCCTCAGGGAGAGAGGTCCAAGCAAGACGCGCCCCGAGGAGCGTCTTGCCACATGTCACTACTCGGTCTGACTGAGCGCCTCAGGGAGAGAGGTCCAAGCAAGACGCGCCCCGAGGAGCGTCTTGCCACATGTCAACACTGGGTCTGACTGAGTGCCTCCATGAGAGAAGCCCCAGCAAGACGCGCCCCGAGGAGCGTCTTGCCACATGTCACTACTCGGTCTGTTTGAGCGCCTCCAGGAGAGAGGCCCAAGCAAGACGTGCCCCGAGGAGCGTCTTACCACATGTCAACAATGGGTCTGACTGAGGGCCTCCAGGAGAGAAGCCCAAGCAAAACGCGCCCCGAGGAGCGTCTTGCCACATGTCAACACTGGGTCTGACTGAGCGCCTCCAGGAGAGAGGCCCAACCAAGACACGCCCCGAGGAGCGTCTTGACACATGTCAACACTGGGTCTGACTGAGGGCCTCCACGAGAGAAGCCAAAGCAAGACGCGCCCCGAGCAGAGTCTTGCCACATGTCAACACTCGGTCTGACAGAGGGCATCCAGGAGAGAGGCCAAAGCATTACGCGCCCCGAGGAGCGTCTTGCCACATGTCACCACTGGGTCTGACTGAGCTTCTCCAGGAGAGAGGCCCAACCAAGACGCGCCCTGAGGAGCGTCTTGCCACATTCCAACACTGGGTCTGACAGAGGGCCTCCAGGAGAGAGGCCCAAGCAAGACGCGCCCCGAGGAGTGTCTTGCAAAATGTCACTACTCGGTCTGACTGAGCGCCTCCAGGAGGGAGGTCCAAGCAAGACGAGCCCCGAGGTGCGTCTTGCCACATGTCACTACTCGGTCTGACTGAGCGCCTCCAGGAGAGAGGCCCAAGCAAGACGCGCCCCGAGGAGCGTCTTGCCACATGTCAACAATGGGTCTGATTGAGGGCCTCCAGGAGAGAAGCCCAAGCAAGACACGCCCCGAGGAGCGTCTTGACACATGTCAACACTGGGTCGGACTGAGGGCCTCCATGAGAGAAGCCCAAGCAAGACGCGCCCCGAGGAGAGTCTTGCCACATGTCAACACTCGGTCTGACAGAGGGCATTCAGGAGAGAGGCCCAAGCAATACGCGCCCCGAGGAACGTCTTGCCACATGTCACCACTGGGTCTGAATGAGCGCCTCCAGGAGAGAGGCCCAACCAAGACGCGCCCCGAGGAGTGTCTTGCCACATGCCAACACTGGGTCTGACTGAGCGCCTCCAGGAGAGAGGCCCAAGCAAGACGCGCCCCGAGGAGCGTCTTGCCACATGTCAACAATGGGTCTGACTGAGGGCCTCCAGGAGAGAAGCCCAAGCAAGATGCGCCCCGAGGAGCGTCTCGACACATGTCAACACTGGGTCTGACAGAGGGCCTCCAGGAGAGAGGCCCAAGCAAGACGCGCCCCGAGGAGTGTCTTGCCACATGTCACCACTTGGTCTGACTGAGCGCCTCCAGGAGAGAGGCCCAAGCAACACGCGCCCCGAGGAGCGTCAGGCCACATGTCACTACTCAGTCTGACTGAGCGCCTCCAGAAGAGAGGCCCAAGCAAGACGCGCCCCGAGGAGCGTCAGGCCACATGTCACTACTCAGTCTGACTGAGCGCCTCCAGGAGAGAGGCCCAAGCAAGACGCGCCCCGAGGAGCGTATTGCCACGTGTCAACACTGGGTCTGATTGAGGGCCTTCTGGAGAGAGGCCCAAGCAAGACGCGCCCCGAGGAGCGTCTTGCCACATGTCAACAATGGTTCTTACTGAGGGCCTCCGGGAGAGAGGCCCAAGCAACACGCGCCCCGAGGAGAGTCAGGCCACATGTCACTACTCAGTCTGACTGAGCGCCTCCAGGAGAGAGGCCCAAGCAAGACGCGCCCCGAGGAGCGTATTGCCACGTGTCAACACTGGGTCTGATTGAGGGCCTTCTGGAGAGAGGCCCAAGCAAGATGCGCCCCGAGGAGCGTCTTGCCACATGTCAACAATGGTTCTTACTGAGGGCCTCCGGGAGAGAAGCCCAAGCAAGACGCGCCCCGAGGAGCTTCTTGCCACATGTCAGCACTCGGTCTGACTGAGCGCCTCCAGGAGAGAGGCGAAAGCAAGACGCCCCCCGAGGAGCGTCTTGACACATGTCAACACTGGGTCTGACAGAGGGCCTCCATGAGAGAGGCCCAAGCAAGACGCGTCCCGAGGAGTGTCTTGCCAAATGTCAACAATGGTTCTTACTGAGGGCCTCCGGGAGAGAAGCCCAAGCAAGACGCGCCCCGAGGAGCTTCTTGCCACATGTCAGCACTCGGTCTGACTGAGCGCCTCCAGGAGAGAGGCCAAAGCAAGACGCCCCCCGAGGAGTGTCTTGCCACATGTCACTACTCGGTCTGATTGAGCGCCTCAGGGAGAGAGGTCAAAGCAAGACGTGCCCCGAGGAGCGTCTTGCCACATGTCAACAATGGGTCTGACTGAGGGCCTCCAGGAGAGAGGCCCAAGCAAGATGCGCCCGGAGGAGCTTCTTGCCACATGTCAACACTGGGTCTGACAGAGGGCCACCAGGAGAGAGGCCCAAGCAAGACGCGCCCCGAGGACTGTCATGCCACATGTCACCACTGGGTCTGACTGAGCGCCTCCAGGAGAGAGGCCCAAGCAAGACGCGCCCCGAGGAGCGTCTTGCCACATGTAACCTCTGGTTCTGACTGAGCGCCACCAGGAGAGAGGCCCAAGCAAGACGCGCCCCGAGGAGCGTCTTGTCACATGTCAACACTGGGTCTGTCTGAGGGCCTTCAGGAGAGAAGCCCAAGCAAGACGCGCCCCGAGGAGCGTCTTGACACATGTCAACACTGGGTCTGACAGAGGGCCTCCACGAGAGAGGCCCAAGCAAGACGCGCCCCGAGGAGTGTCATGCCACATGTCACCACTGGGTCTGACTGAGCGCCTCCAGGAGAGAGGCCCAAGCAAGACGTGCCCCGAGGAGCGTCAGGCCACATGTCACTACTCAGTCTGACTGAGCGCCTCCAGGAGAGAGGCCCAAGCAAGACGCGCCCCGAGGAGCGTCTTGCCACATGTCAGCAATGGGTCTGACTGAGCGCCTCCAGGAGAGAGACCCAAGCTAGACGTGCCCCGAGGAGCGTCAGGCCACATGTCACTACTCAGTCTGACTGAGCGCCTCCAGGAGAGAGGCCCAAGCAAGAAGCGCCCCGAGGAGCGTCTTGCCTTATGTCAGCACTCGGTCTGACTGAGCGCCTCCAGGAGAGAGGCCCAAGCAAGACGCGCCCCGAGGAGCGTCTTGCCACATGTCAACAATGGGTCTGACTGAGGGCCTCCAGGAGAGAGGCCCAAGCAAGATGCGCCCGGAGGAGCGTCTTGCCACATGTCAACAATGGGTCTGACTGAGGGCCTCCAGGAGAGAAGCCCAAGCAAGACGCGCCCCGAGGAGCGTCTTGCCACATGTCAACATTGGGTCTAATTGAGCGCCTCCAGGAGAGAGGCCCAAGCAAGACGCGCCCCGAGGAGCGTCTTGCCACATGTCACTACTCGGTCTGACTGAGCGCCTCCAGGAGAGAGGTCCAAGCAACAAGCGCCCCGAGGAGTGTCTTGCCACATTTCAACACTGGGTCTGACTGAGTGCCTCCATGAGAGAAGCCCCAGCAAGACGCGCCCCGAGGAGCGCCTTGCCACATGTCAACAATGGGTCTGACTGAGGGCCTCCAGGAGAGAAGCCAAAGCAAGACGCGCCCCGAGGAGCTTCTTTCCAAATGTCAACAATGGGTCTTACTGAGGGCCTCCATGAGAGAAGCCCAAGCAAGACGCGCCCCGAGGAGTGTCTTGCCACATGTCAACACTGTGTCTGACTGAGCGCCTCCAGGAGAGAGGCCCAAGCAAGAGGCACCCCGAGGAGCGTCTTGCCACGTGTCAACACTGGGTCTGACTTAGCGCATCCAGGAGAGAGGCCCAAGCAAGATGCGCCCCGAGGAGCGTCTTGCCACGTGTCACCACTGGGTCTGACTGAGCTCCTCCAGGAGAGAGGCCCAAGCAAGACGCGCCCAGAGGAGCGTCTTGCCACGTGTCACCACTGGGTCTGATTGAGCACCTCCAGGAGAGAGGCCCCAGCAAGACGCGCCCCGAGGAGCGTCTTGCCTTACGTCAGCACTCGGTCTGACTGAGCGCCTCCAGGAGAGAGGCCCAAGCAAGACGCGCCCCGAGGAGCGTCTTGCCACATGTCACTACTCGGTCTAACTGAGCGCCTCCAGGAGAGAGGTCCAAGCAAGACGCGCCCCGAGGAGCGTCTTGCAAAATGTCACTACTCGGTCTGACTGAGCGCCTCCAGGAGGGAGGTCCAAGCAAGACGCGCCCCGAGGAGCGTCTTGCCACATGTCACTACTCGGTCTGATTGAGCGCCTCCAGGAGAGAGGCCCAAGCAAGACGTGCCCCGAGGAGCGTCTTGCCACATCAACAATGGGTCTGATTGAGGGCCTCCAGGAGAGAAGCCCAAGCAAGACACGCCCCGAGGAGCATCTTGACACATGTCAACACTGGGTCGGACTGAGGGCCTCCATGAGAGAAGCCCAAGCAAGACGCGCCCCGAGGAGAGTCTTGCCACATGTCAACACTCGGTCTGACAGAGGGCATTCAGGAGAGAGGCCCAAGCAATACGCGCCCCGAGGAGCGTCTTGCCACATGTCACCACTGGGTCTGAATGAGCGCCTCCAGGAGAGAGGCCCAACCAAGACGCGCCCCGAGGAGTGTCTTGCCACATGCCAACACTGGGTCTGACTGAGCGCCTCCAGGAGAGAGGCCCAAGCAAGACGCGCCCCGAGGAGCGTCTTGCCACGTGTCAACACTGGGTCTGACTGAGCGCCTCCAGGAGAGAGGCCCAGGCAAGATGCGCCCGGAGGAGCGTCTTGCCACATGTCAACACTGGGTCTGACAGAGGGCCTCCAGCAGAAAGGCCCAAGCAAGACGCGCCCCGAGGAGCGTCTTGTCACATGTCAACACTGGGTCTGTCTGAGTGCCTCCAGGAGAGAAGCCCAAGCAAGACGCGCCCCGAGGAGCGTCTTGCCACATGTCAACAATGGGTCTGACTGAGGGCCTCCAGGAGAGAAGCCCAAGCAAGACGCGCCCCGAGGAGCGTCTTGACACATGTCAACACTGGGTCTGACAGAGGGCCTCCACGAGAGAGGCCCAAGCAAGACGCGCCCCGAGGAGTGTCATGCCACATGTCACCACTGTGTCTGACTGAGCGCCTCCAGGAGAGAGGCCCAAGCAAGACGTGCACCGAGGAGCGTCTTGCCACATGTCACCACTGGGTCTGAATGAGCGCCTCCAGGAGAGAGGCCCAACCAAGACGCGCCCCGAGGAGCGTCTTGCCACATGTCAGCAATGGGTCTGACTGAGCGCCTCCAGGAGAGAGGCCCAAGCAAGACGTGCCCCGAGGAGCGTCAGGCCACATGTCACTACTCAGTCTGACTGAGCGCCTCCAGGAGAGAGGCCCAAGCAAGATGCGCCCCGAGGAGCGTCTTGCCACATGTCAACAATGGGTCTGACTGAGGGCCTCCAGGAGAGAGGCCCAAGCAAGATGCGCCCGGAGGAGCGTCTTGCCACATGTCAACACTGGGTCTGACTGAGCGCCTCCAGGAGAGAGGCCCAAGCAAGACGCGCACCGAGGAGCGTCTTGTCACATGTCAACACTGGGTCTTTCTTAGCGCTTCCAGGAGAGAAGCCCAAGCAAGACGCGCCCCGAGGAGCGTCTTGCCACATGTCAACAATGGGTCTGACAGAGGTCCTCCAGGAGAGAGGCCGAAGCAAGACGCGCCCCGAGGAGTGTCTTGCAACATGTCACCACTTGGTCTGACTGAGGGCCTCCAGGAGAGAAGCCCAAGCAACACGCGGCCCGAGGAGCGTCTTGCCACATTTCAGCACTCGGTCTGACTGAGCGCCTCCAGGAGAGAGGCCCAAGCAAGACGCGCCCCGAGGAGCGTCTTGCCACATGTCAACAATGGGTCTGACTGAGGGCCTCCAGGAGAGAAGCCCAAGCAAGATGCGCCCCGAGGAGCGTCTTGACACATGTCAACACTGGGTCTGACAGAGGGCCTCCAGGAGAGAGGCCCAAGCAAGACGCGCCCCGAGGAGTGTCTTGCCACATGTCACCACTTGGTCTGACTGAGCGCCTCCAGGAGAGAGGCCCAAGCAACACGCGCCCCGAGGAGCGTCAGGCCACATGTCACTACTCAGTCTGACTGAGCGCCTCCAGAAGAGAGGCCCAAGCAAGACGCGCCCCGAGGAGCGTCAGGCCACATGTCACTACTCAGTCTGACTGAGCGCCTCCAGGAGAGAGGCCCAAGCAAGACGCGCCCCGAGGAGCGTATTGCCACGTGTCAACACTGGGTCTGATTGAGGGCCTTCTGGAGAGAGGCCCAAGCAAGACGCGCCCCGAGGAGCGTCTTGCCACATGTCAACAATGGGTCTGACTGAGGGCCTTCAGGAGAGAAGCCCAAGCAAGACGCGCCCCGAGGAGCGTCTTGACACATGTCAACACTGGGTCTGACAGAGGGCCTCCACGAGAGAGGCCCAAGCAAGACGCGCCCCGAGGAGTGTCATGCCACATGTCACCACTGGGTCTGACTGAGCGCCTCCAGGAGAGAGGCCCAAGCAAGACGTGCCCCGAGGAGCGTCAGGCCACATGTCACTACTCAGTCTGACTGAGCGCCTCCAGGAGAGAGGCCCAAGCAAGACGCGCCCCGAGGAGCGTCTTGCCACATGTCAGCAATGGGTCTGACTGAGCGCCTCCAGGAGAGAGGCCCAAGCTAGACGTGCCCCGAGGAGCGTCAGGCCACATGTCACTACTCAGTCTGACTGAGCGCCTCCAGGAGAGAGGCCCAAGCAAGACGCGCCCCGAGGAGCGTCTTGCCTTATGTCAGCACTCGGTCTGACTGAGCGCCTCCAGGAGAGAGGCCCAAGCAAGACGCGCCCCGAGGAGCGTCTTGCCACATGTCAACAATGGGTCTGACTGAGGGCCTCCAGGAGAGAGGCCCAAGCAAGATGCGCCCGGAGGAGCGTCTTGCCACATGTCAACACTGGGTCTGACTGAGCGCCTCCAGGAGAGAGGCCCAAGCAAGACGCGCCCCGAGGAGCGTCTTGTCACATGTCAACACTGGGTCTTTCTGAGCGCCTCCAGGAGAGAAGCCCAAGAAAGACGCGCCCCGAGGAGCGTCTTGCCACATGTCAGCACTCGGTCTGACTGAGCGCCTCCAGGAGAGAGGCCCAAGCAAGACGCGCCCCGAGGAGCGTCTTGCCACATGTCAACAATGGGTCTGACAGAGGTCCTCCAGGAGAGAGGCCGAAGCAAGACGCGCCCCGAGGAGTGTCTTGCAACATGTCACCACTTGGTCTGACTGAGGGCCTCCAGGAGAGAAGCCCAAGCAACACGCGGCCCGAGGAGCGTCATGCCACATTTCAGCACTCGGTCTGACTGAGCGCCTCCAGGAGAGAGGCCCAAGCAAGACGCGCCCCGAGGAGCGTATTGCCACGTGTCAACACTGGGTCTTATTGAGGGCCTTCTGGAGAGAGGCCCAAGCAAGACGCGCCCCGAGGAGCGTCTTGCCACATGTCAACAATGGTTCTTACTGAGGGCCTCCGGGAGAGAAGCCCAAGCAAGACGCGCCCCGAGGAGCGTCTTGCCACATGTCAGCACTCGGTCTGACTGAGCGCCTCCAGGAGAGAGGCCCAAGCAAGACGCGCCCCGAGGAGCGTCTTGCCACATGTCAACAATGGGTCTGACAGAGGTCCTCCAGGAGAGAGGCCGAAGCAAGACGCGCCCCGAGGAGTGTCTTGCAACATGTCACCACTTGGTCTGACTGAGCGCCTCCAGGAGAGAGGCCCAAGCAAGACGCGCCCCGAGGAGCGTCTTGCCACATGTCAACAATGGGTCTGACTGAGGGCCTCCAGGAGAGAAGCCCAAGCAAGATGCGCCCCGAGGAGCGTCTCGACACATGTCAACACTGGGTCTGACAGAGGGCCTCCAGGAGAGAGGCCCAAGCAAGACGCGCCCCGAGGAGTGTCTTGCCACATGTCACCACTTGGTCTGACTGAGCGCCTCCAGGAGAGAGGCCCAAGCAACACGCGCCCCGAGGAGCGTCAGGCCACATGTCACTACTCAGTCTGACTGAGCGCCTCCAGAAGAGAGGCCCAAGCAAGACGTGCCCCGAGGAGCGTCAGGCCACATGTCACTACTCAGTCTGACTGAGCGCCTCCAGGAGAGAGGCCCAAGCAAGACGCGCCCCGAGGAGCGTATTGCCACGTGTCAACACTGGGTCTGATTGAGGGCCTTCTGGAGAGAGGCCCAAGCAAGACGCGCCCCGAGGAGCGTCTTGCCACATGTCAACAATGGTTCTTACTGAGGGCCTCCGGGAGAGAAGCCCAAGCAAGACGCGCCCCGAGGAGCTTCTTGCCACATGTCAGCACTCGGTCTGACTGAGCGCCTCCAGGAGAGAGGCGAAAGCAAGACGCCCCCCGAGGAGCGTCTTGACACATGTCAACACTGGGTCTGACAGAGGGCCTCCATGAGAGAGGCCCAAGCAAGACGCGTCCCGAGGAGTGTCTTGCCAAATGTCAACACTGGGTCTGACTGAGCGCCTCAGGGAGAGAGGTCCAAGCAAGACGCGCCCCGAGGAGCGTCTTGCCACATGTCACTACTCGGTCTGACTGAGCGCCTCAGGGAGAGACTTCCAAGCAAGACGCGCCCCGAGGAGCGTCTTGCCACATGTCACTAGGTCTGTTTGAGCGCCTCCAGGAGAAAGGCCCAAGCAAGACGTGCCCCGAGGAGCGTCTTGCCACAGGTCAACAATGGGTCTGACTGAGGGCCTCCAGGAGAGAAGCCCAAGCAAGACGCGCCCCGAGGAGCGTCTTGCCACATGTCAACACTGGGTCTGACTGAGCGCCTCCAGGAGAGAGGCCCAACCAAGATACGCCCCGAGGAGCGTCTTGACACATGTCAACACTGGGTCTGACTGAGGGCCTCCACGAGAGAAGCCCAAGCAAGACGCGCCCCGAGCAGAGTCTTGCCACATGTCAACACTCGGTCTGACAGAGGGCATCCAGGAGAGAGGCCCATGCAATACGCGCCCCGAGGAGCGTCTTGCCACATGTCACCACTGGGTCTGACTGAGCTTCTCCAGGAGAGAGGCCCAACCAAGACGCGCCCTGAGGAGCGTCTTGCCACATGCCAACACTGGGTCTGACAGAGGGCCTCCAGGAGAGAGGCCCAAGCAAGACGCGCCCCGAGGAGTGTCTTGCCACATGTCACCACTGGGTCTGACTGAGCGCCTCCAGGAGAGAGGCCCAAGCAAGACGCGCATCGAGGAGCGTCTTGTCACATGTCAACACTGGGTCTTTCTGAGCGCCTCCAGGAGAGAAGCCCAAGCAAGACGCGCCCCGAGGAGCGTCTTTCCACATCTCAGCACTCGGTCTGACTGAGCGCCTCCAGGAGAGAGGCCAAAGCAAGACGCGCCCTGAGGAGCGTCTTGCCACATGTAAACAATGGGTATGACTGAGGGCCTCCAGGAGAGAAGCCCAAGCAAGACGCGCCCCGAGGAGCGTCTTGACACATGTCAAAACTGGGTCTGACAGAGGGCCTCCAGGAGAGAGGCCCAAGCAAGACGCGCCCCGAGGAGTGTCTTGCCACATGTCACCACTTGGTCTGACTGAGCGCCTCCAGGAGAGAGGCCCAAGCAACACGCGCCCCGAGGAGCGTCAGGCCACATGTCACTACTCAGTCTGACTGAGCACCTTCAGGAGAGAGGCCCAAGTAAGACGCGCCCCGAGGAGCGTCTTGCCACGTGTCAACACTGGGTCTGATTGAGGGCCTTCTGGAGAGAGGCCCAAGCAAGACGCGCCCCGAGGAGCGTCTTGCCACATGTCAACAATGGTTCTTACTGAGGGCCTCCAGGAGAGAAGCCCAAGCAAGACGCGCCCCGAGGAGCGTCTTGCCACAGGTCAACAATGGTTCTTACTGAGGGCCTCCGGGAGAGAAGCCCAAGCAAGACGCGCCCCGAGGAGCGTCTTGCCACATGTCAACACTGGGTCTGACTGAGTGCCTCCATGAGAGAAGCCCCAGCAAGACGCGCCCCGAGGAGCGTCTTGCTACATGTCACTACTCGGTCTGTTTAAGCGCCTCCAGGAGAGAGGCCCAAGCAAGACGCGCCCCGAGGAGCGTCTTGCCACATGTCAACAATGGGTCTGACTGAGGGCCTCCAGAAGAGAAGCCCAAGCAAGACGCGCCCCGAGGAGCGTCTTGCCACATGTCAACACTGGGTCTGACTGAGCGCCTCCAGGAGAGAGGCCCAAGCAAGATGCGCCCCGAGGAGTGTCTTGCCACATGTCAACAATGGGTCTTACTGAGGGCCTCCAGGAGAGAAGCCCAAGCAAGACGCACCCCGAGGAGCGTCTTGCCACATGTCAACACTGGGTCTGACTGAGCGCCTCCAGGAGAGAGGCCCAAGCAAGACGCGCCCGGAGGAGCGTTTTGCAACATGTCAGCACTCGGTCTGACTGAGCGCCTCCAGGAGAGAGGCCCAAGCAAGACGCGCCCCGAGGAGCGTCTTGCCACATGTCAACAATGGGTCTGACTGAGGGCCTCCAGGAGAGAAGCCCAAGCAAGACGCGCCCCGAGGAGCGTCTTGCCACATGTCAACACTGGGTCTGACTGAGGGCCCCCAGGAGAGAGGCCCAAATAAGACGTGCCCCGAGGAGCGTCTTGCCACATGTCAACACTGGGTCTGACTGAGGGCCTCCAGGAGAGAAGCCCCAGCAAGACGTGCCCCGAGGAGCGTCTTGCCACATGTCACCACTGGGTCTGACTGAGCGCCTCCAGGAGAGAGGCCCGAGGAGCCTCTTGCCACATGTCACCTCTGGGTCTGACTGAGCTCCTCCAGGAGAGAGGCGCAAGCAAGAAACGCCCGAGGAGCGTCTTGACACATGTCAACACTGGGTCTGACTGAGCGCCTCCAGGAGAGAGGCCCCAGCAAGACGCGCCCCGAGGAGCGTCTTGCCACATGTCAGCACTCGGTCTGACTGAGCGCCTCCAGGAGAGAGGCCCAAGCAAGAAGCGCCCCGAGGAGCGTCTTGCCACATGTCAACAATGGGTCTGACTGAGGGCCTCCAGGAGAGAAGCCCAAGCAAGACGCGCCCCGAGGAGCGTCTTGCCACATGTCAACACTGGGTCTAATTGAGCGCCTCCAGGAGAGAGGCCCAAGCAAGACGCGCCCCGAGAAGCGTCTTGCCACATGTCACTACTCGGTCTGACTGAGCGCCTCCAGGAGAGAGGTCCAAGCAACAAGCGCCCCGAGGAGCGTCTTGCCACATTTCAACACTGGGTCTGACTGAGTGCCTCCATGAGAGAAGCCCCAGCAAGACGTGCCCCGAGGAGTGTCTTGCCACGTGTCAACACTGGGTCTGACTTAGCGCAACCAGGAGAGAGGCCCAAGCAAGATGCGCCCCGAGGAGCGTCTTGCCACGTGTCACCACTGGGTCTGACTGAGCTCCTCCAGGAGAGAGGCCCAAGCAAGACGCGCCCAGAGGAGCGTCTTGCCACGTGTCACCACTGGGTCTGATTGAGCACCTCCAGGAGAGAGGCCCCAGCAAGACGCACCCCGAGGAGCGTCTTGCCACATGTCACTACTCGGTCTAACTGAGCGCCTCCAGGAGAGAGGTCCAAGCAAGACGCGCCCCGAGGAGCGTTTTGCAAAATGTCACTACTCGGTCTGACTGAGCGCCTCCAGGAGAGAGGTCCAAGCAAGACGCGCCCCGAGGAGCGTCTTGCAAAATGTCACTACTCGGTCTGACTGAGCGCATCCAGGAGGGAGGTCCAAGCAAGACGAGCCCCGAGGTGCGTCTTGCCACATGTCACTACTCGGTCTGACTGAGCGCCTCCAGGAGAGAGGCCCAAGCAAGACGTGCCCCGAGGAGCGTCTTGCCACATGTCAACAATGGGTCTGATTGAGGGCCTCCAGGAGAGAAGCCCAAGCAAGACACGCCCCAAGGAGCGTCTTGACACATGTCAACACTGGGTCGGACTGAGGGCCTCCATTAGAGAAGCCCAAGCAAGACGCGCCCCGAGGAGAGTCTTGCCACATGTCAACACTCGATCTGACAGAGGGCATTCAGGAGAGAGGCCAAAGCAATACGCGCCCCGAGGAGCGTCTTGCCACATGTCACCACTGGGTCTGAATGAGCGCCTCCAGGAGAGAGGCCCAACCAAGACGCGCCCCGAGGAGTGTCTTGCCACGTGCCAACACTGGGTCTGACTGAGCGCCTCCAGGAGAGAGGCCCAAGCAAGACGCGACCCGAGGAGCGTCTTGCCACGTGTCAACACTGGGTCTGTCTGAGCGCCTCCAGGAGAGAGGCCCAAGCAAGATGCGCCCGGAGGAGCGTCTTGCCACATGTCAACAATGGGTCTGACTGAGGGCCTCCATGAGAGAAGCCCAAGCAAGACGCGCCCCGAGGAGCGTCTTGACACATGTCAACACTGGGTCTGACAGAGGGCCTCCAAGAGAGAGGCCCAAGCAAGACGCGCCCCGAGGAGTGTCATGCCACATGTCACCACTGTGTCTGACTGAGCACCTCCAGGAGAGAGGCCCAAGCAAGACGCCCCCCGAGGAGCGTCTTGCCACATGTCAACACTGGGTCTGACAGAGTGCCTCCATGAGAGAGGCCCAAGCAAGACGCGCCCCGAGGAGTGTCTTGCCATATGTCACCACTTGGTCTGACTGAGCGCCTCCAGGAGAGAGGCCCAATCAAGACGCGCCCGGAGGAGCGTCTTGCAACATGTCAACACTGGGTCTGATTGAGGGCCTTCTGGAGAGAGGCCCAAGCAAGACGCGCCCCGAGGAGCGTCTTGCCACATGTCAACAATGGTTCTTACTGAGGGCCTCCGGGAGAGAAGCCCAAGCAAGACGCGCCCCGAGGAGCTTCTTGCCACATATCAGCACTCGGTCTGACTGAGCGCCTCCAGGAGAGAGGCCAAAGCAAGACGCCCCCCGAGGAGCGTCTTGACACATGTCAACACTGGGTCTGACAGAGGGCCTCCATGAGAGAGGCCCAAGCAAGACGCGCCCCGAGGAGTGTCTTGCCAAATGTCAACACTGGGTCTGACTGAGCGCCTCAGGGAGAGAGGTCCAAGCAAGACGCGCCCCGAGGAGCGTCTTGCCACATGTCACTACTCGGTCTGACTGAGCGCCTCAGGGAGAGAGGTCCAAGCAAGACGCGCCCCGAGGAGCGTCTTGCCACATGTCAACACTGGGTCTGACTGAGTGCCTCCATGAGAGAAGCCCCAGCAAGACGCGCCCCGAGGAGCGTCTTGCCACATGTCACTACTCGGTCTGTTTGAGCGCCTCCAGGAGAGAGGCCCAAGCAAGACATGCCCCGAGGAGCGTCTTACCACATCTCAACAATGGGTCTGACTGAGGGCCTCCAGGAGAGAAGCCCAAGCAAAACGCGCCCCGAGGAGCGTCTTGCCACATGTCAACACTGGGTCTGACTGAGCACCTCCAGGAGAGAGGCCCAACCAAGACACGCCCCGAGGAGCGTCTTGACACATGTCAACACTGGGTCTGACTGAGGGCCTCCACGAGAGAAGCCAAAGCAAGACGCGCCCCGAGCAGAGTCTTGCCACATGTCAACACTCGGTCTGACAGAGGGCATCCAGGAGAGAGGCAAAAGCATTACGCGCCCCGAGGAGCGTCTTGCCACATGTCACCACTGGGTCTGACTGAGCTTCTCCAGGAGAGAGGCCCAACCAAGACGCGCCCTGAGGAGCGTCTTGCCACATGCCAACACTGGGTCTGACAGAGGGCCTCCAGGAGAGAGGCCCAAGCAAGACGCGCCCCGAGGAGTGTCTTGCAAAATGTCACTACTCGGTCTGACTGAGCGCCTCCAGGAGGGAGGTCCAAGCAAGACGAGCCCCGAGGTGCGTCTTGCCACATGTCACTACTCGGTCTGACTGAGCGCCTCCAGGAGAGAGGCCCAAGCAAGACGTGCCCCGAGGAGCGTCTTGCCACATGTCAACAATGGGTCTGATTGAGGGCCTCCAGGAGAGAAGCCCAAGCAAGACACGCCCCGAGGAGCGTCTTGACACATGTCAACACTGGGTCGGACTGAGGGCCTCCATGAGAGAAGCCCAAGCAAGACGCGCCCCGAGGAGAGTCTTGCCACATGTCAACACTCGGTCTGACAGAGGGCATTCAGGAGAGAGGCCCAAGCAATACGCGCCCCGAGGAACGTCTTGCCACATGTCACCACTGGGTCTGAATGAGCGCCTCCAGGAGAGAGGCCCAACCAAGACGCGCCCCGAGGAGTGTCTTGCCACATGCCAACACTGGGTCTGACTGAGCGCCTCCAGGAGAGAGGCCCAAGCAAGACGCGCCCCGAGGAGCGTCTTGCCACGTGTCAACACTGGGTCTGACTGAGCGCCTCCAGGAGAGAGGCCCAAGCAAGATGCGCCCGGAGGAGCGTCTTGCCACATGTCAACACTGGGTCTGACAGAGTGCCTCCAGGAGAAAGGCCCAAGCAAGACGTGCCCCGAGGAGCGTCTTGTCACATGTCAACACTGGGTCTGTCTGAGTGCCTCCAGGAGAGAAGCCCAAGCAAGACGCGCCCCGAGGAGCGTCTTGCCACATGTCAACACTGGGTCTGACTGAAGGCCTCCAGGAGAGAGGCCCAAATAAGACGCGCCCCGAGGAGCGTCTTGCCACATGTCAACACTGGGTCTGACTGAGGGCCTCCAGGAGAGAAGCCCAAGCAAGATTGCCCCGAGGAGCGTCTTGCCACATGTCAGCACTCGGTCTGACTGAGTGCCTCCAGGAGAGAGGCCCAAGCAAGACGCGCCCCGAGGAGCGTCTTGCCACATGTCAACACTGGGTCTGACTGAGCGCCTCCAGGAGAGAGGCCCAAGCAAGACGCGCCCCGAGGAGTTCCTTGCCACATGTGAACACTGGGTCTGACTGAGCGCCTCCAGGAGAGAGGCCCAATCAAGACGCGCCCCGAGGAAGGTCTTGACACATGTCCCCTCTGGGTCTGACTGAGCGCCTCCAGGAGAGAGGCCCAAGCAAGACGTGCCCCGAGGAGCGTCTTGCCACATGTCAACACTGGGTCTGACTGAGCACCTCCAGGAGAGAGGCCCAAGCAAGACGCGCCCCGAGGAGCGTCTTGCCACATGTCAACACTGGGTCTGACTGAGCGCCTCCAGGAGAGAGGCCCGAGGAGCGTCTTGCCACATGTCACCTCTGGGTCTGACTGAGCGCCGCCAGGAGAGAGGCGCAAACAAGAAACGCCCGAGGAGCGTCTTGACACATGTCAACACTCGGTCTGACTGAGCGCCTCCAGGAGAGAAGCCCAAGCAAGACGCGCCCCGAGGAGCGTCTTGCCACATGTCAACACTGGGTCTAATTGAGCGCCTCCAGGAGAGAGGCCCAAGCAAGACGCGCCCCGAGGAGCGTCTTGCCACATGTCACTACTCGGTCTGACTGAGCGCCTCCAGGAGAGAGGTCCAAGCAACACGCGCCCCGAGGAGCGTCTTGCCACATGTCAACACTGGGTCTGACTGAGCGCCTCCAGGAGAGAGGCCCAAGCAAGACGTGCCCCGAGGAGCGTCTTGCCACATGTCAACAATGGGTCTGACTGAGGGCTTCCAGGAGAGAAGCCCAAGCAAGAAGCGCCCCGAGGAGCGTCTTGCCACATGTCAACACTGGGTCTGACTGAGCGCCTCCAGGAGAGAGGCCCAAGCAAGACACGCCCCGAGGAGCATCTTGCCACATGTCACTACTCGGTCTGACTGAGCGCCTCAGGGAGAGAGGTCCAAGCAAGACGCGCCCCGAGGAGCGTCTTGCCACATGTCAACACTGGGTCTGACTGAGCTTCTCCAGGAGAGAGGCCCAACCAAGACGCGCCCTGAGGAGCGTCTTGCCACATGTCACCACTGGGTCTGACTGAGCTTCTCCAGGAGAGAGGCCCAACCAAGACGCGCCCTGAGGAGCGTCTTGCCACATGTCACCACTGGGTCTGACTGAGCTTCTCCAGGAGAGAGGCCCAACCAAGACGCGCCCTGAGGAGCGTCTTGCCACATGCCAACACTGGGTCTGACAGAGGGCATCCAGGAGAGAGGCCAAAGCATTACGCGCCCCGAGGAGCGTCTTGCCACATGTCACCACTGGGTCTGACTGAGCTTCTCCAGGAGAGAGGCCCAACCAAGACGCGATCTGAGGAGCGTCTTGCCACATGCCAACACTGGGTCTGACAGAGGGCCTCCAGGAGAGAGGCCCAAGCAAGACGCGCCCCGAGGAGTGTCTTGCAAAATGTCACTACTCGGTCTGACTGAGCGCCTCCAGGAGGGAGGTCCAAGCAAGACGAGCCCCGAGGTGCGTCTTGCCACATGTCACTACTCGGTCTGACTGAGCGCCTCCAGGAGAGAGGCCCAAGCAAGACGTGCCCCGAGGAGCGTCTTGCCACATGTCAACAATGGGTCTGATTGAGGGCCTCCAGGAGAGAAGCCCAAGCAAGACACGCCCCGAGGAGCGTCTTGACACATGTCAACACTGGGTCGGACTGAGGGCCTCCATGAGAGAAGCCCAAGCAAGACGCGCCCCGAGGAGAGTCTTGCCACATGTCAACACTCGGTCTGACAGAGGGCATTCAGGAGAGAGGCCCAAGCAATACGCGCCCCGAGGAACGTCTTGCCACATGTCACCACTGGGTCTGAATGAGCGCCTCCAGGAGAGAGGCCCAACCAAGACGCGCCCCGAGGAGTGTCTTGCCACATGCCAACACTGGGTCTGACTGAGCGCCTCCAGGAGAGAGGCCCAAGCAAGACGCGCCCCGAGGAGCGTCTTGCCACGTGTCAACACTGGGTCTGACTGAGCGCCTCCAGGAGAGAGGCCCAAGCAAGATGCGCCCGGAGGAGCGTCTTGCCACATGTCAACACTGGGTCTGACAGAGGGCCTCCAGGAGAAAGGCCCAAGCAAGACGCGCCCCGAGGAGCGTCTTGTCACATGTCAACACTGGGTCTGTCTGAGTGCCTCCAGGAGAGAAGCCCAAGCAAGACGCGCCCCGAGGAGCGTCTTGCCACATGTCAACACTGGGTCTGACTGAAGGCCTCCAGGAGAGAGGCCCAAATAAGACGCGCCCCGAGGAGCGTCTTGCCACATGTCAACACTGGGTCTGACTGAGGGCCTCCAGGAGAGAAGCCCAAGCAAGATTGCCCCGAGGAGCGTCTTGCCACATGTCAGCACTCGGTCTGACTGAGTGCGTCCAGGAGAGAGGCCCAAGCAAGACGCGCCCCGAGGAGCGTCTTGCCACATGTCACTACTCGGTCTGACTGAGCGCCTCCAGGAGAGAGGTCCAAGCAACACGCGCCCCGAGGAGCGTCTTGCCACATGTCAACACTGGGTCTGACTGAGCGCCTCCAGGAGAGAGGCCCAAGCAAGACGTGCCCCGAGGAGCGTCTTGCCACATGTCAACAATGGGTCTGACTGAGGGCTTCCAGAAGAGAAGCCCAAGCAAGAAGCGCCCCGAGGAGCGTCTTGCCACATGTCAACACTGGGTCTGACAGAGGGCCTCCAGGAGAAAGGCCCAAGCAAGACGCGCCCCGAGGAGCGTCTTGTCACATGTCAACACTGGGTCTGTCTGAGTGCCTCCAGGAGAGAAGCCCAAGCAAGACGCGCCCCGAGGAGCGTCTTGCCACATGTCAACACTGGGTCTGACTGAAGGCCTCCAGGAGAGAGGCCCAAATAAGACGCGCCCCGAGGAGCGTCTTGCCACATGTCAACACTGGGTCTGACTGAGGGCCTCCAGGAGAGAAGCCCAAGCAAGATTGCCCCGAGGAGCGTCTTGCCACATGTCAGCACTCGGTCTGACTGAGTGCCTCCAGGAGAGAGGCCCAAGCAAGACGCGCCCCGAGGAGCGTCTTGACACATGTCAACACTGGGTCTGACTGAGCGCCTCCAGGAGAGAGGCCCAAGCAAGACGCGCCCCGAGGAGCTCCTTGCCACATGTGAACACTGGGTCTGACTGAGCGCCTCCAGGAGAGAGGCCCAATCAAGACGTGCCCGGAGGAGCGTCTTGCAACATGTCAGCACTCCATCTGACTGAGCGCCTCCAGGAGAGAGGCCCAAGCAAGACGCGCCCCGAGGAGGGTCTTGACACATGTCTCCTCTGGGTCTGACTGAGCGCCTCCAGGAGAGAGGCCCAAGCAAGACGTGCCCCGAGGAGCGTCTTGCCACATGTCAACACTGGGTCTGACTGAGCACCTCCAGGAGAGAGGCCCAAGCAAGACGCGCCCCGAGGAGCGTCTTGCCACATGTCAACACTGGGTCTGACTGAGCGCCTCCAGGAGAGAGGCCCCAGCAAGACGCGCCCCGAGGAGCGTCTTGCCACATGTCAGCACTCGGTCTGACTGAGCGCCTCCAGGAGAGAGGCCCAAGCAAGAAGCGCCCCGAGGAGCTTCTTGCCACATGTCAACAATGGGTCTGACTGAGGGCCTCCAGGAGAGAAGCCCAAGCAAGACGCGCCCCGAGGAGCGTCTTGCCACATGTCAACACTGGGTCTAATTGAGCGCCTCCAGGAGAGAGGCCCAAGCAAGACGCGCCCCGAGGAGCGTCTTGCCACATGTCACTACTCGGTCTGACTGAGCGCCTCCAGGAGAGAGGTCCAAGCAACACGCGCCCCGAGGAGCGTCTTGCCACATGTCAACACTGGGTCTGACTGAGCGCCTCCAGGAGAGAGGCCCAAGCAAGACGTGCCCCGAGGAGCGTCTTGCCACATGTCAACAATGGGTCTGACTGAGGGCTTCCAGGAGAGAAGCCCAAGCAAGAAGCGCCCCGAGGAGCGTCTTGCCACATGTCAACACTGGGTCTGACTGAGCGCCTCCAGGAGAGAGGCCCAAGCAAGACACGCCCCGAGGAGCATCTTGCCACATGTCACTACTCGGTCTGACTGAGCGCCTCAGGGAGAGAGGTACAACGAAGACACGCCCCGAGGAGCGTCTTGCCACATGTCAACACTGGGTCTGACTGAGCGCCTCCAGGAGAGAGGCCCAACGAAGACACGCCCCGAGGAGCGTCTTGACACATGTCAACACTGGGTCTGACTGAGGGCCTCCACGAGAGAAGCCCAAGCAAGACGCGCCCCGAGCAGAGTCTTGCCACATGTCAACACTCGGTCTGACAGAGGGCATCCAGGAGAGAGGCCCAAGCAATACGCGCCCCGAGGAGCGTCTTGCCACATGTCACCACTGGGTCTGACTGAGCTTCTCCAGGAGAGAGGCCAAACCAAGACGCGCCCTGAGGAGCGTCTTGCCACATGCCAACACTGGGTCTGACAGAGGGCCTCCAGGAGAGAGGCCCAAGCAAGACGCTCCCCGAGGAGTGTCTTGCCACATGTCACCACTGGGTCTGACTGAGCGCCTCCAGGAGAGAGGGCCAAGCAAGACGCGCCCCGAGGAGCGTCTTGTCACATGTCAACACTGGGTCTTTCTGAGCGCCTTCAGGAGAGAAGCCCAAGCAAGACGCGCCCCGAGGAGCGTCTTTCCACATGTCAGCACTCGGTCTGACTGAGCGCCTCCAGGAGAGAGGCCAAAGCAAGACGCGCCCCGAGCAGCGTCTTGCCACATGTCAACAATGGGTATGACTGAGGGCCTCCAGGAGAGAAGCCCAAGCAAGACGCGCCCCGAGGAGCGTCTTGACACATGTCAACACTGGGTCTGACAGAGGGCCTCCAGGAGAGAGGCCCAAGAAAGACGCGCCCCGAGGAGTTTCGTGCCACATGTCACCACTTGGTCTGACTGAGCACCTCCAGGAGAGAGGGCCAAGCAACACGCGCCCCGAGGAGCGTCAGGCCACATGTCACTACTCGGTCTGACTGAGCGCCTCCAGGAGAGAGGCCCAAGTAAGACGCGCCCCGAGGAGCGTCTTGCCACGTGTCAACACTGGGTCTGATTGAGGGCCTTCTGGAGAGAGGCCCAAGCAAGACGCGCCCCGAGGAGCGTCTTGCCACATGTCACTACTCGGTCTGACTGAGCGCCTCCAGGAGAGAGGCCCAAGCAAGACATGCCCCGAGGAGCGTCTTGCCACATGTCAACAATGGGTCTGACTGAGGGCCTCCAGGAGAGAAGCCCAAGCAAGACGCGCCCCGAGGAGCGTCTTGCCACATGTCAACACTGGGTCTGACTGAAGGCCTCCAGGAGAGAGGCCCAAATAAGACGCGCCCCGAGGAGCGTCTTGCCACATGTCAACACTGGGTCTGACTGAGGGCCTCCAGGAGAGAAGCCCAAGCAAGATTGCCCCGAGGAGCGTCTTGCCACATGTCAGCACTCGGTCTGACTGAGTGCCTCCAGGAGAGAGGCCCAAGCAAGACGCGCCCCGAGGAGCGTCTTGCCACATGTCAACACTGGGTCTGACTGAGCGCCTCCAGGAGAGAGGCCCAAGCAAGACGCGCCCCGAGGAGTGTCTCGCCACATGTGAACACTGGGTCTGACTGAGCGCCTCCAGGAGAGAGGCCCAAGCAAGACGCGCCCGGAGGAGCGTCTTGCAACATGTCAGCACTCGGTCTGACTGAGCGCCTCCAGGAGAGAGGCCCAAGCAAGACGCGCCCCGAGGAGGGTCTTGACACATGTCTCCTCTGGGTCTGACTGAGCGCCTCCAGGAGAGAGGCCCAAGCAAGACGTGCCCCGAGGAGCGTCTTGCCACATGTCAACACTGGGTCTGACTGAGCGCCTCCAGGAGAGAGGCCCAAGCAAGACACGCCCCGAGGAGCATCTTGCCACATGTCACTACTCGGTCTGACTGAGCGCCTCAGGGAGAGAGGTCCAAGCAAGACGCGCCCCGAGGAGCGTCTTGCCACATGTCAACACTGGGTCTGACTGAGCTTCTCCAGGAGAGAGGCCCAACCAAGACGCGCCCCGAGGAGCGTCTTGCCACATGTCACCACTGGGTCTGACTGAGCTTCTCCAGGAGAGAGTCCCAACCAAGACGCGCCCTGAGGAGCGTCTTGCCACATGTCACCACTGGGTCTGACTGAGCTTCTCCAGGAGAGAGGCCCAACCAAGACGCGCCCTGAGGAGCGTCTTGCCACATGCCAACACTGGGTCTGACAGAGGGCATCCAGGAGAGAGGCCAAAGCATTACGCGCCCCGAGGAGCGTCTTGCCACATGTCACCACTGGGTCTGACTGAGCTTCTCCAGGAGAGAGGCCCAACCAAGACGCGCCCTGAGGAGCGTCTTGCCACATGCCAACACTGGGTCTGACAGAGGGCCTCCAGGAGAGAGGCCCAAGCAAGACGCGCCCCGAGGAGTGTCTTGCAAAATGTCACTACTCGGTCTGACTGAGCGCCTCCAGGAGGGAGGTCCAAGCAAGACGAGCCCCGAGGTGCGTCTTGCCACATGTCACTACTCGGTCTGACTGAGCGCCTCCAGGAGAGAGGCCCAAGCAAGACGTGCCCCGAGGAGCGTCTTGCCACATGTCAACAAAGGGGTCTGATTGAGGGCCTCCAGGAGAGAAGCCCAAGCAAGACACGCCCCGAGGAGCGTCTTGACACATGTCAACACTGGGTCGGACTGAGGGCCTCCATGAGAGAAGCCCAAGCAAGACGCGCCCCGAGGAGAGTCTTGCCACATGTCAACACTCGGTCTGACAGAGGGCATTCAGGAGAGAGGCCCAAGCAATACGCGCCCCGAGGAACGTCTTGCCACATGTCACCACTGGGTCTGAATGAGCGCCTCCAGGAGAGAGGCCCAACCAAGACGTGCCCCGAGGAGTGTCTTGCCACATGCCAACACTGGGTCTGACTGAGCGCCTCCAGGAGAGAGGCCCAAGCAAGACGCGCCCCGAGGAGCGTCTTGCCACGTGTCAACACTGGGTCTGACTGAGCGCCTCCAGGAGAGAGGCCCAAGCAAGATGCGCCCGGAGGAGCGTCTTGCCACATGTCAACACTGGGTCTGACAGAGGGCCTCCAGGAGAAAGGCCCAAGCAAGACGCGCCCCGAGGAGCGTCTTGTCACATGTCAACACTGGGTCTGTCTGAGTGCCTCCAGGAGAGAAGCCCAAGCAAGACGCGCCCCGAGGAGCGTCTTGCCACATGTCAACATTGGGTCTGACTGAAGGCCTCCAGGAGAGAGGCCCAAATAAGACGCGCCCCGAGGAGCGTCTTGCCACATGTCAACACTGGGTCTGACTGAGGGCCTCCAGGAGAGAAGCCCAAGCAAGATTGCCCCGAGGAGCGTCTTGCCACATGTCAGCACTCGGTCTGACTGAGTGCCTCCAGGAGAGAGGCCCAAGCAAGACGCGCCCCGAGGAGCGTCTTGCCACATGTCACTACTCGGTCTGACTGAGCGCCTCCAGGAGAGAGGTCCAAGCAACACGCGCCCCGAGGAGCGTCTTGCCACATGTCAACACTGGGTCTGACTGAGCGCCTCCAGGAGAGAGGCCCAAGCAAGACGTGCCCCGAGGAGCGTCTTGCCACATGTCAACAATGGGTCTGACTGAGGGCTTCCAGGAGAGAAGCCCAAGCAAGAAGCGCCCCGAGGAGCGTCTTGCCACATGTCAACACTGGGTCTGACAGAGGGCCTCCAGGAGAAAGGCCCAAGCAAGACGCGCCCCGAGGAGCGTCTTGTCACATGACAACACTGGGTCTGTCTGAGTGCCTCCAGGAGAGAAGCCCAAGCAAGACGCGCCCCGAGGAGCGTCTTGCCACATGTCAACACTGGGTCTGACTGAAGGCCTCCAGGAGAGAGGCCCAAATAAGACGCGCCCCGAGGAGCGTCTTGCCACATGTCAACACTGGGTCTTACTGAGGGCCTCCAGGAGAGAAGCCCAAGCAAGATTGCCCCGAGGAGCGTCTTGCCACATGTCAGCACTCGGTCTGACTGAGTGCCTCCAGGAGAGAGGCCCAAGCAAGACGCGCCCCGAGGAGCGTCTTGCCACATGTCAACACTGGGTCTGACTGAGCGCCTCCAGGAGAGAGGCCCAAGCAAGACGCGCCCCGAGGAGCTCCTTGCCACATGTGAACACTGGGTCTGACTGAGCGCCTCCAGGAGAGAGGCCCAATCAAGACGCGCCAAGGAAGGAGCGTCTTGCAACATGTCAGCACTCCGTCTGACTGAGCGCCTCCAGGAGAGAGGCCCAAGCAAGACGTGCCCCGAGGAGCGTCTTGCCACATGTCAACACTGGGTCTGACTGAGCACCTCCAGGAGAGAGGCCCAAGCAAGACGTGCCCCGAGGAGCGTCTTGCCACATGTCAACACTGGGTCTGACTGAGCGCCTCCAGGAGAGAGGCCCGAGGAGCGTCTTGCCACATATCACCTCTGGGTCTGACTGAGCGCCGCCAGGAGAGAGGCGCAAACAAGAAACGCCCGAGGAGCGTCTTGACACATGTCAACACTGGGTTTGACTGAGCGCCTCCAGGAGAGAGGCCCAAGCAAGACGTGCCCCGAGGAGCGTCTTGCCACATGTCAACACTGGGTCTGACTGAGCACCTCCAGGAGAGAGGCCCAAGCAAGACGTGCCCCGAGGAGCGTCTTGCCACATGTCAACACTGGGTCTGACTGAGCGCCTCCAGGAGAGAGGCAAGAGGAGCGTCTTGCCACATGTCACCTCTGGGTCTGACTGAGCGCCGCCAGGAGAGAGGCGCAAACAAGAAACGCCCGAGGAGCGTCTTGACACATGTCAACACTGGGTTTGACTGAGCGCCTCCAGGAGAGAGGCCCCAGCAAGACGCGCCCCGAGGAGCGTCTTGCCACATGTCAGCACTCGGTCTGACTGAGCGCCTCCAGGAGAGAGGCCCAAGCAAGAAGCGCCCCGAGGAGCTTCTTGCCACATGTCAGCACTCGGTCTGACTGAGCGCCTCCAGGAGAGAGGCCCAAGCAAGAAGCGCCCCGAGGAGCGTCTTGCCACATGTCACTACTCGGTCTGACTGAGCGCCTCCAGGAGAGAGGTCCAAGCAACACGCGCCCCGAGGAGCGTCTTGCCACATGTCAACACTGGGTCTGACTGAGCGCCTCCAGGAGAGAGGCCCAAGCAAGACGTGCCCCGAGGAGCGTCTTGCCACATGTCAACAATGGGTCTGACTGAGGGCTTCCAGGAGAGAAGCCCAAGCAAGAAGCGCCCCGAGGAGCGTCTTGCCACATGTCAACACTGGGTCTGACTGAGCGCCTCCAGGAGAGAGGCCCAAGCAAGACACGCCCCGAGGAGCATCTTGCCACATGTCACTACTCGGTCTGACTGAGCGCTTCAGGGAGAGAGGTCCAAGCAAGACGCGCCCCGAGGAGCGTCTTGCCACATGTCAACACTGGGTCTGACTGAGCGCCTCCAGGAGAGAGGCCCAACGAAGACACGCCCCGAGGAGCGTCTTGACACATGTCAACACTGGGTCTGACTGAGGGCCTCCACGAGAGAAGCCCAAGCAAGACGCGCCCCGAGCAGAGTCTTGCCACATGTCAACACTCGGTCTGACAGAGGGCATCCAGGAGAGAGTCCCAAGCAATACGCGCCCTGAGGAGCGTCTTGCCACATGTCACCACTGGGTCTGACTGAGCTTCTCCAGGAGAGAGGCCCAACCAAGACGCGCCCTGAGGAGCGTCTTGCCACATGCCAACACTGGGTCTGACAGAGGGCCTCCAGGAGAGAGGCCCAAGCAAGACGCGCCCCGAGGAGTGTCTTGCCACATGTCACCACTGGGTCTGACTGAGCGCCTCCAGGAGAGAGGGCCAAGCAAGACGCGCCCCGAGGAGCGTCTTGTCACATGTCAACACTGGGTCTTTCTGAGCGCCTTCAGGAGAGAAGCCCAAGCAAGACGCGCCCCGAGGAGCGTCTTTCCACATGTCAGCACTCGGTCTGACTGAGCGCCTCCAGGAGAGAGGCCAAAGCAAGACGCGCCCCGAGGAGCGTCTTGACACATGTCAACACTGGGTCTGACAGAGGGCCTCCAGGAGAGAGGCCCAAGAAAGACGCGCCCCGAGGAGTTTCGTGCCACATGTCACCACTTGGTCTGACTGAGCACCTCCAGGAGAGAGGCCCAAGCAACACGCGCCCCGAGGAGCGTCAGGCCACATGTCACTACTCAGTCTGACTGAGCGCCTCCAGGAGAGAGGCCCAAGCAAGATGCGCCCGGAGGAGCGTCTTGCCACATGTCAACACTGGGTCTGACAGAGGGCCTCCAGGAGAAAGGCCCAAGCAAGACGCGCCCCGAGGAGCGTCTTGTCACATGTCAACACTGGGTCTGTCTGAGTGCCTCCAGGAGAGAAGCCCAAGCAAGACGCGCCCCGAGGAGCGTCTTGCCACATGTCAACACTGGGTCTGACTGAAGGCCTCCAGGAGAGAGGCCCAAATAAGACGCGCCCCGAGGAGCGTCTTGCCACATGTCAACACTGGGTCTGACTGAGGGCCTCCAGGAGAGAAGCCCAAGCAAGATTGCCCCGAGGAGCGTCTTGCCACATGTCAGCACTCGGTCTGACTGAGTGCCTCCAGGAGAGAGGCCCAAGCAAGACGCGCCCCGAGGAGCGTCTTGCCACATGTCACTACTCGGTCTGACTGAGCGCCTCCAGGAGAGAGGTCCAAGCAACACGCGCCCCGAGGAGCGTCTTGCCACATGTCAACACTGGGTCTGACTGAGCTCCTCCAGGAGAGAGGCCCAAGCAAGACGTGCCCCGAGGAGCGTCTTGCCACATGTCAACAATGGGTCTGACTGAGGGCTTCCAGGAGAGAAGCCCAAGCAAGAAGCGCCCCGAGGAGCGTCTTGCCACATGTCAACACTGGGTCTGACAGAGGGCCTCCAGGAGAAAGGCCCAAGCAAGATGCGCCCCGAGGAGCGTCTTGTCACATGTCAACACTGGGTCTGTCTGAGTGCCTCCAGGAGAGAAGTCCAAGCAAGACGCGCCCCGAGGAGCGTCTTGCCACATGTCAACACTGGGTCTGACTGAAGGCCTCCAGGAGAGAGGCCCAAATAAGACGCGCCCCGAGGAGCGTCTTGCCACATGTCAACACTGGGTCTGACTGAGGGCCTCCAGGAGAGAAGCCCAAGCAAGATTGCCCCGAGGAGCGTCTTGCCACATGTCAGCACTCGGTCTGACTGAGTAACTCCAGGAGAGAGGCCCAAGCAAGACGCGCCCCGAGGTGCGTCTTGCCACATGTCAACACTGGGTCTGACTGAGCGCCTCCAGGAGAGAGGCCCAAGCAAGACGCGCCCCGAGGAGCTCCTTGCCACATGTGAACACTGGGTCTGACTGAGCGCCTCCAGGAGAGAGGCCCAAGCAAGACGCGCCCCGAGGAGGGTCTTGACACATGTCTCCTCTGGGTCTGACTGAGCGCCTCCAGGAGAGAGGCCCAAGCAAGACGTGCCCCGAGGAGCGTCTTGCCACATGTCAACACTGGGTCTGACTGAGCACCTCCAGGAGAGAGGCCCAAGCAAGACGCGCCCCGAGGAGCGTCTTGCCACATGTCAACACTGGGTCTGACTGAGCGCCTCCAGGAGAGAGGCCCGAGGAGCGTCTTGCCACATGTCACCTCTGGGTCTGACTGAGCGCCGCCAGGAGAGAGGCGCAAACAAGAAACGCCCGAGGAGCGTCTTGACACATGTCAACACTGGGTTTGACTGAGTGCCTCCAGGAGAGAGGCCCCAGCAAGACGCGCCCCGAGGAGCGTCTTGCCACATGTCAGCACTCGGTCTGACTGAGCGCCTCCAGGAGAGAGGCCCAAGCAAGAAGCGCCCCGAGGAGCTTCTTGCCACATGTCAACAATGGGTCTGACTGAGGGCCTCCAGGAGAGAAGCCCAAGCAAGACGCGCCCCGAGGAGCGTCTTGCCACATGTCAACACTGGGTCTAATTGAGCGCCTCCAGGAGAGAGGCCCAAGCAAGACGCGCCCCGAGGAGCGTCTTGCCACATGTCACTACTCGGTCTGACTGAGCGCCTCCAGGAGAGAGGTCCAAGCAACACGCGCCCCGAGGAGCGTCTTGCCACATGTCAACACTGGGTCTGACTGAGCGCCTCCAGGAGAGAGGCCCAAGCAAGACGTGCCCCGAGGAGCGTCTTGCCACATGTCAACAATGGGTCTGACTGAGCGCCTCCAGGAGAGAGGCCCAAGCAAGACGCGCCCCGAGGAGCGTCTTGTCACATGTCAACACTGGGTCTTTCTGAGCGCCTCCAGGAGAGAAGCCCAAGCAAGACGCGCCCCGAGGAGCGTCTTTCCACATGTCAGCACTCGGTCTGACTGAGCGCCTCCAGGAGAGAGGCCAAAGTAAGACGCGCCCCGAGGAGCGTCTGGCCACATGTCAACAATGGGTATGACTGAGGGCCTCCAGGAGAGAAGCCCAAGCAAGACGCGCCCCGAGGAGCGTCTTGACACATGTCAACACTGGGTCTGACAGAGGGCCTCCAGGAGAGAGGCCCAAGAAAGACGCGCCCCGAGGAGTTTCGTGCCACACGTCACCACTTGGTCTGACTGAGCACCTCCAGGAGAGAGGCCCAAGCAACACGCGCCCCGAGGAGCGTCGGGCCACATGTCACTACTCAGTCTGACTGAGCGCCTCCAGGAGAGAGGCCCAAGTAAGACGCGCCCCGAGGAGCGTCTTGCCACATGTCACTACTCGGTCTGACTGAGCGACTCCAGGAGAGAGGCCCAAGCAAGACATGCCCCGAGGAGCGTCTTGCCACATTTCAACAATGGGTCTGACTGAGGGCCTCCAGGAGAGAAGCCCAAGCAAGACGCGCCCCGAGGAGCGTCTTGCCACATGTCAACACTGGGTCTGACTGAAGGCCTCCAGGAGAGAGGCCCAAATAAGACGCGCCCCGAGGAGCGTCTTGCCACTTGTCAACACTGGGTCTGACTGAGGGCCTCCAGGAGAGAAGCCCAAGCAAGATTGCCCCGAGGAGCGTCTTGCCACATGTCAGCACTCGGTCTGACTGAGTGCCTCCAGGAGAGAGGCCCAAGCAAGACGCGCCCCGAGGAGCGTCTTGCCACATGTCAACACTGGGTCTGACTGAGCGCCTCCAGGAGAGAGGCCCAAGCAAGACGCGCCCCGAGGAGCGTCTTGCCACATGTAAACACTGGGTCTGACTGAGCGCCTCCAGGAGAGAGGCCCAAGCAAGACGCGCCCGGAGGAGCGTCTTGCAACATGTCAGCACTCGGTCTGACTGAGCGCCTCCAGGAGAGAGGCCCAAGCAAGACGCGCCCCGAGGAGGGTCTTGACACATGTCTCCTCTGGGTCTGACTGAGCGCCTCCAGGAGAGAGGCCCAAGCAAGACGTGCCCGAGGAGCGTCTTGCCACATGTCAACACTGGGTCTGACTGAGCGCCTCCAGGAGAGAGGCCCAAGCAAGACGCGCCCCGAGGAGCGTCTTGCCACATGTCACCACTGGGTCTGACTGAGCGCCTCCAGGAGAGAGGCCCGAGGAGCGTCTTGCCACATGTCACCTCTGGGTCTGACTGAGCGCCTCCAGGAGAGAGGCGCAAACAAGAAACGCCCGAGGAGCGTCTTGACACATGTCAACACTGGGTTTGACTGAGCGCCTCCAGGAGAGAGGCCCCAGCAAGACGCGCCCCGAGGAGCGTCTTGCCACATGTCAGCACTCGGTCTGACTGAGCGCCTCCAGGAGAGAGGCCCAAGCAAGAAGCGCCCCGAGGAGCTTCTTGCCACATGACAACAATGGGTCTGACTGAGGGCCTCCAGGAGAGAAGCCCAAGCAAGACGCGCCCCGAGGAGCGTCTTGCCACATGTCAACACTGGGTCTAATTGAGCGCCTCCAGGAGAGAGGCCCAAGCAAGACGCGCCCCGAGGAGCGTCTTGCCACATGTCACTACTCGGTCTGACTGAGCGCCTCCAGGAGAGAGGTCCAAGCAACACGCGCCCCGAGGAGCGTCTTGCCACATGTCAACACTGGGTCTGACTGAGTGCTTCCAGGAGAGAGGCCCAAGCAAGACGTGCCCCGAGGAGCGTCTTGCCACATGTCAACAATGGGTCTGACTGAGGGCCTCCAGGAGAGAAGCCCAAGCAAGAAGCGCCCCGAGGAGCGTCTTGCCACATGTCAACACTGGGTCTGACTGAGCGCCTCCAGGAGAGAGGCCCAAGCAAGACACGCCCCGAGGAGCATCTTGACACATGTCAACACTGGGTCTGACTGAGGGCCTCCATGAGAGAAGCCCAAGCAAGACGCGCCCCGAGGAGAGTCTTGCCACATGTCAACACTGGGTCTGACAGAGGGCATCCAGGAGAGAGGCCCAAGCAATACGCGCCCCGAGGAGCGTCTTGCCACATGTCAACAATGGGTCTGACTGAGGGCCTCCAGGAGAGAAGCCAAAGCAAGACGCGCCCCGAGGAGCGTCTTGCCACGTGTCAACACTGGGTCTGATTGAGGGCCATCTGGAGAGAGGCCCAAGCAAGACGCGCCCCGAGGAGCGTCTTGCCACATGTCAACAATGGTTCTTACTGAGGGCCTCCGGGAGAGAAGCCCAAGCAAGACGCGCCCCGAGGAGCTTCTTGCCACATGTCAGCACTCGGTCTGCCTGAGCGCCTCCAGGAAAGAGGCCAAAGCAAGACGCCCCCCGAGGAGCGTCTTGACACACGTCAACACTGGGTCTGACAGAGGGCCTCCATGAGAGAGGCCCAAGCAAGACGCTCCCCGAGGAGTCTCTCGTCTCGTCTCGTCTCGTCTTCCTCCGCTTATCCGGGTCCGGGTCGCGGGGGCAGCATCCCAACTAGGGAGCTCCAGGCCGTCCTCTCCCCGGCCTTGTCCACCAGCTACTCCGGCAGGACCCCAAGGCGTTCCCGGACCAGATTGGAGATGTAACTTCTCCAACGTGTCCTGGGTCGACCCGGGGGCCTTCTGCCGGCAGGACATGCCCGAAACACCTCCCCAGGGAGGCGTCCAGGAGGCATCCTGACCAGATGCCCAAACCACCTCAACTGGCTCCTTTCGATCCGGAGGAGCAGCGGTTCTACTCCGAGTCCCTCCCGAATGTCCGAGCTCCTCACCCTATCTCTAAGGCTGAGCCCGGCCACCCTACGGAGGAAACTCATTTCGGCCGCTTGTATCCGCGATCTCGTTCTTTCGGTCATTACCCAAAGCTCATGACCATAGGTGAGGATTGGGACGTAGATCGACCGGTAAATCGAGAGCCTGGCTTTCTGGCTCAGCTCCCTCTTCCCCACGACAGATCGGCTCAGCGTCCGCATCACTGCAGACGCCGAACCAATCCGCCTGTCGATCTCCCGATCCCTCCTACCCTCACTCGTGAACAAGACCCCGAGATACTTAAACTCCTCCACTTGAGGTAGGACCTCTCCCCCGACCCGGAGGTGGCAAGCCACCCTTTTCCGGTCGAGAACCATGGTCTCAGATTTGGAGGTGCTGATCCTCATCCCAGCCGCTTCACATTCGGCCGCGAACCTACCCAGCAAGAGCTGAAGGTCAGAGCTGGATGAAGCTAGGAGGACCACATCATCCGCAAAAAGCAGAGACGAGATTCTCCTGCCACCAAACTCGACACACTCAACACCACGGCTGCGTCTAGAAATTCTGTCCATAAATGTGATGAACAGAACCGGTGACAAAGGGCAGCCCTGGCGGAGTCCAACCCTCACTGGGAACAGGTCCGACTTACTACCGGCTATGCGGACCAAACTCACGCTCCTCTGGTAAAGGGACTGAATGGCCCTTAACAGAAAGCCACCCACCCCATACTCCTGGAGCGTCCCCCACAGGGTGCCCCTGGGGACACGGTCATAAGCCTTCTCCAAATCCACAAAGCACATGTGGATTGGTTGGGCAAACTCCCATGCCCCCTCCATCACCCTTGCAAGGGTATAGAGCTGGTCCACAGTTCCACGGCCAGGACGAAAACCACATTGCTCCTCCTCTATCTGAGATTCAACTATCGATCGGACCCTCCTCTCCAGTACCTTGGAGTAGACCTTTCCAGGGAGGCTGAGGAGTGTGATCCCCCTATAGTTGGAACACACCCTCAGGTCACCCTTCTTAAAGATGGGGACCACCACCCCGGTCTGCCACTCCCTAGGAACTGCCCCCGATGACCACGCAATGTTGTAGAGACGTGTCAACCATGACAGCCCTACAACATCCATAGCCTTGAGATACCCAGGACGAACCTCATCCGCCCCCGGGGCTCCGCCGCTGTGTAGTTGTTTGACTACCTCAGCAACTTCTGCCCCCGAGATCGGACAGTCCATCCCCAGGCCTCCCAGCTCTAGTTCCTCCTCGGAATGCGCATTGGTGGGATTGAGGAGCTCCTCAAAGTATTCCTTCCACCGTCCGACTATAGCCTCAGTTGACGTCAGCAGCTCCCCATCCCCACTGTAAACAGTGTGAGCGAGTTGCTGCCTTCCTCTCCTGAGGCGCCGGACAGTTTGCCAGAACCTCTTTGGAGCCGATCGATAGTCTTTCTCCATGGCCTCACCAAACTCCTCCCACGCCCGAGATTTTGCCTCGGCAACTGCCACTGCTGCACCCCGCTTGGCTATCCGGTACCTGTCTGCTGCCTCCGGAGACCCACAGACCAGCCACGCCCTGTAGGCCTCCTTCTTCAGCCTGACGGCTCCCCGAACCTCTGGTGTCCACCAGCGGGTACGGGGGTTGCCACCACGACTGGCACCGGCCACCTTACGACCACAGCTAGCAACAGCCGCCTCGACAATCGCAGAGTGGAACAAGGCCCACTCGGACTCAATGTCCCCCACTGCTCTCGGGACGTGGTCAAAGCTCTGCCGGAGGTGGGAGTTGAAGACCGTCTTGACAGGTTCTTCTGCCAGGCGTTCCCAGCAGACCCTCACTATGCGTTTGGGTCTGCCAGGTCTACGCGGCATGTTCCCTTGCCATCTGATCCAACTCACCACCAGGTGGTGATCAGTTGACAGCTCCGCCCCTCTCTTCACTCGGGTGTCCAAAACATACGGTCGCAGGTCAGATGATACGACTACAAAATCTATCATCGACCTGTGACCTAGGCTGCCCTGGTACCAAGTGTACCGGTGGGCATCCTTATGTTCGAACATGGTGTTCGTTATGGCCAAACTGCGGCTTGCACAGAAGTCCAATAACAAAACACCGCTCGAGTTCTGATCAGGTGGGCCGTTCCTCCCAATCACACCCCTCCAGGTCAAGCTGTCATTGCCCACGTGAGCATTGAAGTCCCCCAGCAGGACAATGGAGTCCCCTGATGGAGCACTATCTAGCACTCGTCCCAGGGACTCCAAAAAGGGTGGGTACTCTGAACTGATATTTGGCCCATACGCACAAACAACAGTCAGGACCCGTTCCCCGACCCGAAGGCGCAAGGAAGCTACCCTCTTGTCCCCCGGGGTAAACCCCAACACACAGGCAGAGAGTCTCGGGGCTAACAAAAAGCCAACCCCAGCCCTCCGCCTCTCACCCAGAGCAACTCCAGCAAAGTAGAGTGTCCAACCCCTCTCCAGGTCTCGGGTTCCAGAGCCAATGCAATGTGTCGAGGTGAGTCCGACTATATCTAGCCGGTACCGCTCAACCTCTGCCACAAGCTCCGGCTCCTTCCCCGCCAGCGAGGTGACGTTCCATGTCCCAAAAACTAGTTTCCTTGTCCGGGGATTGGACCGCCAAGGCTCCCGCCTTGGTCTGCCACCCGATTCACATTGCACCGGACCCTTCATGTTCCTCCTGCGGGTGGTGGGTCCACAGTTGGACGAGCCCATGTATCCGGTTCGGGCTGGGCCCGGCCGGGCCCCATGGGCGAAAGCCCGGCCACCAGGCGCTCGCTCACGGGCCCCAACCCCAGGCCTGGCTCCAGGGTGGGACCCCGGTAACCCTCCGGGCCGGGTACTCCGACTCTTCGTTTTCACCGCCATGAAAGATCCTTCGAACCGTTCTTTGTCTCACCCTTCACCTAAGACCAATTTGTCATGGGAGACCCTACCAGGGGCACTAAGTGCCCCAGGCAACATAGCTCCTAGGATCATTAGGGCACTCAAACTCCTCCACCACGATAAGGTGACGGTTCAAGGAGGAGTCCCCGAGGAGTGTCTTGCCAAATGTCAACACTGGGTCTGAATGAGCGCCTCAGGGAGAGAGGTCCAAGCAAGACGCGCCCCGAGGAGCGTCTTGCCACATGTCACTACTCGGTCTGACTGAGCGCCTCAGGGAGAGAGGTCCAAGCAAGACGCGCCCCGAGGAGCGTCTTGCCACATGTCAACACTGGGTCTGACTGAGTGCCTCCATGAGAGAAGCCCCAGCAAGACGCGCCCCGGGGAGCGTCTTGCCACATGTCACTACTCGGTCTGTTTGAGCGCCTCCAGGAGAGAGGCCCAAGCAAGACGTGCCCCGAGGAGCGTCTTGCCACATGCCAACAATGGGTCTGACTGAGGGCCTCCAGGAGAGAAGCCCAAGCAAGACGCGCCCCGAGGAGCGTCTTGCCACATGTCAACACTGGGTCTGACTGAGCGCCTCCAGGAGAGAGGCCCAACCAAGACACGCCCCGAGGAGCGTCTTGACACATGTCAACACTGGGTCTGACTGAGGGCCTCCACGAGAGAAGCCCAAGCAAGACGCGCCCCGAGCAGAGTCTTGCCACATGTCAACACTCGGTCTGACAGAGGGCATCCAGGAGAGAGGCCCAAGCAATACGCGCCCCGAGGAGCGTCTTGCCACATGTCACCACTGGGTCTGACTGAGCTTCTCCAGGAGAGAGGCCCAACCAATACGCGCCCTGAGGAGCGTCATGCCACATGCCAACACTGGGTCTGACAGAGGGCCTCCAGGAGAGAGGCCCAAGCAAGACGCGACCCGAGGAGCGTCTTGTCACATGTCAACACTGGGTCTTTCTGAGCGCCTCCAGGAGAGAAGCCCAAGCAAGACGCGCCCCGAGGAGCGTCTTTCCACATGTCAGCACTCGGTCTGACTGAGCGCCTCCAGGAGAGAGGCCAAAGTAAGACGCGCCCCGAGGAGCGTCTTGCCACATGTCAACAATGGGTATGACTGAGGGCCTCCAGGAGAGAAGCCCAAGCAAGACGCGCCCCAAGGAGCGTCTTGACACATGTCAACACTGGGTCTGACAGAGGGCCTCCAGGAGAGAGGCCCAAGCAAGACGCGCCCCGAGGAGTGTCGTGCCACATGTCACCACTTGGTCTGACTGAGAACCTCCAGGAGAGAGGCCCAAGCAACACGCGCCCCGAGGAGCGTCAGGCCACATGTCACTACTCAGTCTGACTGAGCGCCTCCAGGAGAGAGGCCCAAGTAAGACGCGCCCCGAGGAGCGTCTTGCCACGTGTCAACACTGGGTCTGATTGAGGGCCTTCTGGAGAGAGGCCCAAGCAAGACACGGCCCGAGGAGCGTCTTGCCACATGTCACTACTCGGTCTGACTGAGCGCCTCCAGGAGAGAGGCCCAAGCAAGACGTGCCCCGAGGAGCGTCTTGCCACATGTCAACAATGGGTCTGACTGAGGGCCTTTAGGAGAGAAGCCCAAGCAAGACGCGCGCCGAGGAGCGTCTTGCCACATGTCAACACTGGGTCTGACTGAAGGCCTCCAGGAGAGAGGCCCAAATAAGACGCGCCCCGAGGAGCGTCTTGCCACATGTCAACACTGGGTCTGACTGAGGGCCTCCAGGAGAGAAGCCCAAGCAAGATGCGCCCCGAGGAGCGTCTTGCCACATGTGAAGACTGGGTCTGACTGAGCGCCTCCTGGAGAGAGGCCCAGGCAAGACGCGCCCGGAGGAGCGTCTTGCAACATGTCAGCACTCGGTCTGACTGAGCGCCTCCAGGAGAGAGGCCCAAGCAAGACGCGCCCCGAGGAGGGTCTTGACACATGTCTCCTCTGGGTCTGACTGAGCGCCTCCAGGAGAGAGGCCCAAGCAAGACGTGCCCCGAGGAGCGTCTTGCCACATGTCAACACTGGGTCTGACTGAGCACCTCCAGGAGAGAGGCCCAAGCAAGACGCGCTCCAAGGAGCGTCTTGCCACATGTCAACACTGGGTCTGACTGAGCGCCTCCAGGAGAGAGGCCCGAGGAGCGTCTTGCCACATGTCACCTCTGGGTCTGACTGAGCGCCTCCAGGAGAGAGGCGCAAACAAGAAACGGCCGAGGAGCGTCTTGACACATGTCAACACTGGGTTTGACTGAGCGCCTCCAGGAGAGAGGCCCCAGCAAGACGCGCCCCGAGGAGCGTCTTGCCACATGTCAGCACTCGGTCTGACTGAGCGCCTCCAGGAGAGAGGCCCAAGCAAGAAGCGCCCCGAGGAGCTTCTTGCCACATGTCAACAATGGGTCTGACTGAGGGCCTCCAGGAGAGAAGCCCAAGCAAGACGCGCCCCGAGGAGCGTCTTGCCACATGTCAACAGTGGGTCTAATTGAGCGCCTCCAGGAGAGAGGCCCAAGCAAGACGCGCCCCGAGGAGCGTCTTGCCACATGTCAACAATGGGTATGACTGAGGGCCTCCAGGAGAGAAGCCCAAGCAAGAAGCGCCCCAAGGAGCGTCTTGACACATGTCAACACTGGGTCTGACAGAGGGCCTCCAGGAGAGAGGCCCAAGCAAGACGCGCCCCGAGGAGTGTCGTGCCACATGTCACCACTTGGTCTGACTGAGAACCTCCAGGAGAGAGGCCCAAGCAACACGCGCCCCGAGGAGCGTCAGGCCACATGTCACTACTCAGTCTGACTGAGCGCCTCCAGGAGAGAGGCCCAAGTAAGACGCGCCCCGAGGAGCGTCTTGCCACGTGTCAACACTGGGTCTGATTGAGGGCCTTCTGGAGAGAGGCCCAAGCAAGACACGGCCCGAGGAGCGTCTTGCCACATGTCACTACTCGGTCTGACTGAGCGCCTCCAGGAGAGAGGCCCAAGCAAGACGTGCCCCGAGGAGCGTCTTGCCACATGTCAACAATGGGTCTGACTGAGGGCCTTTAGGAGAGAAGCCCAAGCAAGACGCGCGCCGAGGAGCGTCTTGCCACATGTCAACACTGGGTCTGACTGAAGGCCTCCAGGAGAGAGGCCCAAATAAGACGCGCCCCGAGGAGCGTCTTGCCACATGTCAACACTGGGTCTGACTGAGGGCCTCCAGGAGAGAAGCCCAAGCAAGATGTGCCCCGAGGAGCGTCTTGCCACATGTGAAGACTGGGTCTGACTGAGCGCCTCCAGGAGAGAGGCCCAGGCAAGACGCGCCCGGAGGAGCGTCTTGCAACATGTCAGCACTCGGTCTGACTGAGCGCCTCCAGGAGAGAGGCCCAAGCAAGACGCGCCCCGAGGAGGGTCTTGACACATGTCTCCTCTGGGTCTGACTGAGCGCCTCCAGGAGAGAGGCCCAAGCAAGACGTGCCCCGAGGAGCGTCTTGCCACATGACAACACTGGGTCTGACTGAGCACCTCCAGGAGAGAGGCCCAAGCAAGACGCGCTCCAAGGAGCGTCTTGCCACATGTCAACACTGGGTCTGACTGAGCGCCTCCAGGAGAGAGGCCCGAGGAGCGTCTTGCCACATGTCACCTCTGGGTCTGACTGAGCGCCTCCAGGAGAGAGGCGCAAACAAGAAACGGCCGAGGAGCGTCTTGACACATGTCAACACTGGGTCTGACTGAGCGCCTCCAGGAGAGAGGCCCAAGCAAGAAGCGCCCCGAGGAGCTTCTTGCCACATGTCAACAATGGGTCTGACTGAGGGCCTCCAGGAGAGAAGCCCAAGCAAGACGCGCCCCGAGGAGCGTCTTGCCACATGTCAACAGTGGGTCTAATTGAGCGCCTCCAGGAGAGAGGCCCAAGCAAGACGCGCCCCGAGGAGCGTCTTGCCACATGTCACTACTCGGTCTGACTGAGCGCCTCCAGGAGAGAGGTACAAGCAACACGCGCCCCGAGGAGCGTCTTGCCACATGTCAACACTGGGTCTGACTGAGCGCCTCCAGGAGAGAGGCCCAAGCAAGACGTGCCCCGAGGAGCATCTTGGCACATGTCAACAATGGGTCTGACTGAGGGCCTCCAGGAGAGAAGCCCAAGCAAGAAGCGCCCCGAGGAGCGTCTTGCCACATGTCAACACTGGGTCTGACTGAGCGCCTCCAGGAGAGAGGCCCAAGCAAGACACGCCCCGAGGAGCATCTTGACACATGTCAACACTGGGTCTGACTGAGGGCCTCCATGAGAGAAGCCCAAGCAAGACGCGCCCCGAGGAGAGTCTTGCCACATGTCAACACTGGGTCTGACAGAGGGCATCCAGGAGAGAGGCCCAAGCAATACGCGCCCCGAGGAGCGTCTTGCCACATGTCAACAATGGGTCTGACTGAGGGCCTCCAGGAGAGAAGCCAAAGCAAGACGCGCCCCGAGGAGCTTCTTTCTACATGTCAACAATGGGTCTTACTGAGGGCCTCCATGAGAGAAGCCCAAGTCAAGACGCGCCCCGAGGAGTGTCTTGCCACATGTCAACACTGTGTCTGACTGAGCGCCTCCAGGAGAGAGGCCCAAGCAAGACGCGCCCCGAGGAGCGTCTTGCCACGTGTCAACACTGGGTCTGACATGAGCCTCCAGGAGAGAGGCCCAAGCAAGATGCGCCCCGAGGAGCGTCTTGCCACGTGTCACTACTCGGTCTAACCGAGCGCGTCCAGGAGAGAGGTCCAAGCAAGACGCGCCCCGAGGAGCGTCTTGCCAAATGTCACTACTCGGTCTGACTGAGCGCCTCCAGGAGGGAGGTCCAAGCAAGACGCGCCCCGAGGAGCGTCTTGCCACATGTCACTACTCGGTCTGACTGAGCGCCTCCAGGAGAGAGGCCCAAGCAAGACGTGCCCCGAGGAGCGTCTTGCCACATGTCAACAATGGGTCTGACTGAGGGCCTCCAGGAGAGAAGCCCAAGCAAGACGCGCCCAGAGGAGCGTCTTGCCACATGTCAACACTGGGTCTGACTGAGCGCCTCCAGGAGAGAGACCCAAGCAAGACACGCCCCGAGGAGCGTCTTGACTCATGTCAACACTGGGTCGGACTGAGGGCCTCCATGAGAGAAGCCCAAGCAAGACGAGCCCCGTGGAGAGTCTTGCCACATGTCAACACTCGGTCTGACAGAGGGCATTCAGGAGAGAGGCCCAAGCAATACGCGCCCCGAGGAGCGTCTTGCCACATGTCACCACTGGGTCTGAATGAGCGTCTCCAGGAGAGAGGCCCAACCAAGACGCGCCCCGAGGAGTGTCTTGCCACATGCCAACACTGGGTCTGACTGAGCGCCTCCAGGAGAGAGGCCCAAGCAAGACGCGCCCCGAGGAGCGTCTTGCCACGTGTCAACACTGGGTCTGACTGAGCGCCTCCAGGAGAGAGGCCCAAGCAAGACGCGCCCCGAGGAGCGTCTTTCCACGTGTCACCACTGGGTCTGACTGAGCGCCTCCAGGAGAGAGGCCCAAGCAAGACGCGCCCCGAGGAGCGTCTTGCCACATGTCAACACTGGGTCTGACGGAGCGCCTCCAGGAGAGAGGGCCAAGCAAGACGCGCCAAGAGGAGCGTTTTGCCACATGTCAACACTGGGTCTGACTGAGCGCCTCCAGGAGAGAGGCCCAAGCAAGACGCGCCCCGAGGAGCGTCTTGCCACATGTCAGCACTGGGTCTGACTGAGCGCCTCCAGGAGAGAGGCCCCAGCAATAAGCGCCCCGAGGAGCGTCTTGCCTTATGTCAGCACTCGGTCTGACTGAGCGCCTCCAGGAGAGAGGCCCAAGCAAGATGCGCCCAGAGGAGCGTCTTGCCACATGTCAACACTGGGTCTGACAGAGGGCCTCCAGGAGAGAGGCCCAAGCAAGACGCGCCCCGAGGAGCGTCTTGCCACATGTCACCTCTGGTTCTGACTGAGCGCCTCCAGGAGAGAGGCCCAAGCAAGACGCGCCCCGAGGAGCGTCTTGTCACATGTCAACACTGGGTCTGTCTGAGCGCCTCCAGGAGAGAAGCCCAAGCAAGACGCACCCCGAGGAGCGTCTTGCCACATGTCAACAATGGGTCTGACTGAGGGCCTCCAGGAGAGAAGCCCAAGCAAGACGCGCCCCGAGGAGCGTCTTGACACATGTCAACACTGGGTCTGACAGAGGGCCTCCAGGAGAGAGGCCCAAGCAAGACGCGCCCCGAGGAGTGTCTTGCCACATGTCACCACTGGGTCTGACTGAGCGCCCCCAGGAGAGAGGCCCAAGCAAGACGCGCCCCGAGGAGCGTCAGGCCACATGTCACTACTCAGTCTGACTGAGCGCCTCCAGGAGAGAGGCCCAAGCAAGACGCGCCCCGAGGAGCGTCTTGTCACATGTCAACACTGGGTCTGTCTGAGCGCCTCCAGGAGAGAAGCCCAAGCAAGACGCGCCCCGAGGAGCGTCTTGCCACATGTCAACAATGGGTCTGACTGAGGGCCTCCAGGAGAGAACCCCAAGCAAGACGCGCCCCGAGGAGCGTCTTGACACATGTCAACACTGGGTCTGACAGAGGGCCTCCAGGAGAGAGGCCCAAGCAAGACGCGCCCCGAGGAGTCTCTTGCCACATGTCACCACTGGGTCTGACTGAGCGCCTCCAGGAGAGAGGCCCAAGCAAGACGCGCCCCGAGGAGCGTCAGGCCACATGTCACTACTCAGTCTGACTGAGCGCCTCCAGGAGAGAGGCCCAAGCAAGACGCGCCCCGAGGAGCGTCTGGCCACATGTCAACACTGGGTCTGATAGAGGGCCTCCAGGAGAGAGGCCCAAGCAAGACGCGCCCCGAGGAGCGTCTTGCCACATGTCACCTCTGGTTCTGACTGAACGCCTCCAGGAGAGAGGCCCAAGCAAGACGCGCCCCGAGGAGCGTCTTGTCACATGTCAACACTGGGTCTGTCTGAGCGCCTCCAGGAGAGAAGCCCAAGCAAGACGCGCCCCGAGGAGCGTCTTGCCACATGTCAACAATGGGTCTGACTGAGGGCCTCCAGGAGAGAAGCCCAAGCAAGACGCGCCCCGAGGAGCGTCTTGACACATGTCAACACTGGGTCTGACAGAGGGCCTCCAGGAGAGAGGCCCAAACAAGACGCGCCCCGAGGAGTGTCTTGCCACATGTCACCACTGGGTCTGACTGAGCGCCTCCAGGAGAGAGGCCAAGCAAGACGCGCCCCGAGGAGCGTCAGGCCACATGTCACTACTCAGTCTGACTGAGCGCCTCCAGGAGAGAGGCCCAAGCAAGACGCGCCCCGAGGAGCGTCTTGCCACATGTCAACACTGGGTCTGATAGAGGGCCTCCAGGAGAGAGGCCCAAGCAAGACGCGCCCCGAGGAGCGTCTTGCCACATGTCACTACTCGGTCTGACTGAGCGCCTACAGGAGAGAGGTCCAAGCAACACGCGCCCCGAGGAGCGTCTTGCCACATGTCAACACTGGGTCTGACTGAGTGCCTCCATGAGAGAAGCCCCAGCAAGACGCGCCCCGAGGAGCGTCTTGCCACATGTCAACAATGGGTCTGACTGAGGGCCTCCAGGAGAGAAGCCAAAGCAAGACGCGCCCCGAGGAGCTTCTTTCGTCATGTCAACAATGGGTCTTACTGAGGGCCTCCATGAGAGAAGCCCAAGCAAGACGCGCCCCGAGGAGTGTCTTGCCACATGTCAACACTGGGTCTGACAGAGGGCCTCCAGGAGAGAGGCCCAAGCAAGACGCGCCCCGAGAAGTGTCTTGCCACATGTCGCCACTTGGTCTGACTGAGCGCCTCCAGGAGAGAGGCCCAGGCAACACGCGCCCCGAGGAGCGTCAGGCCACATGTCACCACTTGGTCTGACTGAGCGCCTCCAGGAGAGAGGCCCAAGCAACACGCGCCCCGAGGAGCGTCAGGCCACATGTCACTACTCATTCTGACTGAGCGCCTCCAGGAGAGAGGCCCAAGCAAGACGCGCCCCGAGGAGCGTCTTGCCACGTGTCAACACTGGGTCTGATTGAGGGCCTTCTGGAGAGAGGCCCAAGCAAGACGCGCCCCGAGGAGCGTCTTGCCACATGTCACCACTTGGTCTGACTGAGCGCCTCCAGGAGAGAGGCCCAAGCAAGACGCGCCCCGAGGAGCGTCTTGCCACATGTCAACAATGGGTCTTACTGAGGGCCTCCAGGAGAGAAGCCCAAGCAAGACGCGCCCCGAGGAGCTTCTTGCCACATGTCAGCACTCGGTCTGACTGAGCGCCTCCAGGAGAGAGGCCAAAGCAAGACGCGCCCCGAGGAGCGTCTTGACACATGTCAACACTGGGTCTGACAGAGGGCCTCCATGAGAGAGGCCCAAGCAAGACGCGCCCCGAGGAGTGTCTTGCCACATGTCAACACTGGGTCTGACAGAGGGCCTCCAGGAGAGAGGCCCAAGCAAGACGCGCCCTGAGGAGTGTCTTGCCACATGTCACCACTTGGTGTGACTGAGCGCCTCCAGGAGAGAGGCCCAAGCAACACGCGCCCCGAGGAGCGTCAGGCCACATGTCACTACTCAGTCTGACTGAGCGCCTCCAGGAGAGAGGCCCAAGCAAGACGCGCCCCGAGGAGCGTCTTGCCACGTGTCAACACTGGGTCTGATTGAGGGCCTTCTGGAGAGAGGCCCAAGCAAGACGCGCCCCGAGGAGCGTCTTGCCACATGTCAACAATGGTTCTTACTGAGGGCCTCAGGCAGAGAAGCCCAAGCAAGACGCGCCCCGAGGAGCTTCTTGCCACATGTCAGCACTCGGTCTGACTGAGCGCCTCCAGGAGAGAGGCCAAAGCAAGACGCCCCCCGAGGAGCGTCTTGACACATGTCAACACTGGGTCTGACAGAGGGCCTCCATGAGAGAGGCCCAAGCAAGACGCGCCCCGAGGAGTGTCTTGCCAAATGTCAACACTGGGTCTGACTGAGCGCCTCAGGGAGAGAGGTCCAAGCAAGACGCGCCCCGAGGAGCGTCTTGCCACATGTCACTACTCGGTCTGACTGAGCGCCTCAGGGAGAGAGGTCCAAGCAAGACGCGCCCCGAGGAGCGTCTTGCCACATGTCACTACTCGGTCTGACTGAGCGCCTCAGGGAGAGAGGTCCATGCAAGACGCGCCCCGAGGAGCGTCTTGCCACATGTCAACACTGGGTCTGACTGAGTGCCTCCATGAGAGAAGCCCCAGCAAGACGCGCCCCGAGGAGAGTCTTGCCACATGTCACTACTAGGTCTGTTTGAGCGCCTCCAGGAGAGAGGCCCAAGCAAGACGTGCCCCGAGGAGCGTCTTGCCACATGTCAACACTGGGTCTGACTGAGCGCCTCCAGGAGAGAGGCCCAAGCAAGACACGCCCCGAGGAGCGTCTTGACACATGTCAACACTGGGTCTGACTGAGGGCCTCCATGAGAGAAGCCCAAGCAATACGCGCCCCGAGAAGCGTCTTGCCACATGTCACCACTGGGTCTGAATGAGCGCCTCCAGGAGAGAGGCCCAACCAAGACGCGCCCCGAGGAGTGTCTTGCCACATGCCAACACTGGGTCTGACTGAGCGCCTCCAGGAGAGAGGCCCAAGCAAGACGCGCCCCGAGGAGCGTCTTGCCACGTGTCAACACTGGGTCTGACTGAGGGCCTCCATGAGAGAAGCCCAAGCAAGACGCGCCCCGAGGAGAGTCTTGCCACATGTCAACACTCGTTCTGACAGAGGGCATTCAGGAGAGAGGCCCAAGCAATACGCGCCCCGAGGAGCGTCTTGCCACATGTCACCACTGGGTCTGGAAGAGCGCCTCCAGGAGAGAGGCCCAACCAAGACGCGCCCCGAGGAGTGTCTTGCCACATGCCAACACTGGGTCTGACTGAGCGCCTCCAGGAGAGAGGCCCAAGCAAGACGCGCCCCGAGGAGCGTCTTGCCACGTGTCAACACTGGGTCTGACTGAGCGCCTCCAGGAGAGAGGCCCAAGCAAGACGCGCCCCGAGGAGCGTCTTTCCACGTGTCACCACTGGGTCTGACTGAGCGCCTCCAGGAGAGAGGCCCAAGCAAGACGCGCCCCAAGGAGCGTCTTGCCACATGTCAACACTGGGTCTGACGGAGCGCCTCAAGGAGAGAGGGCCAAGCAAGACGCGGCCCGAGGAGCGTCTTGCCACATGTCAACACTGGGTCTGACTGAGCGCCTCCAGGAGAGAGGCCCAAGCAAGATGCGCCCTGAGGAGCGTCTTGCCACATGTCAGCACTGGGTCTGACTGAGGGCCTCCATGAGAGAAGCCCAAGCAAGACGCGCCCCGAGGAGAGTCTTGCCACATGTCAACACTCGTTCTGACAGAGGGCATTCAGGAGAGAGGCCCAAGCAATACGCGCCCCGAGGAGCGTCTTGCCACATGTCACCACTGGGTCTGAATGAGCGCCTCCAGGAGAGAGGCCCAACCAGGACGCGCCCCGAGGAGTGTCTTGCCACATGCCAACACTGGGTCTGACTGAGCGCCTCCAGGAGAGAGGCCCAAGCAAGACGCGCCCCGAGGAGCGTCTTGCCACGTGTCAACACTGGGTCTGACTGAGCGCCTCCAGGAGAGAGGCCCAAGCAAGACGCGCCCCGAGGAGCGTCTTGCCACGTGTCAACACTGGGTCTGACTGAGCGCCTCCAGGAGAGAGGCCCAAGCAAGACGCGCCCCGAGGAGCGTCTTTCCACGTGTCACCACTGGGTCTGACTGAGCGCCTCCAGGAGAGAGGCCCAAGCAAGACGCGCCCCGAGGAGCGTCTTGCCACATGTCAACACTGGGTCTGACGGAGCGCCTCCAGGAGAGAGGGCCAAGCAAGACGCGCCAAGAGGAGCGTTTTGCCACATGTCAACACTGGGTCTGACTGAGCGCCTCCAGGAGAGAGGCCCAAGCAAGACGCGCCCCGAGGAGCGTCTTGCCACATGTCAGCACTGGGTCTGACTGAGCGCCTCCAGGAGAGAGGCCCCAGCAATAAGCGCCCCGAGGAGCGTCTTGCCTTATGTCAGCACTCGGTCTGACTGAGCGCCTCCAGGAGAGAGGCCCAAGCAAGATGCGCCCAGAGGAGCGTCTTGCCACATGTCAACACTGGGTCTGACAGAGGGCCTCCAGGAGAGAGGCCCAAGCAAGACGCGCCCCGAGGAGCGTCTTGCCACTGTCACCTCTGGTTCTGACTGAGCGCCTCCAGGAGAGAGGCCCAAGCAAGACGCGCCCCGAGGAGCGTCTTGTCACATGTCAACACTGGGTCTGTCTGAGCGCCTCCAGGAGAGAAGCCCAAGCAAGACGCGCTCCGAGGAGCGTCTTGCCACATGTCAACAATGGGTCTGACTGAGGGCCTCCAGGAGAGAAGCCCAAGCAAGACGCGCCCCGAGGAGCGTCTTGACACATGTCAACACTGGGTCTGACAGAGGGCCTCCAGGAGAGAGGCCCAAGCAAGACGCGCCCCGAGGAGTGTCTTGCCACATGTCACCACTGGGTCTGACTGAGCGCCTCCAGGAGAGAGGCCCAAGCAAGACGCGCCCCGAGGAGCGTCTGGCCACATGTCAACACTGGGTCTGATAGAGGGCCTCCAGGAGAGAGGCCCAAGCAAGACGCGCCCCGAGGAGCGTCTTGCCACATGTCAACAATGGGTCTGACTGAGGGCCTCCAGGAGAGAAGCCCAAGCAAGACGCGCCCCGAGGAGCGTCTTGACACAGGTCAACACTGGGTCTGACAGAGGGCCTCCAGGAGAGAGGCCCAAACAAGACGCGCCCCGAGGAGTGTCTTGCCACATGTCACCACTGGGTCTGACTGAGCGCCTCCAGGAGAGAGGCCCAAGCAAGACGCGCCCCGAGGAGCGTCAGGCCACATGTCACTACTCAGTCTGACTGAGCGCCTCCAGGAGAGAGGCCCAAGCAAGACGCGCCCCGAGGAGCATCTTGCCACATGTCAACACTGGGTCTGATAGAGGGCCTCCAGGAGAGAGGCCCAAGCAAGACGCGCCCCAAGGAGCGTCTTGCCACATGTCACTACTCGGTCTGACTGAGCGCCTACAGGAGAGAGGTCCAAGCAACACGCGCCCCGAGGAGCGTCTTGCCACATGTCAACACTGGGTCTGACTGAGTGCCTCCATGAGAGAAGCCCCAGCAAGACGCGCCCCGAGGAGCGTCTTGCCACATGTCAACAATGGGTCTGACTGAGGGCCTCCAGGAGAGAAGCCAAAGCAAGACGCGCCCCGAGGAGTGTCTTGCCACATGTCAACAATGGGTCTGACAGAGGGCCTCCAGGAGAGAGGCCCAAGCAAGACGCGCCCCGAGAAGTGTCTTGCCACATGTCGCCACTTGGTCTGACTGAGCGCCTCCAGGAGAGAGGCCCAGGCAACACGCGCCCCGAGGAGCGTCAGGCCACATGTCACCACTTGGTCTGACTGAGCGCCTCCAGGAGAGAGGCCCAAGCAACACGCGCCCCGAGGAGCGTCAGGCCACATGTCACTACTCATTCTGACTGAGCGCCTCCAGGAGAGAGGCCCAAGCAAGACGCGCCCCGAGGAGCGTCTTGCCACGTGTCAACACTGGGTCTGATTGAGGGCCTTCTGGAGAGAGGCCCAAGCAAGACGCGCCCCGAGGAGCGTCTTGCCACATGTCACCACTTGGTCATACTGAGCGCCTCCAGGAGAGAGGCCCAAGCAAGACGCGCCCCGAGGAGCGTCTTGCCACATGTCAACAATGGGTCTTACTGAGGGCCTCCAGGAGAGAAGCCCAAGCAAGACGCGCCCCGAGGAGCTTCTTGCCACATGTCAGCACTCGGTCTGACTGAGCGCCTCCAGGAGAGAGGCCAAAGCAAGACGCGCCCCGAGGAGCGTCTTGACACATGTCAACACTGGGTCTGACAGAGGGCCTCCATGAGAGAGGCCCAAGCAAGACGCGCCCCGAGGAGTGTCTTGCCACATGTCAACACTGGGTCTGACAGAGGGCCTCCAGGAGAGAGGTCCAAGCAAGACGCGCCCTGAGGAGTGTCTTGCCACATGTCACCACTTGGTGTGACTGAGCGCCTCCAGGAGAGAGGCCCAAGCAACACGCGCCCCGAGGAGCATCAGGACACATGTCACTACTCAGTCTGACTGAGCGCCTCCAGGAGAGAGGCCCAAGCAAGACGCGCCCCGAGGAGCGTCTTGCCACGTGTCAACACTGGGTCTGATTGAGGGCCTTCTGGAGAGAGGCCCAAGCAAGACGCGCCCCGAGGAGCGTCTTGCCACATGTCAACAATGGTTCTTACTGAGGGCCTCAGGCAGAGAAGCCCAAGCAAGACGCGCCCCGAGGAGCTTCTTGCCACATGTCAGCACTCGGTCTGACTGAGCGCCTCCAGGAGAGAGGCCAAAGCAAGACGCCCCCCGAGGAGCGTCTTGACACATGTCAACACTGGGTCTGACAGAGGGCCTCCATGAGAGAGGCCCAAGCAAGACGCGCCCCGAGGAGTGTCTTGCCAAATGTCAACACTGGGTCTGACTGAGCGCCTCAGGGAGAGAGGTCCAAGCAAGACGCGCCCCGAGGAGCGTCTTGCCACATGTCACTACTCGGTCTGACTGAGCGCCTCAGGGAGAGAGGTCCAAGCAAGACGCGCCCCGAGGAGCGTCTTGCCACATGTCACTACCCGGTCTGACTGAGCGCCTCAGGGAGAGAGGTCCAAGCAAGATGCGCCCCGAGGAGCGTCTTGCCACATGTCAACACTGGGTCTGACTGAGTGCCTCCATGAGAGAAGCCCCAGCAAGACGCGCCCCGAGGAGAGTCTTGCCACATGTCACTACTAGGTCTGTTTGAGCGCCTCCAGGAGAGAGGCCCAAGCAAGACGTGCCCCGAGGAGCGTCTTGCCACATGTCAACACTGGGTCTGACTGAGCGCCTCCAGGAGAGAGGCCCAAGCAAGACACGCCCCGAGGAGCGTCTTGACACATGTCAACACTGGGTCTGACTGAGGGCCTCCATGAGAGAAGCCCAAGCAAGACGCGCCCCGAGGAGAGTCTTGCCACATGTCAACACTCGGTCTGACACAGGGCATTCAGGAGAGAGGCCCAAGCAATACGCGCCCTGAGAAGCGTCTTGCCACATGTCACCACTGGGTCTGAATGAGCGCCTCCAGGAGAGAGGCCCAACCAAGACGCGCCCCGAGGAGTGTCTTGCCACATGCCAACACTGGGTCTGACTGAGCGCCTCCAGGAGAGAGGCCCAAGCAAGACGCGCCCCGAGGAGCGTCTTGCCACGTGTCAACACTGGGTCTGACTGAGGGCCTCCATGAGAGAAGCCCAAGCAAGACGCGCCCCGAGGAGAGTCTTGCCACATGTCAACACTCGTTCTGACAGAGGGCATTCAGGAGAGAGGCCCAAGCAATACGCGCCCCGAGGAGCGTCTTGCCACATGTCACCACTGGGTCTGAATGAGCGCCTCCAGGAGAGAGGCCCAACCAAGACGCGCCCCGAGGAGTGTCTTGCCACATGCCAACACTGGGTCTGACTGAGCGCCTCCAGGAGAGAGGCCCAAGCAAGACGCGCCCGGAGGAGCGTCTTGCCACGTGTCAACACTGGGTCTGACTGAGCGCCTCCAGGAGAGAGGCCCAAGCAAGACGCGCCCCGAGGAGCGTCTTTCCACGTGTCACCACTGGGTCTGACTGAGCGCCTCCAGGAGAGAGGCCCAAGCAAGACGCGCCCCAAGGAGCGTCTTGCCACATGTCAACACTGGGTCTGACGGAGCGCCTCAAGGAGAGAGGGCCAAGCAAGACGCGGCCCGAGGAGCGTCTTGCCACATGTCAACACTGGGTCTGACTGAGCGCCTCCAGGAGAGAGGCCCAAGCAAGATGCGCCCTGAGGAGCGTCTTGCCACATGTCAGCACTGGGTCTTACTGAGGGCCTCCATGAGAGAAGCCCAAGCAAGACGCGCCCCGAGGAGAGTCTTGCCACATGTCAACACTCGTTCTGACAGAGGGCATTCAGGAGAGAGGCCCAAGCAATACGCGCCCCGAGGAGCGTCTTGCCACATGTCACCACTGGGTCTGAATGAGCGCCTCCAGGAGAGAGGCCCAACCAAGACGCGCCCCGAGGAGTGTCTTGCCACATGCCAACACTGGGTCTGACTGAGCGCCTCCAGGAGAGAGGCCCAAGCAAGACGCGCCCCGAGGAGCGTCTTGCCACGTGTCAACACTGGGTCTGACTGAGCGCCTCCAGGAGAGAGGCCCAAGCAAGACGCGCCCCGAGGAGCGTCTTTCCACGTGTCACCACTGGGTCTGACTGAGCGCCTCCAGGAGAGAGGCCCAAGCAAGACGCGCCCCAAGGAGCGTCTTGCCACATGTCAACACTGGGTCTGACGGAGCGCTTCAAGGAGAGAGGGCCAAGCAAGACGCGGCCCGAGGAGCGTCTTGCCACATGTCAACACTGGGTCTGACTGAGCGCCTCCAGGAGAGAGGCCCAAGCAAGATGCGCCCTGAGGAGCGTCTTGCCACATGTCAGCACTGGGTCTCACTGAGCGCCTCCAGGAGAGAGGCCCCAGCAATACGCGCCCCGAGGAGCGTCTTGCCTTATGTCAGCACTCGGTCTGACTGAGCGCGTCCAGGAGAGAGGCCCAAGCAAGACGCGCCCCGAGGAGCGTCTTGCCACATGTCAACAATGGGTCGGACTGAGGGCCTCCAGGAGAGAGGCCCAAGCAAGATGCGCCCGGAGGAGCGTCTTGCCACATGTCAACACTGGGTCTGACAGAGGGCCTCCAGGAGAGAGGCCCAAGCAAGACGCGCCCCGAGGAGCGTCTTGCCACATGTCACCTCTGGTTCTGACTGAGCGCCTCCAGAAGAGAGGCCCAAGCAAGACGCGCCCTGAGGAGCATCTTGTCACATGTCAACACTGGGTCTGTCTGAGCGCCTCCAGGAGAGAAGCCCAAGCAAAACGCGCCCCGAGGAGCGTCTTGCCACATGTCAACAATGGGTCTGACTGAGGGCCTCCAGGAGAGAAGCCCAAGCAAGACGCGCCCCGAGGAGCGTCTTGACACATGTCAACACTGGGTCTGACAGAGGGCCTCCAGGAGAGAGGCCCAAGCAAGACGCGCCCCGAGGAGTGTCTTGCCACATGTCACCACTGGGTCGGACTGAGCGCCTCCAGGAGAGAGGCCCAAGCAAGACGCGCCCCGAGGAGCGTCAGGCCTCATGTCACTACTCAGTCTGACTGAGTGCCTCCAGGAGAGAGGCCCAAGCAAGACGCGCCCCGAGGAGCGTCTTGCCACATGTCAACACTGGGTCTGATAGAGGGCCTCCAGGAGAGAGGCCCAAGCAAGACGCGCCCCGAGGAGCGTCTTGCCACATGTAACTACTCGGTCTGACTGAGCGCCTCCAGGAGAGAGGTCCAAGCAACACGTGCCCCGAGGAGCGTCTTGCCACATGTCAACACTGGGTCTGACTCAGTGCCTCCATGAGAGAAGCCAAAGCAAGACGCGCCCCGAGGAGCTTCTTTCGTCATGTCAACAATGGGTCTTACTGAGGGCCTCCATGAGAGAAGCCCAAGCAAGACGCGCCCCGAGGAGTGTCTTGCCACATGTCAACACTGGGTCTGACAGAGGGCCTCCATGAGAGAGGCCCAAGCAAGACGCGCCCCGAGGAGTGTCTTGCCACATGTCAACACTGGGTCTGACAGAGGGCCTCCAGGAGAGAGGCCCAAGCAAGACGCGCCCCGAGAAGTGTCTTGCCACATGTCACCACTTGGTCTGACTGAGCGCCTCCAGGAGAGAGGCCCAGGCAACACGCGCCCCGAGGAGCGTCAGGCCACATGTCACAACTTGGTCTGACTGAGCGCCTCCAGGAGAGAGGCCCAAGACACGCGCCCCGAGGAGCGTCAGGCCACATGTCACTACTCATTCTGACTGAGCGCCTCCAGGAGAGAGGCCCAAGAAAGACGCGCCCCTAGGAGCGTCTTGCCACGTGTCAACACTGGGTCTGATTGAGGGCCTTCTGGAGAGAGGCCCAAGCAAGACGTGCCCCGAGGAGCGTCTTGCCACATGTCACCACTTGGTCTGACTGAGCGCCTCCAGGAGAGAGGCCCAAGCAACACGCACCCCGAGGAGCGTCAGGCCACATGTCACTACTCAGTCTGACTGAGCGCCTCCAGGAGAGAGGCCCAAGCAAGACGCGCCCCGAGGAGCGTCTTGCCACATGTCAACAATTGGTCTTACTGAGGGCCTCCAGGAGAGAAGCCCAAGCAAGACGCGCCCCGAGGAGCTTCTTGCTACATGTCAGCACTCGGTCTGACTGAGCGCCTCCAGGAGAGAGGCCAAAGCAAGACGCGCCCCGAGGAGCGTCTTGAAACATGTAAACACTGGGTCTGACAGAGGGCCTCCATGAGAGAGGCCCAAGCAAGACGCGCCCCGAGGAGTGTCTTGCCACATGTCAACACTGGGTCTGACAGAGGGCCTCCAGGAGAGAGGCCCAAGCAAGACGCGCCCTGAGGAGTGTCTTGCCACATGTCACCACTTGGTGTGACTGAGCGCCTCCAGGAGAGAGGCCCAAGCAACACGCGCCCCGAGGAGCGTCAGGCCACATGTCACTACTCAGTCTGACTGAGCGCCTCCAGGAGAGAGGCCCAAGCAAGACGCGCCTCGAGGAGCGTCTTGCCACGTGTCAACACTGGGTCTGATTGAGGGCCTTCTGGAGAGAGGCCCAAGCAAGACGCGCCCCGAGGAGCGTCTTGCCACATGTCAACAATGGTTCTTACTGAGGGCCTCAGGGAGAGAAGCCCAAGCAAGACGCGCCCCGAGGAGCTTCTTGCCACATGTCAGCACTCGGTCTGACTGAGCGCCTCCAGGAGAGAGGCCAAAGCAAGACGCCCCCCGAGGAGCGTCTTGACACATGTCAACACTGGGTCTGACAGAGGGCCTCCATGAGAGAGGCCCAAGCAAGACGCGCGCCGAGGAGTGTCTTGCCAAATGTCAACACTGGGTCTGACTGAGCGCCTCAGGGAGAGAGGTCCAAGCAAGATGCGCCCCGAGGAGCGTCTTGCCACATGTCACTACTCGGTCTGACTGAGCGCCTCAGGGAGAGAGGTCCAAGCAAGACGCGCCCCGAGGAGCGTCTTGCCACATGTAAACACTGGGTCTGACTGAGTGCCTCCATGAGTGAAGCCCCAGCAAGACGCGCCCCGAGGAGAGTCTTGCCACATGTCACTACTCGGTCTGTTTGAGCGCCTCCAGGAGAGAGGCCCAAGCAAGACGTGCCCCGAGGAGCGTCTTGCCAAATGTCAACAATGGGTCTGACTGAGGGCCTCCAGGTGAGAAGCCCAAGCAAGACGCGCCCCGAGGAGCGTCTTGCCACATGTCAACACTGGGTCTGACTGAGTGCCTCCAGGAGAGAGGCCCAAGCAAGACGCGCCCCGAGGAGCGTCTTGCCACATGTCAACACTGGGTCTGATAGAGGGCCTCCAGGAGAGAGGCCCAAGCAAGACGCGCCCCGAGGAGCGTCTTGCCACATGTAACTACTCGGTCTGACTGAGCGCCTCCAGGAGAGAGGTCCAAGCAACACGTGCCCCGAGGAGCGTCTTGCCACATGTCAACACTGGGTCTGACTCAGTGCCTCCATGAGAGAAGCCAAAGCAAGACGCGCCCCGAGGAGCTTCTTTCGTCATGTCAACAATGGGTCTTACTGAGGGCCTCCATGAGAGAAGCCCAAGCAAGACGCGCCCCGAGGAGTGTCTTGCCACATGTCAACACTGGGTCTGACAGAGGGCCTCCATGAGAGAGGCCCAAGCAAGACCCGCCCCGAGGAGTGTCTTGCCACATGTCAACACTGGGTCTGACAGAGGGCCTCCAGGAGAGAGGCCCAAGCAAGACGCGCCCCGAGAAGTGTCTTGCCACATGTCACCACTTGGTCTGACTGAGCGCCTCCAGGAGAGAGGCCCAGGCAACACGCGCCCCGAGGAGCGTCAGGCCACATGTCACAACTTGGTCTGACTGAGCGCCTCCAGGAGAGAGGCCCAAGACACGCGCCCCGAGGAGCGTCAGGCCACATGTCACTACTCATTCTGACTGAGCGCCTCCAGGAGAGAGGCCCAAGAAAGACGCGCCCCTAGGAGCGTCTTGCCACATGTCAACACTGGGTCTGACTGAGCGCCTCCAGGAGAGAGGCCCAAGCAAGATGCGCCCTGAGGAGCGTCTTGCCACATGTCAGCACTGGGTCTGACTGAGCGCCTCCAGGAGAGAGGCCCCAGCAATACGCGCCCCGAGGAGCGTCTTGCCTTATGTCAGCACTCGGTCTGACTGAGCGCGTCCAGGAGAGAGGCCCAAGCAAGACGCGCCCCGAGGAGCGTCTTGCCACATGTCAACAATGGGTCTGACTGAGGGCCTCCAGGAGAGAGGCCCAAGCAAGATGCGCCCGGAGGAGCGTCTTGCCACATGTCAACACTGGGTCTGACAGAGGGCCTCCAGGAGATAGGCCCAAGCAAGACGCGCCCCGAGGAGCGTCTTGCCACATGTCACCTCTGGTTCTGACTGAGCGCCTCCAGAAGAGAGGCCCAAGCAAGACGCGCCCTGAGGAGCATCTTGTCACATGTCAACACTGGGTCTGTCTGAGCGCCTCCAGGAGAGAAGCCCAAGCAAGACGCGCCCCGAGGAGCGTCTTGCCACATGTCAACAATGGGTCTGACTGAGGGCCTCCAGGAGAGAAGCCCAAGCAAGACGCGCCCCGAGGAGCGTCTTGACACATGTCAACACTGGGTCTGACAGAGGGCCTCCAGGAGAGAGGCCCAAGCAAGACGCGCCCCGAGGAGTGTCTTGCCACATGTCACCACTGGGTCGGACTGAGCGCCTCCAGGAGAGAGGCCCAAGCAAGACGCGCCCCGAGGAGCGTCAGGCCACATGTCACTACTCAGTCTGACTGAGTGCCTCCAGGAGAGAGGCCCAAGCAAGACGCGCCCCGAGGAGCGTCTTGCCACATGTCAACACTGGGTCTGATAGAGGGCCTCCAGGAGAGAGGCCCAAGCAAGACGCGCCCCGAGGAGCGTCTTGCCACATGTAACTACTCGGTCTGACTGAGCGCCTCCAGGAGAGAGGTCCAAGCAACACGTGCCCCGAGGAGCGTCTTGCCACATGTCAACACTGGGTCTGACTCAGTGCCTCCATGAGAGAAGCCAAAGCAAGACGCGCCCCGAGGAGCTTCTTTCGTCATGTCAACAATGGGTCTTACTGAGGGCCTCCATGAGAGAAGCCCAAGCAAGACGCGCCCCGAGGAGTGTCTTGCCACATGTCAACACTGGGTCTGACAGAGGGCCTCCATGAGAGAGGCCCAAGCAAGACGCGCCCCGAGGAGCTTCTTGCTACATGTCAGCACTCGGTCTGACTGAGCGCCTCCAGGAGAGAGGCCAAAGCAAGACGCGCCCCGAGGAGCGTCTTGCCACATGTCAACAATGGTTCTTACTGAGGGCCTCAGGGAGAGAAGCCCAAGCAAGACGCGCCCCGAGGAGCTTCTTGCCACATGTCAGCACTCGGTCTGACTGAGCGCCTCCAGGAGAGAGGCCAAAGCAAGACGCCCCCCGAGGAGCGTCTTGACACATGTCAACACTGGGTCTGACAGAGGGCCTCCATGAGAGAGGCCCAAGCAAGACGCGCCCCGAGGAGTGTCTTGCCAAATGTCAACACTGGGTCTGACTGAGCGCCTCAGGGAGAGAGGTCCAAGCAAGACGCGCCCCGAGGAGCGTCTTGCCACATGTCACTACTCGGTCTGACTGAGCGCCTCAGGGAGAGAGGTCCAAGCAAGACGCGCCCCGAGGAGCGTCTTGCCACATGTAAACACTGGGTCTGACTGAGTGCCTCCATGAGAGAAGCCCCAGCAAGAAGCGCCCCGAGGAGAGTCTTGCCACATGTCACTACTCGGTCTGTTTGAGCGCCTCCAGGAGAGAGGCCCAAGCAAGACGTGCCCCGAGGAGCGTCTTGCCAAATGTCAACAATGGGTCTGACTGAGGGCCTCCAGGAGAGAAGCCCAAGCAAGACGCGCCCCGAGGAGCGTCTTGCCACATGTCAACACTGGGTCTGACTGAGCGCCTCCAGGAGAGAGGCCCAAGCAAGACATGCCCCGAGGAGCGTCTTGACACATGTCAACACTGGGTCTGACTGAGGGCCTCCATGAGAGAAGCCCAAGCAAGACGCGCCCCGAGGAGAGTCTTGCCACATGTCAACACTCGGTCTGACAGAGGGCATCCAGGAGAGAGGCCCAAGCAATACGCGCCCCGAGGAGCGTCTTGCCACATGTCACCACTGGGTCTGACTGAGCGCCTCCAGGAGAGAGGCCCAACCAAGACGCGCCCTGAGGAGCGTCTTGCCACATGCCAACACTGGGTCTGACAGAGGGCCTCCAGGAGAGAGGCCCAAGAAAGACGCGCCCCGAGGAGTGTCTTGCCACATGTCACCACTGGGTCTGACTGAGCGCCTCTAGGAGAGAGGCCCAAGCAAGACGCGCCCCGAGGAGCGTCTTGTCACAAGTCAACACTGGGTCTTTCTGAGCGACTCCAGGAGACAATCCCAAGCAAGACGCGCCCCGAGGAGCGTCTTTCCACATGTCAGCACTCGGTCTGACTGAGCGCCTCCAGGAGAGAGGCCCAAGCAAGACGCGCCCCGAGGAGCATCGTGCCACATGTCAACAATGGGTCTTACTGAGGGCCTCCAGGAGAGAAGCCCAAGCAAGATGCGCCCCGTGGAGTGTCTTGCCACGTGTCACCACTGGGTCTGATTGAGCACCTCCAGGAGAGAGGCCCCAGCAAGACGCGCCCCGAGGAGCGTCTTGCCTTATGTCAGCACTCGGTCTGACTGAGCGCCTCCAAGAGAGATGTCCAAGCAAGACGCGCCCCGAGGAGCGTCTTGCCACATGTCACTACTCGGTCTGACTGAGCGCCTCCAGGAGAGAGGCCCAAGCAAGACGTGCCCCGAGGAGCGTCTTGCCACATGTCAACAATGGGTCTGACTGAGGGCCTCCAGGAGAGAAGCCCAAGCAAGACGCGCCCCGAGGAGCGTCTTGCCACATGTCAACACTGGGTCTGACTGAGCGCCTCCAGGAGAGAGGCCCAAGCAAGACGCGCCCCGAGGAGCGTCAGGCCACATGTCACTACTCAGTCTGACTGAGCGCCTCCAGGAGAGAGGCCCAAGCAAGACGCGCCCCGAGGAGCGTCTTGCCACATGTCAACACTGGGTCTGATTGAGGGCCTTCTGGAGAGAGGCCCAAGCAAGACGCGCCCCGAGGAGCGTCCTGCCACATGTCAACAATGGGTCTTACTGAGGGCCTCCAGGAGAGAGGCCCAAGCAAGATGCGCCCGGAGGAGCGTCTTGCCACATGTAAACACTGGGTCTGACAGAGGGCCTCCAGGAGAGAGGCCCAAGCAAGACGCGCCCCGAGGAGCGTCTTGCCACATGTCACCTCTGGTTCTGACTGAGCGCCTCCAGGAGAGAGGCCCAAGAAAGACGCGCCCCGAGGAGCGTCTTGCCACATGTCAACAATGGGTCTGACTGAGGGCCTCCAGGATAGAAGCCCAAGCAAGACGCGCCCCGTGGAGCGTCTTGACACATGTCAACACTGGGTCTGACAGAGGGCCTCCAGGAGAGAGGCCCAAGCAAGACGCGCCCCGAGGAGTGTCTTGCCACATGTCACCACTGGGTCTGATTGAGGGCCTTCTGGAGAGAGGCCCAAGCAAGACGCGCCCCGAGGAGCGTCTTGCCACATGTCAACAATGGTTCTTACTGAGGGCCTCAGGGAGAGAAGCCCAAGCAAGACGCGCCCCGAGGAGCTTCTTGCCACATGTCAGCACTCGGTCTGACTGAGCACCTCCAGGAGAGAGGCCAAAGCAAGACGCCCCCCGAGGAGCGTCTTGACACATGTCAACACTGGGTCTGACAGAGGGCCTCCATGAGAGAGGCCCAAGCAAGACGCGCCCCGAGGAGTGTCTTGCCAAATGTCAACACTGGGTCTGACTGAGCGCCTCAGGGAGAGAGGTCCAAGCAAGACGCGCCCCGAGGAGCGTCTTGCCACATGTCACTACTCGGTCTGACTGAGCGCCTCAGGGAGAGAGGTCCAAGCAAGACGCGCCCCGAGGAGCGTCTTGCCACATGTAAACACTGGGTCTGACTGAGTGCCTCCATGAGAGAAGCCCCAGCAAGACGCGCCCCGAGGAGCGTCTTGCCACATGTCACTACTCGGTCTGTTTGAGCGCCTCCAGGAGAGAGGCCCAAGCAAGACACGCCCCGAGGAGCGTCTTGACACATGTCAACACTGGGTCTGACTGAGGGCCTCCATGAGAGAGGCCCAAGCAAGACGCCCCCCGAGGAGCGTCTTGACACATGTCAACACTGGGTCTGACAGAGGGCCTCCATGAGAGAGGCCCAAGCAAGACGCGCCCCGAGGAGTGTCTTGCCAAATGTCAACACTGGGTCTGACTGAGCGCCTCAGGGAGAGAGGTCCAAGCAAGACGCGCCCCGAGGAGCGTCTTGCCACATGTCACTACTCGGTCTGACTGAGCGCCTCAGGGAGAGAGGTCCAAGTAAGACGCGCCCCGAGGAGCGTCTTGCCACATGTAAACACTGGGTCTGACTGAGTGCCTCCATGAGAGAAGCCCCAGCAAGACGCGCCCCGAGGAGCATCTTGCCACATGTCAACACTGGGTCTGACTGAGCGCCTCCAGGAGAGAGGCCCAAGCAAGACACGCCCCGAGGAGCGTCTTGACACATGTCAACACTGGGTCTGACTGAGGGCCTCCATGAGAGAAGCCCAAGCAAGACGCGCCCCGAGGAGAGTCTTGCCACATGTCAACACTCGGTCTGACAGAGGACATCCAGGAGAGAGGCCCAAGCAATACGCGCCCCGAGGAGCGTCTTGCCACATGTCACCACTGGGTCTGACTGAGCGCCTCCAGGAGAGAGGCCCAACCAAGACGCGCCCTGAGGAGCGTCTTGCCACATGCCAACACTGGGTCTGACAGAGGGCCTCCAGGAGAGAGGCCCAAGAAAGACGCGCCCCGAGGAGTGTCTTGCCACATGTCACCACTGGGTCTGACTGAGCGCCTCTAGGAGAGAGGCCCAAGCAAGACGCGCCCCGAGGAGCGTCTTGTCACAAGTCAACACTGGGTCTTTCTGAGCGCCTCCAGGAGACAATCCCAAGCAAGACGCGCCCCGAGGAGCGTCTTTCCACATGTCAGCACTCGGTCTGACTGAGCGCCTCCAGGAGAGAGGCCCAAGCAAGACGCGCCCCAAGGAGCATCGTGCCACATGTCAACAATGGGTCTTACTGAGGGCCTCCAGGAGAGAAGCCCAAGCAAGATGCGCCCCGTGGAGTGTCTTGCCACGTGTCACCACTGGGTCTGATTGAGCACCTCCAGGAGAGAGGCCCCAGCAAGACGCGCCCCGAGGAGCGTCTTGCCTTATGTCAGCACTCGGTCTGACTGAGCGCCTCCAAGAGAGATGTCCAAGCAAGACGCGCCCCGAGGAGCGTCTTGCCACATGTCACTACTCGGTCTGACTGAGCGCCTCCAGGAGAGAGGCCCAAGCAAGACGTGCCCCGAGGAGCGTCTTGCCACATGTCAACAATGGGTCTTACTGAGGGCCTCCAGGAGAGAGGCCCAAGCAAGATGCGCCCGGAGGAGCGTCTTGCCACATGTAAACACTGGGTCTGACAGAGGGCCTCCAGGAGAGAGGCCCAAGCAAGACGCGCCCCGAGGAGCGTCTTGCCACATGTCACCTCTGGTTCTGACTGAGCGCCTCCAGGAGAGAGGCCCAAGAAAGACGCGCCCCGAGGAGCGTCTTGCCACATGTCAACAATGGGTCTGACTGAGGGCCTCCAGGATAGAAGCCCAAGCAAGACGCGCCCCGTGGAGCGTCTTGACACATGTCAACACTGGGTCTGACAGAGGGCCTCCAGGAGAGAGGCCCAAGCAAGACGCGCCCCGAGGAGTGTCTTGCCACATGTCACCACTGGGTCTGACTGAGCGCCTCCAGGAGAGAGGCCAAAGCAAGACTTGCCCCGAGGAGCGTCAGGCCACATGTCACTACTCAGTCTGACTGAGCACCTCCAGGAGAGAGGCCCAAGCAAGACGCGCCCCTGGAGCGTCTTGCCACGTGTCAACACTGGGTCTGATTGAGGGCCTTCTGGAGAGAGGCCCAAGGAGGACGCGCCACGAGGAGCATCTTGCCACATGTCAGCACTCGGTCTTACTGAGCGCCTCCAGGAGAGAGGCCAAAGCAAGACGCGCCCCGAGGAGCGTCTTGACACATGTCAACACTGGGTCTGACAGAGGGCCTCCATGAGAGAGGCCCAAGCAAGACGCGCCCCGAGGAGTGTCTTGCCACATGTCAACACTGGGTCTGACTGAGCGCCTCCAGGAGAGAGGCCCAAGCAAGACGCGCCCTGACGAGCGTCTTGCCACGTGTCAACACTGGGTCTGACTGAGCGCCTCCAGGAGAGAGGCCCAAGCAAGATGTGCCCCGAGGAGCTTCTTGCCACGTGTCACCACTGGGTCTGACTGAGCGCCTCCAGGAGAGAGGCCAAAGCAAGACGCGCCCCGAGGAGCGTCTTGACACATGTCAACACTGGGTCTGACAGAGGGCCTCCATGAGAGAGGCCCAAGCAAGACGCGCCCCGAGGAGTGTCTTGCCACATGTCAACACTGGGTCTGACTGAGCGCCTCCAGGAGAGAGGCCCAAGCAAGACGCGCCCTGACGAGCGTCTTGCCACGTGTCAACACTGGGTCTGACTGAGCGCCTCGAGGAGAGAGGCCCAAGCAAGATGCGCCCCGAGGAGCTTCTTGCCACGTGTCACCACTGGGTCTGACTGAGCGCCTCCAGGAGAGAGGCCCAAGCAAGACGCGCCCCGAGGAGCGTCTTGCCATGTGTCACCACTGGGTCTGATTGAGCGCCTCCAGGAGAGAAGCCCCAGCAAGACCGGTCAGGCCTGCAGTGTACACATCAGAGACATGATGTTCTTTCACAGAACTGAGGTTGTTCATTACTAAATGACTTTTACAGGAATATTGTTATTATACTATTCAACAGGTTGATCATAATAATGTGTATTAAACCCACAACCTAGCACTGAGGACAGAGGGACTTTATTTAAATTAGTACTTAATGGAAACGATACATAATGATACATAAGAGCCATGTCATACATTCAGCCTAGGAATAGTAGCATTGTGCACTATTAAAAATATACACATCAATTGCTCGAATCCCATTGTTGCAAAGTAAAACTCTAATAAAACTCTAGTCTGACATCAACAGAGAAGACTTAGTGTATGCACTACAAATACAGCATTAGGATTTCGAGTGGACCGTGCACCTTGTGAACCATCAGAGGCTTATGACGCAACATATCTTCCAGTTTCTATTAGACAAGTTATAATTCTCGACCATTTTTCGGAACTGGTTTCTTGGGTCCGTGAGTAAATGCCAAATGAGATGATAGTCCTTAAGTAAGTTCCTGGCGATCCCATGTCACGCTCTTGCCCATCAGCCGGTGAACGCTGAGACGGAACTCGATGAGAGCGATGTATTTTTTAAGTGCTCCGAATGTACTTCTAACAAGCGTGCGATTCACTTCGTGAGTAAACCGCAGCTGCAGCTGATTCAAACAGTCGAGCTAACTTTCTACATCACAATATTCATTTTGTAGTTAGTCGAGTTACCTTTTGTGTGGCCAATGCACGGGTCGTTAGCGTCCAGCTCCCAGCTTAGAGAGTCCTGTATTGACACAGACGTCGATACATCTCGAAGTCATGCAACACACAAAGTCTGTCGCATACAGGTGGGTTAACACATGTACGATACCTTTTGTGTGGCACATGCACGGGTCGTTAGCGTCCAGCTCCCGGCTTATAGAGAGTCCTGTATTGACACAGACATCAATACATCTCGATGTCATGCAACACACAAAGTCTGTCGCATACAGGTGGGTTAACACACATGTACGATGTGTGTGATGGCGCGCCCGTTTACAATGGGACACGACGATGATCATTGTTAACCAAACTCTTGTTTCTCACGACAGGTGGTAGCGTTGTCTCCTGCACCTGGTCTTCGTAGCACAGAGGGTGTTGTAATGTGCTCGTCATAGTCGCGATCGTTGTCACTCGAATCCGTTGTTCTCACGACAGGTGGTAGCGTTGTCTCCTGCATGTTGTCTTTGCGTGCTGCAAGCGTTGTGCTGTGCTCGTTATAATGGTTGTCTTCGTACAAAGGGGGTGTTGAATACTCCTTCGCGAGTAGTCTAGGAGGTGTTGTGATGGGACGTATCTCAAAGGCGTTATGTGAGCGTACCACCATGGCCTGAGCAACTGCGACTACTGAGAGTACACCCAGTACAGACAACGAGATCATTTTTTTACTTGGGTGTTGTACGTGTGGGTACAGCCGCTTTAATGGCAGTGAGAGCAAGTGGTCAAATGTATTTATAGGTCACTAGCAGAAACTAAGGCACGTGGTCAGAGTGTAATCGTAACCACCGTAGCTCTTGTCATAATTTAATATACATAGAAATCAGAAACGGGCATGTCAGGATAGACATCGCGAGTGATAATGCGGCCAGTATCTGTGTGCGCTTGAGAGCACCTTGTTGTTCTACTGTGGTGCCCACGCCGCCGGGTCTGTAAATGTCATCGACCTTCTTTATATACGCATACGCTAAAGACCGTATATTCTCTATGGATTTGAACACGTCCTTTGTTTTGCGTAACACTTGAGCTGTCTCGAGCGTGATGTTGTGAGTGTACGCCAGTGTTTCGCGTCCACCGAGGTCCGAAAGGGCGTGCGCTACAACTATTAAAATTGGTTTGGGAGTGTGGCGAAACGCTCGCTCCGCTGTAATGGGCAGATGCAATGTTATCACCTGGTACGTTTCGTTAGTCGGGTCGTAACACACCGGTCCGTGACACGGACCGTCACATAGTATGGGGCACAGTAAGGACAACATGCCGCCGACCGTGACTTCGCACTCGACCGCGGTGGTGTTGTCGATTTGCCAAGGATCACATACGCCTCTCCAGTCGCAATGAGGCACATTGTAGTCGACGCGACCGTCGGTCACCATAGCTTTCGTCAGCCAACACACTCGATTGCCCTTCGAAACATCGGCGATCAACGTGAGCGTAGAGGTCGCTGTCGCTTTACTGTACGCCAGGATATCCGTGTGTGAGTGCACGCTCGACGTCGATTGACAACCGGTCATGTCAGACCTGATCAGACCTTCGGACCACATGACCATTAGTTGTTGTGCGGCCGAGAGTATCGCGATCATACCGTTGAGATGTGTAGAAAGCGCGTACACGCCAGCCTTCCACGTTTCCAAAGTTTCCAGCAGTCTAGAGGGACTTGTCTTAGCGCGCACGGCTGTGCTGAATTTGCGTTGGGTAGACACAACGGCTTTGACCTCGCTTAGGATCTTGTGGGCTCATGTTCTCGTGGTAGGCCAAGACGTGTATAGTCGAGCGCGGTGACGCCCCGAACACTTGACCCGGTTTTGTTGTGGCGATATGCGTGTCCAGTAACGCGGCAAAGTCCGCGTGTCTAGCGTGTATTGATTTTACAGCTCGCTCATACCCCAACAGTACGGTCCGTAGAAGTTCGTTCACTTGTTTCCATGCACTCGTGGAACACAGGACATCGCAACCTCTGTGATACTCAAGTAAAGCGTCACATACCAGCTGCTTGCACGTTGGAAATACAATCGGTAGTAACTTCTTACTCCACTCTATGTTGAACTCGTATAGTATGTATATGGGAGGTTGCGGTGGTTTGCGCATTTTCTATCTACCCTCCGCTAATATGACTCTGTGGTCTATCTCCTGAGATGGTGCAGTTGGAACTTGCGAGAGTGCACTATGGACGGTCGGCGTTTCCATTTCGTCAACTGTGCCATTTTCAGCCGCTGGCAAACGGCCGTCGACGGTCGATGCGAGACACCAACATAACGTTAGACCGCGACCCTCATGCCAGTTTTCTGTAGTACTGGTTGTACTTTCTGGTGCACACTCGATACGCCATTACGATCACAATTACGTTGATTAATAAATCCAGTGTTGTAGCGACTGCAGCCAGCGCCGTCGCGCAACTCGTGTCGGTGTTATCTCTCGATACTTTCGTTGGTATTCAAGCGTATGCAGAATCTACGGATCTGGTGAAGTTGCTTGTCACTAGCTTGCGCACGTTTGATATGGCACTTTGCGCGAGACTCACACAACCTGCAGTGGCGACCGTCGCGTCAGTGCAAAGTTTTTCCGATATATCGCTCGCAACATTGTTTGTCATTTGCTGTACACTGCGCACACTGGCCGCGAGGTCGCGGAGAGGGTCTTCGTTACGAGTTGTGTAATATCCGCTGACTTGCCGATTTAATTCTGGTGGCGCTGACCCAAACGAGAACGCTTTTAAGGCGCATGTCGTGGTAACTCTGGTAGCGCCGTGGTTGACGAGGACGATCATCTTTAGCAATAGTTCATCTCGAAGCACAACGATGGTGAAGGCGATGGGTTGGCCGGTTCCGCCTTCAGGCCACTCGGTTGCCGCTAGATTGCCCAATGCCACACACGCAGACGAACCCTGTACACACTCAATGACCCGTGTGCGATCGTTGATTTCTGCTAGTACGTTTGCTAGTTCTACGTGCTTCCACGGATCGGGCGTGGGCACGCGCTTGTTGTAGAGGCGTTTTCGCGCAGCCTCTACCCTGCACGACCGCTCGTGGCCGCACTAGCTATATTTATCTTTATTTGTTTCACACACACACACACACACACACACACACACACACACACACACACACACACACACACACACACACACACACACACACACACACACACACACACACACACACACGCACGCACACACACACACACGCACACACACACGCACACACACACACACAGGCCCTTGCGTGCAAACCCCGGTCAGGCCTGCAGTGTACACATCAGAGACATGATGTTCTTTCACAGAACTGAGGTTGTTCATTACTAAATGACTTTTACAGGAATATTGTTATTATACTATTCAACAGGTTGATCATAATAATGTGTATTAAACCCACAACCTAGCACTGAGGACAGAGGGACTTTAATTAAATTAGTACTTAATGGAAACGATACATAATGATACATAAGAGCCATGTCATACATTCAGCCTAGGAATAGTAGCATTGTGCACTATTAAAAATATACACATCAATTGCTCGAATCCCATTGTTGCAAAGTAAAACTCTAATAAAACTCTAGTCTGACATCAACAGAGAAGACTTAGTGTATGCACTACAAATACAGCATTAGGATTTCGAGTGGACCGTGCACCTTGTGAACCATCAGAGGCTTATGACGCAACATATCTTCCAGTTGCTATTAGACAAGTTATAATTCTCGACCATTTTTCGGAACTGGTTTCTTGGGTCCGTGAGTAAATGCCAAATGAGATGATAGTCCTTAAGTAAGTTCCTGGCGATCTCATGTCACGCTCTTGCCCATCAGCCGGTGAACGCTGAGACGGAACTCGATGAGAGCGATGTATTTTTTAAGTGCTCCGAATGTACTTCTAACAAGCGTGCGATTCACTTCGTGAGTAAACCGCAGCTGCAGCTGATTCAAACAGTCGAGCCAACTTTCTACATCACAATATGCGTTTTGTAGTTAGTCGAGTTACCTTTTGTGTGGCGCATGCACGGGTCGTTAGCGTCCAGCTCCCAGCTTAGAGAGTCCTGTATTGACACAGACGTCGATACATCTCGATGTCATGCAACACACAAAGTCTGTCGCATACAGGTGGGTTAACACATGTACGATACCTTTTGTGTGGCACATGCACGGGTCGTTATCGTCCAGCTCCCGGCTTATAGAGAGTCCTGTATTGACACAGACATCAATACATCTCGATGTCATGCAACACACAAAGTCTGTCGCATACAGGTGGGTTAACACACATGTACGATGTGTGCGATGGCGCGCCCGTTTACAATGGGACACGACGATGATCATTGTTAACCAAACTCTTGTTTCTCACGACAGGTGGTAGCGTTGTCTCCTGCACCTGGACTTCGTAGCACAGAGGGTGTTGTAATGTGCTCATCATAGTCGCGATCGTTGTTACTCGAATCCGTTGTTCTCACGACAGGTGGTAGCGTTGTCTCCTGCATGTTGTCTTTGCGTGCTGCAAGCGTTGTGCTGTGCTCGTTATAATGGTTGTCTTCGTACAAAGGGGGTGTTGAATACTCCTTCGCGAGTAGTCTAGGAGGTGTTGTGATGGGACGTATCTCAAAGGCGTTATGTGAGCGTACCACCATGGCCTGAGCAACTGCGACTACTGAGAGTACACCCAGTACAGACAGCGAGATCATTTTTTTACTTGGGTGTTGTACGTGTGGGTACAGCCGCTTTAATGGCAGTGAGAGCAAGTGGTCAAATGTATTTATAGGTCACTAGCAGAAACTAAGGCACGTGGTCAGAGTGTAATCGTAACCACCGTAGCTCTTGTCATAATTTAATATACATAGAAATCAGAAACGGGCATGTCAGGATAGACATCGCGAGTGATAATGCGGCCAGTATCTGTGTGCGCTTGAGAGCACCTTGTTGTTCTACTGTGGTGCCCACGCCGCCGGGTCTGTAAATGTCATCGACCTTCTTTATATACGCATACGCTAAAGACCGTATGTTCTCTATGGATTTGAACACGTCCTTTGTTTTGCGTAACACTTGAGCTGTCTCGAGCGTGATGTTGTGTGTGTACGCCAGTGTTTCGCGTGCACCGAGGTCCGAAAGGGCGTGCGCTACAACTATTAAAATTGGTTTGGGAGTGTGGCGAAACGCTCGCTCCGCTGTAATGGGCAGATGCAATGTTATCACCTGGTACGTTTCGTTAGTCGGGTCGTAACACACCGGTCCGTGACACGGACCGTCACATAGTATGGGGCACAGTAAGGACAACATGCCGCCGACCGTGACTTCGCACTCGACCGCGGTGCTGTTGTCGATTTGCAAAGGATCACATACGCCTCTCCAGTCGCAATGAGGCACATTGTAGTCGACGCGACCGTCGGTCACCATAGCTTTCGTCAGCCAACACACTCGATTGCCCTTCGAAACATCGGCGATCAACGTGAGCGTAGAGGTCGCTGTCGCTTTACTGTACGCCAGGATATCCGTGTGTGAGTGCACGCTCGACGTCGATTGACAACCGGTCATGTCAGACCTGATCAGACCTTCGGAACACATGACCATTAGTTGTTGTGCGGCCGAGAGTATCGCGATCATACCGTTGAGATGTGTAGAAAGCGCGTACACGCCAGCCTTCCACGTTTCCAAAGTTTCCAGCAGTCTAGAGGGACTTGTCTTAGCGCGCACGGCTGTGCTGAATTTGCGTTGGGTAGACACAACGGCTTTGACCTCGCTTAGGATCTTGTGGGCTCATGTACTCGTGGTAGGCCAAGACGTGTATAGTCGAGCGCGGTGACGCCCCGAACACTTGACCCGGTTTTGTTGTGGCGATATGCGTGTCCAGTAACGCGGCAAAGTCTGCGTGTCTAGCGTGTATTGATTTTACAGCTCGCTCATACCCCAACAGTACGGTCCGTAGAAGTTCGTTCACTTGTTTCCATGCACTCGTGGAACACAGGACATCGCAACCTCTGTGATACTCAAGTAAAGCGTCACACACCAGCTGCTTGCACGTTGGAAATACAATCGGTAGTAACTTCTTACTCCACTCTATGTTGAACTCGTATAGTATGTATATGGGAGGTTGCGGTGGTTTGCGCATTTTCTATCTACCCTCCGCTAATATGACTCTGTGGTCTGTCTCCTGAGATGGTGCGGTTGGAACTTGTGAGAGTGCACTATGGACGGTCGGCGTTTCCATTTCGTCAACTGTGCCATTTTCAGCCGCTGGCAAACGGCCGTCGACGGTCGATGCGAGACACCAACATAACGTTAGACCGCGACCCTCATGCCAGTTTTCTGTAGTACTGGTTGTAGTTTCTGGTGCACACTCAATACGCCATTACGATCACAATTACGTTGATTAATAAATCCAGTGTTGTAGCGACTGCAGCCAGCGCCGTCGCGCAACTCGTGTCGGTGTTATCTCTCGATACTTTCGTTGGTATTCAAGCGTATGCAGAATCTACGGATCTGGTGAAGTTGCTTGTCACTAGCTTGCGCACGTTTGATATGGCACTTTGCGCGAGACTCACACAACCTGCAGTGGCGACCGTCACGTCAGTGCAAAGTTTTTCCGATATATCGCTCGCAACATTGTTTGTCATTTGCTGTACACTGCGCACACTGGCCGCGAGGTCGCGGAGAGGGTCTTCGTTACGAGTTGTGTAATATCCGCTGACTTGCCGATTCAATTCTGGTGGCGCTGACCCAAACGAGAACGCTTTTAAGGCGCATGTCGTGGTAACTCTGGTAGCGCCGTGGTTGACGAGGACGATCATCTTTAGCAATAGTTCATCTCGAAGCACAACGATGGTGAAGGCGATGGGTTGGCCGGTTCCGCCTTCAGGCCACTCGGTTGCCGCTAGATTGCCCAATGCCACACACGCAGACGAACCCTGTACACACTCAATGACCCGTGTGCGATCGTTGATTTCTGCTAGTACGTTTGCTAGTTCTACGTGCTTCCACGGATCGGGCGTGGGCACGCGCTTGTTGTAGAGGCGTTTTCGCGCAGCCTCTACCCTGCACGACCGCTCGTGGCCGCACTAGCTATATTTATCTTTATTTGTTTCACACACACACACACACACACACACACACACACACACACACACACACACACACACACACACACACACACACACACACACGCACGCACACACACACACACACACGCACACACACACACACAGGCCCTTGCGTGCAAACCCCGGTCAGGCCTGCAGTGTACACATCAGAGACATGATGTTCTTTCACAGAACTGACGTTGTTCATTACTAAATGACTTTTACAGGAATATTGTTATTATACTATTCAACAGGTTGATCATAATAATGTGTATTAAACCCACAACCTAGCACTGAGGACAGAGGGACTTTATTTAAATTAGTACTTAATGGAAACGATACATAATGATACATAAGAGCCATGTGATACATTCAGCCTAGGAATAGTAGCATTGTGCACTATTAAAAATATACACAACAATTGCTCGAATCCCATTGTTGCAAAGTAAAACTCTAATAAAACTCTAGTCTGACATCAACAGAGAAGACTTAGTGTATGTACTACAAATACAGCATTAGGATTTCGAGTGGACCGTGCACCTTGTGAACCATCAGAGGCTTATGACGCAACATATCTTCCAGTTGCTATTAGACAAGTTATAATTCTCGACCATTTTTCGGAACTGGTTTCTTGGGTCCGTGAGTAAATGCCAAATGAGATGATAGTCCTTAAGTAAGTTCCTGGCGATCCCACGTCACGCTCTTGCCCATCAGCCGGTGAATGCTGAGACGGAACTCGATGAGAGCGATGTATTTTTTTAAGTGCTCCGAATGTACTTCTAACAAGCGTGCGATTCACTTCGTGAGTAAACCGCAGCTGCAGCTGATTCAAACAGTCAAGCCAACTTTCTTCATCACAATATGCGTTTTGTAGTTAGTCGAGTTACCTTTTGTGTGGCGCATGCACGGGTTGTTAGCGTCCAGCTCCCAGCTTAGAGAGTCCTGTATTGACACAGACGTCAATACATCTCGATGTCATGCAACACACAAAGTCTGTCGCATACAGGTGGGTTAACACATGTACGATACCTTTTGTGTGGCGCATGCACGGGTCGTTAGCGTCCAGCTCCCGGCTTATAGAGAGTCCTGTATTGACACAGACGTCAATACATCTCGATATCATGCAACACACAAAGTCTGTCGCTTACAGGTGGGTTAACACACATGTACGATGTGTGCGATGGCACGCCCGTTTACAATGGGACACGACAATGATCATTGTTAACCAAACTCTTGTTTCTCACGACAGGTGGTAGCGTTGTCTCCTGCACCTGGTCTTCGTGCACAGAGGGTGTTGTAATGTGCTCGTCATAGTCGCGATCGTTGTCACTCGAATCCGTTGTTCTCACGACAGGTGGTAGCGTTGTCTCCTGCATGTTGTCTTCGCGTGCGGCAAGCGTTGTGCTGTGCTCGTTATAATGGTTGTCTTCGTACAAAGGGGGTGTTGAATACTCCTTCACGAGTAGTGTAGGAGGTGGTGTGATGGGACGTATCTCAGAGGCGTTATGTGAGCGTACCACCATGGCCTGAGCAACTGCGACTACTGAGAGTACACCCAGTACAGACAGCGAGATCATTTTTTTTCTTGGGTGTTGTACGTGTGGGTACAGCCGCTTTAATGGCAGTGAGAGCAAGTGGGCAAATATATTTATAGGTCACTAGCAGAAACTAAGGCACGTGGTCAGAGTGTAATCGTAACCACCATAGCTCTTGTCATAATTTAATATACATAGAAATCAGAAACGGGCATGTCAGGATAGACATTGCGAGAGATAATGCGGCCAGTATCTGTGTGCGCTTGAGAGCACCTTGTTGTTCTACTGTGGTGCCCACGCCGCCGGGTCTGTAAATGTCATCGACCTTCTTTATATACGCATACGCTAAAGACCGTGTATTCTCTATGGATTTGAACACGTCCTTTGTGTCGCGTAACGCTTGAGCTGTCTCGAGCGTGATGTTGTGAGTGTACGCCAGTGTTTCACGTGCACCGAGGTCCGAAAGGGCGTGCGCTACAACTATTAACCTTGGTTTGGGAGTGTGGCGAAACGCTCGCTCCGCTGTAATGGGCGGATGCAATGTTATCACCTGGTACGTTTCGTTAGTTGGGTCGTAACACACCGGTCCGTCACACGGACCGTCACATTGTATGGGGCACAGTAAGGACAACACGCCGCCGACCGTGACTTCGCACTCGACCGCGGTGGTGTTATCGATTTGCAAAGGATCACATACGCCTCTCCAGTCGCAATGAGGCACATTGTAGTCGACGCGACCGTCGGTCACCATAGCTTTCGTCAGCCAACACACTCGATTGCCCTTCGAAACATCGGCGATCAACGTGAGCTTAGAGGTCGCCGTCGCTTTACTGTACGCCAGGATATCCGTGTGTGAGTGCACGCTCGACGTCGATTGACAACCGGTCATGTCAGACCTGATCAGACCTTCCGAACACATGACCATTAGTTGTTGTCCGGCCGAGAGTATCGCGATCATACCGTTGAGATGTGTAGAAAGCGCGTACACGCCAGCCTTCCACGTTTCCAAAGTTTCCAGCAGTCTAGAGGGACTTGTCTTAGCGCGCACGGCTGTGCTGAATTTGCGTTGGGTAGACACAACGGCTTCGACCTCGCTTAGGATCTTGTGGGCTCATGTACTCGTGGTAGGCCAAGACGTGTATAGTCGAGCGCGGTGACGCCCCGAACACTTGACCCGGTTTTGTTGTGGCGATATGCGTGTCCAGTAACGCGGCAAAGTCCGCGTGTCTAGCGTGTATTGATTTTACAGCTCGCTCATACCCCAACAGTACGGTCCGTAGAAGTTCGTTCACTTGTTTCCATGCGCTCGTGGAACACAGGACATCGCAACCTCTGTGATACTCAAGTAAAGCGTCAAACACCAGCTGCTTGCACGTTGGAAATACAATCGGTAGTAACTTCTTACTCCACTCTATGTTGAACTCGTATAGCACACGGTTGAGGCGGTTTGCGCATTTTCTATCTACCCTCCGCTAATATGACTCTGTGGTCTGTCTCCTGAGATGGTGCGGTTGGAACTTGCGAGAGTGCACTATCGACGGTCGGCGTTTCCATTACGTCAACTGCCATTTTCAGCCGCTGGCAAACGGCCGTCGACGGTCGATGCGAGACACCAACATAACGTTAGACCGCGACCCTCATGCCAGTTTTCTGTAGTACTGGTTGTAGTTTCTGGTGCACACTCGAAACGCCATTACGATCACAATTACGTTGATTAATAAATCCAGTGTTGTAACGACTGCAGCCAGCGCCGTCGCGCAACTTGTGTCGGTGTTATCTCTCGATACTTTCATTCGTATCCGAGCGTATGCAGAATCTACAGATCTGGTGAAGTTGCTTGTCACTAGCTTGCGCACGTTTGATATGGCACTTTGCGCGAGACTCACACAACCTGCAGTGGCGACCGTCGCGTCAGTGCAAAGTTTTTCCGATATATCTCTCGCAACATCGTTTGTCCTTTGCTGTACACTGCGCACACTGGCCGGGAGGTCGCGGAGAGGGTCTTCGTTATGAGTTGTGTAATATCCGCTGACTTGCCAATTCAATTCTGGTGGCGCTGACCCAAACGAGAACGCTTTTAAGGCGCATCTCGTGGTAACTCTGGTAGCGCCGTGGTTGACGAAGACGATCATCTTTAGCAATAGTTCATCTTGAAGCGCAACGATGGTGAGGGCGACGGGTTGGCCGGTTCCGCCTTCAGGCCACTCGGTTGCCGCTAGATTGCCCAATGCCACACACGCAGACGAACCCTGTACACACTCAATGACCCGTGTGCGATCGTTAAATTTCTGCTAGTACGTTTGCTAGTTCTACGTGCTTCCACGGATCGGGCGTGGGCACGCGCTTGTTTTATAGGCGTTTTCGCGCAGCCTCTACCCTGCACGACCGCGCGTGGCTGCACTAGCTATTTTTATCTTTATTTGTTTCACACACACACACACACACACACACACACACACACACACACACACACACACACGCACGCACGCACGCACACACACACACACACACACACACACACACACACACACACACACACACACACACAGGACAACTTGCCACATGTCAGCACTCGGTATGACTGAGCGCCTCCAGGAGAGAGGCCCAAGCAAGACGTGCCCCGAGGAGCGTCTTGCCACATGTCAGCACTCGGTCTGACTGAGCGCCTCCAGGAGAGAGGCCCAAGCAAGATGCGCCCCGAGGAGCGTCTTGCCACATGTAAACGAAGGGTCTGACTGAGGGCCTCTAGGAGAGAGGGCCAAGCAAGACGCGCCCCGAGGAGCGTCTTGCCACATGTCAGCACTAGGTCTGACTGAGCGCCTCCAGGAGAGAGGCCCAAGCAAGACGCGCCTCTAGGAGCGTCTTGCCACATGTCAACACTGGGTCTGACTGAGCGCCTCCAGGAGAGAGGCCCAAGCAAGAAACGCCCGAGGAGCCTCTTGACACATGTCAACACTGGGTCTGACTGATCGCCTCCCCAGGAGAGAGGCCCAAGCAAGACGCGCCCCGAGGAGCGTCTTGCCACATGTCAACAATGGGTCTGACTGAGGGCCTCCAGGAGAGAAGCCCAAGCAAGACGCGCCCCAAGGAGCATCTTGCCACATGTCAGCACTCGGTCTGACTGAGCGCCTCCAGGAGAGAGGTCCAAGCAAGACGTGCCCCGAGGAGCGTCTTGCCACATGTCAACACTGGGTCTGACTGAGCTTCTCCAGGAGAGAGGCCCAAGCAAGACACACCCCTAAGAGCTTCTTGCCACATGTCACCTCTGGGTCTGACTGAGCACCTCCAGGAGAGAGGCCCAAGCCATACGCGCCCCGAGGAGCGTCTTGTCACATGTCAACACTGGGTCTGACTGAGCGCCTCCAGGAGAGAGGCCCAAGCAAGAAACGCCCGAGGAGCGTCTTGACACATGTCAACACTGGGTCTGACTGATCGCCTCCCAAGGAGAGAGGCCCAAGCAAGACGCGCCGCCCAAACAAGACGCGCCCCAAGGAGCGTCTTGCCACATGTCAACACTGGGTCTGACTGAGCGCCTCCAGGAGAGAAGCCCCAGCAAGACGCGTCCCGAGGAGCGTCTTGCCACATGTCAACGAAGGGTCTGACTGAGGGCCTCCAGGAGAGAAGCCCAAGCAAGACGCGCTCCGAGGAGCGTCTTGCCACATGTCAGCACTAGGACTGACTGAGCGCCTCCAGGAGAGAGGCCCAAGCAAGACGCGCCGCCCAAACAAGACGCTCCCCGAGGAGCCTCTTGCCACATGTCAACACTGGGTCTGACTGAGCGCCTCCAGGAGAGAGGCCCAAGCAAGATGCGCCCCGAGGAGCGTCCTGCCACATGTCAACGATGGGTCTGACAGAGGGCCTCCAGGAGAGAGGCCCAAGCAAGACGCGCCCCGAGGAGCGTCTTGCCACATGTCACCTCTGGGTCTGACTGAGCGCCTCCAGGAGAGAAGCCCCAGCAAGACGTGCCCCGAGGAGCGTCTTGCCACATGTCAGCACTCGGTCTGACTGAGCGCCTCCAGGAGAGAGGCCCAAGCAAGATGCGCCCCGAGGAGCGTCTTTCCACATGTCAACAATGGGTCTGACTGAGGGCTTCCAGGAGAGAATCCCAAGCAAGAGGCGCCCCGAGGAGCGTCTTGCCACATGTCAGCACTAGGTCTGACTGAGCGCCTCCAGGAGAGAGGCCCAAGCAAGACGCGCCCCGAGGAGCGTCTTGCCACATGTCAACACTGGGTCTGACTGAGCGCCTCCAGGAGAGAGGCCCAAGCAAGAAACGCCCGAGGAGCCTCTTGACACATGTCAACACTGGGTCTGACTGATTGCCTCCCCAGGAGAGAGGCCCAAGCAAGACGCGCCCCGAGGAGCGTCTTGCCACATGTCAACACTGGGTCTGACTGAGCTTCTCCAGGAGAGAGGCCCAAGCAAGACGCGCCCCGAGGAGCGTCGTGCCACATGTCACCTCTGGGTCTGACTGAGCACCTCCAGGAGAGAGGCCCAAGCAAGACGCGCCCCGAGGAGCGTCTTGTCACATGTCAACACTGGGTCTGACTGAGCGCCTCCAGGAGAGAGGCCCAAGCAAGAAACCCCCGAGGAGCGTCTTGCCACATGTCAACACTGGGTCTGACTGAGTGCCTCCATGAGAGAAGCCCCAGCAAGACGCGCCCCAAGGAGCGTCTTGCCACATGTCAACACTGGGTCTGACAGAGGGCCTCAAGGGGAGAGGCCCAAGCAAGATGCGCCCCGAGGAGCATCTTGCCACATATCAACAATGGGTCTGACTGAGGGCCTCCAGGAGAGAAGCCCAAGCAAGACGCGCCCCGAGGAGCGTCTTGCCACATGTCAGCACTCGGTCTTACTGAGCGCCTCCAGGAGAGAGGCCCAAATGAGACGCGCCCCGAGGAGCGTCTTGCCACATGTCAACAATGGGTCTGACTGAGGGCCTCCAGGAGAGAAGCCCAAGCAAGACGCGCCCCGAGGAGCGTCTTGCCACATGTCACCTCTGGGTCTGACTGAGCGCCTCCAGGAGAGAGGCCCAAGCAAGACGCGCCCCGAGGAGCGTCTTGTCACATGTCAACACTGGGTCTGACTGAGCGCCTCCAGGAGAGAAGCCCCAGCAAGACGTGCCCCGAGGAGCGTCTTGCCACATGTCAGCACTCGGTCTGACTGAGCGCCTCCAGGAGAGAGGCCCAAGCAAGATGCGCCCCGAGGAGCGTCTTGCCACATGTCAACAATGGGTCTGACTGAGGGCTTCCAGGAGAGAATCCCAAGCAAGAGGCGCCCCGAGGAGCGTCTTGCCACATTTCAGCACTCGGTCTGACTGAGCGCCTCCAGGAGAGAGGGCCAAGCAAGACGCGCCCCGAGGAGCGTCTTGCCACATGTCAACGAAGGGTCTGACTGAGGGCCTCCTGGAGAGAGGGCCAAGCAAGATGCGCCCCGAGGAGCGTCTTGACACATGTCAGCACTAGGTCTGACTGAGCGCCTCCAGGAGAGAGGCCCAAGCAAGACGCGCCCCGAGGAGCGTCTTGCCACATGTCAACACTGGGTCTGACTGAGCTTCTCCAGGAGAGAGGCCCAAGCAAGACGCGCCCCGAGGAGCGTCTTGCCACATGTCACCTCTGGGTCTGACTGAGCACCTCCAGGAGAGAGGCCCAAGCAAGACGCGCCCCGAGGAGCGTCTTGTCACATGTCAACACTGGGTCTGACTGAGCGCCTCCAGGAGAGAGGCCCAAGCAAGAAACTCCCGAGGAGCGTCTTGACACATGTCAACACTGGGTCTGACTGATCGCCTCCCCAGGAGAGAGGCCCAAGCAAGACGCGCCGTGAGGTGCGTCTTGCCACATGTCAACACTGGGTCTGACTGAGTGCCTCCATGAGAGAAGCCCAAGCAAGACGCGCCCCAAGGAGCGTCTTGCCACATGTCAACACTGGGTCTGACTGAGCGCCTCCAGGAGAGAGGCCCAAGCAAGACACACCCCTAAGAGCTTCTTGCCACATGTCACCTCTGGGTCTGACTGAGCACCTCCAGGAGAGAGGCCCAAGCAAGACGCGCCCCGAGGAGCGTCTTGTCACATGTCAACACTGGGTCTGACTGAGCGCCTCCAGGAGAGAGGCCCAAGCAAGAAACGCCCGAGGAGCGTCTTGACACATGTCAACACTGGGTCTGACTGATCGCCTCCCAAGGAGAGAGGCCCAAGCAAGACGCGCCGCCCAAACAAGACGCGCCCCAAGGAGCGTCTTGCCACATGTCAACACTGGGTCTGACTGAGCGCCTCCAGGAGAGAAGCCCCAGCAAGACGCGTCCCGAGGAGCGTCTTGCCACATGTCAACGAAGGGTCTGACTGAGGGCCTCCAGGAGAGAAGCCCAAGCAAGACGCGCTCCGAGGAGCGTCTTGCCACATGTCAGCACTAGGACTGACTGAGCGCCTCCAGGAGAGAGGCCCAAGCAAGACACACCCCTAAGAGCTTCTTGCCACATGTCACCTCTGGGTCTGACTGAGCACCTCCAGGAGAGAGGCCCAAGCAAGACGCGCCCCGAGGAGCGTCTTGTCACATGTCAACACTGGGTCTGACTGAGCGCCTCCAGGAGAGATGCCCAAGCAAGAAACGCCCGAGGAGCGTCTTGACACATGTCAACACTGGGTCTGACTGATCGCCTCCCAAGGAGAGAGGCCCAAGCAAGACGCGCCGCCCAAACAAGACGCGCCCCAAGGAGCGTCTTGCCACATGTCAACACTGGGTCTGACTGAGCGCCTCCAGGAGAGAAGCCCCAGCAAGACGCGTCCCGAGGAGCGTCTTGCCACATGTCAACGAAGGGTCTGACTGAGGGCCTCCAGGAGAGAAGCCCAAGCAAGACGCGCTCCGAGGAGCGTCTTGCCACATGTCAGCACTAGGACTGACTGAGCGCCTCCAGGAGAGAGGCCCAAGCAAGACGCGCCGCCCAAACAAGACGCTCCCCGAGGAGCCTCTTGCCACATGTCAACACTGGGTCTGACTGAGCGCCTCCAGGAGAGAGGCCCAAGCAAGATGCGCCCCGAGGAGCGTCCTGCCACATGTCAACGATGGGTCTGACAGAGGGCCTCCAGGAGAGAGGCCCAAGCAAGACGCCCCCCGAGGAGCGTCTTGCCACATGTCACCTCTGGGTCTGACTGAGCACCTCCAGGAGAGAGGCCCTAGCAAGACGCGCCCCGAGGAGCGTCTTGTCAGATGTCAACACTGGGTCTGACTGAGCGCCTCCAGGAGAGAGGCCCAAGCAAGAAACGCCCGAGGAGCGTCTTGACACATGTTAACACTGGGTCTGACTGATCGCCTCCCCAGGAGAGAGGCCCAAGCAAGACGCGCCGTGAGGAGCGTCTTGCCACATGTCAATACTGGGTCTGACTGAGTGCCTCCATGAGAGAAGCCCCAGCAAGACGCGCCCCAAGGAGCGTCTTGCCACATGTCAACACTGGGTCTGACAGAGGGCCTCAAGGGGAGAGGCCCAAGCAAGATGCGCCCCGAGGAGCATCTTGCCACATATCAACAATGGGTCTGACTGAGGGCCTCCAGGAGAGAAGCCCAAGCAAGACGCGCCCCGAGGAGCGTCTTGCCACATGTCAGCACTCGGTCTTACTGAGCGCCTCCAGGAGAGAGGCCCAAATGAGACGCGCCCCGAGGAGCGTCTTGCCACATGTCAACAATGGGTCTGACTGAGGGCCTCCAGGAGAGAAGCCCAAGCAAGACGCGCCCCGAGGAGCGTCTTGCCACATGTCACCTCTGGGTCTGACTGAGCGCCTCCAGGAGAGAGGCCCAAGCAAGACGCGCCCCGAGGAGCGTCTTGTCACATGTCAACACTGGGTCTGACTGAGCGCCTCCAGGAGAGAAGCCCCAGCAAGACGTGCCCCGAGGAGCGTCTTGCCACATGTCAGCACTCGGTCTGACTGAGCGCCTCCAGGAGAGAGGCCCAAGCAAGATGCGCCCCGAGGAGCGTCTTGCCACATGTCAACAATGGGTCTGACTGAGGGCTTCCAGGAGAGAATCCCAAGCAAGAGGCGCCCCGAGGAGCGTCTTGCCACATTTCAGCACTCGGTCTGACTGAGCGCCTCCAGGAGAGAGGGCCAAGCAAGACGCGCCCCGAGGAGCGTCTTGCCACATGTCAACGAAGGGTCTGACTGAGGGCCTCCAGGAGAGAGGGCCAAGCAAGATGCGCCCCGAGGAGCGTCTTGACACATGTCAGCACTAGGTCTGACTGAGCGCCTCCAGGAGAGAGGCCCAAGCAAGACGCGCCCCGAGGAGCGTCTTGCCACATGTCAACACTGGGTCTGACTGAGCTTCTCCAGGAGAGAGGCCCAAGCAAGACGCGCCCCGAGGAGCGTCTTGCCACATGTCACCTCTGGGTCTGACTGAGCACCTCCAGGAGAGAGGCCCAAGCAAGACGCGCCCCGAGGAGCGTCTTGTCACATGTCAACACTGGGTCTGACTGAGCGCCTCCAGGAGAGAGGCCCAAGCAAGAAACTCCCGAGGAGCGTCTTGACACATGTCAACACTGGGTCTGACTGATCGCCTCCCCAGGAGAGAGGCCCAAGCAAGACGCGCCGTGAGGAGCGTCTTGCCACATGTCAACACTGGGTCTGACTGAGTGCCTCCATGAGAGAAGCCCTAGCAAGACGCGCCCCAAGGAGCGTCTTGCCACATGTCAACACTGGGTCTGACTGAGCGCCTCCAGGAGAGAGGCCCAAGCAAGACGCGCCCCGAGGAGCGTCTTGCCACATGTCAGCACTATGTCTGACAGAGGGCCTAAAGGGGAGAGGCCCAAGCAAGATGCGCCCCGAGGAGCATCTTGCCACATATCAACAATGGGTCTGACTGAGGGCCTCCAGGAGAGAAGCCCAAGCAAGACGCGCCCCGAGGAGCGTCTTGCCACATGTCAGCACTCGGTCTTACTGAGCGCCTCCAGGAGACAGGCCCAAATGAGACGCGCCCCGAGGAGCGTCTTGCCACATGTCAACAATGGGTCTGACTGAGGGCCTCCAGGAGAGAAGCCCAAGCAAGACGCGCCCCGAGGAGCGTCTTGCCACATGTCAGCACTCGGTCTGACTGAGCGCCTCCAGGAGAGAGGCCCAAGCAACACATGCCCTGAGGAGCGTCTTAGCACATGTCAACACTGGGTCTGACTGAGCGCCTCCAGGAGAGAGGCCCAAGCAAGACGCGCCCCGAGGAGCGTCTTGCCACATGTGAACACTGGGTCTGACTGAGCGCCTCCAGGAGAGAGGCCCAAGCAAGACGCGCCCGGAGGAGTGCCTTGCCACATGTCAGCACTCGGTCTGACTGAGCACCTCCAGGAGAGAGGCCCAAGCAAGACGTGCCCCGAGGAGCATCTTGACACATGTCTCCTCTGGGTCTGACTGAGCGCCTCCAGGAGAGAGGCCGAAGCAAGACGTGCCCCGAGGAGCGTCTTGCCACATGTCAACACTGGGTCTGACTGAGTGCCTCCATTAGAGAAGCCCCAGCAAGACGCGCCCCGAGGAGCATCTTGCCACATGTCAACACTGGGTCTGACTGAGAACCTCCAGGAGAGAGGCCCAAGCAAGACGCCCCACGAGGAGCGTCTTGCCACATGTCAACACTGGGTCTGACTGAGCGCCTCCAGGAGAGAGGCCCAAGCAAGACGCGCCCCGAGGAGCGTATTGTCACATGTCACTACTCGGTCTGACTGAGCGCCTCCAGGAGAGAGGCCCAAGCAAGACGTGCCCCGAGGAGCGTCTTGCCACATGTCAACAATGGGTCTGACTGAGGGCCTCCAGGAGAGAAGCCCAAGCAAGAAGCGACCCGAAAAGCGTCTTGCCACATGTCAACACTGGGTCTGACTGAGCGCCTCTAGGAGAGAGGCCCAAGCAAGACACTCCCCGAGGAGCGTCTTGACACATGTCAACACTGGGTCTGACTGAGGGCCTCCATGAGAGAAGCCCAAGCAAGACGCGCCCCGAGGAGAGTCTTGCCACATGTTAACACTGGGTCTGACTGATCGCCTCCCCAGGAGAGAGGCCCAAGCAAGACGCGCCGTGAGGAGCGTCTTGCCACATGTCAACACTTAGTCTGACTGAGTGCCTCCATGAGTGAAGCCCCAGCAAGACGCGCCCCAAGGAGCGTCTTGCCACATGTCAACACTGGGTCTGACTGAGCGCCTCCAGGATAGAGGCCCAAGCAAGACACGCCTGGAGGAGCGTTTTGCCACATGTCAACACTGGGTCTGACAGAGGGCCTCAAGGGGAGAGGCCCAAGCAAGATGCGCCCCGAGGAGCATCTTGCCACATATCAACAATGGGTCTGACTGAGGGCCTCCAGGAGAGAAGCCCAAGCAAGACGCGCCTCGAGGAGCGTCTTGCCACATGTCAGCACTCGGTCTTACTGAGCGCCTCCAGGAGAGAGGCCCAAATGAGACGCGCCCCGAGGAGCGTCTTGCCACATGTCAACAATGGGTCTGACTGAGGGCCTCCAGGAGAGAAGCCCAAGCAAGACGCGCCCCGACGAGCGTCTTGCCACATGTCACCTCTGGGTCTGACTGAGCGCCTCCAGGAGAGAGGCCCAAGCAAGACGCGCCCCGAGGAGCGTCTTGTCACATGTCAACACTGGGTCTGACTGAGCGCCTCCAGGAGAGAAGCCCCAGCAAGACGTGCCCCGAGGAGCGTCTTGCCACATGTCAGCACTCGGTCTGACTGAGCGCCTCCAGGAGAGAGGCCCAAACAAGATGCGCCCCGAGGAGCGTCTTGCCACATGTCAACAATGGGTCTGACTGAGGGCTTCCAGGAGAGAATCCCAAGCAAGAGGCGCCCCGAGGAGCGTCTTGCCAAATTTCAGCACTCGGTCTGACTGAGCGCCTCCAGGAGAGAGGGCCAAGCAAGACGCGCCCCGAGGAGCGTCTTGCCACATGTCAACGAAGGGTCTGACTGAGGGCCTCCAGGAGAGAGGGCCAAGCAAGACGCAACCCGAGGAGCGTCTTGACACATGTCAGCACTAGGTCTGACTGAGCGCCTCCAGGAGAGAGGCCCAAGCAAGACGCGCCCCGAGGAGCGTCTTGCCACATGTCAACACTGGGTCTGACTGAGCTTCTCCAGGAGAGAGGCCCAAGCAAGACGCGCCCCGAGGAGCGTCTTGCCACATGTCACCTCTGGGTCTGACTGAGCACCTCCAGGAGAGAGGCCCAAGCAAGACGCGCCCCGAGGAGCGTCTTGTCACATGTCAACACTGGGTCTGACTGAGCGCCTCCAGGAGAGAGGCCCAAGCAAGAAACTCCCGAGGAGCGTCTTGACACATGTCAACACTGGGTCTGACTGATCGCCTCCCCAGGAGAGAGGCCCAAGCAAGACGCGCCGTGAGGAGCGTCTTGCCACATGTCAACACTGGGTCTGACTGAGTGCCTCCATGAGAGAAGCCCAAGCAAGACGCGCCCCAAGGAGCGTTTTGCCACATGTCAACACTGGGTCTGACTGAGCGCCTCCAGGAGAGAGGCCCAAGCAAGACGCGCCTGGAGGAGCGTTTTGCCACATGTCAACACTGGGTCTGACAGAGGGCCTCAAGGGGAGAGGCCCAAGCAAGATGCGCCCCGAGGAGCATCTTGCCACATATCAACAATGGGTCTGACTGAGGGCCTCCAGGAGAGAAGCCCAAGCAAGACGCGCCCCGAGGAGCGTCTTGCCACATGTCAGCACTCGGTCTTACTGAGCGCCTCCAGGAGAGAGGCCCAAATGAGACGCGTCCCGAGGAGCGTCTTGCCACATGTCAACAATGTGTCTGACTGAGGGCCTCCAGGAGAGAAGCCCAAGCAAGACGCGCCCCGAGGAGCGTCTTGCCACATGTCAGCACTCGGTCTGACTGAGCGCCTCCAGGAGAGAGGCCCAAGCAACACATGCCCTGAGGAGCGTCTTAGCACATGTCAACACTGGGTCTGACTGAGCGCCTCCAGGAGAGAGGCCCAAGCAAGACGCGCCCCGAGGAGCGTCTTGCCACATGTGAACACTGGGTCTGACTGAGCGCCTCCAGGAGAGAGGCCCAAGCAAGACGCGCCCGGAGGAGTGTCTTGCCACATGTCAGCACTCGGTCTGACTGAGCACCTCCAGGAGAGAGGCCCAAGCAAGACGTGCCCCGAGGAGCATCTTGACACATGTCTCCTCTGGGTCTGACTGAGCGCCTCCAGGAGAGAGGCCGAAGCAAGATGTGCCCCGAGGAGCGTCTTGCCACATGTCAACACTGGGTCTGACTGAGTGCCTCCATTAGAGAAGCCCCAGCAAGACGCGCCCCGAGGAGCGTCTTGCCACATGTCAACACTGGGTCTGACTGAGCGCCTCCAGGAGAGAGGCCCAAGCAAGACGCGCCCCGAGGAGCGTATTGTCATATGTCACTACTCGGTCTGACTGAGCGCCTCCAGGAGAGAGGCCCAAGCAAGACGTGCCCCGAGGAGCGTCTTGCCACATGTCAACAATGGGTCTGACTGAGTGCCTCCAGGAGAGAAGCCCAAGCAAGAAGTGCCCCGAGGAGCGTCTTGCCACATGTCAACACTGGGTCTGACTGAGCGCCTCCAGGAGAGAGGCCCAAGCAAGACACTCCCCGAGGAGCGTCTTGACACGTGTCAACACTGGGTCTGACTGAGGGCCTCCATGAGAGAAGCTCAAGCAAGACGCGCCCCGAGGAGAGTCTTGCCACATGTTAACACTGGGTCTGACTGATCGCCTCCCCAGGAGAGAGGCCCAAGCAAGACGCGCCGTGAGGTGCGTCTTGCCACATGTCAACACTTGGTCTGACTGAGTGCCTCCATGAGTGAAGCCCCAGCAAGATGCGCCCCAAGGAGCGTCTTGCCACATGTCAACACTGGGTCTGGCTGAGCGCCTTCAGGAGAGAGGCCCAAGCAAGACGCGCCTGGAGGAGCGTTTTGCCACATGTCAACACTGGGTCTGACAGAGGGCCTCAAGGGGAGAGGCCCAAGCAAGATGCGCCCCGAGGAGCATCTTGCCACATATCAACAATGGGTCTGACTGAGGGCCTCCAGGAGAGAAGCCCAAGCAAGACGCGCCCCGATGAGCGTCTTGCCACATGTCAGCACTCGGTCTGACTGAGCGCCTCCAGGAGAGAGGCCCAAGCAACACGTGCCCCGAGGAGCGTCTTAGCACATGTCAACACTGGGTCTGACTGAGCGCCTCCAGGAGAGAGGCCCAAGCAAGACGCGCCCCGAGGAGCGTCTTGCCACATGTGAACACTGGGTCTGACTGAGCGCCTCCAGGAGAGAGGCCCAAGCAAGACGCGCCCGGAGGAGCGTCTTGCCACATGTCAGCACTCGGTCTGACTGAGCACCTCCAGGAGAGAGGCCCAAGCAAGACGTGCCCCGAGGAGCATCTTGACACATGTCTCCTCTGGGTCTGACTGAGCGCCTCCAGGAGAGAGGCCGAAGCAAGACGTGCCCCGAGGAGCGTCTTGACACATGTCAACACTGGGTCTGACTGAGCGCCTCCAGGAGAGAGGCCCAAGCAAGAAGCGCCCCGAGGAGTGTCTTGCCACATGTCAACAATGGGTCTGACTGAGGGCCTCCAGGAGAGAAGCCCAAGCAAGACGCGCCCCGAGGAGCGTCATGCCACATGTCAACACTGGGTCTAATTGAGCGCCTCCAGGAGAGAGGCCCAAGCAAGACGCGCCCCGAGGAGCGTCTTGCCACATGTCAACAATGGGTCTGACTGAGGGCCTCCAGGAGAGAAGCCCAAGCAAGAAGCGCCCCGGGGAGCGTCTTGCCACATGTCAACACTGGGTCTGACTGAGCGCCTTCTGGAGAGAGGCCCAAGCAAGACACGCCCCGAGGAGCGTCTTGACACATGTCAACACTGGGTCTGACTGAGGGCCTCCATGAGAGAAGCCCAAGCAAGACGCGCCCCGAGGAGAGTCTTGCCACATGTCAACACTGGGTCGTACAGAGGGCATCCAGGAGAGAGGCCTAAGCAATACGCGCCCCGAGGAGCGTCTTGCCACATGTCAACAATGGGTCTGACTGAGGGCCTCCAGGAGAAAAGCCAAAGCAAGACGCGCCCCGAGGAGCGTCTTGAAACATGTCACTACTCGGTCTAACTGAGCGCCTCCAGGAGAGAGGTCCAAGCAAGACGCGCCCCGAGGAGCGTCTTGCCACATGTCACTACTCGGTCTGACTGAGCGCCTCCAGGAGAGAGGCCCAAGCAAGACGCGCCCCGAGGAGCGTCTTGCCACATGTCAACACTGGGTCTGACTGAGGGCCTCCAGGAGAGAGGCCCAAATAAGACGCGCCCCGAGAAGCGTCTTGCCACATGTCAACAATGGGTCTGACTGAGGGGCTCCAGGAGAGAAGCCCAAGCAAGACGTACACCGAGGAGCGTCTTGCCACATGTCAGCACTCGGTCTGACTGAGCGCTTCCAGGAGAGAGGCCCAAGCAAGACGCGCCCCGAGGAGCGTCTTGCCACATGTCAACACTGGGTCTGACTGAGCGCCTCCAGGAGAGAGGCCCAAGCAAGACACGCCCCGAGGAGCGTCTTGACACATGTTAACACTGGGTCTGACTGAGGGCCTCCATGTGAGAAGCCCAAGCAAGACGCGCCCCGAGGAGAGTCTTGCCACATGTCAACACTGGGTCTGACAGAGGGCATCCAGGAGAGAGGCCCAAGCAATACGCGCCCCGAGGAGCGTCTTGCCACATGTCAACAATGGGTCTGACTGAGGGCCTCCAGGAGAGAAGCCCAAGGAAGACACGCCCCGAGGAGCTTCTTGCCACATGTCAGCACTCGGTCTGACTGAGCGCCTCCAGGAGAGAGGCCAAAGCAAGATGTGCCCCGAGGAGCGTCTTGACACATGTCAACACTGGGTCTGACAGAGGGCCTCCATGAGAGAGGCCCAAGCAAGACGCGCCCCGAGGAGTGTCTTGCCACATGTCAACACTGGGTCTGACTGAGCGCCTCCAGGAGAGAGGCCCAAGCAAGATGCGCCCCGAGGAGCGTCTTGCCAAGTGTCAACACTGGGTCTGACTTAGAGCCTCCAGGAGAGAGCCCCAAGCAAGATGCGCCCCGAGGATCGTCTTGCCACGTTTCACCACTGGGTCTGACTGAGCTCCTCCAGGAGAGAGGCCCAAGCAAGACGCGCCCCGAGGAGCGTCTTGCCACGTGTCACCACTGGGTCTGTTTGAGCACCTCCAGGAGAGAGGCCCCAGCAAGACGCGCCACGAGGAGCATCTTGCCTTATGTCAGCACTCGGTCTGACTGAGCGCCTCCAGGAGAGAGGCCCAAGCAAGACCCGCCCCGAGGAGCGTCTTGCCACATGTCACTACTCGGTCTGACTGAGCGCCTCCAGGAGAGAGGCCCAAGCAAGACTTGCCCCGAGGAGCGTCTTGCCACATGTCAACACTGGGTCTGACTGAGGGCCCCCAGGAGAGAGGCCCAAATAAGACGCGCCCCGAGGAGCGTCTTGCCACATGTCAACACTGGGTCTGACTGAGGGCCTCCAGGAGAGAAGCCCAAGCAAGATGCGCCCCGAGGAGCGTCTTGCCACATGTCAGCACTCGGTCTGACTGAGCGCCTCCAGGAGAGAGGCCCAAGCAAGACGCGCCCCGAGGAGCGTCTTGCCACATGTGAACACTGGGTCTGACTGAGCGCCTCCAGGAGAGAGGCCCAAGCAAGACGCGCCCGGAGGAGCGTCTTGCCAAATGTCAGCACTCGGTCTGACTGAGCGCCTCCAGGAGAGAGGCCCAAGCAAGACGCGCCCCGAGGAGCGTCTTGACACATGTCTCCTCTGGGTTTGACTGAGCGCCTCCAGGAGAGAGGCCGAAGAAAGACGTGCCCCGAGGAGCATCTTGCCACATGTCAACACTGGGTCTGACTGAGTGCCTCTATGAGGGAAGCCCCAGCAAGACGCGCCCCGAGGAGCGTCTTGCCACATGTCAACACTGGGTCTGACTGAGCGCCTCCAGGAGAGAGACCCGAGGAACGTCTTGCCACATGTCACCTCTGGGTCTGACTGAGCGCCTCCAGGAGAGAGGCGCAAGCAAGAAACGCCCGAGGAGCGTCTTGACACATGTCAACACTGGGTCTGACTGAGCGCCTCCAGGAGAAAGGCCCCAGCAAGACGCGCCCCGAGGAGCGTCTTGCCACATGTCAGCACTCGGTCTGACTGAGCGCCTCCAGGAGAGAGGCCCAAGCAAGAAGCGCCCCGAGGAGTGTCTTGCCACATGTAAACAATGGGTCTGACTGAGGGCCTCCAGGAGAGAAGCCCAAGCAAGACGCGCCCCGAGGAGCGTCATGCCACATGTCAACACTGGGTCTAATTGAGCGCCTCCAGGAGAGAGGCCCAAGCAAGACGCGCCCCGAGGAGCGTCTTGCCACATGTCAACAATGGGTCTGACTGAGGGCCTCCAGGAGAGAAGCCCAAGCAAGAAGCGCCCCGAGGAGCGTCTTGCCACATGTCAACACTGGGTCTGACTGAGCGCCTTCTGGAGAGAGGCCCAAGCAAGACACGCCCCGAGGAGCGTCTTGACACATGTCAACACTGGGTCTGACTGAGGGCCTCCATGAGAGAAGCCCAAGCAAGACGCGCCCCGAGGAGAGTCTTGCCACATGTCAACACTGGGTCTGACTGAGGGCCTCCAGGAGAGAAGCCAAAGCAAGACGCGCCCCGAGGAGCGTCTTGAAACATGTCACTACTCGGTCTAACTGAGCGCCTCCAGGAGAGAGGTCCAAGCAAGACGCGCCCCGAGGAGCGTCTTGCCACATGTCACTACTCGGTCTGACTGAGCGCCTCCAGGAGAGAGGCCCAAGCAAGACGCGCCCCGAGGAGCGTCTTGCCACATGTCAACACTGGGTCTGACTGAGGGCCTCCAGGAGAGAGGCCCAAATAAGACGCGCCCCGAGAAGCGTCTTGCCACATGTCAACAATGGGTCTGACTGAGGGCCTCCAGGAGAGAAGCCCAAGCAAGACGTACCCCGAGGAGCGTCTTGCCACATGTCAGCACTCGGTCTGACTGAGCGCTTCCAGGAGAAAGGCCCAAGCAAGACGCGCCCCGAGGAGCGTCTTGCCACATGTCAACACTGGGTCTGACTGAGCACCTCCAGGAGAGAGGCCCAAGCAAGACACGCCCCGAGGAGCGTCTTGACACATGTTAACACTGGGTCTGACTGAGGGCCTCCATGTGAGAAGCCCAAGCAAGACGCGCCCCGAGGAGAGTCTTGCCACATGTCAACACTGGGTCTGACAGAGGGCATCCAGGAGAGAGGCCCAAGCAATACGCGCCCCGAGGAGCGTCTTGCCACATGTCAACAATGGGTCTGACTGAGGGCCTCCAGGAGAGAAGCCCAAGGAAGACGCGCCCCGAGGAGCTTCTTGCCACATGTCAGCACTCGGTCTGACTGAGCGCCTCCAGGAGAGAGGCCAAAGCAAGATGTGCCCCGAGGAGCGTCTTGACACATGTCAACACTGGGTCTGACAGAGGGCCTCCATGAGAGAGGCCCAAGCAAGACGCGCCCCGAGGAGTGTCTTGCCACATGTCAACACTGGGTCTGACTGAGCGCCTCCAGGAGAGAAGCCCAAGCAAGACGTACCCCGAGGAGCGTCTTGCCACATGTCAGCACTCGGTCTGACTGAGCGCTTCCAGGAGAGAGGCCCAAGCAAGACGCGCCCCGAGGAGCGTCTTGCCACATGTCAACACTGGGTCTGACTGAGCGCCTCCAGGAGAGAGGCCCAAGCAAGACACGCCCCGAGGAGCGTCTTGACACATGTTAACACTGGGTCTGACTGAGGGCCTCCATGTGAGAAGCCCAAGCAAGACGCGCCCCGAGGAGAGTCTTGCCACATGTCAACACTGGGTCTGACAGAGGGCATCCAGGAGAGAGGCCCAAGCAATACGCGCCCCGAGGAGCGTCTTGCCACATGTCAACAATGGGTCTGACTGAGGGCCTCCAGGAGAGGAGCCCAAGGAAGACGCGCCCCGAGGAGCTTCTTGCCACATGTCAGCACTCGGTCTGACTGAGCGCCTCCAGGAGAGAGGCCAAAGCAAGATGTGCCCCGAGGAGCGTCTTGACACATGTCAACACTGGGTCTGACAGAGGGCCTCCATGAGAGAGGCCCAAGCAAGACGCGCCCCGAGGAGTGTCTTGCCACATGTCAACACTGGGTCTGACTGAGCGCCTCCAGGAGAGAGGCCCAAGCAAGACGCGCCCCGAGGAGCGTCTTGCCAAGTGTCACCACTGGGTCTGACTGAGCTCCTCCAGGAGAGAGGCCCAAGCAAGACGCGCCCCGAGGAGCGTCTTGCCATGTGTCACCACTGGGTCTGTTTGAGCACCTCCAGGAGAGAGGCCCCAGCAAGACGCGCCGCGAGGAGCATCTTGCCTTATGTCAGCACTCGGTCTGACTGAGCGCCTCCAGGAGAGAGGCCCAAGCAAGACCCGCCCCGAGGAGCGTCTTGCCACATGTCACTACTCGGTCCAACTGAGCGCCTCCAGGAGAGAGGTCCAAGCAAGACACGCCCCGAGGAGCGTCTTGCCACATGTCACTACTCGGTCTGACTGAGCACCTCCAGGAGGGAGGTCCAAGCAAGACGCGCCCCGAGGAGCGTCTTGCCACATGTCACTACTCGGTCTGACTGAGCGCCTCCAGGAGAGAGGCCCAAGCAAGACTTGCCCCGAGGAGCGTCTTGCCACATGTCAACAATGGGTCTGACTGAGGTCCTCCAGGAGAGAAGCCCAAGCAAGACGCGCCCCGAGGAGCGTCTTGCCACATGTCAACACTGGGTCTGACTGAGGGCCCCCAGGAGAGAGGCCCAAATAAGACGCGCCCCGAGGAGCGTCTTGCCACATGTCAACACTGGGTCTGACTGAGGGCCTCCAGGAGAGAAGCCCAAGCAAGATGCGCCCCGAGGAGCGTCTTGCCACATGTCAGCACTCGGTCTGACTGAGCGCCTCCAGGAGAGAGGCCCAAGCAAGACGCTCCCCGAGGAGCGTCTTGCCACATGTGAACACTGGGTCTGACTGAGCGCCTCCAGGAGAGAGGCCCAAGCAAGACGCGCCCGGAGGAGCGTCTTGCCACATGTCAGCACTCGTTCTGACTGAGCGCCTCCAGGAGAGAGGCCCAAGCAAGACGCGCCCCGAGGAGCGTCTTGACACATGTCTCCTCTGGGTTTGACTGAGCGCCTCCAGGAGAGAGGCTGAAGAAAGACGTGCCCCGAGGAGCATCTTGCCACATGTCAACACTGGGTCTGACAGAGTGCCTCCATGAGGGAAGCCCCAGCAAGACGCGCCCCGAGGAGCGTCTTGCCACATGTCAACACTGGGTCTGACTGAGCGCCTCCAGGAAAGAGACCCGAGGAACGTCTTGCCACATGTCACCTCTGGGTCTGACTGAGCGCCTCCAGGAGAGAGGCGCAAGCAAGAAACGCCCGAGGAGCGTCTTGACACATGTCAACACTGGGTCTGACTGAGCGCCTCCAGGAGAGAGGCCCCAGCAAGACGCGCCCCGAGGAGCGTCTTGCCACATGTCAGCACTCGGTCTGACTGAGCGCCTCCAGGAGAGAGGCCCAAGCAAGAAGCGCCCCGAGGAGTGTCTTGCCACATGTCAACAATGGGTCTGACTGAGGGCCTCCAGGAGAGAAGCCCAAGCAAGACGCGCCCCGAGGAGCGTCTTGCCACATGTCAACACTGGGTCTAATTGAGCGCCTCCAGGAGAGAGGCCCAAGCAAGACGCGCCCCGAGGAGCGTCTTGCCATATGTCAACAATGGGTCTGACTGAGGGCCTCCAGGAGAGAAGCCCAAGCAAGAAGCGCCCCGAGGAGCGTCTTGCCACATGTCAACACTGGGTCTGACTGAGCGCCTTCTGGAGAGAGGACCAAGCAAGACACGCCCCGAGGAGCGTCTTGACACATGTCAACACTGGGCCTGACTGAGGGCCTCCATGAGAGAAGCCCAAGCAAGACGCGCCCCGAGGAGAGTCTTGCCACATGTCAACACTGGGTCTGACAGAGGGCATCCAGGAGAGAGGCCCAAGCAATACGCGCCCCGAGGAGCGTCTTGCCACATGTCAACAATGGGTCTGACTGAGGGCCTCCAGGAGAGAAGCCAAAGCAAGACGCGCCCCGAGGAGCGTCTTGAAACATGTCACTACTCGGTCTAACTGAGCGCCTCCAGGAGAGAGGTCCAAGCAAGACGCGCCCCGAGGAGCGTCTTGCCACATGTCACTACTCGGTCTGACTGAGCGCCTCCAGGAGAGAGGCCCAAGCAAGACGCGCCCCGAGGAGCGTCTTGCCACATGTCAACACTGGGTCTGACTGAGGGCCTCCAGGAGAGAGGCCCAAATAAGACGCGCCCCGAGAAGATTCTTGCCACATGTCAAAAATGGGTCTGACTGAGGGCCTCCAGGAGAGAAGCCCAAGCAAGACGTACCCCGAGGAGCGTCTTGCCACATGTCAGCACTCGGTCTGACTGAGCGCTTCCAGGAGAGAGGCCCAAGCAAGACGCGCCCCGAGGAGCGTCTTGCCACATGTCAACACTGGGTCTGACTGAGCGCCTCCAGGAGAGAGGCCCAAGCAAGACACGCCCCGAGGAGCGTCTTGACCCATAACACTGGGTCTGACTGAGGGCCTCCATGTGAGAAGCCCAAGCAAGACGCGCCCCGAGGAGAGTCTTGCCACATGTCAACACTGGGTCTGACAGAGGGCATCCAGGAGAGAGGCCCAAGCAATACGGGCCCCGAGGAGCGTCTTGCCACATGTCAACAATGGGTCTGACTGAGGGCCTCCAGCAGAGAAGCCCAAGGAAGACGCGCCCCGAGGAGCTTCTTGCCACATGTCAGCACTCTGTCTGACTGAGCGCCTCCAGGAGAGAGGCCAAAGCAAGATGTGCCCCGAGGAGCGTCTTGACACATGTCAACACTGGGTCTGACAGAGGGCCTCCATGAGAGAGGCCCAAGCAAGACGCGCCCCGAGGAGTTTCTTGCCACATGTCAACACTGGGTCTGACTGAGCGCCTCCAGGAGAGAGGCCCAAGCAAGACGCGCCCCGAGGAGCGTCTTGCCACGTGTCACCACTGGGTCTGACAGAGGGCCTCCATGAGAGAGGCGCAAGCAAGACGCGCCCCGAGGAGTGTCTTGCCACATGTCAACACTGGGTCTGACTGAGCGCCTCCAGGAGAGAGGCCCAAGCAAGATGCGCCCCGAGGATCGTCTTGCCACGTGTCACCACTGAGTCTGACTGAGCTCCTCCAGGAGAGAGGCCCAAGCAAGACGCGCCCCGAGGAGCGTCTTGCCACATGTCACCACTGGGTCTGATTGAGCACCTGCAGGAGAGAGGCCCCAGCAAGACGCGCCGCGAGGAGCATCTTGCCTTATGTCAGCACTCGGTCTGACTGAGCGCCTCCAGGAGAGAGGCCCAAGCAAGACGCGCCCCGAGGAGCGTCTTGCCACATGTCAACACTGGGTCTTACTGAGCGCCTCCAGGAGAGAGGCCCAAGCAAGACGCGCCCCGAGGAGCGTCTTGCCACATGTCACTACTCGGTCTGACTGAGCGCCTCCAGGAGAGAGGCCCAAGTAAGACGTGCCCCGAGGAGAGTCTTGCCACATGTCAACAATGGGTCTGACTGAGGGCCTCCAGGAGAGAAGCCCAAGCAAGACGCGCCCCGAGGAGCGTCTTGCCACATGTCAACACTGTTTCTGACTGAGGGCCCCCAGGAGAGAGGCCCAAATAAGACGCGCCCCGAGGAGCGTCTTGCCACATGTCAACACTGGGTCTGACTGAGGGCCTCCAGGAGAGAAGCCCAAGCAAGATGCGCCCCGAGGAGCGTCTTGCCACATGTCAGCACTCGGTCTGACTGAGCGCCTCCAGGAGAGAGGCCCAAGCAAGACGCGCCCCGAGGAGCGTCTTGCCACATGTCAACACTGGGTCTGACTGAGCGCCTCCAGGAGAGAGGCCCAAGCAAGACGCGCCCGGAGGAGCGTCTTGCCACATGTCAACAATGGGTCTTACTGAGCGCCTCCAGGAGAGAGGCCCAAGCAAGACGTGCCCCGAGGAGCGTCTTGCCGCATGTCAACACTGGGTCTGACTGAGTGCCTCCATGAGAGAAGCCCCAGCAAGACGCGCCCCGAGGAGCGTCTTGCCACATGTCAACACTGGGTCTGACTGAGCACCTCCAGGAGAGAGGCCCAAGCAAGACGCGCCCCGAGGAGCGTCTTGCCACATGTCAACACTGGGTCTGACTGAGCGCCTCCAGGAGCGAGGCCCAAGCAAGAAACGCCCGAGGAGCGTCTTGACACATGTCAACACTGGGTCTGACTGAGCGCCTCCAGGAGAGAGGTCCAAGCAAGACGCGCCCCGAGGAGCGTCTTGCCACATGTCAACACTGGGTCTGACTGAGTGCCTCCATGAGAAAAGCCCCAGCAAGATGCGCCCCGAGGAGCGTCTTGTCACATGTCACTACTCGGTCTGACTGAGCGCCTCCAGGAGAGAGGCCCAAGCAATACGGGCCCCGAGGAGCGTCTTGCCACATGTCAACAATGGGTCTGACTGAGGGCCTCCAGGAGAGAAGCCCAAGCAAGAAGCGCCCCGAGGAGCGTCTTGCCACATGTCAACACTGGGTCTGACTGAGCGCCTCCAGGAGAGAGGCCCAAGCAAGACACGCGCCGAGGAGCGTCTTGACACATGTTAACACTGGGTCTGACTGAGGGCCTCCATGTGAGAAGCCTTAGCAAGACGCGCCCCGAGGAGAGTCTTGCCACATGTCAACACTGGGTCTGACAGAGGGCATCCAGGAGAGAGGCCCAAGCAATACGCGCCCCGAGGAGCGTCTTGCCACATGTCAACAATGGGCCTGACTGAGGGCCTCCAGGAGAGAAGCCCAAGGAAGACGCGCCCCGAGGAGCTTCTTGCCACATGTCAGTACTCGGTCTGACTGAGCGCCTCCAGGAGAGAGGCCAAAGCAAGATGCGCCCCGAGGAGCGTCTTGACACATGTCAACACTGGGTCTGACAGAGGGCCTCCATGAGAGAGGCCCAAGCAAGACGCGCCCCGAGGAGTGTCTTGCCACATGTCAACACTGGGTCTGACTGAGCGCCTCCAGGAGAGAGGCCCAAGCAAGACGCGCCCCGAGGAGCGTCTTGCCAAGTGTCAACACTGGGTCTGACTTAGCGCCTCCAGGAGAGAGGCCCAAGCAAGATGCGCCCCGAGGATCGTCTTGCCACGTGTCACCACTGGGTCTGACTGAGCTCCTCCAGGAGAGAGGCCCAAGCAAGACGCGCCCCGAGGAGCGTCTTGCCACGTGTCACCACTGGGTCTGACAGAGGGCCTCCATGAGAGAGGCGCAAGCAAGACGCGCCCCGAGGAGCGTCTTGCCACATGTCAACACTGGGTCTGACTGAGCGCCTCCAGGAGAGAGGCCCAAGCAAGATGCGCCCCGAGGATCGTCTTGCCACGTGTCACCACTGAGTCTGACTGAGCTCCTCCAGGAGAGAGGCCCAAGCAAGACGCGCCCCGAGGAGCGTCTTGCCACATGTCACCACTGGGTCTGATTGAGCACCTCCAGGAGAGAGGCCCCAGCAAGACGCGCCGCGAGGAGCATCTTGCCTTATGTCAGCACTCGGTCTGACTGAGCGCCTCCAGGAGAGAGGCCCAAGCAAGACGCGCCCCGAGGAGCGTCTTGCCACATGTAACCACTGGGTCTTACTGAGCGCCTCCAGAAGAGAGGCCCAAGCAAGACGCGCCCCGAGGAGCGTCTTGCCACATGTCACTACTCGGTCTGACTGAGCGCCTCCAGGAGAGAGGCCCAAGTAAGACGTGCCCCGAGGAGAGTCTTGCCACATGTCAACAATGGGTCTGACTGAGGGCCTCCAGGAGAGAAGCCCAAGCAAGACGCGCCCCGAGGAGCGTCTTGCCACATGTCAACACTGTTTCTGACTGAGGGCCCCCAGGAGAGAGGCCCAAATAAGACGCGCCCCGAGGAGCGTCTTGCCACATGTCAACACTGGGTCTGACTGAGGGCCTCCAGGAGAGAAGCCCAAGCAAGATGCGCCCCGAGGAGCGTCTTGCCACATGTCAGCACTCGGTCTGACTGAGCGCCTCCAGGAGAGAGGCCCAAGCAAGACGCGCCCCGAGGAGCGTCTTGCCACATGTCAACACTGGGTCTGACTGAGCGCCTCCAGGAGAGAGGCCCAAGCAAGACGCGCCCGGAGGAGCGTCTTGCCACATGTCAACAATGGGTCTTACTGAGCGCCTCCAGGAGAGAGGCCCAAGCAAGACGTGCCCCGAGGAGCGTCTTGCCGCATGTCAACACTGGGTCTGACTGAGTGCCTCCATGAGAGAAGCCCCAGCAAGACGCGCCCCGAGGAGCGTCTTGCCACATGTCAACACTGGGTCTGACTGAGCACCTCCAGGAGAGAGGCCCAAGCAAGACGCGCCCCGAGGAGCGTCTTGCCACATGTCAACACTGGGTCTGACTGAGCGCCTCCAGGAGCGAGGCCCAAGCAAGAAACGCCCGAGGAGCGTCTTGACACATGTCAACACTGGGTCTGACTGAGCGCCTCCAGGAGAGAGGTCCAAGCAAGACGCGCCCCGAGGAGCGTCTTGCCACATGTCAACACTGGGTCTGACTGAGTGCCTCCATGAGAGAAGCCCCAGCAAGATGCGCCCCGAGGAGCGTCTTGTCACATGTCACTACTCGGTCTGACTGAGCGCCTCCAGGAGAGAGGCCCAAGCAAGACGTGCCCCGAGGAGCGTCTTGCCACATGTCAACAATGGGTCTGACTGAGGGCCTCCAGGAGAGAAGCCCAAGCAAGAAGCGCCCCGAGGAGCGTCTTGCCACATGTCAACACTGGGTCTGACTGAGCGCCTCCAGGAGAGAGGCCCAAGCAAGACACGCCCCGAGGAGCGTCTTGACACATGTTAACACTGGGTCTGACTGAGGGCCTCCATGTGAGAAGCCTTAGCAAGACGCGCCCCGAGGAGAGTCTTGCCACATGTCAACACTGGGTCTGACAGAGGGCATCCAGGAGAGAGGCCCAAGCAATACGCGCCCCGAGGAGCGTCTTGCCACATGTCAACAATGGGCCTGACTGAGGGCCTCCAGGAGAGAAGCCCAAGGAAGACGCGCCCCGAGGAGCTTCTTGCCACATGTCAGTACTCGGTCTGACTGAGCGCCTCCAGGAGAGAGGCCAAAGCAAGATGCGCCCCGAGGAGCGTCTTGACACATGTCAACACTGGGTCTGACAGAGGGCCTCCATGAGAGAGGCCCAAGCAAGACGCGCCCCGAGGAGTGTCTTGCCACATGTCAACACTGGGTCTGACTGAGCGCCTCCAGGAGAGAGGCCCAAGCAAGACGCGCCCCGAGGAGCGTCTTGCCAAGTGTCAACACTGGGTCTGACTTAGCGCCTCCAGGAGAGAGGCCCAAGCAAGATGCGCCCCGAGGATCGTCTTGCCACGTGTCACCACTGGGTCTGACTGAGCTCCTCCAGGAGAGAGGCCCAAGCAAGACGCGCCCCGAGGAGCGTCTTGCCACGTGTTACCACTGGGTCTGATTGAGCACCTCCAGGAGAGAGGCCCAAGCAAGACCCGCCCCGAGGAGCGTCTTGCCACATGTCACTACTCGGTCTAACTGAGCGCCTCCAGGAGAGAGGTCCAAGCAAGACACGCCCCGAGGAGCGTCTTGCCACATGTCACTACTCGGTCTGACTGAGCGCCTCCAGGAGGGAGGTCCAAGCAAGACGCGCCCCGAGGAGCGTCTTGCCACATGTCACTACTCGGTCTGACTGAGCGCCTCCAGGAGAGAGGCCCAAATAAGACGCGCCCCGAGAAGCGTCTTGCCACATGTCAACAATGGGTCTGACTGAGGGCCTCCAGGAGAGAAGCCCAAGCAAGACGTACACCGAGGAGCGTCTTGCCACATGTCAGCACTCGGTCTGACTGAGCGCTTCCAGGAGAGAGGCCCAAGCAAGACGCGCCCCGAGGAGCGTCTTGCCACATGTCAACACTGGGTCTGACTGAGCGCCTCCAGGAGAGAGGCCCAAGCAAGACACGCCCCGAGGAGCGTCTTGACACATGTTAACACTGGGTCTGACTGAGGGCCTCCATGTGAGAAGCCCAAGCAAGACGCGCCCCGAGGAGAGTCTTGCCACATGTCAACACTGGGTCTGACAGAGGGCATCCAGGAGAGAGGCCCAAGCAATACGCGCCCCGAGGAGCGTCTTGCCACATGTCAACAATGGGTCTGACTGAGGGCCTCCAGGAGAGAAGCCCAAGGAAGACACGCCCCGAGGAGCTTCTTGCCACATGTCAGCACTCGGTCTGACTGAGCGCCTCCAGGAGAGAGGCCAAAGCAAGATGTGCCCCGAGGAGCGTCTTGACACATGTCAACACTGGGTCTGACAGAGGGCCTCCATGAGAGAGGCCCAAGCAAGACGCGCCCCGAGGAGTGTCTTGCCACATGTCAACACTGGGTCTGACTGAGCGCCTCCAGGAGAGAGGCCCAAGCAAGACGCGCCCCGAGGAGCGTCTTGCCAAGTGTCAACACTGGGTCTGACTTAGAGCCTCCAGGAGAGAGGCCCAAGCAAGATGCGCCCCGAGGATCGTCTTGCCACGTTTCACCACTGGGTCTGACTGAGCTCCTCCAGGAGAGAGGCCCAAGCAAGACGCGCCCCGAGGAGCGTCTTGCCACGTGTCACCACTGGGTCTGTTTGAGCACCTCCAGGAGAGAGGCCCCAGCAAGACGCGCCACGAGGAGCATCTTGCCTTATGTCAGCACTCGGTCTGACTGAGCGCCTCCAGGAGAGAGGCCCAAGCAAGACCCGCCCCGAGGAGCGTCTTGCCACATGTCACTACTCGGTCTGACTGAGCGCCTCCAGGAGAGAGGCCCAAGCAAGACTTGCCCCGAGGAGCGTCTTGCCACATGTCAACACTGGGTCTGACTGAGGGCCCCCAGGAGAGAGGCCCAAATAAGACGCGCCCCGAGGAGCGTCTTGCCACATGTCAACACTGGGTCTGACTGAGGGCCTCCAGGAGAGAAGCCCAAGCAAGATGCGCCCCGAGGAGCGTCTTGCTTCATGTCAGCACTCGGTCTGACTGAGCGCCTCCAGGAGAGAGGCCCAAGCAAGACGCGCCCCGAGGAGCGTCTTGCCACATGTGAACACTGGGTCTGACTGAGCGCCTCCAGGAGAGAGGCCCAAGCAAGACGCGCCCGGAGGAGCGTCTTGCCAAATGTCAGCACTCGGTCTGACTGAGCGCCTCCAGGAGAGAGGCCCAAGCAAGACGCGCCCCGAGGAGCGTCTTGACACATGTCTCCTCTGGGTTTGACTGAGCGCCTCCAGGAGAGAGGCCGAAGAAAGACGTGCCCCGAGGAGCATCTTGCCACATGTCAACACTGGGTCTGACTGAGTGCCTCTATGAGGGACGCCCCAGCAAGACGCGCCCCGAGGAGCGTCTTGCCACATGTCAACACTGGGTCTGACTGAGCGCCTCCAGGAGAGAGACCCGAGGAACGTCTTGCCACATGTCACCTCTGGGTCTGACTGAGCGCCTCCAGGAGAGAGGCGCAAGCAAGAAACGCCCGAGGAGCGTCTTGACACATGTCAACACTGGGTCTGACTGAGCGCCTCCAGGAGAAAGGCCCCAGCAAGACGCGCCCCGAGGAGCGTCTTGCCACATGTCAGCACTCGGTCTGACTGAGCGCCTCCAGGAGAGAGGCCCAAGCAAGAAGCGCCCCGAGGAGTGTCTTGCCACATGTAAACAATGGGTCTGACTGAGGGCCTCCAGGAGAGAAGCCCAAGCAAGACGCGCCCCGAGGAGCGTCATGCCACATGTCAACACTGGGTCTAATTGAGCGCCTCCAGGAGAGAGGCCCAAGCAAGACGCGCCCCGAGGAGCGTCTTGCCACATGTCAACAATGGGTCTGACTGAGGGCCTCCAGGAGAGAAGCCCAAGCAAGAAGCGCCCCGAGGAGCGTCTTGCCACATGTCAACACTGGGTCTGACTGAGCGCCTTCTGGAGAGAGGCCCAAGCAAGACACGCCCCGAGGAGCGTCTTGACACATGTCAACACTGGGTCTGACTGAGGGCCTCCATGAGAGAAGCCCAAGCAAGACGCGCCCCGAGGAGAGTCTTGCCACATGTCAACACTGGGTCTGACTGAGGGCCTCCAGGAGAGAAGCCAAAGCAAGACGCGCCCCGAGGAGCGTCTTGAAACATGTCACTACTCGGTCTAACTGAGCGCCTCCAGGAGAGAGGTCCAAGCAAGACGCGCCCCGAGGAGCGTCTTGCCACATGTCACTACTCGGTCTGACTGAGCGCCTCCAGGAGAGAGGCCCAAGCAAGACGCGCCCCGAGGAGCGTCTTGCCACATGTCAACACTGGGTCTGACTGAGGGCCTCCAGGAGAGAGGCCCAAATAAGACGCGCCCCGAGAAGCGTCTTGCCACATGTCAACAATGGGTCTGACTGAGGGCCTCCAGGAGAGAAGCCCAAGCAAGACGTACCCCGAGGAGCGTCTTGCCACATGTCAGCACTCGGTCTGACTGAGCGCTTCCAGGAGAAAGGCCCAAGCAAGACGCGCCCCGAGGAGCGTCTTGCCACATGTCAACACTGGGTCTGACTGAGCACCTCCAGGAGAGAGGCCCAAGCAAGACACGCCCCGAGGAGCGTCTTGACACATGTTAACACTGGGTCTGACTGAGGGCCTCCATGTGAGAAGCCCAAGCAAGACGCGCCCCGAGGAGAGTCTTGCCACATGTCAACACTGGGTCTGACAGAGGGCATCCAGGAGAGAGGCCCAAGCAATACGCGCCCCGAGGAGCGTCTTGCCACATGTCAACAATGGGTCTGACTGAGGGCCTCCAGGAGAGAAGCCCAAGGAAGACGCGCCCCGAGGAGCTTCTTGCCACATGTCAGCACTCGGTCTGACTGAGCGCCTCCAGGAGAGAGGCCAAAGCAAGATGTGCCCCGAGGAGCGTCTTGACACATGTCAACACTGGGTCTGACAGAGGGCCTCCATGAGAGAGGCCCAAGCAAGACGCGCCCCGAGGAGTGTCTTGCCACATGTCAACACTGGGTCTGACTGAGCGCCTCCAGGAGAGAAGCCCAAGCAAGACGTACCCCGAGGAGCGTCTTGCCACATGTCAGCACTCGGTCTGACTGAGCGCTTCCAGGAGAGAGGCCCAAGCAAGACGCGCCCCGAGGAGCGTCTTGCCACATGTCAACACTGGGTCTGACTGAGCGCCTCCAGGAGAGAGGCCCAAGCAAGACACGCCCCGAGGAGCGTCTTGACACATGTTAACACTGGGTCTGACTGAGGGCCTCCATGTGAGAAGCCCAAGCAAGACGCGCCCCGAGGAGAGTCTTGCCACATGTCAACACTGGGTCTGACAGAGGGCATCCAGGAGAGAGGCCCAAGCAATACGCGCCCCGAGGAGCGTCTTGCCACATGTCAACAATGGGTCTGACTGAGGGCCTCCAGGAGAGGAGCCCAAGGAAGACGCGCCCCGAGGAGCTTCTTGCCACATGTCAGCACTCGGTCTGACTGAGCGCCTCCAGGAGAGAGGCCAAAGCAAGATGTGCCCCGAGGAGCGTCTTGACACATGTCAACACTGGGTCTGACAGAGGGCCTCCATGAGAGAGGCCCAAGCAAGACGCGCCCCGAGGAGTGTCTTGCCACATGTCAACACTGGGTCTGACTGAGCGCCTCCAGGAGAGAGGCCCAAGCAAGACGCGCCCCGAGGAGCGTCTTGCCAAGTGTCACCACTGGGTCTGACTGAGCTCCTCCAGGAGAGAGGCCCAAGCAAGACGCGCCCCGAGGAGCGTCTTGCCATGTGTCACCACTGGGTCTGTTTGAGCACCTCCAGGAGAGAGGCCCCAGCAAGACGCGCCGCGAGGAGCATCTTGCCTTATGTCAGCACTCGGTCTGACTGAGCGCCTCCAGGAGAGAGGCCCAAGCAAGACCCGCCCCGAGGAGCGTCTTGCCACATGTCACTACTCGGTCCAACTGAGCGCCTCCAGGAGAGAGGTCCAAGCAAGACACGCCCCGAGGAGCGTCTTGCCACATGTCACTACTCGGTCTGACTGAGCACCTCCAGGAGGGAGGTCCAAGCAAGACGCGCCCCGAGGAGCGTCTTGCCACATGTCACTACTCGGTCTGACTGAGCGCCTCCAGGAGAGAGGCCCAAGCAAGACTTGCCCCGAGGAGCGTCTTGCCACATGTCAACAATGGGTCTGACTGAGGTCCTCCAGGAGAGAAGCCCAAGCAAGACGCGCCCCGAGGAGCGTCTTGCCACATGTCAACACTGGGTCTGACTGAGGGCCTCCAGGAGAGTAGCCCAAGCAAGATGCGCCCCGAGGAGCGTCTTGCCACATGTCAGCACTCGGTCTGACTGAGCGCCTCCAGGAGAGAGGCCCAAGCAAGACGCTCCCCGAGGAGCGTCTTGCCACATGTGAACACTGGGTCTGACTGAGCGCCTCCAGGAGAGAGGCCCAAGCAAGACGCGCCCGGAGGAGCGTCTTGCCACATGTCAGCACTCGTTCTGACTGAGCGCCTCCAGGAGAGAGGCCCAAGCAAGACGCGCCCCGAGGAGCGTCTTGACACATGTCTCCTCTGGGTTTGACTGAGCGCCTCCAGGAGAGAGGCTGAAGAAAGACGTGCCCCGAGGAGCATCTTGCCACATGCCAACACTGGGTCTGACAGAGTGCCTCCATGAGGGAAGCCCCAGCAAGACGCGCCCCGAGGAGCGTCTTGCCACATGTCAACACTGGGTCTGACTGAGCGCCTCCAGGAGAGAGACCCGAGGAACGTCTTGCCACATGTCACCTCTGGGTCTGACTGAGCGCCTCCAGGAGAGAGGCGCAAGCAAGAAACGCCCGAGGAGCGTCTTGACACATGTCAACACTGGGTCTGACTGAGCGCCTCCAGGAGAGAGGCCCCAGCAAGACGCGCCCCGAGGAGCGTCTTGCCACATGTCAGCACTCGGTCTGACTGAGCGCCTCCAGGAGAGAGGCCCAAGCAAGAAGCGCCCCGAGGAGTGTCTTGCCACATGTCAACAATGGGTCTGACTGAGGGCCTCCAGGAGAGAAGCCCAAGCAAGACGCGCCCCGAGGAGCGTCTTGCCACATGTCAACACTGGGTCTAATTGAGCGCCTCCAGGAGAGAGGCCCAAGCAAGACGCGCCCCGAGGAGCGTCTTGCCATATGTCAACAATGGGTCTGACTGAGGGCCTCCAGGAGAGAAGCCCAAGCAAGAAGCGCCCCGAGGAGCGTCTTGCCACATGTCAACACTGGGTCTGACTGAGCGCCTTCTGGAGAGAGGACCAAGCAAGACACGCCCCGAGGAGCGTCTTGACACATGTCAACACTGGGCCTGACTGAGGGCCTCCATGAGAGAAGCCCAAGCAAGACGCGCCCCGAGGAGAGTCTTGCCACATGTCAACACTGGGTCTGACAGAGGGCATCCAGGAGAGAGGCCCAAGCAATACGCGCCCCGAGGAGCGTCTTGCCACATGTCAACAATGGGTCTGACTGAGGGCCTCCAGGAGAGAAGCCAAAGCAAGACGCGCCCCGAGGAGCGTCTTGAAACATGTCACTACTCGGTCTAACTGAGCGCCTCCAGGAGAGAGGTCCAAGCAAGACGCGCCCCGAGGAGCGTCTTGCCACATGTCACTACTCGGTCTGACTGAGCGCCTCCAGGAGAGAGGCCCAAGCAAGACGCGCCCCGAGGAGCGTCTTGCCACATGTCAACACTGGGTCTGACTGAGGGCCTCCAGGAGAGAGGCCCAAATAAGACGCGCCCCGAGAAGATTCTTGCCACATGTCAAAAATGGGTCTGACTGAGGGCCTCCAGGAGAGAAGCCCAAGCAAGACGTACCCCGAGGAGCGTCTTGCCACATGTCAGCACTCGGTCTGACTGAGCGCTTCCAGGAGAGAGGCCCAAGCAAGACGCGCCCCGAGGAGCGTCTTGCCACATGTCAACACTGGGTCTGACTGAGCGCCTCCAGGAGAGAGGCCCAAGCAAGACACGCCCCGAGGAGCGTCTTGACCCATAACACTGGGTCTGACTGAGGGCCTCCATGTGAGAAGCCCAAGCAAGACGCGCCCCGAGGAGAGTCTTGCCACATGTCAACACTGGGTCTGACAGAGGGCATCCAGGAGAGAGGCCCAAGCAATACGGGCCCCGAGGAGCGTCTTGCCACATGTCAACAATGGGTCTGACTGAGGGCCTCCAGCAGAGAAGCCCAAGGAAGACGCGCCCCGAGGAGCTTCTTGCCACATGTCAGCACTCTGTCTGACTGAGCGCCTCCAGGAGAGAGGCCAAAGCAAGATGTGCCCCGAGGAGCGTCTTGACACATGTCAACACTGGGTCTGACAGAGGGCCTCCATGAGAGAGGCCCAAGCAAGACGCGCCCCGAGGAGTTTCTTGCCACATGTCAACACTGGGTCTGACTGAGCGCCTCCAGGAGAGAGGCCCCAGCAAGACGCGCCGCGAGGAGCATCTTGCCTTATGTCAGCACTCGGTCTGACTGAGCGCCTCCAGGAGAGAGGCCCAAGCAAGACGCGCCCCGAGGAGCGTCTTGCCACATGTCAACACTGGGTCTTACTGAGCGCCTCCAGGAGAGAGGCCCAAGCAAGACGCGCCCCGAGGAGCGTCTTGCCACATGTCACTACTCGGTCTGACTGAGCGCCTCCAGGAGAGAGGCCCAAGTAAGACGTGCCCCGAGGAGAGTCTTGCCACATGTCAACAATGGGTCTGACTGAGGGCCTCCAGGAGAGAAGCCCAAGCAAGACGCGCCCCGAGGAGCGTCTTGCCACATGTCAACACTGTTTCTGACTGAGGGCCCCCAGGAGAGAGGCCCAAATAAGACGCGCCCCGAGGAGCGTCTTGCCACATGTCAACACTGGGTCTGACTGAGGGCCTCCAGGAGAGAAGCCCAAGCAAGATGCGCCCCGAGGAGCGTCTTGCCACATGTCAGCACTCGGTCTGACTGAGCGCCTCCAGGAGAGAGGCCCAAGCAAGACGCGCCCCGAGGAGCGTCTTGCCACATGTCAACACTGGGTCTGACTGAGCGCCTCCAGGAGAGAGGCCCAAGCAAGACGCGCCCGGAGGAGCGTCTTGCCACATGTCAACAATGGGTCTTACTGAGCGCCTCCAGGAGAGAGGCCCAAGCAAGACGTGCCCCGAGGAGCGTCTTGCCGCATGTCAACACTGGGTCTGACTGAGTGCCTCCATGAGAGAAGCCCCAGCAAGACGCGCCCCGAGGAGCGTCTTGCCACATGTCAACACTGGGTCTGACTGAGCACCTCCAGGAGAGAGGCCCAAGCAAGACGCGCCCCGAGGAGCGTCTTGCCACATGTCAACACTGGGTCTGACTGAGCGCCTCCAGGAGCGAGGCCCAAGCAAGAAACGCCCGAGGAGCGTCTTGACACATGTCAACACTGGGTCTGACTGAGCGCCTCCAGGAGAGAGGTCCAAGCAAGACGCGCCCCGAGGAGCGTCTTGCCACATGTCAACACTGGGTCTGACTGAGTGCCTCCATGAGAAAAGCCCCAGCAAGATGCGCCCCGAGGAGCGTCTTGTCACATGTCACTACTCGGTCTGACTGAGCGCCTCCAGGAGAGAGGCCCAAGCAATACGTGCCCCGAGGAGCGTCTTGCCACATGTCAACAATGGGTCTGACTGAGGGCCTCCAGGAGAGAAGCCCAAGCAAGAAGCGCCCCGAGGAGCGTCTTGCCACATGTCAACACTGGGTCTGACTGAGCGCCTCCAGGAGAGAGGCCCAAGCAAGACACGCGCCGAGGAGCGTCTTGACACATGTTAACACTGGGTCTGACTGAGGGCCTCCATGTGAGAAGCCTTAGCAAGACGCGCCCCGAGGAGAGTCTTGCCACATGTCAACACTGGGTCTGACAGAGGGCATCCAGGAGAGAGGCCCAAGCAATACGCGCCCCGAGGAGCGTCTTGCCACATGTCAACAATGGGCCTGACTGAGGGCCTCCAGGAGAGAAGCCCAAGGAAGACGCGCCCCGAGGAGCTTCTTGCCACATGTCAGTACTCGGTCTGACTGAGCGCCTCCAGGAGAGAGGCCAAAGCAAGATGCGCCCCGAGGAGCGTCTTGACACATGTCAACACTGGGTCTGACAGAGGGCCTCCATGAGAGAGGCCCAAGCAAGACGCGCCCCGAGGAGTGTCTTGCCACATGTCAACACTGGGTCTGACTGAGCGCCTCCAGGAGAGAGGCCCAAGCAAGACGCGCCCCGAGGAGCGTCTTGCCAAGTGTCAACACTGGGTCTGACTTAGCGCCTCCAGGAGAGAGGCCCAAGCAAGATGCGCCCCGAGGATCGTCTTGCCACGTGTCACCACTGGGTCTGACTGAGCTCCTCCAGGAGAGAGGCCCAAGCAAGACGCGCCCCGAGGAGCGTCTTGCCACGTGTCACCACTGGGTCTGACAGAGGGCCTCCATGAGAGAGGCGCAAGCAAGACGCGCCCCGAGGAGTGTCTTGCCACATGTCAACACTGGGTCTGACTGAGCGCCTCCAGGAGAGAGGCCCAAGCAAGATGCGCCCCGAGGATCGTCTTGCCACGTGTCACCACTGAGTCTGACTGAGCTCCTCCAGGAGAGAGGCCCAAGCAAGACGCGCCCCGAGGAGCGTCTTGCCACATGTCACCACTGGGTCTGATTGAGCACCTCCAGGAGAGAGGCCCCAGCAAGACGCGCCGCGAGGAGCATCTTGCCTTATGTCAGCACTCGGTCTGACTGAGCGCCTCCAGGAGAGAGGCCCAAGCAAGACGCGCCCCGAGGAGCGTCTTGCCACATGTCAACACTGGGTCTTACTGAGCGCCTCCAGAAGAGAGGCCCAAGCAAGAAACGCCCCGAGGAGCGTCTTGCCACATGTCACTACTCGGTCTGACTGAGCGCCTCCAGGAGAGAGGCCCAAGTAAGACGTGCCCCGAGGAGAGTCTTGCCACATGTCAACAATGGGTCTGACTGAGGGCCTCCAGGAGAGAAGCCCAAGCAAGACGCGCCCCGAGGAGCGTCTTGCCACATGTCAACACTGTTTCTGACTGAGGGCCCCCAGGAGAGAGGCCCAAATAAGACGCGCCCCGAGGAGCGTCTTGCCACATGTCAACACTGGGTCTGACTGAGGGCCTCCAGGAGAGAAGCCCAAGCAAGATGCGCCCCGAGGAGCGTCTTGCCACATGTCAGCACTCGGTCTGACTGAGCGCCTCCAGGAGAGAGGCCCAAGCAAGACGCGCCCCGAGGAGCGTCTTGCCACATGTCAACACTGGGTCTGACTGAGCGCCTCCAGGAGAGAGGCCCAAGCAAGACGCGCCCGGAGGAGCGTCTTGCCACATGTCAACAATGGGTCTTACTGAGCGCCTCCAGGAGAGAGGCCCAAGCAAGACGTGCCCCGAGGAGCGTCTTGCCGCATGTCAACACTGGGTCTGACTGAGTGCCTCCATGAGAGAAGCCCCAGCAAGACGCGCCCCGAGGAGCGTCTTGCCACATGTCAACACTGGGTCTGACTGAGCACCTCCAGGAGAGAGGCCCAAGCAAGACGCGCCCCGAGGAGCGTCTTGCCACATGTCAACACTGGGTCTGACTGAGCGCCTCCAGGAGCGAGGCCCAAGCAAGAAACGCCCGAGGAGCGTCTTGACACATGTCAACACTGGGTCTGACTGAGCGCCTCCAGGAGAGAGGTCCAAGCAAGACGCGCCCCGAGGAGCGTCTTGCCACATGTCAACACTGGGTCTGACTGAGTGCCTCCATGAGAGAAGCCCCAGCAAGATGCGCCCCGAGGAGCGTCTTGTCACATGTCACTACTCGGTCTGACTGAGCGCCTCCAGGAGAGAGGCCCAAGCAAGACGTGCCCCGAGGAGCGTCTTGCCACATGTCAACAATGGGTCTGACTGAGGGCCTCCAGGAGAGAAGCCCAAGCAAGAAGCGCCCCGAGGAGCGTCTTGCCACATGTCAACACTGGGTCTGACTGAGCGCCTCCAGGAGAGAGGCCCAAGCAAGACACGCCCCGAGGAGCGTCTTGACACATGTTAACACTGGGTCTGACTGAGGGCCTCCATGTGAGAAGCCTTAGCAAGACGCGCCCCGAGGAGAGTCTTGCCACATGTCAACACTGGGTCTGACAGAGGGCATCCAGGAGAGAGGCCAAAGCAATACGCGCCCCGAGGAGCGTCTTGCCACATGTCAACAATGGGCCTGACTGAGGGCCTCCAGGAGAGAAGCCCAAGGAAGACGCGCCCCGAGGAGCTTCTTGCCACATGTCAGTACTCGGTCTGACTGAGCGCCTCCAGGAGAGAGGCCAAAGCAAGATGCGCCCCGAGGAGCGTCTTGACACATGTCAACACTGGGTCTGACAGAGGGCCTCCATGAGAGAGGCCCAAGCAAGACGCGCCCCGAGGAGTGTCTTGCCACATGTCAACACTGGGTCTGACTGAGCGCCTCCAGGAGAGAGGCCCAAGCAAGACGCGCCCCGAGGAGCGTCTTGCCAAGTGTCAACGCTGGGTCTGACTTAGCGCCTCCAGGAGAGAGGCCCAAGCAAGATGCGCCCCGAGGATCGTCTTGCCACGTGTCACCACTGGGTCTGACTGAGCTCCTCCAGGAGAGAGGCCCAAGCAAGACGCGCCCCGAGGAGCGTCTTGCCACGTGTTACCACTGGGTCTGATTGAGCACCTCCAGGAGAGAGGCCCAAGCAAGACCCGCCCCGAGGAGCGTCTTGCCACATGTCACTACTCGGTCTAACTGAGCGCCTCCAGGAGAGAGGTCCAAGCAAGACACGCCCCGAGGAGCGTCTTGCCACATGTCACTACTCGGTCTGACTGAGCGCCTCCAGGAGGGAGGTCCAAGCAAGACGCGCCCCGAGGAGCGTCTTGCCACATGTCACTACTCGGTCTGACTGAGCGCCTCCAGGAGAGAGGCCCAAGCAAGACTTGCCCCGAAGAGCGTCTTGCCACATGTCAACAATGGGTCTGACTGAGGGCCTCCAGGAGAGAAGCCCAAGCAAGACGCGCCCCGAGGAGCGTCTTGCCACATGTAAACACTGGGTCTGACTGAGGGCCCCCAGGAGAGAGGCCCAAATAAGACGCGCCCCGAGGAGCGTCTTGCCACATGTCAACACTGGGTCTGACTGAGGGCCTCCAGGAGAGAAGCCCAAGCAAGATGCGCCCCGAGGAGCATCTTGCCACATGTCAGCACTCGGTCTGACTGAGCGCCTCCAGGAGAGAGGCCCAAGCAAGACGCGCCCCGAGGAGCGTCTTGCCAAGTGTCAACACTGGGTCTGACTTAGCGCCTCCAGGAGAGAGGCCCAAGCAAGATGCGCCCCGAGGATCGTCTTGCCACGTGTCACCACTGGGTCTGACTGAGCTCCTCCAGGAGAGAGGCCCAAGCAAGACGCGCCCCGAGGAGCGTCTTGCCACGTGTTACCACTGGGTCTGATTGAGCACCTCCAGGAGAGAGGCCCAAGCAAGACCCGCCCCGAGGAGCGTCTTGCCACATGTCACTACTCGGTCTAACTGAGCGCCTCCAGGAGAGAGGTCCAAGCAAGACACGCCCCGAGGAGCGTCTTGCCACATGTCACTACTCGGTCTGACTGAGCGCCTCCAGGAGGGAGGTCCAAGCAAGACGCGCCCCGAGGAGCGTCTTGCCACATGTCACTACTCGGTCTGACTGAGCGCCTCCAGGAGAGAGGCCCAAGCAAGACTTGCCCCGAAGAGCGTCTTGCCACATGTCAACAATGGGTCTGACTGAGGGCCTCCAGGAGAGAAGCCCAAGCAAGACGCGCCCCGAGGAGCGTCTTGCCACATGTAAACACTGGGTCTGACTGAGGGCCCCCAGGAGAGAGGCCCAAATAAGACGCGCCCCGAGGAGCGTCTTGCCACATGTCAACACTGGGTCTGACTGAGGGCCTCCAGGAGAGAAGCCCAAGCAAGATGCGCCCCGAGGAGCATCTTGCCACATGTCAGCACTCGGTCTGACTGAGCGCCTCCAGGAGAGAGGCCCAAGCAAGATGCGCCCCGAGGAGCGTCTTGCCACATGTCAAAACTGGGTCTGACTGAGCGCCTCCAGGAGAGAGGCCCAAGCAAGACGCGCCCCGAGGAGCGTCTTGCCACATGTGAACACTGGGTCTGACTGAGCGCCTCCAGGAGAGAGGCCCAAGCAAGACGCGCCCGGAGGAGCGTCTTGCCACATGTCAGCACTCGGTCTGACTGAGCGCCTCCAGGAGAGAGGCCCAAGCAAGACGCGCCCCGAGGAGCGTCTTGACACATGTCTCCTCTGGGTCTGACTGAGCGCCTCCAGGAGAGAGGCCGAAGCAAGACGTGCCCCGAGGAGCATCTTGCCACATGTCAACACTGGGTCTGACTGAGCGCCTCCAGGAGAGAGGCCCAAGCAAGACACGCCCCGAGGAGCGTCTTGACACATGTCAACACTGGGTCTGACTGAGGGCCTCCATGAGAGAAGCCCAAGCAAGATGCGCCCCGAGGAGAGTCTTGCCACATGTCAACACTGGGTCTGACAGAGGGCATCCAGGAGAGAGGCCCAAGCAATACGCGCCCCGAGGAGCGTCTTGCCACATGTCAACAATGGGTCTGACTGAGGGCCTCCAGAAGAGAAGCCAAAGCAAGACGCGCCCCGAGGAGCGTCTTGAAACATGTCACTACTCGGTCTAACTGAGCGCCTCCAGGAGAGAGGTCCAAGCAAGACGCGCCCCGAGGAGCGTCTTGCCACATGTCACTACTCGGTCTGACTGAGCGCCTCCAGGAGAGAGGCCCAAGCAAGACGCGCCCCGAGGAGCGTCTTGCCACATGTCAACACTGGGTCTGACTGAGGGCCTCCAGGAGAGAGGCCCAAATAAGACGCGCCCCGAGAAGCGTCTTGCCACATGTCAACAATGGGTCTGCCTGAGGGCCTCCAGGAGAGAAGCCCAAGCAAGACGTACCCCGAGGAGCATCTTGCCACATGTCAGCACTCGGTCTGACTGAGCGCTTCCAGGAAAGAGGCCCAAGGAAGACGCGCCCAGAGGAGCGTCTTGCCACATGTCAACACTGGGTCTGACTGAGCGCCTCCAGGAGAGAGGCCCAAGCAAGACACGCCCCGAGGAGCGTCTTGACACATGTTAACACTGGGTCTGACTGAGGGCCTCCATGTGAGAAGCCCAAACAAGACGCGCCCCGAGGAGAGTCTTGCCACATGTCAACACTGGGTCTGACAGAGGGCATCCAGGAGAGAGGCCCAAGCAATACGCGCCCCGAGGAGCGTCTTGCCACATGTCAACACTGGGTCTGACTGAGTGCCTCCATGAGAGAAGCCCCAATAAGATGCGCCCCGAGGAGCATCTTGTCACATGTCACTACTCGGTCTGACTGAGCGCCTCCAGGAGAGAGGCCCAAGCAAGACGTGCCCCGAGGAGCGTCTTGCCACATGTCAACAATGGGTCTGACTGAGGGCCTCCAGGAGAGAAGCCCAAGCAAGAAGCGCCCCGAGGAGCGTCTTGCCACATGTCAACACTGGGTCTGACTGAGCGCCTCCAGGAGAGAGGCCCAAGCAAGACACGCCCCGAGGAGCGTCTTGACACATGTTAACACTGGGTCTGACTGAGGGCCTCCATGTGAGAAGCCCAAGCAAGACGCGCCCCGAGGAGAGTCTTGCCACATGTCAACACTGGGTCTGACAGAGGGCATCCAGGAGAGAGGCCCAAGCAGTACGCGCCCCGAGGAGCGTCTTGCCACATGTCAACAATGGGCCTGACTGAGGGCCTCCAGGAGAGAAGCCCAAGGAAGACGCGCCCCGAGGAGCTTCTTGCCACATGTAAGCACTCGGTCTGACTGAGCGCCTCCAGGAGAGAGGCCAAAGCAAGATGCGCCCCGAGGAGTGTCTTGCCACATGTCAACACTGGGTCTGACTGAGCGCCTCCAGGAGAGAGAACCAAGCAAGACGCGCCCCGAGGAGCGTCTTGCCAAGTGTCAACACTGGGTCTGACTTAGCGCCTCCAGGAGAGAGGCCCAAGCAAGATGCGCCGCGAGGATCGTCTTGCCACGTGTCACCACTGGGTCTGACTGAGCTCCTCCAGGAGAGAGGCCCAAGCAAGACGCGCCCCGAGGAGCGTCTTGCCACGTGTTACCACTGGGTCTGATTGAGCACCTCCAGGAGAGAGGCCCAAGCAAGACCCGCCCCGGGGAGCGTCTTGCCACATGTCACTACTCGGTCTAACTGAGCGCCTCCAGGAGAGAGGTCCAAGCAAGACACGCCCCGAGGAGCGTCTTGCCACATGTCACTACTCGGTCTGACTGAGCGCCTCCAGGAGGGAGGTCCAAGCAAGACGCGCCCCGAGGAGCGTCTTGCCACATGTCACTACTCGGTCTGACTGAGCGCCTCCAGGAGAGAGGCCCAAGCAAGACTTGCCCCGAGGAGCGTCTTGCCACATGTCAACAATGGGTCTGACTGAGGGCCTCCAGGAGAGAAGCCCAAGCAAGACGCGCCCCGAGGAGCGTCTTGCCACATGTCAACACTGGGTCTGACTGAGGGCCCCCAGGAGAGAGGCCCAAATAAGACGCGCCCCGAGGCGCGTCTTGCCACATGTCAAAACTGGGTCTGACTGAGCGCCTCCAGGAGAGAGGCCCAAGCAAGACGCGCCCCGAGGAGCGTCTTGCCACATGTGAACACTGGGTCTGACTGAGCGCCTCCAGGAGAGAGGCCCAAGCAAGACGCGCCCGGAGGAGCGTCTTGCCACATGTCAGCACTCGGTCTGACTGAGCGCCTCCAGGAGAGAGGCCCAAGCAAGACGCGCCCCGAGGAGCGTCTTGACACATGTCTCCTCTGGGTCTGACTGAGCGCCTCCAGGAGAGAGGCCGAAGCAAGACGTGCCCCGAGGAGCATCTTGCCACATGTCAACACTGGGTCTGACTGAGCGCCTCCAGGAGAGAGGCCCAAGCAAGACACGCCCCGAGGAGCGTCTTGACACATGTCAACACTGGGTCTGACTGAGGGCCTCCATGAGAGAAGCCCAAGCAAGATGCGCCCCGAGGAGAATCTTGCCACATGTCAACACTGGGTCTGACAGAGGGCACCCAGGAGAGAGGCCCAAGCAATACGCGCCCCGAGGAGCGTCTTGCCACATGTCAACAATGGGTCTGACTGAGGGCCTCCAGGAGAGAAGCCAAAGCAAGACGCGCCCCGAGGAGCGTCTTGAAACATGTCACTACTCGGTCTAACTGAGCGCCTCCAGGAGAGAGGTCCAAGCAAGACGCGCCCCGAGGAGCGTCTTGCCACATGTCACTACTCGGTCTGACTGAGCGCCTCCAGGAGAGAGGCCCAAGCAAGACGCGCCCGGAGGAGCGTCTTGCCACATGTCAACACTGGGTCTGACTGAGGGCCTCCAGGAGAGAGGCCCAAATAAGACGCGCCCCGAGAAGCGTCTTGCCACATGTCAACAATGGGTCTGCCTGAGGGCCTCCAGGAGAGAAGCCCAAGCAAGACGTACCCCGAGGAGCATCTTGCCACATGTCAGCACTCGGTCTGACTGAGCGCTTCCAGGAGAGAGGCCCAAGCAAGACGTGCCCCGAGGAGCGTCTTGCCACATGTCAACAATGGGTCTGACTGAGGGCCTCCAGGAGAGAAGCCCAAGCAAGAAGCGCCCCGAGGAGCGTCTTGCCACATGTCAACACTGGGTCTGACTGAGCGCCTCCAGGAGAGAGGCCCAAGCAAGACACGCCCCGAGGAGCGTCTTGACACATGTTAACACTGGGTCTGACTGAGGGCCTCCATGTGAGAAGCCCAAGCAAGACGCGCCCCGAGGAGAGTCTTGCCACATGTCAACACTGGGTCTGACAGAGGGCATCCAGGAGAGAGGCCCAAGCAAGACGCGCCCCGAGGAGCGTCTTGCCACATGTCAACAATGGGCCTGACTGAGGGCCTCCAGGAGAGAAGCCCAAGGAAGACGCGCCCCGAGGAGTGTCTTGCCACATGTCAACACTGGGTCTGACTGAGCGCCTCCAGGAGAGAGGCCCAAGCAAGACGCGCCCCGAGGAGCGTCTTGCCAAGTGTCAACACTGGGTCTGACTTAGCGCCTCCAGGAGAGAGGCCCAAGCAAGATGCGCCCCGAGGATCGTCTTGCCACGTGTCACCACTGGGTCTGACTGAGCTCCTCCAGGAGAGAGGCCCAAGCAAGACGCGCCCCGAGGAGCGTCTTGCCACGTGTTACCACTGGGTCTGATTGAGCACCTCCAGGAGAGAGGCCCAAGCAAGACCCGCCCCGAGGAGCGTCTTGCCACATGTCACTACTCGGTCTAACTGAGCGCCTCCAGGAGAGAGGTCCAAGCAAGACACGCCCCGAGGAGCGTCTTGCCACATGTCACTACTCGGTCTGACTGAGCGCCTCCAGGAGGGAGGTCCAAGCAAGACGCGCCCCGAGGAGCGTCTTGCCACATGTCACTACTCGGTCTGACTGAGCGCCTCCAGGAGAGAGGCCCAAGCAAGACTTGCCCCGAGGAGCGTCTTGCCACATGTCAACAATGGGTCTGACTGAGGGCCTCCAGGAGAGAAGCCCAAGCAAGACGCGCCCCGAGGAGCGTCTTGCCACATGTCAACACTGGGTCTGACTGAGGGCCCCCAGGAGAGAGGCCCAAATAAGACGCGCCCCGAGGAGCGTCTTGCCACATGTCAACACTGGGTCTGACTGAGGGCCTCCAGGAGAGAAGCCCAAGCAAGATGCGCCCCGAGGAGCATCTTGCCACATGTCAGCACTCGGTCTGACTGAGCGCCTCCAGGAGAGAGGCCCAAGCAAGACGCGCCCCGAGGAGCGTCTTGCCACATGTCAAAACTGGGTCTGACTGAGCGCCTCCAGGAGAGAGGCCCAAGCAAGACGCGCCCCGAGGAGCGTCTTGCCACATGTGAACACTGGGTCTGACTGAGCGCCTCCAGGAGAGAGGCCCAAGCAAGACGCGCCCGGAGGAGCGTCTTGCCACATGTCAGCACTCGGTCTGACTGAGCGCCTCCAGGAGAGAGGCCCAAGCAAGACGCGCCCCGAGGAGCGTCTTGACACATGTCTCCTCTGGGTCTGACTGAGCGCCTCCAGGAGAGAGGCCGAAGCAAGACGTGCCCCGAGGAGCATCTTGTCACATGTCAACACTGGGTCTGACTGAGCGCCTCCAGGAGAGAGGCCCAAGCAAGACACCCCCCGAGGAGCGTCTTGACACATGTCAACACTGGGTCTGACTGAGGGCCTCCATGAGAGAAGCCCAAGCAAGATGCGCCCCGAGGAGAGTCTTGCCACATGTCAACACTGGGTCTGACAGAGGGCATCCAGGAGAGAGGCCCAAGCAATACGCGCCCCGAGGAGCGTCTTGCCACATGTCAACAATGGGTCTGACTGAGGGCCTCCAGGAGAGAAGCCAAAGCAAGACGCGCCCCGAGGAGCGTCTTGAAACATGTCACTACTCGGTCTAACTGAGCGCCTCCAGGAGAGAGGTCCAAGCAAGACGCGCCCCGAGGAGCGTCTTGCCACATGTCACTACTCGGTCTGACTGAGCGCCTCCAGGAGAGAGGCCCAAGCAAGACGCGCCCCGAGGAGCGTCTTGCCACATGTCAACACTGGGTCTGACTGAGGGCCTCCAGGAGAGAGGCCCAAATAAGACGCGCCCCGAGAAGCGTCTTGCCACATGTCAACAATGGGTCTGCCTGAGGGCCTCCAGGAGAGAAGCCCAAGCAAGACGTACCCCGAGGAGCATCTTGCCACATGTCAGCACTCGGTCTGACTGAGCGCTTCCAGGAGAGAGGCCCAAGCAAGACGCGCCCAGAGGAGCGTCTTGCCACATGTCAACACTGGGTCTGACTGAGCGCCTCCAGGAGAGAGGCCCAAGCAAGACACGCCCCGAGGAGCGTCTTGACACATGTTAACACTGGGTCTGACTGAGGGCCTCCATGTGAGAAGCCCAAGCAAGACGCGCCCCGAGGAGAGTCTTGCCACATGTCAACACTGGGTCTGACAGAGGGCATCCAGGAGAGAGGCCCAAGCAATAAGCGCCCCGAGGAGCGTCTTGCCACATGTCAACAATGGGTCTGACTGAGGGCCTCCAGGAGAGAAGCCCAAGGAAGACGCGCCCCGAGGAGCTTCTTGCCACATGTCAGCACTCGGTCTGACTGAGCGCCTCCAGGAGAGAGGCCAAAGCAAGATGTGCCCCGAGGAGCGTCTTGACACATGTCAACACTGGGTCTGACAGAGGGCCTCCATGAGAGAGGCCCAAGCAAGACGCGCCCCGAGGAGTGTCTTGCCACATGTCAACACTGGGTCTGATTGAGCGCCTCCAGGAGAGAGGCCCAAGCAAGACGCGCCCCGAGGAGCGTCTTGCAACGTGTCACCACTGGGTCTGACAGAGGGCCTCCATGAGAGAGGCCCAAGCAAGACGCGCCCCGAGGAGTGTCTTGCCACATGTCAACACTGGGTCTGACTGAGCGCCTCCAGGAGAGAGGCCCAAGCAAGATGCGCCCCGAGGATCGTCTTGCCACGTGTCACCAATGGGTCTGACTGAGCTCCTCCAGGAGAGAGGCCCAAGCAAGACGCGCCCCGAGGAGCGTCTTGCCACATGTCAACACTGGGTCTTACTGAGCGCCTCCAGGAGAGAGGCCCAAGCAAGACGCGCCCCGAGGAGCGTCTTGCCACGTGTCAACACTGGGTCTGACTTAGCGCCTCCAGGAGAGAGGCCCAAGCAAGATGCGCCACGAGGATCGTCTTGCCACGTGTCACCACTGGGTCTGACTGAGCTCCTCCAGGAGAGAGGCCCAAGCAAGACGCGCCCCGAGGAGCGTCTTGCCACGTGTCACCACTGGGTCTGACTGAGCGCCTCCAGGAGAGAGGCCCCAGCAAGACGCGCCGCGAGGAGCATCTTGCCTTATGTCAGCACTTGGTCTGACTGAGCGCCTCCAGGAGAGAGGCCCAAGCAAGACCCGCCCCGAGGAGCGTCTTGCCACATGTCACTACTCGGTCTAACTGAGCGCCTCCAGGAGAGAGGTCCAAGCAAGACAAGCCCCGAGGAGCGTCTTGCCACATGTCACTACTCGGTCTGACTGTGCGCCTCCAGGAGGGAGGTCCAAGCAAGACGCGCCCCGAGGAGCGTCTAGCCACATGTCACTACTCGGTCTGACTGAGCGCCTCGAGGAGAGAGGCCCAAGCAAGACGCGCCCCGAGGAGCGTCTTGCCACATGTCAACACTGGGTCTGACTGAGGGCCCCCAGGAGAGAGGCCCAAATAAGACGCGCCCCGAGGAGCGTCTTGCCACATGTCAACACTGGGTCTGACTGAGGGCCTCCAGGAGAGAAGCCCAAGCAAGATGCGCCCCGAGGAGCGTCTTGCCACATGTCAGCACTCGGTCTGACTGAGCGCCTCCAGGAGAGAGGCCCAAGCAAGACGCGCCCCGAGGAGCGTCTTGCCACATGTCAACACTGGGTCTGACTGAGCGCCTCCAGGAGAGAGGCCCAAGCAAGACGCGCCCCGAGGAGCGTCTTGCCACATGTCAACAATGGGTCTTACTGAGCGCCTCCAGGAGAGAGGCCCAAGCAAGACGTGCCCAAAGGAGCGTCTTGCCGCATGTCAACACTGGGTCTGACTGAGCGCCTCCAGGAGCGAGGCCCAAGCAAGAAACGCCCGAGGAGCGTCTTGACACATGTCAACACTGGGTATGACTGAGCGCCTCCAGGAGAGAGGTCCAAGCAACACGCGCCCCGAGGAGCGTCTTGCCACATGTCAACACTGGGTCTGACTGAGTGCCTCCATGAGAGAAGCCCCAGCAAGACGCGCCCCGAGGAGCGTCTTGTCACATGTCATTACTCGGTCTGACTGAGCGCCTCCAGGAGAGAGGCCCAAGCAAGACGCGCCCCGAGGAGCGTCTTGCCACATGTCAACAATGGGTCTGACTGAGGGCCTCCAGGAGAGAAGCCCAAGCAAGAAGCGCCCCGAGGAGCGTCTTGCCACATGTCAACACTGGGTCTGACTGAGCGCCTCCAGGAGAGAGGCCCAAGCAAGACACGCCCCGAGGAGCGTCTTGACACATGTTAACACTGGGTCTGACTGAGGGCCTCCATGTGAGAAGCCCAAGCAAGACGCGCCCCGAGGAGAGTCTTGCCACATGTCAACACTGGGTCTGACAGAGGGCATCCAGGAGAGAGGCCCAAGCAATACGCGCCCCGAGGAGCGTCTTACCACATGTCAACAATGGGTCTGACTGAGGGCCTCCAGGAGAGAAGCCCAAGGAAGACGCGCCCCGAGGAGCTTCTTGTCACATGTCAGCACTCGGTCTGACTGAGCGCCTCCAGGAGAGAGGCCAAAGCAAGATGCGCCCCGAGGAGCGTCTTGACACATGTCAACACTGGGTCTGACAGAGGGCCTCCATGAGAGAGGCCCAAGCAAGACGCGCCCCGAGGAGCGTCTTGCCACATGTCAAAACTGGGTCTGACTGAGCGCCTCCAGGAGAGAGGCCCAAGCAAGACGTGCCCCGAGGAGCGTCTTGCCACATGTGAACACTGGGTCTGACTGAGCGCCTCCAGGAGAGAGGCCCAAGCAAGACGCGCCCGGAGGAGCGTCTTGCCACATGTCAGCACTCGGTCTGACTGAGCGCCTCCAGGAGAGAGGCCCAAGCAAGACGCGCCCCGAGGAGCGTCTTGACACATGTCTCCTCTGGGTCTGACTGAGCGCCTCCAGGAGAGAGGCCGAAGCAAGACGTGCCCCGAGGAGCATCTTGCCACATGTCAACACTGGGTCTGACTGAGTGCCTCCATGAGAGAAGCCCCAGCAAGACGCGCCCCGAGGAGCGTCTTGCCACATGTCAACACTGGGTCTGACTGAGCGACTCCAGGAGAGAGACCCGAGGAGCGTCTTGACACATGTTAACACTGGGTCTGACTGAGGGCCTCCATGTGAGAAGCCCAAGCAAGACGCGCCCCGAGGAGAGTCTTGCCACATGTCAACACTGGGTCTGACAGAGGGCATCCAGGAGAGAGGCCCAAGCAATGCGCGCCCCGAGGAGCGTCTTGCCACATGTCAACAATGGGTCTGACTGAGGGCCTCCAGGAGAGAAGCCCAAGGAAGACGCGCCCCGAGGAGCTTCTTGCCACATGTCAGCACTCGGTCTGACTGAGCGCCTCCAGGAGAGAAGCCCAAGCAAGACGCGCCCCGAGGAGTGTCTTGCCACATGTCAACACTGGGTCTGACTGAGCGCCTCCAGGAGAGAGGCCCAAGCAAGACGCGCCCCGAGGAGCGTCTTGCAACGTGTCACCACTGGGTCTGACAGAGGGCCTCCATGAGAGAGGCCCAAGCAAGACGCGCCCCGAGGAGTGTCTTGCCACATGTCAACACTGGGTCTGACTGAGCGCCTCCAGGAGAGAGGCCCAAGCAAGATGCGCCCCGAGGATCGTCTTGCCACGTGTCACCAATGGGTCTGACTGAGCTCCTCCAGGAGAGAGGCCCAAGCAAGACGCGCCCCGAGGAGCGTCTTGCCACATGTCAACACTGGGTCTTACTGAGCGCCTCCAGGAGAGAGGCCCAAGCAAGACGCGCCCCGAGGAGCGTCTTGCCACGTGTCAACACTGGGTCTGACTTAGCGCCTCCAGGAGAGAGGCCCAAGCAAGATGCGCCACGAGGATCGTCTTGCCACGTGTCACCACTGGGTCTGACTGAGCTCCTCCAGGAGAGAGGCCCAAGCAAGACGCGCCCCGAGGAGCGTCTTGCCACGTGTCACCACTGGGTCTGACTGAGCGCCTCCAGGAGAGAGGCCCCAGCAAGACGCGCCGCGAGGAGCATCTTGCCTTATGTCAGCACTCGGTCTGACTGAGCGCCTCCAGGAGAGAGGCCCAAGCAAGACCCGCCCCGAGGAGCGTCTTGCCACATGTCACTACTCGGTCTAACTGAGCGCCTCCAGGAGAGAGGTCCAAGCAAGACAAGCCCCGAGGAGCGTCTTGCCACATGTCACTACTCGGTCTGACTGAGCGCCTCCAGGAGGGAGGTCCAAGCAAGACGCGCCCCGAGGAGCGTCTAGCCACATGTCACTACTCGGTCTGACTGAGCGCCTCGAGGAGAGAGGCCCAAGCAAGACGCGCCCCGAGGAGCGTCTTGCCACATGTCAACCTTGGGTCTGACTGAGGGCCCCCAGGAGAGAGGCCCAAATAAGACGCGCCCCGAGGAGCGTCTTGCCACATGTCAACACTGGGTCTGACTGAGGGCCTCCAGGAGAGAAGCCCAAGCAAGATGCGCCCCGAGGAGCGTCTTGCCACATGTCAGCACTCGGTCTGACTGAGCGCCTCCAGGAGAGAGGCCCAAGCAAGACGCGCCCCGAGGAGCGTCTTGCCACATGTCAACAATGGGTCTTACTGAGCGCCTCCAGGAGAGAGGCCCAAGCAAGACGTGCCCAAAGGAGCGTCTTGCCGCATGTCAACACTGGGTCTGACTGAGTGCCTCCATGAGAGAAGCCCGAGCAAGACGCGCCCCGAGGAGCGTCTTGCCACATGTCAACACTGGGTCTGACTGAGCACCTCCAGGAGAGAGGCCCAAGCAAGACGCGCCCTGAGGAGCGTCTTGCCACATGTCAACACTGGGTCTGACTGAGCGCCTCCAGGAGCGAGGCCCAAGCAAGAAACGCCCGAGGAGCGTCTTGACACATGTCAACACTGGGTCTGACTGAGCGCCTCCAGGAGAGAGGTCCAAGCAACACGCGCCCCGAGGAGCGTCTTGCCACATGTCAACACTGGGTCTGACTGAGTGCCTCCATGAGAGAAGCCCCAGCAAGACGCGCCCCGAGGAGCGTCTTGTCACATGTCATTACTCGGTCTGACTGAGCGCCTCCAGGAGAGAGGCCCAAGCAAGACGCGCCCCGAGGAGCGTCTTGCCACATGTCAACAATGGGTCTGACTGAGGGCCTCCAGGAGAGAAGCCCAAGCAAGAAGCGCCCCGAGGAGCGTCTTGCCACATGTCAACACTGGGTCTGACTGAGCGCCTCCAGGAGAGAGGCCCAAGCAAGACACGCCCCGAGGAGCGTCTTGACACATGTTAACACTGGGTCTGACTGAGGGCCTCCATGTGAGAAGCCCAAGCAAGACGCGCCCCGAGGAGAGTCTTGCCACATGTCAACACTGGGTCTGACAGAGGGCATCCAGGAGAGAGGCCCAAGCAATACGCGCCCCGAGGAGCGTCTTACCACATGTCAACAATGGGTCTGACTGAGGGCCTCCAGGAGAGAAGCCCAAGGAAGACGCGCCCCGAGGAGCTTCTTGTCACATGTCAGCACTCGGTCTGACTGAGCGCCTCCAGGAGAGAGGCCAAAGCAAGATGCGCCCCGAGGAGCGTCTTGACACATGTCAACACTGGGTCTGACAGAGGGCCTCCATGAGAGAGGCCCAAGCAAGACGCGCCCCGAGGAGCGTCTTGCCACATGTCAAAACTGGGTCTGACTGAGCGCCTCCAGGAGAGAGGCCCAAGCAAGACGTGCCCTGAGGAGCGTCTTGCCACATGTGAACACTGGGTCTGACTGAGCGCCTCCAGGAGAGAGGCCCAAGCAAGACGCGCCCGGAGGAGCGTCTTGCCACATGTCAGCACTCGGTCTGACTGAGCGCCTCCAGGAGAGAGGCCCAAGCAAGACGCGCCCCGAGAAGCGTCTTGACACATGTCTCCTCTTGGTCTGACTGAGCGCCTCCAGGAGAGAGGCCGAAGCAAGACGTGCCCCGAGGAGCTTCTTGCCACATGTCAACACTGGGTCTGACTGAGTGCCTCCATGAGAGAAGCCCCAGCAAGACGCGCACCGAGGAGCGTCTTGCCACATGTCAACACTGGGTCTGACTGAGCGCCTCCAGGAGAGAGACCCGAGGAGCGTCTTGCCACATGTCACCTCTGGGTCTGACTGAGCGCCTCCAGGAGAGAGGCGCAAGCAAGAAACGCCCGAGGAGCGTCTTGACACATGTCAACACTGGGTCTGACTGAGCGTCTCCAGGAGAGAGGCCCCAGCAAGACGCGCCCCGAGGAGAGTCTTGCCACATGTCAGCACTCGGTCTGACTGAGCGCCTCCAGGAGAGAGGCCCAAGCAAGAAGCGCCCCGAGGAGTGTCTTGCCACATGTCAACAATGGGTCTGACTGAGGGCCTCCAGGAGAGAAGCCCAAGCAAGAAGCGCCCCGAGGAGCGTCTTGCCACATGTCAACACTGGGTCTGACTGAGCGCCTCCAGGAGAGAGGCCCAAGCAAGACACGCCCCGAGGAGCGTCTTGACACATGTCAACACTGGGTCTGACTGAGGGCCTCCAAGAGAGAAGCCCAAGTAGGACGCGCCCCGAGGAGAGTCTTGCCACATGTCAACACTGGGTCTGACAGAGGGCATCCAGGAGAGAGGCCCAAGCAAGACGCGCCACGAGGAGCGTCTTGCCACATGTCACTACTCGGTCTGACTGAGCGCCTCCAGGAGAGAGGCCCAAGCAAGACGCGCCCCGAGGAGCGTCTTGCCACATGTCAACACTGGGTCTGACTGAGGGCCTCCAGGAGAGAGGCCCAAATAAGACGCGCCCCGAGAAGGGTCTTGCCACATGTCAACAATAGATCTGACTGAGGGCCTCCAGGAGAGAAGCCCAAGCAAGACGTACCCCGAGGAGCGTCTTGCCACATGTCAGCACTCGGTCTGACTGAGGGCTTCCAGGAGAGAGGCCCAAGCAAGACGCGCCCCGAGGAGAGTCTTGCCACATGTCAGCACTCGGTCTGACTGAGCGCCTCCAGGAGAGAGGCCCAAGCAAGAAGCGCCCCGAGGAGTGTCTTGCCACATGTCAACAATGGGTCTGACTGAGGGCCTCCAGGAGAGAAGCCCAAGCAAGAAGCGCCCCGAGGAGCGTCTTGCCACATGTCAACACTGGGTCTGACTGAGCGCCTCCAGGAGAGAGGCCCAAGCAAGACACGCCCCGAGGAGCGTCTTGACACATGTCAACACTGGGTCTGACTGAGGGCCTCCATGAGAGAAGCCCAAGCAAGACGCGCCCCGAGGAGAGTCTTGCCACATGTCAGCACTCGGTCTGACTGAGCGCTTCCAGGAGAGAGGCCCAAGCAAGACGCACCCCGAGGAGCGTCTTGCCACAAGTCAACACTGGGTCTGACTGAGCGCCTCCAGGAGAGAGGCCCAAGCAAGACGCGCCCCGAGGAGAGTCTTGCCACATGTCAGCACTCGGTCTGACTGAGCGCCTCCAGGGGAGAGGCCCAAGCAAGTCGCGCCCCGAGGAGCGTCTTGACACATTTCTCCTCTGGGTCTGACTGAGCGCCTCCAGGAGAGAGGCCCAAGCAAGACGTTCCCCGAGGAGCGTCTTTCCACATGTCAACACTGGGTCTGACTGAGTGCCTCCATAAGAGAAGCCCCAGCAAGACGCGCCCCGAGGAGCGTCTTGCCACATGTCAACACTGGGTCTGACTGAGCGCCTCCAGGAGCGAGGCCCAAGCAAGAAACGCCCAAGGAGCGTCTTGACACATGTCAACACTGGGTCTGACTGAGCGCCTCCAGGAGAGAGGTCCAAGCAACACGCGCCCCGAGGAGCGTCTTTCCACATGTCAACACTGGTTCTGACTGAGTGCCTCCATGAGAGAAGCCCCAGCAAGACGCGCCCCGAGGAGCATCTTGTCACATGTCACTACTCGGTCTGACTGAGCGCCTCCAGGAGAGAGGCCCAAGCAAGACAAGCCCCGAGGAGCGTCTTGCCACATGTCAACAATGGGTCTGACTGAGGGCCTCCAGGAGAGAAGCCCAAGCAAGACTCGCCCCGAGGAGAGTCTTGCCACATGTCAACACTGGGTCTGACAGAGGGCATCCAGGAGAGAGGCCCAAGCAATACGCGCCCCGAGGAGCATCTTGCCACATGTCAACAATGGGTCTGACTGAGGGCCTCCAGGAGAGAAGCCCAAGGAAGACGCGCCCCGAGGAGCTTCTTGCCACATGTCAGCACTCGGTCTGACTGAGCGCCTCCAGGAGAGAGGCCAAAGCAAGATGCGCCCCGAGGAGCGTCTTGACACATGTCAACACTGGGTCTGACAGAGGGCCTCCATGAGAGAGGACCAAGCAAGACGCGCCCCGAGGAGTGTCTTGCCACATGTCAACACTGGGTCTGACTGAGCGCCTCCAGGAGAGAGGCCCAAGCAAGACGCGCCCCGAGGAGCGTCTTGCCACGTGTCAACACTGGGTCTGACTTAGCGTCTCCAGGAGAGAGGCACAAGCAAGATGCGCCCCGAGGAGCGTCTTGCCACGTGTCACCACTGGGTCTGACTGAGGGCCCCCAGGAGAGAGGCCCAAGTAAGACGCGCCCCGAGGAGCGTCTTGCCACATGTCAACACTGGGTCTGACTGAGGGCCTCCAGGAGAGAAGCCCCAGCAAGACGCGCCCCGAGGAGCGTCTTGCCACATGTCAACACTGGGTCTGACTGAGCACCTCCAGGAGAGAGGCCCAAGCAAGATGCGCCCCGAGGAGCATCTTGCCACATGTCAACACTGGGTCTGACTGAGCGCCTCCAGGAGAGAGGCCCGAGGAGCGTCTCTCCACATGTCACCTCTGGGTCTGACTGAGCTCCTCCAGGAGAGAGGCGCAAGCAAGAAACGCCCGAGGAGCGTCTTGACACATGTCAACACTGGGTCTGACTGAGCGCCTCCAGGAGAGAGGCCCCAGCAAGACGCGCCCCGAGGAGCGTCTTGCCACATGTCAGCACTCGGTCTGACTGAGCGCCTCCAGGAGAGAGGCCCAAGCAAGAAGCGCCCCGAGGAGCGTCTTGCCACATGTCAACACTGGGTCTAATTGAGCGCCTCCAGGGGAGAGGCCCAAGCAAGACGCGCCCCGAGGAGCGTCTTGCCACTTGTCACTACTCGGTCTGACTGAGCGCCTCCAGGAGAGAGGTCCAAGCAACACGCGCCCCGAGGAGCGTCTTGCCACATGTCAACACTGGGTCTGACTGAGTGCCTCCATGAGAGAAGACCCAGCAAGACGCGCCCCGAGGAGCGTCTTGCCACATGTCAACAATGGGTCTGACTGAGGGCCTCCAGGAGAGAAGCCCAAGCAAGACGCGCCCCGAGGAGCGTCTTGCCACGTGTCAACACTGGGTCTGACTTAGCGTCTCCAGGAGAGAGGCCCAAGCAAGATGTGCCCCGAGGAGCGTCTTGCCACGTGTCACCACTGGGTCTGACTGAGGGCCCCCAGGAGAGAGGCCCAAGTAAGACGCGCCCCGAGGAGCGTCTTGCCACATGTCAACACTGGGTGTGACTGAGCACCTCCAGGAGAGAGGCCCAAGCAAGATGCGCCCCGAGGAGCATCTTGCCACATGTCAACACTGGGTCTGACTGAGCGCCTCCAGGAGAGAGGCCCGAGGAGCGTCTCTCCACATGTCACCTCTGGGTCTGACTGAGCTCCTCCAGGAGAGAGGCGCAAGCAAGAAACGCCCGAGGAGCGTCTTGACACATGTCAACACTGGGTCTGACTGAGCGCCTCCAGGAGAGAGGCCCCAGCAAGACGCGCCCCGAGGAGCGTCTTGCCACATGTCAGCACTCGGTCTGACTGAGCGCCTCCAGGAGAGAGGCCCAAGCAAGAAGCGCCCCGAGGAGCGTCTTGCCACTTGTCACTACTCGGTCTGACTGAGCGCCTCCAGGAGAGAGGTCCAAGCAACACGCGCCCGGAGGAGCGTCTTGCCACATGTCAACACTGGGTCTGACTGAGTGCCTCCATGAGAGAAGACCCAGCAAGACGCGCCCCGAGGAGCGTCTTGCCACATGTCAACACTGGGTCTGACTGAGGGCCTCCAGGAGAGAAGCCCCAGCAAGATGCGCCCCGAGGAGCGTCTTGCCACATGTCAACACTGGGTCTGACTGAGCACCTCCAGGAGAGAGGCCCAAGCAAGATGCGCCCCGAGGAGCGTCTTGCCACATGTCAGCACTCGGTCTGACTGAGCGCCTCCAGGAGAGAGGCCCAAGCAAGAAGCGCCCCGAGGAGCGTCTTGCCACATGTCAACACTGGGTCTAATTGAGCGCCTCCAGGGGAGAGGCCCAAGCAAGACGCGCCCCGAGGAGCGTCTTGCCACTTGTCACTACTCGGTCTGACTGAGCGCCTCCAGGAGAGAGGTCCAAGCAACACGCGCCCCGAGGAGCGTCTTGCCACATGTCAACACTGGGTCTGACTGAGTGCCTCCATGAGAGAAGACCCAGCAAGACGCGCCCCGAGGAGCGTCTTGCCACATGTCAACAATGGGTCTAACTGAGGGCCTCCAGGAGAGAAGCCCAAGCAAGACGTGCCCCGAGGAGCGTCTTGCCACGTGTCAACACTGGGTCTGACTTAGCGTCTCCAGGAGAGAGGCCCAAGCAAGATGCGCCCCGAGGAGCGTCTTGCCACGTGTCACCACTGGGTCTGACTGAGGGCCCCCAGGAGAGAGGCCCAAGTAAGACGCGCCCCGAGGAGCGTCTTGCCACATGTCAACACTGGGTCTGACTGAGCACCTCCAGGAGAGAGGCCCAAGCAAGATGCGCCCCGAGGAGCATCTTGCCACATGTCAACACTGGGTCTGACTGAGCGCCTCCAGGAGAGAGGCCTGAGGAGCGTCTCTCCACATGTCACCTCTGGGTCTGACTGAGCTCCTCCAGGAGAGAGGCGCAAGCAAGAAACGCCCGAGGAGCGTCTTGACACATGTCAACACTGGGTCTGACTGAGCGCCTCCAGGAGAGAGGCCCTAGCAAGACGCGCCCCGAGGAGCGTCTTGCCACATGTCAGCACTCGGTCTGACTGAGCGCCTCCAGGAGAGAGGCCCAAGCAAGAAGCGCCCCGAGGAGCGTCTTGCCACATGTCAACACTGGGTCTGACTGAGGGCCTCCAGGAGAGAAGCCCCAGCAAGATGCGCCCCGAGGAGCGTCTTGCCAAATGTCAACACTGGGTCTGACTGAGCACCTCCAGGAGAGAGGCCCAAGCTAGATGCGCCCCGAGGAGCATCTTGCCACATGTCAGCACTCGGTCTGACTGAGCGCCTCCAGGAGAGAGGCCCAAGCAAGAAGCGCCGCGAGGAGCGTCTTGCCACATGTCAACACTGGGTCTAATTGAGCGCCTCCAGGGGAGAGGCCCAAGCAAGACGCGCCCCGAGGAGCGTCTTGCCACTTGTCACTACTCGGTCTGACTGAACGCCTCCAGGAGAGAGGTCCAAGCAACACGCGCCCCGAGGAGCGTCTTGCCACATGTCAACACGGGGTCTGACTGAGTGCCTCCATGAGAGAAGACCCAGCAAGACGCGCCCCGAGGAGCGTCTTGCCACATGTCAACAATGGGTCTGACTGAGGGCCTCCAGGAGAGAAGCCCAAGCAAGACGCGCCCCGAGGAGCGTCTTGCCACGTGTCAACACTGGGTCTGACTTAGCGTCTCCAGGAGAGAGGCCCAAGCAAGATGCGCCCCGAGGAGCGTCTTGCCACGTGTCACCACTGGGTCTGACTGAGGGCCCCCAGGATAGAGGCCCAAGTAAGACGCGCCCCGAGGAGCGTCTTGCCACATGTCAACACTGGGTCTGACTGAGCACCTCCAGGAGAGAGGCCCAAGCAAGATGCGCCCCGAGGAGCATCTTGCCATATGTCAACACTGGGTCTGACTGAGCGCCTCCAGGAGAGAGGCCCGAGGAGCGTCTCTCCACATGTCACCTCTGGGTCTGACTGAGCTCCTCCAGGAGAGAGGCGCAAGCAAGAAACGCCCGAGGAGCGTCTTGACACATGTCAACACTGGGTCTGACTGAGCGCCCCCAGGAGAGAGGCCCAAGTAAGACGCGCCCCGAGGAGCGTCTTGCCACATGTCAACACTGGGTCTGACTGAGGGCCTCCAGGAGAGAAGCCCCAGCAAGATGCGCCCCGAGGAGCGTCTTGCCACATGTCAACACTGGGTCTGACTGAGCACCTCCAGGAGAGAGGCCCAAGCAAGATGCGCCCCGAGGAGCGTCTTGCCACATGTCAGCACTCGGTCTGACTGAGCGCCTCCAGGAGAGAGGCCCAAGCAAGAAGCGCCCCGAGGAGCGTCTTGCCACATGTCAACACTGGGTCTAATTGAGCACCTCCAGGGGAGAGGCCCAAGCAAGACGCGCCCCGAGGAGCGTCTTGCCACTTGTCACTACTCGGTCTGACTGAGCGCCTCCAGGAGAGAGGTCCAAGCAACACGCGCCCCGAGGAGCGTCTTGCCACATGTCAACACTGGGTCTGACTGAGTGCCTCCATGAGAGAAGACCCAGCAAGACGCGCCCCGAGGAGCGTCTTGCCACATGTCAACAATGGGTCTGACTGAGGGCCTCCAGGAGAGAAGCCCAAGCAAGACGCGCCCCGAGGAGCGTCTTGCCACGTGTCAACACTGGGTCTGACTTAGCGTCTCCAGGAGAGAGGCCCAAGCAAGATGCGCCCCGAGGAGCGTCTTGCCACGTGTCACCACTGGGTCTGACTGAGGGCCCCCAGGAGAGAGGCCCAAGTAAGACGCGCCCCGAGGAGCGTCTTGCCACATGTCAACACTGGGTCTGACTGAGCACCTCCAGGAGAGAGGCCCAAGCAAGATGCGCCCCGAGGAGCATCTTGCCACATGTCAACACTGGGTCTGACTGAGCGCCTCCAGGAGAGAGGCCCGAGGAGCGTCTCTCCACATGTCACCTCTGGGTCTGACTGAGCTCCTCCAGGAGAGAGGCGCAAGCAAGAAACGCCCGAGGAGCGTCTTGACACATGTCAACACTGGGTCTGACTGAGCGCCTCCAGGAGAGAGGCCCTAGCAAGACGCGCCCCGAGGAGCGTCTTGCCACATGTCAGCACTCGGTCTGACTGAGCGCCTCCAGGAGAGAGGCCCAAGCAAGAAGCGCCCCGAGGAGCGTCTTGCCACATGTCAACACTGGGTCTAATTGAGCGCCTCCAGGGGAGAGGCCCAAGCAAGACGCGCCCCGAGGAGCGTCTTGCCACTTGTCACTACTCGGTCTGACTGAGCGCCTCCAGGAGAGAGGTCCAAGCAACACGCGCCCCGAGGAGCGTCTTGCCACATGTCAACACTGGGTCTGACTGAGTGCCTCCATGAGAGAAGACCCAGCAAGACGCGCCCCGAGGAGTGTCTTGCCACATGTCAACAATGGGTCTGACTGAGGGCCTCCATGAGAGAAGCCCAAGCAAGACGCGCCCCGAGGAGCGTCTTGCCACGTGTCAACACTGGGTCTGACTTAGCGTCTCCAGGAGAGAGGCCCAAGCAAGATGCGCCCCGAGGAGCGTCTTGCCACGTGTCACCACTGGGTCTGACTGAGGGCCCCCAGGAGAGAGGCCCAAGTAAGACGCGCCCCGAGGAGCGTCTTGCCACATGTCAACACTGGGTCTGACTGAGGGCCTCCAGGAGAGAAGCCCCAGCAAGATGCGCCCCGAGGAGCGTCTTGCCACATGTCAACACTGGGTCTGTCTGAGCACCTCCAGGAGAGAGGCCCAAGCAAGATGCGCCCCGAGGAGCGTCTTGCCACATGTCACTACTCGGTCTAACTGAGCGCCTCCAGGAGAGAGGTCCAAGCAAGACGCACCCCGACGAGCGTCTTGCAAAATGTCACTACTCGGTCTGACTAAGCGCCTCCAGGAGGGAGGTCCAAGCAAGACGTGCCCCGAGGAGCGTCTTGCCACATGTCAACAAGGGGTTAAACTGAGGGCCTCCAGGAGAGAAGCCCAAGCAAGACACGCCCCGAGGAGCGTCTTGACACATGTCAACACTGGGTCGGACTGAGGGCCTCCATGAGAGAAGCCCAAGCAAGACGCGCCCCGAGGAGAGTCTTGCCACATGTCAACACTCGGTCTGACAGAGGGCATTCAGGAGAGAGGCCCAAACAATACGCGCCCTGAGGAGCGTCTTGCCACATGTCACCACTGGGTCTGAATGAGCGCCTCCAGGAGAGAGGCCCAACCAAGACGCGCCCCGAGGAGTGTCTTGCCACATGCCAACACTGGGTCTGACTGAGCGCCTCCAGGAGAGAGGCCCAAGCAAGATGCGCCCCGAGGAGCGTCTTGCCACGTGTCAACACTGGGTCTGTCTGAGCGCCTCCAGGAGAGAGGCCCAAGCAAGACGCACCCTGAGGAGCGTCTTTCCACGTGTCACCACTGGGTCTGAATGAGCGCCTCCAGGAGGGAGGCCCAAGCAAGACGCGCCCCGAGGAGCGTCTTGCCACATGTCAACACTGGGTCTGACTGAGCGCCTCCAGGAGAGAGGCCCAAGCAAGACGCGCCCCGAGGAGCGTCTTGCCACATGTCAACAATGGGTCTTACTGAGGGCCTCCATGAGAGAAGCCCAAGCAAGACGCGCCCCGAGGAGTGTCTTGCCACATGTCAACACTGTGTCTGACTGAGCGCCTCCAGGAGAGAGGCCCAAGCAAGACGCGCCCCGAGGAGCGTCTTGCCTTATGTCAGCACTCGGTCTGACTGAGCGCCTCCAGGAGAGAGGCCCAAGCAAGACGCGCCCCGAGGAGCGTCTTGCCACATGTCACTACTCGGTCTAACTGAGCGCCTCCAGGAGAGAGGTCCAAGCAAGACGTGCCCCGAGGAGCGTCTTGCCACATGTCAACAATGGGTCTGACTGAGGGCCTCCATGAGAGAAGCCCAAGCAAGACGCGCCCCGAGGAGTGTCTTGCCACATGTCAACAATGGGTCTAACTGAGGGCCTCCAGGAGAGAAGCCCAAGCAAGACGCGCCCCGAGGAGCGTCTTGCCACGTGTCAACACTGGGTCTGACTTAGCGTCTCCAGGAGAGAGGCCCAAGCAAGATGCGCCCCGAGGAGCGTCTTGCCACGTGTCACCACTGGGTCTGACTGAGGGCCCCCAGGAGAGAGGCCCAAGTAAGACGCGCCCCGAGGAGCGTCTTGCCACATGTCAACACTGGGTCTGACTGAGCACCTCCAGGAGAGAGGCCCAAGCAAGATGCGCCCCGAGGAGCATCTTGCCACATGTCAACACTGGGTCTGACTGAGCGCCTCCAGGAGAGAGGCCTGAGGAGCGTCTCTCCACATGTCACCTCTGGGTCTGACTGAGCTCCTCCAGGAGAGAGGCGCAAGCAAGAAACGCCCGAGGAGCGTCTTGACACATGTCAACACTGGGTCTGACTGAGCGCCTCCAGGAGAGAGGCCCTAGCAAGACGCGCCCCGAGGAGCGTCTTGCCACATGTCAGCACTCGGTCTGACTGAGCGCCTCCAGGAGAGAGGCCCAAGCAAGAAGCGCCCCGAGGAGCGTCTTGCCACATGTCAACACTGGGTCTGACTGAGGGCCTCCAGGAGAGAAGCCCCAGCAAGATGCGCCCCGAGGAGCGTCTTGCCACATGTCAACACTGGGTCTGACTGAGCACCTCCAGGAGAGAGGCCCAAGCAAGATGCGCCCCGAGGAGCATCTTGCCACATGTCAGCACTCGGTCTGACTGAGCGCCTCCAGGAGAGAGGCCCAAGCAAGAAGCGCCCCGAGGAGCGTCTTGCCACATGTCAACACTGGGTCTAATTGAGCGCCTCCAGGGGAGAGGCCCAAGCAAGACGCGCCCCGAGGAGCGTCTTGCCACTTGTCACTACTCGGTCTGACTGAGCGCCTCCAGGAGAGAGGTCCAAGCAACACGCGCCCCGAGGAGCGTCTTGCCACATGTCAACACTGGGACTGACTGAGTGCCTCCATGAGAGAAGACCCAGCAAGACGCGCCCCGAGGAGCGTCTTGCCACATGTCAACAATGGGTCTGACTGAGGGCCTCCAGGAGAGAAGCCCAAGCAAGACGCGCCCCGAGGAGCGTCTTGCCACGTGTCAACACTGGGTCTGACTTAGCGTCTCCAGGAGAGAGGCCCAAGCAAGATGCGCCCCGAGGAGCGTCTTGCCACGTGTCACCACTGGGTCTGACTGAGGGCCCCCAGGATAGAGGCCCAAGTAAGACGCGCCCCGAGGAGCGTCTTGCCACATGTCAACACTGGGTCTGACTGAGCACCTCCAGGAGAGAGGCCCAAGCAAGATGCGCCCCGAGGAGCATCTTGCCATATGTCAACACTGGGTCTGACTGAGCGCCTCCAGGAGAGAGGCCCGAGGAGCGTCTCTCCACATGTCACCTCTGGGTCTGACTGAGCTCCTCCAGGAGAGAGGCGCAAGCAAGAAACGCCCGAGGAGCGTCTTGACACATGTCAACACTGGGTCTGACTGAGCGCCCCCAGGAGAGAGGCCCAAGTAAGACGCGCCCCGAGGAGCGTCTTGCCACATGTCAACACTGGGTCTGACTGAGGGCCTCCAGGAGAGAAGCCCCAGCAAGATGCGCCCCGAGGAGCGTCTTGCCACATGTCAAAACTGGGTCTGACTGAGCACCTCCAGGAGAGAGGCCCAAGCAAGATGCGCCCCGAGGAGCGTCTTGCCACATGTCAGCACTCGGTCTGACTGAGCGCCTCCAGGAGAGAGGCCCAAGCAAGAAGCGCCCCGAGGAGCGTCTTGCCACATGTCAACACTGGGTCTAATTGAGCACCTCCAGGGGAGAGGCCCAAGCAAGACGCGCCCCGAGGAGCGTCTTGCCACTTGTCACTACTCGGTCTGACTGAGCGCCTCCAGGAGAGAGGTCCAAGCAACACGCGCCCCGAGGAGCGTCTTGCCACATGTCAACACTGGGTCTGACTGAGTGCCTCCATGAGAGAAGACCCAGCAAGACGCGCCCCGAGGAGCGTCTTGCCACATGTCAACAATGGGTCTGACTGAGGGCCTCCAGGAGAGAAGCCCAAGCAAGACGCGCCCCGAGGAGCGTCTTGCCACGTGTCAACACTGGGTCTGACTTAGCGTCTCCAGGAGAGAGGCCCAAGCAAGATGCGCCCCGAGGAGCGTCTTGCCACGTGTCACCACTGGGTCTGACTGAGGGCCCCCAGGAGAGAGGCCCAAGTAAGACGCGCCCCGAGGAGCGTCTTGCCACATGTCAACACTGGGTCTGACTGAGCACCTCCAGGAGAGAGGCCCAAGCAAGATGCGCCCCGAGGAGCATCTTGCCACATGTCAACACTGGGTCTGACTGAGCGCCTCCAGGAGAGAGGCCCGAGGAGCGTCTCTCCACATGTCACCTCTGGGTCTGACTGAGCTCCTCCAGGAGAGAGGCGCAAGCAAGAAACGCCCGAGGAGCGTCTTGACACATGTCAACACTGGGTCTGACTGAGCGCCTCCAGGAGAGAGGCCCTAGCAAGACGCGCCCCGAGGAGCGTCTTGCCACATGTCAGCACTCGGTCTGACTGAGCGCCTCCAGGAGAGAGGCCCAAGCAAGAAGCGCCCCGAGGAGCGTCTTGCCACATGTCAACACTGGGTCTAATTGAGCGCCTCCAGGGGAGCGGCCCAAGCAAGACGCGCCCCGAGGAGCGTCTTGCCACTTGTCACTACTCGGTCTGACTGAGCGCCTCCAGGAGAGAGGTCCAAGCAACACGCGCCCCGAGGAGCGTCTTGCCACATGTCAACACTGGGTCTGACTGAGTGCCTCCATGAGAGAAGACCCAGCAAGACGCGCCCCGAGGAGCGTCTTGCCACATGTCAACAATGGGTCTGACTGAGGGCCTCCATGAGAGAAGCCCAAGCAAGACGCGCCCCGAGGAGCGTCTTGCCACGTGTCAACACTGGGTCTGACTTAGCGTCTCCAGGAGAGAGGCCCAAGCAAGATGCGCCCCGAGGAGCGTCTTGCCACGTGTCACCACTGGGTCTGACTGAGGGCCCCCAGGAGAGAGGCCCAAGTAAGACGCGCCCCGAGGAGCGTCTTGCCACATGTCAACACTGGGTCTGACTGAGGGCCTCCAGGAGAGAAGCCCCAGCAAGATGCGCCCCGAGGAGCGTCTTGCCACATGTCAACACTGGGTCTGACTGAGCACCTCCAGGAGAGAGGCCCAAGCAAGATGCGCCCCGAGGAGCGTCTTGCCACATGTCACTACTCGGTCTAACTGAGCGCCTCCAGGAGAGAGGTCCAAGCAAGACGCGCCCCGACGAGCGTCTTGCAAAATGTCACTACTCGGTCTGACTAAGCGCCTCCAGGAGGGAGGTCCAAGCAAGACGTGCCCCGAGGAGCGTCTTGCCACATGTCAACAAGGGGTTAAACTGAGGGCCTCCAGGAGAGAAGCCCAAGCAAGACACGCCCCGAGGAGCGTCTTGACACATGTCAACACTGGGTCGGACTGAGGGCCTCCATGAGAGAAGCCCAAGCAAGACGCGCCCCGAGGAGAGTCTTGCCACATGTCAACACTCGGTCTGACAGAGGGCATTCAGGAGAGAGGCCCAAACAATACGCGCCCTGAGGAGCGTCTTGCCACATGTCACCACTGGGTCTGAATGAGCGCCTCCAGGAGAGAGGCCCAACCAAGACGCGCCCCGAGGAGTGTCTTGCCACATGCCAACACTGGGTCTGACTGAGCGCCTCCAGGAGAGAGGCCCAAGCAAGACGCGCCCCGAGGAGCGTCTTGCCACGTGTCAACACTGGGTCTGTCTGAGCGCCTCCAGGAGAGAGGCCCAAGCAAGACGCACCCTGAGGAGCGTCTTTCCACGTGTCACCACTGGGTCTGAATGAGCGCCTCCAGGAGGGAGGCCCAAGCAAGACGCGCCCCGAGGAGCGTCTTGCCACATGTCAACACTGGGTCTGACTGAGCGCCTCCAGGAGAGAGGCCCAAGCAAGACGCGCCCCGAGGAGCGTCTTGCCACATGTCAACAATGGGTCTTACTGAGGGCCTCCATGAGAGAAGCCCAAGCAAGACGCGCCCCGAGGAGTGTCTTGCCACATGTCAACACTGTGTCTGACTGAGCGCCTCCAGGAGAGAGGCCCAAGCAAGACGCGCCCCGAGGAGCGTCTTGCCTTATGTCAGCACTCGGTCTGACTGAGCGCCTCCAGGAGAGAGGCCCAAGCAAGACGCGCCCCGAGGAGCGTCTTGCCACATGTCACTACTCGGTCTAACTGAGCGCCTCCAGGAGAGAGGTCCAAGCAAGACGCGCCCCGACGAGCGTCTTGCAAAATGTCACTACTCGGTCTGACTGAGCGCCTCCAGGAGGGAGGTCCAAGCAAGACGTGCCCCGAGGAGCGTCTTGCCACATGTCAACAATGGGTCTGACTGAGGGCCTCCAGGAGAGAAGCCCAAGCAAGACACGCCCCGAGGAGCGTCTTGACACATGTCAACACTGGGTCGGACTGAGGGCCTCCATGAGAGAAGCCCAAGCAAGACGCGCCCCGAGGAGAGTCTTGCCACATGTCAACACTCGGTCTGACAGAGGGCATTCAGGAGAGAGGCCCAAGCAATACGCGCCCTGAGGAGCGTCTTGCCACATGTCACCACTGGGTCTGAATTAGCGCCTCCAGGAGAGAGGCCCAACCAAGACGCGCCCCGAGGAGTGTCTTGCCACATGCCAACACTGGGTCTGACTGAGCGCCTCCAGGAGAGAGGCCCAAGCAAGACGCGCCCCGAGGAGCGTCTTGCCACATGTCACCTCTGGATCTGACTGAGCGCCTCCAGGAGAGAGGCCCAAGCAAGACGCGCCCCGAGGAGCGTCTTGCCACATGTCAACAATGGGTCTGACAGAGGGCCTCCACGAGAGAGGCCCAAGCAAGACGCGCCCCGAGGAGTGTCATGCCACATGTCACCACTGGGTCTGACTGAGCGCCTCCAGGAGAGAGGCCCAAGCAAGACGTGCCCCGAGGAGCGTCAGGCCACATGTCACTACTCAGTCTGACTGAGCGCATCCAGGAGAGAGGCCCAAGCAAGACGCGCCCCGAGGAGCGTCTTGCCACATAGCAGCACTGGGTCTGACTGAGCGCCTCCAGGAGAGAGGCCCCAGCAAGACGCGCCCCGAGGAGCGTCTTGCCTTATGTCAGCACTCGGTCTGACAGAGCGCCTCCAGGAGAGAGGCCCAAGCAAGACGCACCCCGAGCAGCGTCTTGCCACATGTCAACAATGGGTCTGACTGAGGGCCTCCAGGAGAGAAGCCCAAGCAAGACGCGCCCCGAGGAGTGTCTTGCCACATGTCAACACTGTGTCTGACTGAGCGCCTCCAGGAGAGAGGCCCAAGCAAGACGCGCCCCGAGGAGCGTCTTGCCTTATGTCAGCACTCGGTCTGACTGAGCGCCTCCAGGAGAGAGGCCCAAGCAAGACGCGCCCCGAGGAGCGTCTTGCCACATGTCACTACTCGGTCTAACTGAGCGCCTCCAGGAGAGAGGTCCAAGCAAGACGCGCCCCGACGAGCGTCTTGCAAAATGTCACTACCCGGTCTGACTGAGTGCCTCCAGGAGGGAGGTCCAAGCAAGACGTGCCCCGAGGAGCGTCTTGCCACATGTCAACAATGGGTCTGACTGAGGGCCTCCAGGAGAGAAGCCCAAGCAAGACACGCCCCGAGGAGCGTCTTGACACATGTCAACACTGGGTCGGACTGAGGGCCTCCATGAGAGAAGCCCAAGCAAGACGCGCCCCGAGGAGAGTCTTGCCACATGTCAACACTCGGTCTGACAGAGGGCATTCAGGAGAGAGGCCCAAGCAATACGCGTCCTGAGGAGCGTCTTGCCACGTGTCAACACTGGGTCTGTCTGAGCGCCTCCAGGAGAGAGGCCCAAGCAAGACGCACCCTGAGGAGCGTCTTTCCACGTGTCACCACTGGGTCTGACTGAGCGCCTCCAGGAGGGAGGCCCAAGCAAGACGCGCCCCAAGGGGCGTCTTGCCACATGTCAACACTGGGTCTGACTGAGCGCCTCCAGGAGAGAGGCCCAAGCAAGACGCGCCCCGAGGAGCGTCTTGCCACATGTCAACAATGGGTCTGACTGAGGGCCTCCAGGAGAGAGGCCCAAGCAAGATGCGCCCGGAGGAGCGTCTTGCCACATGTCAACACTGGGTCTGACAGAGGACCTCCAGGAGAAAGGCCCAAGCAAGACGCGCCCCGAGGAGCGTCTTGCCACATGTCACCTCTGGTTCTGACTGAGCGCCTCCAGGAGAGAGGCCCAAGCAAGACGCGCCCCGAGGAGCGTCTTGCCACATGTCAACAATGGGTCTGACTGAGGGCCTCCAGGAGAGAAGCCCAAGCAAGACGCGCCCCGAGGAGCGTCTTGACACATGTCAACACTGGGTCTGACAGAGGGCCTCCACGAGAGAGGCCCAAGCAAGACGCGCCCCGAGGAGTGTCATGCCACATGTCACCACTGGGTCTGACTGAGCGCCTCCAGGAGAGAGGCCCAAGCAAGACGTGCCCCGAGGAGCGTCAGGCCACATGTCACTACTCAGTCTGACTGAGCGCATCCAGGAGAGAGGCCCAAGCAAGACGCGCCCCGAGGAGCGTCTTGCCACATAGCAGCACTGGGTCTGACTGAGCGCCTCCAGGAGAGAGGCCCCAGCAAGACGCGCCCCGAGGAGCGTCTTGCCTTATGTCAGCACTCGGTCTGACTGAGCGCCTCCAGGAGAGAGGCCCAAGCAAGACGCACCCCGAGCAGCGTCTTGCCACATGTCAACAATGGGTCTGACTGAGGGCCTCCAGGAGAGAAGCCCAAGCAAGACGCGCCCCGAGGAGCGTCTTGACACATGTCAACACTGGGTCTGACAGAGGGCCTCCACGAGAGAGGCCCAAGCAAGACGCGCCCCGAGGAGTGTCATGCCACATGTCACCACTGGGTCTGACTGAGCGCCTCCAGGAGAGAGGCCCAAGCAAGACGTGCCCCGAGGAGCGTCAGGCCACATGTCACTACTCAGTCTGACTGAGCGCCTCCAGGAGAGAGGCCCCAGCAAGACGCGCCCCGAGGAGCGTCTTGCCTTATGTCAGCACTCGGTCTGACTGAGCGCCTCCAGGAGAGAGGCCCAAGCAAGACGCGCCCCGAGGAGCGTCTTGCCTTATGTCAGCACTCGGTCTGACTGAGCGCCTCCAGGAGAGAGGCCCAAGCAAGACGCACCCCGAGCAGCGTCTTGCCACATGTCAACAATGGGTCTGACTGAGGGCCTCCAGGAGAGAAGCCCAAGCAAGACGCGCCCCGAGGAGTGTCTTGCCACATGTCAACACTGTGTCTGACTGAGCGCCTCCAGGAGAGAGGCCCAAGCAAGACGCGCCCCGAGGAGCGTCTTGCCTTATGTCAGCACTCGGTCTGACTGAGCGCCTCCAGGAGAGAGGCCCAAGCAAGACGCGCCCCGAGGAGCGTCTTGCCACATGTCACTACTCGGTCTAACTGAGCGCCTCCAGGAGAGAGGTCCAAGCAAGACGCGCCCCGACGAGCGTCTTGCAAAATGTCACTACTCGGTCTGACTGAGCGCCTCCAGGAGGGAGGTCCAAGCAAGACGTGCCCCGAGGAGCGTCTTGCCACATGTCAACAATGGGTCTGACTGAGGGCCTCCAGGAGAGAAGCCCAAGCAAGACACGCCCCGAGGAGCGTCTTGACACATGTCAACACTGGGTCGGACTGAGGGCCTCCATGAGAGAAGCCCAAGCAAGACGCGCCCCGAGGAGAGTCTTGCCACATGTCAACACTGGGTCTGACTGAGCGCCTCCAGGAGAGAGGCCCAAGCAAGACGCACCCTGAGGAGCGTCTTGCCACATGTCAACAATGGGTCTGACTGAGCGCCTCCAGGAGAGAGGCCCAAGCAAGACGCGCCCCGAGGAGCGTCTTGCCACGTGTCAACACTGGGTCTGTCTGAGCGCCTCCAGGAGAGAGGCCCAAGCAAGACGCACCCTGAGGAGCGTCTTTCCACGTGTCACCACTGGGTCTGACTGAGCGCCTCCAGGAGGGAGGCCCAAGCAAGACGCGCCCCGAGGAGCGTCTTGCCACATGTCAACACTGGGTCTGACTGAGCGCCTCCAGGAGAGAGGCCCAAGCAAGACGCGCCCCGAGGAGCGTCTTGCCACATGTCACCTCTGGTTCTGACTGAGCGCCTCCAGGAGAGAGGCCCAAGCAAGACGCGCCCCGAGGAGCGTCTTGCCACGTGTCAACACTGGGTCTGTCTGAGCGCCTCCAGGAGAGAGGCCCAAGCAAGACGCACCCTGAGGAGCGTCTTTCCACGTGTCACCACTGGGTCTGACTGAGCGCCTCCAGGAGGGAGGCCCAAGCAAGACGCGCCCCGAGGAGCGTCTTGCCACATGTCAACACTGGGTCTGACTGAGCGCCTCCAGGAGAGAGGCCCAAGCAAGACGCGCCCCGAGGAGCGTCTTGCCACATGTCAACAATGGGTCTGACTGAGGGCCTCCAGGAGAGAAGCCCAAGCAAGACGCGCCCCGAGGAGCGTCTTGACACATGTCAACACTGGGTCTGACAGAGGGCCTCCACGAGAGAGGCCCAAGCAAGACGCGCCCCGAGGAGTGTCATGCCACATGTCACCACTGGGTCTGACTGAGCGCCTCCAGGAGAGAGGCCCAAGCAAGACGTGCCCCGAGGAGCGTCAGGCCACATGTCACTACTCAGTCTGACTGAGCGCATCCAGGAGAGAGGCCCAAGCAAGACGCGCCCCGAGGAGCGTCTTGCCACATAGCAGCACTGGGTCTGACTGAGCTTCTCCAGGAGAGAGGCCCCAGCAAGACGCGCCCCGAGGAGCGTCTTGCCTTATGTCAGCACTCGGTCTGACTGAGCGCCTCCAGGAGAGAGGCCCAAGCAAGACGCACCCCGAGCAGCGTCTTGCCACATGTCAACAATGGGTCTGACTGAGGGCCTCCAGGAGAGAAGCCCAAGCAAGACGCGCCCCGAGGAGCGTCTTGACACATGTCAACACTGGGTCTGACAGAGGGCCTCCACGAGAGAGGCCCAAGCAAGACGCGCCCCGAGGAGTGTCATGCCACATGTCACCACTGGGTCTGACTGAGCGCCTCCAGGAGAGAGGCCCAAGCAAGACGTGCCCCGAGGAGCGTCAGGCCACATGTCACTACTCAGTCTGACTGAGCGCCTCCAGGAGAGAGGCCCAAGCAAGACGCGCCCCGAGGAGCGTCTTGCCACATGTCAGCACTGGGTCTGACTGAGCGCCTCCAGGAGAGAGGCCCCAGCAAGACGCGCCCCGAGGAGCGTCAGGCCACATGTCACTACTCAGTCTGACTGAGCGCCTCCAGGAGAGAGGCCCAAGCAAGACGTGCCCCGAGGAGCGTCTTGCCACATGTCAACAATGGGTCTGACTGAGGGCCTCCAGGAGAGAAGCCCAAGCAAGACGCGCCCCGAGGAGCGTCTTGCCACATGTCAACACTGGGTCTGACTGAGCGCCTCCAGGAGAGAGGCCCAAGCAAGATGCGCCCGGAGGAGCTTCTTGCCACATGTCAACACTGGGTCTGACAGAGGGCCTCCAGGAGAGAGGCCCAAGCAAGACGCGCCCCGAGGTGCATCTTGCCACCTGTCACCTCTGGTTCTGACTGAGCTCCTCCAGGAGAGAGGCCCAAGCAAGACGCGCCCCGAGGAGCGTCTTGCCTTATGTCAGCACTCGGTCTGACTGAGCGCCTCCAGGAGAGAGGCCCAAGCAAGACGCGCCCCGAGGAGCGTCTTGCCATATGTCACTACTCGGTCTAACTGAGCGCCTCCAGGAGAGAGGTCCAAGCAAGACGCGCCCCGAGGAGCGTCTTGCAAAATGTCACTACTCGGTCTGACTGAGCGCCTCCAGGAGGGAGTCCAAGCAAGACGCGCCCCGAGGTGCGTCTTGCCACATGTCAACACTGGGTCTGACAGAGGGCCTCCAGGAGAGAAGCCCAAGCAAGACGCGCCCCGAGGAGTGTCTTGCCACATGTCACCACTTGGTCTGACTGAGCGCCTCCAGGAGAGAGGCCCAAGCAACACGCGCCCCGAGGAGCGTCTGGCCACATGTCACTACTCAGTCTGACTGAGCGCCTCCAGGAGAGAGGCCCAAGCAAGACGCGCCCCGAGGAGCGTCTTGCCACATGTCAACACTGGGTCTGACTGAGTGCCTCCAGGAGAGAGGCCCAAGCAAGACGCGCCCCGAGGAGCGTCTTGCCACATGTCAACACTGGGTCTGACTGAGCGCCTCCAGGAGAGAGGCCCAAACAAGACGCGCCCCGAGGAGCGTCTTGCCACATGTCAACAATGGGTCTGACTGAGGGCCTCCAGGAGAGAGGCCCAAGCAAGATGCGCCCGGAGGAGCGTCTTGCCACATGTCAACACTGGGTCTGACAGAGGGCCTCCAGGAGAAAGGCCCAAGCAAGACGCGCCCCGTGGAGCGTCTTGTCACATGTCAACACTGGGTCTGTCTGAGCGCCTGCAGGAGAGAAGCCCAAGCAAGACGCGCCCCAAGGAGCGTCTTGCCACATGTCAACAATGGGTCTGACTGAGGGCCTCCAGGAGAGAAGCCCAAGCAAGACGCGCCCCGAGGAGCGTCTTGACACATGTCACTACTGGGTCTGACAGAGGGCCTCCACGAGAGAGGCCCAAGCAAGACGCGCCCCGAGGAGTGTCATGCCACATGTCAACAATGGGTCTGACTGAGGGCCTCCAGGAGAGAAGCCCAGGCAAGACACGCCCCGAGGAGCGTCTTGACACATGTCAACACTGGGTCGGACTGAGGGCCTCCATGAGAGAAGCCCAAGCAAGACGCGCCCCGAGGAGAGTCTTGCCACATGTCAACACTCGGTCTGACAGAGGGCATTCAGGAGAGAGGCCCAAGCAATACGCGCCCTGAGGAGCGTCTTGCCACATGTCACCACTGGGTCTGAATTAGCGCCTCCAGGAGAGAGGCCCAACCAAGACGCGCCCCGAGGAGTGTCTTGCCACATGCCAACACTGGGTCTGACTGAGCGCCTCCAGGAGAGAGGCCCAAGCAAGACGCGCCCCGAGGAGCGTCTTGCCACATGTCAACAATGGGTCTGACTGAGGGCCTCCAGGAGAGAAGCCCAAGCAAGACGCGCCCCGAGGAGCGTCTTGACACATGTCAACACTGGGTCTGACAGAGGGCCTCCACGAGAGAGGCCCAAGCAAGACGCGCCCCGAGGAGTGTCATGCCACATGTCACCACTGGGTCTGACAGAGCGCCTCCAGGAGAGAGGCCCAAGCAAGACGTGCCCCGAGGAGCGTCAGGCCACATGTCACTACTCAGTCTGACTGAGCGCATCCAGGACAGAGGCCCAAGCAAGACGCGCCCCGAGGAGCGTCTTGCCACATAGCAGCACTGGGTCTGACTGAGCGCCTCCAGGAGAGAGGCCCCAGCAAGACGCGCCCCGAGGAGCGTCTTGCCTTATGTCAGCACTCGGTCTGACTGAGCGCCTCCAGGAGAGAGGCCCAAGCAAGACGCACCCCGAGCAGCGTCTTGCCACATGTCAACAATGGGTCTGACTGAGGGCCTCCAGGAGAGAAGCCCAAGCAAGACGCGCCCCGAGGAGTGTCTTGCCACATGTCAACACTGTGTCTGACTGAGCGCCTCCAGGAGAGAGGCCCAAGCAAGACGCGCCCCGAGGAGCGTCTTGCCTTATGTCAGCACTCGGTCTGACTGAGCGCCTCCAGGAAAGAGGCCCAAGCAAGACGCGCCCCGAGGAGCGTCTTGCCACGTCACTACTCGGTCTAACTGAGCGCCTCCAGGAGAGAGGTCCAAGCAAGACGCGCCCCGACGAGCGTCTTGCAAAATGTCACTACTCGGTCTGACTGAGCGCCTCCAGGAGGGAGGTCCAAGCAAGACGTGCCCCGAGGAGCGTCTTGCCACATGTCAACAATGGGTCTGACTGAGGGCCTCCAGGAGAGAAGCCCAAGCAAGACACGCCCCGAGGAGCGTCTTGACACATGTCAACACTGGGTCGGACTGAGGGCCTCCATGAGAGAAGCCCAAGCAAGACGCGCCCCGAGGAGAGTCTTGCCACATGTCAACACTCGGTCTGACAGAGGGCATTCAGGAGAGAGGCCCAAGCAATACGCGCCATGAGGAGCGTCTTGCCACATGTCACCACTGGGTCTGAATGAGCGCCTCCAGGAGAGAGGCCCAACCAAGACGCGCCCCGAGGAGTGTCTTGCCACATGCCAACACTGGGTCTGACTGAGCGCCTCCAGGAGAGAGGCCCAAGCAAGACGCGCCCCGAGGAGCGTCTTGCCACGTGTCAACACTGGGTCTGTCTGAGCGCCTCCAGGAGAGAGGCCCAAGCAAGACGCACCCTGAGGAGCGTCTTTCCACGTGTCACCACTGGGTCTGACTGAGCGCCTCCAGGAGGGAGGCCCAAGCAAGACGCGCCCCGAGGAGCGTCTTGCCACATGTCAACACTGGGTCTGACTGAGCGCCTCCAGGAGAGAGGCCCAAGCAAGACGCGCCCCGAGGAGCGTCTTGCCACGTGTCAACAATGGGTCTGACTGAGCGCCTCCAGGAGAGAGGCCCAAGCAAGACGCGCCCCGAGGAGCGTCTTGCCACGTGTCAACACTGGGTCTGTCTGAGCGCCTCCAGGAGAGAGGCCCAAGCAAGACGCACCCTGAGGAGCGTCTTTCCACGTGTCACCACTGGGTCTGACTGAGCGCCTCCAGGAGGGAGGCCCAAGCAAGACGCGCCCCGAGGAGCGTCTTGCCACATGTCAACACTGGGTCTGACTGAGCGCCTCCAGGAGAGAGGCCCAAGCAAGACGCGCCCCGAGGAGCGTCTTGCCACATGTCAACAATGGGTCTGACTGAGGGCCTCCAGGAGAGAGGCCCAAGCAAGATGCGCCCGGAGGAGCGTCTTGCCACATGTCAACACTGGGTCTGACAGAGGACCTCCAAGAGAAAGGCCCAAGCAAGACGCGCCCCGAGGAGCGTCTTGCCACATGTCACCTCTGGTTCTGACTGAGCGCCTCCAGGAGAGAGGCCCAAGCAAGACGCGCCCCGAGGAGCGTCTTGCCACATGTCAACAATGGGTCTGACTGAGGGCCTCCAGGAGAGAAGCCCAAGCAAGACGCGCCCCGAGGAGCGTCTTGACACATGTCAACACTGGGTCTGACAGGGGGCCTCCACGAGAGAGGCCCAAGCAAGACGCGCCCCCAGGAGTGTCATGCCACATGTCACCACTGGGTCTGACTGAGCGCCTCCAGGAGAGAGGCCCAAGCAAGACGTGCCCCGAGGAGCGTCAGGCCACATGTCACTACTCAGTCTGACTGAGCGCATCCAGGAGAGAGGCCCAAGCAAGATGCGCCCCGAGGAGCGTCTTGCCACATAGCAGCACTGGGTCTGACTGAGCGCCTCCAGGAGAGAGGCCCCAGCAAGACGCGCCCCGAGGAGCGTCTTGCCTTATGTCAGCACTCGGTCTGACTGAGCGCCTCCAGGAGAGAGGCCCAAGCAAGACGCACCCCGAGCAGCGTCTTGCCACATGTCAACAATGGGTCTGACTGAGGGCCTCCAGGAGAGAAGCCCAAGCAAGACGCGCCCCGAGGAGCGTCTTGACACATGTCAACACTGGGTCTGACAGAGGGCCTCCACGAGAGAGGCCCAAGCAAGACGCGCCCCGAGGAGTGTCATGCCACATGTCACCACTGGGTCTGACTGAGCGCCTCCAGGAGAGAGGCCCAAGCAAGACGTGCCCCGAGGAGCGTCAGGCCACATGTCACTACTCAGTCTGACTGAGCGCCTCCAGGAGAGAGGCCCAAGCAAGACGTGCCCCGAGGAGTGTCATGCCACATGTCAGCACTGGGTCTGACTGAGCGCCTCCAGGAGAGAGGCCCCAGCAAGACGCGCCCCGAGGAGCGTCTTGCCTTATGTCAGCACTCGGTCTGACTGAGCGCCTCCAGGAGAGAGGCCCAAGCAAGACGCGCCCAGAGCAGCGTCTTGCCACATATCAACAATGGGTCTGACTGAGGTTCTCCAGGAGAGAGGCCCAAGCAAGATGCGCCCGGAGGAGAGTCTTGCCACATGTCAACACTGGGTCTGACAGAGGGCCTCCAGGAGAGAGGCCCAAGCAAGACGCGCCGCGAAGAGCATCTTGCCACGTGTCAACACTGGGTCTGTCTGAGCGCCTCCAGGAGAGAGGCCCAAGCAAGACGCACCCTGAGGAGCGTCTTTCCACGTGTCACCACTGGGTCTGACTGAGCGCCTCCAGGAGAGAGGCCCAAGCAAGACGCGCCCCGAGGAGCGTCTTGCCACATGTCAACACTGGGTCTGACTGAGCGCCTCCAGGAGAGAGGCCCAAGCAAGACGCCCCCCGAGGAGCGTCTTGCCACATGTCAACACTGGGTCTGACTGAGCGCCTCCAGGAGAGAGGCCCAAACAAGACGCGCCCCGAGGAGCGTCTTGCCACATGTCAACAATGGGTCTGACTGAGGGCCTCCAGGAGAGAGGCCCAAGCAAGATGCGCCCGGAGGAGCGTCTTGCCACATGTCAACACTGGGTCTGACAGAGGGCCTCTAGGAGAAAGGCCCAAGCAAGACGCGCCCCGAGGAGCGTCTTGTCACATGTCAACACTGGGTCTGTCTGGGCGCCTGCAGGAGAGAAGCCAAAGCAAGACGCGCCCCGAGGAGCGTCTTGCCACATGTCAACAATGGGTCTGACTGAGGGCCTCCAGGAGAGAAGCCCAAGCAAGACGCGCCCCGAGGAGCGTCTTGACACATGTCACTACTGGGTCTGACAGAGGGCCTCCACGAGAGAGGCCCAAGCAAGACGCGCCCCGAGGAGTGTCATGCCACATGTCACCACTGGGTCTGACTGAGCGCCTCCAGGAGAGAGGCCCAAGCAAGACGTGCCCCGAGGAGCGTCAGGCCACATGTCACTACTCAGTCTGACTGAGCGCCTCCAGGAGAGAGGCCCAAGCAAGACGCGCCCCGAGGAGCGTCTTGCCACATGTCAACACTGGGTCTGACAGAGGGCCTCCAGGAGAGAGGCCCAAGCAAGATGCGCCCCGAGGAGCGTCTTGCCACATGTCACCTCTGGTTCTGACTGAGCGCCTCCAGGAGAGAGGCCCAAGCAAGACACGCCCCGAGGAGCATCTTGTCACATGTCAACACTGGGTCTTTCCGAGCGCCTCCAGGAGAGAAGCCCAAGCAAGACGCGCCCCGAGGAGCGTCTTGCCACATTTCAGCACTCGGTCTGACTGAGTGCCTCCAGGAGAGAGGCCCAAGCAAGACGCGCCCCGAGGAGCATCTTGCCACATGTCAACAATGGGTCTGACAGAGGGCCTCCAGGAGAGAGGCCGAAGCAAGACGCGCCCCGAGGAGTGTCTTGCCACATGTCACCACTTGGTCTGACTGAGGGCCTCCAGGAGAGAAGCCCAAGCAACACGCGCCCCGAGGAGCGTCTTGCCACATGTCAACAATGGGTCTGACTGAGGGCCTCCAGGAGAGAAGCCCAAGCAAGACGCGCCCCGAGGAGCGTCTTGACACATTTCAACACTGGGTCTGACAGAGGGCCTCCAGGAGAGAGGCCCAAGCAAGACGCGCCCCGAGGAGTGTCTTGCCACATGTCACCACTTGGTCTGACTGAGCGCCTCCAGGAGAGAGGCCCAAGCAACACGCGCCCCGAGGAGCGTCTGGCCACATGTCACTACTCAGTCTGACTGAGCGCCTCCAGGAGAGAGGCCCAAGCAAGACGCGCCCCGAGGAGTGTCTTGCCACATGTCAACAATGGGTCTTACTGAGGTTCTCAAGGAGAGAAGCCCAAGCAAGACGCGCCCCGAGGAGCTTCTTGCCACATGTCAGCACTCGGTCTGACTGAGCGCCTCCAGGAGAGAGGCCAAAGCAAGACGCGCCCCGAGGAGCGTCTTGACACATGTCAACACTGGGTCTGACAGAGGGCCTTCATGAGAGAGGCCCAAGCAAGACGCGCCCCGAGGAGTGTCTTGCCACATGTCACCACTTGGTCTGACTGAGCGCCTCCAGGAGAGAGGCCCAAGCAACACGCGCCCCGAGGAGCGTCAGGCCACATGTCACTACTCAGTCTGACTGAGCGCCTCCAGGAGAGAGGCCCAAGCAAGACGCGCCCCGAGGAGCGTCTTGCCACATGTCAACAATGGTTCTTACTGAGGGCCTCCGGGAGAGAAGCCCAAGCAAGACGCGCCCCGAGGAGCTTCTTGCCACATGTCAGCACTCGGTCTGACTGAGCGCCTCCAGGAGAGAGGCCAAAGCAAGACGCCCCCCGAGGAGCGTCTTGCCACTTGTCACTACTCGGTCTGATTGAGCGCCTCAGGGAGAGAGGACCATGCAAGACGCGCCCCGAGGAGCGTCTTGCCACATGTCAACACTGGGTCTGACTGAGTGCCTCCAAGAGAGAAGCCCCAGCAAGACGCGCCCCGAGGAGCGTCTTGCCACATGTCAACAATGGGTCTGACTGCGGGCCTCCAGGAGAGAAGCCCAAGCAAGACGCGCCCCGAGGAGCGTCTTGCCACATGTCAACACTGGGTCTGACAGAGGGCCTCCAGGAGAGAGGCCCAAGCAAGATGCGCCCGGAGGAGCTTCTTGCCACATGTCAACACTGGGTCTGACAGAGGGCCTCCAGGAGAGAGGCCCAAGCAAGACGCGCCCCGAGGTGCATCTTGCCACCTGTCACCTCTGGTTCTGACTGAGCTCCTCCAGGAGAGAGGCCCAAGCAAGATGCGCCCGGAGGAGCTTCTTGCCACATGTCAACACTGGGTCTGACAGAGGGCCTCCAGGAGAGAGGCCCAAGCAAGACGTGCCCCGAGGAGCGTCTTGCCACATGTCAACAATGGGTCTGACTGTGGGCCTCCAGGAGAGAAGCCCAAGCAAGACGCGCCCCGAGGAGCGTCTTGCCACATGTCAACACTGGGTCTGACTGAGCGCCTCCAGGAGAGAGGCCCAAGCAAGATGCGCCCGGAGGAGCTTCTTGCCACATGTCAACACTGGGTCTGACAGAGGGCCTCCAGGAGAGAGGCCCAAGCAAGACGCGCCCCGAGGTGCATCTTGCCACCTGTCACCTCTGGTTCTGACTGAGCTCCTCCAGGAGAGAGGCCCAAGCAAGACGCGCCCCGAGGAGCGTCTTGCCTTATGTCAGCACTCGGTCTGACTGAGCGCCTCCAGGAGAGAGGCCCAAGCAAGACGCGCCCCGAGGAGCGTCTTGCCATATGTCACTACTCGGTCTAACTGAGCGCCTCCAGGAGAGAGGTCCAAGCAAGACGCGCCCCGAGGAGCGTCTTGCAAAATGTCACTACTCGGTCTGACTGAGCGCCTCCAGGAGGGAGTCCAAGCAAGACGCGCCCCGAGGTGCGTCTTGCCACATGTCAACACTGGGTCTGACAGAGGGCCTCCAGGAGAGAAGCCCAAGCAAGACGCGCCCCGAGGAGTGTCTTGCCACATGTCACCACTCGGTCTGACTGAGCGCCTCCAGGAGAGAGGCCCAAGCAACACGCGCCCCGAGGAGCGTCTGGCCACATGTCACTACTCAGTCTGACTGAGCGCCTCCAGGAGAGAGGCCCAAGCAAGACGCGCCCCGAGGAGTGTCTTGCCACATGTCAACAATGGGTCTTACTGAGGGCCTCCAGGAGAGAAGCCCAAGCAAGACGCGCCCCGAGGAGCTTCTTGCCACATGTCAGCACTCGGTCTGATTGAGCGCCTCACGGAGAGAGGACCATGCAAGACGCACCCCGAGGAGCGTCTTGCCCCATGTCAACACTGGGTCTGACTGAGTGCCTCCATGAGAGAAGCCCCAGCAAGACGCGCCCCGAGGAGCGTCTTGCCACATGTCACTACTCGGTCTGTTTGAGCACCTCCAGGAGAGAGGCCCAAGCAAGACGTGCCCCGAGGAGCGTCTTGCCACATGTCAACAATGGGTCTGACTGAGGGCCTCCAGGAGAGAAGCCCAAGCAAGACGCGCCCCGAGGAGCGTCTTGCCACATGTCAACACTGGGTCTGTCTGAGCGCCTCCAGGAGAGAGGCCCAAGCAAGATGCGCCCGGAGGAGCTTCTTGCCACATGTCAACACTGGGTCTGACAGAGGGCCTCCAGGAGAGAGGCCCAAGCAAGACGCGCCCCGAGGTGCGTCTTGCCACCTGTCACCTCTGGTTCTGACTGAGCGCCTCCAGGAGAGAGGCCCAAGCAAGACGCGCCCCGAGGAGCGTCTTGTCACATGTCAACACTGGGTCTGTCTGAGCGCCTCCAGGAGAGAAGCCCAAGCAAGACGCGCCCCGAGGAGCGTCTTGCCACATGTCAACAATGGGTCTGACTGAGGGCCTCCAGGAGAGAAGCCCAAGCAAGACGCGCCCCGAGGAGCGTCTTGACACATGTCAACACTGGGTCTGACAGAGGGCCTCCACGAGAGAGGCCCAAGCAAGACGCGCCCCGAGGAGTGTCATGCCACATGTCACCACTGGGTCTGACTGAGCGCCTCCAGGAGAGAGGCCCAAGCAAGACGTGCCCCGAGGAGCGTCAGGCCACATGTCACTACTCAGTCTGACTGAGCGCCTCCAGGAGAGAGGCCCAAGCAAGACGTGCCCCGAGGAGCGTCTTGCCACATGTCAGCACTGGGTCTGACTGAGCGCCTCCAGGAGAGAGGCCCAGCAAGACGCGCCCCGAGGAGCGTCTTGCCTTATGTCAGCACTCGGTCTGACTGAGCGCCTCCAGGAGAGAGGCCCAAGCAAGACGCGCCCCGAGGAGCGTCTTGCCATATGTCACTACTCGGTCTAACTGAGCGCCTCCAGGAGAGAGGTCCAAGCAAGACGCGCCCCGAGGAGCGTCTTGCAAAATGTCACTACTCGGTCTGACTGAGCGCCTCCAGGAGGGAGGTCCAAGCAAGACGCGCCCCGAGGTGCGTCTTGCCACATGTCACTAATCGGTCTGACTGAGCGCCTCCAGGAGAGAGGCCCAAGCAAGACGTGCCCCGAGGAGCGTCTTGCCACATGTCAACAATGGGTCTGACTGAGGGCCTCCATGAGAGAAGCCCAAGCAAGACGCGCCCCGAGGAGTGTCTTGCCACATGTCACCACTTGGTCTGACTGAGGGCCTCCAGGAGAGAAGCCCAAGCAAGACGTGCCCCGAGGAGCGTCTTGCCACATGTCAACACTGGGTCTGAATGAGCGCCTCCAGGAGAGAGGCCCAAGCAAGATGCGCCCGGAGGAGCTTCTTGCCACATGTCAACACTGGGTCTGACAGAGGGCCTCCAGGAGAGAGGCCCAAGCAAGACGCGCCCCGAGGTGCATCTTGCCACCTGTCACCTCTGGTTCTGACTGAGCGCCTCCAGGAGAGAGGCCCAAGCAAGACGCGCCCCGAGGAGCGTCTTGTCACATGTCAACACTGGGTCTGTCTGAGCGCCTCCAGGAGAGAAGCCCAAGCAAGACGCGCCCCGAGGAGCGTCTTGACACATGTCAACACTGGGTCTGACAGAGGGCCTCCACGAGAGAGGCCCAAGCAAGACGCGCCCCGAGGAGTGTCATGCCACATGTCACCACTGGGTCTGACTGAGCGCCTCCAGGAGAGAGGCCCAAGCAAGACGTGCCCCGAGGAGCGTCAGGCCACATGTCACTACTCAGTCTGACTGAGCGCCTCCAGGAGAGAGGCCCAAGCAAGACGCGCCCCGAGGAGCGTCTTGCCACATGTCAGCACTGGGTCTGACTGAGCGCCTCCAGGAGAGAGGCCCAGCAAGACGCGCCCCGAGGAGCGTCTTGACACATGTCAACACTGGGTCGGACTGAGGGCCTCCATGAGAGAAGCCCAAGCAAGACGCGCCCCGAGGAGAGTCTTGCCAAATGTCAACACTCGGTCTGACAGAGGGCATTCAGGAGAGAGGCCCAAGCAATACGCGCCCCGAGGAGCGTCTTGCCACATGTCACCACTGGGTCTGAATGAGCGCCTCCAGGAGAGAGGCCAGACCAAGACGCGCCCCGAGGAGTGTCTTGCCACTTGCCAACACTGGGTCTGACTGAGCACCTCCAGGAGAGAGGCCCAAGCAAGACGCACCCTGAGGAGCGTCTTTCCACGTGTCACCACTGGGTCTGACTGAGCGCCTCCAGGAGAGAGGCCCAAGCAAGACGCGCCCCGAGGAGCGTCTTGCCACATGTCAACACTGGGTCTGACTGAGCGCCTCCAGGAGAGAGGCCCAAGCAAGACGCGCCCCGAGGAGCGCCTTGCCACATGTCAACACTGGGTCTGACTGAGCGCCTCCAGGAGAGAGGCCCAAGCAAGACGCGCCCCGAGGAGCGTCTTGCCACATGTCAACAATGGGTCTGACTGAGGGCCTCCAGGAGAGAGGCCCAAGCAAGATGCGCCCGGAGGAGCGTCTTGCCACATGTCAACACTGGGTCTGACAGAGGTCCTCCAGGAGAAAGGCCCAAGCAAGACGCGCCCCGAGGAGCGTCTTGCCACATGTCACCTCTGGTTCTGATTGAGCGCCTCCAGGAGAGAGGCCCAAGCAAGACGCGCCCCGAGGAGCGTCTTGTCACATGTCAACACTGGGTCTGACTGAGCGCCTCCAGGAGAGAGGCCCAAGCAAGACGTGCCCCGAGGAGCGTCAGGCCACATGTCACTACTCAGTCTGACTGAGCGCCTCCAGGAGAGAGGCCCAAGCAAGACGCGCCCCGAGCAGCGTCTTGCCACATGTCAACAATGGGTCTGACTGAGGGCCTCCAGGAGAGAGGCCCAAGCAAGATGCGCCCGGAGGAGCGTCTTGCCACATGTCAACACTGGGTCTGACAGAGGGCCTCCAGGAGAGAGGCCCAAGCAAGACGCGCCCCGAGGAGCGTCTTGCCACATGTCACCTCTGGTTCTGACTGAGCGCCTCCAGGAGAGAGGCCCAAGCAAGATGCGCCCCGAGGAGCGTCTTGCCACATGTCAACAATGGGTCTGACTGAGGGCCTCCAGGAGAGACGCCCAAACAACACGCGCACCGAGGAGCGTCTGGCCAGATGTCACTACTCAGTCTGACTGAGCGCCTCCAGGAGAGAGGCCCAAGCAAGACGCGCCCCGAGGAGTGTCTTGCCACATGTCAACAATGGGTCTTACTGAGGGCCTCCAGGAGAGAAGCCCAAGCAAGACGCGCCCCGAGGAGCTTCTTGCCACATGTCAGCACTCGGTCTGACTGAGCGCCTCCAGGAGAGAGGCCAAAGCAAGACGCGCCCCGAGGAGCGTCTTGACACATGTCAGCACTGGGTCTGACAGAGGGCCTCCATGAGAGAGGCCCAGGCATGACGCGCCCCGAGGAGTGTCTTGCCACATGTCACCACTTGGTCTGACTGAGCGCCTCCAGGAGAGAGGCCCAAGCAACACGCGCCCCGAGGAGCGTCAGGCCACATGTCACTACTCAGTCTGACTGAGCGCCTCCAGCAGAGAGGCCCAAGCAAGACGAGCCCAGAGGAGCGTCTTGCCACATGTCAACAATGGTTCTTACTGAGGGCCTCCGGGAGAGAAGCCCAAGCAAGACGCGCCCCGAGGAGCGTCTTGCCACATGTCAACACTGGGTCTGACTGAGTGCCTCCATGAGAGAAGCCCCAGCAAGACGCGCCTCGAGGAGCGTCTTGCCACATGTCACTACTCGGTCTGTTTGAGCGCCTCCAGGAAAGAGCCCCAAGCAAGACGTGCCCCGAGGAGCGTCTTGCCACATGTCAACAATGGGTCTGACTGAGGGCCTCCAGGAGAGAAGCCCAAGCAAGACGCGCCCCGAGGAGAGTCTTGCCAAATGTCCACACTCGGTCTGACAGAGGGCATTCAGGAGAGAGGCCCAAGCAATACGCGCCCCAAGGAGCATCTTGCCACATGTCACCACTGGGTCTGAATGAGCGCCTCCAGGAGAGAGGCCAGACCAAGACGCGCCGCGAGGAGTGTCTTGCCACATGCCAACACTGGGTCTGACTGAGCGCCTCCAGGAGAGAGGCCCAAGCAAGACGCGCCCCGAGGAGCGTCTTGCCACATGTCAACACTGGGTCTGACTGAGCGCCTCCAGGAGAGAGGCCCAAGCAAGACGCGCCCCGAGGAGCGCCTTTCCACGTGTCAACACTGGGTCTGACTGAGCGCCTCCAGGAGAGAGGCCCAAGCAAGACGCACCCTGAGGAGCGTCTTTCCACGTGTCACCACTGGGTCTGACTGAGCGCCTCCAGGAGAGAGGCCCAAGCAAGACGCGCCCTGAGGAGCGTCTTGCCACATGTCAACACTGGGTCTGACTGAGCGCCTCCAGGAGAGAGGCCCAAGCAAGACGCGCCCCGAGGAGCGCCTTTCCACATGTCAACACTGGGTCTGACTGAGCGCCTCCAGGAGAGAGGCCCAAGCAAGACGCGCCCCGAGGAGCGTCTTGCCACATGTCAACAATGGGTCTGACTGAGGGCCTCCAGGAGAGAGGCCCAAGCAAGATGCGCCCGGAGGAGCGTCTTGCCACATGTCAACACTGGGTCTGACAGAGGTCCTCCAGGAGAAAGGCCCAAGCAAGACGCGCCCCGAGGAGCGTCTTGCCACATGTAACCTCTGGTTCTGATTGAGCGCCTCCAGGAGAGAGGCCCAAGCAAGACGCGCCCCGAGGAGCGTCTTGTCACATGTCAACACTGGGTCTGTCTGAGCGCCTCCAGGAGAGAAGCCCAAGCAAGACGCGCCCCGAGGAGCGTCTTGCCACATGTCAACAATGGGTCTGACTGAGGGCCTCCAGGAGAGAAGCCCAAGCAAGACGCGCCCCGAGGAGCGTCTTGACACATGTCAACACTGGGTCTGACAGAGGGCCTCCACGAGAGAGGCCCAAGCAAGACGCGCCCCGAGGAGTGTCATGCCACATGTCACCACTGGGTCTGACTGAGCGCCTCCAGGAGAGAGGCCCAGGCAAGACGTGCCCCGAGGAGCGTCAGGCCACATGTCACTACTCAGTCTGACTGAGCGCCTCCAGGAGAGAGGCCCAAGCAAGACGCGCCCCGAGCAGCGTCTTGCCACATGTCAACAATGGGTCTGACTGAGGGCCTCCAGGAGAGAGGCCCAAGCAAGATGCGCCCGGAGGAGCGTCTTGCCACATGTCAACACTGGGTCTGACAGAGGGCCTCCAGGAGAGAGGCCCAAGCAAGACGCGCCCCGAGGAGCGTCTTGCCACATGTCACCTCTGGTTCTGACTGAGCGCCTCCAGGAGAGAGGCCCAAGCAAGACGCGCCCCGAGGAGCGTCTTGCCACATGTCAACAATGGGTCTGACTGAGGGCCTCCAGGAGAGACGCCCAAACAACACGCGCACCGAGGAGCGTCTGGCCAGATGTCACTACTCAGTCTGACTGAGCGCCTCCAGGAGAGAGGCCCAAGCAAGACGTGCCCCGAGGAGTGTCTTGGTACATGTCAACAATGGGTCTTACTGAGGGCCTCCAGGAGAGAAGCCCAAGCAAGACGCGCCCCGAGGAGCTTCTTGCCACATGTCAGCACTCGGTCTGACTGAGCGCCTCCAGGAGAGAGGCCAAAGCAAGACGCGCCCCGAGGAGCGTCTTGACACATGTCAGCACTGGGTCTGACAGAGGGCCTCCATGAGAGAGGCCCAGGAATGACGCGCCCCGAGGAGTGTCTTGCCACATGTCACCACTTGGTCTGACTGAGCGCCTCCAGGAGAGAGGCCCAAGCAACACGCGCCCCGAGGAGCGTCAGGCCACATGTCACTACTCAGTCTGACTGAGCGCCTCCAGCAGAGAGGCCCAAGCAAGACGCGCCCCGAGGAGCGTCTTGCCACATGTCAACAATGGTTCTTACTGAGGGCCTCCGGGAGAGAAGCCCAAGCAAGACGCGCCCCGAGGAGCGTCTTGCCACATGTCAACACTGGGTCTGACTGAGTGCCTCCATGAGAGAAGCCCCAGCAAGACGCGCCTCGAGGAGCGTCTTGCCACATGTCACTAATCGGTCTGTTTGAGCGCCTCCAGGAGAGAGCCCCAAGCAAGACGTGCCCCGAGGAGAGTCTTGCCACATGTCAACAATGGGTCTGACTGAGGGCCTCCAGGAGAGAAGCCCAAGCAAGACGCGCCCCGAGGAGCGTCTTGCCACATGTCAACACTGGGTCTGACTGAGCGCCTCCAGGAGAGAGGCCCAAGCAAGATGCGCCCGGAGGAGATTCTTGCCACATGTCAACACTGGGTCTGACAAAGGGCCTCCAGGAGATAGGCCCAAGCAAGACGCGCCCCGAGGAGCGTCTTGCCACATGTCACCTCTGGTTCTGACTGAGCGCCTCCAGGAGAGAGGCCCAAGCAAGACGCGCCCCGAGGAGCGTCTTGCCACATGTCAACACTGGGTCTGACTGAGCACCTCCAGGAGAGAGGCCCAAGCAAGATGCGCCCCGAGGAGCGTCTTGCCACATGTCAGCACTCGGTCTGACTGAGCGCCTCCAGGAGAGAGGCCCAAGCAAGACGTGCCCCGAGGAGCGTCAGGCCACAAGTCACTACTTAGTCTGACTGAGCGCCTCCAGGAGAGAGGCCCAAGCAAGACGCGCCCCGAGCAGCGTCTTGCCACATGTCAACAATGGGTCTGACTGAGGGCCTCCAGGAGAGAGGCCCAAGCAAGATGCGCCCGGAGGAGCGTCTTGCCACATGTCAACACTGGGTCTGACAGAGGGCCTCCAGGAGAGAGGCCCAAGCAAGACGCGCCCCGAGGAGTGTCTTGCCACATGTCAACAATGGGTCTTAATGAGGGCCTCCAGGAGAGAAGCCCAAGCAAGACGCGCCCCGAGGAGCTTCTTGCCACATGTCAGCACTCGGTCTGACTGAGCGCCTCCAGGAGAGAGGCCAAAGCAAGACGCGCCCCGAGGAGCGTCTTGACACATGTCAGCACTGGGTCTGACAGAGGGCCTCCATGAGAGAGGCCCAGGCATGACGCGCCCCAAGGAGTGTCTTGCCACATGTCACCACTTGGTCCGACTAAGCGCCTCCAGGAGAGAGGCCCAAGCAACACGCGCCCCGAGGAGCGTCAGGCCACATGTCACTACTCAGTCTGACTGAGCGCCTCCAGCAGAGAGGCCCAAGCAAGACGCGCCCCGAGGAGCGTCTTGCCACATGTCAACAATGGTTCTTACTGAGGGCCTCCAGGAGAGAGGCCCAAGCAAGACGCGCCCCGAGGAGCGTCTTGCCACATGTCACCTCTGGTTCTGACTGAGCGCCTCCAGGAGAGAGGCCCAAGCAAGACGCGCCCCGAGGAGCGTCTTGCCACATGTCTACACTGGGTCTGACTGAGCACCTCCAGGAGAGAGGCCCAAGCAAGATGCGCCCCGAGGAGCGTCTTGCCACATGTCAACACTGGGTCTGACTGAGCGCCTCCAGGAGAGAGGCCCGAGGAGCGTCTTGCCACATGTCACCTCTGGGTCTGACTGAGCTCCTCCAGGAGAGAGGCGCAAGCAAGAAACGCCCGAGGAGCGTCTTGACACATGTCAACACTGGGTCTGACTGAGCGCCTCCAGGAGAGAAGCCCCAGCAAGACGCGCCCCGAGGAGCGTCTTGCCACATGTCAACACTGGGTCTGACTGAGCACCTCCAGGAGAGAGGCCCAAGCAAGATGTGCCCCGAGGAGCGTCTTGCCACATGTCAGCACTCGGTCTGACTGAGCGCCTCCAGGAGAGAGGCCCAAGCAAGAAGCGCCCCGAGGAGCGTCTTGCCACATGTCAACAATGGGTCTGACTGAGGGCCTCCAGGAGAGAAGCCCAAGCAAGACGCGCCCCGAGGAGCGTCTTGCCACATGTCAACACTGGGTCTAATTGAGCGCCTCCAGGAGAGAGGCCCAAGCAAGACGCGCCCCGAGGAGCGTCTTGCCACATGTCACTGCTCGGTCTGACTGAGCACCTCCAGGAGAGAGGTCCAAGCAACACGCGCCCCGAGGAGCGTCTTGCCACATGTCAACACTGGGTCTGACTGAGTGCCTCCATAAGAGAAGCCCCAGAAAGACGCGCCCCGAGGAGCGTCTTGCCACATGTCAAAAATGGGTCTGACTGAGGGCCTCCAGGAGAGAAGCCAAAGCAAGACGCGCCCCGAGGAGCTTCTTTCCACATGTCAACAATGGGTCTTACTGAGGGCCTCCATAAGAGAAGCCCAAGCAAGATGCGCCCCGAGGAGTGTCTTGCCACATGTCAACACTGTGTCTGACTGAGCGCCTCCAGGAGAGAGGCCCAAGCAAGACGCGCCCCGAGGAGCGTCTTGCCATGTGTCAACACTGGGTCTGACTTAGCGCCTCCAGGAGAGAGGCCCAAGCAAGACGCGCCCCGAGGAGCGTCTTGCCACATGTCACTACTCGGTCTAACTGAGCGCCTCCAGGAGAGAGGTCCAAGCAAGACGCACCCCGAGGAGCGTCTTGCCACATGTCACTACTTGGTCTGACTGAGCGCCTCCAGGAGAGAGGCCCAAGCAAGACACGCCCCGAGGAGAGTCTTGCCACATGTCAACACTCGGTCTGACAGAGTGCATTCAGGAGAGAGGCCCAAGCAATACGCGCCCCGAGGAGCGTCTTGCCACATGTCACCACTGGGTCTGAATGAGCGCCTCCAGGAGAGAGGCCCAACCAAGACGCGCCCCGAGGAGTGTCTTGCCACGTGCCAACACTGGGTCTGACTGAGCGCTTCCAGGAGAGAGGCCCAAGCAAGACGCGCCCCGAGGAGCGTCTTGCCACGTGTCAACACTGGGTCTGACTGAGCGCCTCCAGGAGAGAGGCCCAAGCAAGACGCACCCTGAGGAGCGTCTTTCCACGTGTCAACACTGGGTCTGACTGAGCGCCTCCAGGAGAGAGGCCCAAGCAAGACGTGCCCCGAGGAGCGTCTTGCCACATGTCAACAATGGGTCTGACTGAGGGCCTCCAGGAGAGAGGCCCAAGCAAGATGCGCCCGGAGGAGCGTCTTGCCACATGTCAACACTGGGTCTGACAGAGGGCCTCCAGGAGAAAGGCCCAAGCAAGACGTGCCCCGAGGAGCGTCTTGCCACATGTCACCTCTGGTTCTGACTGAGCGCCTCCAGGAGAGAGGCCCAAGCAAGACGCGCCCCGAGGAGCGTCTTGTCACATGTCAACACTGGGTCTGTCTGAGCGCCTCCAGGAGAGAAGCCCAAGCAAGACGCGCCCCGAGGAGCGTCTTGCCACATGTCAACAATGGGTCTGACTGAGGGCCTCCAGGAGAGAAGCCCAAGCAAGACGCGCCCCGAGGGGCGTCTTGACACATGTCAACACTGGTTCTGACAGAGCGCCTCCAGGATAGAGGCCCAAGCAAGACGTGCCCCGAGGAGTGTCATGCCACATGTCACCACTGGGTCTGACTGAGCGCCTCCAGGAGAGAGGCCCAAGCAAGACGTGCCCCGAGGAGCGTCAGGCCACATGTCACTACTCAGTCTGACTGAGCGCCTCCAGGAGAGAGGCCCCAGCAAGACGCGCCCCGAGGAGCGTCTTGCCTTATGTCAGCACTCGGTCTGACTGAGCGCCTCCAGGAGAGATTCCCAAGCAAGATGCGCCCCGAGCAGCGTCTTGCCACATGTCAACAATGGGTCTGACTGAGGGCCTCCAGGAGAGAGGCCCAAGCAAGATGCGCCCGGAGGAGCGTCTTGCCACATGTCAACACTGGGTCTGACAGAGGGCCTCCAGGAGAGAGGCCCAAGCAAGACGCGCCCCGAGGAGCGTCTTGCCACATGTCACCTCTGGTTCTGACTGAGCACCTCCAGGAGAGAGGCCCAAGCAAGACGCGCCCCGAGGAGGGTCTTGTCACATGTCAACACTGGGTCTTTCTGAGCGCCTCCAGGAGAGAAGCCCAAGCAAGACGCGCCCCGAGGAGCGTCTTGCCACATGTCAGCACTCGGTCTGACTGAGTGCCTCCAGGAGAGAGGCCCAAGCAAGACGCGCCCCGAGGAGCGTCTTGCCACATGTCAACAATGGGTCTGACAGAGGGCCTCCAGGAGAGAGGCCGAAGCAAGACGCGCCCCGAGGAGTGTCTTGCCACATGTCACCACTTGGTCTGACTGAGGGCCTCCAGGAGAGAAGCCCAAGCAACACGCGGCCCAAGGAGCGTCTTGCCACATGTCAGCACTCGGTCTGACTGAGCGCCTCCAGGAGAGAGGCCCAAGCAAGACGCGCCCCGAGGAGCGTCTTGCCACATGTCAACAATGGGTCTGACTGAGGGCCTCCAGGAGAGAAGCCCAAGCAAGACGCGCCCCGAGGAGCGTCTTGACACATGTCAACACTGGGTCTGACAGAGGGCCTCCAGGAGAGAGGCCCAAGCAAGACGCGCCCCGAGGAGTGTCTTGCCACATGTCACCACTTGGTCTGACTGAGCGCCTCCAGGAGAGAGGCCCAAGCAGCACGCGCCCCAAGGAGCGTCTGGCCACATGTCACTACTCAGTCTGACTGAGCGCCTCCAGGAGAGAGGCCCAAGCAAGACGCGCCCCGAGGAGTGTCTTGCCACATGTCAACAATGGGTCTTACTGAGGGCCTCCAGGAGAGAAGCCCAAGCAAGACGCGCCCCGAGGAGCTTCTTGCCACATGTCAGCACTCGGTCTGACTGAGCGCCTCCAGGAGAGAGGCCAAAGCAAGACGCGCCCCGAGGAGCGTCTTGACACATGTCATCACTGGGTCTGACAGAGGGCCTCCATGAGAGAGGCCCAAGCAAGACGGGCCCCGAGGAGTGTCTTGCCACATGTCACCACTTGGTCTGACTGAGCGCCTCCAGGAGAGAGGCCCAAGCAACACGTGCCCCGAGGAGCGTCAGGCCACATGTCACTACTCAGTCTGATTGAGCGCCTCAGGGAGAGAGGTCCAAGCAAGACGCGCCCCGAGGAGCGTCTTGCCACATGCCAACAATGGGTCTGACTGAGTGCCTCCATGAGAGAAGCCCCAGCAAGACGCACCCCGAGGAGCGTCTTGCCACATGTCACTACTCGGTCTGTTTGAGCGCCTCCAGGAGAGAGGCCCAAGCAAGACGTGCCCCGGGGAGCATCTTGCCACATGTCAACACTGGGTCTGACTGAGCGCCTCAAGGAGAGAGGCCCAAGCAAGATGCGCCCGGAGGAGCTTCTTGCCACATGTCAACACTGGGTCTGACAGAGGGCCTCCAGGAGAGAGGCCCAAGCAAGACGCGCCCCGAGGAGCGTCTTGCCACATGTCACCTCTGGTTCTGACTGAGCGCCTCCAGGAGAGAGGCCCAAGCAAGACGCGCCCCGAGCGTCTTGTCACATGTCAACACTGGGTCTGTCTGAGCGCCTCCAGGAGAGAAGCCCAAGCAAGAAGCGCCCCGAGGAGCGTCTTGCCACATGTCAACAATGGGTCTGACTGAGGGCCTCCAGGAGAGAAGCCCAAGCAAGACGCACCCCGAGGAGCGTCTTGACACATGTCAACACTGGGTCTGACAGAGGGCCTCCACGAGAGAGGCCCAAGCAAGACGCGCCCCGAGGATTGTCATGCCACATGTCACCACTGGGTCTGACTGAGCGCCTCCAGGGGAGAGGCCCAAGCAAGACGTGCCCCGAGGAGCGTCAGGCCACATGTCACTACTCAGTCTGACTGAGCGCCTCCAGGAGAGAGGCCCAAGCAAGACGCGCCCCGAGGAGCGTCTTGCCACATGTCAGCACTGGGTCTGACTGAGCGCCTCCAGGAGAGAGGCCCAAGCAAGACGTGCCCCGAGGAGCGTCAGGCCACATGTCACTACTCAGTCTGACTGAGTGCCTCCAGGAGAGAGGCCCAAGCAAGACGCGCCCCGAGGAGCGTCTTGCCTTATGTCAGCACTCGGTCTGACTGAGCGCCTCCAGGAGAGAGGCCCAAGCAAGACGCGCCCCGAGGAGCGTCTTGCCACATGTCAACAATGGGTCTGACTCAGGGCCTCCAGGAGAGAGGCCCAAGCAAGATGAGCCCGGAGGAGCGTCTTGCCACATGTCAACACTGGGTCTGACTGAGGGCCTCCAGGAGAGAAGCCCAAGCAAGACGCGCCCAGAGGAGCATCTTGACACATGTCAACACTGGGTCTGAAAGAGGGCCTCCAGGAGAGAGGCCCAAGCAAGACGCGCCCCGAGGAGTGTCTTGCCACATGTCACCACTTGGTCTGACTGAGCGCCTCCAGGAGAGAGGCCCAAGCAACACGCGCCCCGAGGAGCGTCAGGCCACATGTCACTACTCAGTCTGACTGAGCGCCTCCAGAAGAGAGGCCCAAGCAAGACGCGCCCCGAGGAGCGTCTTGTCACATGTCAACAATGGGTCTTACTGAGGGCCTCCAGGGGAGAAGCCCAAGCAAGACGCGCCCCGAGGAGCTTCTTGCCACATGTCAGCACTCGGTCTGACTGAGCACCTCCAGGAGAGAGGCCAAAGCAAGACGCGCCCCGAGGAGCGTCTTGACACATGTCAACACTGGGTCTGACAGAGGGCCTCCATGAGAGAGGCCCAAGCAAGACGCGCCCCAAAGAGTGTCTTGCCACATGTAACCACCTGGTCTGACTGAGCGCCTCCAGGAGAGAGGCCCAAGCAACACGCGCCCCGAGGAGCGTCAGGCCACATGTCACTACTCAGTCTGACTGAGCGCCTCCAGGAGAGAGGCCCAAGCAAGACGCGCCCCGAGGAGCGTCTTGCCACGTGTCAACACTGGGTCTTATTGATGGCCTTCTGGAGAGAGACCCAAGCAAGACGCGCCCCGAGGAGCTTCTTGCCACATGTCAGCACTCGGTCTGACTGAGCGCCTCCAGGAGAGAGGCCAAAGCAAGACGCCCCCCGAGGAGCGTCTTGACACATGTCAACACTGGGTCTGACAGAGGGCCTCCATGAGAGAGGCCCAAGCAAGACGCGTCCCGAGGAGTATCTTGCCAAATGTCAACACTGGGTCTGACTGAGCGCCTCAGGGAGAGAGGTCCAAGCAAGACGTGCCCCGAGGAGCGTCTTGCCACATGTCAACACTGGGTCTGACTGAGTGCCTCCATGAGAGAAGCCCCAGCAAGACGCGCCCCGAGGAGCGTCTTGCCACATGTCACTACTCGGTCTGTTTGAGCGCCTCCAGGAGAGAGGCCCAAGCAAGACGTGCCCCGAGGAGCGTCTTGCCACATGTCACTACTCGGTCTGACTGAGCGCCTCAGGGAGAGAGGTCCAAGCAAGACGTGCCCCGAGGAGCGTCTTGCCACATGTCAACACTGGGTCTGACTGAGTGCCTCCATGAGAGAAGCCCCAGCAAGACGCGCCCCGAGGAGCGTCTTGCCACATGTCACTACTCGGTCTGTTTGAGCGCCTCCAGGAGAGAGGCCCAAGCAAGACGTGCCCCGAGGAGCGTCTTGCCACATGTCAACAATGGGTCTGACTGAGGACCTCCAGGAGAGAAGCCCAAGCAAGACGCGCCCCGAGGAGCGTCTTGCCACATGTCAACACTGGGTCTGACTGAGCGCCTCCAGGAGAGAGGCCCAACCAAGACACGCCCCGAGGAGCGTCTTGACACATGTCAACACTGGGTCTGACTGACGGCCTCCACGAGAGAAGCCCAAGCAAGACGCGCCCTGAGCAGAGTCTTGCCACATGTCAACACTCGGTCAGACAGAGGGCATCCAGGAGAGAGGCCCAAGCAATACGCGCCCCGAGGAGCGTCTTGCCACATGTCACCACTGGGTCTGACTGAGCTTCTCCAGGAGAGAGGCCCAACCAAGACGCGCCCTGAGGAGCGTCTTGCCACATGTCAACAATGGTTCTTACTGAGGGCCTCCGGGAGAGAAGCCCAAGCAAGACGCGCCCCGAGGAGCGTCTTGCCACATGTCAACACTGGGTCTGACTGAGTGCCTCCATGAGAGAAGCCCCAGCAAGACGCGCCTCGAGGAGCTTCTTGCCACATGTCACTACTCGGTCTGTTTGAGCGCCTCCAGGAGAGAGCCCCAAGTAAGACGTGCCCCGAGGAGAGTCTTGCCACATGTCAACAATGGGTCTGACTGAGGGCCTCCAGGAGAGAAGCCCAAGCAAGACTCGCCCCGAGGAGCGTCTTGCCACATGTCAACACTGGGTCTGACTGAGCGCCTCCAAGAGAGAGTCCCAAATAAGACGCGCCCCGAGGAGCGTCTTGCCACATGTCAACACTGGGTCTGACAGAGGGCATCCAGGAGTTAGGCCCAAGCAATACGCGCCCCGAGGAGCGTCTTGCCACATGTCACCACTGGGTCTGACTGAGCGCCTCCAGGAGAGAGGCCCAAGCAAGACGCGCTCCGAGGAGCGTCTTGCCACATGTGAACACTGGGTCTGACTGAGCGCCTCCAGGAGAGAAGCCCAAGCAAGACGCGCCCCGAGGAGCGTCTTGCCACATGTCAACACTGGGTCTGACTGAGCGCCTCCAGGAGAGAGGCCCAAGCAAGACGAGCCCCGAGGAGCGTCTTGCCACGTGTCAACAATGGGTCTGACTGAGCGCCTCCAGGAGGGAGGCCCAAGCAAGACGCGCCCCGAGGAGCGTCTTGCCACATGTCAACACTGGGTCTGACTGAGCGCCTCCAGGAGAGAGGCCCAAGCAAGACGCGCCCCGAGGAGCGTCTTGCCACGTGTCAACAATGGGTCTGACTGAGCGCCTCCAGGAGAGAGGCCCAAGCAAGACGCGCCCCGAGGAGCGTCTTGCCACGTGTCAACACTGGGTCTGTCTGAGCGCCTCCAGGAGAGAGGCCCAAGCAAGACGCACCCTGAGGAGCGTCTTTCCACGTGTCACCACTGGGTCTGACTGAGCGCCTCCAGGAGGGAGGCCCAAGCAAGACGCGCCCCGAGGAGCGTCTTGCCACATGTCAACACTGGGTCTGACTGAGCGCCTCCAGGAGAGAGGCCCAAGCAAGACGCGCCCCGAGGAGCGTCTTGCCACATGTCAACAATGGGTCTGACTGAGGGCCTCCAGGAGAGAGGCCCAAGCAAGATGCGCCCGGAGGAGCGTCTTGCCACATGTCAACACTGGGTCTGACAGAGGACCTCCAAGAGAAAGGCCCAAGCAAGACGCGCCCCGAGGAGCGTCTTGCCACATGTCACCTCTGGTTCTGACTGAGCGCCTCCAGGAGAGAGGCCCAAGCAAGACGCGCCCCGAGGAGCGTCTTGCCACATGTCAACAATGGGTCTGACTGAGGGCCTCCAGGAGAGAAGCCCAAGCAAGACGCGCCCCGAGGAGCGTCTTGACACATGTCAACACTGGGTCTGACAGGGGGCCTCCACGAGAGAGGCCCAAGCAAGACGCGCCCCCAGGAGTGTCATGCCACATGTCACCACTGGGTCTGACTGAGCGCCTCCAGGAGAGAGGCCCAAGCAAGACGTGCCCCGAGGAGCGTCAGGCCACATGTCACTACTCAGTCTGACTGAGCGCATCCAGGAGAGAGGCCCAAGCAAGACGCGCCCCGAGGAGCGTCTTGCCACATAGCAGCACTGGGTCTGACTGAGCGCCTCCAGGAGAGAGGCCCCAGCAAGACGCGCCCCGAGGAGCGTCTTGCCTTATGTCAGCACTCGGTCTGACTGAGCGCCTCCAGGAGAGAGGCCCAAGCAAGACGCACCCCGAGCAGCGTCTTGCCACATGTCAACAATGGGTCTGACTGAGGGCCTCCAGGAGAGAAGCCCAAGCAAGACGCGCCCCGAGGAGCGTCTTGACACATGTCAACACTGGGTCTGACAGAGGGCCTCCACGAGAGAGGCCCAAGCAAGACGCGCCCCGAGGAGTGTCATGCCACATGTCACCACTGGGTCTGACTGAGCGCCTCCAGGAGAGAGGCCCAAGCAAGACGTGCCCCGAGGAGCGTCAGGCCACATGTCACTACTCAGTCTGACTGAGCGCCTCCAGGAGAGAGGCCCAAGCAAGACGTGCCCCGAGGAGTGTCATGCCACATGTCAGCACTGGGTCTGACTGAGCGCCTCCAGGAGAGAGGCCCCAGCAAGACGCGCCCCGAGGAGCGTCTTGCCTTATGTCAGCACTCGGTCTGACTGAGCGCCTCCAGGAGAGAGGCCCAAGCAAGACGCGCCCAGAGCAGCGTCTTGCCACATATCAACAATGGGTCTGACTGAGGTTCTCCAGGAGAGAGGCCCAAGCAAGATGCGCCCGGAGGAGCGTCTTGCCACATGTCAACACTGGGTCTGACAGAGGGCCTCCAGGAGAGAGGCCCAAGCAAGACGCGCCGCGAAGAGCATCTTGCCACGTGTCAACACTGGGTCTGTCTGAGCGCCTCCAGGAGAGAGGCCCAAGCAAGACGCACCCTGAGGAGCGTCTTTCCACGTGTCACCACTGGGTCTGACTGAGCGCCTCCAGGAGAGAGGCCCAAGCAAGACGCGCCCCGAGGAGCGTCTTGCCACATGTCAACACTGGGTCTGACTGAGCGCCTCCAGGAGAGAGGCCCAAGCAAGACGCGCCCCGAGGAGCGTCTTGCCACATTTCAACACTGGGTCTGACTGAGCGCCTCCAGGAGAGAGGCCCAAACAAGACGCGCCCCGAGGAGCGTCTTGCCACATGTCAACAATGGGTCTGACTGAGGGCCTCCAGGAGAGAGGCCCAAGCAAGATGCGCCCGGAGGAGCGTCTTGCCACATGTCAACACTGGGTCTGACAGAGGGCCTCTAGGAGAAAGGCCCAAGCAAGACGCGCCCCGAGGAGCGTCTTGTCACATGTCAACACTGGGTCTGTCTGGGCGCCTGCAGGAGAGAAGCCCAAGCAAGACGCGCCCCGAGGAGCGTCTTGCCACATGTCAACAATGGGTCTGACTGAGGGCCTCCAGGAGAGAAGCCTAAGCAAGACGCGCCCCGAGGAGCGTCTTGACACATGTCACTACTGGGTCTGACAGAGGGCCTCCACGAGAGAGGCCCAAGCAAGACGCGCCCCGAGGAGTGTCATGCCACATGTCACCACTGGGTCTGACTGAGCGCCTCCAGGAGAGAGGCCCAAGCAAGACGTGCCCCGAGGAGCGTCAGGCCACATGTCACTACTCAGTCTGACTGAGCGCCTCCAGGAGAGAGGCCCAAGCAAGACGCGCCCCGAGGAGCGTCTTGCCACATGTCAACACTGGGTCTGACAGAGGGCCTCCAGGAGAGAGGCCCAAGCAAGATGCGCCCCGAGGAGCGTCTTGCCACATGTCACCTCTGGTTCTGACTGAGCGCCTCCAGGAGAGAGGCCCAAGCAAGACACGCCCCGAGGAGCGTCTTGTCACATGTCAACACTGGGTCTTTCCGAGCGCCTCCAGGAGAGAAGCCCAAGCAAGACGCGCCCCGAGGAGCGTCTTGCCACATTTCAGCACTCGGTCTGACTGAGTGCCTCCAGGAGAGAGGCCCAAGCAAGACGCGCCCCGAGGAGCATCTTGCCACATGTCAACAATGGGTCTGACAGAGGGCCTCCAGGAGAGAGGCCGAAGCAAGACGCGCCCCGAGGAGTGTCTTGCCACATGTCACCACTTGGTCTGACTGAGGGCCTCCAGGAGAGAAGCCCAAGCAACACGCGCCCCGAGGAGCGTCTTGCCACATGTCAACAATGGGTCTGACTGAGGGCCTCCAGGAGAGAAGCCCAAGCAAGACGCGCCCCGAGGAGCGTCTTGACACATTTCAACACTGGGTCTGACAGAGGGCCTCCAGGAGAGAGGCCCAAGCAAGACGCGCCCCGAGGAGTGTCTTGCCACATGTCACCACTTGGTCTGACTGAGCGCCTCCAGGAGAGAGGCCCAAGCAACACGCGCCCCGAGGAGCGTCTGGCCACATGTCACTACTCAGTCTGACTGAGCGCCTCCAGGAGAGAGGCCCAAGCAAGACGCGCCCCGAGGAGTGTCTTGCCACATGTCAACAATGGGTCTTACTGAGGTTCTCAAGGAGAGAAGCCCAAGCAAGACGCGCCCCGAGGAGCTTCTTGCCACATGTCAGCACTCGGTCTGACTGAGCGCCTCCAGGAGAGAGGCCAAAGCAAGACGCGCCCCGAGGAGCGTCTTGACACATGTCAACACTGGGTCTGACAGAGGGCCTTCATGAGAGAGGCCCAAGCAAGACGCGCCCCGAGGAGTGTCTTGCCACATGTCACCACTTGGTCTGACTGAGCGCCTCCAGGAGAGAGGCCCAAGCAACACGCGCCCCGAGGAGCGTCAGGCCACATGTCACTACTCAGTCTGACTGAGCGCCTCCAGGAGAGAGGCCCAAGCAAGACGCGCCCCGAGGAGCGTCTTGCCACATGTCAACAATGGTTCTTACTGAGGGCCTCCGGGAGAGAAGCCCAAGCAAGACGCGCCCCGAGGAGCTTCTTGCCACATGTCAGCACTCGGTCTGACTGAGCGCCTCCAGGAGAGAGGCCAAAGCAAGACGCCCCCCGAGGAGCGTCTTGCCACTTGTCACTACTCGGTCTGATTGAGCGCCTCAGGGAGAGAGGACCATGCAAGACGCGCCCCGAGCAGCGTCTTGCCACATGTCAACACTGGGTCTGACTGAGTGCCTCCAAGAGAGAAGCCCCAGCAAGACGCGCCCCGAGGAGCGTCTTGCCACATGTCAACAATGGGTCTGACTGCGGGCCTCCAGGAGAGAAGCCCAAGCAAGACGCGCCCCGAGGAGCGTCTTGCCACATGTCAACACTGGGTCTGACAGAGGGCCTCCAGGAGAGAGGCCCAAGCAAGATGCGCCCGGAGGAGCTTCTTGCCACATGTCAACACTGGGTCTGACAGAGGGCCTCCAGGAGAGAGGCCCAAGCAAGACGCGCCCCGAGGTGCATCTTGCCACCTGTCACCTCTGGTTCTGACTGAGCTCCTCCAGGAGAGAGGCCCAAGCAAGATGCGCCCGGAGGAGCTTCTTGCCACATGTCAACACTGGGTCTGACAGAGGGCCTCCAGGAGAGAGGCCCAAGCAAGACGTGCCCCGAGGAGCGTCTTGCCACATGTCAACAATGGGTCTGACTGCGGGCCTCCAGGAGAGAAGCCCAAGCAAGACGCGCCCCGAGGAGCGTCTTGCCACATGTCAACACTGGGTCTGACTGAGCGCCTCCAGGAGAGAGGCCCAAGCAAGATGCGCCCGGAGGAGCTTCTTGCCACATGTCAACACTGGGTCTGACAGAGGGCCTCCAGGAGAGAGGCCCAAGCAAGACGCGCCCCGAGGTGCATCTTGCCACCTGTCACCTCTGGTTCTGACTGAGCTCCTCCAGGAGAGAGGCCCAAGCAAAACGCGCCCCGAGGAGCGTCTTGCCTTATGTCAGCACTCGGTCTGACTGAGCGCCTCCAGGAGAGAGGCCCAAGCAAGACGCGCCCCGAGGAGCGTCTTGCCATATGTCACTACTCGGTCTAACTGAGCGCCTCCAGGAGAGAGGTCCAAGCAAGACGCGCCCCGAGGAGCGTCTTGCAAAATGTCACTACTCGGTCTGACTGAGCGCCTCCAGGAGGGAGTCCAAGCAAGACGCGCCCCGAGGTGCGTCTTGCCACATGTCAACACTGGGTCTGACAGAGGGCCTCCAGGAGAGAAGCCCAAGCAAGACGCGCCCCGAGGAGTGTCTTGCCACATGTCACCACTCGGTCTGACTGAGCGCCTCCAGGAGAGAGGCCCAAGCAACACGCGCCCCGAGGAGCGTCTGGCCACATGTCACTACTCAGTCTGACTGAGCGCCTCCAGGAGAGAGGCCCAAGCAAGACGCGCCCCGAGGAGTGTCTTGCCACATGTCAACAATGGGTCTTACTGAGGGCCTCCAGGAGAGAAGCCCAAGCAAGACGCGCCCCGAGGAGCTTCTTGCCACATGTCAGCACTCGGTCTGATTGAGCGCCTCACGGAGAGAGGACCATGCAAGACGCGCCCCGAGGAGCGTCTTGCCCCATGTCAACACTGGGTCTGACTGAGTGCCTCCATGAGAGAAGCCCCAGCAAGACGCGCCCCGAGGAGCGTCTTGCCACATGTCACTACTCGGTCTGTTTGAGCACCTCCAGGAGAGAGGCCCAAGCAAGACGTGCCCCGAGGAGCGTCTTGCCACATGTCAACAATGGGTCTGACTGAGGGCCTCCAGGAGAGAAGCCCAAGCAAGACGCGCCCCGAGGAGCGTCTTGCCACATGTCAACACTGGGTCTGTCTGAGCGCCTCCAGGAGAGAGGCCCAAGCAAGATGCGCCCGGAGGAGCTTCTTGCCACATGTCAACACTGGGTCTGACAGAGGGCCTCCAGGAGAGAGGCCCAAGCAAGACGCGCCCCGAGGTGCGTCTTGCCACCTGTCACCTCTGGTTCTGACTGAGCGCCTCCAGGAGAGAGGCCCAAGCAAGACGCGCCCCGAGGAGCGTCTTGTCACATGTCAACACTGGGTCTGTCTGAGCGCCTCCAGGAGAGAAGCCCAAGCAAGACGCGCCCCGAGGAGCGTCTTGCCACATGTCAACAATGGGTCTGACTGAGGGCCTCCAGGAGAGAAGCCCAAGCAAGACGCGCCCCGAGGAGCGTCTTGACACATGTCAACACTGGGTCTGACAGAGGGCCTCCACGAGAGAGGCCCAAGCAAGACGCGCCCCGAGGAGTGTCATGCCACATGTCACCACTGGGTCTGACTGAGCGCCTCCAGGAGAGAGGCCCAAGCAAGACGTGCCCCGAGGAGCGTCAGGCCACATGTCACTACTCAGTCTGACTGAGCGCCTCCAGGAGAGAGGCCCAAGCAAGACGTGCCCCGAGGAGCGTCTTGCCACATGTCAGCACTGGGTCTGACTGAGCGCCTCCAGGAGAGAGGCCCAGCAAGACGCGCCCCGAGGAGCGTCTTGCCTTATGTCAGCACTCGGTCTGACTGAGCGCCTCCAGGAGAGAGGCCCAAGCAAGACGCGCCCCGAGGAGCGTCTTGCCATATGTCACTACTCGGTCTAACTGAGCGCCTCCAGGAGAGAGGTCCAAGCAAGACGCGCCCCGAGGAGCGTCTTGCAAAATGTCACTACTCGGTCTGACTGAGCGCCTCCAGGAGGGAGGTCCAAGCAAGACGCGCCCCGAGGTGCGTCTTGCCACATGTCACTAATCGGTCTGACTGAGCGCCTCCAGGAGAGAGGCCCAAGCAAGACGTGCCCCGAGGAGCGTCTTGCCACATGTCAACAATGGGTCTGACTGAGGGCCTCCATGAGAGAAGCCCAAGCAAGACGCGCCCCGAGGAGTGTCTTGCCACATGTCACCACTTGGTCTGACTGAGGGCCTCCAGGAGAGAAGCCCAAGCAAGACGTGCCCCGAGGAGCGTCTTGCCACATGTCAACACTGGGTCTGAATGAGCGCCTCCAGGAGAGAGGCCCAAGCAAGATGCGCCCGGAGGAGCTTCTTGCCACATGTCAACACTGGGTCTGACAGAGGGCCTCCAGGAGAGAGGCCCAAGCAAGACGCGCCCCGAGGTGCATCTTGCCACCTGTCACCTCTGGTTCTGACTGAGCGCCTCCAGGAGAGAGGCCCAAGCAAGACGCGCCCCGAGGAGCGTCTTGTCACATGTCAACACTGGGTCTGTCTGAGCGCCTCCAGGAGAGAAGCCCAAGCAAGACGCGCCCCGAGGAGCGTCTTGACACATGTCAACACTGGGTCTGACAGAGGGCCTCCACGAGAGAGGCCCAAGCAAGACGCGCCCCGAGGAGTGTCATGCCACATGTCACCACTGGGTCTGACTGAGCGCCTCCAGGAGAGAGGCCCAAGCAAGACGTGCCCCGAGGAGCGTCAGGCCACATGTCACTACTCAGTCTGACTGAGCGCCTCCAGGAGAGAGGCCCAAGCAAGACGCGCCCCGAGGAGCGTCTTGCCACATGTCAGCACTGGGTCTGACTGAGCGCCTCCAGGAGAGAGGCCCAGCAAGACGCGCCCCGAGGAGCGTCTTGACACATGTCAACACTGGGTCGGACTGAGGGCCTCCATGAGAGAAGCCCAAGCAAGACGCGCCCCGAGGAGAGTCTTGCCAAATGTCAACACTCGGTCTGACAGAGGGCATTCAGGAGAGAGGCCCAAGCAATACGCGCCCCGAGGAGCGTCTTGCCACATGTCACCACTGGGTCTGAATGAGCGCCTCCAGGAGAGAGGCCAGACCAAGACGCGCCCCGAGGAGTGTCTTGCCACTTGCCAACACTGGGTCTGACTGAGCACCTCCAGGAGAGAGGCCCAAGCAAGACGCACCCTGAGGAGCGTCTTTCCACGTGTCACCACTGGGTCTGACTGAGCGCCTCCAGGAGAGAGGCCCAAGCAAGACGCGCCCCGAGGAGCGTCTTGCCACATGTCAACACTGGGTCTGACTGAGCGCCTCCAGGAGAGAGGCCCAAGCAAGACGCGCCCCGAGGAGCGCCTTGCCACATGTCAACACTGGGTCTGACTGAGCGCCTCCAGGAGAGAGGCCCAAGCAAGACGCGCCCCGAGGAGCGTCTTGCCACATGTCAACAATGGGTCTGACTGAGGGCCTCCAGGAGAGAGGCCCAAGCAAGATGCGCCCGGAGGAGCGTCTTGCCACATGTCAACACTGGGTCTGACAGAGGTCCTCCAGGAGAAAGGCCCAAGCAAGACGCGCCCCGAGGAGCGTCTTGCCACATGTCACCTCTGGTTCTGATTGAGCGCCTCCAGGAGAGAGGCCCAAGCAAGACGCGCCCCGAGGAGCGTCTTGTCACATGTCAACACTGGGTCTGACTGAGCGCCTCCAGGAGAGAGGCCCAAGCAAGACGTGCCCCGAGGAGCGTCAGGCCACATGTCACTACTCAGTCTGACTGAGCGCCTCCAGGAGAGAGGCCCAAGCAAGACGCGCCCCGAGCAGCGTCTTGCCACATGTCAACAATGGGTCTGACTGAGGGCCTCCAGGAGAGAGGCCCAAGCAAGATGCGCCCGGAGGAGCGTCTTGCCACATGTCAACACTGGGTCTGACAGAGGGCCTCCAGGAGAGAGGCCCAAGCAAGACGCGCCCCGAGGAGCGTCTTGCCACATGTCACCTCTGGTTCTGACTGAGCGCCTCCAGGAGAGAGGCCCAAGCAAGATGCGCCCCGAGGAGCGTCTTGCCACATGTCAACAATGGGTCTGACTGAGGGCCTCCAGGAGAGACGCCCAAACAACACGCGCACCGAGGAGCGTCTGGCCAGATGTCACTACTCAGTCTGACTGAGCGCCTCCAGGAGAGAGGCCCAAGCAAGACGCGCCCCGAGGAGTGTCTTGCCACATGTCAACAATGGGTCTTACTGAGGGCCTCCAGGAGAGAAGCCCAAGCAAGACGCGCCCCGAGGAGCTTCTTGCCACATGTCAGCACTCGGTCTGACTGAGCGCCTCCAGGAGAGAGGCCAAAGCAAGACGCGCCCCGAGGAGCGTCTTGACACATGTCAGCACTGGGTCTGACAGAGGGCCTCCATGAGAGAGGCCCAGGCATGACGCGCCCCGAGGAGTGTCTTGCCACATGTCACCACTTGGTCTGACTGAGCGCCTCCAGGAGAGAGGCCCAAGCAACACGCGCCCCGAGGAGCGTCAGGCCACATGTCACTACTCAGTCTGACTGAGCGCCTCCAGCAGAGAGGCCCAAGCAAGACGAGCCCAGAGGAGCGTCTTGCCACATGTCAACAATGGTTCTTACTGAGGGCCTCCGGGAGAGAAGCCCAAGCAAGACGCGCCCCGAGGAGCGTCTTGCCACATGTCAACACTGGGTCTGACTAAGTGCCTCCATGAGAGAAGCCCCAGCAAGACGCGCCTCGAGGAGCGTCTTGCCACATGTCACTACTCGGTCTGTTTGAGCGCCTCCAGGAAAGAGCCCCAAGCAAGACGTGCCCCGAGGAGCGTCTTGCCACATGTCAACAATGGGTCTGACTGAGGGCCTCCAGGAGAGAAGCCCAAGCAAGACGCGCCCCGAGGAGAGTCTTGCCAAATGTCCACACTCGGTCTGACAGAGGGCATTCAGGAGAGAGGCCCAAGCAATACGCGCCCCAAGGAGCATCTTGCCACATGTCACCACTGGGTCTGAATGAGCGCCTCCAGGAGAGAGGCCAGACCAAGACGCGCCGCGAGGAGTGTCTTGCCACATGCCAACACTGGGTCTGACTGAGCGCCTCCAGGAGAGAGGCCCAAGCAAGACGCGCCCCGAGGAGCGTCTTGCCACATGTCAACACTGGGTCTGACTGAGCGCCTCCAGGAGAGAGGCCCAAGCAAGACGCGCCCCGAGGAGCGCCTTTCCACGTGTCAACACTGGGTCTGACTGAGCGCCTCCAGGAGAGAGGCCCAAGCAAGACGCACCCTGAGGAGCGTCTTTCCACGTGTCACCACTGGGTCTGACTGAGCGCCTCCAGGAGAGAGGCCCAAGCAAGACGCGCCCTGAGGAGCGTCTTGCCACATGTCACCACTGGGTCTGACTGAGCGCCTCCAGGAGAGAGGCCCAAGCAAGACGCGCCCCGAGGAGCGCCTTTCCACATGTCAACACTGGGTCTGACTGAGCGCCTCCAGGAGAGAGGCCCAAGCAAGACGCGCCCCGAGGAGCGTCTTGCCACATGTCAACAATGGGTCTGACTGAGGGCCTCCAGGAGAGAGGCCCAAGCAAGATGCGCCCGGAGGAGCGTCTTGCCACATGTCAACACTGGGTCTGACAGAGGTCCTCCAGGAGAAAGGCCCAAGCAAGACGCGCCCCGAGGAGCGTCTTGCCACATGTAACCTCTGGTTCTGATTGAGCGCCTCCAGGAGAGAGGCCCAAGCAAGACGCGCCCCGAGGAGCGTCTTGTCACATGTCAACACTGGGTCTGTCTGAGCGCCTCCAGGAGAGAAGCCCAAGCAAGACGCGCCCCGAGGAGCGTCTTGCCACATGTCAACAATGGGTCTGACTGAGGGCCTCCAGGAGAGAAGCCCAAGCAAGACGCGCCCCGAGGAGCGTCTTGACACATGTCAACACTGGGTCTGACAGAGGGCCTCCACGAGAGAGGCCCAAGCAAGACGCGCCCCGAGGAGTGTCATGCCACATGTCACCACTGGGTCTGACTGAGCGCCTCCAGGAGAGAGGCCCAGGCAAGACGTGCCCCGAGGAGCGTCAGGCCACATGTCACTACTCAGTCTGACTGAGCGCCTCCAGGAGAGAGGCCCAAGCAAGACGCGCCCCGAGCAGCGTCTTGCCACATGTCAACAATGGGTCTGACTGAGGGCCTCCAGGAGAGAGGCCCAAGCAAGATGCGCCCGGAGGAGCGTCTTGCCACATGTCAACACTGGGTCTGACAGAGGGCCTCCAGGAGAGAGGCCCAAGCAAGACGCGCCCCGAGGAGCGTCTTGCCACATGTCACCTCTGGTTCTGACTGAGCGCCTCCAGGAGAGAGGCCCAAGCAAGACGCGCCCCGAGGAGCGTCTTGCCACATGTCAACAATGGGTCTGACTGAGGGCCTCCAGGAGAGACGCCCAAACAACACGCGCACCGAGGAGCGTCTGGCCAGATGTCACTACTCAGTCTGACTGAGCGCCTCCAGGAGAGAGGCCCAAGCAAGACGTGCCCCGAGGAGTGTCTTGGTACATGTCAACAATGGGTCTTACTGAGGGCCTCCAGGAGAGAAGCCCAAGCAAGACGCGCCCCGAGGAGCTTCTTGCCACATGTCAGCACTCGGTCTGACTGAGCGCCTCCAGGAGAGAGGCCAAAGCAAGACGCGCCCCGAGGAGCGTCTTGACACATGTCAGCACTGGGTCTGACAGAGGGCCTCCATGAGAGAGGCCCAGGAATGACGCGCCCCGAGGAGTGTCTTGCCACATGTCACCACTTGGTCTGACTGAGCGCCTCCAGGAGAGAGGCCCAAGCAACACGCGCCCCGAGGAGCGTCAGGCCACATGTCACTACTCAGTCTGACTGAGCGCCTCCAGCAGAGAGGCCCAAGCAAGACGCGCCCCGAGGAGCGTCTTGCCACATGTCAACAATGGTTCTTACTGAGGGCCTCCGGGAGAGAAGCCCAAGCAAGACGCGCCCCGAGGAGCGTCTTGCCACATGTCAACACTGGGTCTGACTGAGTGCCTCCATGAGAGAAGCCCCAGCAAGACGCGCCTCGAGGAGCGTCTTGCCACATGTCACTAATCGGTCTGTTTGAGCGCCTCCAGGAGAGAGCCCCAAGCAAGACGTGCCCCGAGGAGAGTCTTGCCACATGTCAACAATGGGTCTGACTGAGGGCCTCCAGGAGAGAAGCCCAAGCAAGACGCGCCCCGAGGAGCGTCTTGCCACATGTCAACACTGGGTCTGACTGAGCGCCTCCAGGAGAGAGGCCCAAGCAAGATGCGCCCGGAGGAGATTCTTGCCACATGTCAACACTGGGTCTGACAAAGGGCCTCAAGGAGATAGGCCCAAGCAAGACGCGCCCCGAGGAGCGTCTTGCCACATGTCACCTCTGGTTCTGACTGAGCGCCTCCAGGAGAGAGGCCCAAGCAAGACGCGCCCCGAGGAGCGTCTTGCCACATGTCAACACTGGGTCTGACTGAGCACCTCCAGGAGAGAGGCCCAAGCAAGATGCGCCCCGAGGAGCGTCTTGCCACATGTCAGCACTCGGTCTGACTGAGCGCCTCCAGGAGAGAGGCCCAAGCAAGACGTGCCCCGAGGAGCGTCAGGCCACAAGTCACTACTTAGTCTGACTGAGCGCCTCCAGGAGAGAGGCCCAAGCAAGACGCGCCCCGAGCAGCGTCTTGCCACATGTCAACAATGGGTCTGACTGAGGGCCTCCAGGAGAGAGGCCCAAGCAAGATGCGCCCGGAGGAGCGTCTTGCCACATGTCAACACTGGGTCTGACAGAGGGCCTCCAGGAGAGAGGCCCAAGCAAGACGCGCCCCGAGGAGTGTCTTGCCACATGTCAACAATGGGTCTTAATGAGGGCCTCCAGGAGAGAAGCCCAAGCAAGACGCGCCCCGAGGAGCTTCTTGCCACATGTCAGCACTCGGTCTGACTGAGCGCCTCCAGGAGAGAGGCCAAAGCAAGACGCGCCCCGAGGAGCGTCTTGACACATGTCAGCACTGGGTCTGACAGAGGGCCTCCATGAGAGAGGCCCAGGCATGACGCGCCCCAAGGAGTGTCTTGCCACATGTCACCACTTGGTCCGACTAAGCGCCTCCAGGAGAGAGGCCCAAGCAACACGCGCCCCGAGGAGCGTCAGGCCACATGTCACTACTCAGTCTGACTGAGCGCCTCCAGCAGAGAGGCCCAAGCAAGACGCGCCCCGAGGAGCGTCTTGCCACATGTCAACAATGGTTCTTACTGAGGGCCTCCAGGAGAGAGGCCCAAGCAAGACGCGCCCCGAGGAGCGTCTTGCCACATGTCACCTCTGGTTCTGACTGAGCGCCTCCAGGAGAGAGGCCCAAGAAAGACGCGCCCCGAGGAGCGTCTTGCCACATGTCTACACTGGGTCTGACTGAGCACCTCCAGGAGAGAGGCCCAAGCAAGATGCGCCCCGAGGAGCGTCTTGCCACATGTCAACACTGGGTCTGACTGAGCGCCTCCAGGAGAGAGGCCCGAGGAGCGTCTTGCCACATGTCACCTCTGGGTCTGACTGAGCTCCTCCAGGAGAGAGGCGCAAGCAAGAAACGCCCGAGGAGCGTCTTGACACATGTCAACACTGGGTCTGACTGAGCGCCTCCAGGAGAGAAGCCCCAGCAAGACGCGCCCCGAGGAGCGTCTTGCCACATGTCAACACTGGGTCTGACTGAGCACCTCCAGGAGAGAGGCCCAAGCAAGATGTGCCCCGAGGAGCGTCTTGCCACATGTCAGCACTCGGTCTGACTGAGCGCCTCCAGGAGAGAGGCCCAAGCAAGAAGCGCCCCGAGGAGCGTCTTGCCACATGTCAACAATGGGTCTGACTGAGGGCCTCCAGGAGAGAAGCCCAAGCAAGACGCGCCCCGAGGAGCGTCTTGCCACATGTCAACACTGGGTCTAATTGAGCGCCTCCAGGAGAGAGGCCCAAGCAAGACGCGCCCCGAGGAGCGTCTTGCCACATGTCACTACTCGGTCTGACTGAGCACCTCCAGGAGAGAGGTCCAAGCAACACGCGCCCCGAGGAGCGTCTTGCCACATGTCAACACTGGGTCTGACTGAGTGCCTCCATAAGAGAAGCCCCAGAAAGACGCGCCCCGAGGAGCGTCTTGCCACATGTCAAAAATGGGTCTGACTGAGGGCCTCCAGGAGAGAAGCCAAAGCAAGACGCGCCCCGAGGAGCTTCTTTCCACATGTCAACAATGGGTCTTACTGAGGGCCTCCATAAGAGAAGCCCAAGCAAGATGCGCCCCGAGGAGTGTCTTGCCACATGTCAACACTGTGTCTGACTGAGCGCCTCCAGGAGAGAGGCCCAAGCAAGACGCGCCCCGAGGAGCGTCTTGCCATGTGTCAACACTGGGTCTGACTTAGCGCCTCCAGGAGAGAGGCCCAAGCAAGACGCGCCCCGAGGAGCGTCTTGCCACATGTCACTACTCGGTCTAACTGAGCGCCTCCAGGAGAGAGGTCCAAGCAAGACGCACCCCGAGGAGCGTCTTGCCACATGTCACTACTTGGTCTGACTGAGCGCCTCCAGGAGAGAGGCCCAAGCAAGACACGCCCCGAGGAGAGTCTTGCCACATGTCAACACTCGGTCTGACAGAGGGCATTCAGGAGAGAGGCCCAAGCAATACGCGCCCCGAGGAGCGTCTTGCCACATGTCACCACTGGGTCTGAATGAGCGCCTCCAGGAGAGAGGCCCAACCAAGACGCGCCCCGAGGAGTGTCTTGCCACGTGCCAACACTGGGTCTGACTGAGCGCTTCCAGGAGAGAGGCCCAAGCAAGACGCGCCCCGAGGAGCGTCTTGCCACGTGTCAACACTGGGTCTGACTGAGCGCCTCCAGGAGAGAGGCCCAAGCAAGACGCACCCTGAGGAGCGTCTTTCCACGTGTCAACACTGGGTCTGACTGAGCGCCTCCAGGAGAGAGGCCCAAGCAAGACGTGCCCCGAGGAGCGTCTTGCCACATGTCAACAATGGGTCTGACTGAGGGCCTCCAGGAGAGAGGCCCAAGCAAGATGCGCCCGGAGGAGCGTCTTGCCACATGTCAACACTGGGTCTGACAGAGGGCCTCCAGGAGAAAGGCCCAAGCAAGACGTGCCCCGAGGAGCGTCTTGCCACATGTCACCTCTGGTTCTGACTGAGCGCCTCCAGGAGAGAGGCCCAAGCAAGACGCGCCCCGAGGAGCGTCTTGTCACATGTCAACACTGGGTCTGTCTGAGCGCCTCCAGGAGAGAAGCCCAAGCAAGACGCGCCCCGAGGAGCGTCTTGCCACATGTCAACAATGGGTCTGACTGAGGGCCTCCAGGAGAGAAGCCCAAGCAAGACGCGCCCCGAGGGGCGTCTTGACACATGTCAACACTGGTTCTGACAGAGCGCCTCCAGGATAGAGGCCCAAGCAAGACGTGCCCCGAGGAGTGTCATGCCACATGTCACCACTGGGTCTGACTGAGCGCCTCCAGGAGAGAGGCCCAAGCAAGACGTGCCCCGAGGAGCGTCAGGCCACATGTCACTACTCAGTCTGACTGAGCGCCTCCAGGAGAGAGGCCCCAGCAAGACGCGCCCCGAGGAGCGTCTTGCCTTATGTCAGCACTCGGTCTGACTGAGCGCCTCCAGGAGAGATTCCCAAGCAAGATGCGCCCCGAGCAGCGTCTTGCCACATGTCAACAATGGGTCTGACTGAGGGCCTCCAGGAGAGAGGCCCAAGCAAGATGCGCCCGGAGGAGCGTCTTGCCACATGTCAACACTGGGTCTGACAGAGGGCCTCCAGGAGAGAGGCCCAAGCAAGACGCGCCCCGAGGAGCGTCTTGCCACATGTCACCTCTGGTTCTGACTGAGCACCTCCAGGAGAGAGGCTCAAGCAAGACGCGCCCCGAGGAGGGTCTTGTCACATGTCAACACTGGGTCTTTCTGAGCGCCTCCAGGAGAGAAGCCCAAGCAAGACGCGCCCCGAGGAGCGTCTTGCCACATGTCAGCACTCGGTCTGACTGAGTGCCTCCAGGAGAGAGGCCCAAGCAAGACGCGCCCCGAGGAGCGTCTTGCCACATGTCAACAATGGGTCTGACAGAGGGCCTCCAGGAGAGAGGCCGAAGCAAGACGCGCCCCGAGGAGTGTCTTGCCACATGTCACCACTTGGTCTGACTGAGGGCCTCCAGGAGAGAAGCCCAAGCAACACGCGGCCCAAGGAGCGTCTTGCCACATGTCAGCACTCGGTCTGACTGAGCGCCTCCAGGAGAGAGGCCCAAGCAAGACGCGCCCCGAGGAGCGTCTTGCCACATGTCAACAATGGGTCTGACTGAGGGCCTCCAGGAGAGAAGCCCAAGCAAGACGCGCCCCGAGGAGCGTCTTGACACATGTCAACACTGGGTCTGACAGAGGGCCTCCAGGAGAGAGGCCCAAGCAAGACGCGCCCCGAGGAGTGTCTTGCCACATGTCACCACTTGGTCTGACTGAGCGCCTCCAGGAGAGAGGCCCAAGCAGCACGCGCCCCAAGGAGCGTCTGGCCACATGTCACTACTCAGTCTGACTGAGCGCCTCCAGGAGAGAGGCCCAAGCAAGACGCGCCCCGAGGAGTGTCTTGCCACATGTCAACAATGGGTCTTACTGAGGGCCTCCAGGAGAGAAGCCCAAGCAAGACGCGCCCCGAGGAGCTTCTTGCCACATGTCAGCACTCGGTCTGACTGAGCGCCTCCAGGAGAGAGGCCAAAGCAAGACGCGCCCCGAGGAGCGTCTTGACACATGTCATCACTGGGTCTGACAGAGGGCCTCCATGAGAGAGGCCCAAGCAAGACGGGCCCCGAGGAGTGTCTTGCCACATGTCACCACTTGGTCTGACTGAGCGCCTCCAGGAGAGAGGCCCAAGCAACACGTGCCCCGAGGAGCGTCAGGCCACATGTCACTACTCAGTCTGATTGAGCGCCTCAGGGAGAGAGGTCCAAGCAAGACGCGCCCCGAGGAGCGTCTTGCCACATGCCAACAATGGGTCTGACTGAGTGCCTCCATGAGAGAAGCCCCAGCAAGACGCACCCCGAGGAGCGTCTTGCCACATGTCACTACTCGGTCTGTTTGAGCGCCTCCAGGAGAGAGGCCCAAGCAAGACGTGCCCCGGGGAGCATCTTGCCACATGTCAACACTGGGTCTGACTGAGCGCCTCAAGGAGAGAGGCCCAAGCAAGATGCGCCCGGAGGAGCTTCTTGCCACATGTCAACACTGGGTCTGACAGAGGGCCTCCAGGAGAGAGGCCCAAGCAAGACGCGCCCCGAGGAGCGTCTTGCCACATGTCACCTCTGGTTCTGACTGAGCGCCTCCAGGAGAGAGGCCCAAGCAAGACGCGCCCCGAGCGTCTTGTCACATGTCAACACTGGGTCTGTCTGAGCGCCTCCAGGAGAGAAGCCCAAGCAAGAAGCGCCCCGAGGAGCGTCTTGCCACATGTCAACAATGGGTCTGACTGAGGGCCTCCAGGAGAGAAGCCCAAGCAAGACGCACCCCGAGGAGCGTCTTGACACATGTCAACACTGGGTCTGACAGAGGGCCTCCACGAGAGAGGCCCAAGCAAGACGCGCCCCGAGGATTGTCATGCCACATGTCACCACTGGGTCTGACTGAGCGCCTCCAGGGGAGAGGCCCAAGCAAGACGTGCCCCGAGGAGCGTCAGGCCACATGTCACTACTCAGTCTGACTGAGCGCCTCCAGGAGAGAGGCCCAAGCAAGACGCGCCCCGAGGAGCGTCTTGCCACATGTCAGCACTGGGTCTGACTGAGCGCCTCCAGGAGAGAGGCCCAAGCAAGACGTGCCCCGAGGAGCGTCAGGCCACATGTCACTACTCAGTCTGACTGAGTGCCTCCAGGAGAGAGGCCCAAGCAAGACGCGCCCCGAGGAGCGTCTTGCCTTATGTCAGCACTCGGTCTGACTGAGCGCCTCCAGGAGAGAGGCCCAAGCAAGACGCGCCCCGAGGAGCGTCTTGCCACATGTCAACAATGGGTCTGACTCAGGGCCTCCAGGAGAGAGGCCCAAGCAAGATGAGCCCGGAGGAGCGTCTTGCCACATGTCAACACTGGGTCTGACTGAGGGCCTCCAGGAGAGAAGCCCAAGCAAGACGCGCCCAGAGGAGCATCTTGACACATGTCAACACTGGGTCTGAAAGAGGGCCTCCAGGAGAGAGGCCCAAGCAAGACGCGCCCCGAGGAGTGTCTTGCCACATGTCACCACTTGGTCTGACTGAGCGCCTCCAGGAGAGAGGCCCAAGCAACACGCGCCCCGAGGAGCGTCAGGCCACATGTCACTACTCAGTCTGACTGAGCGCCTCCAGAAGAGAGGCCCAAGCAAGACGCGCCCCGAGGAGCGTCTTGCCACATGTCAACAATGGGTCTTACTGAGGGCCTCCAGGGGAGAAGCCCAAGCAAGACGCGCCCCGAGGAGCTTCTTGCCACATGTCAGCACTCGGTCTGACTGAGCACCTCCAGGAGAGAGGCCAAAGCAAGACGCGCCCCGAGGAGCGTCTTGACACATGTCAACACTGGGTCTGACAGAGGGCCTCCATGAGAGAGGCCCAAGCAAGACGCGCCCCAAAGAGTGTCTTGCCACATGTAACCACCTGGTCTGACTGAGCGCCTCCAGGAGAGAGGCCCAAGCAACACGCGCCCCGAGGAGCGTCAGGCCACATGTCACTACTCAGTCTGACTGAGCGCCTCCAGGAGAGAGGCCCAAGCAAGACGCGCCCCGAGGAGCGTCTTGCCACGTGTCAACACTGGGTCTTATTGATGGCCTTCTGGAGAGAGACCCAAGCAAGACGCGCCCCGAGGAGCTTCTTGCCACATGTCAGCACTCGGTCTGACTGAGCGCCTCCAGGAGAGAGGCCAAAGCAAGACGCCCCCCGAGGAGCGTCTTGACACATGTCAACACTGGGTCTGACAGAGGGCCTCCATGAGAGAGGCCCAAGCAAGACGCGTCCCGAGGAGTATCTTGCCAAATGTCAACACTGGGTCTGACTGAGCGCCTCAGGGAGAGAGGTCCAAGCAAGACGTGCCCCGAGGAGCGTCTTGCCACATGTCAACACTGGGTCTGACTGAGTGCCTCCATGAGAGAAGCCCCAGCAAGACGCGCCCCGAGGAGCGTCTTGCCACATGTCACTACTCGGTCTGTTTGAGCGCCTCCAGGAGAGAGGCCCAAGCAAGACGTGCCCCGAGGAGCGTCTTGCCACATGTCACTACTCGGTCTGACTGAGCGCCTCAGGGAGAGAGGTCCAAGCAAGACGTGCCCCGAGGAGCGTCTTGCCACATGTCAACACTGGGTCTGACTGAGTGCCTCCATGAGAGAAGCCCCAGCAAGACGCGCCCCGAGGAGCGTCTTGCCACATGTCACTACTCGGTCTGTTTGAGCGCCTCCAGGAGAGAGGCCCAAGCAAGACGTGCCCCGAGGAGCGTCTTGCCACATGTCAACAATGGGTCTGACTGAGGACCTCCAGGAGAGAAGCCCAAGCAAGACGCGCCCCGAGGAGCGTCTTGCCACATGTCAACACTGGGTCTGACTGAGCGCCTCCAGGAGAGAGGCCCAACCAAGACACGCCCCGAGGAGCGTCTTGACACATGTCAACACTGGGTCTGACTGACGGCCTCCACGAGAGAAGCCCAAGCAAGACGCGCCCTGAGCAGAGTCTTGCCACATGTCAACACTCGGTCAGACAGAGGGCATCCAGGAGAGAGGCCCAAGCAATACGCGCCCCGAGGAGCGTCTTGCCACATGTCACCACTGGGTCTGACTGAGCTTCTCCAGGAGAGAGGCCCAACCAAGACGCGCCCTGAGGAGCGTCTTGCCACATGTCAACAATGGTTCTTACTGAGGGCCTCCGGGAGAGAAGCCCAAGCAAGACGCGCCCCGAGGAGCGTCTTGCCACATGTCAACACTGGGTCTGACTGAGTGCCTCCATGAGAGAAGCCCCAGCAAGACGCGCCTCGAGGAGCTTCTTGCCACATGTCACTACTCGGTCTGTTTGAGCGCCTCCAGGAGAGAGCCCCAAGTAAGACGTGCCCCGAGGAGAGTCTTGCCACATGTCAACAATGGGTCTGACTGAGGGCCTCCAGGAGAGAAGCCCAAGCAAGACGCGCCCCGAGGAGCGTCTTGCCACATGTCAACACTGGGTCTGACTGAGCGCCTCCAAGAGAGAGTCCCAAATAAGACGCGCCCCGAGGAGCGTCTTGCCACATGTCAACACTGGGTCTGACAGAGGGCATCCAGGAGTTAGGCCCAAGCAATACGCGCCCCGAGGAGCGTCTTGCCACATGTCACCACTGGGTCTGACTGAGCGCCTCCAGGAGAGAGGCCCAAGCAAGACGCGCTCCGAGGAGCGTCTTGCCACATGTGAACACTGGGTCTGACTGAGCGCCTCCAGGAGAGAAGCCCAAGCAAGACGCGCCCCGAGGAGCGTCTTGCCACATGTCAACACTGGGTCTGACTGAGGGCCTCCAAGAGAGAGTCCCAAATAAGACGCGCCCCGAGGAGCGTCTTGCCACATGTCAACACTGGGTCTGACAGAGGGCATCCAGGAGTTAGGCCCAAGCAATACGCGCCCCGAGGAGCGTCTTGCCACATGTCACCACTGGGTCTGACAGAGGGCATCCAGGAGTTAGGCCCAAGCAATACGCGCCCCGAGGAGCTTCTTGCCACATGTCAGCACTCGGTCTGACTGAGCGCCTCCAGGAGAGAGGCCAAAGCAAGACGCGCCCCGAGGAGCGTCTTGACACATGTCAGCACTGGGTCTGACAGAGGGCCTCCATGAGAGAGGCCCAGGAATGACGCGCCCCGAGGAGTGTCTTGCCACATGTCACCACTTGGTCTGACTGAGCGCCTCCAGGAGAGAGGCCCAAGCAACACGCGCCCCGAGGAGCGTCAGGCCACATGTCACTACTCAGTCTGACTGAGCGCCTCCAGCAGAGAGGCCCAAGCAAGACGCGCCCCGAGGAGCGTCTTGCCACATGTCAACAATGGTTCTTACTGAGGGCCTCCGGGAGAGAAGCCCAAGCAAGACGCGCCCCGAGGAGCGTCTTGCCACATGTCAACACTGGGTCTGACTGAGTGCCTCCATGAGAGAAGCCCCAGCAAGACGCGCCTCGAGGAGCGTCTTGCCACATGTCACTAATCGGTCTGTTTGAGCGCCTCCAGGAGAGAGCCCCAAGCAAGACGTGCCCCGAGGAGAGTCTTGCCACATGTCAACAATGGGTCTGACTGAGGGCCTCCAGGAGAGAAGCCCAAGCAAGACGCGCCCCGAGGAGCGTCTTGCCACATGTCAACACTGGATCTGACTGAGCGCCTCCAGGAGAGAGGCCCAAGCAAGATGCGCCCGGAGGAGATTCTTGCCACATGTCAACACTGGGTCTGACAAAGGGCCTCCAGGAGATAGGCCCAAGCAAGACGCGCCCCGAGGAGCGTCTTGCCACATGTCACCTCTGGTTCTGACTGAGCGCCTCCAGGAGAGAGGCCCAAGCAAGACGCGCCCCGAGGAGCGTCTTGCCACATGTCAACACTGGGTCTGACTGAGCACCTCCAGGAGAGAGGCCCAAGCAAGATGCGCCCCGAGGAGCGTCTTGCCACATGTCAGCACTCGGTCTGACTGAGCGCCTCCAGGAGAGAGGCCCAAGCAAGACGTGCCCCGAGGAGCGTCAGGCCACAAGTCACTACTTAGTCTGACTGAGCGCCTCCAGGAGAGAGGCCCAAGCAAGACGCGCCCCGAGCAGCGTCTTGCCACATGTCAACAATGGGTCTGACTGAGGGCCTCCAGGAGAGAGGCCCAAGCAAGATGCGCCCGGAGGAGCGTCTTGCCACATGTCAACACTGGGTCTGACAGAGGGCCTCCAGGAGAGAGGCCCAAGCAAGACGCGCCCCGAGGAGTGTCTTGCCACATGTCAACAATGGGTCTTAATGAGGGCCTCCAGGAGAGAAGCCCAAGCAAGACGCGCCCCGAGGAGCTTCTTGCCACATGTCAGCACTCGGTCTGACTGAGCGCCTCCAGGAGAGAGGCCAAAGCAAGACGCGCCCCGAGGAGCGTCTTGACACATGTCAGCACTGGGTCTGACAGAGGGCCTCCATGAGAGAGGCCCAGGCATGACGCGCCCCAAGGAGTGTCTTGCCACATGTCACCACTTGGTCCGACTAAGCGCCTCCAGGAGAGAGGCCCAAGCAACACGCGCCCCGAGGAGCGTCAGGCCACATGTCACTACTCAGTCTGACTGAGCGCCTCCAGCAGAGAGGCCCAAGCAAGACGCGCCCCGAGGAGCGTCTTGCCACATGTCAACAATGGTTCTTACTGAGGGCCTCCAGGAGAGAGGCCCAAGCAAGACGCGCCCCGAGGAGCGTCTTGCCACATGTCACCTCTGGTTCTGACTGAGCGCCTCCAGGAGAGAGGCCCAAGCAAGACGCGCCCCGAGGAGCGTCTTGCCACATGTCTACACTGGGTCTGACTGAGCACCTCCAGGAGAGAGGCCCAAGCAAGATGCGCCCCGAGGAGCGTCTTGCCACATGTCAACACTGGGTCTGACTGAGCGCCTCCAGGAGAGAGGCCCGAGGAGCGTCTTGCCACATGTCACCTCTGGGTCTGACTGAGCTCCTCCAGGAGAGAGGCGCAAGCAAGAAACGCCCGAGGAGCGTCTTGACACATGTCAACACTGGGTCTGACTGAGCGCCTCCAGGAGAGAAGCCCCAGCAAGACGCGCCCCGAGGAGCGTCTTGCCACATGTCAACACTGGGTCTGACTGAGCACCTCCAGGAGAGAGGCCCAAGCAAGATGTGCCCCGAGGAGCGTCTTGCCACATGTCAGCACTCGGTCTGACTGAGCGCCTCCAGGAGAGAGGCCCAAGCAAGAAGCGCCCCGAGGAGCGTCTTGCCACATGTCAACAATGGGTCTGACTGAGGGCCTCCAGGAGAGAAGCCCAAGCAAGACGCGCCCCGAGGAGCGTCTTGCCACATGTCAACACTGGGTCTAATTGAGCGCCTCCAGGAGAGAGGCCCAAGCAAGACGCGCCCCGAGGAGCGTCTTGCCACATGTCACTACTCGGTCTGACTGAGCACCTCCAGGAGAGAGGTCCAAGCAACACGCGCCCCGAGGAGCGTCTTGCCACATGTCAACACTGGGTCTGACTGAGTGCCTCCATAAGAGAAGCCCCAGAAAGACGTGCCCCGAGGAGCGTCTTGCCACATGTCAAAAATGGGTCTGACTGAGGGCCTCCAGGAGAGAAGCCAAAGCAAGACGCGCCCCGAGGAGCTTCTTTCCACATGTCAACAATGGGTCTTACTGAGGGCCTCCATAAGAGAAGCCCAAGCAAGATGCGCCCCGAGGAGTGTCTTGCCACATGTCAACACTGTGTCTGACTGAGCGCCTCCAGGAGAGAGGCCCAAGCAAGACGCGCCCCGAGGAGCGTCTTGCCATGTGTCAACACTGGGTCTGACTTAGCGCCTCCAGGAGAGAGGCCCAAGCAAGACGCGCCCCGAGGAGCGTCTTGCCACATGTCACTACTCGGTCTAACTGAGCGCCTCCAGGAGAGAGGTCCAAGCAAGACGCACCCCGAGGAGCGTCTTGCCACATGTCACTACTTGGTCTGACTGAGCGCCTCCAGGAGAGAGGCCCAAGCAAGACACGCCCCGAGGAGAGTCTTGCCACATGTCAACACTCGGTCTGACAGAGGGCATTCAGGAGAGAGGCCCAAGCAATACGCGCCCCGAGGAGCGTCTTGCCACATGTCACCACTGGGTCTGAATGAGCGCCTCCAGGAGAGAGGCCCAACCAAGACGCGCCCCGAGGAGTGTCTTGCCACGTGCCAACACTGGGTCTGACTGAGCGCCTCCAGGAGAGAGGCCCAAGCAAGACGCGCCCCGAGGAGCGTCTTGCCACGTGTCAACACTGGGTCTGACTGAGCGCCTCCAGGAGAGAGGCCCAAGCAAGACGCACCCTGAGGAGCGTCTTTCCACGTGTCAACACTGGGTCTGACTGAGCGCCTCCAGGAGAGAGGCCCAAGCAAGACGTGCCCCGAGGAGCGTCTTGCCACATGTCAACAATGGGTCTGACTGAGGGCCTCCAGGAGAGAGGCCCAAGCAAGATGCGCCCGGAGGAGCGTCTTGCCACATGTCAACACTGGGTCTGACAGAGGGCCTCCAGGAGAAAGGCCCAAGCAAGACGTGCCCTGAGGAGCGTCTTGCCACATGTCACCTCTGGTTCTGACTGAGCGCCTCCAGGAGAGAGGCCCAAGCAAGACGCGCCCCGAGGAGCGTCTTGTCACATGTCAACACTGGGTCTGTCTGAGCGCCTCCAGGAGAGAAGCCCAAGCAAGACGCGCCCCGAGGAGCGTCTTGCCACATGTCAACAATGGGTCTGACTGAGGGCCTCCAGGAGAGAAGCCCAAGCAAGACGCGCCCCGAGGGGCGTCTTGACACATGTCAACACTGGTTCTGACAGAGCGCCTCCAGGATAGAGGCCCAAGCAAGACGTGCCCCGAGGAGTGTCATGCCACATGTCACCACTGGGTCTGACTGAGCGCCTCCAGGAGAGAGGCCCAAGCAAGACGTGCCCCGAGGAGCGTCAGGCCACATGTCACTACTCAGTCTGACTGAGCGCCTCCAGGAGAGAGGCCCCAGCAAGACGCGCCCCGAGGAGCGTCTTGCCTTATGTCAGCACTCGGTCTGACTGAGCGCCTCCAGGAGAGATTCCCAAGCAAGATGCGCCCCGAGCAGCGTCTTGCCACATGTCAACAATGGGTCTGACTGAGGGCCTCCAGGAGAGAGGCCCAAGCAAGATGCGCCCGGAGGAGCGTCTTGCCACATGTCAACACTGGGTCTGACAGAGGGCCTCCAGGAGAGAGGCCCAAGCAAGACGCGCCCCGAGGAGCGTCTTGCCACATGTCACCTCTGGTTCTGACTGAGCACCTCCAGGAGAGAGGCCCAAGCAAGACGCGCCCCGAGGAGGGTCTTGTCACATGTCAACACTGGGTCTTTCTGAGCGCCTCCAGGAGAGAAGCCCAAGCAAGACGCGCCCCGAGGAGCGTCTTGCCACATGTCAGCACTCGGTCTGACTGAGTGCCTCCAGGAGAGAGGCCCAAGCAAGACGCGCCCCGAGGAGCGTCTTGCCACATGTCAACAATGGGTCTGACAGAGGGCCTCCAGGAGAGAGGCCGAAGCAAGACGCGCCCCGAGGAGTGTCTTGCCACATGTCACCACTTGGTCTGACTGAGGGCCTCCAGGAGAGAAGCCCAAGCAACACGCGGCCCAAGGAGCGTCTTGCCACATGTCAGCACTCGGTCTGACTGAGCGCCTCCAGGAGAGAGGCCCAAGCAAGACGCGCCCCGAGGAGCGTCTTGCCACATGTCAACAATGGGTCTGACTGAGGGCCTCCAGGAGAGAAGCCCAAGCAAGACGCGCCCCGAGGAGCGTCTTGACACATGTCAACACTGGGTCTGACAGAGGGCCTCCAGGAGAGAGGCCCAAGCAAGACGCGCCCCGAGGAGTGTCTTGCCACATGTCACCACTTGGTCTGACTGAGCGCCTCCAGGAGAGAGGCCCAAGCAGCACGCGCCCCAAGGAGCGTCTGGCCACATGTCACTACTCAGTCTGACTGAGCGCCTCCAGGAGAGAGGCCCAAGCAAGACGCGCCCCGAGGAGTGTCTTGCCACATGTCAACAATGGGTCTTACTGAGGGCCTCCAGGAGAGAAGCCCAAGCAAGACGCGCCCCGAGGAGCTTCTTGCCACATGTCAGCACTCGGTCTGACTGAGCGCCTCCAGGAGAGAGGCCAAAGCAAGACGCGCCCCGAGGAGCGTCTTGACACATGTCATCACTGGGTCTGACAGAGGGCCTCCATGAGAGAGGCCCAAGCAAGACGGGCCCCGAGGAGTGTCTTGCCACATGTCACCACTTGGTCTGACTGAGCGCCTCCAGGAGAGAGGCCCAAGCAACACGTGCCCCGAGGAGCGTCAGGCCACATGTCACTACTCAGTCTGATTGAGCGCCTCAGGGAGAGAGGTCCAAGCAAGACGCGCCCCGAGGAGCGTCTTGCCACATGCCAACAATGGGTCTGACTGAGTGCCTCCATGAGAGAAGCCCCAGCAAGACGCACCCCGAGGAGCGTCTTGCCACATGTCACTATTCGGTCTGTTTGAGCGCCTCCAGGAGAGAGGCCCAAGCAAGACGTGCCCCGGGGAGCATCTTGCCACATGTCAACACTGGGTCTGACTGAGCGCCTCCAGGAGAGAGGCCCAAGCAAGATGCGCCCGGAGGAGCTTCTTGCCACATGTCAACACTGGGTCTGACAGAGGGCCTCCAGGAGAGAGGCCCAAGCAAGACGCGCCCCGAGGAGCGTCTTGCCACATGTCACCTCTGGTTCTGACTGAGCGCCTCCAGGAGAGAGGCCCAAGCAAGACGCGCCCCGAGCGTCTTGTCACATGTCAACACTGGGTCTGTCTGAGCGCCTCCAGGAGAGAAGCCCAAGCAAGAAGCGCCCCGAGGAGCGTCTTGCCACATGTCAACAATGGGTCTGACTGAGGGCCTCCAGGAGAGAAGCCCAAGCAAGACGCACCCCGAGGAGCGTCTTGACACATGTCAACACTGGGTCTGACAGAGGGCCTCCACGAGAGAGGCCCAAGCAAGACGCGCCCCGAGGATTGTCATGCCACATGTCACCACTGGGTCTGACTGAGCGCCTCCAGGGGAGAGGCCCAAGCAAGACGTGCCCCGAGGAGCGTCAGGCCACATGTCACTACTCAGTCTGACTGAGCGCCTCCAGGAGAGAGGCCCAAGCAAGACGCGCCCCGAGGAGCGTCTTGCCACATGTCAGCACTGGGTCTGACTGAGCGCCTCCAGGAGAGAGGCCCAAGCAAGACGTGCCCCGAGGAGCGTCAGGCCACATGTCACTACTCAGTCTGACTGAGTGCCTCCAGGAGAGAGGCCCAAGCAAGACGCGCCCCGAGGAGCGTCTTGCCTTATGTCAGCACTCGGTCTGACTGAGCGCCTCCAGGAGAGAGGCCCAAGCAAGACGCGCCCCGAGGAGCGTCTTGCCACATGTCAACAATGGGTCTGACTCAGGGCCTCCAGGAGAGAGGCCCAAGCAAGATGAGCCCGGAGGAGCGTCTTGCCACATGTCAACACTGGGTCTGACTGAGGGCCTCCAGGAGAGAAGCCCAAGCAAGACGCGCCCAGAGGAGCATCTTGACACATGTCAACACTGGGTCTGAAAGAGGGCCTCCAGGAGAGAGGCCCAAGCAAGACGCGCCCCGAGGAGTGTCTTGCCACATGTCACCACTTGGTCTGACTGAGCGCCTCCAGGAGAGAGGCCCAAGCAACACGCGCCCCGAGGAGCGTCAGGCCACATGTCACTACTCAGTCTGACTGAGCGCCTCCAGAAGAGAGGCCCAAGCAAGACGCGCCCCGAGGAGCGTCTTGCCACATGTCAACAATGGGTCTTACTGAGGGCCTCCAGGGGAGAAGCCCAAGCAAGACGCGCCCCGAGGAGCTTCTTGCCACATGTCAGCACTCGGTCTGACTGAGCACCTCCAGGAGAGAGGCCAAAGCAAGACGCGCCCCGAGGAGCGTCTTGACACATGTCAACACTGGGTCTGACAGAGGGCCTCCATGAGAGAGGCCCAAGCAAGACGCGCCCCAAAGAGTGTCTTGCCACATGTAACCACCTGGTCTGACTGAGCGCCTCCAGGAGAGAGGCCCAAGCAACACGCGCCCCGAGGAGCGTCAGGCCACATGTCACTACTCAGTCTGACTGAGCGCCTCCAGGAGAGAGGCCCAAGCAAGACGCGCCCCGAGGAGCGTCTTGCCACGTGTCAACACTGGGTCTTATTGAGGGCCTTCTGGAGAGAGACCCAAGCAAGACGCGCCCCGAGGAGCTTCTTGCCACATGTCAGCACTCGGTCTGACTGAGCGCCTCCAGGAGAGAGGCCAAAGCAAGACGCCCCCCGAGGAGCGTCTTGACACATGTCAACACTGGGTCTGACAGAGGGCCTCCATGAGAGAGGCCCAAGCAAGACGCGTCCCGAGGAGTATCTTGCCAAATGTCAACACTGGGTCTGACTGAGCGCCTCAGGGAGAGAGGTCCAAGCAAGACGTGCCCCGAGGAGCGTCTTGCCACATGTCAACACTGGGTCTGACTGAGTGCCTCCATGAGAGAAGCCCCAGCAAGACGCGCCCCGAGGAGCGTCTTGCCACATGTCACTACTCGGTCTGTTTGAGCGCCTCCAGGAGAGAGGCCCAAGCAAGACGTGCCCCGAGGAGCGTCTTGCCACATGTCACTACTCGGTCTGACTGAGCGCCTCAGGGAGAGAGGTCCAAGCAAGACGTGCCCCGAGGAGCGTCTTGCCACATGTCAACACTGGGTCTGACTGAGTGCCTCCATGAGAGAAGCCCCAGCAAGACGCGCCCCGAGGAGCGTCTTGCCACATGTCACTACTCGGTCTGTTTGAGCGCCTCCAGGAGAGAGGCCCAAGCAAGACGTGCCCCGAGGAGCGTCTTGCCACATGTCAACAATGGGTCTGACTGAGGACCTCCAGGAGAGAAGCCCAAGCAAGACGCGCCCCGAGGAGCGTCTTGCCACATGTCAACACTGGGTCTGACTGAGCGCCTCCAGGAGAGAGGCCCAACCAAGACACGCCGCGAGGAGCGTCTTGACACATGTCAACACTGGGTCTGACTGACGGCCTCCACGAGAGAAGCCCAAGCAAGACGCGCCCTGAGCAGAGTCTTGCCACATGTCAACACTCGGTCAGACAGAGGGCATCCAGGAGAGAGGCCCAAGCAATACGCGCCCCGAGGAGCGTCTTGCCACATGTCACCACTGGGTCTGACTGAGCTTCTCCAGGAGAGAGGCCCAACCAAGACGCGCCCTGAGGAGCGTCTTGCCACATGTCAACAATGGTTCTTACTGAGGGCCTCCGGGAGAGAAGCCCAAGCAAGACGCGCCCCGAGGAGCGTCTTGCCACATGTCAACACTGGGTCTGACTGAGTGCCTCCATGAGAGAAGCCCCAGCAAGACGCGCCTCGAGGAGCTTCTTGCCACATGTCACTACTCGGTCTGTTTGAGCGCCTCCAGGAGAGAGCCCCAAGTAAGACGTGCCCCGAGGAGAGTCTTGCCACATGTCAACAATGGGTCTGACTGAGGGCCTCCAGGAGAGAAGCCCAAGCAAGACGCGCCCCGAGGAGCGTCTTGCCACATGTCAACACTGGGTCTGACTGAGCGCCTCCAGGAGAGAGGCCCAAGCAAGATGCGCCCGGAGGAGATTCTTGCCACATGTCAACACTGGGTCTGACTGAGCACCTCCAGGAGAGAGGCCCAAGCAAGATGCGCCCCGAGGAGCGTCTTGCCACATGTCAACACTGGGTCTGACTGAGCGCCTCCAGGAGAGAGGCCCGAGGAGCGTCTTGCCACATGTCACCTCTGGGTCTGACTGAGCTCCTCCAGGAGAGAGGCGCAAGCAAGAAACGCCCGAGGAGCGTCTTGACACATGTCAACACTGGAACTGACTGAGCGCCTCCAGGAGAGAGGCCCCAGCAAGACGCGCCCCGAGGAGCGTCTTGCCACATGTCAGCACTCGGTCTGACTGAGCGCCTCCAGGAGAGAGGCCCAAGCAAGACGTGCCCCGAGGAGCGTCAGGCCACAAGTCACTACTTAGTCTGACTGAGCGCCTCCAGGAGAGAGGCCCAAGCAAGACGCGCCCCGAGCAGCGTCTTGCCACATGTCAACAATGGGTCTGACTGAGGGCCTCCAGGAGAGAGGCCCAAGCAAGATGCGCCCGGAGGAGCGTCTTGCCACATGTCAACACTGGGTCTGACAGAGGGCCTCCAGGAGAGAGGCCCAAGCAAGACGCGCCCTGAGGAGTGTCTTGCCACATGTCAACAATGGGTCTTACTGAGGGCCTCCAGGAGAGAAGCCCAAGCAAGACGCGCCCCGAAGAGCTTCTTGCCACATGTCAGCACTCGGTCTGACTGAGCGCCTCCAGGAGAGAGGCCAAAGCAAGACGCGCCCCGATGAGCGTCTTGACACATGTCAGCACTGGGTCTGACAGAGGGCCTCCATGAGAGAGGCCCAGGCATGACGCGCCCCGAGGAGTGTCTTGCCACATGTCACCAATTGGTCTGACTAAGCGCCTCCAGGAGAGAGGCCCAAGCAACACGCTCCCCGAGGAGCGTCAGGCCACATGTCACTACTCAGTCTGACTGAGCGCCTCCAGCAGAGAGGCCCAAGCAAGACGCGCCCCGAGGAGCGTCTTGCCACATGTCAACACTGGGTCTGACTGAGTTTCTCCATGAGAGAAGCCCCAGCAAGACGCGCCTCGAGGAGCGTCTTGCCACATGTCACTACTCGGTCTGTTTGAGCGCCTCCAGGAGAGAGCCCCAAGCAAGACGTGCCCCGAGGAGCGTCTTGCCACATGTCAACAATGGGTCTGACTGAGGGCCTCCAGGAGAGAAGCCCAAGCAAGACGCGTCCCGAGGAGCGTCTTGCCACATGTCAACACTGGGTCTGACTGAGCGCCTCCAGGAGAGAGGCCCAAGCAAGATGCGCCCGGAGGAGATTCTTGCCACATGTCAACACTGGGTCTGACAAAGGGCCTCCAGGAGAGAGGCCCAAGCAAGACGCGCCCCGAGGAGCGTCTTGCCACATGTCACCTCTGGTTCTGACTGAGCGCCTCCAGGAGAGAGGCCCAAGCAAGACGCGCCCCGAGGAGCGTCTTGCCACATGTCAACACTGGGTCTGACTGAGCACCTCCAGGAGAGAGGCACAAGCAAGATGCGCCCCGAGGAGCGTCTTGCCACATGTCAACACTGGGTCTGACTGAGCGCCTCCAGGAGAGAGGCCCGAGGAGCGTCTTGCCACATGTCACCTCTGGGTCTGACTGAGCTCCTCCAGGAGAGAGGCGCAAGCAAGAAACGCCCGAGGAGCGTCTTGACACATGTCAACACTGGGTCTGACTGAGCGCCTCCAGGAGAGAAGCCCCAGCAAGACGCGCCCCGAGGAGCGTCTTGCCACATGTCAACACTGGGTCTGACTGTGCACCTCCAGGAGAGAGGCCCAAGCAAGATGCGCCCCGAGGAGCGTCTTGCCACATGTCAACACTGGGTCTGACTGAGCGCCTCCAGGAGAGAGGCCCGAGGAGCGTCTTGCCACATGTCACCTCTGGGTCTGACTGAGCTCCTCCAGGAGAGAGGCGCAAGCAAGAAACGCCCGAGGAGCGTCTTGACACATGTCAACACTGGGTCTGACTGAGCGCCTCCAGGAGAGAGGCCCCAGCAAGACGCGCCCCGAGGAGCGTCTTGCCACATGTCAGCACTCGGTCTGACTGAGCGCCTCCAGGAGAGAGGCCCAAGCAAGACGTGCCCCGAGGAGCATCAGGCCACAAGTCACTACTTAGTCTGACTGAGCGCCTCCAGGAGAGAGGCCCAAGCAAGACGCGCCCCGAGCAGCGTCTTGCCACATGTCAACAATGGGTCTGACTGAGGGCCTCTAGGAGAGAGGCCCAAGCAAGATGCGCCCGGAGGAGCGTCTTGCCACATGTCAACACTGGGTCTGACATAGGGCCTCCAGGAGAGAGGCCCAAGCAAGACGCGCCCCGAGGAGTGTCTTGCCACATGTCAACAATGGGTCTTACTGAGGGCCTCCAGGAGAGAAGCCCAAGCAAGACGCGCCCCGAAGAGCTTCTTGCCACATGTCAGCACTCGGTCTGACTGAGCGCCTCCAGGAGAGAGGCCAAAGCAAGACGCGCCCCGAGGAGCGTCTTGACACATGTCAGCACTGGGTCTGACAGAGGGCCTCCATGAGAGAGGCCCAGGCATGACGCGCCCCGAGGAGTGTCTTGCCACATGTCACCAATTGGTCTGACTAAGCGCCTCCAGGAGAGAGGCCCAAGCAACACGCGCCCCGAGGAGCGTCAGGCCACATGTCACTACTCAGTCTGACTGAGCGCCTCCAGCAGAGAGGCCCATGCAAGACGCGCCCCGAGGAGCGTCTTGCCACATGTCAACACTGGGTCTGACTGAGTTTCTCCATGAGAGAAGCCCCAGCAAGACGCGCCTCGAGGAGCGTCTTGCCACATGTCACTACTCGGTCTGTTTGAGCGCCTCCAGGAGAGAGCCCCATGCAAGACGTGCCCCGAGGAGCGTATTGCCACATGTCAACAATGGGTCTGACTGAGGGCCTCCAGGAGAGAAGCCCAAGCAAGACGCGTCCCGAGGAGCGTCTTGCCACATGTCAACACTGGGTCTGACTGAGCGCCTCCAGGAGAGAGGCCCAAGCAAGATGCGCCCGGAGGAGATTCTTGCCACATGTCAACACTGGGTCTGACAAAGGGCCTCCAGGAGAGAGGCCCAAGCAAGACGCGCCCCGAGGAGCGTCTTGCCACATGTCACCTCTGGTTCTGACTGAGCGCCTCCAGGAGAGAGGCCCAAGCAAGACGCGCCCCGAGGAGCGTCTTGCCACATGTCAACACTGGGTCTGACTGAGCACCTCCAGGAGAGAGGCCCAAGCAAGATGCGCCCCCAGGAGCGTCTTGCCACATGTCAACACTGGGTCTGACTGAGCGCCTCCAGGAGAGAGGCCCGAGGAGCGTCTTGCCACATGTCACCTCTGGGTCTGACTGAGCTCCTCCAGGAGAGAGGCGCAAGCAAGAAACGCCCGAGGAGCGTCTTGACACATGTCAACACTGGGTCTGACTGAGCGCCTCCAGGAGAGAAGCCCCAGCAAGACGCGCCCCGAGGAGCGTCTTGCCACATGTCAACACTGGGTCTGACTGTGCACCTCCAGGAGAGAGGCCCAAGCAAGATGCGCCCCGAGGAGCGTCTTGCCACATGTCAACACTGGGTCTGACTGAGCGCCTCCAGGAGAGAGGCCCGAGGAGCGTCTTGCCACATGTCACCTCTGGGTCTGACTGAGCTCCTCCAGGAGAGAGGCGCAAGCAAGAAACGCCCGAGGAGCGTCTTGACACATGTCAACACTGGGTCTGACTGAGCGCCTCCAGGAGAGAGGCCCCAGCAAGACGCGCCCCGAGGAGCGTCTTGCCACATGTCAGCACTCGGTCTGACTGAGCGCCTCCAGGAGAGAGGCCCAAGCAAGAAGCGCCCCGAGGAGCGTCTTGCCACATGTCAACAATGGGTCTGACTGAGGGCCTCCAGGAGAGTAGCCCAAGCAAGACGCGCCCCGAGGAGCGTCTTGCCACATGTCAACACTGGGTCTAATTGAGCGCTTCCAGGAGAGAGGCCCAAGCAAGACGTGCCCCGAGGAGCGTCTTGCCACATGTCACTACTCGGTCTGACTGAGCACCTCCAGGAGAGAGGTCCAAGCAACACGCGCCCCGAGGAGCGTCTTGCCACATGTCAACACTGGGTCTGACTGAGTGCCTCCATGAGAGAAGCCCCAGAAAGACGCGCCCCGAGGAGCGTCTTGCCACATGTCAAAAATGGGTCTGACTGAGGGCCTCCAGGAGAGAAGCCAAAGCAAGACGCGCCCCGAGGAGCTTCTTTCCACATGTCAACAATGGTTCTTACTGAGGGCCTCCATAAGAGAAGCCCAAGCAAGATGCGCCCCGAGGAGTGTCTTGCCACATGTCAACACTGTGTCTGACTGAGCGCCTCCAGGAGAGAGGCCCAAGCAAGACGCGCCCCGAGGAGCGTCTTGCCACGTGTCAACACTGGGTCTGACTTAGCGCCTCCAGGAGAGAGGCCCAAGCAAGACGCGCCCCGAGGAGCGTCTTGCCACATGTCACTACTCGGTCTAACTGAGCGCCTCCAGGAGAGAGGTCCAAGCAAGACGCACCCCGAGGAGCGTCTTGCCACATGTCACTACTCGGTCTGACTGAGCGCCTCCAGGACAGAGGCCCAAGCAAGACACGCCCCGAGGAGAGTCTTGCCACAAGTCAACACTCGGTCTGACAGAGGGCATTCAGGAGAGAGGCACAAGCAATACGCGCCCCGAGGAGCGTCTTGCCACATGTCACCACTGGGTCTGAATGAGCGCCTCCAGGAGAGAGGCCCAACCAAGACGCGCCCCGAGGAGTGTCTTGCCACATGCCAACACTGGGTCTGACTGAGCGCCTCCAGGAGAGAGGCCCAAGCAATACGCGCCCCGAGGAGCGTCTTGCCACGTGTCAACACTGGGTCTGACTGAGCGCCTCCAGGAGAGAGGCCCAAGCAAGACGCACCCTGAGGAGCGTCTTTCCACGTGTCACCACTGGGTCTGACTGTGCGCCTCCAGGAGAGAGGCCCAAGCAAGACGTGCCCCGAGGAGCGTCTTGCCACATGTCAACAATGGGTCTGACTGAGGGCCTCCAGGAGAGAGGCCCAAGCAAGATGCGCCCGGAGGAGCGTCTTGCCACATGTCAACACTGGGTCTGACAGAGGGCCTCCAGGAGAAAGGCCCAAGCAAGACGTGCCCCGAGGAGCGTCTTGCCACATGTCACCTCTGGTTCTGACTGAGCGCCTCCAGGAGAGAGGCCCAAGCAAGACGCGCCCCGAGGAGCGTCTTGTCACATGTCAACACTGGGTCTGTCTGAGCGCCTCTAGGAGAGAAGCCCAAGCAAGACGCGCCCCGAGGAGCGTCTTGCCACATGTCAACAATGGGTCTGACTGAGGGCCTCCAGGAGAGAAGCCCAAGCAAGACGCACCCTGAGGAGCGTCTTGCCACATGTAAACACTGGGTCTGACAGAGCTCCTCCAGGAGAGAGGCCCAAGCAAGACGTGCCCCGAGGAGCGTCTTGCCACATGTCAACAATGGGTCTGACTGAGGGCCTCCAGGAGAGAGGCCCAAGCAAGATGCGCCCGGAGGAGCGTCTTGCCACATGTCAACACTGGGTCTGACAGAGGGCCTCCAGGAGAAAGGCCCAAGCAAGACGTGCCCCGAGGAGCGTCTTGCCACATGTCACCTCTGGTTCTGACTGAGCGCCTCCAGGAGAGAGGCCCAAGCAAGACGCGCCCCGAGGAGCGTCTTGTCACATGTCAACACTGGGTCTGTCTGAGCGCCTCCAGGAGAGAAGCCCAAGCAAGACGCGCCCCGAGGAGCGTCTTGCCACATGTCAACAATGGGTCTGACTGAGGGCCTCCAGGAGAGAAGCCCAAGCAAGACGCGCCCCGAGGGGCGTCTTGACACATGTCAACACTGGGTCTGACAGAGCTCCTCCAGGATAGAGGCCCAAGCAAGACGCGCCCCGAGGAGTGTCATGCCACATGTCAACACTGGGTCTGACTGAGCGCCTCCAGGAGAGAGGCCCAAGCAAGACGTGCCCCGAGGAGCGTCAGGCCACATGTCACTACTCAGTCTGACTGAGCGCCTCCAGGAGAGAGGCCCAAGCAAGATGCGCCCCGAGGAGCGTCTTGCCACATGTCAGCACTGGGTCTGACTGAGCGCCTCCAGGAGAGAGGCCCCAGCAAGACGCGCCCCGAGGAGCGTCTTGCCTTATGTCAGCACTCGGTCTGACTGAGCGCCTCCAGGAGAGAGGCCCAAGCAAGACGCGCCCCGAGGAGCGTCTTGCCACATGTCAGCACTGGGTCTGACTGAGCGCCTCCAGGAGAGAGGCCCCAGCAAGACGCGCCCCGAGGAGCGTCTTGCCACATGTCACCTCTGGTTCTGACTGAGCACCTCCAGGAGAGAGGCCCAAGCAAGACGCGCCCCGAGGAGGGTCTTGTCACATGTCAACACTGGGTCTTTCTGAGCGCCTCCAGGAGAGAAGCCCAAGCAAGACGCACCCCGAGGAGCGTCTTGCCACATGTCAACACTGGGTCTGACTGAGTGCCTCCATGAGAGAAGCCCCAGAAAGACGCGCCCCGAGGAGCGTCTTGCCACATGTCAAAAATGGGTCTGACTGAGGGCCTCCAGGAGAGAAGCCAAAGCAAGACGCGCCCCGAGGAGCTTCTTTCCACATGTCAACAATGGGTCTTACTGAGGGCCTCCATAAGAGAAGCCCAAGCAAGATGCGCCCCGAGGAGTGTCTTGCCACATGTCAACACTGTGTCTGACTGAGCGCCTCCAGGAGAGAGGCCCAAGCAAGACGCGCCCCGAGGAGCGTCTTGCCACGTGTCAACACTGGGTCTGACTTAGCGCCTCCAGGAGAGAGGCCCAAGCAAGACGCGCCCCGAGGAGCGTCTTGCCACATGTCACTACTCGGTCTAACTGAGCGCCTCCAGGAGAGAGGTCCAAGCAAGACGCACCCCGAGGAGCGTCTTGCCACATGTCACTACTCGGTCTGACTGAGCGCCTCCAGGAGATAGGCCCAAGCAAGACACGCCCCGAGGAGAGTCTTGCCACATGTCAACACTCGGTCTGACAGAGGGCATTCAGGAGAGAGGCCCAAGCAATACGCGCCCCGAGGAGCGTCTTGCCACATGTCACCACTGGGTCTGAATGAGCGCCTCCAGGAGAGAGGCCCAACCAAGACGCGCCCCGAGGAGTGTCTTGCCACATGCCAACACTGGGTCTGACTGAGCGCCTCCAGGAGAGAGGCCCAAGCAAGACGCGCCCCGAGGAGCGTCTTGCCACGTGTCAACACTGGGTCTGACTGAGCGCCTCCAGGAGAGAGGCCCAAGCAAGACGCACCCTGAGGAACGTCTTTCCACGTGTCACCACTGGGTCTGACTGAGCGCCTCCAGGAGAGAGGCCCAAGCAAGACGTGCGCCGAGGAGCGTCTTGCCACATGTCAACACTGGGTCTGACAGAGCGCCTCCAGGAGAGAGGCCCAAGCAAGACGCGCACCGAGGAGCGTCTTGCCACATGTCACCTCTGGTTCTGACTGAGCGCCTCCAGGAGAGAGGCCCAAGCAAGACGCGCCCCGAGGAGCGTCTTGTCACATGTCAACACTGGGTCTGTCTGAGCGCCTCCAGGAGAGAAGCCCAAGCAAGACGCGCCCCGAGGAGCGTCTTGCCACATGTCAACAATGGGTCTGACTGAGGGCCTCCAGGAGAGAAGCCCAAGCAAGACGCGCCCCGAGGGGCGTCTTGACACATGTCAACACTGGGTCTGACAGAGCTCCTCCAGGATAGAGGCCCAAGCAAGACGCGCCCCGAGGAGTGTCATGCCACATGTCACCACTGGGTCTGACTGAGCGCCTCCAGGAGAGAGGCCCAAGCAAGACGTGCCCCGAGGAGCGTCAGGCCACATGTCACTACTCAGTCTGACTGAGCGCCTCCAGGAGAGAGGCCCAAGCAAGACGCGCCCCGAGGAGCGTCTTGCCACATGTCAGCACTGGGTCTGACTGAGCGCCTCCAGGAGAGAGGCCCCAGCAAGACGCGCCCCGAGGAGCGTCTTGCCTTATGTCAGCACTCGGTCTGACTGAGCGCCTCCAGGAGAGAGGCCCAAGCAAGACGCGCCCCGAGGAGCGTCTTGCCACATGTCAGCACTGGGTCTGACTGAGCGCCTCCAGGAGAGAGGCCCCAGCAAGACGCGCCCCGAGGAGCGTCTTGCCACATGTCACCTCTGGTTCTGACTGAGCACCTCCAGGAGAGAGGCCCAAGCAAGACGCGCCCCGAGGAGGGTCTTGTCACATGTAAACACTGGGTCTTTCTGAGCGCCTCCAGGAGAGAAGCCCAAGCAAGACGCGCCCCGAGGAGCGTCTTGCCACATGTCAGCACTCGGTCTGACTGAGTGCCTCCAGGAGAGAGGCCCAAGCAAGACGCGCCCCGAGGAGCGTCTTGCCACATGTCAACAATGGGTCTGACAGAGGGCCTCCAGGAGAGAGGCCGAAGCAAGACGCGCCCCGAGGAGTGTCTTGCCACATGTCACCACTTGGTCTGACTGAGGGCCTCCAGGAGAGAAGCCCAAGCAACACGCGGCCCAAGGAGCGTCTTGCCACATGTCAGCACTCGGTCTGACTGAGCGCCTCCAGGAGAGAGGCCCAAGCAAGACGCGCCCCGAGGAGCGTCTTGCCACATGTCAACAATGGGTCTGACTGAGGGCCTCCAGGAGAGAAGCCCAAGCAAGACGCGCCCCGAGGAGCGTCTTGACACATGTCAACACTGGGTCTGACAGAGGGCCTCCAGGAGAGAGGCCCAAGCAAGACGCGCCCCGAGGAGTGTCTTGCCACATGTCACCACTTGGTCTGACTGAGCGCCTCCAGGAGAGAGGCCCAAGCAACACGCGCCCCGAGGAGCGTCTGGCCACATGTCACTACTCAGTCTGACTGAGCGCCTCCAGGAGAGAGGCCCAAGCAAGACGCGCCCCGAGGAGTGTCTTGCCACATGTCAACAATGGGTCTTACTGAGGGCCTCCAGGAGAGAAGCCCAAGCAAGACGCGCCCCGAGGAGCTTCTTGCCACATGTCAGCACTCGGTCTGACTGAGCGCCTCCAGGAGAGAGGCCAAAGCAAGACGCGCCCCGAGGAGCGTCTTGACACATGTCATCACTGGGTCTGACAGAGGGCCTCCATGAGAGAGGCCCAAGCAAGACGCGCCCCGAGGAGTGTCTTGCCACATGTCACCACTTGGTCTGACTGAGCGCCTCCAGGAGAGAGGCCCAAGCAACACGTGCCCCGAGGAGCGTCAGACCACATGTCACTACTCAGTCTGATTGAGCGCCTCAGGGAGAGAGGTCCAAGCAAGACGCGCCCCGAGGAGCGTCTTGCCACATGCCAACAATGGGTCTGACTGAGTGCCTCCATGAGAGAAGCCCCAGCAAGACGCGCCCCAAGGAGCGTCTTGCCACATGTCACTACTCGGTCTGTTTGAGCGCCTCCAGGAGAGAGGCCCAAGCAAGACGTGCCCCGGGGAGCATCTTTCCACATGTCAACAATGGGTCTGACTGAGGGTCTCCAGGAGAGAAGCCCAAGCAAGACGCGCCCCGAGGAGCGTCTTGCCACATGTCAACACTGGGTCTGACTGAGCGCCTCCAGGAGAGAGGCCCAAGCAAGATGCGCCCGGAGGAGCTTCTTGCCACATGTCAACACTGGGTCTGACAGAGGGCCTCCAGGAGAGAGGCCCAAGCAAGACGCGCCCCGAGGAGCGTCTTGCCACATGTCACCTCTGGTTCTGACTGAGCGCCTACAGGAGAGAGGCCCAAGCAAGACGCGCCCCGAGCGTCTTGTCACATGTCAACACTGGGTCTGTCTGAGCGCCTCCAGGAGAGAAGCCCAAGCAAGAAGCGCCCCGAGGAGCGTCTTGCAACATGTCAACAATGGGTCTGACTGAGGGCCTCCAGGAGAGAAGCCCAAGCAAGACGCGCCCCGAGGAGCGTCTTGACACATGTCAACACTGGGTCTGACAGAGGGCCTCCACGAGAGAGGCCCAAGCAAGACGCGCCCCGAGGATTGTCATGCCACATGTCACCACTGGGTCTGACTGAGCGCCTCCAGGGGAGAGGCCCAAGCAAGACGTGCCCCGAGGAGCGTCAGGCCACATGTCACTATTCAGTCTGACTGAGCGCCTCCAGGAGAGAGGCCCAAGCAAGACGCGCCCCGAGGAGCGTCTTGCCTTATGTCAGCACTCGGTCTGACTGAGCGCCTCCAGGAGAGAGGCCCAAGCAAGACGCGCCCCGAGCAGAGTCTTGCCACATGTCAACACTCGGTCTGACAGAGGGCATCCAGGAGAGAGGCCCAAGCAATACGCGCCCCGAGGAGCGTCTTGCCACATGTCACCACTGGGTCTGACTGAGCTTCTCCAGGAGAGAGGCCCAACCAAGACGCGCCCTGAGGAGCGTCTTGCCACATGCCAACACTGGGTCTGACAGAGGGCCTCCAGGAGAGAGGCCCAAGCAAGACGCGCCCCGAGGAGTGTCTTGCCACATGTCACCACTGGGTCTGACTGAGCGCCTCCAGGAGAGAGGCCCAAGCAAGACGCACCCCGAGGAGCGTCTTGTCACATGTCAACACTGGGTGTTTCTGAGCGCCTCCAGGAGAGAAGCCCAAGCAAGACGCGCCCCGAGGAGCGTCTTTCCACATCTCAGCACTCGGTCTGACTGAGCGCCTCCAGGAGAGAGGCCAAAGCAAGACGCGCCCCGAGGAGCGTCTTGCCACATGTCAACAATGGGTATGACTGAGGGCCTCCAGGAGAGTAGCCCAAGCAAGACGCGCCCCGAGGAGCGTCTTGAGACATGTGAACACTGGGTCTGACAGAGGGCCTCCAGGAGAGAGGCCCAAGCAAGACGCGCTCCGAGGAGTGTCTTGCCACATGTCACCACTTGGTCTGACTGAGCGCCTCCAGGAGAGAGGCCCAAGCAACACGCGCCCCGAGGAGCGTCAGGCCACATGTCACTACTCAGTCTGACTGAGCGCCTCCAGGAGAGAGGCCCAAGTAAGACGCGCCCCGAGGAGCGTCTTGCCACGTGTCAACACTGGGTCTGATTGAGGGCCTTCTGGAGAGAGGCCCAAGCAAGACGCGCCCCGAGGAGCGTCTTGCCACATGTCACTACTCGGTCTGACTGAGCGCCTCCAGGAGAGAGGCCCAAGCAAGACGTGCCCCGAGGAGCGTCTTGCCACATGTCAACAATGGGTCTGACTGAGGGCCTCCAGGAGAGAGGCCCAAGCAAGACGCGCCCCGAGGAGCGTCTTGCCACATGTCAACAATGGTTCTTACTGAGGGCCTCCGGGAGAGAAGCCCAAGCAAGACGCGCCCTGAGGAGCTTCTTGCCACATGTCAGCACTCGGTCTGACTGAGCGCCTCCAGGAGAGAGGCCCAAGCAAGACGTGCCCCGAGGAGAGTCTTGCCACATGTCAACAATGGGTCTGACTGAGGGCCTCCAGGAGAGAAGCCCAAGCAAGACGCGCCCCGAGGAGCGTCTTGACACATGTCAACACTGGGTCTGACAGAGGGCCTCCACGAGAGAGGCCCAAGCAAGACGCGCCCCGAGGATTGTCATGCCACATGTCACCACTGGGTCTGACTGAGCGCCTCCAGGGGAGAGGCCCAAGCAAGACGTGCCCCGAGGAGCGTCAGGCCACATGTCACTACTCAGTCTGACTGAGCGCCTCCAGGAGAGAGGCCCAAGCAAGACGCGCCCCGAGGAGCGTCTTGCCTTATGTCAGCACTCGGTCTGACTGAGCGCCTCCAGGAGAGAGGCCCAAGCAAGACGCGCCCCGAGCAGAGTCTTGCCACATGTCAACACTCGGTCTGACAGAGGGCATCCAGGAGAGAGGCCCAAGCAATACGCGCCCCGAGGAGCGTCTTGCCACATGTCACCACTGGGTCTGACTGAGCTTCTCCAGGAGAGAGGCCCAACCAAGACGCGCCCTGAGGAGCGTCTTGCCACATGCCAACACTGGGTCTGACAGAGGGCCTCCAGGAGAGAGGCCCAAGCAAGACGCGCCCCGAGGAGTGTCTTGCCACATGTCACCACTGGGTCTGACTGAGCGCCTCCAGGAGAGAGGCCCAAGCAAGACGCACCCCGAGGAGCGTCTTGTCACATGTCAACACTGGGTGTTTCTGAGCGCCTCCAGGAGAGAAGCCCAAGCAAGACGCGCCCCGAGGAGCGTCTTTCCACATCTCAGCACTCGGTCTGACTGAGCGCCTCCAGGAGAGAGGCCAAAGCAAGACGCGCCCCGAGGAGCGTCTTGCCACATGTCAACAATGGGTATGACTGAGGGCCTCCAGGAGAGTAGCCCAAGCAAGACGCGCCCCGAGGAGCGTCTTGAGACATGTGAACACTGGGTCTGACAGAGGGCCTCCAGGAGAGAGGCCCAAGCAAGACGCGCTCCGAGGAGTGTCTTGCCACATGTCACCACTTGGTCTGACTGAGCGCCTCCAGGAGAGAGGCCCAAGCAACACGCGCCCCGAGGAGCGTCAGGCCACATGTCACTACTCAGTCTGACTGAGCGCCTCCAGGAGAGAGGCCCAAGTAAGACGCGCCCCGAGGAGCGTCTTGCCACGTGTCAACACTGGGTCTGATTGAGGGCCTTCTGGAGAGAGGCCCAAGCAAGACGCGCCCCGAGGAGCGTCTTGCCACATGTCACTACTCGGTCTGACTGAGCGCCTCCAGGAGAGAGGCCCAAGCAAGACGTGCCCCGAGGAGCGTCTTGCCACATGTCAACAATGGGTCTGACTGAGGGCCTCCAGGAGAGAGGCCCAAGCAAGACGCGCCCCGAGGAGCGTCTTGCCACATGTCAACAATGGTTCTTACTGAGGGCCTCCGGGAGAGAAGCCCAAGCAAGACGCGCCCTGAGGAGCTTCTTGCCACATGTCAGCACTCGGTCTGACTGAGCGCCTCCAGGAGAGAGGCCCAAGCAAGACGTGCCCCGAGGAGAGTCTTGCCACATGTCAACAATGGGTCTGACTGAGGGCCTCCAGGAGAGAAGCCCAAGCAAGACGCGCCCCGAGGAGCGTCTTGCCACATGTCAACTCTCGGTCTGACTGAGCGCCTCCAGGAGAGAGGCCCAAGCAAGATGCGCCCCGAGCAGTGTCTTGCCACATGTCAACAATGGGTCTTACTGAGGGCCTCCAGGAGAGAAGCCCAAGCAAGACGCGCCCCGAGGAGCGTCTTGCCACATGTCAACACTGGGTCTGACTGAGCACCTCCAGGAGAGAGGCCCAAGCAAGACGCGCCCCGAGGAGCGTCTTGCCACATGTCAACACTGGGTGTGACTGAGCGCCTCCAGGAGAGAGGCCCGAGGAGCGTCTTGCCACATGTCACCTCTGGGTCTGACTGAGCTCCTCCAGGAGAGAGGCGCAAGCAAGAAACGCCCGAGGAGCGTCTTGACACATGTCAACACTGGGTCTGACTGAGCGCCTCCAGGAGAGAGGCCACAGCAAGACGCGCCCCGAGGAGCGTCTTGCCAAATGTCAACACTGGGTCTAATTGAGCGCCTCCAGGAGAGAGGCCCAAGCAAGACGCGCCCCGAGGAGCTTCTTTCCACATGTCAACAATGGGTCTTACTGAGGGCCTCCATGAGAGAAGCCCAAGCAAGACGCGCCCCGAGGAGTGTCTTGCCACATGTCAACACTGTGTCTGACTGAGCGCCTCCAGGAGAGAGGCCCAAGCAAGACGCGCCCCGAGGAGCGTCTTGCCACGTGTCAACACTGGGTCTGACTTAGCGCCTCCAGGAGAGTGGCCCAAGCAAGATGCGCCCCGAGGAGCGTCTTGCCACGTGTCACCACTGGGTCTGACTGAGCTCCTCCAGGAGAGAGGCCCCAGCAAGACGCGCCCCGAGGAGCGTCTTGCCTTATGTCAGCACTCGGTCTGACTGAGCGCCTCCAGGAGAGAGGCCCAAGCAAGACGCGCCCCGAGGAGCGTCTTGCCACATGTCACTACTCGGTCTAACTGAGCGCCTCCAGGAGAGAGGTCCAAGCAAGACGCGCCCCGAGGAGCGTCTTGCAAAATGTCACAACTCGGTCTGACTGAGCGCCTCCAGGAGGGAGGTCCAAGCAAGACGCGCCCCGAGGAGCGTCAGGCCACATGTCACTATTCAGTCTGACTGAGCGCCTCCAGGAGAGAGGCCCAGGCAAGACGCGCCCCGAGGAGCGTCTTGCCACGTGTCAACACTGGGTCTGATTGAGGGCCTTCTGGAGAGAGGCCCAAGCAAGACGTGCCCCGAGGAGCGTCTTGCCACATGTCAACAATGGTTCTTACTGAGGGCCTCCGGGAGAGAAGCCCAAGCAAGACGCGCCCCGAGGAGCTTCTTGCCACATGTCAGCACTCGGTCTGACTGAGCGCCTCCAGGAGAGAGGCCAAAGCAAGACGCCCCCCAAGGAGCGTCTTGACACATGTCAACACTGGGTCTGACAGAGGGCCTCCATGAGAGAGGCCCAAGCAAGCCGCGCCCCGAGGAGTGTCTTGCCAAATGTCAACACTGGGTCTGACTGAGCGCCTCAGGGAGAGAGGTCCAAGCAAGACGCGCCCCGAGGAGCGTCTTGCCACATGTCAACACTGGGTCTGACTGAGTGCCTCCATGAGAGAGGCCCAACCAAGACACGCCCCGAGGATCGTCTTGACACATGTCAACACTGGGTCTGACTAAGGGCCTCCACGAGAGAAGCCCAAGCAAGACGCGCCCCGAGCAGAGTCTTGCCACATGTCAACACTCGGTCTGACAGAGGGCATCCAGGAGAGAGGCCCAAGCAATACGCGCCCCGAGGAGCGTCTTGCCACATGTCACCACTGGGTCTGACTGAGCTTCTCCAGGAGAGAGGCCCAACCAAGACGCGCCCCGAGGAGCGTCTTTCCACATGTCAGCACTCGGTCTGACTGAGCGCCTCCAGGAGAGAAGCCCAAGCAACACGCGCCCCGAGGCGCGTCAGGCCACATGTCACTACTCAGTCTGACTGAGCGCCTCCAGGAGAGAGGCCCAAGTAAGACGCACCCCGAGGAGCGTCTTGCCACGTGTCAACAATGGGTATGACTGAGGGCCTCCAGAAGAGAAGCCCAAGCAAGATGCGCCCCGAGGAGTGTCTTGCCACATGTCAACAATGGGTCTTACTGAGGGCCTCCAGGAGAGAAGCCCAAGCAAGACGCGCCCCGAGGAGCGTCTTGCCACATGTCAACACTGGGTCTGACTGAGCACCTCCAGGAGAGAGGCCCAAGCAAGACGCGCCCCGAGGAGCGTCTTGCCACATGTCAACACTGGGTGTGACTGAGCGCCTCCAGGAGAGAGGCCCGAGGAGCGTCTTGCCACATGTCACCTCTGGGTCTGACTGAGCTCCTCCAGGAGAGAGGCGCAAGCAAGAAACGCCCGAGGAGCGTCTTGACACATGTCAACACTGGGTCTGACTGAGCGCCTCCAGGAGAGTGGCCACAGCAAGATGCGCCCCGAGGAGCGTCTTGCCACATGTCAGCACTCGGTCTGACTGAGCGCCTCCAGGAGAGAGGCCCAAGCAAGAAGCGCCCCGAGGAGCGTCTTGCCACATGTCAACAATGGGTCTGACTGAGGGCCTCCAGGAGAGAAGTCCAAGCAAGACGCGCCCCGAGGAGCGTCTTGCCACATGTCAACACTGGGTCTAATTGAGCGCCTCCAGGAGAGAGGCCCAAGCAAGACGCGCCCCGAGGAGCTTCTTTCCACATGTCAACAATGGGTCTTACTGAGGGCCTCCATGAGAGAAGCCCAAGCAAGACGCGCCCCGAGGAGTGTCTTGCCACATGTCAACACTGTGTCTGACTGAGCGCCTCCAGGAGAGAGGCCCAAGCAAGACGCGCCCCGAGGAGCGTCTTGCCACGTGTCAACACTGGGTCTGACTTAGCGCCTCCAGGAGAGAGGCCCAAGCAAGATGCGCCCCGAGGAGCGTCTTGCCACGTGTCACCACTGGGTCTGACTGAGCTCCTCCAGGAGAGAGGCCCCAGCAAGACGCGCCCCGAGGAGCGTCTTGCCTTATGTCAGCACTCGGTCTGACTGAGCGCCTCCAGGAGAGAGGCCCAAGCAAGACGCGCCCCGAGGAGCGTCTTGCCACATGTCACTACTCGGTCTAACTGAGCGCCTCCAGGAGAGAGGTCCAAGCAAGACGTGCCCCGAGGAGCGTCTTGCAAAATGTCACAACTCGGTCTGACTGAGCGCCTCCAGGAGGGAGGTCCAAGCAAGACGCGCCCCGAGGTGCGTCTTGCCACATGTCACTACTCGGTCTGACTGAGCGCCTCCAGGAGAGAGGCCCAGGCAAGACGTGCCCCGAGGAGCATCTTGCCACATGTCAACAATGGGTCTGACTGAGGGCCTCCAGGAGAGAAGCCCAAGCAAGACACGCCCCGAGGAGCGTCTTGACACATGTCAACACTGGGTCGGACTGAGGGCCTCCATGAGAGAAGCCCAAGCAAGACGCGCCCCGAGGAGAGTCTTGCCACATGTCAACACTCGGTCTGAAAGAGGGCATTCAGGAGAGAGGCCCAAGCAATACGCGCCCCGAGGAGCGTCTTGCCACATGTCACCACTGGGTCTGAATTAGCGCCTCCAGGAGAGAGGCCCAAGCAAGACGTTCCCCGAGGAGCGTCTTGTCACATGTCAACACTGGGTCTGTCTGAGCGCCTCCAGGAGAGAAGCCCAAGCAAGACGCGCCCCGAGGAGCGTCTTGCCACATGTCAACAATGGGTCTGACTGAGGGCCTCCAGGAGAGAAGCCCAAGCAAGACGCGCCCCGAGGAGCGTCTTGACACATGTCAACACTGGGTCTGACAGAGGGCCTCCACGAGAGAGGCCCAAGCAAGACGCGCCCCGAGGAGTGTCATGCCACATGTCACCACTGTGTCTGACTGAGCGCCTCCAGGAGAGAGGCCCAAGCAAGACGCGCCCCGAGATGCGTCTTGCCACATGTGAAAACTGGGTCTGACTGAGCGCCTCCAGGAGAGAGGCCCAAGCAAGACACGCCCGGAGGAGCGTGTTGCAACATGTCAGCACTCGGTCTGACTGAGCGCCTCCAGGAGAGAGGCCAAAGCAAGACGCGCCCCGAGGAGCGTCTTGACACATGTCAACACTGGGTCTGACAGAGGGCCTCCATGAGAGAGGCCCAAGCAAGACGCACCCCGAGGAGTGTCTTGCCATATGTCACCACTTGGTCTGACTGAGTGCCTCCAGGAGAGAGGTCCAAGCAACACGCGCCCCGAGGAGCGTCAGGCCACATGTCACTACTCAGTCTGACTGAGCGCCTCCAGGAGAGAGGCCCAGGCAAGACGCGCCCCGAGGAGCGTCTTGCCACGTGTCAACACTGGGTCTGATTGAGGGCCTTCTGGAGAGAGGCCCAAGCAAGACGTGCCCCGAGGAGCGTCTTGCCACATGTCAACAATGGTTCTTACTGAGGGCCTCCGGGAGAGAAGCCCAAGCAAGACGCGCCCCGAGGAGCTTCTTGCCACATGTCAGCACTCGGTCTGACTGAGCGCCTCCAGGAGAGAAGCCCAAGCAACACGCGCCCCGAGGCGCGTCAGGCCACATGTCACTACTCAGTCTGACTGAGCGCCTCCAGGAGAGAGGCCCAAGTAAGACGCGCCCCGAGGAGCGTCTTGCCACGTGTCAACAATGGGTATGACTGAGGGCCTCCAGAAGAGAAGCCCAAGCAAGACGCACCCGAGGAGCGTCTTGACACATGTCAACACTGGGTCTGACAGAGGGCCTCCAGGAGAGAGGCCCAAGCAAGACGCGCCCCGAGGAGTGTCTTGCCACATGTCACCACTTGGTCTGACTGAGCGCCTCCAGGAGAGAGGCCCAAGCAACACGCGCCCCGAGGAGCGTCAGGCCACATGTCACTACTCAGTCTGACTGAGCGCCTCCAGGAGAGAGGCCCAAGTAAGACGCGCCCCGAGGAGCGTCTTGCCACGTGTCAACACTGGGTCTGATTGAGGGCCTTCTGGAGAGAGGCCCAAGCAAGACGTGCCCCGAGGAGCGTCTTGCCACATGTCAACAATGGGTCTGACTGAGGGCCTCCAGGAGAGAAGCCCAAGCAAGACGCGCCCCGAGGACAGTCTTGCCACATGTCAACACTGGGTCTGACTGAGGGCCTCCAGGAGAGTGGCCCAAATAAGACACGCCCCGAGGAGCGTCTTGCCACATGTCAACACTGGGTCTGACTGAGGGTCTCCAGGAGAGAAGCCCAAGCAAGATGCGCCCCGAGGAGCGTCTTGCCACATGTCAGCACTCGGTCTGACTGAGCGCCTCCAGGAGAGAGGCCCAAGCAAGACGCGCCCCGAGGAGCGTCTTGCCACATGTCAACACTGGGTCTGACTGAGCGCCTCCAGGAGAGAGGCCCAAGCAAGATGCACCCCGAGGAGCGTCTTGCCACATGTGAACACTGGGTCTGACTGAGCGCCTCCAGGAGAGAGGCCCAAGCAAGACGCGCCCGGAGGAGCGTCTTGCAACATGTCAGCACTCGGTCTGACTGAGCGCCTCCAGGAGAGAGGCCCAAGCAAGACGCGCCCCGAGGAGGGTCTTGACACATGTCTCCTCTGGGTCTGACTGAGCGCCTCCAGGAGAGAGGCCCAAGCAAGACGTGCCCCGAGGAGCGTCTGGCCACATGTCAACACTGGGTCTGACTGAGCACCTCCAGGAGAGAAGCCCAAGCAAGACGCGCCCCGAGGAGCGTCTTGCCACATGTCAACACTGGGTCTGACTGAGCGCCTCCAGGAGAGAAGCCCAACCAAGACACGCCCCGAGGAGCGTCTTGACACATGTCAACACTGGGTCTGACTGACGGCCTCCACGAGAGAAGCCCAAGCAAGACGCGCCCCGAGCAGAGTCTTGCCACATGTCAACACTCGGTCTGACAGAGGGCATCCAGGAGAGAGGCCCAAGCAATACGCGCCCCGAGGAGCGTCTTGCCACATGTCACCACTGGGTCTGACTGAGCTTCTCCAGGAGAGAGGCCCAACCAAGACGCGCCCTGAGGAGCGTCTTGCCACATGCCAACACTGGGTCTGACAGAGGGCCTCCAGGAGAGAGGCCCAAGCAAGACGCGCCCCGAGGAGTGTCTTGCCACATGTCACCACTGGGTCTGACTGAGCGCCTCCAGGAGAGAGGCCCAAGCAAGACGCGCCCCGAGGAGCGTCTTGTCACATGTCAACACTGGGTCTTTCTGAGCGCCTCCAGGAGAGAAGCCCAAGCAAGACGCGCCCCGAGGAGCGTCTTTCCACATCTCAGCACTCGGTCTGACTGAGCGCCTCCAGGAGAGAGGCCAAAGCAAGACGCGCCCCGAGGAGCGTCTTGCCACATGTCAACAATGGGTATGACTGAGGGCCTCCAGGAGAGAAGCCCAAGCAAGACGCGCCCCGAGGAGCGTCTTGAGACATGTGAACACTGGGTCTGACAGAGGGCCTCCAGGATAGAGGCCCAAGCAAGACGCGCCCCGAGGAGTGTCTTGCCACATGTCACCACTTGGTCTGACTGAGATCCTCCAGGAGAGAGGCCCAAGCAACACGCGCCCCGAGGAGCGTCAGGCCACATGTCACTACTCAGTCTGACTGAGCGCCTCCAGGAGAGAGGCCCAAGTAAGACGCGCCCCGAGGAGCGTCTTGCCACGTGTCAACACTGGGTCTGATTGAGGGCCTCCAGGAGAGAGGCCCAAGCAAGACGTGCCCCGAGGAGCGTCTTGCCACATGTCAACAATGGGTCTGACTGAGGGCCTCCAGGAGAGAGGCCCAAGCAAGACGCGCCCCGAGGAGCGTCTTGCCACATGTCACTACTCGGTCTGACTGAGCGCCTCAGGGAGAGAGGCCCAAGCAAGAAGCGCCCCGAGGAGCGTCTTGCCACAAGTCAACACTGGGTCTGACTGAGTGCCTCCATGAGAGAAGCCCCAGCAAGACGCGCCCCGAGGAGCGTCTTGCCACATGTCACTACTCGGTCTGTTTGAGCGCCTCCAGGAGAGAGGCCCAAGCAAGACGTGCCCCGAGGAGCGTCTTGCCACATGTCAACAATGGGTCGACTGAGGACCTCCAGGAGAGAAGCCCAAGCAAGACGCGCCCCGAGGAGCATCTTGCCACATGTCAACACTGGGTCTGACTGAGCGCCTCCAGGAGAGAGGCCCAAGCAAGACGCGCCCGGAGGAGCGTCTTGCAACATGTCAGCACTCGGTCTGACTGAGCGCCTCCAGGAGAGAGGCCCAAGCAAGACGCGCCCCGAGGAGGGTCTTGACACATGTCTCCTCTGGGTCTGACTGAGCGCCTCCAGGAGAGAGGCCCAAGCAAGACGTGCCCCGAGGAGCGTCTTGCCACATGTCAACACTGGGTCTGACTGAGCACCTCCAGGAGAGAAGCCCAAGCAAGACGCGCCCCGAGGAGCGTCTTGCCACATGTCAACACTGGGTCTGACTGAGCGCCTCCAGGAGAGAGGCCCAACCAAGACACGCCCCGAGGAGCGTCTTGACACATGTCAACACTGGGTCTGACTGACGGCCTCCACGAGAGAAGCCCAAGCAAGACGCGCCCCGAGCAGAGTCTTGCCACATGTCAACACTCGGTCTGACAGAGGGCATCCAGGAGAGAGGCCCAAGCAATACGCGCCCCGAGGAGCGTCTTGCCACATGTCACCACTGGGTCTGACTGAGCTTCTCCAGGAGAGAGGCCCAACCAAGACGCGCCCTGAGGAGCGTCTTGCCACATGCCAACACTGGGTCTGGCAGAGGGCCTCCAGGAGAGAGGCCCAAGCAAGACGCGCCCCGAGGAGTGTCTTGCCACATGTCACCACTGGGTCTGACTGAGCGCCTCCAGGAGAGAGGCCCAAGCAAGACGCGCCCCGAGGAGCGTCTTGTCACATGTCAACACTGGGTCTTTTTGAGCACCTCCAGGAGAGAAGCCCAAGCAAGACGCGCCCCGAGGAGCGTCTTTCCACATCTCAGCACTCGGTCTGACTGAGCGCCTCCAGGAGAGAGGCCAAAGCAAGACGCGCCCCGAGGAGCGTCTTGCCACATGTCAACAATGGGTATGACTGAGGGCCTCCAGGAGAGAAGCCCAAGCAAGACGCGCCCCGAGGAGCGTCTTGAGACATGTGAACACTGGGTCTGACAGAGGGCCTCCAGGAGAGAGGCCCAAGCAAGACGCGCCCCGAGGAGTGTCTTGCCACATGTCACCACTTGGTCTGACTGAGATCCTCCAGGAGAGAGGCCCAAGCAACACGCGCCCCGAGGAGCGTCAGGCCACATGTCACTACTCAGTCTGACTGAGCGCCTCCAGGAGAGAGGCCCAAGTAAGACGCGCCCCGAGGAGCGTCTTGCCACGTGTCAACACTGGGTCTGATTGAGGGCCTCCAGGAGAGAGGCCCAAGCAAGACGTGCCCCGAGGAGCGTCTTGCCACATGTCAACAATGGGTCTGACTGAGGGCCTCCAGGAGAGAGGCCCAAGCAAGACGCGCCCCGAGGAGCGTCTTGCCACATGTCACTACTCGGTCTGACTGAGCGCCTCAGGGAGAGAGGTCCAAGCAAGAAGCGCCCCGAGGAGCGTCTTGCCACATGTCAACACTGGGTCTGACTGAGTGCCTCCATGAGAGAAGCCCCAGCAAGACGCGCCCCGAGGAGCGTCTTGCCACATGTCACTACTCGGTCTGTTTGAGCGCCTCCAGGAGAGAGGCCCAAGCAAGACGTGCCCCGAGGAGCGTCTTGCCACATGTCAACAATGGGTCGACTGAGGACCTCCAGGAGAGAAGCCCAAGCAAGACGCGCCCCGAGGAGCGTCTTGCCACATGTCAACACTGGGTCTGACTGAGCGCCTCCAGGAGAGAGGCCCAACCAAGACACGCCCCGAGGAGCGTCTTGACACATGTCAACACTGGGTCTGACTGACGGCCTCCACGAGAGAAGCCCAAGCAAGACGCGCCCCGAGCAGAGTCTTGCCACATGTCAACACTCGGTCTGACAGAGGGCATCCAGGAGAGAGGCCCAAGCAATACGCGCCCCGAGGAGCGTCTTGCCACATGTCACCACTGGGTCTGACTGAGCTTCTCCAGGAGAGAGGCCCAACCAAGACGCGCCCTGAGGAGCGTCTTGCCACATGCCAACACTGGGTCTGACAGAGGGCCTCCAGGAGAGAGGCCCAAGCAAGACGCGCCCCGAGGAGTGTCTTGCCACATGTCACCACTGGGTCTGACAGAGCGCCTCCAGGAGAGAGGCCCAAGCAAGACGCGCCCCGAGGAGCGTCTTGTCACATGTCAACACTGGGTCTTTCTGAGCGCCTCCAGGAGAGAAGCCCAAGCAAGACGCGCCCCGAGGAGCGTCTTTCCACATCTCAGCACTCGGTCTGACTGAGCGCCTCCAGGAGAGAGGCCAAAGCAAGACGCGCTCCGAGGAGCGTCTTGCCACATGTCAACAATGGGTATGACTGAGGGCCTCCAGGAGAGAAGCCCAAGCAAGACGCGCCCCGAGGAGCGTCTTGAGACATGTGAACACTGGGTCTGACAGAGGGCCTCCAGGAGAGAGGCCCAAGCAAGACGCGCCCCGAGGAGTGTCTTGCCACATGTCACCACTTGGTCTGACTGAGCGCCTCAGGGAGAGAGGTCCAAGCAAGAAGCGCCCCGAGGAGCGTCTTGCCACATGTCAACACTGGGTCTGACTGAGTGCCTCCATGAGAGAAGCCCCAGCAAGACGCGCCCCGAGGAGCGTCTTGCCACATGTCACTACTCGGTCTGTTTGAGCGCCTCCAGGAGAGAGGCCCAAGCAAGACGTGCCCCGAGGAGCGTCTTGCCACATGTCAACAATGGGTCGACTGAGGACCTCCAGGAGAGAAGCCCAAGCAAGACGCGCCCCGAGGAGCGTCTTGCCACATGTCAACACTGGGTCTGACTGAGCACCTCCAGGAGAGAGGCCCAAGCAAGACGCGCCCGGAGGAGCGTCTTGCAACATGTCAGCACTCGGTCTGACTGAGCGCCTCCAGGAGAGAGGCCCAAGCAAGACGCGCCCCGAGGAGGGTCTTGACACATGTCTCCTCTGGGTCTGACTGAGCGCCTCCAGGAGAGAGGCCCAAGCAAGACGTGCCCCGAGGAGCGTCTTGCCACATGTCAACACTGGGTCTGACTGAGCACCTCCAGGAGAGAAGCCCAAGCAAGACGCGCCCCGAGGAGCGTCTTGCCACATGTCAACACTGGGTCTGACTGAGCGCCTCCAGGAGAGAGGCCCAACCAAGACACGCCCCGAGGAGCGTCTTGACACATGTCAACACTGGGTCTGACTGACGGCCTCCACGAGAGAAGCCCAAGCAAGACGCGCCCCGAGCAGAGTCTTGCCACATGTCAACACTCGGTCTGACAGAGGGCATCCAGGAGAGAGGCCCAAGCAATACGCACCCCGAGGAGCGTCTTGCCACATGTCACCACTGGGTCTGACTGAGCTTCTCCAGGAGAGAGGCCCAACCAAGACGCGCCCTGAGGAGCGTCTTGCCACATGCCAACCCTGGGTCTGACAGAGGGCCTCCAGGAGAGAGGCCCAAGCAAGACGCGCCCCGAGGAGTGTCTTGCCACATGTCACCACTGGGTCTGACTGAGCGCCTCCAGGAGAGAGGCCCAAGCAAGACGCGCCCCGAGGAGCGTCTTGTCACATGTCAACACTGGGTCTTTCTGAGCGCCTCCAGGAGAGAAGCCCAAGCAAGACGCGCCCCGAGGAGCGTCTTTCCACATCTCAGCACTCGGTCTGACTGAGCGCCTCCAGGAGAGAGGCCAAAGCAAGACGCGCCCCGAGGAGCGTCTTGCCACATGTCAACAATGGGTATGACTGAGGGCCTCCAGGAGAGAAGCCCAAGCAAGACGCGCCCCGAGGAGCGTCTTGAGACATGTGAACACTGGGTCTGACAGAGGGCCTCCAGGAGAGAGGCCCAAGCATGACGCGCCCCGAGGAGTGTCTTGCCACATGTCACCACTTGGTCTGACTGAGATCCTCCAGGAGAGAGGCCCAAGCAACACGCGCCCCGAGGAGCGTCAGGCCACATGTCACTACTCAGTCTGACTGAGCGCCTCCAGGAGAGAGGCCCAAGTAAGACGCGCCCCGAGGAGCGTCTTGCCACGTGTCAACACTGGGTCTGATTGAGGGCCTCCAGGAGAGAGGCCCAAGCAAGACGTGCCCCGAGGAGCGTCTTGCCACATGTCAACAATGGGTCTGACTGAGGGCCTCCAGGAGAGAGGCCCAAGCAAGACGCGCCCCGAGGAGCGTCTTGCCACATGTCACTACTCGGTCTGACTGAGCGCCTCAGGGAGAGAGGTCCAAGCAAGAAGCGCCCCGAGGAGCGTCTTGCCACATGTCAACACTGGGTCTGACTGAGTGCCTCCATGAGAGAAGCCCCAGCAAGACGCGCCCCGAGGAGCGTCTTGCCACATGTCACTACTCGGTCTGTTTGAGCGCCTCCAGGAGAGAGGCCCAAGCAAGACGTGCCCCGAGGAGCGTCTTGCCACATGTCAACAATGGGTCGACTGAGGACCTCCTGGAGAGAAGCCCAAGCAAGACGCGCCCCGAGGAGCGTCTTGCCACATGTCAACACTGGGTCTGACTGAGCGCCTCCAGGAGAGAGGCCCAACCAAGACACGCCCCGAGGAGCGTCTTGACACATGTCAACACTGGGTCTGACTGACGGCCTCCACGAGAGAAGCCCAAGCAAGACGCGCCCCGAGCAGAGTCTTGCCACATGTCAACACTCGGTCTGACAGAGGGCATCCAGGAGAGAGGCCCAAGCAATACGCGCCCCGAGGAGCGTCTTGCCACATGTCACCACTGGGTCTGACTGAGCTTCTCCAGGAGAGAGGACCAACCAAGACGCGCCCTGAGGAGCGTCTTGCCACATGCCAACACTGGGTCTGACAGAGGGCCTCCAGGAGAGAGGCCCAAGCAAGACGCGCCCCGAGGAGTGTCTTGCCACATGTCACCACTGGGTCTGACAGAGCGCCTCCAGGAGAGAGGCCCAAGCAAGACGCGCCCCGAGGAGCGTCTTGTCACATGTCAACACTGGGTCTTTCTGAGCGCCTCCAGGAGAGAAGCCCAAGCAAGACGCGCCCCGAGGAGCGTCTTTCCACATCTCAGCACTCGGTCTGACTGAGCGCCTCCAGGAGAGAGGCCAAAGCAAGACGCGCCCCGAGGAGCGTCTTTCCACATCTCAGCACTCGGTCTGACTGAGCGCCTCCAGGAGAGAGGCCAAAGCAAGACGCGCCCCGAGGAGCGTCTTGAGACATGTGAACACTGGGTCTGACAGAGGGCCTCCAGGAGAGAGGCCCAAGCAAGACGCGCCCCGAGGAGTGTCTTGCCACATGTCACCACTTGGTCTGACTGAGCGCCTCCAGGAGAGAGGCCCAAGCAACACGCGCCCCGAGGAGCGTCAGGCCACATGTCAACACTGGGTCTGACTGAGCGCCTCCAGGAGAGAGGCCCAAGCAAGATGCACCCCGAGGAGCGTCTTGCCACATGTGAACACTGGGTCTGACTGAGCGCCTCCAGGAGAGAGGCCCAAGCAAGACGCGCCCGGAGGAGCGTCTTGCAACATGTCAGCACTCGGTCTGACTGAGCGCCTCCAGGAGAGAGGCCCAAGCAGGACGCGCCCCGAGGAGGGTCTTGACACATGTCTCCTCTGGGTCTGACTGAGCGCCTCCAGGAGAGAGGCCCAAGCAAGACGTGCCCCGAGGAGCGTCTTGCCACATGTCAACACTGGGTCTGACTGAGCACCTCCAGGAGAGAAGCCCAAGCAAGACGCGCCCCGAGGAGCGTCTTGCCACATGTCAACACTGGGTCTGACTGAGCGCCTCCAGGAGAGAGGCCCAACCAAGACACGCCCCGAGGAGCGTCTTGACACATGTCAACACTGGGTCTGACTGACGGCCTCCACGAGAGAAGCCCAAGCAAGACGCGCCCCGAGCAGAGTCTTGCCACATGTCAACACTCGGTCTGACAGAGGGCATCCAGGAGAGAGGCCCAAGCAATACGCGCCCCGAGGAGCGTCTTGCCACATGTCACCACTGGGTCTGACTGAGCTTCTCCAGGAGAGAGGCCCAACCAAGACGCGCCCTGAGGAGCGTCTTGCCACATGCCAACACTGGGTCTGACAGAGGGCCTCCAGGAGAGAGGCCCAAGCAAGACGCGCCCCGAGGAGTGTCTTGCCACATGTCACCACTGGGTCTGACTGAGCGCCTCCAGGAGAGAGGCCCAAGCAAGACGCGCCCCGAGGAGCGTCTTGTCACATGTCAACACTGGGTCTTTCTGAGCGCCTCCAGGAGAGAAGCCCAAGCAAGACGCGCCCCGAGGAGCGTCTTTCCACATCTCAGCACTCGGTCTGACTGAGCGCCTCCAGGAGAGAGGCCAAAGCAAGACGCGCCCCGAGGAGCGTCTTGCCACATGTCAACAATGGGTATGACTGAGGGCCTCCAGGAGAGAAGCCCAAGCAAGACGCGCCCCGAGGAGCGTCTTGAGACATGTGAACACTGGGTCTGACAGAGGGCCTCCAGGAGAGAGGCCCAAGCAAGACGCGCCCCGAGGAGTGTCTTGCCACATGTCACCACTTGGTCTGACTGAGATCCTCCAGGAGAGAGGCCCAAGCAACACGCGCCCCGAGGAGCGTCAGGCCACATGTCACTACTCAGTCTGACTGAGCGCCTCCAGGAGAGAGGCCCAAGTAAGACGCACCCCGAGGAGCGTCTTGCGACGTGTCAACACTGGGTCTGATTGAGGGCCTCCAGGAGAGAGGCCCAAGCAAGACGTGCCCCGAGGAGCGTCTTGCCACATGTCAACAATGGGTCTGACTGAGGGCCTCCAGGAGAGAGGCCCAAGCAAGACGCGCCCCGAGGAGCGTCTTGCCACATGTCACTACTCGGTCTGACTGAGCGCCTCAGGGAGAGAGGTCCAAGCAAGAAGCGCCCCGAGGAGCGTCTTGCCACATGTCAACACTGGGTCTGACTGAGTGCCTCCATGAGAGAAGCCCCAGCAAGACGCGCCCCGAGGAGCGTCTTGCCACATGTCACTACTCGGTCTGTTTGAGCGCCTCCAGGAGAGAGGCCCAAGCAAGACGTGCCCCGAGGAGCGTCTTGCCACATGTCAACAATGGGTCGACTGAGGACCTCCAGGAGAGAAGCCCAAGCAAGACGCGCCCCGAGGAGCGTCTTGCCACATGTCAACACTGGGTCTGACTGAGCGCCTCCAGGAGAGAGGCCCAACCAAGACACGCCCCGAGGAGCGTCTTGACACATGTCAACACTGGGTCTGACTGACGGCCTCCACGAGAGAAGCCCAAGCAAGACGCGCCCCGAGCAGAGTCTTGCCACATGTCAACACTCGGTCTGACAGAGGGCATCCAGGAGAGAGGCCCAAGCAATACGCGCCCCGAGGAGCGTCTTGCCACATGTCACCACTGGGTCTGACTGAGCTTCTCCAGGAGAGAGGCCCAACCAAGACGCGCCCTGAGGAGCGTCTTGCCACATGCCAACACTGGGTCTGACAGAGGGCCTCCAGGAGAGAGGCCCAAGCAAGACGCGCCCCGAGGAGTGTCTTGCCACATGTCACCACTGGGTCTGACAGAGCGCCTCCAGGAGAGAGGCCCAAGCAAGACGCGCCCCGAGGAGCGTCTTGTCACATGTCAACACTGGGTCTTTCTGAGCGCCTCCAGGAGAGAAGCCCAAGCAAGACGCGCCCCGAGGAGCGTCTTTCCACATCTCAGCACTCGGTCTGACTGAGCGCCTCCAGGAGAGAGGCCAAAGCAAGACGCGCTCCGAGGAGCGTCTTGCCACATGTCAACAATGGGTATGACTGAGGGCCTCCAGGAGAGAAGCCCAAGCAAGACGCGCCCCGAGGAGCGTCTTGAGACATGTGAACACTGGGTCCGACAGAGGGCCTCCAGGAGAGAGGCCCAAGCAAGACGCGCCCCGAGGAGCGTCTTGCCACATGTCACTACTCGGTCTGACTGAGCGCCTCCAGGAGAGAGGCCCAAGCAAGACGTGCCCCGAGGAGCGTCTTGCCACATGTCAACAATGGGTCTGACTGAGGGCCTCCAGGAGAGAGGCCCAAGCAAGACGCGCCCCGAGGAGCGTCTTGCCACATGTCAACACTGGGTCTGACTGAGGGCCTCCAGGAGAGAAGCCCGAGGAGCGTCTTGCCACATGTCACCTCTGGGTCTGACTGAGCTCCTCCAGGAGAGAGGCGCAAGCAAGAAACGCCCGAGGAGCATCTTGACACATGTCAACACTGGGTCTGACTGAGCGCCTCCAGGAGAGAGGCCCCAGCAAGACGCGCCCCGAGGAGCGTCTTGCCACATGTCAGCACTCGGTCTGACTGAGCGCCTCCAGGAGAGAGGCCCAAACAAGAAGCGCCCCGAGGAGCGTCTTGCCACATGTCAACAATGGGTCTGACTGAGGGCCTCCAGGAGAGAAGCCCAAGCAAGAAGCGCCCCGAGGAGCGTCTTGCCACATGTCAACACTGGGTCTAATTGAGCGCCTCCAGGAGAGAGGCCCAAGCAAGACGCGCCCCGAGGAGCGTCTTGCCACATGTCACTACTCAGTCTGACTGAGCGCCTCCAGGAGAGAGGTCCAAGCAACACGCGCCCCGAGGAGCGTCTTGCCACATTTCAACACTGGGTCTGACTGAGTGCCTCCATGAGAGAAGCCCCAGCAAGACGCGCCCCGAGGAGCGTCTTGCCACATGTCAACAATGGGTCTGACTGAGGGCCTCCAGGAGAGAAGCCAAAGCAAGACGCGCCCCGAGGAGCTTCTTTCCACATGTCAACAATGGGTCTTACTGAGGGCCTCCATGAGAGAAGCCCAAGCAAGACGCGCCCCGAGGAGTGTCTTGCCACATGTCAACACTGTGTCTGACTGAGCGCCTCCAGGAGAGAGGCCCAAGCAAGACGCGCCCCGAGGAGCGTCTTGCCACGTGTCAACACTAGGTCTGACTTAGCGCCTCCAGGAGAGAGGCCCAAGCAAGATGCGCCCCGAGGAGCGTCTTGCCATGTTTCACCACTGGGTCTGACTGAGCTCCTCCAGGAGAGAGGCCCCAGCAAGACGCGCCCCGAGGAGCGTCTTGCCTTATGTCAGCACTCGGTCTGACTGAGCGCCTCCAGGAGAGAGGCCCAAGCAAGACGCGCCCCGAGGAGCGTCTTGCCACATGTCACTACTCGGTCTAACTGAGCGCCTCCAGGAGAGAGGTCCAAGCAAGACGCGCCCCGAGGAGCGTCTTGCAAAATGTCACTACTCGGTCTGACTGAGCGCCTCCAGGAGGGAGGTCCAAGCAAGACGCGCCCCGAGGTGCGTCTTGCCACATGTCACTACTCGGTCTGACTGAGCGCCTCCAGGAGAGAGGCCCAAGCAAGACGTGCCCCGAGGAGCGTCTTGCCACATGTCAACAATGGGTCTGACTGAGGGCCTCCAGGAGAGAAGCCCAAGCAAGACACGCCCCGAGGAGCGTCTTGACACATGTCAACACTGGGTCGGACTGAGGGCCTCCATGAGAGAAGCCCAAGCAAGACGCGCCCCGAGGAGAGTCTTGCCACATGTCAACACTCGGTCTGAAAGAGGGCATTCAGGAGAGAGGCCCAAGCAATACTCGCCCCGAGGAGCGTCTTGCCACATGTCACCACTGGGTCTGAATTAGCGCCTCCAGGAGAGAGGCCCAACCAAGACGCGCCCCGAGGAGTGTCTTGCCAGATGCCAACACTGGGTCTGACTGAGCGCCTCCATGAGAGACGCCCAAGCAAGACGCGCCCCGAGGAGCGTCTTGCCACGTGTCAACACTGGGTCTGACTGAGCGCCTCCAGGAGAGAGGCCCAAGCAAGACGCACCCTGAGGAGCGTCTTTCCACGTGTCACCACTGGTTCTGACTGAGCGCCTCCAGGAGAGAGGCCCAAGCAAGACGCGCCCCGAGGAGCGTCTTGCCACATGTCAACACTGGGTCTGACTGAGCCTCTCCAGGAGAGAGGCCCAAGCAAGACGCGCCCCGAGGAGCGTCTTGCCACATGTCAACAATCGGTCTGACTGAGGGCCTCCAGGAGAGAGGCCCAAGCAAGATGCGCCCGGAGGAGCGTCTTGCCACATGTCAACACTGGGTCTGACAGAGGGCCTCCAGGAGAAAGGCCCAAGCAAGACGCGCCCCGAGGAGCGTCTTGCCACATGTCACCTCTGGTTCTGACTGAGCGCCTCCAGGAGAGAGGCCCAAGCAAGACGTGCCCCGAGGAGTGTCTTGTCACATGTAGACACTGGGTCTGTCTGAGCGCCTCCAGGAGAGAAGCACAAGCAAGACGCGCCCCGAGGAGCGTCTTGCCACAGGTCAACAATGGGTCTGACTTAGGGCCTCCAGGAGAGAAGCCCAAGCAAGACGCGCCCCGAGGAGCGTCTTGACACATGTCAACACTGGGTCTGACAGAGGGCCTCCACGAGAGAGGCCCAAGCAAGACGCGCCCCGAGGAGTGTCATGCCACATGTCACCACTGTGTCTGACTGAGCGCCTCCAGGAGAGAGGCCCAAGCAAGACGCGCCCCGAGGAGCGTCTTGCCACGTGTCAACACTAGGTCTGACTTAGCGCCTCCAGGAGAGAGGCCCAAGCAAGATGCGCCCCGAGGAGCGTCTTGCCATGTTTCACCACTGGGTCTGACTGAGCTCCTCCAGGAGAGAGGCCCCAGCAAGACGCGCCCCGAGGAGCGTCTTGCCTTATGTCAGCACTCGGTCTGACTGAGCGCCTCCAGGAGAGAGGCCCAAGCAAGACGCGCCCCGAGGAGCGTCTTGCCACATGTCACTACTCGGTCTAACTGAGCGCCTCCAGGAGAGAGGTCCAAGCAAGACGCGCCCCGAGGAGCGTCTTGCAAAATGTCACTACTCGGTCTGACTGAGCGCCTCCAGGAGGGAGGTCCAAGCAAGACGCGCCCCGAGGTGCGTCTTGCCACATGTCACTACTCGGTCTGACTGAGCGCCTCCAGGAGAGAGGCCCAAGCAAGACGTGCCCCGAGGAGCGTCTTGCCACATGTCAACAATGGGTCTGACTGAGGGCCTCCAGGAGAGAAGCCCAAGCAAGACACGCCCCGAGGAGCGTCTTGACACATGTCAACACTGGGTCGGACTGAGGGCCTCCATGAGAGAAGCCCAAGCAAGACGCGCCCCGAGGAGAGTCTTGCCACATGTCAACACTCGGTCTGAAAGAGGGCATTCAGGAGAGAGGCCCAAGCAATACTCGCCCCGAGGAGCGTCTTGCCACATGTCACCACTGGGTCTGAATTAGCGCCTCCAGGAGAGAGGCCCAACCAAGACGCGCCCCGAGGAGTGTCTTGCCAGATGCCAACACTGGGTCTGACTGAGCGCCTCCATGAGAGACGCCCAAGCAAGACGCGCCCCGAGGAGCGTCTTGCCACGTGTCAACACTGGGTCTGACTGAGCGCCTCCAGGAGAGAGGCCCAAGCAAGACGCACCCTGAGGAGCGTCTTTCCACGTGTCACCACTGGTTCTGACTGAGCGCCTCCAGGAGAGAGGCCCAAGCAAGACGCGCCCCGAGGAGCGTCTTGCCACATGTCAACACTGGGTCTGACTGAGCCTCTCCAGGAGAGAGGCCCAAGCAAGACGCGCCCCGAGGAGCGTCTTGCCACATGTCAACAATCGGTCTGACTGAGGGCCTCCAGGAGAGAGGCCCAAGCAAGATGCGCCCGGAGGAGCGTCTTGCCACATGTCAACACTGGGTCTGACAGAGGGCCTCCAGGAGAAAGGCCCAAGCAAGACGCGCCCCGAGGAGCGTCTTGCCACATGTCACCTCTGGTTCTGACTGAGCGCCTCCAGGAGAGAGGCCCAAGCAAGACGTGCCCCGAGGAGTGTCTTGTCACATGTAGACACTGGGTCTGTCTGAGCGCCTCCAGGAGAGAAGCACAAGCAAGACGCGCCCCGAGGAGCGTCTTGCCACAGGTCAACAATGGGTCTGACTTAGGGCCTCCAGGAGAGAAGCCCAAGCAAGACGCGCCCCGAGGAGCGTCTTGACACATGTCAACACTGGGTCTGACAGAGGGCCTCCACGAGAGAGGCCCAAGCAAGACGCGCCCCGAGGAGTGTCATGCCACATGTCACCACTGTGTCTGACTGAGCGCCTCCAGGAGAGAGGCCCAAGCAAGACGCGCCCCGAGATGCGTCTTGCCACGTGTCAACACTGGGTCTGATTGAGGGCCTTCTGGAGAGAGGCCCAAGCAAGACGCGCCCCGAGGAGCGTCCTGCCACATGTCAACAATGGTTCTTACTGAGGGCCTCCGGGAGAGAAGCCCAAGCAAGACGCGCCCCGAGGAGCTTCTTGCCACATGTCAGCACTCGGTCTGACTGAGCGCCTCCAGGAGAGAGGCCAAAGCAAGACGCCCCCCGAGGAGCGTCTTGACACATGTCAACACTGGGTCTGACAGAGGGCCTCCATGAGAGAGGCCCAAGCAAGACGCGCCCCGAGGAGTGTCTTGCCAAATGTCAACACTGGGTCTGACTGAGCGCCTCAGGGAGAGAGGTCCAAGCAAGACGCGCCCCGAGGAGCGTCTTGCCACATGTCAACACTGGGTCTGACTGAGTGCCTCCATGAGAGAGGCCCAACCAAGACACGCCCCGAGGATCGTCTTGACACATGTCAACACTGGATCTGACTGAGGGCCTCCACGAGAGAAGCCCAAGCAAGACGCGCCCCGAGCAGAGTCCTGCCACATGTGAACACTCGGTCTGACAGAGGGCATCCAGGAGAGAGGCCCAAGCAATACGCGCCCCGAGGAGCGTCTTGCCACATGTCACCACTGGGTCTGACTGAGCTTCTCCAGGAGAGAGGCCCAACCAAGACGCGCCCCGAGGAGCGTCTTTCCACATGTCAGCACTCGGTCTGACTGAGCGCCTCCAGGAGAGAAGCCCAAGCAACACGCGCCCCGAGGCGCGTCAGGCCACATGTCACTACTCAGTCTGACTGAGCGCCTCCAGTAGAGAGGCCCAAGTAAGACGCGCCCCGAGGAGCGTCTTGCGACGTGTCAACAATGGGTATGACTGAAGGCCTCCAGAAGAGAAGCCCAAGCAAGACGCGCCCCGAGGAGCGTCTTGACACATGTCAACACTGGGTCTGACAGAGGGCCTCCAGGAGAGAGGCCCAAGCAAGACGCGCCCCGAGGAGTGTCTTGCCACATGTCACCACTTGGTCTGACTGAGCGCCTCCAGGAGAGAGGCCCAAGCAACACGCGCCCCGAGGAGCGTCAGGCCACATGTCACTACTCAGTCTGACTGAGCGCCTCCAGGAGAGAGGCCCAAGTAAGACGCGCCCCGAGGAGCGTCTTGCCACGTGTCAATACTGGGTCTGATTGAGGGCCTTCTGGAGAGAGGCCCAAGCAAGACGTGCCCCGAGGAGCGTCTTGCCACATGTCAACAATGGGTCTGACTGAGGGCCTCCAGGAGAGAAGCCCAAGCAAGACGCGCCCCGAGGACAGTCTTGCCTCATGTCAACACTGGGTCTGACTGAGGGCCTCCAGGAGAGTGGCCCAATTAAGACGCGCCCCGAGGAGCGTCTTGCCACATGTCAACACTGGGTCTGACTGAGGGTCTCCAGGAGAGAAGCCCAAGCAAGATGCGCCCCGAGGAGCGTCTTGCCACATGTCAGCACTCGGTCTGACTGAGCGCCTCCAGGAGAGAGGCCCAAGCAAGACGCGCCCCGAGGAGCGTCTTGCCACATGTCAACACTGGGTCTGACTGAGCGCCTCCAGGAGAGAGGCCCAAGCAAGATGCACCCCGAGAAGCGTCTTGCCACATGTGAACACTGGGTCTGACTGAGCGCCTCCAGGAGAGAGGCCCAAGCAAGACGCCCCCGGAGGAGCGTCTTGCAACATGTCAGCACTCGGTCTGACTGAGCGCCTCCAGGAGAGAGGCCCAAGCAAGACGCGCCCCGAGGAGGGTCTTGACACATGTCTCCTCTGGGTCTGACTGAGCGCCTCCAGGAGAGAGGCCCAAGCAAGACGTGCCCCGAGGAGCGTCTTGCCACATGTCAACACTGGGTCTGACTGAGCACCTCCAGGAGAGAGGCCCAAGCAAGACGCGCCCCGAGGAGCGTCTTGCCACATGTCACTACTCGGTCTGACTGAGCGCCTCAGGGAGAGAGGTCCAAGCAAGACGCGCCCCGAGGAGCGTCTTGCCACATGTCAACACTGGGTCTGACTGAGTGCCTCCATGAGAGAAGCCCCAGCAAGACGCGCCCCGAGGAGCGTCTTGCCACATGTCACTACTCGGTCTGTTTGAGCGCCTCCAGGAGAGAGGCCCAAGCAAGACGTGCCCCGAGGAGCGTCTTGCCACATGTCAACAATGGGTCTGACTGAGGACCTCCAGGAGAGAAGCCCAAGCAAGACGCGCCCCGAGGAGCGTCTTGCCACATGTCAACACTGGGTCTGACTGAGCGCCTCCAGGAGAGAGGCCCAACCAAGACACGCCCCGAGGAGCGTCTTGACACATGTCAACACTGGGTCTGACTGACGGCCTCCACGAGAGAAGCCCAAGCAAGACGCGCCCCGAGCAGTCTTGCCACATGTCAACACTCGGTCTGACAGAGGGCATCCAGGAGAGAGGCCCAAGCAATACGCGCCCCGAGGAGCGTCTTGCCACATGTCACCACTGGGTCTGACTGAGCTTCTCCAGGAGAGAGGCCCAACCAAGACGCGCCCTGAGGAGCGTCTTGCCACATGCCAACACTGGGTCTGACAGAGGGCCTCCAGGAGAGAGGCCCAAGCAAGACGCGCCCCGAGGAGTGTCTTGCCACATGTCACCACTGGGTCTGACTGAGCGCCTCCAGGAGAGAGGCCCAAGCAAGACGCGCCCCGAGGAGCGTCTTGTCACATGTCAACACTGGGTCTTTCTGAGCGCCTCCAGGAGAGAAGCCCAAGCAAGACGCGCCCCGAGGAGTGTCTTGCCACATGTCACCACTTGGTCTGACTGAGCGCCTCCAGGAGAGAGGCCCAAGCAACACGCGCCCCGAGGAGCGTCAGGCCACATGTCACTACTTAGTCTGACTGAGCGCCTCCAGGAGAGAGGCCCAAGTAAGACGCGCCCCGAGAAGCGTCTTGCCACGTGTCAACACTGGGTCTGATTGAGGGCCTTCTGGAGAGAGGCCCAAGCAAGACGCGCCCCGAGGAGCGTCTTGCACCATGTCACTACTCGGTCTGACTGAGCGCCTCCAGGAGAGAGGCCCAAGCAAGACGTGCCCCGAGGAGCGTCTTGCCACATGTCAACAATGGGTCTGACTGAGGGCCTCCAGGAGAGAGGCCCAAGCAAGACGCGCCCCGAGGAGCGTCTTGCCACATGTCAACAATGGTTCTGACTGAGGGCCTCCGGGAGAGAAGCCCAGGCAAGACGCGCCCTGATGAGCTTCTTGCCACATGTCAGCACTCGGTCTGACTGAGCGCCTCCAGGAGAGAGGCCCAAGCAAGACGTGCCCCGAGGAGCGTCTTGCCACATGTCAACAATGGGTCTGACTGAGGGCCTCCAGGAGAGAAGCCCAAGCAAGACGCGCCCCGAGTAGCGTCTTGCCACATGTCAACTCTGGGTCTGACTGAGCGCCTCCAGGAGAGAGGCCCAAGCAAGATGCGCCCCGAGGAGTGTCTTGCCACATGTCAACAATGGGTCTTACTGAGGGCCTCCAGTAGAGAAGCCCAAGCAAGACGCACCCCGAGGAGCGTCTTGCCACATGTCAAGACTGGGTCTGACTGAGCACCTCCAGGAGAGAGGCCCAAGCAAGACGCGCCCGGAGGAGCGTCTTGCAACATGTCAGCACTCGGTCTGACTGAGCGCCTCCAGGAGAGAGGCCCAAGCAAGACGCGCCCCGAGGAGCGTCTTGCCACATGTCAACAATGGGTCTGACTGAGGGCCTCCAGGAGAGAAGCCCAAGCAAGACGCGCCCCGAGGAGCGTCTTGCCACATGTGAACACTGGGTCTGACTGAGCGCCTCCAGGAGAGAGGCCCAAGCAAGACGCCCCCGGAGGAGCGTCTTGCAACATGTCAGCACTCGGTCTGACTGAGCGCCTCCAGGAGAGAGGCCCAAGCAAGACGCGCCCCGAGGAGGGTCTTGACACATGTCTCCTCTGGGTCTGACTGAGCGCCTCCAGGAGAGAGGCCCAAGCAAGACGTGCCCCGAGGAGCGTCTTGCCACATGTCAACACTGGGTCTGACTGAGCACCTCCAGGAGAGAGGCCCAAGCAAGACGCGCCCCGAGGAGCGTCTTGCCACATGTCACTACTCGGTCTGACTGAGCGCCTCAGGGAGAGAGGTCCAAGCAAGACGCGCCCCGAGGAGCGTCTTGCCACATGTCAACACTGGGTCTGACTGAGTGCCTCCATGAGAGAAGCCCCAGCAAGACGCGCCCCGAGGAGCGTCTTGCCACATGTCACTACTCGGTCTGTTTGAGCGCCTCCAGGAGAGAGGCCCAAGCAAGACGTGCCCCGAGGAGCGTCTTGCCACATGTCAACAATGGGTCTGACTGAGGACCTCCAGGAGAGAAGCCCAAGCAAGACGCGCCCCGAGGAGCGTCTTGCCACATGTCAACACTGGGTCTGACTGAGCGCCTCCAGGAGAGAGGCCCAACCAAGACACGCCCCGAGGAGCGTCTTGACACATGTCAACACTGGGTCTGACTGACGGCCTCCACGAGAGAAGCCCAAGCAAGACGCGCCCCGAGCAGTCTTGCCACATGTCAACACTCGGTCTGACAGAGGGCATCCAGGAGAGAGGCCCAAGCAATACGCGCCCCGAGGAGCGTCTTGCCACATGTCACCACTGGGTCTGACTGAGCTTCTCCAGGAGAGAGGCCCAACCAAGACGCGCCCTGAGGAGCGTCTTGCCACATGCCAACACTGGGTCTGACAGAGGGCCTCCAGGAGAGAGGCCCAAGCAAGACGCGCCCCGAGGAGTGTCTTGCCACATGTCACCACTGGGTCTGACTGAGCGCCTCCAGGAGAGAGGCCCAAGCAAGACGCGCCCCGAGGAGCGTCTTGTCACATGTCAACACTGGGTCTTTCTGAGCGCCTCCAGGAGAGAAGCCCAAGCAAGACGCGCCCCGAGGAGTGTCTTGCCACATGTCACCACTTGGTCTGACTGAGCGCCTCCAGGAGAGAGGCCCAAGCAACACGCGCCCCGAGGAGCGTCAGGCCACATGTCACTACTTAGTCTGACTGAGCGCCTCCAGGAGAGAGGCCCAAGTAAGACGCGCCCCGAGAAGCGTCTTGCCACGTGTCAACACTGGGTCTGATTGAGGGCCTTCTGGAGAGAGGCCCAAGCAAGACGCGCCCCGAGGAGCGTCTTGCCACATGTCACTACTCGGTCTGACTGAGCGCCTCCAGGAGAGAGGCCCAAGCAAGACGTGCCCCGAGGAGCGTCTTGCCACATGTCAACAATGGGTCTGACTGAGGGCCTCCAGGAGAGAGGCCCAAGCAAGACGCGCCCCGAGGAGCGTCTTGCCACATGTCAACAATGGTTCTGACTGAGGGCCTCCGGGAGAGAAGCCCAGGCAAGACGCGCCCTGATGAGCTTCTTGCCACATGTCAGCACTCGGTCTGACTGAGCGCCTCCAGGAGAGAGGCCCAAGCAAGACGTGCCCCGAGGAGCGTCTTGCCACATGTCAACAATGGGTCTGACTGAGGGCCTCCAGGAGAGAAGCCCAAGCAAGACGCGCCCCGAGTAGCGTCTTGCCACATGTCAACTCTGGGTCTGACTGAGCGCCTCCAGGAGAGAGGCCCAAGCAAGATGCGCCCCGAGGAGTGTCTTGCCACATGTCAACAATGGGTCTTACTGAGGGCCTCCAGTAGAGAAGCCCAAGCAAGACGCACCCCGAGGAGCGTCTTGCCACATGTCAAGACTGGGTCTGACTGAGCACCTCCAGGAGAGAGGCCCAAGCAAGACGCGCCCGGAGGAGCGTCTTGCAACATGTCAGCACTCGGTCTGACTGAGCGCCTCCAGGAGAGAGGCCCAAGCAAGACGCGCCCCGAGGAGCGTCTTGCCACATGTCAACAATGGGTCTGACTGAGGGCCTCCAGGAGAGAAGCCCAAGCAAGACGCGCCCCGAGGAGCGTCTTGCCACATGTCAACACTGGGTCTGACTGAGGGCCTCCAGGAGAGAAGCCCCAGCAAGACGCGCCCCGAGGAGCGTCTTGCCACATGTCAACACTGGGTGTGACTGAGCGCCTCCAGGAGAGAGGCCCGTGGAGCGTCTTGCCACATGTCACCTCTGGGTCTGACTGAGCTCCTCCAGGAGAGAGGCGCAAGCAAGAAACGCCCGAGGAGCGTCTTGACACATGTCAACGCTGGGTCTGACTGAGCGCCTCCAGGAGAGAGGCCCCAGCAAGACGCGCCCCGAGGAGCGTCTTGCCACATGTCAGCACTCGGTCTGACTGAGCGCCTCCAGGAGAGAGGCCCAAGCAAGAAGCGCCCCGAGGAGCGTCTTGCCACATGTCAACAATGTGTCTGACTGAGGGCCTCCAGGAGAGAAGCCCAAGCAAGACGCACCCCGAGGAGCGTCTTGCCACATGTCAACACTGGGTCTGACTGAGCACCTCCAGGAGAGAGGCCCAAGCAAGATGCGCCCCGAGGAGCGTCTTGCCATGTGTCACCACTGGGTCTGACTGAGCGCCTCCAGGAGAGAGGCCCAACCAAGACGCGCCCTGAGGAGCGTCTTGCCACATGCCAACACTGGGTCTGACAGAGGGCCTCCAGGAGAGAGGCCCAAGCAAGACGCGCCCCGAGGAGTGTCTTGCCACATGTCACCACTGGGTCTGACTGAGCGCCTCCAGGAGAGAGGCCCAAGCAAGACGCGCCCCGAGGATCGTCTTGTCACATGTCAACACTGGCTCTTTCTGAGCGCCTCCAGGAGAGATTCCCAAGCAAGACGCGCCCCGAGGAGCGTCTTTCCACATGTCAGCACTCGGTCTGACTGAGCGCCTCCAGGAGAGAGGCCCAAGCAAGACGCGGCCCGAGGAGCGTCTTGCGACATGTCACTACTCGGTCTAACTGAGCGCCTCCAGGAGAGAGGTCCAAGCAAGACGCGCCCCGAAGAGCATCTTGCCACATGTCACTACTCGGTCTGACTGAGCGCCTCCAGGAGAAAGGCCCAAGCAAGACGTGCCCCGAGGAGCGTCTTGCCACATGTCAACACTGGGTCTGACTGAGCGCCTCCAGGAGAGAGGCCCAAGCAAGACGCGCCCAGAGGAGCGTCAGGCCACATGTCACTACTCAGTCTGACTGAGCGCCTCCAGGAGAGAGGCCCAAGCAAGACGCGCCCCGAGGAGCGTCTTGCCACACGTCAACACTGGGTCTGATTGAGGGCCTTCTGGAGAGAGGCCCAAGCAAGACGCGCCCCGAGGAGCGTCTTGCCACATGTCAACACTGGGTCTGACACAGGGCCTCCAGGAGAGAGGCCCAAGCAAGACGCGCCCCGAGGAGCGTCTTGCCACATGTCACCTCTGGTTCTGACTGAGCGCCTCCGGGAGAGAGGCCCAAACAAGACGCGCCCTGAGGAGCGTCTTGCCACATGTCAACAATGGGTCTGACTGAGGGCCTCCAGGAGAGAAGCCCAAGCAAGACGCGCCCCGTGGAGCGTCTTGACACATGTCAGCACTGGGTTTTACAGAGGGCCTCCAGGAGAGAGGCCCAAGCAAGACGCGCCCTGAGGAGTGTCTTGCCACATGTCACCACTGTGTCTGACTGAGCGCCTCCGGGAGAGAGGCCAAAGCAAGACTTGCCCCGAGGAGCGTCAGGCCACATGTCACTACTCAGTCTGACTGAGCACCTCCAGGAGAGAGGCCCAAGCAAGACGCGCCCCGAGGAGCGTCTTGCCATGTGTCAACACTGGGTCTGATTGAGGGCCTTCTGGAGAGAGGCCCAAGCAAGACGCGCCAAGAGGAGCGTCTTGCCACATGTCAACAATGGGTCTTACTGAGGGCCTCCAGGAGAGAAGCCCAAGCAAGACGCGCCCCGAGGAGATTCTTGCCACATGTCAGCACTCGGTCTGACTGAGCGCCTCCAGGAGAGAGGCCAAAGCAAGACGCGCCCCGAGGAGCGTCTTGACACATGTCAACACTGGGTCTGACAGAGGGCCTCCATGAGAGAGGCCCAAGCAAGACGCGCCCCGAGGAGTGTCTTGCCACATGTCAACACTGGGTCTGACTGAGCGCCTCCAGGAGAGAGGCCCAAGCAAGACGCGCCCCGAGGAGCGTCTTGCCACATGTCACTACTCGGTCTGACTGAGCGCCTCTAGGAGAGAGGCCCAAGCAAGACGTGCCCCGAGGAGCGTCTTGCCACATGTCAACAATGGGTCTGACTGAGGGCCTCCAGGAGAGAAGCCCAGGCAAGACGCGCCCCGAGGAGCGTCTTGCCACATGTCAACACTGGGTCTGACTGAGTGCCTCCAGGAGAGAGGCCCAAGCAAGACGCGCCCCGAGGAGCGTCAGGCCACATGTCACTACTCAGTCTGACTGAGCGCCTCCAGGAGAGAGGCCCAAGCAAGACGCGCCCCGAGGAGCGTCTTGCTACACGTCAACACTGGCTCTGATTGAGGGCCTTCTGGAGAGAGGCCCAAGCAAGACGCGCCCCGAGGAGCGTCTTGCCACATGTCAACAATGGGTCTTACTGAGGGCCTCCAGGAGAGAGGCCCATGCAAGATGCGCCCGGAGGAGCGTCTTGCCACATGTAAACACTGGGTCTGAAGGAGGTTCTCCAGGAGAGAGGCCCAAGCAAGACGCGCCCCGAGGAGCGTCTTGCCACATGTCACCTCTGGTTCTGACTGAGCGCCTCCAGGAGAGAGGCCCAAGCAACGCGTCTTGCCACATGTCAACAATGGGTCTGACTGAGGGCCTCCAGGAGAGAAGCCCAAGCAAGACGCGCCCCGTGGAGCGTCTTGACACATGTCAACACTGGGTCTGACAGAGGGCCTCCAGGAGAGAGGCCCAAGCAAGACGCGCCCCGAGGAGTGTCTTGCCACATGTCAACACTGGGTCTCACTGAGCGCCTCCAGGAGAGAGGCCAAAGCAAGACTTGCCCCGAGGAGCGTCAGGCCACATGTCACTACTGAGTCTGACTAGGCACCTCCAGGAGAGAGGCCCAAGCAAGACGCGCCCCGAGGAGCGTCTTGCCACGTGTCAACACTGGGTCTGATTGAGGGCCTTCTGGAGAGAGGCCCAAGCAAGACGCGCCACGAGGAGCGTCTTGCCACATGTCAACAATGGGTCTTACTGAGGGCCTCCAGGAGAGAAGCCCAAGCAAGACGCGCCTCGAGGAGCTTCTTGCCACATGTCAGCACTCGGTCTGACTGAGCGCCTCCAGGAGAGAGGCCAAAGCAAGACGCGCCCCGAGGAGCGTCTTGCCACATGTCAACACTGGGTCTGACAGAGGGCCTCCATGAGAGAAGCCCAAGCAAGACGCGCCCCGAGGAGTGTCTTGCCACATGTCAACACTGGGTCTGACTGAGCGCCTCCAGGAGAGAGGCCCAAGCAAGACGCGCCCCGACGAGCGTCTTGCCACGTGTCAACACTGGGTCTGACTGAGCGCCTCCAGGAGAGAGGCCCAAGCAAGACGCGCCCCGACGAGCGTCTTGCCACGTGTCAACACTGGGTCTGACTGAGCGCCTCCAGGAGAGAGGCCCAAGCAAGATGCGCCCCGAGGAGCTTCTTGCCACGTGTCACCACTGGGTCTGACTGAGCGCCTCCAGGAGAGAGGCCCAAGCAAGACGCGCCCCGAGGAGCGTCTTGCCATGTGTCACCACTGGGTCTGATTGAGCGCCTCCAGGAGAGAAGCCCCAGCAAGACCGGTCAGGCCTGCAGTGTACACATCAGAGACATGATGTTCTTTCACAGAACTGAGGTTGTTCATTACTAAATGACTTTTACAGGAATATTGTTATTATACTATTCAACAGGTTGATCATATTAATGTGTATTAAACCCACAACCTAGCACTGAGGACAGCGGGACTTTGTTTAAATTAGTACTTAATGGAAACGATACATAATGATACATAAGAGCCATGTCATACATTCAGCCTAGGAATAGTAGCATTGTGCACTATTAAAAATATACACATCAATTGCTCGAATCCCATTGTTGCAAAGTAAAACTCTAATAAAACTATAGTCTGACATCAACAGAGAAGACTTAGTGTATGTACTACAAATACAGCATTAGGATTTCGAGTGGACCGTGCACCTTGTGAACCATCAGAGGCTTATGACGCAACATATCTTCCAGTTGCTATTAGACAAGTTATAATTCTCGACCATTTTTCGGAACTGGTTTCTTGGGTCCGTGAGTAAATGCCAAATGAGATGATAGTCCTTAAGTAAGTTCCTGGCGATCCCACGTCACGCTCTTGCCCATCAGCCGGTGAATGCTGAGACGGAACTCGATGAGAGCGATGTATTTTTTTAAGTGCTCCGAATGTACTTCTAACAAGCGTGCGATTCACTTCGTGAGTAAACCGCAGCTGCAGCTGATTCAAACAGTCAAGCCAACTTTCTACATCACAATATGCGTTTTGTAGTTAGTCGAGTTACCTTTTGTGTGGCGCATGCACGGGTTGTTAGCGCCCAGCTCCCAGCTTAGAGAGTCCTGTATTGACACAGACGTCAATACATCTCGATGTCATGCAACACACAAAGTCTGTCGCATACAGGTGGGTTAACACATGTACGATACCTTTTGTGTGGCGCATGCACGGGTCGTTAGCGTCCAGCTCCCGGCTTATAGAGAGTCCTGTATTGACACAGACGTCAATACATCTCGATGTCATGCAACACACAAAGTCTGTCGCTTACAGGTGGGTTAACACACATGTACGATGTGTGCGATGGCACGCCCGTTTACAATGGGACACGACAATGATCATTGTTAACCAAACTCTTGTTTCTCACGACAGGTGGTAGTGTTGTCTCCTGCACCTGGTCTTCGTGCACAGAGGGTGTTGTAATGTGCTCGTCATAGTCGCGATCGTTGTCACTCGAATCCGTTGTTCTCACGACAGGTGGTAGCGTTGTCTCCTGCATGTTGTCTTCGCGTGCGGCAAGCGTTGTGCTGTGCTCGTTATAATGGTTGTCTTCGTACAAAGGGGGTGTTGAATACTCCTTCGCGAGTAGTGTAGGAGGTGGTGTGATGGGACGTATCTCAGAGGCGTTATGTGAGCGTACCACCATGGCCTGAGCAACTGCGACTACTGAGAGTACACCCAGTACAGACAGCGAGATCTTTTTTTTCTTGGGTGTTGTACGTGTGGGTACAGCCGCTTTAATGGCAGTGAGAGCAAGTGGGCAAATATATTTATAGGTCACTAGCAGAAACTAAGGCATGTGGTCAGAGTGTAATCGTAACCACCGTAGCTCTTGTCATAATTTATTATACATAGAAATCAGAAACGGGCATGTCAGGATAGACATTGCGAGAGATAATGCGGCCAGTATCTGTGTGCGCTTGAGAGCACCTTGTTGTTCTACTGTGGTGCCCACGCCGCCGGGTCTGTAAATGTCATCGACCTTCTTTATATACGCATACGCTAAAGACCGTATATTCTCTATGGATTTGAACACGTCCTTTGTTTCGCGTAACGCTTGAGCTGTCTCGAGCGTGATGTTGTGAGTGTACGCCAGTGTTTCACGTGAACCGAGGTCCGAAAGGGCGTGCGCTACAACTATTAACCTTGGTTTGGGAGTGTGGCGAAACGCTCGCTCCGCTGTAATGGGCGGATGCAATGTTATCATCTGGTACGTTTCGTTAGTCGGGTCGTAACACACCGGTCCATCACACGGACCGTCACATTGTATGGGGCACAGTAAGGACAACACGCCGCCGACCGTGACTTCGCACTCGACCGCGGTGGTGTTATCGATTTGCAAAGGATCACATACGCCTCTCCAGTCGCAATGAGGCACATTGTATTCGACGCGACCGTCGGTCACCATAGCTTTCGTCAGCCAACACACTCGATTGCCCTTCAAAACATCGGCGATCAACGTGAGCTTAGAGGTCGCCGTCGCTTTACTGTACGCCAGGATATCCGTGTGTGAGTGCACGCTCGACGTCGATTGACAACCGGTCATGTCAGACCTGATCAGACCTTCCGAACACATGACCATTAGTTGTTGTGCGGCCGAGAGTATCGCGATCATACCGTTGAGATGTGTAGAAAGCGCGTACACGCCAGCCTTCCACGTTTCCAAAATTTCCAGCAGTCTAGAGGGACTTGTCTTAGCGCGCACGGCTGTGCTGAATTTGCGTTGGGTAGACACAACGGCTTCGACCTCGCTTAGGATCTGTGGGCTCATGTACTCGTGGTAGGCCAAGACGTGTATAGTCGAGCGCGGTGACGCCCCGAACACTTGACCCGGTTTTGTTGTGGCGATATGCGTGTCCAGTAACGCGGCAAAGTCCGCGTGTCTAGCGTGTATTGATTTTACAGCTCGCTCATACCCCAACAGTACGGTCCGTAGAAGTTCGTTCACTTGTTTCCATGCGCTCGTGGAACACAGGACATCGCAACCTCTGTGATACTCAAGTAAAGCGTCAAACACCAGCTGCTTGCACGTTGGAAATACAATCGGTAGTAACTTCTTACTCCACTCTATGTTGAACTCGTATAGCACACGGTTGCGGCGGTTTGCGCATTTTCTATCTACCCTCCGCTAATATGACTCTTTGGTCTGTCTCCTGAGATGGTGCGGTTGGAACTTGCCAGGGGGCACTATCGACGGTCGGCGTTTCCATTTCGTCAACTGCCATTTTCAGCCGCTGGCAAACGGCCGTCGACGGTCGATGCGAGACACCAACATAAAGTTAGACCGCGACCCTCATGCCAGTTTTCTGTAGTACTGGTTGTAGTTTCTGGTGCACACTCGAAACGCCATTACGATCACAATTACGTTGATTAATAAATCCAGTGTTGTAGCGACTGCAGCCAGCGCCGTCGCGCAACTTGTGTCGGTGTTATCTCTCGATACTTTCATTCGTATCCGAGCGTATGCAGAATCTACGGATCTGGTGAAGTTGCTTGTCACTAGCTTGCGCACGTTTGATATGGCACTTTGCGCGAGACTCACACAACCTGCAGTGGCGACCGTCGCGTCAGTGCAAAGTTTTTCCGATATATCCCTCGCAACATCGTTTGTCATTTGCTGTACACTGCGCACACTGGCCGCGAGGTCGCGGAGAGGGTCTTCGTTACGAGTTGTGTAATATCCGCTGACTTGCCAATTCAATTCTGGTGGCGCTGACCCAAACGAGAACGCTTTTAAGGCGCATGTCGTGGTAACTCTGGTAGCGCCGTGGTTGACGAAGACGATCATCTTTAGCAATAGTTCTTCTTGAAGCGCAACGATGGTGAGGGCGACGGGTTGGCCGGTTCCGCCTTCAGGCCACTCGGTTGCCGCTAGATTGCCCAATGCCACACACGCAGACGAACCCTGTACACACTCAATGACCCGTGTGCGATCGTTGATTTCTGCTAGTACGTTTGCTAGTTCTACGTGCTTCCACGGATCGTGCGTGGGCACGCGCTTGTTTTATAGGCGTTTTCACGCAGCCTCTACCCTGCACGACCGCTCGTGGCCGCACTAGCTATTTTTATCTTTATTTGTTTCACACACACACACACACACACACACACACACACACACACACACACACACACACACACAAACACACACACACACACACACACACACACACACACACACACACACACACTCACACACACACACACACACACACACACAGGCCCTTGCGTGCAAACCCCGGTCAGGCCTGCAGTGTACACATCAGAGACATGATGTTCTTTCACAGAACTGAGGTTGTTCATTACTAAATGACTTTTACAGGAATATTGTTATTATACTATTCAACAGGTTGATCATAATAATGTGTATTAAACCCACAACCTAGCACTGAGGACAGAGGGACTTTATTTAAATTAGTACTTAATGGAAACGATACATAATGATACATAAGAGCCATGTCATACATTCAGCCTAGGAATAGTAGCATTGTGCACTATTTAAAATATACACATCAATTGCTCGAATCCCATTGTTGCGAAGTAAATCTCTAATAAAACTCTAGTCTGACATCAACAGAGAAGACTTAGTGTATGTACTACAAATACAGCATTAGGATTTCGAGTGGACCGTGCACCTTGTGAACCATCAGAGGCTTATGACGCAACATATCTTCCAGTTGCTATTAGACAAGTTATAATTCTCGACCATTTTTCGGAACTGGTTTCTTGGGTCCGTGAGTAAATGCCAAATGAGATGATAGTCCTTAAGTAAGTTCCTGGCGATCCCATGTCACGCTCTTGCCCATCAGCCGGTGAACGCTGAGACGGAACTCGATGAGAGCGATGTATTTTTTAAGTGCTCCGAATGTACTTCTAACAAGCGTGCGATTCACTTCGTGAGTAAACCGCAGCTGCAGCTGATTCAAACAGTCGAGCCAACTTTCTACATCACAATATGCGTTTTGTAGTTAGTCGAGTTACCTTTTGTGTGGCGCATGCACGGGTCGTTAGCGTCCAGCTCCCAGCTTAGAGAGTCCTGTATTGACACAGACGTCAATACATCTCGATGTCATGCAACACACAAAGTCTGTCGCTTACAGGTGGGTTAACATATGTACGATACCTTTTGTGTGGCTTATGCACGGGTCGTTAGCGTCCAGCTCCCGGCTTATAGAGAGTCCTGTATTGACGCAGACGTCAATACATCTCGATGTCATGTAACACACAAAGTCTGTTGCATACAGGTGGGTTAACACATGTACGATACCTTTTGTGTGGCGCATGCACGGGTTGTTAGCGTCCAGCTCCCGGCTTATAGAGAGTCCTGTATTGACACAGACGTCAATACATCTCGATGTCATGCAACACACAAATTCTGTCGCATACAGGTGGGTTAACACACATGTACGATGTGTGCGATGGCGCGCCCGTTTACAATGGGACACGACGATGATCATTGTTAACCAAACTCTTGTTTCTCACGACAGGTGGTAGCGTTGTCTCCTGCACCTGGTCTTCGTGCACAGAGGGTGTTGTAATGTGCTCGTCATAGTCGCGATCGTTGTCACTCGAATCCGTTGTTCTCACGACAGGTGGTAGCGTTGTCTCCTGCATGTTGTCTTCGCTTGCGGCAAGCGTTGTGCTGTGCTCGTTATAATGGTTGTCTTCGTACAAAGGGGGTGTTGAATACTCCTTGGCGAGTAGTCTAGGAGGTGGTGTGATGGGACGTATCTCAGAGGCGTTATGTGAGCGTACCACCATGGCCTGAGCAACTGCGACTACTGAGAGTACACCCAGTACAGACAGCAAGATCTTTTTTTTTCTTGGGTGTTGTACGTGTGGGTACAGCCGCTTTAATGGCAGTGAGAGCAAGTGGTCAAATGTATTTATAGGTCACTAGCAGAAACTAAGGCACGTGGTCAGAGTGTAATCGTAACCACCGTAGCTCTTGTCATAATTTAATATACATAGAAATCAGAAACGGGCAAGTCAGGATAGACATCGCGAGTGATAATGCGGCCAGTATCTGTGTGCGCTTGAGAGCACCTTGTTGTTCTACTGTGGTGCCCACTCCGCCGGGTCTGTAAATGTCATCGACCTTCTTTATATACGCATACGCTAAAGACCGTATATTCTCTATGGATTTGATTACGTCCTTTGTTTTGCGTAACGCTTGAGCTGTCTCGAGCGTGATGTTGTGAGTGTACGCCAGTGTTTCACGTGCACCGAGGTCCGAAAGGGCGTGCGCTACAACTATTAACCTTGGTTTGGGAGTGTGGCGAAACGCTCGCTCCGCTGTAATGGGCGGATGCAATGTTATCACCTGGTACGTTTCGTTAGTCGGGTCGTAATACACCGGTCCGTCACACGGACCATCACATTGTATGGGGCACAGTAAGGACAACACGCCGCCGACCGTGACTTCGCACTCGACCGCGGTGGTGTTATCGATTTGCAAAGGATCACATACGCCTCTCCAGTCGCAATGAGGCACATTGTAGTCGACGCGACCGTCGGTCACCATAGCTTTCGTCATCCAAAATTTCCAGCAGTCTAGAGGGACTTGTCTTAGCGCGCACGGCTGTGCTGAATTTGTTTGGGTAGACACAACGGCTTCGACCTCGCTTAGGATCTGTGGGCTCATGTACTTGTGGTAGGCCAAGACGTGTATAGTCGAGCGCGGTGACGCCCCGAACACTTGACCCGGTTTTGTTGTGGCAATATGCGTGTCCAGTAACGCGGCAAAGTACGCGTGTCTAGCGTGTATTGATTTTACAGCTCGCTCATACCCCAACAGTACGGTCCGTAGAAGTTCGTTCACTTGTTTCCATGCGCTCGTGGAACACAGGACATCGCAACCTCTGTGATACTCAAGTAAAGCGTCAAACACCAGCTGCTTGCACGTTGGAAATACAATCGGTAGTAACTTCTTACTCCACTCTATGTTGAACTCGTATAGCACACGGTTGCGGCGGTTTGCGCATTTTCTATCTACCCTCCGCTAATATGACTCTGTGGTCTGTCTCCTGAGATGGTGCGGGTGGAACTTGCGAGATTGCACTATCGACGGTCGGCGTTTCCATTTCGTCAACTGCCATTTTCAGCCGCTGGCAAACGGCCGTCGACGGTCGATGCGAGACACCAACATAACGTTAGACCGCGACCCTCATGCCAGTTTTCTGTAGTACTGGTTGTAGTTTCTGGTGCACACTCGAAACGCCATTACGATCACAATTACGTTGATTAATAAATCCAGTGTTGTAGCGACTGCAGCCAGCGCCGTCGCGCAACTTGTGTCGGTGTTATCTCTCGATACTTTCATTCGTATCCGAGCGCATGCAGAATCTACGGATCTGGTGAAGTTGCTTGTCACTAGCTTGCGCACGTTTGATATGGCACTTTGCGCGAGACTCACACAACCTGCAGTGGCGACCGTCGCGTCAGTGCAAAGTTTTTCCGATATATCGCTCGCAACATCGTTTTTCATTTGCTGTACACTGCGCACACTGGCCGCGAGGTCGCGGAGAGGGTCTTCGTTACGAGTTGTGTAATATCCGCTGACTTGCCGATTCAATTCATGTGGCGCTGACCCAAACGAGAACGCTTTTAAGGCGCATGTCGTGGTAACTCTGGTAGCGCCGTGGTTGACGAGGATGATCATCTTTAGCAATAGTTCATCTCGAAGCACAACGATGGTGAGGGCGACGGGTTGGCCGGTTCCGCCTTCAGGCCACTCGGTTGCCGCTAGATTGCCCAATGCCACACACGCAGACGAACCCTGTACACACTCAATGACCCGTGTGCGATCGTTGATTTCTGCTAGTACGTTTGCTAGTTCTACGTGCTTCCACGGATCGGGCGTGGGCACGCACTTGTTTTAGAGGCGTTTTCGCGCAGCCTCTACCCTGCACGACCGCTCGTGGCCGTACTAGCTATTTTTATCTTTATTTGTTTCACACACACACACACACACACACACACACACACACACACACACACACACACACACACACACACACACACACAAACACACAAACACACACACACACACACAGGCCCTTGCGTGCAAACCCCGGTCAGGCCTGCAGTGTACACATCAGAGACATGATGTTCTTTCACAGAACTAAGGTTGTTCATTACTAAATGACTTTTACAGGAATATTGTTATTATAATATTCAACAGGTTGATCATAATAATGTGTATTAAACCCACAACCTAGCACTGAGGACAGAGGGACTTTATTTAAATTAGTACTTAATGGAAACGATACATAATGATACATAAGAGCCATGTCATACATTCAGCCTAGGAATAGTAGCATTGTGCACTATTAAAAATATACACATCAATTGCTCGAATCCCATTGTTGCAAAGTAAAACTCTAATAAAACTCTAGTCTGACATCAACAGAGAAGACTTAGTGTATGTACTACAAATACAGCATTAGGACTTCGAGTGGACCGTGCACCTTGTGAACCATCAGAGGCTTATGACGCAACATATCTTCCAGTTGCTATTAGACAAGTTATAATTCTCGACCATTTTTCGGAACTGGTTTCTTGGGTCCGTGAGTAAATGCCAAATGAGATGATAGTCCTTAAGTAAGTTCCTGGCGATCCCATGTCACGCTCTTGCCCATCAGCCGGTGAACGCTGAGACGGAACTCGATGAGAGCGATGTATTTTTTAAGTGCTCCGAATGTACTTCTAACAAGCGTGCGATTCACTTCGTGAGTAAACAGCAGCTGCAGCTGATTCAAACAGTCGAGCCAACTTTCTACATCACAATATGCGTTTTGTAGTTAGTCGAGTTACCTTTTGTGTGGCGCATGCACGGGTCGTTAGCGTCCAGCTCCCAGCTTAGAGAGTCCTGTATTGACACAGACGTCAATACATCTCGATGTCATGCAACACACAAAGTCTGTCGCATACAGGTGGGTTAACACACATGTACGATGTGTGCGATGGCGCGCCTGTTTACAATGGGACACGACGATGATCATTGTTAACCAAACTCTTGTTTCTCACGACAGGTGGTAGCGTTGTCTCCTGCACCTGGTCTTCGTGCACAGAGGGTGCTGTAATGTGCTCGTCATAGTCGCGATCGTTGTCACTCGAATCCGTAGTTCTCACGACAGGTGGTAGCGTTGTCTCCTGCATGTTGTCTTTGTGTGCGGCAAGCGTTGTGCTGTGCTCGTTATAATGGTTGTCTTCGTACAAAGGGGGTGTTGAATACTCCTTCGTGAGTAGTCTAGGAGGTGGTGTGATGGAACGTATCTCAGAGGCGTTATGTGAGCGTACCACCATGGCCTGAGCAACTGCGACTACTGAGAGTACACCCAGTACAGACAGCGAGATCATTTTTTTTCTTGGGTGTTGTACGTGTGGGTACAGCCGCTTTAATGGCAGTGAGAGCAAGTGGGCAAATGTATTTATAGGTCACTAGCAGAAACTAAGGCACGTGGTCAGAGTGTAATCGTAACCACCTAAAGTAGCTCTTGTCATAATTTAATATACATAGAAATCAGAAACGGGTATGTCAGGATAGACATCGCGAGTGATAATGCGGCCAGTATCTGTGTGCGCTTGAGAGCACCTTGTTGTTCTACTGTGGTGCCCACGCCGCCGGGTCTGTAAATGTCATCGACCTTCTTTATATACGCATACGCTAAAGACCGTATATTCTCTATGGATTTGAACACGTCCTTTTTTTCGCGTAACGCTTGAGCTGTCTCGAGCGTGATGTTGTGAGTGTACACCAGTGTTTCGCGTGCACCGAGGTCCGAAAGGGCGTGCGCTACAACTATTAACCTTGGTTTGGGAGTGTGGCGAAACGCTCGCTCCGCTGTAATGGGCAGATGCAATGTTATCACCTGGTACGTTTCATTAGTCGGGTCGTAACACACCGGTCCGTCACACGGACCGTCACATTGTATGGGGCACAGTAAGGACAACACGCCGCCGACCGTGACTTCGCACTCGACTGCGGTGGTGTTGTCGATTTGCAAAGGATCACATACGCCTCTCCAGTCGCAATGAGGCACATTGTAGTCGACGCGACCGTCGGTCACCATAGCTTTCGTCTGCCAACACACTCGATTGCCCTTCGAAACATCGGCGATCAACGTGAGCATAGAGGTCGCTGTCACTTTACTGTACGCCAGGATATCCGTGTGTGAGTGCACGCTCGACGTCGATTGACAACCGGTCATGTCAGACCTGATCAGACCTTCCGAACACATGACCATTAGTTGTTGTGCGGCCGAGAGTATCGCGATCATACCGTTGAGATGTGTAGAAAGCGCGTACACGCCAGCCTTCCACGTTTGCAAAATTTCCAGCAGTCTAGAGGGACTTGTCTTAGCGCGCACGGCTGTGCTGAATTTGCGTTGGGTAGACACAACGGCTTCGACCTCGCTTAGGATCTGTGGGCTCATGTACTCTTGGTAGGCCAAGACGTGTATAGTCGAGCGCGGTGACGCCCCGAACACTTGACCCGGTTTTGTTGTGGCGATATGCGTGTCCAGTAACGCGGCAAAGTCCGCGTGTCTAGCGTGTATTGATTTTACAGCTCGCTCATACCCCAACAGTACGGTCCGTAGAAGTTCGTTCACTTGTTTCCATGCGCTCGTGGAACACAGGACATCGCAACCTCTGTGATACTCAAGTAAATCGTCAAACACCAGCTGCTTGCACGTTGGAAATACAATCGGTAGTAACTGCTTACTCCACTCTATGTTGAACTCGTATAGTATGTATATGGGCGGTTGCGGCGGTTTGCACATTTTCTATCTACCCTCCGCTAATATGACTCTGTCGTCTGTCTCCTGAGATGGTGTGGTTGGAACTTGCGAGAGTGCACTATCGACGGTCGGCGTTTCCATTTCGTCAACTGCCATTTTCAGCCGCTGGCAAACGGCCGTCGACGGTCGATGCGAGACACCAACATAACGTTAGACCGCGACCCTCATGCCAGTTTTCTGTAGTACTGGTTGTAGTTTCTGGTGCACACTCGAAACGCCATTACGATCACAATTACGTTGATTAATAAATCCAGTGTTGTAGCGACTGCAGCCAGCGCCGTCGCGCAACTCGTGTCGGTGTTATCTCTCGATACTTTCATTCGTATCCGAGCGTATGCAGAATCTACGGATCTGGTGAAGTTGCTTGTCACTAGATTGCGCACGTTTGATATGGCACTTTGCGCGAGACTCACACAACCTGCAGTGGCGACCGTCGCGTCAGTGCAAAGTTTTTCCGATATATCGCTCGCAACATCGTTTGTCATTTGCTGTACACTGCGCACACTGGCCGCGAGGTCGCGGAGAGGGTCTTCGTTACGAGTTGTGTAATATCCGCTGACTTGCCGATTCAATTCTGGTGGCGCTGACCCAAACGAGAACGCTTTTAAGGCGCATGTCGTGGTAAATCTGGTAGCGCCGTGGTTGACGAGGACGATCATCTTTAGCAATTGTTCATCTCGAAGCACAACGATGGTGAGGGCGACGGGTTGGCCGGTTCCGCCTTCAGGCCACTCGGTTGCCGCTAGATTGCCCAATGCCACACACGCAGACGAACCCTGTACACACTCAATGACCCGTGTGCGATCGTTGATTTCTGCTAGTACGTTTGCTAGTTCTACGTGCTTCCACGGATCGGGCGTGGGCACGCGCTTGTTTTAGAGGCGTTTTCGCGCAGCCTCTACCCTGCACGACCGCTCGTGGCCGCACTAGCTATATTTATCTTTATTTGTTTCACACACACACACACACACACACACACACACACACACACACACACACACACACACACACACACACACACACACACACACACACACACACACACACACACACACAGGCCGTTGCATGCAAACCCCGGTCAGGCCTGCAGTGTAAACATCAGAGACATGATGTTCTTTCACAGAACTGAGGTTGTTCATTCCTAAATGACTTTTACAGGAATATTGTTATTATACTATTCAACAGGTTGATCATAATAATGTGTATTAAGACGCTCCTCGGGGCGTGTCTTGCTTGGGCCTCTCTCCAGAAGGCCCTCAATCAGACCCAGTGTTGACACGTGGCAAGACGCTCCTCGGGGCATGTCTTGCTTGGGCCTCTCTCCAGAAGGCCCTCAATCAGACCCAGTGTTGACACGTGGCAAGACGCTCCTCGGGGCGCGTCTTGCTTGGGCCTCTCTCCAGAAGGCCCTCAATCAGACCCAGTGTTGACACGTGGCAAGACGCTCCTCGGGGCGCGTCTTGCTTGGGCCTCTCTCCTGGAGGCGCTCAGTCAGACTGAGTAGTGACATGTTGCCTGACGCTCCTCGGGGCGCGTGTTGCTTGGGCCTCTCTCCTGGAGGCGCTCAGTCAGACCAAGTGGTGACATGTGGCAAGACACTCCTCGGGGCGCGTCTTGCTTGGGCCTCTCTCCTGGAGGCCCTCTGTCAGACCCAGTGTTGACATGTGTCAATACGCTCCTCGGGGCGCGTCTTGCTTGGGCTTCTCACCTGGAGGCCCTCAGTCAGACCCATTGTTGACATGTGGCAAGACGCTCCTCGGGGCGCATCTTGCTTGGGCCTCTCTCCTGGAGGTGCTCAGTCAGACCGAGTGCTGACATGTGGCAATACGCTCCTCGGGGCGCGTCTTGCTTGGGCTTCTCTCCTGGAGGTGCTCAGAAAGACCCAGTGTTGACATGTGACAAGACGCTCCTCGGGGCGCGTCTTGCTTGGGCCTCTCTCCTGGAGCCGTTCAGTCAGAACCAGAGGTGACATGTGGCAAGACGCTCCTCGGGGCGCGTCTTGCTTGGGCCTCTCTCCTGGAGGCGCTCAGTCAGACCGAGTGCTGACATAAGGCAAGACGCTCCTCGGGGCGCGTCTTGCTGGGGCCTCTCTCCTGGAGGCGCTCAGTCAGACCCAGTGCTGACATGTGGCAAGACGCTCCTCGGGGCGCGTCTTGCTTGGGCCTCTCTCCTGGAGGCGCTCAGTCAGACTGAGTAGTGACATGTGGCCTGACGCTCCTCGGGGCGCGGCTTGCTTGGGCCTCTCTCCCGGAGGCGCTCAGTCAGACCCAGTGGTGACATGTGGCAAGAAAACTCCTCGGGGCGCGTCTTGCTTGGGCCTCTCTCCTGGAGGCTCTCTGTCAGACTCAGTGTTGACATGTGGCAAGACGCTCCTCGGGCCGCGTGTTGCTTGGGCTTCTCTCCTGGAGGTCCTCAGTCAGACCCATTGTTGACATGTGGCAAGACGCTCCTCGGGGCGCGTCGTGCTTGGGCCTCTCTCCTGGAGGCGCTCAGTCAGACCGAGTGCTGACATGTGGCAAGACGCTCCTCGGGGCGCGTCTTGCTTGGGCTTCTCTCCTGGAGGCGCTCAGAAAGACCCAGTGTTGACATGTGACAAGACGCTCCTCTGGGCGCGTCTTGCTTGGGCCTCTCTCCTGGAGGCGCTCAGTCAGAACCAGAGGTGACATGTGGCAAGACGCTCCTCGGGGCGCGTCTTGCTTAGGCATCTCTCCTGGAGGCCCTCTGTCAGACCCAGTGTTGACATGTGGCAAGACGCTCCTCCGGGCGCATCTTGCTTGGGCCACTCTCCTGGAGGCCCTCAGTCAGACCCATTGTTGACATGTGGCAAGACGCTCCTCGGGGCGCGTCTTGCTTGGGCCTCTCTCCTGGAGGCGCTCAGTCAGACCGAGTGCTGACATAAGGCAAGACGCTCCTCGGGGCGCGTCTTGCTTGGGCCTCTCTCCTGGAAGCGCTCAGTCAGACCCAGTGTTGACATGTGGCAAGAAGCTCCTCGGGGCGCGTCTTGCTTGGGCCTCTCTCCTGGAAGCGCTCAGTCAGACCGAGTGCTGACATGTGGCAAGACGCTCCTCGGGGTACGTCTTGCTTGGGCTTCTCTCCTGGAGGCCCTCAGTCAGACCCATTGTTGACATGTGGCAAGACGCTTCTCGGGGCGCGTCTTATTTGCGCCTCTCTCCTGGAGGCCCTCAGTCAGACCCAGTGTTGACATGTTGCAAGACGCTCCTCGGGGCGCGTCTTGCTTGGGCCTCTCTCCTGGAGGCGCTCAGTCAGATCCAGTGTTGACACGTGGCAAGACGCTCCTCGGGGCGCGTCTTGCTTGGGCCTCTCTCCTGGAGGCGCTCAGTCAGACCCAGTGTTGGCATGTGGCAAGACACTCCTCGGGGCGCGTCTTGGTTGGGCCTCTCTCCTGGAGGCACTCATTCAGACCCAGTGGTGACATGTGGCAAGACGCTCCTCGGGGCGCGTCTTGCTTGGGCTTCTCTCCTGGAGGCCCTCAGTAAGACCCATTGTTGACATGTGGCAAGACGCTCCTCGGGGCGCTTCTTGCTTGGGCCTCTCTCCTGGAGGCGCTCAGTCAGACTGAGTAGTGACATGTGGCCTGACGCTCCTCGGGGCGCCTGTTGCTTGGGCCTCTCTCCTGGAGGCGCTCAGTCAGACCAAGTGGTGACATGTGGCAAGACGCTCCTCGGGGCGCGTCTTGCTTGGGCCTCTCTCCAGAAGGCCCTCAATAAGACCCAGTGTTTACACGTGGCAAGACGCTCCTCGGGGCGCGTCTTGCTTGGGCCTCTCTCCTGGAGGCGCTCAGTCAGAATGAGTAGTGACATGTGGCCTGACGCTCCTCGGGGCGCGTGTTGCTTGGGCCTCTCTCCTGGAGGCGCTCAGTCAGACCAAGTGGTGACATGTGGCCTGACGCTCCTCGGGGCGCGTGTTGCCTGGGCCTCTCTCCTGGAGGCGCTCAGTCAGACCAAGTGGTGACATGTGGCAAGACACTTCTCGGGGCGCGTCTTGCTTGGGCCTCTCTCCTGGAGGCGCTCAGTCAGACCGAGTGCTGACATGTGGCAAGACGCTCCTCGGGCCGCGTGTTGCTTGGGCTTCTCTCCTGGAGGCCCTCAGTCAGACCCATTGTTGACATGTGGCAAGACGCTCCTCCGGGCGCATCTTGCTTGGGCCTCTCTCCTGGAGGCCCTCAGTCAGACCCATTGTTGACGTGTGGCAAGAAGCTCCTCGGGGCGCGTCTTGCTTGGGCCTCTCTCCTGGAGGCGCTCAGTCAGACCGAGTGCTGACATAAAGCAAGACGCTCCTCGGGGCGCGTCTTGCTTGGCCCTCTCTCCTGGAGGCGCTCAGTCAGACCCAGTGTTGACATGTGGCAAGACGCTCCTCGGGGAGCATCTTGCTTGGGCCTCTCTCCTGGAGGCGCTCAGTCAGACCCAGTGGTGACACGTGGAAAGACGCTCCTCGGGGCGCGTCTTGCTTGGGCCTCTCTCCTGGAGGCGCTCAGTCAGACCAAGTCATGACACGTGGCAAGACGCTCCTCGGGGCGCGTCTTGCATGGGCCTCTCTCCTGGAGGCGCTCAGTCAGACCCAGTGTTGGCATGTGGCAAGACACTCCTCGGGGCGCGTCTTGGTTGGGCCTCTCTCCTGGAGGCGCTCATTCAGACCCAGTGGTGACATGTGGCAAGACGCTCCTCGGGGCGCGTATTGCTTGGGCCTCTCTCCTGAATGCCCTCTGTCAGACCGAGTGTTGACATGTGGCAAGACTCTCCACGGGGCGCGTCTTGCTTGGGCTTCTCTCATGGAGGCCCTCAGTCCGACCCAGTGTTGACATGTATCAAGACGCTCCTCGGGGCGTGTCTTGCTTGGGCCTCTCTCCTGGAGGCGCTCAGTCAGACCCAGTGTTGACATGTGGCAAGACGCTCCTCTGGGCGCGTCTTGCTTGGGCTTCTCTCCTGGAGGCCCTCAGTCAGACCCATTGTTGACTTGTGGCAAGACGCTCCTCGGGGCGCTTCTTGCTTGGGCCTCTCTCCTGGAGGCGCTCAGTCAGACCGAGTAGTGACATGTGGCAAGACGCTCCTCGGGGCGCGTCTTGCTTGGACCTCCCTCCTGGAGGCGCTCAGTCAGACCGAGTAGTGACATTTGGCAAGACGCTCCTCGGGGCGCGTCTTGCTTGGACCTCTCTCCTGGACGCGCTCGGTTAGACCGAGTAGTGACACGTGGCAAGACGCTCCTCGGGGCGCATCTTGCTTGGGCCTCTCTCCTGGAGGCGCTAAGTCAGACCCAGTGTTGACACGTGGCAAGACGCTCCTCGGGGCGCGTCTTGCTTGGGCCTCTCTCCTGGAGGCGCTCAGTCAGACCCAGTGTTGGCAATTGGCACGACACTCCTCGGGGCGCGTCTTGGTTGGGCCTCTCTCCTGGAGGCACTCATTCAGACCCAGTGGTGACATGTGGCAAGACGCTCCTCGGGGCGCGTCTTGCTTGGGCTTCTCTCCTGGAGGCCCTCAGTAAGACCCATTGTTGACATGTGGCAAGACGCTCCTCGGGGCGCTTCTTGCTTGGGCCTCTCTCCTGGAGGCGCTCAGTCAGACTGAGTAGTGACATGTGGCCTGACGCTCCTCGGGGCGCCTGTTGCTTGGGCCTCTCTCCTGGAGGCGCTCAGTCAGACCAAGTGGTGACATGTGGCAAGACGCTCCTCGGGGCGCGTCTTGCTTGGGCCTCTCTCCAGAAGGCCCTCAATAAGACCCAGTGTTTACACGTGGCAAGACGCTCCTCGGGGCGCGTCTTGCTTGGGCCTCTCTCCTGGAGGCGCTCAGTCAGAATGAGTAGTGACATGTGGCCTGACGCTCCTCGGGGCGCGTGTTGCTTGGGCCTCTCTCCTGGAGGCGCTCAGTCAGACCAAGTGGTGACATGTGGCCTGACGCTCCTCGGGGCGCGTGTTGCCTGGGCCTCTCTCCTGGAGGCGCTCAGTCAGACCAAGTGGTGACATGTGGCAAGACACTTCTCGGGGCGCGTCTTGCTTGGGCCTCTCTCCTGGAGGCCCTCTATCAGACCCAGTGTTGACATGTGGCAAGACACTCCTCGGGGCGCGTCTTGCTTGGGCCTCTCTCCTGGAGGCCCTCTGTCAGACCCAGTGTTGACATGTGTCAAGACTCTCCTCGGGGCGCGTCTTGCTTTGGCCTCTCTCCAGGAGGCGCTCAGTCAGACCGAGTGCTGACATGTGGCAAGACGCTCCTCGGGCCGCGTGTTGCTTGGGCTTCTCTCCTGGAGGCCCTCAGTCAGACCCATTGTTGACATGTTGCAAGACGCTCCTCCGGGCGCATCTTGCTTGGGCCTCTCTCCTGGAGGCCCTCAGTCAGACCCATTGTTGACGTGTGGCAAGACGCTCCTCGGGGAGCGTCTTGCTTGGGCCTCTCTCCTGGAGGCCCTCAGTCAGACCCATTGTTGACGTGTGGCAAGACGCTCCTCGGGGCGCGTCTTGCTTGGCCCTCTCTCCTGGAGGCGCTCAGTCAGACCCAGTGTTGACATGTGGCAAGACGCTCCTCGGGGCGCATCTTGCTTGGGCCTCTCTCCTGGAGGCGCTCAGTCAGACCCAGTGGTGACACGTGGAAAGACGCTCCTCGGGGCGCGTCTTGCTTGGCCCTCTCTCCTGGAGGCGCTCAGTCAGACCCAGTCATGACACGTGGCAAGACGCTCCTCGGGGCGCGTCTTGCATGGGCCTCTCTCCTGGAGGCGCTCAGTCAGACCCAGTGTTGGCATGTGGCAAGACACTCCTCGGGGCGCGTCTTGGTTGGGCCTCTCTCCTGGAGGCGCTCATTCAGACCCAGTGGTGACATGTGGCAAGACGCTCCTCGGGGCGCGTATTGCTTGGGCCTCTCTCCTGAATGCTCTCTGTCAGACCGAGTGTTGACATGTGGCAAGACTCTCCACGGGGCGCGTCTTGCTTGGGCTTCTCTCATGGAGGCCCTCAGTCCGACCCAGTGTTGACATGTATCAAGACGCTCCTCGGGGCGTGTCTTGCTTGGGCCTCTCTCCTGGAGGCGCTCAGTCAGACCCAGTGTTGACATGTGGCAAGACGCTCCTCTGGGCGCGTCTTGCTTGGGCTTCTCTCCTGGAGGCCCTCAGTCAGACCCATTGTTGACTTGTGGCAAGACGCTCCTCGGGGCACGTCTTGCTTGGGCCTCTCTCCTGGAGGCGCTCAGTCAGACCGAGTAGTGACATGTGGCAAGACGCTCCTCGGGGCCCGTCTTGCTTGGACCTCCCTCCTGGAGGCGCTCAGTCAGACCGAATAGTGACATTTGGCAAGACGCTCCTCGGGGCGCGTCTTGCTTGGACCTCTCTCCTGGACGCGCTCGGTTAGACCAAGTAGTGACACGTGGCAAGACGCTCCTCGGGGCGCATCTTGCTTGGGCCTCTCTCCTGGAGGCGCTCAGTCAGACACAGTGTTGACATGTGGCAAGACACTCCTCGGGGCGCGTCTTGCTTGGGCTTCTCTCATGGAGGCCCTCAGTAAGACCCATTGTTGACATGTGGAAAGAAGCTCCTCGGGGCGCGTCTTGCTTTGGCTTCTCTCCTGGAGGCCCTCAGTCAGACCCATTGTTCACATGTGGCAAGACGCTCCTCGGGGCGCGTATTGCTTGGGCCTCTCTCCTGGATGCCCTCTGTCAGACCCAGTGTTGACATGTGGCAAGACTCTCCTCGGGGCGCGTCTTGCTTGGGCTTCTCTCATGGAGGCCCTCAGTCAGACGCAGTGTTGACATGTGTCAAGACGCTCCTCGGGGCGTGTCTTGCTTGGGCCTCTCTCCTGGAGGCGCTCAGTCAGACCCAGTGTTGACATGTGGCAAGACGCTCCTCGGGGCGCTTCTTGCTTGGGCTTCTCTCCTGGAGGCCCTCAGTCAGACCCATTGTTGACATGTGGCAAGACGCTCCTCGGGGCATGTCTTGCTTGGGCCTCTCTCCTGGAGGCGCTCAGTCAGACCCAGTGTTGATATGTTGCAAGACGCTCCTCGGGGCGCGTGTTGCTTGGACCTCTCTCCTGGAGGCGCTCAGTCAGACCGAGTAGTGACATGTGGCAAGACGCTCCTCGGGGCGCGTCTTGCTTGGGCCTCTCTCCTGGAGGCGCTCAATTAGACCCAGTGTTGACATGTGGCAAGACGCTCCTCGGGGCGTGTCTTGCTTGGGCCTCTCTCCTGGAGGCGCTCAGTCAGACCCAGTGTTGTCATGTGTCAAGACGCTCCTCGGGCGTTTCTTGTTTGCGCCTCTCTCCTGGATGCGCTCAGTCAGACCCAGAGGTGACATGTGGCAAGACGCTCCTCGGGCCTCTCTCCTGGAGGCACTCAGTCAGACCCAGTGTTGACATGTGGCAAGACGCTCCTCGGGGCGCGTCTTGCTTGGGCCTCTCTCCTGGAGGTGCTCAGTCAGACCCAGTGTTGACATGTGGCAAGACGCTCCTCGGGGCACGTCTTGCTTGGGCCTCTCTCCTGGAGGCGCTCAGTCAGACCCAGAGGAGACATGTGTCAAGACCCTCCTCGGGGCGCGTCTTGCTTGGGCCTCTCTCCTGGAGGCGCTCAGTCAGACCGAGTGCTGACATGTTGCAAGACGCTCCTCCGGGCGCGTCTTGCTTGGGCCTCTCTCCTGGAGGCGCTCAGTCAGACCGAGTGCTGACATTTGGCAAGATGCTCCTCGGGGCGCATCTTGCTTGGGCTTCTCTCCTGGAGGCCCTCAGTCATACCCATTGTTGACATGTGGCAAGACGCTCCTCGGGGCGCGTCTTGCTTGGGCCTCTCTCCTGGAGGCGCTCAATTAGACCCAGTGTTGACATGTGGCAAGACGCTCCTCGGGGCGCGTCTTGCTTGGGCTTCTCTCCTGGAGGCCCTCAGTCAGACCCATTGTTGACATGTGGCAAGAAGCTCCTCGGGGCGCTTCTTGCTTGGGCCTCTCTCCTGGAGGCGCTCAGTTAGACCGAGTGCTGACATGTGGCAAGACGCTCCTCGGGGCGCGTCTTGCTGGGGCCTCTCTCCTGGAGTCGCTCAGTCAAACCCAGTGTTGACATGTGTCAAGACGCTCCTCGGGCATTTCTTGTTTGCGCCTCTCTCCTGGAGGCGCTCAGTCAGACCCAGAGGTGACATGTGGCAAGAGGCTCCTCGGGCCTCTCTCCTGGAGGCGCTCAGTCAGACCCAGTGTTGACATGTGGCAAGATGCTCCTCGGGGCGCGTCTTGCTTGGGCCTCTCTCCTGGAGGTGCTCAGTCAGACCCAGTGTTGACATGTGGCAAGACGCTCCTCGTGGCACGTCTTGCTTGGGCCTCTCTCCTGGAGGCGCTCAGTCAGACCCAGAGGAGACATGTGTCAAGACCCTCCTCGGGGCGCGTCTTGCTTGGGCCTCTCTCCTGGAGGCGCTCAGTCAGACCCAGTGTTGACATGTTGCAAGACGCTCCTCGGGGCACGTCTTGCTTGGGCCTCTCTCCTGGAGGCGCTCAGTCAGACCCAGAGGAGACATGTGTCAAGACCCTCCTCGGGGCGCGTCTTGCTTGTGCCTCTCTCCTGGAGGCGCTCAGTCAGACCGACTGCTGACATGTTGCAAGACGCTCCTCCGGGCGCGTCTTGCTTGGGCCTCTCTCCTGGAGGCGCTCAGTCAGACCCAGTGTTCACATGTGGCAAGACGCTCCTCGGGGCGCGTCTTGCTTGGGCCTCTCTCCTGGAGGCGCTCAGTCAGACCGAGTGCTGACATTTGGCAAGACGCTCCTCGGGGCGCATCTTGCTTGGGCTTCTCTCCTGGAGGCCCTCAGTCATACCCATTGTTGACATGTGGCAAGACGCTCCTCGGGGCACGTCTTGCTTGGGCCTCTCTCCTGGAGGCGCTCAGTTAGACCGAGTGCTGACATGTGGCAAGACGCTCCTCGGGGCGCGTCTTGCTGGGGCCTCTCTCCTGGAGTCGCTCAGTCAAACCCAGTGTTGACATGTGTCAAGACGCTCCTCGGGCATTTCTTGTTTGCGCCTCTCTCCTGGAGGCGCTCAGTCAGACCCAGAGGTGACATGTGGCAAGACGCTCCTCGGGCCTCTCTCCTGGAGGCGCTCAGTCAGACCCAGTGTTGACATGTGGCAAGATGCTCCTCGGGGCGCGTCTTGCTTGGGCCTCTCTCCTGGAGGTGCTCAGTCAGACCCAGTGTTGACATGTGGCAAGACGCTCCTCGGGGCACGTCTTGCTTGGGCCTCTCTCCTGGAGGCGCTCAGTCAGACCCAGAGGAGACATGTGTCAAGACCCTCCTCGGGGCGCGTCTTGCTTGGGCCTCTCTCCTGGAGGCGCTCAGTCAGACCGAGTGCTGACATGTTGCAAGACGCTCCTCCGGGCGCGTCTTGCTTGGGCCTCTCTCCTGGAGGCGCTCAGTCAGACCCAGTGTTCACATGTGGCAAGACGCTCCTCGGGGCGAGTCTTATTTGGGCCTCTCTCTTGGAGGCCCTCAGTCAGACCCAGTGTTGACATGTGGCAAGACGCTCCTCGGGGCGCGTCTTGCTTGGGCTTCTCTCCTGGAGGCCCTCAGTCAGACCCATTGTTGACATGTGGCAAGACGCTCCTCGGGGCACGTCTTGCTTGGGCCTCTCTCCTGGAGGCGCTCAGTCAGACCGAGTAGTGACATGTGGCAAGACGCTCCTCGGGGCGCGTCTTGCTTGGGCCTCTCTCCAGAAGGCCCTCAATCAGACCCAGTGTTGACACGTGGCAAGACGCTCCTCGGGGCGCGTCTTACTTGGGCCTCTCTCCTGGAGGCGCTCAGTCAGACTGAGTGGTGACATGTGGCCTGACGCTCCTCGGGGCGTGTGTTGCTTGGGCCTCTCTCCTGGAGGCGCTCAGTCAGACCAAGTGGTGACATGTGGCAAGACACTCCTCGGGGCGCGTCTTGCTTGGGCCTCTCTCCTGGAGGCCCTCTGTCAGGCCCAGTGTTGACATGTGTCAAGACGCTCCTCGGGGCGCGTCTTGCTTGGGCTTCTCTCCTGGAGGCCCTCAGTCATACCCATTGTTGACATGTGGCAAGACGCTCCTCGGGGCGCGTCTTGCTTTGGCCTCTCTCCTGGAGTTGCTCAGTCAGACCGAGTGCTGACATGTGGATAGACGCTCCTCGGGGCGCGTCTTGCTTGGGCTTCTCTCCTGGAGGCGCTCAGAAAGACCCAGTGTTGACATGTGACAAGACGCTCCTCGGGGCGCGTTTTGCTTGGGCATCTTTCCTGGAGGCGCTCAGTCAGACCCAGTGGTGACATGTGGCAAGACACTCCTCGGGGCGCGTCTTGCTTGGGCCTCTCTCCTGGAGGCCCTCTGTCAGACCCAGTGTTGGCATGTGGCAAGACGCTCCTCAGGGCGCGTCTTGGTTGGGCCTCTCTCCTGGAGAAGCTCAGTCAGACCCATTGGTGACATGTGGCAAGACGCTCCTCGGGGCGCGTATTGCTTGGGCCTCTCTCCTGGAGGCGCTCAGTCAGACCCAGTGTTGACATGTGGCAAGACGCTCCTCGGGGCGCGTCTTGCTTGGGCTTCTCTCCTGGAGGCCCTCAGTCAGACCCATTGTTGACATGTGGCAAGACGCTCCTCGGGGCACGTCTTGCTTGGGCCTCTCTCCTGGAGGCGCTCAAACAGACCGAGTAGTGACATGTGGCAAGATGCTCCTCGGGGCGCGTCTTGCTGGGGCTTCTCTCATGGAGCCACTCAGTCAGACCCAGTGTTGACATGTGGCAAGACGCTCCTCGGGGCGCGTCTTGCTTGGACCTCTCTCCCTGAGGCGCTCAGTCAGACCGAGTATTGACATGTGGCAAGACGCTCCTCGGGGCGCGTCTTGCTTGGACCTCTCTCCCTGAGGCGCTCAGTCAGACCCAGTGTTGACATTTGGCAAGACACTCCTCGGGGCGTGTCTTGCTTGGGCCTCTGTCATGGAGGCCCTCTGTCAGACCCAGTGTTGACATGTGTCAAGACGCTCCTCGGGGGGCGTCTTGCTTTGGCCTCTCTCCTGGAGGCGCTCAGTCAGACCGAGTGCTGACATGTGGCAAGAAGCTCCTCGGGGCGTGTCTTGCTTGGGCTTCTCTCCCGGAGGCCCTCAGTAAGAACCCTTGTTGACATCTGGCAAGACGCTCCTCGGGGCGCGTCTTGCTTGGGCCTCTCTCCAGAAGGCCCTCAATCAGACCCAGTGTTGACACGTGGCAAGACGCTCCTCGGGGCGCGTCTTGCCTGGGCCTCTCTCCTGGAGGCGCTCAGTCAGACTGAGTAGTGACATGTGGCCTGACGCTCCTCGGGGCGCGTGTTGCTTGGGCCTCTCTCATGGAGGCCCTCTGTCAGGCCCAGTGTTGACATGTGTCAAGACGCTCCTCGGGGCGCGTCTTGCTTTGGCCTCTCTCCTGGAGGCGCTCAGTCAGACCCAGTTTTCACATGTGGCATGAAAGCTCCTCGGGGCGTGTCTTGCTTGGGCCTCTCTCCTGGAGGCGCTCAGTCAGACCCAGTGTTGAAATGTGGCAAGACGCTCCTCGGGGCGCGTCTTGCTTGGGCCTCTCTCCTGGAGGCGCTCAGTCAGACACAGTGGTGACATGTGGCATGACACTCCTCGGGGCGCGTCTTGCTTGGGCCTCTCTCGTGGAGGCCCTCTGTCAGACCCAGTGTTGACATGTGTCAAGACGCTCCTCGGGGCGCGTCTTGCTTGGGCTTCTCTCCTGGAGGCCCTCAGTCAGACCCATTGTTGACATGTGGCAAGACGCTCCTCGGGGCGCGTCTTGCTTGGGCCTCTCTCCTGAATGCCCTCTGTCAGACTGAGTGTTGACATGTGGCAAGACTCTCCTCGGGGCGCGTCTTGCTTGGGCTTCTCTCATGGAGGCCCTCAGTCCGACCCAGTGTTGACATTTGTCAAGACGCTCCTCGGGGCGTGTCTTGCTTGGGCTTCTCTCCTGGAGGCCCTCAGTCAGACCCATTGTTGACATGTGGCAAGACGCTCCTCGGGGCACGTCTTGCTTGGGCCTCTCTCCTGGAGGCGCTCAGTCAGACCGAGTAGTGACATGTGGCAAGACGCAGCTCGGGGCGCGTCTTGCTTGGACCTCTCTCCTGGAGGCGCTCAGTTAGACCGAGTAGTGACATGTGGCAAGACGCTCCTCGGTGCGCGTCTTGCTTGGGCCTCTCTCCTGGAGGCGCTCAGTCAGACCGAGTGCTGACATAAGGCAAGACGCTCCTCGGGGCGCGTCTTGCTGGGGCCTCTCTCCTGGAGGTGCTCAATCAGACCCAGTGGTGACACGTGGCAAGACGCTCCTCTGGGCGCGTCTTGCTTGGGCCTCTCTCCTGGAGGAGCTCAGTCAGACCCAGTGGTGACACGTGGCAAGACGCTCCTCGGGGCGCATCTTGCTTGGGCCTCTCTCCTGGAGGCGCTAAGTCAGACCCAGTGTTGACACGTGGCAAGACGCTCCTCGGGGCGCGTCTTGCTTGGGCCTCTCTCCTGGAGGCGCTCAGTCAGACACAGTGTTGACATGTGGCAAGACACTCCTCGGGGCGCGTCTTGCTTGGGCTTCTCTCATGGAGGCCCTCAGTAAGACCCATTGTTGACATGTGGAAAGAAGCTCCTCGGGGCGCGTCTTGCTTTGGCTTCTCTCCTGGAGGCCCTCAGTCAGACCCATTGTTGGCATTTGGCAAGACGCTCCTCGGGGCGCGTCTTGCTTGGACCTCTCTCCTGGAGGCGCTCAGTCAGACCGAGTAGTGACATGTGGCAAGACGCTCCTCGGGGCGCGTCTTGCTTGGGCCTCTCTCCTGGAGGCGCTCAGTTAGACCCAGTGGTGACATGTGGCAAGACGCTCCTCGGGGCGCGTCTTGCTTGGGCTTCTCTCCTGGAGGCCCTCAGTCAGACCCATTGTTGACATGTGGCAAGACGCTCCTCGGGGCGCTTCTTGCTTGGGCCTCTCTCCTGGAGGCGCTCAGTCAGACCGAGTGCTGACATGTGGCAAGACGCTCCTCGGGGCGCGTCTTGCTGGGGCCTCTCTCCTGGAGGCGCTCAGTCAGACCCAGTGTTGACCTGTGTCAAGACGCTCCTCGGGCGTTTCTTGCTTGCGCCTCTCTCCTGGAGGAGCTCAGTCAGACCCAGAGGTGACATGTGGCAAGACGCTCCTCGGGCCTCTCTCCTGGAGGCGCTCAGTCAGACCCAGTGTTGACATGTGGCAAGACGCTCCTCGGGGCGCGTCTTGCTGGGGCTTCTCTCCTGGAGGCCCTCAGTCAGACCCAGTGTTGACATGTGGCAAGACGCTCCTCGGGGCGCGTCTTATTTGGGCCTCTCTCCTGGGGGCCCTCAGTCAGACCCAGTGGTCACATGTGGCAAGACGCTCCTCGGGGCGCGTCTTGCTTGGACCTCTCTCCCTGAGGCGCTCAGTCAGACCGAGTAGTGACATGTGGCAAGACGCTCCTCGGGGGGCGTCTTAATTTGGCCTCTCTCCTGGAGGCGCTCAGTCAGACCGAGTGCTGACATGTGGAAAGAAGCTCCTCGGGGCGCGTCTTGCTTGGGCTTCTCTCCCGGAGGCCCTCAGTAAGAACCATTGTTGACATGTGGCAAGACGCTCCTCGGGGCGCGTCTTGCTTGGGCCTCTCTCCTGGAGGCCCTCAGTCAGACCCATTGTTGACATGTGGCAAGACGCTCCTCGGGGCACGTCTTGCTTGGGCCTCTCTCCTGGAGGCGCTCAGTCAGACCGAGTAGTGACATGTGGCAAGACGCTCCTCGGGGCGCGTCTTACTTGGGCCTCTCTCCTGGAGGCGCTCAGTCAGACTGAGTAGTGACATGTGGCCTGACGCTCCTCGGGGCACGTCTTGCTTGGGCTTCTCTCCTGGAGGCGTTTAGAAAGACCCAGTGTTGACATGTGACAAGAAGCTCCTCGGGGCGCGTCTTGCTTGGGCCTCTCTCCTGGAGGCGCTCAGTCAGACCCAGTGGTGACATGTGGCAAGACACTCCTCGGGGCGCGTCTTGCTTGGGCCTCTCTCCTGGAGGCCCTCTGTCAGACCCAGTGTTGGCATATGGCAAGCCGCTCCTCAGGGCGCGTCTTGGTTGGGCCTCTCTCCTGGAGAAGCTCAGTCAGACCCAGTGGTGACATGTGGCAAGACGCTCCTCGGGGCGCGTATTGCTTGGGCCTCTCTCCTGGATGCCCTCTGTCAGACCGAGTGTTGACATGTGGCAAGACTCTGCTCGGGGCGCGTCTTGCTTGGGCTTCTCTCTTGGAGGCCCTCAGTCAGACCCAGTGTTGACATGTGTCAAGACACTCCTCGGGGCGTGTCTTGGTTGGGCCTCTCTCCTGGAGGCGCTCAGTCAGACCCAGTGTTGACATGTGGCAAGACGCTCCTCGGGGCGCGTCTTGCTTGGGCTTCTCACCTGGAGGCCCTCAGTCAGACCCATTGTTGACATGTGGCAAGACGCTCCTCGGGGCACGTCTTGCTTGGGCCTATCTCCTGGAGGCGCTCAAACAGACCGAGTAGTGACAAGTGGCAAGACGCTCCTCGGGGCGCGTCTTGCTGGGGCTTCTTTCATGGAGGCACTCAGTCAGACCCAGTGTTGACATGTGGCAAGACACTCCTCGGGGCGCGTCTTGCTTGGACCTCTCTCCCTGAGGCGCTCAGTCAGACCGAGTAGTGACATGTGGCAAGACGCTCCTCGGGGCGCGTCTTGCTTGGACCTCTCTCCCTGAGGCGCTCAGTCAGACCCAGTGTTGACATTTGGCAAGACACTCCTCGGGACGCGTCTTGCTTGGGCCTCTCTCCTGGAGGCCCTCTATCAGACCCAGTGTTGACATGTGGCAAGACGCTCCTCGGGGCGCGTCTTGTTTGGGCCTCTCTCCTGGAGGCGCTCAGTCAGACTGAATAGTGACATGTGGCCTGACGCTCCTCGGGGCGCGTCTTGCTTGGGCCTCTCTCCTGGAGAATCTCAGTCAGACCCAGTGGTGACATGTGGCAAGACACTCCTCGGGGCGCGTCTTGCTTGGGCCTCTCTCCTGGAGGCCCTCTGTCAGACCCAGTGTTGACATGTGTCAAGACGCTCCTCGGGGCACGTCTTGCTTGGGCTTCTCTCCTGGAGGCCCTCAGTCAGACCCATTGTTGACATGTGGCAAGACGCTCCTCGGGGCGCGTCTTGCTTGGGCTTCTCTCCTGGAGGCGCTCAGACAGACCAAGTGTTGACATGTGACAAGACGCTCCTCGGGGCGCGTCTTGCTTGGGCCTCTCTCCTGGAGGCGCTCAGTCAGAACCAGAGGTGACATGTGGCAAGACGCTCCTCGGGGCGCTTCCTGCTTGGGCCTCTCTCCTGGAGGCCCTCTGTCAGACCCAGTGTTGACATGTGGCAAGACGCTCCTCCGAGGCGCATCTTGCTTGGGCCTCTCTCCTGGAGGCCCTCAGTCAGACCCATTGTTGACATGTGGCAAGACGCTCCTCGGGGCGCGTCTTGCTTGGGCCTCTCTCCTGGAGGCGCTCAGTCAGACCGAGTGCTGACATAAGGCAAGACGCTCCTCGGGGCGCGTCTTGCTGGGGCCTCTCTCCTGGAGGCGCTCAGTCAGACCCAGTGCTGACATGTGGCAAGACGCTCCTCGGGGCGCGTCTTGCTTGGGCCTCTCTCCTGGAGGCGCTCAGTCAGACCCAGTGTTGACATGTGGCAAGACGCTCCTCGGGGCGCGTCTTGCTTGGCCCTCTCTCCTGGAGGCGCTCAGTCAGACCCGGTGTTGACATGTGGCAAGACGCTCCTCGGGGCGCGTCTTGCTTGGGCTTCTCTCCTGGAGGCGCTCAGTCAGACCCAGTGGTGACACGTGGAAAGACGCTCCTCGGGGCGCGTCTTGCTTGGGCCTCTCTCCTGGAGGCGCTCAGTCAGACCCAGTGTTGACACGTGGCAAGACGCTCCTCGGGGCGCGTCTTGCTTGGGCCTCTCTCCTGGAGGCGCTCAGTCAGACCCAGTGTTGGCATGTGGCAAGACACTCCTCGGGGCGCGTCTTGGTTGGGCCTCTCTCCTGGAGGCGCTCATTCAGACCCAGTGGTGACATGTGGCAAGACGCTCCTCGGGCCGCGTATTGCTTGGGCCTCTCTCCTGAATGCCCTCTGTCAGACCGAGTGTTGACATGTGGCAAGACTCTCCACGGGGCGCGTCTTGCTTGGGCTTCTCTCATGGAGGCCCTCAGTCCGACCCAGTGTTGACATGTGTCAAGACGCTCCTCGGGGCGTGTCTTGCTTGGGCCTCTCTCCTGGAGGCGCTCAGTCAGACCCGGTGTTCACATGTGGCAAGACGCTCCTCGGGGCGCGTCTTATTTGGGCCTCTCTCCTGGAGGCCCTCAGTCAGACCCAGTGTTGACATGTGGCAAGATGCTCCTCGGGGCGCGTCTTGCTTGGGCTTCTCTCCTGGAGGCCCTCAGTCAGACCCATTGTTGACATGTGGCAAGACGCTCCTCGGGGCACGTCTTGCTTGGGCCTCTCTCCTGGAGGCGCTCAGTTAGACCGAGTAGTGACATGTGGCAAGACGCTCCTCGGGGCGCGTCTTGCTTGGGCCTCTCTCCAGAAGGCCCTCAATCAGACCCAGTGTTGACACGTGGCAAGACGCTCCTCGGGGCGCGTCTTACTTGGGCCTCTCTCCTGGAGGCGCTCAGTCAGACTGAGTAGTGACATGTGGCCTGACGCTCCTCGGGGCGCGTGTTGCTTGGGCCTCTCTCCTGGAGGCGCTCAGTCAGACCAAGTGGTGACATGTGGCAAGACACTCCTCGGGGCGGTTCTTGCTTGGGCCTCTCTCCTGGAGGCCCTCTGTCAGACCCAGTTTTGACATGTGTCAAGACGCTCCTCGGGGCGCGTCTTGCTTGGGCTTCTCTCCTGGAGGCCCTCAGTCATACCCATTGTTGACATGTGGCAAGACGCTCCTCGGGGCGCGTCTTGCTCTGGCCTCTCTCCTGGAGGCGCTCAGTCAGACCGAGTGCTGACATGTGAAAAGACGCTCCTCGGGGCGCGTCTTGCTTGGGCTTCTCTCCTGGAGGCGCTCAGAAAGACCCAGTGTTGAAATGTGACAAGACGCTCCTCGGGGCACGTCTTGCTTGGGCCTCTCTCCTGGAGGCGCTCAGTCAGACCCAGTGGTGACATGTGGCAAGACACTCCTCGGGGCGCGTCTTGCTTGGGCCTCTCTCCTGGAGGCCCTCTGTCAGACCCAGTGTTGGCATGTGGCAAGACGCTCCTCAGGGCGCGTCTTGGTTGGGCCTCTCTCCTGGAGAAGCTCAGTCAGACCCAGTGGTGACATGTAGCAAGACGCTCCTCGGGGCGCGTATTGCTTGGGCCTCTCTCCTGGATGCCCTCTGTCAGACCGAGTGTTGACATGTGGCAAGACTCTGCTCGGGGCGCGTCTTGCTTGGGCTTCTCTCGTGGAGGCCCTCAGTCAGACCCAGTGTTGACATGTCTCAAGACGCTCCTCGGGGCGTGTCTTGGTTGGGCCTCTCTCCTGGAGGAGCTCAGTCAGACCCAGTGTTGACATGTGGCAAGACGCTCCTCGGGGCGCGTCTTGCTTGGGCTTCTCTCCTGGAGGCCCTCAGTCAGACCCATTGTTGACATGTGGCAAGACGCTCCTCGGGGCACGTCTTGCTTGGGCCTCTCTCCTGGAGGCGCTCAAACAGACCGAGTAGTGACATGTGGCAAGACGCTCCTCGGGGCGCGTCTTGCTGGGGCTTCTCTCATGGAGGCACTCAGTCAGACCCAGTGTTGACATGTGGCAAGACGCTCCTCGGGGCGCGTCTTGCTCGGACCTCTCTCCCTGAGGGGCTCAGTCAAACCGAGTAGTGACATGTGGCAAGATGCTCCTCGGGGCGCGTCTTGCTTGGACCTCTCTCCCTGAGGTGCTCAGTCAGACCCAGTGTTGACATTTGGCAAGACACTCCTCGGGGCGTGTCTTGCTTGGGCCTCTGTCATGGAGGCCCTCTGTCAGACCCAGTGTTGACATGTGGCAAGAAGCTCCTCGGGGCGCGTCTTGCTTGGGCTTCTCTCCCGGAGGCCCTCAGTAAGAACCATTGTTGACATCTGGCAAGACGCTCCTCGGGGCGCGTCTTGCTTGGGCCTCTCTCCAGAAGGCCCTCAATCAGACCCAGTGTTGACACTTGGCAAGACGCTCCTCGGGGCGCGTCTTGCCTGGGCCTCTCTCCTGGAGGCGCTCAGTCAGACTGAGTAGTGACATGTGGCCTGACGCTCCTCGGGGTGCGTGTTGCTTGGGCCTCTCTCCTGGAGGCGCTCAGTCAGACCCAGTGTTGACATGTTGCAAGACACTCCTCGGGGAGCGTCTTGCTTGGGCCTCTCTCATGGAGGCCCTCTGTCAGACCCAGTGTTGACATGTGTCAAGACGCTCCTCGGGGCGCGTCTTGCTTTGGCCTCTCTCCTGGAGGCGCTCAGTCAGACCCAGTTTTCACATGTGGCAAGACGCTCCTCGGGGCGCGTCTTGCTTGGGCCTCTCTCCTGGAGGCGCTCAGTCAGACCCAGTGTTGACATGTGGCAAGACGCTCCTCGGGGCGCGTCTTGCTTGGGCCTCTCTCCTGGAGGCGCTCAGTCAGACACAGTGGTGACATGTGGCATGACACTCCTCGGGGCGCGTCTTGCTTGGGCCTCTCTCGTGGAGGCCCTCTGTCAGACCCAGTGTTGACATGTGTCAAGACGCTCCTCGGGGCGCGTCTTGCTTGGGCTTCTCTCCTGGAGGCCCTCAGTCAGACCCATTGTTGACATGTGGCAAGACGCTCCTCGGGGCGCGTCTTGCTTGGGCTTCTCTCCTGGAGGCGCTCAGACAGACCCAGTGTTGACATGTGACAAGACGCTCCTCGGGGCGCGTCTTGCTTGGGCCTCTCTCCTGGAGGCGCTCAATCAGAACCAGAGGTGACATGTGGCAAGACGCTCCTCGGGGCGCGTCTTGCTTGGGCCTTTCTCCTGGAGGCCCTCTGTCAGACCCAGTGTTGACATGTGGCAAGACGCTCCTCCGGGCGCATCTTGCTTGGGCCTCTCTCCTGGAGGCCCTCAGTCAGACCCATTGTTGACATGTGGCAAGACGCTCCTCGGGGCGCGTCTTGCTTGGGCCTCTCTCCTGGAGGCGCTCAGTCAGACCCAGTGTTGACATGTGGCAAGACGCTCCTCTGGGCGCGTCTTGCTTGGGCCTCTCTCCTGGAGGCGCTCAGTCAGACCCAGTGGTGACACGTGGAAAGACGCTCCTCAGGGTGCGTCTTGCTTGGGCCTCTCTCCTGGAGGCGCTCAGTCAGACCCAGTGTTGACACGTGGCAAGACGCTCCTCGGGGCGCGTCTTGCTTGGGCCTCTCTCCTGGAGGCGCTCAGTCAGACACAGTGTTGGCATGTGGCAAGACACTCCTCGGGGCGCGTCTTGGTTGGGCCTCTCTCCTGGACGCGCTCATTCAGACCCAGTGGTGACATGTGGCAAGACGCTCCTCGGGGCGCGTATTGCTTGGGCCTCTCTCCTGAATGCCCTCTGTCAGACCGAGTGTTGACATGTGGCAAGACTCTCCTCGGGGCGCGTCTTGCTTGGGCTTCTCTCATGGAGGCCCTCAGTCCGACCCAGTGTTGACATTTGTCAAGACGCTCCTCGGGGCGTGTCTTGCTTGGGCTTCTCTCCTGGAGGCCCTCAGTCAGACCCATTGTTGACATGTGGCAAGACGCTCCTCGGGGCACGTCTTGCTTGGGCCTCTCTCCTGGAGGCGCTCAGTCAGACCGAGTAGTGACATGTGGCAAGACGCACATCGGGGCGCGTCTTGCTTGGACCTCTCTCCTGGAGGCGCTCAGTTAGACCGAGTAGTGACATGTGGCAAGACGCTCCTCGGGGCGCGTCTTGCTTGGGCCTCTCTCCTGGAGGCGCTCAGTCAGACCGAGTGCTGACATAAGGCAAGACGCTCCTCGGGGCGCGTCTTGCTGGGGCCTCTCTCCTGGAGGTGCTCAATCAGACCCAGTGGATGACACGTGGCAAGACGCTCCTCTGGGCGCGTCTTGCTTGGGCCTCTATCCTGGAGGAGCTCAGTCAGACCCAGTGGTGACACGTGGCAAGACGCTCCTCGGGGCGCATCTTGCTTGGGCCTCTCTCCTGGAGGCGCTAAGTCAGACCCAGTGTTGACACGTGGCAAGACGCTCCTCGGGGCGCGTCTTGCTTGGGCCTCTCTCCTGGAGGCGCTCAGTCAGACACAGTGTTGACATGTGGCAAGATACTCCTCGGGGCGCGTCTTGCTAGGGCTTCTCTCATGGAGGCCCTCAGTAAGACCCATTGTTGACATGTGGAAAGAAGCTCCTCGGGGTACGTCTTGCTTTGGCTTCTCTCATGGAGGCACTCAGTCAGACCCAGTGTTGAAATATGGCAAGACGCTCCTCGGGGCGCGTGTTGCTTGGACCTCTCTCCTGGAGGCGCTCAGTCAGACCGAGTAGTGACATGTGGCAAGACGCTCCTCGGGGCGCGTCTTGCTTGGGCCTCTCTCCTGGAGGCGCTCAATTAGACCCAGTGTTGACATGTGGCAAGACGCTCCTCGGGGCGCGTCTTGCTTGGGCTTCTCTCCTGGAGGCCCTCAGTCAGACCCATTGTTGACACGTGGCAAGACGCTACTCGGGGCGCTTCTTGCTTGGGCCTCTCTCCTGGAGGCGCTCAGTCAGACCGAGTGCTGACATGTGGCAAGACGCTCCTCGGGGCGCGTCTTGCTGGGGCCTCTCTCCTGGAGGCGCTCAGTCAGACCCAGTGTTGACCTGTGTCAAGACGCTCCTCGGGCGTTTCTTGCTTGCGCCTCTCTCCTGGAGGAGCTCAGTCAGACCCAGAGGTGACATGTGGCAAGACGCTCCTCGGGCCTCTCTCCTGGAGGCGCTCAGTCAGACCCAGTGTTGACATGTGCCAAGACGCTCCTCGGGGCGCGTCTTGCTGGGGCTTCTCTCCTGGAGGCCCTCAGTCAGACCCAGTGTTGACATGTGGCAAGACGCTCCTCGGGGCGCGTCTTATTTGGGCCTCTCTCCTGGGGGCCCTCAGTCAGACCCAGTGTTGACATGTGGCAAGACGCTCCTCGGGGCGCGTCTTGCTTGGGCTTCTCTCCTGGAGGCCCTCAGTCCGACCCAGTGTTGACATTTGTCAAGACGCTCCTCGGGGCGTGTCTTGCTTGGGCTTCTCTCCTGGAGGCCCTCAGTCAGACCCATTGTTGACATGTGGCAAGACGCTCCTCGGGGCACGTCTTGCTTGGGCCTCTCTCCTGGGGGCCCTCAGTCAGACCCAGTGTTGACATGTGGCAAGACGCTCCTCGGGGCGCGTCTTGCTTGGGCTTCTCTCCTGGAGGCCCTCAGTCAGACCGAGTGTTGACATGTGGCAAGACTCTCCTCGGGGCGCGTCTTGCTTGGGCTTCTCTCATGGAGGCCCTCAGTCCGACCCAGTGTTGACATTTGTCAAGACGCTCCTCGGGGCGTGTCTTGCTTGGGCTTCTCTCCTGGAGGCCCTCAGTCAGACCCATTGTTGACATGTGGCAAGACGCTCCTCGGGGCACGTCTTGCTTGGGCCTCTCTCCTGGAGGCGCTCAGTCAGACCGAGTAGTGACATGTGGCAAGACGCACATCGGGGCGCGTCTTGCTTGGACCTCTCTCCTGGAGGCGCTCAGTTAGACCGAGTAGTGACATGTGGCAAGACGCTCCTCGGGGCGCGTCTTGCTTGGGCCTCTCTCCTGGAGGCGCTCAGTCAGACCGAGTGCTGACATAAGGCAAGACGCTCCTCGGGGCGCGTCTTGCTGGGGCCTCTCTCCTGGAGGTGCTCAATCAGACCCAGTGGTGACACGTGGCAAGACGCTCCTCTGGGCGCGTCTTGCTTGGGCCTCTATCCTGGAGGAGCTCAGTCAGACCCAGTGGTGACACGTGGCAAGACGCTCCTCGGGGCGCATCTTGCTTGGGCCTCTCTCCTGGAGGCGCTAAGTCAGACCCAGTGTTGACACGTGGCAAGACGCTCCTCGGGGCGCGTCTTGCTTGGGCCTCTCTCCTGGAGGCGCTCAGTCAGACACAGTGTTGACATGTGGCAAGACACTCCTCGGGGCGCGTCTTGCTTGGGCTTCTCTCATGGAGGCCCTCAGTAAGACCCATTGTTGACATGTGGAAAGAAGCTCCTCGGGGTACGTCTTGCTTTGGCTTCTCTCATGGAGGCACTCAGTCAGACCCAGTGTTGAAATATGGCAAGACGCTCCTCGGGGCGCGTGTTGCTTGGACCTCTCTCCTGGAGGCGCTCAGTCAGACCGAGTAGTGACATGTGGCAAGACGCTCCTCGGGGCGCGTCTTGCTTGGGCCTCTCTCCTGGAGGCGCTCAATTAGACCCAGTGTTGACATGTGGCAAGACGCTCCTCGGGGCGCGTCTTGCTTGGGCTTCTCTCCTGGAGGCCCTCAGTCAGACCCATTGTTGACATGTGGCAAGACGCTACTCGGGGCGCTTCTTGCTTGGGCCTCTCTCCTGGAGGCGCTCAGTCAGACCGAGTGCTGACATGTGGCAAGACGCTCCTCGGGGCGCGTCTTGCTGGGGCCTCTCTCCTGGAGGCGCTCAGTCAGACCCAGTGTTGACCTGTGTCAAGACGCTCCTCGGGCGTTTCTTGCTTGCGCCTCTCTCCTGGAGGAGCTCAGTCAGACCCAGAGGTGACATGTGGCAAGACGCTCCTCGGGCCTCTCTCCTGGAGGCGCTCAGTCAGACCCAGTGTTGACATGTGCCAAGACGCTCCTCGGGGCGCGTCTTGCTGGGGCTTCTCTCCTGGAGGCCCTCAGTCAGACCCAGTGTTGACATGTGGCAAGACGCTCCTCGGGGCGCGTCTTATTTGGGCCTCTCTCCTGGGGGCCCTCAGTCAGACCCAGTGTTGACATGTGGCAAGACGCTCCTCGGGGCGTGTCTTGCTTGGGCTTCTCTCCTGGAGGCCCTCAGTCAGACCCATTGTTGACATGTGGCAAGACGCTCCTCGGGGCACGTCTTGCTTGGGCCTCTCTCCTGGAGGCGCTCAAACAGACCGAGTAGTGACATGTGGCAAGACGCTCCTCGGGGCGCGTCTTGCTGGGGCTTCTCTCATGGAGGCACTCAGTCAGACCCAGTGTTGACATGTGGCAAGACGCTCCTCGGGGGGCGTCTTGCTTTGGCCTCTCTCCTGGAGGCGCTCAGTCAGACCGAGTGCTGACATGTGGCAAGAAGCTCCTCGGGGAGCGTCTTGCTTGGGCTTCTCTCCCGGAGGCCCTCAGTAAGAACCATTGTTGACATGTGGCAAGAAGCTCCTCGGGGCGCGTCTTGCTTGGGCCTCTCTCCTGGAGGCCCTCAGTCAGACCCATTGTTGACATGTGGCAAGACGCTCCTCGGGGCACGTCTTGCTTGGGCCTCTCTCCTGGAGGCGCTCAGTCAGACCGAGTAGTGACATGTGGCAAGACGCTCCTCGGAGCGCGTCTTGCTTGGGCCTCTCTCCAGAAGGCCCTCAATCAGACCCAGTGTTGACACGTGGCAAGACGCTCCTCGGGGCGCGTCTTACTTGGGCCTCTCTCCTGGAGGCGCTCAGTCAGACTGAGTAGTGATATGTGGCCTGACGCTCCTCGGGGCGCGTGTTGCTTGGGCCTCTCTCCTGGAGGCGCTCAGTCAGACCCAGTGTTGACATGTGTCAAGACGCTCCTCGGGGCGCGTCTTGCTTGGGCTTCTCTCCTGGAGGCCCTCAGTCATACCCATTGTTGACATGTGGCAAGACGCTCCTCGGGGCGCGTCTTGCTTGGGCTTCTCTCCTGGAGGCGCTCAGAAAGACCCAGTGTTGACATGTGACAAGAAGCTCCTCGGGGCGCGTCTTGCTTGGGCCTCTCTCCTGGAGGCGCTCAGTCAGACCCAGTGGTGACATGTGGCAAGACGCTCCTCGGGGCGCGTCTTGCTTGGACCTCTCTCTCTGAGGCGCTCAATCAGACCGAGTAGTGACATGTGGCAAGACGCTCCTCGGGGGGCGTCTTGCTTTGGCCTCTCTCCTGGAGGCGCTGAGTCAGACCGAGTGCTGACATGTTGCAAGACGCTCCTCCGGGCGCGTCTTGCTTGGGCCTCTCTCCTGGAGGCGCTCAGTCAGACCCAGTGTTCACATGTGGCAAGACGCTCCTCGGGGCGCCTCTTGCTTGGGCCTCTCTCCTGGAGGCGCTCAGTCAGACCAAGTGCTGACATGTGGCAAGAAGCTCCTCGGGGCGTGTCTTGCATGGGCTTCTCTCCTGGAGGCCCTCATTAAGACCCATTGTTGACATGTGGCAAGACACTCCTCGGGGCGCGTCTTGCTTGGGCCTCTCTCCTGGTGGCGCTCAGTCAGACTGAGTAGTGACATGTGGCCAGACGCTCCTCGGGGCGCGTGTTGCTTGGGCCTCTCTCCTGGAGGCGCTCAGTCAGACCAAGTGGTGACATGTGGCAAGACACTCCTCGGGGCGCGTCTTGCTTGGGCCATTCTCCTGGAGGCCCTCTGTCAGACCCAGTGTTGACATGTGTCAAGACGCTCCTCGGGGCGCGGATTGCTTGGGCTTCTCTCCTGGAGGCCCTCAGTCAGACCCATTGTTGACATGTGGCAAGACGCTCCTCAGGGCGCGTCTTCCTTGGGCCTCTCTCCTGGAGGCGCTCAGTCAGACCGAGTGCTGACATGTGGCAAGACGCTCCTCGGGGCGCATCTTGCTTGGGCTTCTCTCCTGGAGGCCCTCAGTAAGACCCAGTGTTGACATGTGGCAAGACACTCCTCGGGGCGCGTCTTGCTTGGGCCTCTCTCCTGGTGGCGCTCAGTCAGACTGAGTAGTGACATGTGGCCAGACGCTCCTCGGGCCGCGTGTTGCTTGGGCTTCTCTCCTGGAGGCCCTCAGTCAGACCAAGTGGTGACATGTGGCAAGACACTCCTCGGGGCGCGTCTTGCTTGGGCCTCTCTCCTGGTGGCGCTCAGTCAGACTGAGTAGTGACATGTGGCCAGACGCTCCTCGGGCCGCGTGTTGCTTGGGCTTCTCTCCTGGAGGCCCTCAGTCAGACCAAGTGGTGACATGTGGCAAGACACTCCTCGGGGCGCGTCTTGCTTCGGCCTCTCTCCTGGAGGCCCTCTGTCAGACCCATTGTTAACATGTGGCAAGACGCTCCTCGGGGCTCGTCTTGCTTGGGCCTCTCTCCTGGAGGCACTCAGTCAGACCAAGTGGTGACATGTGGCAAGACACTCCTCGGGGCGCGTCTTGCTTCGGCCTCTCTCCTGGAGGCCCTCTGTCAGACCCATTGTTGACATGTGGCAAGACGCTCCTCGGGGCTCATCTTGCTTGGGCCTCTCTCCTGGAGGCACTCAGTCAGACCGAGTGCTGACATGTGGCAAGACGCTCCTCGGGGCGCGTCTTGCTTGGGCCTCTCTCCTGGAGGCGCTCAGTCAGAACCAGAGGTGACATGTGGCAAGACGCTCCTCGTGGCGCCTGTTGCTTGGGCCTCTCTCCTGGAGGCCCTCAGTCAGACCCATTGTTGACATGTGGCAAGACGCTCCTCGGGGCTCGTCTTGCTTGGGCCTCTCTCCTGGAGGCACTCAGTCAGACCGAGTGCTGACATGTGGCAAGACGCTCCTCGGGGCGCGTCTTGCTTGGGCCTCTCTCCTGGAGGCGCTCAGTCAGAACCAGAGGTGACATGTTGCAAGACGCTCCTCGGGGCGCCTCTTGCTTGGGCCTCTCTCCTGGAGGCCCTCAGTCAGACCCATTGTTGACATGTGGCAAGACGCTGCTCGGGGCGCGTCTTGCTTGGGCCTCTCTCCTGGAGGCGCTCAGTCAGACCGAGTGCTGACATAAGGCAAGACGCTCCTCGGGGCGCGTCTTGCTTGGGCCTCTCTCCTGGAGGCGCTCAGTCAGACTAAGTAGTGACATGTGGCCTGACGCTCCTCGGGGCACGTCTTGCTTGGGCCTCTCTCCTGGAGGCGCTCAGTCAGACCCAGTGGTGACATGTGGCATGACACTCCTCGGGGCGCGTCTTGCTTGGGCCTCTCTCGTGGAGGCCCTCTGTCAGACCCAGTGTTGACATGTGTCAAGACGCTCCTCGGGGCGCGTCTTGCTTGGGCTTCCCTCCTGGAGGCCCTCAGTCAGACCCATTGTTGACATGTGGCAAGACGCTCCTCGGGGCGCGTCTTGCTTGGGCTTCTCTCCTGGAGGTGCTCAGACAGACCCAGTGTTGACATGTGACAAGACGCTCCTCGGGGCGCGTCTTGCTTGGGCCTCTCTCCTGGAGGCGCTCAGTCAGAACCAGAGGTGACATGTGGCAAGACGCTCCTCGGGGCGCGTCTTGCTTGGGCCTTTCTCCTGGAGGCCCTCTGTCAGACCCAGTGTTGACATGTGGCAAGACGCTCCTCCGGGCGCATCTTGCTTGGGCCCCTCTCCTGGAGGCCCTCAGTCAGACCCATTGTTGACATGTGACAAGACGCTCCTCGGGGCGCGTCTTTCTTGGGCTTCTCTCCTGGAGGCCCCCAGTCAGACCCATTGTTGACATGTGGCAAGACGCTCCTCGGGGCGCGTCTTGCTTGGGCCTCTCTCCCGGAGGCGCTCAGTCAGACCAAGTGTTGACATGTGGCAAGACGCTCCTCGGGGCGCGTCTTGCTTGGGCCTCTCTCCTGGAGGCGCTCAGTCAGACCCAGTGTTGACATGTGGCAAGACGCTCCTCGGGGCGCGTCTTGCTTGGGCCTCTGTCCTGGAGGCGCTCAGTCAGACCCAGTGGTGACACGTGGAAAGACGCTCCTCGGGGCACGTCTTGCTGGGGCCTCTCTCCTGGAGGTGCTCAATCAGACCCAGTGGTGACACGTGGCAAGACGCTCCTCTGGGCGCGTCTTGCTTGGGCCTCTCTCCTGGAGGAGCTCAGTCAGACCCAGTGGTGACACGTGGCAAGACGCTCCTCGGGGCGCATCTTGCTTGGGCCTCTCTCCTGGAGGCGCTAAGTCAGACCCAGTGTTGACACGTGGCAAGACGCTCCTCGGGGCGCGTCTTGCTTGGGCCTCTCTCCTGGAGGCGCTCAGTCAGACACAGTGTTGACATGTGGCAAGACACTCCTCGGGGCGCGTCTTGCTTGGGCTTCTCTCATGGAGGCCCTCAGTAAGACCCATTGTTGACATGTGGAAAGAAGCTCCTCGAGGCGCGTCTTGCTTTGGCTTCTCTCATGGAGGCACTCAGTCAGACCCAGTGTTGACATGTGGCAAGACGCTCCTCGGGGCGCGTGTTGCTTGGACCTCTCTCCTGGAGGCGCTCAGTCAGACCGAGTAGTGACATGTTGCAAGACGCTCCTCGGGGCGCGTCTTGCTTGGGCCTCTCTCCTGGAGGCGCTCAATTAGACCCAGTGTTGACATGTGGCAAGACGCTCCTCGGGGCGCGTCTTGCTTGGGCTTCTCTCCTGGAGGCCCTCAGTCAGACCCATTGTTGACATGTGTCAAGACGCTCCTCGGGGCGCGTCTTGCTGGGGCCTCTCTCCTGGAGGCGCTCAGTCAGACCCAGTGTTGACATGTGTCAAGACGCTCCTCGGGCGTTTCTTGCTTGCGCCTCTCTCCTGGAGGAGCTCAGTCAGACCCAGAGGTGACATGTGGCAAGACACTCCTCGGGCCTCTCTCCTGGAGGCGCTCAGTCAGACCCAGTGTTGACATGTGGCAAGACGCTCCTCGGGGCGCATCTTGCTTGGGCCTCTCTCCTGGAGGTGCTCAGTCAGACCCAGTGTTGACATGTGGCAAGACGCTCCTCGAATGCGTCTTATTTGGGCCTCTCTCCTGGGGGCCCTCAGTCAGACCCAGTGTTGACATGTGGCAAGACGCTCCTCGGGGCGCGTCTTGCTTGGGCTTCTCTCTTGAAGGCCCTCAGTCAGACCCATTGTTGACATGTAGCAAGACGCTCCTCGGGGCACGTCTTGCTTGGGCCTCTCTCCTGGAGGCGCTCAGTCAGACCGAGTAGTGACATGTGGCAAGACGCTCCTCGGGGCGCGTCTTGCTTGGACCTCCCTCTTGGAGGCGCTCAGTCAGACCGAGTAGTGACATGTGGCAAGACGCTCCTCGGGGCGTGTCTTGCTTGGACCTCTCTCCTGGAGGCGCTCAGTTAGACCGAGTAGTGACATGTGGCAAGACGCTCCACGGGGCGGGTCTTGCTTGGGCCTCTCTCCTGGAGGCGCTCAGTCTGACCGAGTGCTGACATAAGGCAAGATGCTCCTCGTGGCCCGTCTTGCTGGGGCCTTTCTCCTGGAGGTTCTCAATCAGACCCAGTGGTGACACGTGGCAAGACGCTCCTCGGGGCGCGTCTTGCTTGGGACTCTCTCCTGGAGGAGCTCAGTCAGACCCAGTGGTGACACGTGGCAAGACGCTCCTCGGGGCGCATCTTGCTTGGGCCTCTCTCCTGGAGGCGCTAAGTCAGACCCAGTGTTGACACGTGGCAAGACACTCCTCGGGGCGCGTCTTGCTTGGGCCCCTCTCCTGGAGGCGCTCAGTCAGACCCAGTGTTGACATGTGGCAAGAGACTCCTCGGGGCGCGTCTTGCTTGGGCCTCTCTCATGGAGTCCCTCTGTCAGACCCAGTGTTGACATGTGTCAAGATGCTCCTCGGGGCGCATCTTGCTTTGGCCTCTCTCCTGGAGGCGCTCAGTCAGACCGAGTGCTGACATGTGGCAAGAAGCTCCTCGGGGCGCGTCTTCCTTGGGCTTCTCTCCTGGAGGCCCTCAGTCAGACCCATTGTTGACATGTGGCAAGACGCTCCTCGGGGCGCGTTTTGCTTGGGCCTCTCTCCTGGATGCCCTCTGTCAGACCCAGTGTTGACATGTGGCAAGACTCTCCTCGGGGCGCGTCTTGCTTGGGCTTCTCACATGGAGGCCCTCAGTCAGACCCAGTGTTAACATGTGTCAAGACGCTCCTCGGGGCGTGTCTTGCTTGGGCCTCTCTCCTGGAGGCGCTCAGTCAGACCCAGTGTTGACATGTGGCAAGACGCTCCTCGGGGCGCGTCTTGCTTGGGCTTCTCTCCTGGAGGCCCTCAGTCAGACCCATTGTTGACATGTGGCAAGACGCTCCTCGGGGCGCGTCTTGCTTGGACCTCTCTCCTGGAGGCGCTCAGTTAGACCGAGTAGTGACATGTTTCAAGACGCTCCTCGGGGCGCGTCTTGCTTTGGCTTCTCTCCTGGAGGCCCTCAGTCAGACCCATTGTTGACATGTGGCAAGACGCTCCTCGGGGCGCGTATTGCTTGGGCCTCTCTCCTGGATGCCCTCTGTCAGACCCAGTGTTGACATGTGGCAAGACTCTCCTCGGGGCGCGTCTTGCTTGGTTTTCTCTCATGGAGGCCCTCAGTCAGACCCAGTGTTGACATGTGGCAAGACGCTCCTCGGGGCGCTTCTTGCTTGGGCTTCTCTCCTGGAGGCCCTAAGTCAGACCCATTGTTGACATGTGGCAAGACGCTCCTCGGGGCGCGTCTTGCTTGGGCGTCTCTCCTGGAGGCGCTCAATTAGACCCAGTGTTGACATGTGGCAAGACGCTCCTCGGGGCGCGTCTTGCTTGGGCTTCTCTCCTGGAGGCCCTAAGTCAGACACATTGTTGACATGTGGCAAGACGCTCCTCGGGGCGCTTCTTGCTTGGGCCTCTCTCCTGGAGGCGCTCAGTCAGACCGAGTGCTGACATGTGGCAAGACGCTCCACGGGGCGCGTCTTGCTGGGGCCTCTCTCCTGGAGGCGCTCAGTCAGACCCAGTGTTGACATGTGTCAAGACGCTCCTCGGGCGTTTCTTGCTTGCGCCTCTCTCCTGGAGGCGCTCAGTCAGACCCAGAGGTGACATGTGGCAAGACGCTACTCGGGTCTCTCTCCTGGAGGCGCTCAGTCAGACCCAGTGTTGACATGTGGCAAGACGCTCCTCGGGGCGCGTCTTGCTGGGGCTTCTCTCATGGAGGCACTGTCAGTCCCAGTGTTGACATGTGGCAAGATGCTCCTCGGGGCACGTCTTGCTTCGGCCTCTCTCCTGGAGGCACTCAGTCAGACCCAGAGGAGACATGTGTCAAGACGCTCCTCGGGGCGCGTCTTGCTTGGGCCTCTCTCCTGGAGGCGCTCAGTCAGACCGAGTGCTGACATGTGGCAAGAAGCTCCTCCGGGCGCGTCTTGCTTGGGCCTCTCTCCTGGAGGCGCTAAGTCAGACCCAGTGTTCACATGTGGCAAGACGCTCCTCGGGGCGCGTCTTGCTTGGGCGTCTCTCCTGGAGGCGCTCAATTAGACCCAGTGTTGACATGTGGCAAGACGCTCCTCGGGGCGCGTCTTGCTTGGGCTTCTCTCCTGGAGGCCCTCAGTCAGACACATTGTTGACATGTGGCAAGACGCTCCTCGGGGCGTGTCTTGCTTGGACTTCCCTCCTGGAGGCGCTCAGTCAGACCGAGTAGTGACATGTGGCGAGCCGCTCCTCGGGGCGTGTCTTGCTTGGACTTCCCTCCTGGAGGCGCTCAGTCAGACCGAGTAGTGACATGTGGTGAGACGCTCCTCGGGGCGTGTCTTGCTTGGACCTGTCTCCTGGAGGCGCTCAGTTAGACCGAGTAGTGACATGTGGCAAGACGCTCCTCGGGGCGGGTCTTGCTTGGGCCTCTCTCCTGGAGGCGCTCAGTCAGACCGAGTGCTGACATGTGGCAAGACGCTCCACGGGGCGCGTCTTGCTGGGGCCTCTCTCCTGGAGGCGCTCAGTCAGACCCAGTGTTGACATGTGTCAAGACGCTCCTCGGGCGTTTCTTGCTTGCGCCTCTCTCCTGGAGGCGCTCAGTCAGACCCAGAGGTGACATGTGGCAAGACGCTCCTCGGGTCTCTCTCCTGGAGGCGCTCAGTCAGACCCAGTGTTGACATGTGGCAAGACGCTCCTCGGGGCGCGTCTTGCTGGGGCTTCTCTCATGGAGGCACTCAGTCAGACCCAGTGTTGACATGTGGCAAGATGCTCCTCGGGGCACGTCTTGCTTCGGTCTCTCTCCTGGAGGCACTCAGTCAGACCCAGAGGAGACATGTGTCAAGACGCTCCTCGGGGCGCGTCTTGCTTGGGCCTCTCTCCTGGAGGCGCTCAGTCAGACCGAGTGCTGACATCTGGCAAGACGCTCCTCCGGGCGCGTCTTGCTTGGGCCTCTCTCCTGGAGGCGCTCAGTCAGACCCAGTGTTGACATGTGGCAAGACGCTCCTCGGGGCGCGTCTTCCTTGGGCCTCTCTCCTGGAGGCGCTCAGTCAGACCGAGTGCTGACATGTGGCAAGACGCTCCTCGGGGCGCATCTTGCTTGGGCTTCTCTCCTGGAGGCCCTCAGTAAGACCCAGTGTTGACATGTGGCAAGACGCTCCTCGGGGCGCGTCTTATTTGGGCCTCTCTCCTGGGGTTCCTCAGTCAGACCCAGTGTTGACATGTGGCAAGACGCTCCTCGGGGCGTGTCTTGCTTGGCCTTCCCTCCTGGAGGCGCTCAGTCAGACCGAGTAGTGACATGTGGCAAGACGCTCCTCGGGGCGTGTCTTGCTTGGACCTCTCTCCTGGAGGCGCTCAGTTAGACCGAGTAGTGACATGTGGCAAGCCGCTCCTCGGGGCGTGTCTTGCTTGGACTTCCCTCCTGGAGGCGCTCAGTCAGACCGAGTAGTGACATGTGGCAAGCCGCTCCTCGGGGCGTGTCTTGCTTGGACTTCCCTCCTGGAGGCGCTCAGTCAGACCGAGTAGTGACATGTGGCAAGACGCTCCTCGGGGCGTGTTTTGCTTGGACCTCTCTCCTGGAGGTGCTCAGTTAGACCGAGTAGTGACATGTGGCAAGACGCTCCTCGGGGCGGGTCTTGCTTGGGCCTCTCTCCTGGAGGCGCTCAGTCAGACCCAGTGTTGACATGTGGCAAGACACTCCTCGGGGCGCGTCTTGCTTGGGCCTCTCTCAGGGAGGCCCTCTGTCAGACCCAGTGTTGACATGTGTCAAGACGCTCCTCGGGGCGCATCATGCTTTGGCCTCTCTCCTGGAGGCGCTCAGTCAGACCGAGTGCTGACATGTGGCAAGAAGCTCCTCGGGGCGCGTCTTCCTTGGGCTTCTCTCCTGGAGGCCCTCAGTCAGACCCATTGTTGACATGTGGCAAGACGCTCCTCGGGGCGCGTATTGCTTGGGCCTCTCTCCTTGATGCCCTCTGTCAGACCCAGTGTTGACATGTGGCAAGACTCTCCTCGGGGCGCGTCTTGCTTGGGCTTCTCACATGGAGGCCCTCAGTCAGACCCAGTGTTAACATGTGTCAAGACGCTCCTCGGGGCGTGTCTTGCTTGGGTCTCTCTCCTGGAGGCGCTCAGTCAGACCCAGTGTTGACATGTGGCAAGACGCTCCTCGGGGCGCTTCTTGCTTGGGCCTCTCTCCTGGAGGCGCTCAGTCAGACCGAGTGCTGACATGTGGCAAGACGCTCCACGGGGCGCGTCTTGCTGGGGCCTCTCTCCTGGAGGCGCTCAGTCAGACCCAGTGTTGACATGTGTCAAGACGCTCCTCGGGCGTTTCTTGCTTGCGCCTCTCTCCTGGAGGCGCTCAGTCAGACCCAGAGGTGACATGTGGCAAGACGCTACTCGGGTCTCTCTCCTGGAGGCGATCAGTCAGACCCAGTGTTGACATGTGGCAAGACGCTCCTCGGGGCGCGTCTTGCTGGGGCTTCTCTCATGGAGGCACTCAGTCAGTCCCAGTGTTGACATGTGGCAAGACGCTCCTCGGGGCGTGTCTTGCTTGGACCTCTCTCCTGGAGGCGCTCAGTTAGACCGAGTAGTGACATGTGGCAAGACGCTCCTCGGGGCGGGTCTTGCTTGGGCCTCTCTCCGGGAGGCGCTCAGTCAGACCGAGTGCTGACATAAGGCAAGATGCTCCTCGCGGCACGTATTGCTGGGGCATCTCTCCTGGAGGTGCTCAATCAGACCCAGTGGTGACACGTGGCAAGACGCTCCTCGGGGCGCGTCTTGCTTGGGCCTCTCTCCTGGAGGAGCTCAGGCAGACCCAGTGGTGACACGTGGCAAGACGATCCTCGGGGCGCATCTTGCTTGGGCCTCTCTCCTGGAGGCGCTCAGTCAGACCCAGTGTTGACATGTGGCAAGACGCTCCTCGGGGCGCGTCTTGCTGGGGCTTCTCTCATGGAGGCACTCAGTCAGACCCAGTGTTGACATGTGGCAAGATGCTCCTCGGGGCACGTCTTGCTTCGGTCTCTCTCCTGGAGGCACTCAGTCAGACCCAGAGGAGACATGTGTCAAGACGCTCCTCGGGGCGCGTCTTGCTTGGGCCTCTCTCCTGGAGGCGCTCAGTCAGACCGAGTGCTGACATGTGGCAAGACGCTCCTCCGGGCGCGTCTTGCTTGGGCCTCTCTCCTGGAGGCGCTCAGTCAGACCCAGTGTTGACATGTGGCAAGACGCTCCTCGGGGCGCGTCTTCCTTGGGCCTCTCTCCTGGAGGCGCTCAGTCAGACCGAGTGCTGACATGTGGCAAGACGCTCCTCGGGGCGCATCTTGCTTGGGCTTCTCTCCTGGAGGCCCTCAGTAAGACCCAGTGTTGAAATGTGGCAAGACGCTCCTCGGGGCGCGTCTTATTTGGGCCTCTCTCCTGGGGGCCCTCAGTCAGACCCAGTGTTGACATGTGGCAAGACGCTCCTCGGGGCGTGTCTTGCTTGGACTTCCCTCCTGGAGGCGCTCAGTCAGACCGAGTAGTGACATGTGGCAAGACGCTCCTCGGGGCGTGTCTTGCTTGGACCTCTCTCCTGGAGGCGCTCAGTTAGACCGAGTAGTGACATGTGGCAAGCCGCTCCTCGGGGCGTGTCTTGCTTGGACTTCCCTCCTGGAGGCGCTCAGTCAGACCGAGTAGTGACATGTGGCAAGCCGCTCCTCGGGGCGTGTCTTGCTTGGACTTCCCTCCTGGAGGCGCTCAGTCAGACCGAGTAGTGACATGTGGCAAGACGCTCCTCGGGGCGTGTTTTGCTTGGACCTCTCTCCTGGAGGCGCTCAGTTAGACCGAGTAGTGACATGTGGCAAGACGCTCCTCGGGGCGGGTCTTGCTTGGGCCTCTCTCCTGGAGGCGCTCAGTCAGACCCAGTGTTGACATGTGGCAAGACACTCCTCGGGGCGCGTCTTGCTTGGGCCTCTCTCAGGGAGGCCCTCTGTCAGACCCAGTGTTGACATGTGTCAAGACGCTCCTCGGGGCGCATCTTGCTTTGGCCTCTCTCCTGGAGGCGCTCAGTCAGACCGAGTGCTGACATGTGGCAAGAAGCTCCTCGGGGGGCGTCTTCCTTGGGCTTCTCTCCTGGAGGCCCTCAGTCAGACCCATTGTTGACATGTGGCAAGACGCTCCTCGGGGCGCGTATTGCTTGGGCCTCTCTCCTTGATGCCCTCTGTCAGACCCAGTGTTGACATGTGGCAAGACTCTCCTCGGGGCGCGTCTTGCTTGGGCTTCTCACATGGAGGCCCTCAGTCAGACCCAGTGTTAACATGTGTCAAGACGCTCCTCGGGGCGTGTCTTGCTTGGGTCTCTCTCCTGGAGGCGCTCAGTCAGACCCAGTGTTGACATGTGGCAAGACGCTCCTCGGGGCGCTTCTTGCTTGGGCTTCTCTCCTGGAGGCCCTCAGTCAGACCCATTGTTGACATGTGGCAAGACGCTCCTCGGGGCACGTCTTGCTTGGGCCTCTCTCCTGGAGGCGCTCAGTCAGACCGAGTAGTGACATGTGGCAAGACGCTCCTCGGGGCGCGTCTTGCTGGGTTTTCTCTCATGGAGGCACTCAGTCAGACCCAGTGTTGACATGTGGCAAGACGCTCCTCGGGGCGCGTGTTGCTTGGACCTCTCTCCTGGAGGCGCTCAGTCAGACCCAGTGTTAACATGTGTCAAGACGCTCCTCGGGCGTTTCTTGCTTGGGCCTCGCTCCTGGAGGCGCTCAGTCAGACCCACTGTTGACATGTGACAAGACGCTCCTCGGGGCGCGTCTTGCTTGGGCCTCTCTCCTGGAGGTGCTCAGTCAGACCCAGAGGTGACATGTGTCAAGACGCTCCTCGGGCCTCTCTCCTGGAGGCGCTCAGTCAGACCCAGTGTTGACATGTGGCAAGACGCTCCTCGGGGCGCGTCTTGCTTGGGCCTCTCTCCTGGAGGTGCTCAGTCAGACCCAGTGTTGACATGTGGCAAAACGCTCCTCGGGGCGCGTCTTGCTCGGGCTTCTCTCATGGAGGCACTCAGTCAGACCCAGTGTTGACATGTGGAAAGACGCTCCTCGGGGAACGTCTTGCCTGGGCCTCTCTCCTGGAGGTGCTCAGTCAGACCCAGAGGAGAAATGTGTCAAGACGCTCCTCGGGGCGCGTCTTGCTTGGGCCTCTCCCCTGGAGGCGCTCAGTCAGACCGAGTGCTGACATGTAGCAAGACTCTCCTCGGGGCGCATCTCTCTTGGGCCTCTCTCCTGGAGACGCTCAGTCAGTCCGAGTGCTGACATGTGGCAAGGCGCTTCTCGGGGCGCGTCTTGCTTGGGCTTCTCTCCTGGAGGCCCTCAGTCAGACCCATTGTTGACATGTGGCAAGACGCTCCTCGGGGCGCGTCTTGCTTGGACCTCTCTCCTGGAGGCGCTCAGTTAGACCCAGTAGTGACATGTTTCAAGACGCTCCTCGGGGCGCGTATTGCTTGGGCCTCTCTCCTGGATGCCCTCTGTCAGACCCAGTGTTGACATGTGGCGAGACTCTCCTCGGGGCGCGTCTTGCTTGGTTTTCTCTCATGGAGGCCCTCAGTCAGACCCAGTGTTGACATGTGGCAAGACGCTCCTCGGGGCGCTTCTTGCTTGGGCTTCTCTCCTGGAGGCCCTAAGTCAGACCCATTGTTGACATGTGGCAAGACGCTCCTCGGGGCGCGTCTTGCTTGGGCGTCTCTCCTGGAGGCGCTCAATTAGACCCAGTGTTGACATGTGGCAAGACGCTCCTCGGGGCGCGTCTTGCTTGGGCTTCTCTCCTGGAGGCCCTAAGTCAGACACATTGTTGACATGTGGCAAGACGCTCCTCGGGGCGCTTCTTGCTTGGGCCTCTCTCCTGGAGGCGCTCAGTCAGACCGAGTGCTGACATGTGGCAAGACGCTCCACGGGTCGCGTCTTGCTGGGGCCTCTCTCCTGGAGGCGCTCAGTCAGACCCAGTGTTGACATGTGTCAAGACGCTCCTCGGGCGTTTCTTGCTTGCGCCTCTCTCCTGGAGGCGCTCAGTCAGACCCAGAGGTGACATGTGGCAAGACGCTACTCGGGTCTCTCTCCTGGAGGCGCTCAGTCAGACCCAGTGTTGACATGTGGCAAGACGCTCCTCGGGGCGCGTCTTGCTGGGGCTTCTCTCATGGAGGCACTCAGTCAGTCCCAGTGTTGACATGTGGCAAGATGCTCCTCGGGGCACGTCTTGCTTCGGCCTCTCTCCTGGAGGCACTCAGTCAGACCCAGAGGAGACATGTGTCAAGACGCTCCTCGGGGCGCGTCTTGCTTGGGCCTCTCTCCTGGAGGCGCTCAGTCAGACCGAGTGCTGACATGTGGCAAGACGCTCCTCCGGGCGCGTCTTGCTTGGGCCTCTCTCCTGGAGGCGCTAAGTCAGACCCAGTGTTCACATGTGGCAAGACGCTCCTCGGGTCTCTCTCCTGGAGGCGCTCAGTCAGACCCAGTGTTGACATGTGGCAAGACGCTCCTCGGGGCGCGTATTGCTTGGGCCTCTCTCCTGGATGCCCTCTGTCAGACCCAGTGTTGACATGTGGCGAGACTCTCCTCGGGGCGCGTCTTGCTTGGTTTTCTCTCATGGAGGCCCTCAGTCAGACCCAGTGTTGACATGTGGCAAGACGCTCCTCGGGGCGCTTCTTGCTTGGGCTTCTCTCCTGGAGGCCCTAAGTCAGACCCATTGTTGACATGTGGCAAGACGCTCCTCGGGGCGCGTCTTGCTTGGGCGTCTCTCCTGGAGGCGCTCAATTAGACCCAGTGTTGACATGTGGCAAGACGCTCCTCGGGGCGCTTCTTGCTTGGGCCTCTCTCCTGGAGGCGCTCAGTCAGACCGAGTGCTGACATGTGGCAAGACGCTCCACGGGGCGCGTCTTGCTGGGGCCTCTCTCCTGGAGGCGCTCAGTCAGACCCAGTGTTGACATGTGTCAAGACGCTCCTCGGGCGTTTCTTGCTTGCGCCTCTCTCCTGGAGGCGCTCAGTCAGACCCAGAGGTGACATGTGGCAAGACGCTACTCGGGTCTCTCTCCTGGAGGCGCTCAGTCAGACCCAGTGTTGACATGTGGCAAGACGCTCCTCGGGGCGCGTCTTGCTGGGGCTTCTCTCATGGAGGCAGTCAGTCAGTCCCAGTGTTGACATGTGGCAAGATGCTCCTCGGGGCACGTCTTGCTTCGGCCTCTCTCCTGGAGGCACTCAGTCAGACCCAGAGGAGACATGTGTCAAGACGCTCCTCGGGGCGCGTCTTGCTTGGGCCTCTCTCCTGGAGGCGCTCAGTCAGACCGAGTGCTGACATGTGGCAAGACGCTCCTCCGGGCGCGTCTTGCTTGGGCCTCTCTCCTGGAGGCGCTAAGTCAGACCCAGTGTTCACATGTGGCAAGACGCTCCTCGGGGCGCGTCTTGCTTGGGCGTCTCTCCTGGAGGCGCTCAATTAGACCCAGTGTTGACATGTGGCAAGACGCTCCTCGGGGCGCGTCTTGCTTGGGCTTCTCTCCTGGAGGCCCTCAGTCAGACACATTGTTGACATGTGGCAAGACGCTCCTCGGGGCGCTTCTTGCTTGGGCCTCTCTCCTGGAGGCGCTCAGTCAGACCGAGTGCTGACATGTGGCAAGACGCTCCACGGGGCGCGTCTTGCTGGGGCCTCTCTCCTGGAGGCGCTCAGTCAGACCCAGTGTTGACATGTGTCAAGACGCCTCTCGGGCGTTTCTTGCTTGTGCCTCTCTCCTGGAGGCGCTCAGTCAGACCCAGAGGTGACATGTGGCAAGACGCTCCTCGGGTCTCTCTCCTGGAGGCGCTCAGTCAGACCCAGTGTTGACATGTGGCAAGACGCTCCTCGGGGCGCGTCTTGCTTGGGCCTCGCTCCTGGAGGCGCTCAGTCAGACCCACTGTTGACATGTGACAAGACGCTCCTCGGGGCGCGTCTTGCTTGGGCCTCTCTCCTGGAGGTGCTCAGTCAGACCCAGAGGTGACATGTGTCAAGACGCTCCTCGGGCCTCTCTCCTGGAGGCGCTCAGTCAGACCCAGTGTTGACATGTGGCAAGACGCTCCTCGGGGCGCGTCTTGCTTGGGCCTCTCTCCTGGAGGTGCTCAGTCAGACCCAGTGTTGACATGTGGCAAAACGCTCCTCGGGGCGCGTCTTGCTCGGGCTTCTCTCATGGAGGCACTCAGTCAGACCCAGTGTTGACATGTGGAAAGACGCTCCTCGGGGAACGTCTTGCCTGGGCCTCTCTCCTGGAGGTGCTCAGTCAGACCCAGAGGAGAAATGTGTCAAGACGCTCCTCGGGGCGCGTCTTGCTTGGGCCTCTCCCCTGGAGGCGCTCAGTCAGACCGAGTGCTGACATGTAGCAAGACTCTCCTCGGGGCGCATCTCTCTTGGGCCTCTCTCCTGGAGACGCTCAGTCAGACCGAGTGCTGACATGTGGCAAGGCGCTCCTCGGGGCGCGTCTTGCTTGGGCTTCTCTCCTGGAGGCCCTCAGTCAGACCCATTGTTGACATGTGGCAAGACGCTCCTCGGGGCGCGTCTTGCTTGGACCTCTCTCCTGGATGCCCTCTGTCAGACCCAGTGTTGACATGTGGCGAGACTCTCCTCGGGGCGCGTCTTGCTTGGTTTTCTCTCATGGATGCCCTCTGTCAGACCCAGTGTTGACATGTGGCGAGACTCTCCTCGGGGCGCGTCTTGCTTGGGCTTCTCTCCTGGAGGCCCTAAGTCAGACCCATTGTTGACATGTGGCAAGACGCTCCTCGGGGCGCGTCTTGCTTGGGCGTCTCTCCTGGAGGCGCTCAATTAGACCCAGTGTTGACATGTGGCAAGACGCTCCTCGGGGCGCGTCTTGCTTGGGCTTCTCTCCTGGAGGCCCTAAGTCAGACACATTGTTGACATGTGGCAAGACGCTCCTCGGGGCGCTTCTTGCTTGGGCCTCTCTCCTGGAGGCGCTCAGTCAGACCGAGTGCTGACATGTGGCAAGACGCTCCACGGGCCGCGTCTTGCTGGGGCCTCTCTCCTGGAGGCGCTCAGTCAGACCCAGTGTTGACATGTGTCAAGACGCTCCTCGGGCGTTTCTTGCTTGCGCCTCTCTCCTGGAGGCGCTCAGTCAGACCCAGAGGTGACATGTGGCAAGACGCTACTCGGGTCTCTCTCCTGGAGGCGCTCAGTCAGACCCAGTGTTGACATGTGGCAAGACGCTCCTCGGGGCGCGTCTTGCTGGGGCTTCTCTCATGGAGGCACTCAGTCAGTCCCAGTGTTGACATGTGGCAAGATGCTCCTCGGGGCACGTCTTGCTTCGGCCTCTCTCCTGGAGGCACTCAGTCAGACCCAGAGGAGACATGTGTCAAGACGCTCCTCGGGGCGCGTCTTGCTTGGGCCTCTCTCCTGGAGGCGCTCAGTCAGACCGAGTGCTGACATGTGGCAAGACGCTCCTCCGGGCGCGTCTTGCTTGGGCCTCTCTCCTGGAGGCGCTAAGTCAGACCCAGTGTTCACATGTGGCAAGACGCTCCTCGGGGCGCGTCTTGCTTGGGCGTCTCTCCTGGAGGCGCTCAATTAGACCCAGTGTTGACATGTGGCAAGACGCTCCTCGGGGCGCGTCTTGCTTGGGCTTCTCTCCTGGAGGCCCTCAGTCAGACACATTGTTGACATGTGGCAAGACGCTCCTCGGGGCGCTTCTTGCTTGGGCCTCTCTCCTGGAGGCGCTCAGTCAGACCGAGTGCTGACATGTGGCAAGACGCTCCACGGGGCGCGTCTTGCTGGGGCCTCTCTCCTGGAGGCGCTCAGTCAGACCCAGTGTTGACATGTGTCAAGACGCTCCTCGGGCGTTTCTTGCTTGCGCCTCTCTCCTGGAGGCGCTCAGTCAGACCCAGAGGTGACATGTGGCAAGACGCTCCTCGGGTCTCTCTCCTGGAGGCGCTCAGTCAGACCCAGTGTTGACATGTGGCAAGACGCTCCTCGGGGCGCGTCTTGCTGGGGCTTCTCTCATGGAGGCACTCAGTCAGACCCAGTGTTGACATGTGGCAAGATGCTCCTCGGGGCACGTCTTGCTTGGGCCTCTCTCCTGGAGGCGCTCAGTCAGACCGAGTAGTGACATGTGGCAAGACGCTCCTCGGGGCGCGTCTTGCTTGGGCCTCTCTCATGGAGGCACTCAGTCAGACCCAGTGTTGACATGTGGCAAGACGCTCCTCCGGGCGCGTCTTGCTTGGGCCTCTCTCCTGGAGGCGCTCAGTCAGACCCAGTGTTGACATGTGGCAAGACGCTCCTCGGGGCGCGTCTTCCTTGGGCCTCTCTCCTGGAGGCGCTCAGTCAGACCGAGTGCTGACATGTGGCAAGATGCTCCTCGGGGCGCGTCTTGCTTGGGCTTCTCTCCTGGAGGCCCTCAGTAAGACCCAGTGTTGACATGTGGCAAGACGCTCCTCGGGGCGCGTCTTATTTGGGCCTCTCTCCTGGGGGCCCTCAGTCAGACCCAGTGTTGACATGTGGCAAGACGCTCCTCGGGGCGTGTCTTGCTTGGACTTCCCTCCTGGAGGCGCTCAGTCAGACCGAGTAGTGACATGTGGCAAGACGCTCCTCGGGGCGTGTCTTGCTTGGACCTCTCTCCTGGAGGCGCTCAGTTAGACCGAGTAGTGACATGTGGCAAGCCGCTCCTCGGGGCGTGTCTTGCTTGGACTTCCCTCCTGGAGGCGCTCAGTCAGACCGAGTAGTGACATGTGGCAAGACGCTCCTCGGGGCGTGTCTTGCTTGGACCTCTCTCCTGGAGGCGCTCAGTTAGACCGAGTAGTGACATGTGGCAAGACGCTCCTCGGGGCGGGTCTTGCTTGGGCCTCTCTCCGGGAGGCGCTCAGTCAGACCGAGTGCTGACATAAGGCAAGATGCTCCTCGCGGCACGTATTGCTGGGGCATCTCTCCTGGAGGTGCTCAATCAGACCCAGTGGTGACACGTGGCAAGACGCTCCTCGGGGCGCGTCTTGCTTGGGCCTCTCTCCTGGAGGAGCTCAGTCAGACCCAGTGGTGACACGTGGCAAGACGATCCTCGGGGCGCATCTTGCTTGGGCCTCTCTCCTGGAGGCGCTAAGTCAGACCCAGTGTTGACACTTGGCAAGACGCTCCTCGGGGCGCGTCTTGCTTGGGCCTCTCTCCTGGAGGCGCTCAGTCAGACCCAGTGTTGACATGTGGCAAGACACTCTTCGGGGCGCGTCTTGCTTGGGCCTCTCTCAGGGAGGCCCTCTGTCAGACCCAGTGTTGACATGTGTCAAGACGCTCCTCGGGGCGCATCTTGCTTTGGCCTCTCTCCTGGAGGCGCTCAGTCAGACCGAGTGCTGACATGTGGCAAGAAGCTCCTCGGGGCGCGTCTTCCTTGGGCTTCTCTCCTGGAGGCCCTCAGTCAGACACATTGTTGACATGTGGCAAGACGCTCCTCGGGGCGCGTATTGCTTGGGCCTCTCTCCTTGATGCCCTCTGTCAGACCCAGTGTTGACATGTGGCAAGACTCTCCTCGGGGCGCGTCTTGCTTGGGCTTCTCACATGGAGGCCCTCAGTCAGACCCAGTGTTAACATGTTTCAAGACGCTCCTCGGGGCGTGTCTTGCTTGGGCTTCTCTCCTGGAGGCCCTCAGTCAGACCCATTGTTGACATGTGGCAAGACGCTCCTCGGGGCACGTCTTGCTTGGGCCTCTCTCCTGGAGGCGCTCAGTCAGACCGAGTAGTGACATGTGACAAGACGCTCCTCGGGGCGCGTCTTGCTGGGGCTTCTCTCATGGAGGCACTCAGTCAGACCCAGTGTTGACATGTGGCAAGACGCTCCTCGGGTCGCGTGTTGCTTGGACCACTCTCCTGGAGGCGCTCAGTCAGACCCAGTGTTAACATGTGTCAAGACGCTCCTCGGGCGTTTCTTGCTTGGGCCTCGCTCCTGGAGGCGCTCAGTCAGACCCACTGTTGACATGTGACAAGACGCTCCTCGGGGCGCGTCTTGCTTGGAACTCTCTCCTGGAGGTGCTCAGTCAGACCCAGAGGTGACATGTGTCAAGACGCTCCTCGGGCCTCTCTCCTGGAGGCGCTCAGTCAGACCCAGTGTTGACATGTGGCAAGACGCTCCTCGGGGCGCGTCTTGCTTGGGCCTCTCTCCTGGAGGTGCTCAGTCAGACCCAGTGTTGACATGTGGCAAAACGCTCCTCGGGGCGCGTCTTGCTCGGGCTTCTCTTATGGAGGAACTCAGTCAGACCCAGTGTTGACATGTGGAAAGACGCTCCTCGGGGAACGTCTTGCCTGGGCCTCTCTCCTGGAGGCGCTCAGTCAGACCCAGAGGAGAAATGTGTCAAGACGCTCCTCGGGGCGCGTCTTGCTTGGGCCTCTCCCCTGGAGGCGCTCAGTCAGACCGAGTGCTGACATGTAGCAAGACTCTCCTCGGGGCGCGTCTTGCTTGGGCCTCTCTCCTGGAGGCGCTCAGTCAGACCGAGTAGTGACATGTGGCAAGACGCTCCTCGGGGCGCGTCTTGCTTGGGCCTCTCTCCTGGAGGCGCTCAGTCAGACCGAGTGCTGACATAAGGCAAGACGCTCTTCGGGGCGCGTCTTGCTGGGGCCTCTCTCCTGGAGGTGCTCAATCAGACCCAGTGGTGACACGTTGCAAGACGCTCCTCGGGGCGCGTCTTGCTTGGGCTTCTCTCCTGGAGGCCCTCAGTCAGACCCATTGTTGACATGTGGCAAGACGCTCCTCGGGGCGCGTCTTGCTTGGGCCTCTCTCCTGGAGGCGCTCAGTCAGACCGAGTGCTGACATTTGGCAAGACGCTCCTCCGGGCGCGTCTTGCTTGGGCCTCTCTCCTGGAGGCGCTCAGTCAGACCCAGTGTTGACATGTGGCAAGACACTCCTCGGGGCGCGTCTTCCTTGGGCCTCTCTCCTGGAGGCGCTCAGTCAGACCGAGTGCTGACATGTGGCAAGACGCTCCTCGGGGCGCGTTTTGCTTGGGCTTCTCTCCTGGAGGCCCTCAGTCAGACCCATTGTTGACATGTGGCAAGACGCTCCTCGGGGCGCGTCTTGCTTGGGCCTCTCTCCTGGAGGCGCTCAGTCAGACCGAGTGCTGACATTTGGCAAGACGCTCCTCCGGGCGCGTCTTGCTTGGGCCTCTCTCCTGGAGGCGCTCAGTCAGACCCAGTGTTGACATGTGGCAAGACACTCCTCGGGGCGCGTCTTCCTTGGGCCTCTCTCCTGGAGGCGCTCAGTCAGACCGAGTGCTGACATGTGGCAAGACGCTCCTCGGGGCGCGTCTTGCTTGGGCTTCTCTCCTGGAGGCCCTCAGTCAGACCCATTGTTGACATGTGGCAAGACGCTCCTCGGGGCGTGTCTTGCTTGGGCCTCTCTCCTGGAGGCCCTCACTCAGACCCAGTGTTGACATGTGGCAAGACGCTCCTCGGGGCGCGTCTTGCTTGGGCTTCTCTCCTGGAGGCCCTCAGTCAGACCCATTGTTGACCTGTGGCAAGACACTCCTCGGGGCACGTATTGCTTGGGCCTCTCTCCTGGAGGCGCTCAGTCAGACCGAGTAGTGACATGTGACAAGACGCTCCTCGGGGCGCGTCTTGCTGGGGCTTCTCTCATGGAGGCACTCAGTCAGACCCAGTGTTGACATGTGGCAAGACGCTCCTCGGGTCGCGTGTTGCTTGGACCACTCTCCTGGAGGCGCTCAGTCAGACCCAGTGTTAACATGTGTCAAGACGCTCCTCGGGCGTTTCTTGCTTGGGCCTCGCTCCTGGAGGCGCTCAGTCAGACCCACTGTTGACATGTGACAAGACGCTCCTCGGGGCGCGTCTTGCTTGGAACTCTCTCCTGGAGGTGCTCAGTCAGACCCAGAGGTGACATGTGTCAAGACGCTCCTCGGGCCTCTCTCCTGGAGGCGCTCAGTCAGACCCAGTGTTGACATGTGGCAAGACGCTCCTCGGGGCGCGTCTTGCTTGGGCCTCTCTCCTGGAGGTGCTCAGTCAGACCCAGTGTTGACATGTGGCAAAACGCTCCTCGGGGCGCGTCTTGCTCGGGCTTCTCTCAAGGAGGCACTCAGTCAGACCCAGTGTTGACATGTGGAAAGACGCTCCTCGGGGAACGTCTTGCCTGGGCCTCTCTCCTGGAGGCGCTCAGTCAGACCCAGAGGAGAAATGTGTCAAGACGCTCCTCGGGGCGCGTCTTGCTTGGGCCTCTCCCCTGGAGGCGCTCAGTCAGACCGAGTGCTGACATGTAGCAAGACTCTCCTCGGGGCGCGTCTTGCTTGGGCCTCTCTCCTGGAGGCGCTCAGTCAGACCGAGTAGTGACATGTGGCAAGACGCTCCTCGGGGCGCGTCTTGCTTGGGCCTCTCTCCTGGAGGCGCTCAGTCAGACCGAGTGCTGACATAAGGCAAGACGCTCCTCGGGGCGCGTCTTGCTGGGGCCTCTCTCCTGGAGGTGCTCAATCAGACCCAGTGGTGACACGTTGCAAGACGCTCCTCGGGGCGCGTCTTGCTTGGGCTTCTCTCCTGGAGGCCCTCAGTCAGACCCATTGTTGACATGTGGCAAGACGCTCCTCGGGGCGCGTCTTGCTTGGGCCTCTCTCCTGGAGGCGCTCAGTCAGACCGAGTGCTGACATTTGGCAAGACGCTCCTCCGGGCGCGTCTTGCTTGGGCCTCTCTCCTGGAGGCGCTCAGTCAGACCCAGTGTTGACATGTGGCAAGACGCTCCTCGGGGCGCGTCTTCCTTGGGCCTCTCTCCTGGAGGCGCTCAGTCAGACCGAGTGCTGACATGTGGCAAGACGCTCCTCGGGGCGCATCTTGCTTGGGCTTCTCTCCTGGAGGCCCTCAGTAAGACCCAGTGTTGACATGTGGCAAGACGCTCCTCGGGGCGCGTCTTATTTGGGCCTCTCTCCTGGGGGCCCTCAGTCAGACCCAGTGTTGACATGTGGCAAGACGCTCCTCGGGGCGCGTCTTGCTTGGGCTTCTCTCCTGGAGGCCCTCAGTCAGACCCATTGTTGACCTGTGGCAAGACACTCCTCGGGGCACGTATTGCTTGGGCCTCTCTCCTGGAGGCGCTCAGTCAGACCGAGTAGTGACATGTGGCAAGACGCTCCTCGGGGCGTGTCTTGCTTGGACCTCCCTCCTGGAGGCGCTCAGTCAGACCGAGTAGTGACATGTGGCAAGACGCTCCTCGGGGCGTGTCTTGCTTGGACCTCTCTCCTGGAGGAGCTCAGTCAGACCCAGTGGTGACACGTGGCAAGACGATCCTCGGGGCGCATCTTGCTTGGGCCTCTCTCCTGGAGGCGCTAAGTCAGACCCAGTGTTGACACTTGGCAAGACGCTCCTCGGGGCGCGTCTTGCTTGGGCCTCTCTCCTGGAGGCGCTCAGTCAGACCCAGTGTTGACATGTGGCAAGACACTCCTCGGGGCGCGTCTTGCTTGGGCCTCTCTCATGGAGGCCCTCTGTCAGACCCAGTGTTGACATGTGTCAAGACGCTCCTCGGGGCGCATCTTGCTTTGGCCTCTCTCATGGAGGCGCTCAGTCAGACCGAGTGCTGACATGTGGCAAGAAGCTCCTCGGGGCGCGTCTTCCTTGGGCTTCTCTCCTGGAGGCCCTCAGTCAGACCCATTGTTGACATGTGGCAAGACGCTCCTCGGGGCGCGTATTGCTTGGGCCTCTCTCCTTGATGCCCTCTGTCAGACCCAGTGTTGACATGTGGCAAGACTCTCCTCGGGGCGCGTCTTGCTGGGGCTTCTCTCATGGAGGCACTCAGTCAGACCCAGTGTTGACATGTGGCAAGAAGCTCCTCGGGGCGCGTCTTCCTTGGGCTTCTCTCCTGGAGGCCCTCAGTCAGACCCATTGTTGACATGTGGCAAGACGCTCCTCGGGGCGCGTATTGCTTGGGCCTCTCTCCTTGATGCCCTCTGTCAGACCCAGTGTTGACATGTGGCAAGACTCTCCTCGGGGCGCGTCTTGCTGGGGCTTCTCTCATGGAGGCACTCAGTCAGACCCAGTGTTGACATGTGGCAAGACGCTCCTCGGGGCGCGTATTGCTTGGGCCTCTCTCCTTGATGCCCTCTGTCAGACCCAGTGTTGACATGTGGCAAGACTCTCCTCGGGCGTTTCTTGCTTGCGCCTCTCTCCTGGAGGCGCTCAGTCAGACCCAGAGGTGACATGTGGCAAGACGCTCCTCGGGTCTCTCTCCTGGAGGCGCTCAGTCAGACCGAGTGCTGACATGTGGCAAGACGCTCCTCGGGGCGCGTCTTGCTGGGGCTTCTCTCATGGAGGCACTCAGTCAGACCCAGTGTTGACATGTGGCAAGACGCTCCTCGGGGCGCGTGTTGCTTGGACCACTCTCCTGGAGGCGCTCAGTCAGACCCAGTGTTAACATGTGTCAAGACGCTCCTCGGGCGTTTCTTGCTTGGGCCTCGCTCCTGGAGGCGCTCAGTCAGACCCACTGTTGACATGTGACAAGACGCTCCTCGGGGCGCGTCTTGCTTGGAACTCTCTCCTGGAGGCGCTCAGTCAGACCCAGTGTTGACATGTGGCAAGACGCTCCTCGGGGCGCGTCTTGCTTGGGCCTCTCTCCTGGAGGTGCTCAGTCAGACCCAGTGTTGACATGTGGCAAAACGCTCCTCGGGGCGCGTCTTGCTCGGGCTTCTCTCATGGAGGCACTCAGTCAGACCCAGTGTTGACATGTGGAAAGACGCTCCTCGGGGAACGTCTTGCCTGGGCCTCTCTCCTGGAGGCGCTCAGTCAGACCCTGAGGAGAAATGTGTCAAGACGCTCCTCGGGGCGGGTCTTGCTTGGGCTTGTCTCCTGGAGGCCCTCAGTCAGACCCATTGTTGACATGTGGCAAGACGCTCCTCGGGGCGCGTCTTGCTTGGGCCTCTCTCCTGGAGGCGCTCAGTCAGACCGAGTGCTGACATTTGGCAAGACGCTCCTCCGGGCGCGTCTTGCTTGGGCCTCTCTCCTGGAGGCGCTCAGTCAGACCCAGTGTTCACATGTGGCAAGACGCTCCTCGGAGCGCGTCTTGCTTGGGCCTCTCTCCTGGAGGCGCTCAGTCAGACCCAGTGTTGACATGTGGCAAGACGCTCCTCAGGGCACGTCTTGCTTGGGCTTCTCTCCTGGAGGCCCTCAGTCAGACTGAGTGCTGACATGTGGCAAGACGCTCCTCGGAGCGCTTCATGCTTGAGCCTCTCTCCTAGAGGCGCTCAGTCAGACCCAGTGGTGACATGTGGCAAGACGCTCCTCGAGGCGCGTATTGCTTGGGCCTAACTCCTGGCTGCCCTCTGTCAGACCCAGTGTTGACATGTGGCAAGACTCTCCTCGGGGCGCGTCTTGCTTGGGCTTCTCTCATGGAGGCCCTCAGTCAGACCCAGTGTTGACATGTGTCAAGACGCTCCTCGGGGCGTGTCTTGCTTGGGCCTCTCTCCTGAAGGCGCTCAGTTAGACCCAGTGTTGACATGTGGCAAGACGCTCCTCGGGGCGCTTCTTGCTTGGGCTTCTCTCCTGGAGGCCCTCAGTCAGACCCATTGTTGACGTGTGGCAAGACGCTCCTCGGGGCACGTCTTGCTTGGGCCTCTCTCCTGTAGGCGCTCAGTCAGACCGAGTAGTGACATGTGACAAGACGCTCCTCGGGGCGCGTCTTGCTTGGGCCTCTCTCCTGGAGGCGCTCAGTCAGACCCAGTGTTGACATGTGGCAAGACGCTCCTCGGGGCGCGTCTTGCTTGGGCCTCTCTCCTGGAGGTTCTCAGTCAGACCCAGTGTTGACATGTGGCAAGATGCTCCTCGGGGCGCGTCTTGCTGGGGCTTCTCTAATGGAGGCACTCAGTCAGACCCAGTGTTGACATGTGGCAAGACGCTCCTCGGGGCACGTCTTGCTTCGGCCTCTCTCCTGGAGGCGCTCAGTCAGACCCAGAGGAGACATGTGTCAAGATGCTCCTCGGGGCGCGTCTTGCTTGGGCCTCTCTCCTGGAGGTGCTCAGTCAGACCGAGTGCTGACATGTGGGAAGACGCTCCTCCGGGCGCGTCTTGCTTGGGCCTCTCTCCTGGAGGCGCTCAGTCAGACCCAGTGTTCACATGTGGCAAGACGCTCCTCGGGGCGCGTCTTGCTTGGGCCTCTCTCCTGGAGGCGCTCAGTCAGACCCAGTGTTGACATGTGCTAAGACGCTCCTCAGGGCACGTGTTGCTTGGGCCTCTCTCCTGGAGGCGCTCAGTCAGACCGAGTGCTGACATGTGGCGAGACGCTCCTCGGGGCGCGTCTTGCTTGGGCTTCTCTCCTGGAGGCCCTCAGTCAGACCCATTGTTGACATGTGGCAAGACGCTCCTCGGGGCGCGTCTCATTTGGGCCTCTCTCCTGGAGGCGCTCAGTTAGACCGAGTGCTGACATGTGGCAAGACGCTCCTCGGGGCGCGTCTTGCTTGGGCTTCTCTCCTGGAGGCCCTCAGTCAGACCCATTGTTGATATGTGGCAAGATGCTCCTCGGGGCGCATCTTGCTTGGGCCTCTCCCCTTGAGGCCCTCTGTCAGACCCAGTGTTGACATGTGGCAAAACGCTCCTCCAGGCGCGTCTTGCTTGGGCCTAACTCCTGGATGCCCTCTGTCAGACCCAGTGTTGACATGTGGCAAGACGCTCCTCGGGGCGCGTCTTGCTTGGGCTTCTCTCCTGGAGGCCCTCAGTCAGACCCATTGTTGACATGTGGCAAGACGCTCCTCGGGGCGCGTCTTATTTGGGACTCTCTCTTGGAGGCCCTCAGTCAGACCCAGTGTTGACATGTGGCAAGACGCTCCTCGGGGCGCTTCTTGCTTGGGCTTCTCTCCTGGAGGCCCTCAGTCAGACCCATTGTTGACGTGTGGCAAGACGCTCCTCGGGGCACGTCTTGTTTGGGCCTCCTTTCTGTAGGCGCTCAGTCAGACCGAGTAGTGACATGTGACAAGACGCTCCACGGGGCGCGTCTTGCTGGGGCCTCTCTCCTGGAGGCGCTCAGTCAGACCCAGTGTTGACATGTGTCAAGACGCTCCTCGGGCGTTTCTTGCTTGCGCCTCTCTCCTGGAGGCGCTCAGTCAGACCCAGAGGTGACATGTGGCAAGACGCTACTCGGGTCTCTCTCCTGGAGGCGCTCAGTAAGACCCAGTGTTGACATGTGGCAAGACGCTCCTCGGGGCGCGTCTTGCTGGGGCTTCTCTCATGGAGGCACTCAGTCAGACCCAGTGTTGACATGTGGCAAGATGCTCCTCGGGGCACTTCTTGCTTCGGCCTCTCTCCTGGAGGCACTCAGTCAGACCCAGAGGAGACATGTGTCAAGACGCTCCTCGGGGCGCGTCTTGCTTGGGCCTCTCTCCTGGAGGCGCTCAGTCAGACCGAGTGCTGACATGTGGCAAGACGCTCCTCCGGGCGCGTCTTGCTTGGGCCTCTCTCCTGGAGGCGCTAAGTCAGACCCAGTGTTCACATGTGGCAAGACGCTCCTCGGGGCGCGTCTTGCTTGGGCGTCTCTCCTGGAGGCGCTCAATCAGACCCATTGTTGACATGTGGCAAGACGCTCCTCGGGGCGCGTCTTGCTTGGGCTTCTCTCCTGGAGGCCCTCAGTCAGACACATTGTTGAATGTGGCAAGACGCTCCTCGGGGCGCTTCTTGCTTGGGCCTCTCTCCTGGAGGCGCTCAGTCAGACCGAGTGCTGACATGTGGCAAGACGCTCCACGGGGCGCGTCTTGCTGGGGCCTCTCTCCTGGAGGCGCTCAGTCAGACCCAGTGTTGACATGTGTCAAGACGCTCCTCGGGCGTTTCTTGCTTGCGCCTCTCTCTTGGAGGCGCTCAGTCAGACCCAGAGGTGACATGTGGCATGACGCTCCTCGGGTCTCTCTCCTGGAGGCGCTCAGTCAGACCGAGTGCTGACATGTGGCAAGACGCTCCACGGGGCGCGTCTTGCTGGGGCCTCTCTCCTGGAGGCGCTCAGTCAGACCCATTGTTGACATGTGGCAAGACGCTCCTCGGGGCACGTCTTGCTTGGGCCTCTCTCCTGGAGGCGCTCAGTCAGACCGAGAAGTGACATGTGACAAGACGCTCCTCGGGGCGCGTCTTGCTGGGGCTTCTCTCATGGAGGCACTCAGTCAGACCCAGTGTTGACATGTGGCAAGACGCTCCTCGGGGCGCGTGTTGCTTGGACCACTCTCCTGGAGGCGCTCAGTCAGACCCAGTGTTAACATGTGTCAAGACGCTCCTCGGGCGTTTCTTGCTTGGGCCTCGCTCCTGGAGGCGCTCAGTCAGACCCACTGTTGACATGTGACAAGACGCTCCTCGGGGCGCGTCTTGCTTGGAACTCTCTCCTGGAGGTGCTCAGTCAGACCCAGAGGTGACATGTGTCAAGACGCTCCTCGGGCCTCTCTCCTGGAGGCGCTCAGTCAGACCCAGTGTTGACATGTGGCAAGACGCTCCTCGGGGCGCGTCTTGCTTGGGCCTCTCTCCTGGAGGTGCTCAGTCAGACCCAGTGTTGACATGTGGCAAAACGCTCCTCGGGGCGCGTCTTGCTCGGGCTTCTCTCATGGAGGCACTCAGTCAGACCCAGTGTTGACATGTGGAAAGACGCTCCTCGGGGAACGTCTTGCCTGGGCCTCTCTCCTGGAGGCGCTCAGTCAGACCCTGAGGAGAAATGTGTCAAGACGCTCCTCGGGGCGGGTCTTGCTTGAGCTTCTCTCCTGGAGGCCCTCAGTCAGACCCATTGTTGACATGTGGCAAGACGCTCCTCGGGGCGCGTCTTGCTTGGGCCTCTCTCCTGGAGGCGCTCAGTCAGACCGAGTGCTGACATTTGGCAAGACGCTCCTCCGGGCGCGTCTTGCTTGGGCCTCTCTCCTGGAGGCGCTCAGTCAGACCCAGTGTTCACATGTGGCAAGACGCTCCTCAGAGCGCGTCTTGCTTGGGCCTCTCTCCTGGAGGCGCTCAGTCAGACCCAGTGTTGACATGTGGCAAGACGCTCCTCTGGGCACGTCTTGCTTGGGCTTCTCTCCTGGAGGCCCTCAGTCAGACTGAGTGCTGACATGTGGCAAGACGCTCCTCGGAGCGCTTCATGCTTGAGCCTCTCTCCTAGAGGCGCTCAGTCAGACCCAGTGGTGACATGTGGCAAGACGCTCCTCGGGGCGCGTATTGCTTGGGCCTAACTCCTGGATGCCCTCTGTCAGACCCAGTGTTGACATGTGGCAAGACTCTCCTCGGGGCGCGTCTTGCTTGGGCTTCTCTCATGGAGGCCCTCAGTCAGACCCAGTGTTGACATGTGTCAAGACGCTCCTCGGGGCGTGTCTTGCTTGGGCCTCTCTCCTGGAGGCGCTCAGTTAGACCCAGTGTTGACATGTGGCAAGACGCTCCTCGGGGCGCTTCTTGCTTGGGCTTCTCTCCTGGAGGCCCTCAGTCAGACCCATTGTTGACGTGTGGCAAGACGCTCCTCGGGGCACGTCTTGCTTGGGCCTCTCTCCTGTAGGCGCTCAGTCAGACCGAGTAGTGACATGTGACAAGATGCTCCTCGGGGCGCGTCTTGCTTGGGCCTCTCTCCTGGAGGCGCTCAGTCAGACCCAGTGTTGACATGTGGCAAGACGCTCCTCGGGGCGCGTCTTGCTTGGGCCTCTCTCCTGGAGGTTCTCAGTCAGACCCAGTGTTGACATGTGGCAAGATGCTCCTCGGGGCGCGTCTTGCTGGGGCTTCTCTAATGGAGGCACTCAGTCAGACCCAGTGTTGACATGTGGCAAGACGCTCCTCGGGGCACGTCTTGCTTCGGCCTCTCTCCTGGAGGCGCTCAGTCAGACCCAGAGGAGACATGTGTCAAGATGCTCCTCGGGGCGCGTCTTGCTTGGGCCTCTCTCCTGGAGGTGCTCAGTCAGACCGAGTGCTGACATGTGGGAAGACGCTCCTCCGGGCGCGTCTTGCTTGGGCCTCTCTCCTGGAGGCGCTCAGTCAGACCCAGTGTTCACATGTGGCAAGACGCTCCTCGGGGCGCGTCTTGCTTGGGCCTCTCTCCTGGAGGCGCTCAGTCAGACCCAGTGTTGACATGTGCTAAGACGCTCCTCAGGGCACGTGTTTCTTGGGCCTCTCTCCTGGAGGCGCTCAGTCAGACCGAGTGCTGACATGTGGCAAGACGCTCCTCGGGGCGCGTCTTGCTTGGGCTTCTCTCCTGGAGGCCCTCAGTCAGACCCATTGTTGACATGTGGCAAGACGCTCCTCGGGGCGCGTCTCATTTGGGCCTCTCTCCTGGAGGCGCTCAGTTAGACCGAGTGCTTACATGTGGCAAGACGCTCCTCGGGGCGCGTCTTGCTTGGGCTTCTCTCCTGGAGGCCCTCAGTCAGACCCATTGTTGATATGTGGCAAGATGCTCCTCGGGGCGCATCTTGCTTGGGCCTCTCCCCTTGAGGCCCTCTGTCAGACCCAGTGTTGACATGTGGAAAAACGCTCCTCCAGGCGCGTCTTGCTTGGTCCTCTCTCCTGGAGGCGCTCAGTCAGACCCAGTGGTGACATGTGGCAAGACGCTCCTCGGGGCGCGTATTGCTTGGGCCTAACTCCTGGATGCCCTCTGTCAGACCCAGTGTTGACATGTGGCAAGACGCTCCTCGGGGCGCGTCTTGCTTGGGATTCTCTCCTGGAGGCCCTCAGTCAGACCCATTGTTGACATGTGGCAAGACGCTCCTCGGGGCGCGTCTTATTTGGGACTCTCTCTTGGAGGCCCTCAGTCAGACCCAGTGTTGACATGTGGCAAGACGCTCCTAGGGGCGCGTCTTGCTTGGGCTTCTCTCCTGGAGGCCCTCAGTCAGACCCATTGTTGACATGTGGCAAGACGCTCCTCGGGGCACGTCTTGCTTGGGCCTCTCTCCTGGAGGCGCTCAGTCAGACCGAGTAGTGACATGTGGCAAGACGCTCCTCGGGGCGCGTCTTGCTTGGGCCTCTCTCCTGGAGGCGCTCAGTCAGACCGAGTGCTGACATAAGGCAAGACGCTCCTCGGGGCGCGTCTTGCTGGGGCCTCTCTCCTGGAGGTGCTCAATCAGACCCAGTGGTGACACGTTGCAAGACGCTCCTCGGGGCGCGTCTTGCTTGGGCTTCTCTCCTGGAGGCCCTCAGTCAGACCCATTGTTGACATGTGGCAAGACGCTCCTCGGGGCGCGTCTTATTTGGGACTCTCTCTTGGAGGCGCTCAGTCAGACCCAGAGGTGACATGTGGCAAGACGCTCCTCGGGTCTCTCTCCTGGAGGCGCTCAGTCAGACCGAGTGCTGACATGTGGCAAGACGCTCCACGGGGCACGTCTTGCTGGGGCCTCTCTCCTGGAGGCGCTCAGTCAGACCCATTGTTGACATGTGGCAAGACGCTCCTCGGGGCACGTCTTGCTTGGGCCTCTCTCCTGGAGGCGCTCAGTCAGACCGAGTAGTGACATGTGACAAGACGCTCCTCGGGGCGCGTCTTGCTGGGGCTTCTCTCATGGAGGCACTCAGTCAGACACAGTGTTGACATGTGGCAAGACGCTCCTCGGGGCGCGTGTTGCTTGGACCACTCTCCTGGAGGCGCTCAGTCAGACCCAGTGTTAACATGTGTCAAGATGCTCCTCGGGCGTTTCTTGCTTGGGCCTCGCTCCTGGAGGCGCTCAGTCAGACCCACTGTTGACATGTGACAAGACGCTCCTCGGGGCGCGTCTTGCTTGGAACTCTCTCCTGGAGGCGCTCAGTCAGACCCAGAGGAGACATGTGTCAAGATGCTCCTCGGGGCGCGTCTTGCTTGGGCCTCTCTCCTGGAGGTGCTCAGTCAGACCGAGTGCTGACATGTGGGAAGACGCTCCTCCGGGCGCGTCTTGCTTGGGCCTCTCTCCTGGAGGCGCTCAGTCAGACCCAGTGTTGACATGTGCTAAGACGCTCCTCAGGGCACGTGTTGCTTGGGCCTCTCTCCTGGAGGCGCTCAATCAGACCAAGTGCTGACATGTGGCGAGACGCTCCTCGGGGCGCGTCTTGCTTGGGCTTCTCTCCTGGAGGCCCTCAGTCAGACCCATTGTTGACATGTGGCAAGACGCTCCTCGGGGCGCGTCTCATTTGGGCCTCTCTCCTGGAGGCGCTCAGTTAGACCGAGTGCTGACATGTGGCAAGACGCTCCTCGGGGCGCGTCTTGCTTGGGCTTCTCTCCTGGAGGCCCTCAGTCAGACCCATTGTTGATATGTGGCAAGATGCTCCTCGGGGCACATCTTGCTTGGGCCTCTCCCCTTGAGGCCCTCTGTCAGACCCAGTGTTGACATGTGGCAAAACGCTCCTCCAGGCGCGTCTTGCTTGGGCCTCTCTCCTGGAGGCGCTCAGTCAGACCCAGTGGTGACATGTGGCAAGACGCTCCTCGGGGAGCGTATTGCTTGGGCCTAACTCCTGGATGCCCTCTGTCAGACCCAGTGTTGACATGTGGCAAGACGCTCCTCGGGGCGCGTCTTGCTTGGGCTTCTCTCCTGGAGGCCCTCAGTCAGACCCATTGTTGACATGTGGCAAGACGCTCCTCGGGGCGCGTCTTATTTGGGACTCTCTCCTGGAGGCCCTCAGTCAGACCCATTGTTGACGTGTGGCAAGACGCTCCTCGGGGCACGTCTTGTTTGGGCCTCCTTTCTGTAGGCGCTCAGTCAGACCGAGTAGTGACATGTGACAAGATGCTCCTCGGGGCGCGTCTTGCTTCGGCCTCTCTCCTGGAGGCGCTCAGTCAGACCCAGTGTTGACATGTGGCAAGACGCTCCTCGGGGCGCGTCTTGCTTGGGCCTCTCTCCTGGAGGTTCTCAGTCAGACCCAGTGTTGACATGTGGCAAGATGCTCCTCGGGGCGCGTCTTGCTGGGGCTTCTCTAATGGAGGCACTCAGTCAGACCCAGTGTTGACATGTGGCAAGATGCTCCTCGGGGCACGTCTTGCTTCGGCCTCTCTCCTGGAGGCGCTCAGTCAGACCCAGAGGAGACATGTGTCAAGATGCTCCTCGGGGCGCGTCTTGCTTGGGCCTCTCTCCTGGAGGTGCTCAGTCAGACCGAGTGCTGACATGTGGCAAGACGCTCCTCCGGGCGCGTCTTGCTTGGGCCTCTCTCCTGGAGGCGCTCAGTCAGACCCAGTGTTCACATGTGGCAAGACGCTCCTCGGGGCGCGTCTTGCTTGGGCCTCTCTCCTGGAGGCGCTCAGTCAGACCCAGTGTTGACATGTGCTAAGACGCTCCTCAGGGCACGTGTTTCTTGGGCCTCTCTCCTGGAGGCGCTCAGTCAGACCGAGTGCTGACATGTGGCAAGACGCTCCTCGGGGCGCGTCTTGCTTGGGCTTCTCTCCTGGAGGCCCTCAGTCAGACACATTGTTGACATGTGGCAAGACGCTCCTCAGGGCGCGTCTCATTTGGGCCTCTCTCCTGGAGGCGCTCAGTTAGACCGAGTGCTTACATGTGGCAAGACGCTCCTCGGGGCGCGTCTTGCTTGGGCTTCTCTCCTGGAGGCCCTCAGTCAGACCCATTGTTGATATGTGGCAAGATGCTCCTCGGGGCGCATCTTGCTTGGGCCTCTCCCCTTGAGGCCCTCTGTCAGACCCAGTGTTGACATGTGGAAAAACGCTCCTCCAGGCGCGTCTTGCTTTGTCCTCTCTCCTGGAGGCGGTCAGTCAGACCCAGTGGTGACATGTGGCAAGACGCTCCTCGGGGCGCGTATTGCTTGGGCCTAACTCCTGGATGCCCTCTGTCAGACCCAGTGTTGACATGTGGCAAGACGCTCCTCGGGGCGCGTCTTGCTTGGGCTTCTCTCCTGGAGGCCCTCAGTCAGACCCATTGTTGACATGTGGCAAGACGCTCCTCGGGGCGCGTCTTATTTGGGCTCTCTCTTGGAGGCCCTCAGTCAGACCCAGTGTTGACATGTGGCAAGACGCTCCTCGGGGCGCGTCTTGCTTGGGCTTCTCTCCTGGAGGCCCTCAGTCAGACCCATTGTTGACATGTGGCAAGACGCTCCTCGGGGCACGTCTTGCTTGGGCCTCTCTCCTGGAGGCGCTCAGTCAGACCGAGTAGTGACATGTGGCAAGACGCTCCTCGGGGCGCGTCTTGCTTGGGCCTCTCTCCTGGAGGCGCTCAGTCAGACCGAGTGCTGACATAAGGCAAGACGCTCCTCGGGGCGCGTCTTGCTGGGGCCTCTCTCCTGGAGGTGCTCAATCAGACCCAGTGGTGACACGTTGCAAGATGCTCCTCGGGGCGCGTCTTGCTTGGGCTTCTCTCCTGGAGGCCCTCAGTCAGACCCATTGTTGACATGTGGCAAGACGCTCCTCGGGGCGCGTCTTATTTGGGACTCTCTCTTGGAGGCGCTCAGTCAGACCCAGAGGTGACATGTGGCAAGACGCTCCTCGGGTCTCTCTCCTGGAGGCGCTCAGTCAGACCGAGTGCTGACATGTGGCAAGATGCTCCACGGGGCACGTCTTGCTGGGGCCTCTCTCCTGGAGGCGCTCAGTCAGACCCATTGTTGACATGTGGCAAGACGCTCCTCGGGGCACGTCTTGCTTGGGCCTCTCTCCTGGAGGCGCTCAGTCAGACCGAGTAGTGACATGTGACAAGACGCTCCTCGGGGCGCGTCTTGCTGGGGCTTCTCTCATGGAGGCACTCAGTCAGACACAGTGTTGACATGTGGCAAGACGCTCCTCGGGGCGCGTGTTGCTTGGACCACTCTCCTGGAGGCGCTCAGTCAGACCCAGTGTTAACATGTGTCAAGATGCTCCTCGGGCGTTTCTTGCTTGGGCCTCGCTCCTGGAGGCGCTCAGTCAGACCCACTGTTGACATGTGACAAGACGCTCCTCGGGGCGCGTCTTGCTTGGAACTCTCTCCTGGAGGCGCTCAGTCAGACCCAGAGGAGACATGTGTCAAGATGCTCCTCGGGGCGCGTCTTGCTTGGGCCTCTCTCCTGGAGGTGCTCAGTCAGACCGAGTGCTGACATGTGGGAAGACGCTCCTCCGGGCGCGTCTTGCTTGGGCCTCTCTCCTGGAGGCGCTCAGTCAGACCCAGTGTTCACATGTGGCAAGACGCTCCTCGGGGCGCGTCTTGCTTGGGCCTCTCTCCTGGAGGCGCTCAGTCAGACCCAGTGTTGACATGTGCTAAGACGCTCCTCAGGGCACGTGTTGCTTGGGCCTCTCTCCTGGAGGCGCTCAATCAGACCGAGTGCTGACATGTGGCGAGACGCTCCTCGGGGCGCGTCTTGCTTGGGCTTCTCTCCTGGAGGCCCTCAGTCAGACCCATTGTTGACATGTGGCAAGACGCTCCTCGGGGCACGTCTTGCTTGGGCCTCTCTCCTGGAGGCGCTCAGTCAGACCCAGTGTTGACATGTGCTAAGACGCTCCTCAGGGCACGTGTTTCTTGGGCCTCTCTCCTGGAGGCGCTCAGTCAGACCGAGTGCTGACATGTGGCAAGACGCTCCTCGGGGCGCGTCTTGCTTGGGCTTCTCTCCTGGAGGCCCTCAGTCAGACCCATTGTTGACATGTGGCAAGACGCTCCTCGGGGCGCGTCTCATTTGGGCCTCTCTCCTGGAGGCGCTCAGTTAGACCGAGTGCTTACATGTGGCAAGACGCTCCTCGGGGCGCGTCTTGCTTGGGCTTCTCTCCTGGAGGCCCTCAGTCAGACCCATTGTTGATATGTGGCAAGATGCTCCTCGGGGCGCATCTTGCTTGGGCCTCTCCCCTTGAGGCCCTCTGTCAGACCCAGTGTTGACATGTGGAAAAACGCTCCTCCAGGCGCGTCTTGCTTGGTCCTCTCTCCTGGAAGCGGTCAGTCAGACCCAGTGGTGACATGTGGCAAGACGCTCCTCGGGGCGCGTATTGCTTGGGCCTAACTCCTGGATGCCCTCTGTCAGACCCAGTGTTGACATGTGGCAAGACGCTCCTCGGGGCGCGTCTTGCTTGGGCTTCTCTCCTGGAGGCCCTCAGTCAGACCCATTGTTGACATGTGGCAAGACGCTCCTCGGGGCGCGTCTTATTTGGGACTCTCTCTTGGAGGCCCTCAGTCAGACCCAGTGTTGACATGTGGCAAGACGCTCCTCGGGGCGCGTCTTGCTTGGGCTTCTCTCCTGGAGGCCCTCAGTCAGACCCATTGTTGATATGTGGCAAGATGCTCCTCGGGGCGCATCTTGCTTGGGCCTCTCCCCTTGAGGCCCTCTGTCAGACCCAGTGTTGACATGTGGCAAAACGCTCCTCCAGGCGCGTCTTGCTTGGGCCTCTCTCCTGGAGGCGCTCAGTCAGACCCAGTGGTGACATGTGGCAAGACGCTCCTCGGGGCGCGTATTGCTTGGGCCTAACTCCTGGATGCCCTCTGTCAGACCCAGTGTTGACATGTGGCAAGACGCTCCTCGGGGCGCGTCTTGCTTGGGCTTCTCTCCTGGAGGCCCTCAGTCAGACCCATTGTTGACATGTGGCAAGACGCTCCTCGGGGCGCGTCTTATTTGGGACTCTCTCCTGGAGGCCCTCAGTCAGACCCATTGTTGACGTGTGGCAAGACGCTCCTCGGGGCACGTCTTGTTTGGGCCTCCTTTCTGTAGGCGCTCAGTCAGACCGAGTAGTGACATGTGACAAGACGCTCCTCGGGGCGCGTCTTGCTTGGGCCTCTCTCCTGGAGGCGCTCAGTCAGACCCAGTGTTGACATGTGGCAAGACGCTCCTCGGGGCGCGTCTTGCTTGGGCCTCTCTCCTGGAGGTTCTCAGTCAGACCCAGTGTTGACATGTGGCAAGATGCTCCTCGGGGCGCGTCTTGCTGGGGCTTCTCTAATGGAGGCACTCAGTCAGACCCAGTGTTGACATGTGGCAAGATGCTCCTCGGGGCACGTCTTGCTTCGGCCTCTCTCCTGGAGGCGCTCAGTCAGACCCAGAGGAGACATGTGTCAAGATGCTCCTCGGGGCGCGTCTTGCTTGGGCCTCTCTCCTGGAGGTGCTCAGTCAGACCGAGTGCTGACATGTGGCAAGACGCTCCTCCGGGCGCGTCTTGCTTGGGCCTCTCTCCTGGAGGCGTTCAGTCAGACCCAGTGTTCACATGTGGCAAGACGCTCCTCGGGGCGCGTCTTGCTTGGGCCTCTCTCCTGGAGGCGCTCAGTCAGACCCAGTGTTGACATGTGGCAAGACGCTCCTCGGGGCGCGTCTTGCTTGGGCTTCTCTCCTGGAGGCCCTCAGTCAGACCCATTGTTGACATGTGGCAAGACGCTCCTCGGGGCGCGTCTCATTTGGGCCTCTCTCCTGGAGGCGCTCAGTTAGACCGAGTGCTTACATGTGGCAAGACGCTCCTCGGGGCGCGTCTTGCTTGGGCTTCTCTCCTGGAGGCCCTCAGTCAGACCCATTGTTGATATGTGGCAAGATGCTCCTCGGGGCGCATCTTGCTTGGGCCTCTCCCCTTGAGGCCCTCTGTCAGACCCAGTGTTGACATGTGGAAAAACGCTCCTCCAGGCGCGTCTTGCTTGGTCCTCTCTCCTGGAGGCGCTCAGTCAGACCCAGTGGTGACATGTGGCAAGACGCTCCTCGGGGCGCGTATTGCTTGGGCCTAACTCCTGGATGCCCTCTGTCAGACCCAGTGTTGACATGTGGCAAGACGCTCCTCGGGGCGCGTCTTATTTGGGACTCTCTCTTGGAGGCCCTCAGTCAGACCCAGTGTTGACATGTGGCAAGACGCTCCTCGGGGCGCGTCTTGCTTGGGCTTCTCTCCTGGAGGCCCTCAGTCAGACCCATTGTTGACATGTGGCAAGACGCTCCTTGGGGCACGTCTTGCTTGGGCCTCTCTCCTGGAGGCGCTCAATCAGACCCAGTGGTGACACGTTGCAAGACGCTCCTCGGGGCGCGTCTTGCTTGGGCTTCTCTCCTGGAGGCCCTCAGTCAGACCCATTGTTGACATGTGGCAAGACGCTCCTCGGGGCGCGTCTTGCTTGGGCCTTTCTCCTGGAGGCGCTCAGTCAGACCGAGTGCTGACATGTGGCAAGACGCTCCTCCGGGCGCGTCTTGCTTGGGCCTCTCTCCTGGAGGCGCTCAGTCAGACCCAGTGTTCACATGTGGCAAGACGCTCCTCGGAGCGCGTCTTGCTTGGGCCTCTCTCCTGGAGGCGCTCAGTCAGACCCAGTGGTGACATGTGGCAAGACGCTCCTCGGGGAGCGTATTGCTTGGGCCTAACTCCTGGATGCCCTCTGTCAGACCCAGTGTTGACATGTGGCAAGACGCTCCTCGGGGCGCGTCTTATTTGGGACTCTCTCTTGGAGGCCCTCAGTCAGACCCAGTGTTGACATGTGGCAAGACGCTCCTCCAGGCGCGTCTTGCTTGGTCCTCTCTCCTGGAGGCGCTCAGTCAGACCCAGTGGTGACATGTGGCAAGACGCTCCTCGGGGCGCGTATTGCTTGGGCCTAACTCCTGGATGCCCTCTGTCAGACCCAGTGTTGACATGTGGCAAGACGCTCCTCGGGGCGCGTCTTATTTGGGACTCTCTCTTGGAGGCCCTCAGTCAGACCCAGTGTTGACATGTGGCAAGACGCTCCTCGGGGCGCGTCTTGCTTGGGCTTCTCTCCTGGAGGCGCTCAGTCAGACCCAGTGTTGACATGTGGCAAGACGCTCCTCGGGGCGCGTCTTGCTTGGGCTTCTCTCCTGGAGGCCCTCAGTCAGACCCATTGTTGACATGTGGCAAGACGCTCCTCGGGGCGCGTCTCATTTGGGCCTCTCTCCTGGAGGCGCTCAGTTAGACCGAGTGCTTACATGTGGCAAGACGCTCCTCGGGGCGCGTCTTGCTTGGGCTTCTCTCCTGGAGGCCCTCAGTCAGACCCATTGTTGATATGTGGCAAGATGCTCCTCGGGGCGCATCTTGCTTGGGCCTCTCCCCTTGAGGCCCTCTGTCAGACCCAGTGTTGACATGTGGAAAAACGCTCCTCCAGGCGCGTCTTGCTTGGTCCTCTCTCCTGGAGGCGCTCAGTCAGACCCAGTGGTGACATGTGGCAAGACGCTCCTCGGGGCGCGTATTGCTTGGGCCTAACTCCTGGATGCCCTCTGTCAGACCCAGTGTTGACATGTGGCAAGACGCTCCTCGGGGCGCGTCTTATTTGGGCTTCTCTCCTGGAGGCCCTCAGTCAGACCCATTGTTGACATGTGGCAAGACGCTCCTTGGGGCACGTCTTGCTTGGGCCTCTCTCCTGGAGGCGCTCAATCAGACCCAGTGGTGACACGTTGCAAGACGCTCCTCGGGGCGCGTCTTGCTTGGGCTTCTCTCCTGGAGGCCCTCAGTCAGACCCATTTTTGACATGTGGCAAGACGCTCCTCGGGGCGCGTCTTGCTTGGGCCTTTCTCCTGGAGGCGCTCAGTCAGACCGAGTGCTGACATGTGGCAAGACGCTCCTCCGGGCGCGTCTTGCTTGGGCCTCTCTCCTGGAGGCGCTCAGTCAGACCCAGTGTTCACATGTGGCAAGACGCTCCTCGGAGCGCGTCTTGCTTGGGCCTCTCTCCTGGAGGCGCTCAGTCAGACCCAGTGGTGACATGTGGCAAGACGCTCCTCGGGGCGCGTATTGCTTGGGCCTAACTCCTGGATGCCCTCTGTCAGACCCAGTGTTGACATGTGGCAAGACGCTCCTCGGGGCGCGTCTTATTTGGGACTCTCTCTTGGAGGCCCTCAGTCAGACCCAGTGTTGACATGTGGCAAGACGCTCCTCGGGGCGCGTCTTGCTTGGGCTTCTCTCCTGGAGGCGCTCAGTCAGACCCAGTGTTCACATGTGGCAAGACGCTCCTCGGAGCGCGTCTTGCTTGGGCCTCTCTCCTGGAGGCGCTCAGTCAGACCCAGTGGTGACATGTGGCAAGACGCTCCTCGGGGCGCGTATTGCTTGGGCCTAACTCCTGGATGCCCTCTGTCAGACCCAGTGTTGACATGTGGCAAGACGCTCCTCGGGGCGCGTCTTATTTGGGACTCTCTCTTGGAGGCCCTCAGTCAGACCCAGTGTTGACATGTGGCAAGACGCTCCTCGGGGCGCGTCTTGCTTGGGCTTCTCTCCTGGAGGCCCTCAGTCAGACCCATTGTTGACATGTGGCAAGACGCTCCTCGGGGCACGTCTTGCTTGGGCCTCTCTCCTGGAGGCGCTCAGTCAGACCGAGTAGTGACATGTGGCAAGACGCTCCTCGGGGCGCGTCTTGCTTGGGCCTCTCTCCTGGAGGCGCTCAGTCAGACCGAGTGCTGACATAAGGCAAGACGCTCCTCGGGGCGCGTCTTGCTGGGGCCTCTCTCCTGGAGGTGCTCAATCAGACCCAGTGGTGACACGTTGCAAGACGCTCCTCGGGGCGCGTCTTGCTTGGGCTTCTCTCCTGGAGGCCCTCAGTCAGACCCATTGTTGACATGTGGCAAGACGCTCCTCGGGGCGCGTCTTGCTTGGGCCTCTCTCCTGGAGGCGCTCAGTCAGACCGAGTGCTGACATGTGGCAAGACGCTCCTCCGGGCGCGTCTTGCTTGGGCCTCTCTCCTGGAGGCGCTCAGTCAGACCCAGTGTTCACATGTGGCAAGACGCTCCTCGGGCGTTTCTTGCTTGGGCCTCGCTCCTGGAGGCGCTCAGTCAGACCCACTGTTGACATGTGACAAGACGCTCCTCGGGGCGCGTCTTGCTTGGAACTCTCTCCTGGAGGCGCTCAGTCAGACCCAGAGGAGACATGTGTCAAGATGCTCCTCGGGGCGCGTCTTGCTTGGGCCTCTCTCCTGGAGGTGCTCAGTCAGACCGAGTGCTGACATGTGGGAAGACGCTCCTCCGGGCGCGTCTTGCTTGGGCCTCTCTCCTGGAGGCGCTCAGTCAGACCCAGTGTTCACATGTGGCAAGACGCTCCTCGGGGCGCGTCTTGCTTGGGCCTCTCTCCTGGAGGCGCTCAGTCAGACCCAGTGTTGACATGTGCTAAGACGCTCCTCAGGGCACGTGTTGCTTGGGCCTCTCTCCTGGAGGCGCTCAATCAGACCGAGTGCTGACATGTGGCGAGACGCTCCTCGGGGCGCGTCTTGCTTGGGCTTCTCTCCTGGAGGCCCTCAGTCAGACCCATTGTTGACATGTGGCAAGACGCTCCTCGGGGCGCGTCTCATTTGGGCCTCTCTCCTGGAGGCGCTCAGTTAGACCGAGTGCTTACATGTGGCAAGACGCTCCTCGGGGCGCGTCTTGCTTGGGCTTCTCTCCTGGAGGCCCTCAGTCAGACCCATTGTTGATATGTGGCAAGATGCTCCTCGGGGCGCATCTTGCTTGGGCCTCTCCCCTTGAGGCCCTCTGTCAGACCCAGTGTTGACATGTGGAAAAACGCTCCTCCAGGCGCGTCTTGCTTGGTCCTCTCTCCTGGAAGCGGTCAGTCAGACCCAGTGGTGACATGTGGCAAGACGCTCCTCGGGGCGCGTATTGCTTGGGCCTAACTCCTGGATGCCCTCTGTCAGACCCAGTGTTGACATGTGGCAAGACGCTCCTCGGGGCGCGTCTTGCTTGGGCTTCTCTCCTGGAGGCCCTCAGTCAGACCCATTGTTGACATGTGGCAAGACGCTCCTCGGGGCGCGTCTTATTTGGGACTCTCTCTTGGAGGCCCTCAGTCAGACCCAGTGTTGACATGTGGCAAGACGCTCCTCGGGGCGCGTCTTGCTTGGGCTTCTCTCCTGGAGGCCCTCAGTCAGACCCATTGTTGATATGTGGCAAGATGCTCCTCGGGGCGCATCTTGCTTGGGCCTCTCCCCTTGAGGCCCTCTGTCAGACCCAGTGTTGACATGTGGCAAAACGCTCCTCCAGGCGCGTCTTGCTTGGGCCTCTCTCCTGGAGGCGCTCAGTCAGACCCAGTGGTGACATGTGGCAAGACGCTCCTCGGGGCGCGTATTGCTTGGGCCTAACTCCTGGATGCCCTCTGTCAGACCCAGTGTTGACATGTGGCAAGACGCTCCTCGGGGCGCGTCTTGCTTGGGCTTCTCTCCTGGAGGCCCTCAGTCAGACCCATTGTTGACATGTGGCAAGACGCTCCTCGGGGCGCGTCTTATTTGGGACTCTCTCCTGGAGGCCCTCAGTCAGACCCATTGTTGACGTGTGGCAAGACGCTCCTCGGGGCACGTCTTGTTTGGGCCTCCTTTCTGTAGGCGCTCAGTCAGACCGAGTAGTGACATGTGACAAGACGCTCCTCGGGGCGCGTCTTGCTTGGGCCTCTCTCCTGGAGGCGCTCAGTCAGACCCAGTGTTGACATGTGGCAAGACGCTCCTCGGGGCGCGTCTTGCTTGGGCCTCTCTCCTGGAGGTTCTCAGTCAGACCCAGTGTTGACATGTGGCAAGATGCTCCTCGGGGCGCGTCTTGCTGGGGCTTCTCTAATGGAGGCACTCAGTCAGACCCAGTGTTGACATGTGGCAAGATGCTCCTCGGGGCACGTCTTGCTTCGGCCTCTCTCCTGGAGGCGCTCAGTCAGACCCAGAGGAGACATGTGTCAAGATGCTCCTCGGGGCGCGTCTTGCTTGGGCCTCTCTCCTGGAGGTGCTCAGTCAGACCGAGTGCTGACATGTGGCAAGACGCTCCTCCGGGCGCGTCTTGCTTGGGCCTCTCTCCTGGAGGCGTTCAGTCAGACCCAGTGTTCACATGTGGCAAGACGCTCCTCGGGGCGCGTCTTGCTTGGGCCTCTCTCCTGGAGGCGCTCAGTCAGACCCAGTGTTGACATGTGGCAAGACGCTCCTCGGGGCGCGTCTTGCTTGGGCTTCTCTCCTGGAGGCCCTCAGTCAGACCCATTGTTGACATGTGGCAAGACGCTCCTCGGGGCGCGTCTCATTTGGGCCTCTCTCCTGGAGGCGCTCAGTTAGACCGAGTGCTTACATGTGGCAAGACGCTCCTCGGGGCGCGTCTTGCTTGGGCTTCTCTCCTGGAGGCCCTCAGTCAGACCCATTGTTGATATGTGGCAAGATGCTCCTCGGGGCGCATCTTGCTTGGGCCTCTCCCCTTGAGGCCCTCTGTCAGACCCAGTGTTGACATGTGGAAAAACGCTCCTCCAGGCGCGTCTTGCTTGGTCCTCTCTCCTGGAGGCGCTCAGTCAGACCCAGTGGTGACATGTGGCAAGACGCTCCTCGGGGCGCGTATTGCTTGGGCCTAACTCCTGGATGCCCTCTGTCAGACCCAGTGTTGACATGTGGCAAGACGCTCCTCGGGGCGCGTCTTATTTGGGACTCTCTCTTGGAGGCCCTCAGTCAGACCCAGTGTTGACATGTGGCAAGACGCTCCTCGGGGCGCGTCTTGCTTGGGCTTCTCTCCTGGAGGCCCTCAGTCAGACCCATTGTTGACATGTGGCAAGACGCTCCTTGGGGCACGTCTTGCTTGGGCCTCTCTCCTGGAGGCGCTCAATCAGACCCAGTGGTGACACGTTGCAAGACGCTCCTCGGGGCGCGTCTTGCTTGGGCTTCTCTCCTGGAGGCCCTCAGTCAGACCCATTGTTGACATGTGGCAAGACGCTCCTCGGGGCGCGTCTTGCTTGGGCCTTTCTCCTGGAGGCGCTCAGTCAGACCGAGTGCTGACATGTGGCAAGACGCTCCTCCGGGCGCGTCTTGCTTGGGCCTCTCTCCTGGAGGCGCTCAGTCAGACCCAGTGTTCACATGTGGCAAGACGCTCCTCGGAGCGCGTCTTGCTTGGGCCTCTCTCCTGGAGGCGCTCAGTCAGACCCAGTGGTGACATGTGGCAAGACGCTCCTCGGGGCGCGTATTGCTTGGGCCTAACTCCTGGATGCCCTCTGTCAGACCCAGTGTTGACATGTGGCAAGACGCTCCTCGGGGCGCGTCTTATTTGGGACTCTCTCTTGGAGGCCCTCAGTCAGACCCAGTGTTGACATGTGGCAAGACGCTCCTCCAGGCGCGTCTTGCTTGGTCCTCTCTCCTGGAGGCGCTCAGTCAGACCCAGTGGTGACATGTGGCAAGACGCTCCTCGGGGCGCGTATTGCTTGGGCCTAACTCCTGGATGCCCTCTGTCAGACCCAGTGTTGACATGTGGCAAGACGCTCCTCGGGGCGCGTCTTATTTGGGACTCTCTCTTGGAGGCCCTCAGTCAGACCCAGTGTTGACATGTGGCAAGACGCTCCTCGGGGCGCGTCTTGCTTGGGCTTCTCTCCTGGAGGCGCTCAGTCAGACCCAGTGTTGACATGTGGCAAGACGCTCCTCGGGGCGCGTCTTGCTTGGGCTTCTCTCCTGGAGGCCCTCAGTCAGACCCATTGTTGACATGTGGCAAGACGCTCCTCGGGGCGCGTCTCATTTGGGCCTCTCTCCTGGAGGCGCTCAGTTAGACCGAGTGCTTACATGTGGCAAGACGCTCCTCGGGGCGCGTCTTGCTTGGGCTTCTCTCCTGGAGGCCCTCAGTCAGACCCATTGTTGATATGTGGCAAGATGCTCCTCGGGGCGCATCTTGCTTGGGCCTCTCCCCTTGAGGCCCTCTGTCAGACCCAGTGTTGACATGTGGAAAAACGCTCCTCCAGGCGCGTCTTGCTTGGTCCTCTCTCCTGGAGGCGCTCAGTCAGACCCAGTGGTGACATGTGGCAAGACGCTCCTCGGGGCGCGTATTGCTTGGGCCTAACTCCTGGATGCCCTCTGTCAGACCCAGTGTTGACATGTGGCAAGACGCTCCTCGGGGCGCGTCTTATTTGGGACTCTCTCTTGGAGGCCCTCAGTCAGACCCAGTGTTGACATGTGGCAAGACGCTCCTCGGGGCGCGTCTTGCTTGGGCTTCTCTCCTGGAGGCCCTCAGTCAGACCCATTGTTGACATGTGGCAAGACGCTCCTTGGGGCACGTCTTGCTTGGGCCTCTCTCCTGGAGGCGCTCAATCAGACCCAGTGGTGACACGTTGCAAGACGCTCCTCGGGGCGCGTCTTGCTTGGGCTTCTCTCCTGGAGGCCCTCAGTCAGACCCATTGTTGACATGTGGCAAGACGCTCCTCGGGGCGCGTCTTGCTTGGGCCTTTCTCCTGGAGGCGCTCAGTCAGACCGAGTGCTGACATGTGGCAAGACGCTCCTCCGGGCGCGTCTTGCTTGGGCCTCTCTCCTGGAGGCGCTCAGTCAGACCCAGTGTTCACATGTGGCAAGACGCTCCTCGGAGCGCGTCTTGCTTGGGCCTCTCTCCTGGAGGCGCTCAGTCAGACCCAGTGGTGACATGTGGCAAGACGCTCCTCGGGGCGCGTATTGCTTGGGCCTAACTCCTGGATGCCCTCTGTCAGACCCAGTGTTGACATGTGGCAAGACGCTCCTCGGGGCGCGTCTTATTTGGGACTCTCTCTTGGAGGCCCTCAGTCAGACCCAGTGTTGACATGTGGCAAGACGCTCCTCGGGGCGCGTCTTGCTTGGGCTTCTCTCCTGGAGGCGCTCAGTCAGACCCAGTGTTCACATGTGGCAAGACGCTCCTCGGAGCGCGTCTTGCTTGGGCCTCTCTCCTGGAGGCGCTCAGTCAGACCCAGTGGTGACATGTGGCAAGACGCTCCTCGGGGCGCGTATTGCTTGGGCCTAACTCCTGGATGCCCTCTGTCAGACCCAGTGTTGACATGTGGCAAGACGCTCCTCGGGGCGCGTCTTATTTGGGACTCTCTCTTGGAGGCCCTCAGTCAGACCCAGTGTTGACATGTGGCAAGACGCTCCTCGGGGCGCGTCTTGCTTGGGCTTCTCTCCTGGAGGCCCTCAGTCAGACCCATTGTTGACATGTGGCAAGACGCTCCTCGGGGCACGTCTTGCTTGGGCTCTCTCCTGGAGGCGCTCAGTCAGACCGAGTAGTGACATGTGGCAAGACGCTCCTCGGGGCGCGTCTTGCTTGGGCCTCTCTCCTGGAGGCGCTCAGTCAGACCGAGTGCTGACATAAGGCAAGACGCTCCTCGGGGCGCGTCTTGCTGGGGCCTCTCTCCTGGAGGTGCTCAATCAGACCCAGTGGTGACACGTTGCAAGACGCTCCTCGGGGCGCGTCTTGCTTGGGCTTCTCTCCTGGAGGCCCTCAGTCAGACCCATTGTTGACATGTGGCAAGACGCTCCTCGGGGCGCGTCTTGCTTGGGCCTCTCTCCTGGAGGCGCTCAGTCAGACCGAGTGCTGACATGTGGCAAGACGCTCCTCCGGGCGCGTCTTGCTTGGGCCTCTCTCCTGGAGGCGCTCAGTCAGACCCAGTGTTCACATGTGGCAAGACGCTCCTCGGAGCGCGTCTTGCTTGGGCCTCTCTCCTGGAGGTGCTCAGTCAGACCCAGTGTTGACATGTGGCAAGACGCTCCTCGGGGCACGTCTTGCTTGGGCTTCTCTCCTGGAGGCCCTCAGTCAGACCGAGTGCTGACATGTGGCAAGACGCTCTTCGGAGCGCTTCATGCTTGAGCCTCTCTCCTGGAGGCGCTCAGTCAGACCCAGTGGTGACATGTGGCAAGACACTCCTCGGGGCGTGTATTGCTTGGGCCTAACTCCTGGATGCCCTCTGTCAGACCCAGTGTTGACATGTGGCAAGACTCTCCTCGAGGCGCGTCTTGCTTGGGCTTTTCTCATGGAGGCCCTCAGTCAGACCCAGTGTTGACATGTGTCAAGACGCTCCTCGGGGCGTAACTTGCTTGGGCCTCTCTCCTGGAGGCGCTCAGTCAGACCCAGTGTTGACATGTGGCAAGACGCTCCTCGGGGCGCTTCTTGCTTGGGCTTCTCTCCTGGAGGCCCTCAGTCAGACCCATTGTTGACATGTGGCAAGACGCTCCTCGGGGCATGTCTTGCTTGGGCCTCTCTCCTGTAGGCGCTCAGTCAGACCGAGTAGTGACATGTGGCAAGACGCTCCTCGGGGCACGTCTTGCTTGGGCCTCTCTCCTGTAGGCGCTCAGTCAGACCGAGTAGTGACATGTGACAAGACGCTCCTCGGGGCGCGTCTTGCTTGGGCCTCTCTCCTGGAGGCGCTCAGTCAGACCCAGTGTTGACATGTGGCAAGACGCTCCTCGGGGCGCGTCTTGCTTGGGCCTCTCTCCTGGAGGTTCTCAGTCAGACCCAGTGTTGACATGTGGCAAGATGCTCCTCGGGGCGCGTCTTGCTGGGGCTTCTCTAATGGAGGCACTCAGTCAGACCCAGTGTTGACATGTGGCAAGACGCTCCTCGGGGCACGTCTTGCTTCGGCCTCTCTCCTGGAGGCGCTCAGTCAGACCCAGAGGAGACATGTGTCAAGATGCTCCTCGGGGCGCGTCTTGCTTGGGCCTCTCTCCTGGAGGTGCTCAGTCAGACCGAGTGCTGACATGTGGCAAGACGCTCCTCCGGGCGCGTCTTGCTTGGGCCTCTCTCCTGGAGGCGCTCAGTCAGACCCAGTGTTCACATGTGGCAAGACGCTCCTCGGGGCGCGTCTTGCTTGGGCCTCTCTCCTGGAGGCGCTCAGTCAGACCCAGTGTTGACATGTGGCAAGACGCTCCTCGGGGCGCGTCTTGCTGGGGCCTCTCTCCTGGAGGTTCTCAGTCAGACCCAGTGTTGACATGTGGCAAGATGCTCCTCGGGGCACGTCTTGCTGGGGCTTCTCTAATGGAGGCACTCAGTCAGACCCAGTGTTGACATGTGGCAAGACGCTCCTCGGGGCACGTCTTGCTTCGGCCTCTCTCCTGGAGGCGCTCAGTCAGACCCAGAGGAGACATGTGTCAAGATGCTCCTCGGGGCGCGTCTTGCTTGGGCCTCTCTCCTGGAGGTGCTCAGTCAGACCGAGTGCTGACATGTGGCAAGACGCTCCTCCGGGCGCGTCTTGCTTGGGCTTCTCTCCTGGAGGCCCTCAGTCAGACCCATTGTTGATATGTGGCAAGATGCTCCTCGGGGCGCATCTTGCTTGGGCCTCTCCCCTTGAGGCCCTCTGTCAGACCCAGTGTTGACATGTGGAAAAACGCTCCTCCAGGCGCATCTTGCTTGGTCCTCTCTCCTGGAGGCGCTCAGTCAGACCCAGTGGTGACATGTGGCAAGACGCTCCTCGGGGCGCGTATTGCTTGGGCCTAACTCCTGGATGCCCTCTGTCAGACCCAGTGTTGACATGTGGCAAGACGCTCCTCGGGGCGCGTCTTATTTGGGACTCTCTCTTGGAGGCCCTCAGTCAGACCCAGTGTTGACATGTGGCAAGACGCTCCTCGGGGCGCGTCTTGCTTGGGCTTCTCTCCTGGAGGCCCTCAGTCAGACCCATTGTTGACATGTGGCAAGACGCTCCTCGGGGCACGTCTTGCTTGGGCCTCTCTCCTGGAGGCGCTCAGTCAGACCGAGTAGTGACATGTGGCAAGACGCTCCTCGGGGCGCGTCTTGCTTGGGCCTCTCTCCTGGAGGCGCTCAGTCAGACCGAGTGCTGACATAAGGCAAGACGCTCCTCGGGGCGCGTCTTGCTGGGGCCTCTCTCCTGGAGGTGCTCAATCAGACCCAGTGGTGACACGTTGCAAGACGCTCCTCGGGGCGCGTCTTGCTTGGGCTTCTCTCCTGGAGGCCCTCAGTCAGACCCATTGTTGACATGTGGCAAGACGCTCCTCGGGGCGCGTCTTGCTTGGGCCTCTCTCCTGGAGGCGCTAAGTCAGACCGAGTGCTGACATGTGGCAAGACGCTCCTCCGGGCGCGTCTTGCTTGGGCCTCTCTCCTGGAGGCGCTCAGTCAGACCCAGTGTTCACATGTGGCAAGACGCTCCTCGGAGCGCGTCTTGCTTGGGCCTCTCTCCTGGAGGCGCTCAGTCAGACCCAGTGTTGACATGTGGCAAGACGCTCCTCGGGGCACGTCTTGCTTGGGCTTCTCTCCTGGAGGCCCTCAGTCAGACCGAGTGCTGACATGTGGCAAGACGCTCCTCGGAGCGCTTCATGCTTGAGCCTCTCTCCTGGAGGCGCTCAGTCAGACCCAGTGGTGACATGTGGCAAGACACTCCTCGGGGCGCGTCTTGCTTGGGCCTCTCTCCTGGATGCCCTCTGTCAGACCCAGTGTTGACATGTGGCAAGACTCTCCTCGGGGCGCGTCTTGCTTGGGCTTTTCTCATGGAGGCCCTCAGTCAGACCCAGTGTTGACATGTGTCAAGACGCTCCTCGGGGCGTAACTTGCTTGGGCCTCTCTCCTGGAGGCGCTCAGTCAGACCCAGTGTTGACATGTGGCAAGACGCTCCTCGGGGCGCTTCTTGCTTGGGCTTCTCTCCTGGAGGCCCTCAGTCAGACCCATTGTTGACATGTGGCAAGACGCTCCTCGGGGCACGTCTTGCTTGGGCCTCTCTCCTGTAGGCGCTCAGTCAGACCGAGTAGTGACATGTGGCAAGACGCTCCTCGGGGCACGTCTTGCTTGGGCCTCTCTCCTGTAGGCGCTCAGTCAGACCGAGTAGTGACATGTGACAAGACGCTCCTCGGGGCGCGTCTTGCTTGGGCCTCTCTCCTGGAGGCGCTCAGTCAGACCCAGTGTTGACATGTGGCAAGACGCTCCTCGGGGCGCGTCTTGCTTGGGCCTCTCTCCTGGAGGTTCTCAGTCAGACCCAGTGTTGACATGTGGCAAGATGCTCCTCGGGGCGCGTCTTGCTGGGGCTTCTCTAATGGAGGCACTCAGTCAGACCCAGTGTTGACATGTGGCAAGACGCTCCTCGGGGCACGTCTTGCTTCGGCCTCTCTCCTGGAGGCGCTCAGTCAGACCCAGAGGAGACATGTGTCAAGATGCTCCTCGGGGCGCGTCTTGCTTGGGCCTCTCTCCTGGAGGTGCTCAGTCAGACCGAGTGCTGACATGTGGCAAGACGCTCCTCCGGGCGCGTCTTGCTTGGGCCTCTCTCCTGGAGGCGCTCAGTCAGACCCAGTGTTCACATGTGGCAAGACGCTCCTCGGGGCGCGTCTTGCTTGGGCCTCTCTCCTGGAGGCGCTCAGTCAGACCCAGTGTTGACATGTGGCAAGACGCTCCTCGGGGCGCGTCTTGCTTGGGCCTCTCTCCTGGAGGTTCTCAGTCAGACCCAGTGTTGACATGTGGCAAGATGCTCCTCGGGGCGCGTCTTGCTGGGGCTTCTCTAATGGAGGCACTCAGTCAGACCCAGTGTTGACATGTGGCAAGACGCTCCTCGGGGCACGTCTTGCTTCGGCCTCTCTCCTGGAGGCGCTCAGTCAGACCCAGAGGAGACATGTGTCAAGATGCTCCTCGGGGCGCGTCTTGCTTGGGCCTCTCTCCTGGAGGTGCTCAGTCAGACCGAGTGCTGACATGTGGCAAGACGCTCCTCCGGGCGCGTCTTGCTTGGGCCTCTCTCCTGGAGGCGCTCAGTCAGACCCAGTGTTCACATGTGGCAAGACGCTCCTCGGGGCGCGTCTTGCTTGGGCCTCTCTCCTGGAGGCGCTCAGTCAGACCCAGTGTTGACATGTGGCAAGACGCTCCTCGGGGCGCGTCTTGCTTGGGCCTCTCTCCTGGAGGTTCTCAGTCAGACCCAGTGTTGACATGTGGCAAGATGCTCCTCGGGGCGCGTCTTGCTGGGGCTTCTCTAATGGAGGCACTCAGTCAGACCCAGTGTTGACATGTGGCAAGACGCTCCTCGGGGCACGTCTTGCTTCGGCCTCTCTCCTGGAGGCGCTCAGTCAGACCCAGAGGAGACATGTGTCAAGATGCTCCTCGGGGCGCGTCTTGCTTGGGCCTCTCTCCTGGAGGTGCTCAGTCAGACCGAGTGCTGACATGTGGCAAGACGCTCCTCCGGGCGCGTCTTGCTTGGGCCTCTCTCCTGGAGGCGCTCAGTCAGACCCAGTGTTGACATGTGCTAAGACGCTCCTCAGGGAACGTGTTGCTTGGGCCTCTCTCCTGGAGGCGCTCAGTCAGACCGAGTGCTGACATGTGGCAAGACGCTCCTCGGGGCGCGTATTGCTTGGGCCTCTCTCCTGGAGGCCCTCAGTCAGACCCATTGTTGACATGTGGCAAGACGCTCCTCGGGGCGCGTCTCATTTGGGCCTCTCTCCTGGAGGCGCTCAGTTAGACCGAGTGCTGACATGTGGCAAGACGCTCCTCGGGGCGCGTCTTGCTTGGGCTTCTCTCCTGGAGGCCCTCAGTCAGACCCATTGTTGATATGTGGCAAGATGCTCCTCGGGGCGCATCTTGCTTGGGCCTCTCCCCTTGAGGCCCTCTGTCAGACCCAGTGTTGACATGTGGCAAAACGCTCCTCCAGGCGCGTCTTGCTTGGGCCTCTCTCCTGGAGGCGCTCAGTCAGACCCAGTGGTGACATGTGGCAAGACGCTCCTCGGGGCGCGTATTGCTTGGGCCTAACTCCTGGATGCCCTCTGTCAGACCCAGTGTTGACATGTGGCAAGACGCTCCTTCGGGGCGCGTCTTGCTTGGGCTTCTCTCCTGGAGGCCCTCAGTCAGACCCATTGTTGACATGTGGCAAGACGCTCCTCGGGGCGCGTCTTATTTGGGCCTCTCTCTTGGAGGCCCTCAGTCAGACCCAGTGTTGACATGTGGCAAGACGCTCCTCGGGGCGCGTCTTGCTTGGGCCTCTCTCCTGGATGCGCTCAGTCAGACCGAAAGCTGACATAAGGCAAGACGCTCCTCGGGGCGCGTCTTGCTGGGGCCTCTCTCCTGGAGGTGCTCAATCAGACCCAGTGGTGACACGTTGCAAGACGCTCCTCGGGGCGCGTCTTGCTTGGGCTTCTCTCCTGGAGGCCCTCAGTCAGACCCATTGTTGACATGTGGCAAGACGCTCCTCGGGGCGCGTCTTGCTTGGGCCTCTCTCCTGGAGGCGCTCAGTCAGACCGAGTGCTGACATGTGGCAAGACGCTCCTCCGGGCGCGTCTTGCTTGGGCCTCTCTCCTGGAGGCACTCAGTCAGACCCAGTGTTCACATGTGGCAAGATGCTCCTCAGAGCGCGTCTTGCTTGGGCCTCTCTCCTGGAGGCGCTCAGTCAGACCCAGTGTTGACATGTGGCAAGATGCTCCTCGGGGCACGTCTTGCTTGGGCTTCTCTCCTGGAGGCCCTCAGTCAGACCGAGTGCTGACATGTGGCAAGACGCTCCTCGGAGCGCTTCATGCTTGAGCCTCTCTCCTGGAGGCGCTCAGTCAGACCCAGTGGTGACATGTGGCAAGACGCTCCTCGGGGCGCGTATTGCTTGGGCCTAACTCCTGGATGCCCTCTGTCAGACCCAGTGTTGACATGTGGCAAGACTCTCCTCGGGGCGCTTCTTGCTTGGGCTTCTCTCCTGGAGGCCCTCAGTCAGACCCATTGTTGACATGTGGCAAGACGCTCCTCGGGGCACGTCTTGCTTGGGCCTCTCTCCTGTAGGTGCTCAGTCAGACCGAGTAGTGACATGTGGCAAGACGCTCCTCGGGGCACGTCTTGCTTGGGCCTCTCTCCTGTAGGCGCTCAGTCAGACCGAGTAGTGACATGTGACAAGACGCTCCTCGGGGCGCGTCTTGCTTGGGCCTCTCTGCTGGAGGCGCTCAGTCAGACCCAGTGTTGACATGTGGCAAGACGCTCCTCGGGGCGCGTCTTGCTTGGGCCTCTCTCCTGGAGGTTCTCAGTCAGACCCAGTGTTGACATGTGGCAAGATGCTCCTCGGGGCGCGTCTTGCTGGGGTTTCTCTAATGGAGGCACTCAGTCAGACCCAGTGTTGACATGTGGCAAGACGCTCCTCGGGGCACGTCTTGCTTCGGCCTCTCTCCTGGAGGCGCTCAGTCAGACCCAGAGGAGACATGTGTCAAGATGCTCCTCGGGGCGCGTCTTGCTTGGGCCTCTCTCCTGGAGGTGCTCAGTCAGACCGAGTGCTGACATGTGGCAAGACGCTCCTCCGGGCGCGTCTTGCTTGGGCCTCTCTCCTGGAGGCGCTCAGTCAGACCCAGTGTTCACATGTGGCAAGACGCTCCTCGGGGCGCGTCTTGCTTGGGCCTCTCTCCTGGAGGCGCTCAGTCAGACCCAGTGTTGACATGTGCTAAGACGCTCCTCAGGGCACGTGTTGCTTGGGCCTCTCTCCTGGAGGCGCTCAGTCAGACCGAGTGCTGACATGTGGCAAGACGCTCCTCGGGGCGCGTCTTGCTTGGGCTTCTCTCCTGGAGGCCCTCAGTCAGACCCATTGTTGACATGTGGCAAGACGCTCCTCGGGGCGCGTCTCATTTGGGCCTCTCTCCTGGAGGCGCTCAGTTAGACCGAGTGCTGACATGTGGCAAGACGCTCCTCGGGGCGCGTCTTGCTTGGGCTTCTCTCCTGGAGGCCCTCAGTCAGACCCATTGTTGATATGTGGCAAGATGCTCCTCGGGGCGCATCTTGCTTGGGCCTCTCCCCTTGAGGCCCTCTGTCAGACCCAGTGTTGACATGTGGCAAAACGCTCCTCCAGGCGCGTCTTGCTTGGGCCTCTCTCCTGGAGGCGCTCAGTCAGACCCAGTGGTGACATGTGGCAAGACGCTCCTCGGGGCGCGTATTGCTTGGGCCTAACTCCTGGATGCCCTCTGTCAGACCCAGTGTTGACATGTGGCAAGACTCTCCTCGGGGCGCGTCTTGCTTGGGCTTCTCTCATGGAGGCCCTCAGTCAGACCCAGTGTTGACATGTGTCAAGACGCTCCTCGGGGCGTGTCTTGCTTGGGCCTCTCTCCTGGAGGCGCTCAGTCAGACCCATTGTTGATATGTGGCAAGATGCTCCTCGGGGCGCATCTTGCTTGGGCCTCTCCCCTTGAGGCCCTCTGTCAGACCCAGTGTTGACATGTGGCAAAACGCTCCTCCAGGCGCGTCTTGCTTGGGCCTCTCTCCTGGAGGCCCTCAGTCAGACCCATTGTTGATATGTGGCAAGATGCTCCTCGGGGCGCATCTTGCTTGGGCCTCTCCCCTTGAGGCCCTCTGTCAGACCCAGTGTTGACATGTGGCAAAACGCTCCTCCAGGCGCGTCTTGCTTGGGCCTCTCTCCTGGAGGCGCTCAGTCAGACCCAGTGGTGACATGTGGCAAGACGCTCCTCGGGGCGCGTCTTGCTTGGGCTTCTCTCCTGGAGGCCCTCAGTCAGACCCATTGTTGACATGTGGCAAGACGCTCCTCGGGGCACGTCTTGCTTGGGCCTCTCTCCTGGAGGCGCTCAGTCAGACCGAGTAGTGACATGTGGCAAGACGCTCCTCGGGGCGCGTCTTGCTTGGGCCTCTCTCCTGGAGGCGCTCAGTCAGACCGAGTGCTGACATAAGGCAAGACGCTCCTCGGGGCGCGTCTTGCTGGGGCCTCTCTCCTGGAGGTGCTCAATCAGACCCAGTGGTGACACGTTGCAAGACGCTCCTCGGGGCGCGTCTTGCTTGGGCTTCTCTCCTGGAGGCCCTCAGTCAGACCCATTGTTGACATGTGGCAAGACGCTCCTCGGGGCGCGTCTTTCTTGGGCCTCTCTCCTGGAGGCGCTCAGTCAGACCGAGTGCTGACATGTGGCAAGACGCTCCTCCGGGCGCGTCTTGCTTGGGCCTCTCTCCTGGAGGCGCTCAGTCAGACCCAGTGTTCACATGTGGCAAGACGCTCCTCGGAGCGCGTCTTGCTTGGGCCTCTCTCCTGGAGGCGCTCAGTCAGACCCAGTGTTGACATGTGGCAAGACGCTCCTCGGGGCACGTCTTGCTTGGGCTTCTCTCCTGGAGGCCCTCAGTCAGACCGAGTGCTGACATGTGGCAAGACGCTCCTCGGAGCGCTTCATGCTTGAGCCTCTCTCCTGGAGGCGCTCAGTCAGACCCAGTGGTGACATGTGGCAAGACACTCCTCGGGGCGCGTATTGCTTGGGCCTAACTCCTGGATGCCCTCTGTCAGACCCAGTGTTGACATGTGGCAAGACTCTCCTCGGGGCGCGTCTTGCTTTGGCTTCTCTCATGGAGGCCCTCAGTCAGACCCAGTGTTGACATGTGTCAAGACGCTCCTCGGGGCGTAACTTGCTTGGGCCTCTCTCCTGGAGGCGCTCAGTCAGACCCAGTGTTGACATGTGGCAAGACGCTCCTCGGGGCGCTTCTTGCTTGGGCTTCTCTCCTGGAGGCCCTCAGTCAGACCCATTGTTGACATGTGGCAAGACGCTCCTCGGGGCACGTCTTGCTTGGGCCTCTCTCCTGTAGGCGCTCAGTCAGACCGAGTAGTGACATGTGGCAAGACGCTCCTCGGGGCACGTCTTGCTTGGGCCTCTCTCCTGTAGGCGCTCAGTCAGACCGAGTAGTGACATGTGACAAGACGCTCCTCGGGGCGCGTCTTGCTTGGGCCTCTCTCCTGGAGGCGCTCAGTCAGACCCAGTGTTGACATGTGGCAAGACGCTCCTCGGGGCGCGTCTTGCTTGGGCCTCTCTCCTGGAGGTTCTCAGTCAGACCCAGTGTTGACATGTGGCAAGATGCTCCTCGGGGCGCGTCTTGCTGGGGCTTCTCTAATGGAGGCACTCAGTCAGACCCAGTGTTGACATGTGCTAAGACGCTCCTCAGGGCACGTCTTGCTTCGGCCTCTCTCCTGGAGGCGCTCAGTCAGACCCAGAGGAGACATGTGTCAAGATGCTCCTCGGGGCGCGTCTTGCTTGGGCCTCTCTCCTGGAGGTGCTCAGTCAGACCGAGTGCTGACATGTGGCAAGACGCTCCTCCGGGCGGGTCTTGCTTGGGCCTCTCTCCTGGAGGCGCTCAGTCAGACCCAGTGTTCACATGTGGCAAGACGCTCCTCGGGGCGCGTCTTGCTTGGGCCTCTCTCCTGGCGGCGCTCAGTCAGACCGAGTGCTAACATAAGGCAAGACGCTCCTCGGGGCGCGTCTTGCTGGGGCCTCTCTCCTGGAGGTGCTCAATCAGACCCAGTGGTGACACGTTGCAAGACGCTCCTCGGGGCGCGTCTTGCTTGGGCTTCTCTCCTGGAGGCCCTCAGTCAGACCCATTGTTGACATGTGGCAAGATGCTCCTCGGGGCGCGTCTTGCTTGGGCCTCTCTCCTGGAGGCGCTCAGTCAGACCGAGTGCTGACATGTGGCAAGACGCTCCTCCGGGCGCGTCTTGCTTGGGCCTCTCTCCTGGAGGCACTCAGTCAGACCCAGTGTTCACATGTGGCAAGACGCTCCTCGGAGCGCGTCTTGCTTGGGCCTCTCTCCTGGAGGAGCTCAGTCAGACCCAGTGTTGACATGTGGCAAGATGCTCCTCGGGGCACGTCTTGCTTGGGCTTCTCTCCTGGAGGCCCTCAGTCAGACCGAGTGCTGACATGTGGCAAGACGCTCCTCGGAGCGCTTCATGCTTGAGCCTCTCTCCTGGAGGCGCTCAGTCAGACCCAGTGGTGACATGTGGCAAGACGCTCCTCGGGGTGCGTATTGCTTGGGCCAAACTCCTGGATGCCCTCTGTCAGACCCAGTGTTGACATGTGGCAAGACTCTCCTCGGGGCGCTTCTTGCTTGGGCTTCTCTCCTGGAGGCCCTCAGTCAGACCCATTGTTGACATGTGGCAAGACGCTCCTCGGGGCACGTCTTGCTTGGGCCTCTCTCCTGTAGGCGCTCAGTCAGACCGAGTAGTGACATGTGGCAAGACGCTCCTCGGGGCACGTCTTGCTTGGGCCTCTCTCCTGTAGGCGCTCAGTCAGACCGAGTAGTGACATGTGACAAGACGCTCCTCGGGGCGCGTCTTGCTTGGGCCTCTCTCCTGGAGGCGCTAAGTCAGACCCAGTGTTGACATGTGGCAAGACGCTCCTCGGGGCGCGTCTTGCTTGGGCCTCTCTCCTGGAGGTTCTCAGTCAGACCCAGTGTTGACATGTGGCAATATGCTCCTCGGGGCGCGTCTTGCTGGGGCTTCTCTAATGGAGGCACTCAGTCAGACCCAGTGTTGACATGTGGCAAGACACTCCTCGGGGCACGTCTTGCTTCGGCCTCTCTCCTGGAAGCGCTCAGTCAGACCCAGAGGAGACATGTGTCAAGATGCTCCTCGGGGCGCGTCTTGCTTGGGCCTCTCTCCTGGAGGTGCTCAGTCAGACCGAGTAGTGACATGTGGCAAGACGCTCCTCGGGGCACGTCTTGCTTGGGCCTCTCTCCTGTAGGCGCTCAGTCAGACCGAGTAGTGACATGTGACAAGACGCTCCTCGGGGCGCGTCTTGCTTGGGCCTCTCTCCTGGAGGCGCTCAGTCAGACCCAGTGTTGACATGTGGCAAGACGCTCCTCGGGGCGCGTCTTGCTTGGGCCTCTCTCCTGGAGGTTCTCAGTCAGACCCAGTGTTGACATGTGGCAAGATGCTCCTCGGGGCGCGTCTTGCTGGGGCTTCTCTAATGGAGGCACTCAGTCAGACCCAGTGTTGACATGTGGCAAGACGCTCCTCGGGGCACGTCTTGCTTCGGCCTCTCTCCTGGAGGCGCTCAGTCAGTCCCAGAGGAGACATGTGTCAAGATGCTCCTCGGGGCGCGTCTTGCTTGGGCCTCTCTCCTGGAGGTGCTCAGTCAGACCGAGTGCTGACATGTGGCAAGACGCTCCTCCGGGCGCGTCTTGCTTGGGCCTCTCTCCTGGAGGCGCTCAGTCAGACCCAGTGTTCACATGTGGCAAGACGCTCCTCGGGGCGCGTCTTGCTTGGGCCTCTCTCCTGGAGGCGCTCAGTCAGACCCAGTGTTAACATGTGCTAAGACGCTCCTCAGGGCACGTCTTGCTTCGGCCTCTCTCCTGGAGGCGCTCAGTCAGACCCAGAGGAGACATGTGTCAAGATGCTCCTCGGGGCGCGTCTTGCTTGGGCCTCTCTCCTGGAGGTGCTCAGTCAGACCGAATGCTGACATGTGGCAAGACGCTCCTCCGGGCGCGTCTTGCTTGGGCCTCTCTCCTGGAGGCGCTCAGTCAGACCCAGTGTTCACATGTGGCAAGACGCTCCTCGGGGCGCGTCTTGCTTGGGCCTCTCTCCTGGAGGTGCTCAGTCAGACCGAGTAGTGACATGTGGCAAGACGCTCCTCGGGGCACGTCTTGCTTGGGCCTCTCTCCTGTAGGCGCTCAGTCAGACCGAGTAGTGACATGTGACAAGACGCTCCTCGGGGCGCGTCTTGCTTGGGCCTCTCTCCTGGAGGCGCTCAGTCAGACCCAGTGTTGACATGTGGCAAGACGCTCCTCGGGGCGCGTCTTGCTTGGGCCTCTCTCCTGGAGGTTCTCAGTCAGACCCAGTGTTGACATGTGGCAAGATGCTCCTCGGGGCGCGTCTTGCTGGGGCTTCTCTAATGGAGGCACTCAGTCAGACCCAGTGTTGACATGTGGCAAGACGCTCCTCGGGGCACGTCTTGCTTCGGCCTCTCTCCTGGAGGCGCTCAGTCAGACCCAGAAGAGACATGTGTCAAGATGCTCCTCGGGGCGCGTCTTGCTTGGGCCTCTCTCCTGGAGGTGCTCAGTCAGACCGAGTGCTGACATGTGGCAAGACGCTCCTCCGGGCGCGTCTTGCTTGGGCCTCTCTCCTGGAGGCGCTCAGTCAGACCCAGTGTTGACATGTGCTAAGACGCTCCTCAGGGCACGTCTTGCTTCGGCCTCTCTCCTGGAGGCGCTCAGTCAGACCCAGAGGAGACATGTGTCAAGATGCTCCTCGGGGCGCGTCTTGCTTGGGCCTCTCTCCTGGAGGTGCTCAGTCAGACCGAGTGCTGACATGTGGCAAGACGCTCCTCCGGGCGCGTCTTGCTTGGGCCTCTCTCCTGGAGGCGCTCAGTCAGACCCAGTGTTCACATGTGGCAAGACGCTCCTGGGGGCGCGTCTTGCTTGGGCCTCTCTCCTGGAGGCGCTCAGTCAGACCGAGTGCTGACATAAGGCAAGACGCTCCTCGGGGCGCGTCTTGCTGGGGCCTCTCTCCTGGAGGTTCTCAGTCAGACCCAGTGTTGACATGTGGCAAGATGCTCCTCGGGGCGCGTCTTGCTGGGGCTTCTCTAATGGAGGCACTCAGTCAGACCCAGTGTTGACATGTGGCAAGACGCTCCTCGGGGCACGTCTTGCTTCGGCCTCTCTCCTGGAGGCGCTCAGTCAGACCCAGAGGAGACATGTGTCAAGATGCTCCTCGGGGCGCGTCTTGCTTGGGCCTCTCTCCTGGAGGTGCTCAGTCAGACCGATTGCTGACATGTGGCAAGACGCTCCTCCGGGCGCGTCTTGCTTGAGCCTCTCTCCTGGAGGCGCTCAGTCAGACCCAGTGTTGACATGTGCTAAGACGCTCCTCAGGGAACGTGTTGCTTGGGCCTCTCTCCTGGAGGCACTCAGTCAGACCGAGTGCTGACATGTGGCAAGACGCTCCTCGGGGCGCGTCTTGCTTGGGCTTCTCTCCTGGAGGCCCTCAGTCAGACCCATTGTTGACATGTGGCAAGACGCTCCTCGGGGCGCGTCTCATTTGGGCCTCTCTCCTGGAGGCGCTCAGTTAGACCAAGTGCTGACATGTGGCAAGACGCTCCTCGGGGCGCGTCTTGCTTGGGCTTCTCTCCTGGAGGCCCTCAGTCAGACCCATTGTTGATATGTGGCAAGATGCTCCTCGGGGCGCATCTTGCTTGGGCCTCTCCCCTTGAGGCCCTCTGTCAGACCCAGTGTTGACATGTGGCAAAACGCTCCTCCAGGCGCGTCTTGCTTGGGCCTCTCTCCTGGAGGCGCTCAGTCAGACCCATTGTTGACATGTGGCAAGATGCTCCTCGGGGCGCGTCTTGCTTGGGCCTCTCTCCTGGAGGCGCTCAGTCAGACCGAGTGCTGACATGGGGCAAGACGCTCCTCCGGGCGCGTCTTGCTTGGGCCTCTCTCCTGAAGGCACTCAGTCAGACCCAGTGTTCACATGTGGCAAGACGCTCCTCGGAGCGCGTCTTGCTTGGGCCTCTCTCCTGGAGGAGCTCAGTCAGACCCAGTGTTGACATGTGGCAAGATGCTCCTCGGGGCACGTCTTGCTTGGGCTTCTCTCCTGGAGGCCCTCAGTCAGACCGAGTGCTGACATGTGGCAAGACGCTCCTCGGAGCGCTTCATGCTTGAGCCTCTCTCCTGGAGGCGCTCAGTCAGACCCAGTGGTGACATGTGGCAAGACGCTCCTCGGGGCGCGTATTGCTTGGGCCAAACTCCTGGATGCCCTCTGTCAGACCCAGTGTTGACATGTGGCAAGACTCTCCTCGGGGCGCTTCTTGCTTGGGCTTCTCTCCTGGAGGCCCTCAGTCAGACCCATTGTTGACACATGGCAAGACGCTCCTCGGGGCACGTCTTGCTTGGGCCTCTCTCCTGTAGGCGCTCAGTCAGACCGAGTAGTGACATGTGGCAAGATGCTCCTCGGGGCACGTCTTGCTTGGGCCTCTCTCCTGTAGGCGCTCAGTCAGACCGAGTAGTGACATGTGACAAGACGCTCCTCGGGGCGCGTCTTGCTTGGGCCTCTCTCCTGGAGGCGCTCAGTCAGACCCAGTGTTGACATGTGGCAAGACGCTCCTCGGGGCGCGTCTTGCTTGGGCCTCTCTCCTGGAGGTTCTCAGTCAGACCCAGTGTTGACATGTGGCAATATGCTCCTCGGGGCGCGTCTTGCTGGGGCTTCTCTAATGGAGGCACTCAGTCAGACCCAGTGTTGACATGTGGCAAGACGCTCCTCGGGGCACGTCTTGCTTCGGCCTCTCTCCTGGAGGCGCTCAGTCAGACCCAGAGGAGACATGTGTCAAGATGCTCCTCGGGGCGCGTCTTGCTTGGGCCTCTCTCCTGGAGGTGCTCAGTCAGACCGAGTAGTGACATGTGGCAAGACGCTCCTCGGGGCACGTCTTGCTTGGGCCTCTCTCCTGTAGGCGCTCAGTCAGACCGAGTAGTGACATGTGACAAGACGCTCCTCGGGGCGCGTCTTGCTTGGGCCTCTCTCCTGGAGGCGCTCAGTCAGACCCAGTGTTGACATGTGGCAAGACGCTCCTCGGGGCGCGTCTTGCTTGGGCCTCTCTCCTGGAGGTTCTCAGTCAGACCCAGTGTTGACATGTGGCAAGATGCTCCTCGGGGCGCGTCTTGCTGGGGCTTCTCTAATGGAGGCACTCAGTCAGACCCAGTGTTGACATGTGGCAAGACGCTCCTCGGGGCACGTCTTGCTTCGGCCTCTCTCCTGGAGGCGCTCAGTCAGACCCAGAGGAGACATGTGTCAAGATGCTCCTCGGGGCGCGTCTTGCTTGGGCCTCTCTCCTGGAGGTGCTCAGTCAGACCGAGTGCTGACATGTGGCAAGACGCTCCTCCGGGCGCGTCTTGCTTGGGCCTCTCTCCTGGAGGCGCTCAGTCAGACCCAGTGTTCACATGTGGCAAGACGCTCCTCGGGGCGCGTCTTGCTTGGGCCTCTCTCCTGGAGGCGCTCAGTCAGACCCAGTGTTGACATGTGCTAAGACGCTCCTCAGGGCACGTCTTGCTTCGGCCTCTCTCCTGGAGGCGCTCAGTCAGACCCAGAGGAGACATGTGTCAAGATGCTCCTCGGGGCGCGTCTTGCTTGGGCCTCTCTCCTGGAGGTGCTCAGTCAGACCGAGTGCTGACATGTGCAAGACGCTCCTCCGGGCGCGTCTTGCTAGGGCCTCTCTCCTGGAGGCGCTCAGTCAGACCCAGTGTTCACATGTGGCAAGACGCTCCTCGGGGCGCGTCTTGCTTGGGCCTCTCTCCTGGAGGTGCTCAGTCAGACCGAGTAGTGACATGTGGCAAGACGCTCCTCGGGGCACGTCTTGCTTGGGCCTCTCTCCTGTAGGCGCTCAGTCAGACCGAGTAGTGACATGTGACAAGACGCTCCTCGGGGCGCGTCTTGCTTGGGCCTCTCTCCTGGAGGCGCTAAGTCAGACCCAGTGTTGACATGTGGCAAGACGCTCCTCGGAGCGCGTCTTGCTTGGGCCTCTCTCCTGGAGGTTCTCAGTCAGACCCAGTGTTGACATGTGGCAAGATGCTCCTCGGGGCGCGTCTTGCTGGGGCTTCTCTAATGGAGGCACTCAGTCAGACCCAGTGTTGACATGTGGCAAGACGCTCCTCGGGGCACGTCTTGCTTCGGCCTCTCTCCTGGAGGCGCTCAGTCAGACCCAGAAGAGACATGTGTCAAGATGCTCCTCGGGGCGCGTCTTGCTTGGGCCTCTCTCCTGGAGGTGCTCAGTCAGACCGAGTGCTGACATGTGGCAAGACGCTCCTCCGGGCGCGTCTTGCTTGGGCCTCTCTCCTGGAGGCGCTCAGTCAGACCCAGTGTTGACATGTGCTAAGACGCTCCTCAGGGCACGTCTTGCTTCGGCCTCTCTCCTGGAGGCGCTCAGTCAGACCCAGAGGAGTCATGTGTCAAGATGCTCCTCGGGGCGCGTCTTGCTTGGGCCTCTCTCCTGGAGGTGCTCAGTCAGACCGAGTGCTGACATGTGGCAAGACGCTCCTCCGGGCGCGTCTTGCTTGGGCCTCTCTCCTGGAGGCGCTCAGTCAGACCCAGTGTTCACATGTGGCAAGACGCTCCTCGGGGCGCGTCTTGCTTGGGCCTCTCTCCTGGAGGCGCTCAGTCAGACCGAGTGCTGACATAAGGCAAGACGCTCCTCGGGGCGCGTCTTGCTGGGGCCTCTCTCCTGGAGGTTCTCAGTCAGACCCAGTGTTGACATGTGGCAAGATGCTCCTCGGGGCGCGTCTTGCTGGGGCTTCTCTAATGGAGGCACTCAGTCAGACCCAGTGTTGACATGTGGCAAGACGCTCCTCGGGGCACGTCTTGCTTCGGCCTCTCTCCTGGAGGCGCTCAGTCAGACCCAGAGGAGACATGTGTCAAGATGCTCCTCGGGGCGCGTCTTGCTTGGGCCTCTCTCCTGGAGGTGCTCAGTCAGACCGAGTGCTGACATGTGGCAAGACGCTCCTCGGGGCGCGTCTTGCTTGGGCTTCTCTCCTGGAGGCCCTCAGTCAGACCCATTGTTGACATGTGGCAAGACGCTCCTCGGGGCGCGTCTCATTTGGGCCTCTCTCCTGGAGGCGCTCAGTTAGACCGAGTGCTGACATGTGGCAAGACGCTCCTCGGGGCGCGTCTTGCTTGGGCTTCTCTCCTGGAGGCCCTCAGTCAGACCCATTGTTGATATGTGGCAAGATGCTCCTTGGGGCGCATCTTGCTTGGGCCTCTCCCCTTGAGGCCCTCTGTCAGACCCAGTGTTGACATGTGGCAAAACGCTCCTCCAGGCGCGTCTTGCTTGGGCCTCTCTCCTGGAGGCGCTCAGTCAGACCCAGTGGTGACATGTGGCAAGACGCTCCTCGGGGCGCGTATTGCTTGGGCCTAACTCCTGGATGCCCTCTGTCAGACCCAGTGTTGACATGTGGCAAGACGCTCCTTCGGGGCGCGTCTTGCTTGGGCTTCTCTCCTGGAGGCCCTCAGTCAGACCCATTGTTGACATGTGGCAAGACGCTCCTCGGGGCGCGTCTTATTTGGGCCTCTCTCTTGGAGGCCCTCAGTCAGACCCAGTGTTGACATGTGGCAAGACGCTCCTCGGGGCGCGTCTTGCTTGGGCTTCTCTCCTGGAGGCCCTTAGTCAGACCCATTGTTGACATGTGGCAAGACGCTCCTCGGGGCACGTCTTGCTTGGGCCTCTCTCCTGGATGCGCTCAGTCAGACCGAGTAGTGACATGTGGCAAGACGCTCCTCGGGGCGCGTCTTGCTTGGGCCTCTCTCCTGGAGGCGCTCAGTCAGACCGAGTGCTGACATAAGGCAAGACGCTCCTCGGGGCGCGTCTTGCTGGGGCCTCTCTCCTGGAGGTGCTCAATCAGACCCAGTGGTGACACGTTGCAAGACGCTCCTCGGGGCGCGTCTTGCTAGGGCTTCTCTCCTGGAGGCCCTCAGTCAGACCCATTGTTGACATGTGGCAAGACGCTCCTCGGGGCGCGTCTTGCTTGGGCCTCTCTCCAGGAGGCGCTCAGTCAGACCGAGTGCTGACATGTGGCAAGACGCTCCTCCGGGCGCGTCTTGCTTGGGCCTCTCTCCTGGAGGTGCTCAGTCAGACCGAGTGCTGACATGTGGCAAGACGCTCCTCCGGGCGCGTCTTGCTTGGGCCTCTCTCCTGGAGGCGCTCAGTCAGACCCAGTGTTGACATGTGGCAAGATGCTCCTCTGGGCACGTCTTGCTTGGGCTTCTCTCCTGGAGGCCCTCAGTCAGACCGAGTGCTGACATGTGGCAAGACGCTCCTCGGAGCGCTTCATGCTTGAGCCTCTCTCGTGGAGGCGCTCAGTCAGACCCAGTGGTGACATGTGGCAAGACGCTCCTCGGGGCGCGTATTGCTTGGGCCTCTCTCCTGTAGGCGCTCAGTCAGACCGAGTAGTGACATGTGACAAGACGCTCCTCGGGGCGCGTCTTGCTTGGGCCTCTCTCCTGGAGGCGCTAAGTCAGACCCAGTGTTGACATGTGGCAAGACGCTCCTCGGGGCGCGTCTTGCTTGGGCCTCTCTCCTGGAGGTTCTCAGTCAGACCCAGTGTTGACATGTGGCAATATGCTCCTCGGGGCGCGTCTTGCTGGGGCTTCTCTAATGGAGGCACTCAGTCAGACCCAGTGTTGACATGTGGCAAGACGCTCCTCGGGGCACGTCTTGCTTCGGCCTCTCTCCTGGAAGCGCTCAGTCAGACCCAGAGGAGACATGTGTCAAGATGCTCCTCGGGGCGCGTCTTGCTTGGGCCTCTCTCCTGGAGGTGCTCAGTCAGACCGAGTAGTGACATGTGGCAAGACGCTCCTCGGGGCACGTCTTGCTTGGGCCTCTCTCCTGTAGGCGCTCAGTCAGACCGAGTAGTGACATGTGACAAGACGCTCCTCGGGGCGCGTCTTGCTTGGGCCTCTCTCCTGGAGGCGCTCAGTCAGACCCAGTGTTGACATGTGGCAAGACGCTCCTCGGGGCGCGTCTTGCTTGGGCCTCTCTCCTGGAGGTTCTCAGTCAGACCCAGTGTTGACATGTGGCAAGATGCTCCTCGGGGCGCGTCTTGCTGGGGCTTCTCTAATGGAGGCACTCAGTCAGACCCAGTGTTGACATGTGGCAAGACGCTCCTCGGGGCACGTCTTGCTTCGGCCTCTCTCCTGGAGGCGCTCAGTCAGTCACAGAGGAGACATGTGTCAAGATGCTCCTCGGGGCGCGTCTTGCTTGGGCCTCTCTCCTGGAGGTGCTCAGTCAGACCGAGTGCTGACATGTGGCAAGACGCTCCTCCGGGCGCGTCTTGCTTGGGCCTCTCTCCTGGAGGCGCTCAGTCAGACCCAGTGTTCACATGTGGCAAGACGCTCCTCGGGGCGCGTCTTGCTTGGGCCTCTCTCCTGGAGGCGCTCAGTCAGACCCAGTGTTAACATGTGCTAAGACGCTCCTCAGGGCACGTCTTGCTTCGGCCTCTCTCCTGGAGGCGCTCAGTAAGACCCAGAGGAGACATGTGTCAAGATGCTCCTCGGGGCGCGTCTTGCTTGGGCCTCTCTCCTGGAGGTGCTCAGTCAGACCGAATGCTGACATGTGGCAAGACGCTCCTCCGGGCGCGTCTTGCTTGGGCCTCTCTCCTGGAGGCGCTCAGTCAGACCCAGTGTTCACATATGGCAAGACGCTCCTCGGGGCGCGTCTTGCTTGGGCCTCTCTCCTGGAGGTGCTCAGTCAGACCGAGTAGTGACATGTGGCAAGACGCTCCTCGGGGCACGTCTTGCTTGGGCCTCTCTCCTGTAGGCGCTCAGTCAGACCGAGTAGTGACATGTGACAAGACGCTCCTCGGGGCGCGTCTTGCTTGGGCCTCTCTCCTGGAGGCGCTCAGTCAGACCCAGTGTTGACATGTGGCAAGACGCTCCTCGGGGCGCGTCTTGCTTGGGCCTCTCTCCTGGAGGTTCTCAGTCAGACCCAGTGTTGACATGTGGCAAGATGCTCCTCGGGGCGCGTCTTGCTGGGGCTTCTCTAATGGAGGCACTCAGTCAGACCCAGTGTTGACATGTGGCAAGACGCTCCTCGGGGCACGTCTTGCTTCGGCCTCTCTCCTGGAGGCGCTCAGTCAGACCCAGAAGAGACATGTGTCAAGATGCTCCTCGGGGCGCGTCTTGCTTGGGCCTCTCTCCTGGAGGTGCTCAGTCAGACCGAGTGCTGACATGTGGCAAGACGCTCCTCCGGGCGCGTCTTGCTTGGGCCTCTCTCCTGGAGGCGCTCAGTCAGACCCAGTGTTGACATGTGCTAAGACGCTCCTCAGGGCACGTCTTGCTTCGGCCTCTCTCCTGGAGGCGCTCAGTCAGACCCAGAGGAGACATGTGTCAAGATGCTCCTCGGGGCGCGTCTTGCTTGGGCCTCTCTCCTGGAGGTGCTCAGTCAGACCGAGTGCTGACATGTGGCAAGACGCTCCTCCGGGCGCGTCTTGCTTGGGCCTCTCTCCTGGAGGCGCTCAGTCAGACCCAGTGTTCACATGTGGCAAGACGCTCCTCGGGGCGCGTCTTGCTTGGGCCTCTCTCCTGGAGGCGCTCAGTCAGACCGAGTGCTGACATAAGGCAAGACGCTCCTCGGGGCGCGTCTTGCTGGGGCCTCTCTCCTGGAGGTTCTCAGTCAGACCCAGTGTTGACATGTGGCAAGATGCTCCTCGGGGCGCGTCTTGCTGGGGCTTCTCTAATGGAGGCACTCAGTCAGACCCAGTGTTGACATGTGGCAAGACGCTCCTCGGGGCACGTCTTGCTTCGGCCTCTCTCCTGGAGGCGCTCAGTCAGACCCAGAGGAGACATGTGTCAAGATGCTCCTCGGGGCGCGTCTTGCTTGGGCCTCTCTCCTGGAGGTGCTCAGTCAGACCGATTGCTGACATGTGGCAAGACGCTTCTCCGGGCGCGTCTTGCTTGAGCCTCTCTCCTGGAGGCGCTAAGTCAGACCCAGTGTTGACATGTGCTAAGACGCTCCTCAGGGAACGTGTTGCTTGGGCCTCTCTCCTGGAGGCACTCAGTTAGACCGAGTGCTGACATGTGGCAAGACGCTCCTCGGGGCGCGTCTTGCTTGGGCTTCTCTCCTGGAGGCCCTCAGTCAGACCCATTGTTGACATGTGGCAAGACGCTCCTCGGGGCACGTCTCATTTGGGCCTCTCTCCTGGAGGCGCTCAGTTAGACCAAGTGCTGACATGTGGCAAGACGCTCCTCGGGGCGCGTCTTGCTTGGGCTTCTCTCCTGGAGGCCCTCAGTCAGACCCATTGTTGATATGTGGCAAGATGCTCCTCGGGGCGCATCTTGCTTGGGCCTCTCCCCTTGAGGCCCTCTGTCAGACCCAGTGTTGACATGTGGCAAAACGCTCCTCCAGGCGCGTCTTGCTTGGGCCTCTCTCCTGGAGGCGCTCAGTCAGACCCATTGTTGACATGTGGCAAGATGCTCCTCGGGGCGCGTCTTGCTTGGGCCTCTCTCCTGGAGGCGCTCAGTCAGACCGAGTGCTGACATGGGGCAAGACGCTCCTCCGGGCGCGTCTTGCTTGGGCCTCTCTCCTGAAGGCACTCAGTCAGACCCAGTGTTCACATGTGGCAAGACGCTCCTCGGAGCGCGTCTTGCTTGGGCCTCTCTCCTGGAGGAGCTCAGTCAGACCCAGTGTTGACATGTGGCAAGATGCTCCTCGGGGCACGTCTTGCTTGGGCTTCTCTCCTGGAGGCCCTCAGTCAGACCGAGTGCTGACATGTGGCAAGACGCTCCTCGGAGCGCTTCATGCTTGAGCCTCTCTCCTGGAGGCGCTCAGTCAGACCCAGTGGTGACATGTGGCAAGACGCTCCTCGGGGCGCGTATTGCTTGGGCCAAACTCCTGGATGCCCTCTGTCAGACCCAGTGTTGACATGTAGCAAGACTCTCCTCGGGGCGCTTCTTGCTTGGGCTTCTCTCCTGGAGGCCCTCAGTCAGACCCATTGTTGACACATGGCAAGACGCTCCTCGGGGCACGTCTTGCTTGGGCCTCTCTCCTGTAGGCGCTCAGTCAGACCGAGTAGTGACATGTGGCAAGATGCTCCTCGGGGCACGTCTTGCTTGGGCCTCTCTCCTGTAGGCGCTCAGTCAGACCGAGTAGTGACATGTGACAAGACGCTCCTCGGGGCGCGTCTTGCTTGGGCCTCTCTCCTGGAGGCGCTCAGTCAGAACCAGTGTTGACATGTGGCAAGACGCTCCTCGGGGCGCGTCTTGCTTGGGCCTCTCTCCTGGAGGTTCTCAGTCAGACCCAGTGTTGACATGTGGCAATATGCTCCTCGGGGCGCGTCTTGCTGGGGCTTCTCTAATGGAGGCACTCAGTCAGACCCAGTGTTGACATGTGGCAAGACGCTCCTCGGGGCACGTCTTGCTTCGGCCTCTCTCCTGGAGGCGCTCAGTCAGACCCAGAGGAGACATGTGTCAAGATGCTCCTCGGGGCGCGTCTTGCTTGGGCCTCTCTCCTGGAGGTGCTCAGTCAGACCGAGTAGTGACATGTGGCAAGACGCTCCTCGGGGCACGTCTTGCTTGGGCCTCTCTCCTGTAGGCGCTCAGTCAGACCGAGTAGTGACATGTGACAAGACGCTCCTCGGGGCGCGTCTTGCTTGGGCCTCTCTCCTGGAGGCGCTCAGTCAGACCCAGTGTTGACATGTGGCAAGACGCTCCTCGGGGCGCGTCTTGCTTGGGCCTCTCTCCTGGAGGTTCTCAGTCAGACCCAGTGTTGACATGTGGCAAGATGCTCCTCGGGGCGCGTCTTGCTGGGGCTTCTCTAATGGAGGCACTCAGTCAGACCCAGTGTTGACATGTGGCAAGACGCTCCTCGGGGCACGTCTTGCTTCGGCCTCTCTCCTGGAGGCGCTCAGTCAGACCCAGAGGAGACATGTGTCAAGATGCTCCTCGGGGCGCGTCTTGCTTGGGCCTCTCTCCTGGAGGTGCTCAGTCAGACCGAGTGCTGACATGTGGCAAGACGCTCCTCCGGGCGCGTCTTGCTTGGGCCTCTCTCCTGGAGGCGCTCAGTCAGACCCAGTGTTCACATGTGGCAAGACGCTCCTCGGGGCGCGTCTTGCTTGGGCCTCTCTCCTGGAGGCGCTCAGTCAGACCCAGTGTTGACATGTGCTAAGACGCTCCTCAGGGCACGTCTTGCTTCGGCCTCTCTCCTGGAGGCGCTCAGTCAGACCCAGAGGAGACATGTGTCAAGATGCTCCTCGGGGCGCGTCTTGCTTGGGCCTCTCTCCTGGAGGTGCTCAGTCAGACCGAGTGCTGACATGTGCAAGACGCTCCTCCGGGCGCGTCTTGCTTGGGCCTCTCTCCTGGAGGCGCTCAGTCAGACCCAGTGTTCACATGTGGCAAGACGCTCCTCGGGGCGCGTCTTGCTTGGGCCTCTCTCCTGGAGGTGCTCAGTCAGACCGAGTAGTGACATGTGGCAAGACGCTCCTCGGGGCACGTCTTGCTTGGGCCTCTCTCCTGTAGGCGCTCAGTCAGACCGAGTAGTGACATGTGACAAGACGCTCCTCGGGGCGCGTCTTGCTTGGGCCTCTCTCCTGGAGGCGCTAAGTCAGACCCAGTGTTGACATGTGGCAAGACGCTCCTCGGGGCGCGTCTTGCTTGGGCCTCTCTCCTGGAGGTTCTCAGTCAGACCCAGTGTTGACATGTGGCAAGATGCTCCTCGGGGCGCGTCTTGCTGGGGCTTCTCTAATGGAGGCACTCAGTCAGACCCAGTGTTGACATGTGGCAAGACGCTCCTCGGGGCACGTCTTGCTTCGGCCTCTCTCCTGGAGGCGCTCAGTCAGACCCAGAAGAGACATGTGTCAAGATGCTCCTCGGGGCGCGTCTTGCTTGGGCCTCTCTCCTGGAGGTGCTCAGTCAGACCGAGTGCTGACATGTGGCAAGACGCTCCTCCGGGCGCGTCTTGCTTGGGCCTCTCTCCTGGAGGCGCTCAGTCAGACCCAGTGTTGACATGTGCTAAGACGCTCCTCAGGGCACGTCTTGCTTCGGCCTCTCTCCTGGAGGCGCTCAGTCAGACCCAGAGGAGTCATGTGTCAAGATGCTCCTCGGGGCGCGTCTTGCTTGGGCCTCTCTCCTGGAGGTGCTCAGTCAGACCGAGTGCTGACATGTGGCAAGACGCTCCTCCGGGCGCGTCTTGCTTGGGCCTCTCTCCTGGAGGCGCTCAGTCAGACCCAGTGTTGACATGTGGCAAGATGCTCCTCGGGGCGCGTCTTGCTGGGGCTTCTCTAATGGAGGCACTCAGTCAGACCCAGTGTTGACATGTGGCAAGACGCTCCTCGGGGCACGTCTTGCTTCGGCCTCTCTCCTGGAGGCGCTCAGTCAGACCCAGAGGAGACATGTGTCAAGATGCTCCTCGGGGCGCGTCTTGCTTGGGCCTCTCTCCTGGAGGTGCTCAGTCAGACCGAGTGCTGACATGTGGCAAGACGCTCCTCCGGGCGCGTCTTGCTTGGGCCTCTCTCCTGGAGGCGCTCAGTCAGACCCAGTGTTCACATGTGGCAAGACGCTCCTCGGGGCGCGTCTTGCTTGGGCCTCTCTCCTGGAGGGGCTCAGTCAGACCCAGTGTTGACATGTGCTAAGACGCTCCTCAGGGAACGTGTTGCTTGGGCCTCTCTCCTGGAGGTGCTCAGTCAGACCGAGTGCTGACATGTGGCAAGACGCTCCTCGGGGCGCGTCTTGCTTGGGCTTCTCTCCTGGAGGCCCTCAGTCAGACCCATTGTTGACATGTGGCAAGACGCTCCTCGGGGCGCGTCTCATTTGGGCCTCTCTCCTGGAGGCGCTCAGTTAGACCGAGTGCTGACATGTGTCAAGACGCTCCTCGGGGCGCGTCTTGCTTGGGCTTCTCTCCTGGAGGCCCTCAGTCAGACCCATTGTTGATATGTGGCAAGATGCTCCTCGGGGCGCATCTTGCTTGGGCCTCTCCCCTTGAGGCCCTCTGTCAGACCCAGTGTTGACATGTGGCAAAACGCTCCTCCAGGCGCGTCTTGCTTGGGCCTCTCTCCTGGAGGCGCTCAGTCAGACCCAGTGGTGACATGTGGCAAGACGCTCCTCGGGGCGCGTATTGCTTGGGCCTAACTCCTGGATGCCCTCTGTCAGACCCAGTGTTGACATGTGGCAAGACGCTCCTTCGGGGCGCGTCTTGCTTGGGCTTCTCTCCTGGAGGCCCTCAGTCAGACCCATTGTTGACATGTGGCAAGACGCTCCTCGGGGCGCGTCTTATTTGGGCCTCTCTCTTGGAGGCCCTCAGTCAGACCCAGTGTTGACATGTGGCAAGACGCTCCTCGGGGCGCGTCTTGCTTGGGCTTCTCTCCTGGAGGCCCTTAGTCAGACCCATTGTTGACATGTGGCAAGACGCTCCTCGGGGCACGTCTTGCTTGGGCCTCTCTCCTGGATGCGCTCAGTCAGACCGAGTAGTGACATGTGGCAAGACGCTCCTCGGGGCGCGTCTTGCTTGGGCCTCTCTCCTGGAGGCGCTCAGTCAGACCGAGTGCTGACATAAGGCAAGACGCTCCTCGGGGCGCGTCTTGCTGGGGCCTCTCTCCTGGAGGTGCTCAATCAGACCCAGTGGTGACACGTTGCAAGACGCTCCTCGGGGCGCGTCTTGCTAGGGCTTCTCTCCTGGAGGCCCTCAGTCAGACCCATTGTTGACATGTGGCAAGACGCTCCTCGGGGCGCGTCTTGCTTGGGCCTCTCTCCAGGAGGCGCTCAGTCAGACCGAGTGCTGACATGTGGCAAGACGCTCCTCCGGGCGCGTCTTGCTTGGGCCTCTCTCCTGGAGGCACTCAGTCAGACCCAGTGTTCACATGTGGCAAGACGCTCCTCGGAGCGCGTCTTGCTTGGGCCTCTCTCCTGGAGGCGCTCAGTCAGACCCAGTGTTGACATGTGGCAAGATGCTCCTCTGGGCACGTCTTGCTTGGGCTTCTCTCCTGGAGGCCCTCAGTCAGACCGAGTGCTGACATGTGGCAAGACGCTCCTCGGAGCGCTTCATGCTTGAGCCTCTCTCGTGGAGGCGCTCAGTCAGACCCAGTGGTGACATGTGGCAAGACGCTCCTCGGGGCGCGTATTGCTTGGGCCTCTCTCCTGTAGGCGCTCAGTCAGACCGAGTAGTGACATGTGACAAGACGCTCCTCGGGGCGCGTCTTGCTTGGGCCTCTCTCCTGGAGGCGCTAAGTCAGACCCAGTGTTGACATGTGGCAAGACGCTCCTCGGGGCGCGTCTTGCTTGGGCCTCTCTCCTGGAGGTTCTCAGTCAGACCCAGTGTTGACATGTGGCAATATGCTCATCGGGGCGCGTCTTGCTGGGGCTTCTCTAATGGAGGCACTCAGTCAGACCCAGTGTTGACATGTGGCAAGACGCTCCTCGGGGCACGTCTTGCTTCGGCCTCTCTCCTGGAAGCGCTCAGTCAGACCCAGAGGAGACATGTGTCAAGATGCTCCTCGGGGCGCGTCTTGCTTGGGCCTCTCTCCTGGAGGTGCTCAGTCAGACCGAGTGCTGACATGTGGCAAGACGCTCCTCCGGGCGCGTCTTGCTTGGGCCTCTCTCCTGGAGGCGCTCAGTCAGACCCAGTGTTCACATGAAGCAAGACGCTCCTCGGGGCGCGTCTTGCTTGGGCCTCTCTCCTGGAGGGGCTCAGTCAGACCCAGTGTTGACATGTGCTAAGACGCTCCTCAGGGAACGTGTTGCTTGGGCCTCTCTCCTGGAGGTGCTCAGTCAGACCGAGTGCTGACATGTGGCAAGACGCTCCTCGGGGCGCGTCTTGCTTGGGCTTCTCTCCTGGAGGCCCTCAGTCAGACCCATTGTTGACATGTGGCACGACGCTCCTCGGGGCGCGTCTCATTTGGGCCTCTCTCCTGGAGGCGCTCAGTTAGACCGAGTGCTGACATGTGGCAAGACGCTCCTCGGGGCGCGTCTTGCTTGGGCTTCTCTCCTGGAGGCCCTCAGTCAGACCCATTGTTGATATGTGGCAAGATGCTCCTCGGGGCGCATCTTGCTTGGGCCTCTCCCCTTGAGGCCCTCTGTCAGACCCAGTGTTGACATGTGGCAAAACGCTCCTCCAGGCGCGTCTTGCTTGGGCCTCTCTCCTGGAGGCGCTCAGTCAGACCCAGTGGTGACATGTGGCAAGACGCTCCTCGGGGCGCGTATTGCTTGGGCCTAACTCCTGGATGCCCTCTGTCAGACCCAGTGTTGACATGTGGCAAGACGCTCCTTCGGGGCGCGTCTTGCTTGGGCTTCTCTCCTGGAGGCCCTCAGTCAGACCCATTGTTGACATGTGGCAAGACGCTCCTCGGGGCGCGTCTTATTTGGGCCTCTCTCTTGGAGGCCCTCAGTCAGACCCAGTGTTGACATGTGGCAAGACGCTCCTCGGGGCGCGTCTTGCTTGGGCTTCTCTCCTGGAGGCCCTTAGTCAGACCCATTGTTGACATGTGGCAAGACGCTCCTCGGGGCACGTCTTGCTTGGGCCTCTCTCCTGGATGCGCTCAGTCAGACCGAGTAGTGACATGTGGCAAGACGCTCCTCGGGGCGCGTCTTGCTTGGGCCTCTCTCCTGGAGGCGCTCAGTCAGACCGAGTGCTGACATAAGGCAAGACGCTCCTCGGGGCGCGTCTTGCTGGGGCCTCTCTCCTGGAGGTGCTCAATCAGACCCAGTGGTGACACGTTGCAAGACGCTCCTCGGGGCGCGTCTTGCTAGGGCTTCTCTCCTGGAGGCCCTCAGTCAGACCCATTGTTGACATGTGGCAAGACGCTCCTCGGGGCGCGTCTTGCTTGGGCCTCTCTCCAGGAGGCGCTCAGTCAGACCGAGTGCTGACATGTGGCAAGACGCTCCTCCGGGCGCGTCTTGCTTGGGCCTCTCTCCTGGAGGCACTCAGTCAGACCCAGTGTTCACATGTGGCAAGACGCTCCTCGGAGCGCGTCTTGCTTGGGCCTCTCTCCTGGAGGCGCTCAGTCAGACCCAGTGTTGACATGTGGCAAGATGCTCCTCTGGGCACGTCTTGCTTGGGCTTCTCTCCTGGAGGCCCTCAGTCAGACCGAGTGCTGACATGTGGCAAGACGCTCCTCGGAGCGCTTCATGCTTGAGCCTCTCTCGTGGAGGCGCTCAGTCAGACCCAGTGGTGACATGTGGCAAGACGCTCCTCGGGGCGCGTATTGCTTGGGCCTCTCTCCTGTAGGCGCTCAGTCAGACCGAGTAGTGACATGTGACAAGACGCTCCTCGGGGCGCGTCTTGCTTGGGCCTCTCTCCTGGAGGCGCTAAGTCAGACCCAGTGTTGACATGTGGCAAGACGCTCCTCGGGGCGCGTCTTGCTTGGGCCTCTCTCCTGGAGGTTCTCAGTCAGACCCAGTGTTGACATGTGGCAATATGCTCCTCGGGGCGCGTCTTGCTGGGGCTTCTCTAATGGAGGCACTCAGTCAGACCCAGTGTTGACATGTGGCAAGACGCTCCTCGGGGCACGTCTTGCTTCGGCCTCTCTCCTGGAAGCGCTCAGTCAGACCCAGAGGAGACATGTGTCAAGATGCTCCTCGGGGCGCGTCTTGCTTGGGCCTCTCTCCTGGAGGCGCTAAGTCAGACCCAGTGTTGACATGTGGCAAGACGCTCCTCGGGGCGCGTCTTGCTTGGGCCTCTCTCCTGGAGGTTCTCAGTCAGACCCAGTGTTGACATGTGGCAATATGCTCCTCGGGGCGCGTCTTGCTGGGGCTTCTCTAATGGAGGCACTCAGTCAGACCCAGTGTTGACATGTGGCAAGACGCTCCTCGGGGCACGTCTTGCTTCGGCCTCTCTCCTGGAAGCGCTCAGTCAGACCCAGAGGAGACATGTGTCAAGATGCTCCTCGGGGCGCGTCTTGCTTGGGCCTCTCTCCTGGAGGTGCTCAGTCAGACCGAGTAGTGACATGTGGCAAGACGCTCCTCGGGGCACGTCTTGCTTGGGCCTCTCTCCTGTAGGCGCTCAGTCAGACCGAGTAGTGACATGTGACAAGACGCTCCTCGGGGCGCGTCTTGCTTGGGCCTCTCTCCTGGAGGCGCTCAGTCAGACCCAGTGTTGACATGTGGCAAGACGCTCCTCGGGGCGCGTCTTGCTTGGGCCTCTCTCCTGGAGGTTCTCAGTCAGACCCAGTGTTGACATGTGGCAAGATGCTCCTCGGGGCGCGTCTTGCTGGGGCTTCTCTAATGGAGGCACTCAGTCAGACCCAGTGTTGACATGTGGCAAGACGCTCCTCGGGGCACGTCTTGCTTCGGCCTCTCTCCTGGAGGCGCTCAGTCAGTCCCAGAGGAGACATGTGTCAAGATGCTCCTCGGGGCGCGTCTTGCTTGGGCCTCTCTCCTGGAGGTGCTCAGTCAGACCGAGTGCTGACATGTGGCAAGACGCTCCTCCGGGCGCGTCTTGCTTGGGCCTCTCTCCTGGAGGCGCTCAGTCAGACCCAGTGTTCACATGTGGCAAGACGCTCCTCGGGGCGCGTCTTGCTTGGGCCTCTCTCCTGGAGGCGCTCAGTCAGACCCAGTGTTAACATGTGCTAAGACGCTCCTCAGGGCACGTCTTGCTTCGGCCTCTCTCCTGGAGGCGCTCAGTCAGACCCAGAGGAGACATGTGTCAAGATGCTCCTCGGGGCGCGTCTTGCTTGGGCCTCTCTCCTGGAGGTGCTCAGTCAGACCGAATGCTGACATGTGGCAAGACGCTCCTCCGGGCGCGTCTTGCTTGGGCCTCTCTCCTGGAGGCGCTCAGTCAGACCCAGTGTTCACATGTGGCAAGACGCTCCTCGGGGCGCGTCTTGCTTGGGCCTCTCTCCTGGAGGTGCTCAGTCAGACCGAGTAGTGACATGTGGCAAGACGCTCCTCGGGGCACGTCTTGCTTGGGCCTCTCTCCTGTAGGCGCTCAGTCAGACCGAGTAGTGACATGTGACAAGACGCTCCTCGGGGCGCGTCTTGCTTGGGCCTCTCTCCTGGAGGCGCTCAGTCAGACCCAGTGTTGACATGTGGCAAGACGCTCCTCGGGGCGCGTCTTGCTTGGGCCTCTCTCCTGGAGGTTCTCAGTCAGACCCAGTGTTGACATGTGGCAAGATGCTCCTCGGGGCGCGTCTTGCTGGGGCTTCTCTAATGGAGGCACTCAGTCAGACCCAGTGTTGACATGTGGCAAGACGCTCCTCGGGGCACGTCTTGCTTCGGCCTCTCTCCTGGAGGCGCTCAGTCAGACCCAGAAGAGACATGTGTCAAGATGCTCCTCGGGGCGCGTCTTGCTTGGGCCTCTCTCCTGGAAGTGCTCAGTCAGACCGAGTGCTGACATGTGGCAAGACGCTCCTCCGGGCGCGTCTTGCTTGGGCCTCTCTCCTGGAGGCGCTCAGTCAGACCCAGTGTTGACATGTGCTAAGACGCTCCTCAGGGCACGTCTTGCTTCGGCCTCTCTCCTGGAGGCGCTCAGTCAGACCCAGAGGAGACATGTGTCAAGATGCTCCTCGGGGCGCGTCTTGCTTGGGCCTCTCTCCTGGAGGTGCTCAGTCAGACCGAGTGCTGACATGTGGCAAGACGCTCCTCCGGGCGCGTCTTGCTTGGGCCTCTCTCCTGGAGGCGCTCAGTCAGACCCAGTGTTCACATGTGGCAAGACGCTCCTCGGGGCGCGTCTTGCTTGGGCCTCTCTCCTGGAGGCGCTCAGTCAGACCGAGTGCTGACATAAGGCAAGACGCTCCTCGGGGCGCGTCTTGCTGGGGCCTCTCTCCTGGAGGTTCTCAGTCAGACCCAGTGTTGACATGTGGCAAGACGCTCCTCGGGGCACGTCTTGCTTCGGCCTCTCTCCTGGAGGCGCTCAGTCAGACCCAGAGGAGACATGTGTCAAGATGCTCCTCGGGGCGCGTCTTGCTTGGGCCTCTCTCCTGGAGGTGCTCAGTCAGACCGATTGCTGACATGTGGCAAGACGCTCCTCCGGGCGCGTCTTGCTTGAGCCTCTCTCCTGGAGGCGCTCAGTCAGACCCAGTGTTGACATGTGCTAAGACGCTCCTCAGGGAACGTGTTGCTTGGGCCTCTCTCCTGGAGGCACTCAGTCAGACCGAGTGCTGACATGTGGCAAGACGCTCCTCGGGGCGCGTCTTGCTTGGGCTTCTCTCCTGGAGGCCCTCAGTCAGACCCATTGTTGACATGTGGCAAGACGCTCCTCGGGGCGCGTCTCATTTGGGCCTCTCTCCTGGAGGCGCTCAGTTAGACCAAGTGCTGACATGTGGCAAGACGCTCCTCGGGGCGCGTCTTGCTTGGGCTTCTCTCCTGGAGGCCCTCAGTCAGACCCATTGTTGATATGTGGCAAGATGCTCCTCGGGGCGCATCTTGCTTGGGCCTCTCCCCTTGAGGCCCTCTGTCAGACCCAGTGTTGACATGTGGCAAAACGCTCCTCCAGGCGCGTCTTGCTTGGGCCTCTCTCCTGGAGGCGCTCAGTCAGACCCATTGTTGACATGTGGCAAGATGCTCCTCGGGGCGCGTCTTGCTTGGGCCTCTCTCCTGGAGGCGCTCAGTCAGACCGAGTGCTGACATGGGGCAAGACGCTCCTCCGGGCGCGTCTTGCTTGGGCCTCTCTCCTGAAGGCACTCAGTCAGACCCAGTGTTCACATGTGGCAAGACGCTCCTCGGAGCGCGTCTTGCTTGGGCCTCTCTCCTGGAGGAGCTCAGTCAGACCCAGTGTTGACATGTGGCAAGATGCTCCTCGGGGCACGTCTTGCTTGGGCTTCTCTCCTGGAGGCCCTCAGTCAGACCGAGTGCTGACATGTGGCAAGACGCTCCTCGGAGCGCTTCATGCTTGAGCCTCTCTCCTGGAGGCGCTCAGTCAGACCCAGTGGTGACATGTGGCAAGACGCTCCTCGGGGCGCGTATTGCTTGGGCCAAACTCCTGGATGCCCTCTGTCAGACCCAGTGTTGACATGTGGCAAGACTCTCCTCGGGGCGCTTCTTGCTTGGGCTTCTCTCCTGGAGGCCCTCAGTCAGACCCATTGTTGACACATGGCAAGACGCTCCTCGGGGCACATCTTGCTTGGGCCTCTCTCCTGTAGGCGCTCAGTCAGACCGAGTAGTGACATGTGGCAAGATGCTCCTCGGGGCACGTCTTGCTTGGGCCTCTCTCCTGTAGGCGCTCAGTCAGACCGAGTAGTGACATGTGACAAGACGCTCCTCGGGGCGCGTCTTGCTTGGGCCTCTCTCCTGGAGGCGCTCAGTCAGACCCAGTGTTGACATGTGGCAAGACGCTCCTCGGGGCGCGTCTTGCTTGGGCCTCTCTCCTGGAGGTTCTCAGTCAGACCCAGTGTTGACATGTGGCAATTTTCTCCTCGGGGCGCGTCTTGCTGGGGCTTCTCTAATGGAGGCACTCAGTCAGACCCAGTGTTGTCATGTGGCAAGACGCTCCTCGGGGCACGTCTTGCTTCGGCCTCTCTCCTGGAGGCGCTCAGTCAGACCCAGAGGAGACATGTGTCAAGATGCTCCTCGGGGCGCGTCTTGCTTGGGCCTCTCTCCTGGAGGTGCTCAGTCAGACCGAGTAGTGACATGTGGCAAGACGCTCCTCGGGGCACGTCTTGCTTGGGCCTCTCTCCTGTAGGCGCTCAGTCAGACCGAGTAGTGACATGTGACAAGACGCTCCTCGGGGCGCGTCCTGCTTGGGCCTCTCTCCTGGAGGCGCTCAGTCAGACCCAGTGTTGACATGTGGCAAGACGCTCCTCGGGGCGCGTCTTGCTTGGGCCTCTCTCCTGGAGGTTCTCAGTCAGACCCAGTGTTGACATGTGGCAAGATGCTCCTCGGGGCGCGTCTTGCTGGGGCTTCTCTAATGGAGGCACTCAGTCAGACCCAGTGTTGACATGTGGCAAGACGCTCCTCGGGGCACGTCTTGCTTCGGCCTCTCTCCTGGAGGCGCTCAGTCAGACCCAGAGGAGACATGTGTCAAGATGCTCCTCGGGGCGCGTCTTGCTTGGGCCTCTCTCCTGGAGGTGCTCAGTCAGACCGAGTGCTGACATGTGGCAAGACGCTCCTCCGGGCGCGTCTTGCTTGGGCCTCTCTCCTGGAGGCGCTCAGTCAGACCCAGTGTTCACATGTGGCAAGACGCTCCTCGGGGCGCGTCTTGCTTGGGCCTCTCTCCTGGAGGCGCTCAGTCAGACCCAGTGTTGACATGTGCTAAGACGCTCCTCAGGGCACGTCTTGCTTCGGCCTCTCTCCTGGAGGCGCTCAGTCAGACCCAGAGGAGACATGTGTCAAGATGCTCCTCGGGGCGCGTCTTGCTTGGGCCTCTCTCCTGGAGGTGCTCAGTCAGACCGAGTGCTGACATGTGCAAGACGCTCCTCCGGGCGCGTCTTGCTTGGGCCTCTCTCCTGGAGGCGCTCAGTCAGACCCAGTGTTCACATGTGGCAAGACGCTCCTCGGGGCGCGTCTTGCTTGGGCCTCTCTCCTGGAGGCGCTCAGTCAGACCGAGTGCTGACATAAGGCAAGACGCTCCTCGGGGCGCGTCTTGCTGGGGCCTCTCTCCTGGAGGTTCTCAGTCAGACCCAGTGTTGACATGTGGCAAGATGCTCCTCGGGGCGCGTCTTGCTGGGGCTTCTCTAATGGAGGCACTCAGTCAGACCCAGTGTTGACATGTGGCAAGACGCTCCTCGGGGCACGTCTTGCTTCGGCCTCTCTCCTGGAGGCGCTCAGTCAGACCCAGAGGAGACATGTGTCAAGATGCTCCTCGGGGCGCGTCTTGCTTGGGCCTCTCTCCTGGAGGTGCTCAGTCAGACCGATTGCTGACATGTGGCAAGACGCTCCTCCGGGCGCGTCTTGCTTGAGCCTCTCTCCTGGAGGTGCTCAGTCAGACCCAGTGTTGACATGTGCTAAGACGCTCCTCAGGGAACGTGTTGCTTGGGCCTCTCTCCTGGAGGCACTCAGTCAGACCGAGTGCTGACATGTGGCAAGACGCTCCTCGGGGCGCGTCTTGCTTGGGCTTCTCTCCTGGAGGCCCTCAGTCAGACCCATTGTTGACATGTGGCAAGACGCTCCTCGGGGCGCGTCTCATTTGGGCCTCTCTCCTGGAGGCGCTCAGTTAGACCAAGTGCTGACATGTGGCAAGACGCTCCTCGGGGCGCGTCTTGCTTGGGCTTCTCTCCTGGAGGCCCTCAGTCAGACCCATTGTTGATATGTGGCAAGATGCTCCTCGGGGCGCATCTTGCTTGGGCCTCTCCCCTTGAGGCCCTCTGTCAGACCCAGTGTTGACATGTGGCAAAACGCTCCTCCAGGCGCGTCTTGCTTGGGCCTCTCTCCTGGAGGCGCTCAGTCAGACCCATTGTTGACATGTGGCAAGATGCTCCTCGGGGCGCGTCTTGCTTGGGCCTCTCTCCTGGAGGCGCTCAGTCAGACCGAGTGCTGACATGGGGCAAGACGCTCCTCCGGGCGCGTCTTGCTTGGGCCTCTCTCCTGAAGGCACTCAGTCAGACCCAGTGTTCACATGTGGCAAGACGCTCCTCGGAGCGCGTCTTGCTTGGGCCTCTCTCCTGGAGGAGCTCAGTCAGACCCAGTGTTGACATGTGGCAAGATGCTCCTCGGGGCACGTCTTGCTTGGGCTTCTCTCCTGGAGGCCCTCAGTCAGACCGAGTGCTGACATGTGGCAAGACGCTCCTCGGAGCGCTTCATGCTTGAGCCTCTCTCCTGGAGGCGCTCAGTCAGACCCAGTGGTGACATGTGGCAAGACGCTCCTCGGGGCGCGTATTGCTTGGGCCAAACTCCTGGATGCCCTCTGTCAGACCCAGTGTTGACATGTGGCAAGACTCTCCTCGGGGCGCTTCTTGCTTGGGCTTCTCTCCTGGAGGCCCTCAGTCAGACCCATTGTTGACACATGGCAAGACGCTCCTCGGGGCACGTCTTGCTTGGGCCTCTCTCCTGTAGGCGCTCAGTCAGACCGAGTAGTGACATGTGGCAAGATGCTCCTCGGGGCACGTCTTGCTTGGGCCTCTCTCCTGTAGGCGCTCAGTCAGACCGAGTAGTGACATGTGACAAGACGCTCCTCGGGGCGCGTCTTGCTTGGGCCTCTCTCCTGGAGGCGCTCAGTCAGACCCAGTGTTGACATGTGGCAAGACGCTCCTCGGGGCGCGTCTTGCTTGGGCCTCTCTCCTGGAGGTTCTCAGTCAGACCCAGTGTTGACATGTGGCAATTTTCTCCTCGGGGCGCGTCTTGCTGGGGCTTCTCTAATGGAGGCACTCAGTCAGACCCAGTGTTGTCATGTGGCAAGACGCTCCTCGGGGCACGTCTTGCTTCGGCCTCTCTCCTGGAGGCGCTCAGTCAGACCCAGAGGAGACATGTGTCAAGATGCTCCTCGGGGCGCGTCTTGCTTGGGCCTCTCTCCTGGAGGTGCTCAGTCAGACCGAGTAGTGACATGTGGCAAGACGCTCCTCGGGGCACGTCTTGCTTGGGCCTCTCTCATGTAGGCGCTCAGTCAGACCGAGTAGTGACATGTGACAAGACGCTCCTCGGGGCGCGTCTTGCTTGGGCCTCTCTCCTGGAGGTGCTCAGTCAGACCGAGTGCTGACATGTGGCAAGACGCTCCTCCGGGCGCGTCTTGCTTGGGCCTCTCTCCTGGAGGCGCTCAGTCAGACCCAGTGTTCACATGTGGCAAGACGCTCCTCGGGGCGCGTCTTGCTTGGGCCTCTCTCCTGGAGGCGCTCAGTCAGACCCAGTGTTGACATGTGCTAAGACGCTCCTCAGGGCACGTCTTGCTTCGGCCTCTCTCCTGGAGGCGCTCAGTCAGACCCAGAGGAGACATGTGTCAAGATGCTCCTCGGGGCGCGTCTTGCTTGGGCCTCTCTCCTGGAGGTGCTCAGTCAGACCGAGTGCTGACATGTGCAAGACGCTCCTCCGGGCGCGTCTTGCTTGGGCCTCTCTCCTGGAGGCGCTCAGTCAGACCCAGTGTTCACATGTGGCAAGACGCTCCTCGGGGCGCGTCTTGCTTGGGCCTCTCTCCTGGAGGTGCTCAGTCAGACCGAGTAGTGACATGTGGCAAGACGCTCCTCGGGGCACGTCTTGCTTGGGCCTCTCTCCTGTAGGCGCTCAGTCAGACCGAGTAGTGACATGTGACAAGACGCTCCTCGGGGCGCGTCTTGCTTGGGCCTCTCTCCTGGAGGCGCTAAGTCAGACCCAGTGTTGACATGTGGCAAGACGCTCCTCGGGGCGCGTCTTGCTTGGGCCTCTCTCCTGGAGGTTCTCAGTCAGACCCAGTGTTGACATGTGGCAAGATGCTCCTCGGGGCGCGTCTTGCTGGGGCTTCTCTAATGGAGGCACTCAGTCAGACCCAGTGTTGACATGTGGCAAGACGCTCCTCGGGGCACGTCTTGCTTCGGCCTCTCTCCTGGAGGCGCTCAGTCAGACCCAGAAGAGACATGTGTCAAGATGCTCCTCGGGGCGCGTCTTGCTTGGGCCTCTCTCCTGGAGGTGCTCAGTCAGACCGAGTGCTGACATGTGGCAAGACGCTCCTCCGGGCGCGTCTTGCTTGGGCCTCTCTCCTGGAGGCGCTCAGTCAGACCCAGTGTTGACATGTGCTAAGACGCTCCTCAGGGCACGTCTTGCTTCGGCCTCTCTCCTGGAGGCGCTCAGTCAGACCCAGAGGAGTCATGTGTCAAGATGCTCCTCGGGGCGCGTCTTGCTTGGGCCTCTCTCCTGGAGGTGCTCAGTCAGACCGAGTGCTGACATGTGGCAAGACGCTCCTCCGGGCGCGTCTTGCTTGGGCCTCTCTCCTGGAGGCGCTCAGTCAGACCCAGTGTTCACATGTGGCAAGACGCTCCTCGGGGCGCGTCTTGCTTGGGCCTCTCTCCTGGAGGCGCTCAGTCAGACCGAGTGCTGACATAAGGCAAGACGCTCCTCGGGGCGCGTCTTGCTGGGGCCTCTCTCCTGGAGGTTCTCAGTCAGACCCAGTGTTGACATGTGCCAAGATGCTCCTCGGGGCGCGTCTTGCTGGGGCTTCTCTAATGGAGGCACTCAGTCAGACCCAGTGTTGACATGTGGCAAGACGCTCCTCGGGGCACGTCTTGCTTCGGCCTCTCTCCTGGAGGCGCTCAGTCAGACCCAGAGGAGACATGTGTCAAGATGCTCCTCGGGGCGCGTCTTGCTTGGGCCTCTCTCCTGGAGGTGCTCAGTCAGACCGAGTGCTGACATGTGGCAAGACGCTCCTCCGGGCGCGTCTTGCTTGGGCCTCTCTCCTGGAGGCGCTCAGTCAGACCCAGTGTTCACATGTGGCAAGACGCTCCTCGGGGCGCGTCTTGCTTGGGCCTCTCTCCTGGAGGGGCTCAGTCAGACCCAGTGTTGACATGTGCTAAGACGCTCCTCAGGGAACGTGTTGCTTGGGCCTCTCTCCTGGAGGTGCTCAGTCAGACCGAGTGCTGACATGTGGCAAGACGCTCCTCGGGGCGCGTCTTGCTTGGGCTTCTCTCCTGGAGGCCCTCAGTCAGACCCATTGTTGACATGTGGCAAGACGCTCCTCGGGGCGCGTCTCATTTGGGCCTCTCTCCTGGAGGCGCTCAGTTAGACCGAGTGCTGACATGTGGCAAGACGCTCCTCGGGGCGCGTCTTGCTTGGGCTTCTCTCCTGGAGGCCCTCAGTCAGACCCATTGTTGATATGTGGCAAGATGCTCCTCGGGGCGCATCTTGCTTGGGCCTCTCCCCTTGAGGCCCTCTGTCAGACCCAGTGTTGACATGTGGCAAAACGCTCCTCCAGGCGCGTCTTGCTTGGGCCTCTCTCCTGGAGGCGCTCAGTCAGACCCAGTGGTGACATGTGGCAAGACGCTCCTCGGGGCGCGTATTGCTTGGGCCTAACTCCTGGATGCCCTCTGTCAGACCCAGTGTTGACATGTGGCAAGACGCTCCTTCGGGGCGCGTCTTGCTTGGGCTTCTCTCCTGGAGGCCCTCAGTCAGACCCATTGTTGACATGTGGCAAGACGCTCCTCGGGGCGCGTCTTATTTGGGCCTCTCTCTTGGAGGCCCTCAGTCAGACCCAGTGTTGACATGTGGCAAGACGCTCCTCGGGGCGCGTCTTGCTTGGGCTTCTCTCCTGGAGGCCCTTAGTCAGACCCATTGTTGACATGTGGCAAGACGCTCCTCGGGGCACGTCTTGCTTGGGCCTCTCTCCTGGATGCGCTCAGTCAGACCGAGTAGTGACATGTGGCAAGACGCTCCTCGGGGCGCGTCTTGCTTGGGCCTCTCTCCTGGAGGCGCTCATTCAGACCGAGTGCTGACATAAGGCAAGACGCTCCTCGGGGCGCGTCTTGCTGGGGCCTCTCTCCTGGAGGTGCTCAATCAGACCCAGTGGTGACACGTTGCAAGACGCTCCTCGGGGCGCGTCTTGCTAGGGCTTCTCTCCTGGAGGCCCTCAGTCAGACCCATTGTTGACATGTGGCAAGACGCTCCTCGGGGCGCGTCTTGCTTGGGCCTCTCTCCAGGAGGCGCTCAGTCAGACCGAGTGCTGACATGTGGCAAGACGCTCCTCCGGGCGCGTCTTGCTTGGGCCTCTCTCCTGGAGGCACTCAGTCAGACCCAGTGTTCACAGGTGGCAAGACGCTCCTCGGAGCGCGTCTTGCTTGGGCCTCTCTCCTGGAGGCGCTCAGTCAGACCCAGTGTTGACATGTGGCAAGATGCTCCTCTGGGCACGTCTTGCTTGGGCTTCTCTCCTGGAGGCCCTCAGTCAGACCGAGTGCTGACATGTGGCAAGACGCTCCTCGGAGCGCTTCATGCTTGAGCCTCTCTCGTGGAGGCGCTCAGTCAGACCCAGTGGTGACATGTGGCAAGACGCTCCTCGGGGCGCGTATTGCTTGGGCCTAACTCCTGGATGCCCTCTGTCAGACCCAGTGTTGACATGTGGCAAGACTCTCCTCGGGGCGCTTCTTGCTTGGGCTTCTCTCCTGGAGGCCCTCAGTCAGACCCATTGTTGACATGTGGCAAGACGCTCCTCGGGGCACGTCTTGCTTGGGCCTCTCTCCTGTAGGTGCTCAGTCAGACCGAGTAGTGACATGTGGCAAGACGCTCCTCGGGGCACGTCTTGCTTGGGCCTCTCTCCTGTAGGCGCTCAGTCAGACCGAGTAGTGACATGTGACAAGACGCTCCTCGGGGCGCGTCTTGCTTGGGCCTCTCTCCTTGAGGCGCTCAGTCAGACCCAGTGTTGACATGTGGCAAGACGCTCCTCGGGGCGCGTCTTGCTTGGGCCTCTCTCCTGGAGGTTCTCAGTCAGACCCAGTGTTGACATGTGGCAAGATGCTCCTCGGGGCGCGTCTTGCTGGGGCTTCTCTAATGGAGGCACTCAGTCAGACCCAGTGTTGACATGTGGCAAGACGCTCCTCGGGGCACGTCTTGCTTCGGCCTCTCTCCTGGAGGCGCTCAGTCAGACCCAGAGGAGACATGTGTCAAGATGCTCCTCGGGGCGCGTCTTGCTTGGGCCTCTCTCCTGGAGTTGCTCAGTCAGACCGAGTGCTGACATGTGGCAAGACGCTCCTCCGGGCGCGTCTTGCTTGGGCCTCTCTCCTGGAGGCGCTCAGTCAGACCCAGTGTTCACATGTGGCAAGACGCTCCTCGGGGCGTGTCTTGCTTGGGCCTATCTCCTGGAGGCGCTCAGTCAGACCCAGTGTTGACATGTGCTAAGACGCTCCTCAGGGCACGTGTTGCTTGGGCCTCTCTCCTGGAGGCGCTCAGTCAGACCGAGTGCTGACATGTGGCAAGACGCTCCTCCGGGCGCGTCTTGCTTGGGCCTCTCTCCTGGAGGCGCTCAGTCAGACCCAGTGTTCACATGTGGCAAGACGCTCCTCGGGGCGCGTCTTGCTTGGGCCTCTCTCCTGGAGGGGCTCAGTCAGACCCAGTGTTGACATGTGCTAAGACGCTCCTCAGGGAACGTGTTGCTTGGGCCTCTCTCCTGGAGGCGCTCAGTCAGACCGAGTGCTGACATGTGGCAAGACGCTCCTCGGGGCGCGTCTTGCTTGGGCTTCTCTCCTAGAGGCCCTCAGTCAGACCCATTGTTGACATGTGGCAAGACGCTCCTCGGGGCGCGTCTCATTTGGGCCTCTCTCCTGGAGGCGCTCAGTTAGACCGAGTGCTGACATGTGGCAAGACGCTCCTCGGGGCGCGTCTTGCTTGGGCTTCTCTCCTGGAGGCCCTCAGTCAGACCCATTGTTGATATGTGGCAAGATGCTCCTCGGGGCGCATCTTGCTTGGGCCTCTCCCCTTGAGGCCCTCTGTCAGACCCAGTGTTGACATGTGGCAAAACGCTCCTCCAGGCGCGTCTTGCTTGGGCCTCTCTCCTGGAGGCGCTCAGTCAGACCCAGTGGTGACATGTGGCAAGACGCTCCTCGGGGCGCGTATTGCTTGGGCCTAACTCCTGGATGCCCTCTGTCAGACCCAGTGTTGACATGTGGCAAGACGCTCCTTCGGGGCGCGTCTTGCTTGGGCTTCTCTCCTGGAGGCCCTCAGTCAGACCCATTGTTGACATGTGGCAAGACGCTCCTCGGGGCGCGTCTTATTTGGGCCTCTCTCTTGGAGGCCCTCAGTCAGACCCAGTGTTGACATGTGGCAAGACGCTCCTCGGGGCGCGTCTTGCTTGGGCTTCTCTCCTGGAGGCCCTTAGTCAGACCCATTGTTGACATGTGGCAAGACGCTCCTCGGGGCACGTCTTGCTTGGGCCTCTCTCCTGGATGCGCTCAGTCAGACCGAGTAGTGACATGTGGCAAGACGCTCCTCGGGGCGCGTCTTGCTTGGGCCTCTCTCCTGGAGGCGCTCAGTCAGACCGAGTGCTGACATAAGGCAAGACGCTCCTCGGGGCGCGTCTTGCTGGGGCCTCTCTCCTGGAGGTGCTCAATCAGACCCAGTGGTGACACGTTGCAAGACGCTCCTCGGGGCGCGTCTTGCTTGGGCTTCTCTCCTGGAGGCCCTCAGTCAGACCCATTGTTGACATGTGGCAAGACGCTCCTCGGGGCGCGTCTTGCTTGGGCCTCTCTCCTGGAGGCGCTCAGTCAGACCGAGTGCTGACATGTGGCAAGACGCTCCTCCGGGCGCGTCTTGCTTGGGCCTCTCTCCTGGAGGCACTCAGTCAGACCCAGTGTTGACATGTGGCAAGACGCTCCTCGGAGCGCGTCTTGCTTGGGCCTCTCTCCTGGAGGCGCTCAGTCAGACCCAGTGTTGACATGTGGCAAGATGCTCCTCTGGGCACGTCTTGCTTGGGCTTCTCTCCTGGAGGCCCTCAGTCAGACCGAGTGCTGACATGTGGCAAGACGCTCCTCGGAGCGCTTCATGCTTGAGCCTCTCTCGTGGAGGCGCTCAGTCAGACCCAGTGGTGACATGTGGCAAGACGCTCCTCGGGGCGCGTATTGCTTGGGCCTAACTCCTGGATGCCCTCTGTCAGACCCAGTGTTGACATGTGGCAAGACTCTCCTCGGGGCGCTTCTTGCTTGGGCTTCTCTCCTGGAGGCCCTCAGTCAGACCCATTGTTGACATGTGGCAAGACGCTCCTAGGGGCACGTCTTGCTTGGGCCTCTCTCCTGTAGGTGCTCAGTCAGACCGAGTAGTGACATGTGGCAAGACGCTCCTCGGGGCACGTCTTGCTTGGGCCTCTCTCCTGTAGGCGCTCAGTCAGACCGAGTAGTGACATGTGACAAGACGCTCCTCGGGGCGCGTCTTGCTTGGGCCTCTCTCCTTGAGGCGCTCAGTCAGACCCAGTGTTGACATGTGGCAAGACGCTCCTCGGGGCGCGTCTTGCTTGGGCCTCTCTCCTGGAGGTTCTCAGTCAGACCCAGTGTTGACATGTGGCAAGATGCTCCTCGGGGCGCGTCTTGCTGGGGCTTCTCTAATGGAGGCACTCAGTCAGACCCAGTGTTGACATGTGGCAAGACGCTCCTCGGGGCACGTCTTGCTTCGGCCTCTCTCCTGGAGGCGCTCAGTCAGACCCAGAGGAGACATGTGTCAAGATGCTCCTCGGGGCGCGTCTTGCTTGGGCCTCTCTCCTGGAGGTGCTCAGTCAGACCGAGTGCTGACATGTGGCAAGACGCTCCTCCGGGCGCGTCTTGCTTGGGCCTCTCTCCTGGAGGCGCTCAGTCAGACCCAGTGTTCACATGTGGCAAGACGCTCCTCGGGGCGCGTCTTGCTTGGGCCTCTCTCCTGGAGGCGCTCAGTCAGACCCAGTGTTGACATGTGCTAAGACGCTCCTCAGGGCACGTGTTGCTTGGGCCTCTCTCCTGGAGGCGCTCAGTCAGACCGAGTGCTGACATGTGGCAAGACGCTCCTCCGGGCGCGTCTTGCTTGGGCCTCTCTCCTGGAGGCGCTCAGTCAGACCCAGTGTTCACATGTGGCAAGACGCTCCTCGGGGCGCGTCTTGCTTGGGCCTCTCTCCTGGAGGCGCTCAGTCAGACCCAGTGTTGACATGTGCTAAGACGCTCCTCAGGGCACGTGTTGCTTGGGCCTCTCTCCTGGAGGCGCTCAGTCAGACCGAGTGCTGACATGTGGCAAGACGCTCCTCGGGGCGCGTCTTGCTTGGGCTTCTCTCCTGGAGGCCCTCAGTCAGACCCATTGTTGACATGTGGCAAGTCGCTCCTCGGGGCGCGTCTCATTTGGGCCTCTCTCCTGGAGGCGCTCAGTTAGACCGAGTGCTGACATGTGGCAAGACGCTCCTCGGGGCGCGTCTTGCTTGGGCTTCTCTCCTGGAGGCCCTCAGTCAGACCCATTGTTGATATGTGGCAAGATGCTCCTCGGGGCGCATCTTGCTTGGGCCTCTCCCCTTGAGGCCCTCTGTCAGACCCAGTGTTGACAAGTGGCAAAACGCTCCTCCAGGCGCGTCTTGCTTGGGCCTCTCTCCTGGAGGCGCTCAGTCAGACCCAGTGGTGACATGTGGCAAGACGCTCCTCGGGGCGCGTATTGCTTGGGCCTAACTCCTGGATGCCCTCTGTCAGACCCAGTGTTGACATGTGGCAAGACTCTCCTCGGGGCGCGTCTTGCTTGGGCTTCTCTCATGGAGGCCCTCAGTCAGACCCAGTGTTGACATGTGTCAAGACGCTCCTCGGGGCGTGTCTTGCTTGGGCCTCTCTCCTGGAGGCGCTCAGTCAGACCGAGTGCTGACATGTGGCAAGACGCTCCTCGGGGCGCGTCTTGCTTGGGCTTCTCTCCTGGAGGCCCTCAGTCAGACCCATTGTTGACATGTGGCAAGTCGCTCCTCGGGGCGCGTCTCATTTGGGCCTCTCTCCTGGAGGCGCTCAGTTAGACCGAGTGCTGACATGTGGCAAGACGCTCCTCGGGGCGCGTCTTGCTTGGGCTTCTCTCCTGGAGGCCCTCAGTCAGACCCATTGTTGATATGTGGCAAGATGCTCCTCGGGGCGCATCTTGCTTGGGCCTCTCCCCTTGAGGCCCTCTGTCAGACCCAGTGTTGACAAGTGGCAAAACGCTCCTCCAGGCGCGTCTTGCTTGGGCCTCTCTCCTGGAGGCGCTCAGTCAGACCCAGTGGTGACATGTGGCAAGACGCTCCTCGGGGCGCGTATTGCTTGGGCCTAACTCCTGGATGCCCTCTGTCAGACCCAGTGTTGACATGTGGCAAGACTCTCCTCGGGGCGCGTCTTGCTTGGGCTTCTCTCATGGAGGCCCTCAGTCAGACCCAGTGTTGACATGTGTCAAGACGCTCCTCGGGGCGTGTCTTGCTTGGGCCTCTCTCCTGGAGGCGCTCAGTCAGACCCAGTGTTGACATGTGACAAGACCCTCCTCGGGGCGCATCTTGCTTGGGCCTCTCTCCTGGAGGCGCTCAGTCAGACCCAGTGTTGACATGTGGCAAGACGCTCCTCGGGGCGCGTCTTGCTTGGGCCTCTCTCCTGGAGGTTCTCAGTCAGACCCAGTGTTGACATGTGGCAAGATGCTCCTCGGGGCGCGTCTTGCTGGGGCTTCTCTAATGGAGGCACTCAGTCAGACCCAGTGTTGACATGTGGCAAGACGCTCCTCGGGGCACGTCTTGCTTCGGCCTCTCTCCTGGAGGCGCTCAGTCAGACCCAGAAGAGACATGTGTCAAGATGCTCCTCGGGGCGCGTCTTGCTTGGGCCTCTCTCCTGGAGGTGCTCAGTCAGACCGAGTGCTGACATGTGGCAAGACGCTCCTCCGGGCGCGTCTTGCTTGGGCCTCTCTCCTGGAGGCGCTCAGTCAGACCCAGTGTTGACATGTGCTAAGACGCTCCTCAGGGCACGTCTTGCTTCGGCCTCTCTCCTGGAGGCGCTCAGTCAGACCCAGAGGAGACATGTGTCAAGATGCTCCTCGGGGCGCGTCTTGCTTGGGCCTCTCTCCTGGAGGTGCTCAGTCAGACCGAGTGCTGACATGTGGCAAGACGCTCCTCCGGGCGCGTCTTGCTTGGGCCTCTCTCCTGGAGGCGCTCAGTCAGACCCAGTGTTCACATGTGGCAAGACGCTCCTCGGGGCGCGTCTTGCTTGGGCCTCTCTCCTGGAGGCGCTCAGTCAGACCGAGTGCTGACATAAGGCAAGACGCTCCTCGGGGCGCGTCTTGCTGGGGCCTCTCTCCTGGAGGTTCTCAGTCAGACCCAGTGTTGACATGTGGAAAGATGCTCCTCGGGGCGCGTCTTGCTGGGGCTTCTCTAATGGAGGCACTCAGTCAGACCCAGTGTTGACATGTGGCAAGACGCTCCTCGGGGCACGTCTTGCTTCGGCCTCTCTCCTGGAGGCGCTCAGTCAGACCCAGAGGAGACATGTGTCAAGATGCTCCTCGGGGCGCGTCTTGCTTGGGCCTCTCTCCTGGAGGTGCTCAGTCAGACCGATTGCTGACATGTGGCAAGACGCTCCTCCGGGCGCGTCTTGCTTGGGCCTCTCTCCTGGAGGCGCTCAGTCAGACCCAGTGTTGACATGTGCTAAGACGCTCCTCAGGGAACGTGTTGCTTGGGCTTCTCTCCTGGAGGCCCTCAGTCAGACCCATTGTTGACATGTGGCAAGACGCTCCTCGGGGCGCGTCTCATTTGGGCCTCTCTCCTGGAGGCGCTCAGTTAGACTAAGTGCTGACATGTGGCAAGACGCTCCTCGGGGCGCGTCTTGCTTGGGCTTCTCTCCTGGAGGCGCTCAGTCAGACCCATTGTTGACATGTGGCAAGATGCTCCTCGGGGCGCGTCTTGCTTGGGCCTCTCTCCTGGAGGCGCTCAGTCAGACCGAGTGCTGACATGTGGCAAGACGCTCCTCCGGGCGCGTCTTGCTTGGGCCTCTCTCCTGAAGGCACTCAGTCAGACCCAGTGTTCACATGTGGCAAGACGCTCCTCGGAGCGCGTCTTGCTTGGGCCTCTCTCCTGGAGGAGCTCAGTCAGACCCAGTGTTGACATGTGGCAAGATGCTCCTCGGGGCACGTCTTGCTTGGGCTTCTCTCCTGGAGGCCCTCAGTCAGACCGAGTGCTGACATGTGGCAAGACGCTCCTCGGAGCGCTTCATGCTTGAGCCTCTCTCCTGGAGGCGCTCAGTCAGACCCAGTGGTGACATGTGGCAAGACGCTCCTCGGGGCGCGTATTGCTTGGGCCAAACTCCTGGATGCCCTCTGTCAGACCCAGTGTTGACATGTGGCAAGACTCTCCTCGGGGCGCTTCTTGCTTGGGCTTCTCTCCTGGAGGCCCTCAGTCAGACCCATTGTTGCCATGTGGCAAGACGCTCCTCGGGGCACGTCTTGCTTGGGCCTCTCTCCTGTAGGCGCTCAGTCAGACCGAGTAGTGACATGTGGCAAGATGCTCCTCGGGGCACGTCTTGCTTGGGCCTCTCTAATGTAGGCGCTCAGTCAGACCGAGTAGTGACATGTGACAAGACGCTCCTCGGGGCGCGTCTTGCTTGGGCCTCTCTCCTGGAGGCGCTCAGTCAGACCCAGTGTTGACATGTGGCAAGACGCTCCTCGGGGCGCGTCTTGCTTGGGCCTCTCTCCTGGAGGTTCTCAGTCAGACCCAGTGTTGACATGTGGCAATATGCTCCTCGGGGCGCGTCTTGCTGGGGCTTCTCTAATGGAGGCACTCAGTCAGACCCAGTGTTGACATGTGGCAAGACGCTCCTCGGGGCACGTCTTGCTTCGGCCTCTCTCCTGGAGGCGCTCAGTCAGACCCAGAGGAGACATGTGTCAAGATGCTCCTCGGGGCGCGTCTTGCTTGGGCCTCTCTCCTGGAGGTGCTCAGTCAGACCGAGTAGTGACATGTGGCAAGACGCTCCTCGGGGCACGTCTTGCTTGGGCCTCTCTCCTGTAGGCGCTCAGTCAGACCGAGTAGTGACATGTGACAAGACGCTCCTCGGGGCGCGTCTTGCTTGGGCCTCTCTCCTGGAGGCGCTCAGTCAGACCCAGTGTTGACATGTGGCAAGACGCTCCTCGGGGCGCGTCTTGCTTGGGCCTCTCTCCTGGAGGTTCTCAGTCAGACCCAGTGTTGACATGTGGCAAGATGCTCCTCGGGGCGCGTCTTGCTGGGGCTTCTCTAATGGAGGCACTCAGTCAGACCCAGTGTTGACATGTGGCAAGACGCTCCTCGGGGCACGTCTTGCTTCGGCCTCTCTCCTGGAGGCGCTCAGTCAGACCCAGAGGAGACATGTGTCAAGATGCTCCTCGGGGCGCGTCTTGCTTGGGCCTCTCTCCTGGAGGTGCTCAGTCAGACCGAGTGCTGACATGTGGCAAGACGCTCCTCCGGGCGCGTCTTGCTTGGGCCTCTCTCCTGGAGGCGCTCAGTCAGACCCAGTGTTCACATGTGGCAAGACGCTCCTCGGGGCGCGTCTTGCTTGGGCCTCTCTCCTGGAGGCGCTCAGTCAGACCCAGTGTTGACATGTGCTAAGACGCTCCTCAGGGCACGTCTTGCTTCGGCCTCTCTCCTGGAGGCGCTCAGTCAGACCCAGAGGAGACATGTGTCAAGATGCTCCTCGGGGCGCGTCTTGCTTGGGCCTCTCTCCTGGAGGTGCTCAGTCAGACCGAGTGCTGACATGTGGCAAGACGCTCCTCCGGGCGCGTCTTGATTGGGCCTCTCTCCTGGAGGCGCTCAGTCAGACCCAGTGTTCACATGTGGCAAGACGCTCCTCGGGGCGCGTCTTGCTTGGGCCTCTCTCCTGGAGGTGCTCAGTCAGACCGAGTGCTGACATAAGGCAAGACGCTCCTCGGGGCGCGTCTTGCTGGGGCCTCTCTCCTGGAGGTTCTCAGTCAGACCCAGTGTTGACATGTGGCAAGATGCTCCTCGGGGCGCGTCTTGCTGGGGCTTCTCTAATGGAGGCACTCAGTCAGACCCAGTGTTGACATGTGGCAAGACGCTCCTCGGGGCACGTCTTGCTTCGGCCTCTCTCCTGGAGGCGCTCAGTCAGACCCAGAGGAGACATGTGTCAAGATGCTCCTCGGGGCGCGTCTTGCTTGGGCCTCTCTCCTGGAGGCGCTCAGTCAGACCCAGTGTTGACATGTGCTAAGACGCTCCTCAGGGCACGTGTTGCTTGGGCCTCTCTCCTGGAGGCGCTCAGTCAGACCGAGTGCTGACATGTGGCAAGACGCTCCTCCGGGCGCGTCTTGCTTGGGCCTCTCTCCTGGAGGCGCTCAGTCAGACCCAGTGTTCACATGTGGCAAGACGCTCCTCAGGGCACGTGTTGCTTGGGCCTCTCTCCTGGAGGCGCTCAGTCAGACCGAGTGCTGACATGTGGCAAGACGCTCCTCCGGGCGCGTCTTGCTTGGGCCTCTCTCCTGGAGGCACTCAGTCAGACCCAGTGTTCACATGTGGCAAGACGCTCCTCGGAGCGCGTCTTGCTTGGGCCTCTCTCCTGGAGGCGCTCAGTCAGACCCAGTGTTGACATGTGGCAAGATGCTCCTCTGGGCACGTCTTGCTTGGGCTTCTCTCCTGGAGGCCCTCAGTCAGACCGAGTGCTGACATGTGGCAAGACGCTCCTTGGAGCGCTTCATGCTTGAGCCTCTCTCGTGGAGGCGCTCAGTCAGACCCAGTGGTGACATGTGGCAAGACGCTCCTCGGGGCGCGTATTGCTTGGGCCTAACTCCTGGATGCCCTCTGTCAGACCCAGTGTTGACATGTGGCAAGACTCTCCTCGGGGCGCTTCTTGCTTGGGCTTCTCTCCTGGAGGCCCTCAGTCAGACCCATTGTTGACATGTGGCAAGACGCTCCTCGGGGCACGTCTTGCTTGGGCCTCTCTCCTGTAGGTGCTCAGTCAGACCGAGTAGTGACATGTGGCAAGACGCTCCTCGGGGCACGTCTTGCTTGGGCCTCTCTCCTGTAGGCGCTCAGTCAGACCGAGTAGTGACATGTGACAAGACGCTCCTCGGGGCGCGTCTTGCTTGGGCCTCTCTCCTTGAGGCGCTCAGTCAGACCCAGTGTTGACATGTGGCAAGACGCTCCTCGGGGCGCGTCTTGCTTGGGCCTCTCTCCTGGAGGTTCTCAGTCAGACCCAGTGTTGACATGTTGCAAGATGCTCCTCGGGGCGCGTCTTGCTGGGGCTTCTCTAATGGAGGCACTCAGTCAGACCCAGTGTTGACATGTGGCAAGACGCTCCTCGGGGCACGTCTTGCTTCGGCCTCTCTCCTGGAGGCGCTCAGTCAGACCCAGAGGAGACATGTGTCAAGATGCTCCTCGGGGCGCGTCTTGCTTGGGCCTCTCTCCTGGAGGTGCTCAGTCAGACCGAGTGCTGACATGTGGCAAGACGCTCCTCCGGGCGCGTCTTGCTTGGGCCTCTCTCCTGGAGGCGCTCAGTCAGACCCAGTGTTCACATGTGGCAAGACGCTCCTCGGGGCGCGTCTTGCTTGGGCCTCTCTCCTGGAGACGCTCAGTCAGACACAGTGTTGACATGTGCTAAGACGCTCCTCAGGGCACGTGTTGCTTGGGCCTCTCTCCTGGAGGCGCTCAGTCAGACCGAGTGCTGACATGTGGCAAGACGCTCCTCCGGGCGCGTCTTGCTTGGGCCTCTCTCCTGGAGGCGCTCAGTCAGACCCAGTGTTCACATGTGGCAAGACGCTCCTCGGGGCGCGTCTTGCTTGGGCCTCTCTCCTGGAGGCGCTCAGTCAGACCCAGTGTTGACATGTGCTAAGACGCTCCTCAGGGCACGTGTTGCTTGGGCCTCTCTCCTGGAGGCGCTCAGTCAGACCGAGTGCTGACATGTGGCAAGACGCTCCTCGGGGCGCGTCTTGCTTGGGCTTCTCTCCTGGAGGCCCTCAGTCAGACCCATTGTTGACATGTGGCAAGACGCTCCTCGGGGCGCGTCTCATTTGGGCCTCTCTCCTGGAGGCGCTCAGTTAGACCGAGTGCTGACATGTGGCAAGACGCTCCTCGGGGCGCGTCTTGCTTGGGCTTCTCTCCTGGAGGCCCTCAGTCAGACCCATTGTTGATATGTGGCAAGATGCTCCTCGGGGCGCATCTTGCTTGGGCCTCTCCCCTTGAGGCCCTCTGTCAGACCCAGTGTTGACAAGTGGCAAAACGCTCCTCCAGGCGCGTCTTGCTTGGGCCTCTCTCCTGGAGGCGCTCAGTCAGACCCAGTGGTGACATGTGGCAAGACGCTCCTCGGGGCGCGTATTGCTTGGGCCTAACTCCTGGATGCCCTCTGTCAGACCCAGTGTTGACATGTGGCAAGACTCTCCTCGGGGCGCGTCTTGCTTGGGCTTCTCTCATGGAGGCCCTCAGTCAGACCCAGTGTTGACATGTGTCAAGACGCTCCTCGGGGCGTGTCTTGCTTGGGCCTCTCTCCTGGAGGCGCTCAGTCAGACCCAGTGTTGACATGTGACAAGACCCTCCTCGGGGCGCGTCTTGCTTGGGCCTCTCTCCTGGAGGCGCTCAGTCAGACCCAGTGTTGACATGTGGCAAAATGCTCCTCGGGGCGCGTCTTGCTGGGGCTTCTCTAATGGAGGCACTCAGTCAGACCCAGTGTTGACATGTGGCAAGACGCTCCTCGGGGCACGTCTTGCTTCGGCCTCTCTCCTGGAGGCGCTCAGTCAGACCCAGAGGAGACATGTGTCAAGATGCTCCTCGGGGCGCGTCTTGCTTGGGCCTCTCTCCTGGAGGTGCTCAGTCAGACCGAGTGCTGACATGTGGCAAGACGCTCCTCCGGGCGCGTCTTGCTTGGGCCTCTCTCCTGGAGGCGCTCAGTCAGATCCAGTGTTCACATGTGGCAAGACGCTCCTCGGGGCGCGTCTTGCTTGGGCCTCTCTCCTGGAGGCGCTCAGTCAGACCCAGTGTTGACATGTGCTAAGACGCTCCTCAGGGCACGTGTTGCTTGGGCCTCTCTCCTGGAGGCGCTCAGTCAGACCGAGTGCTGACATGTGGCAAGACGCTCCTCGGGGCGCGTCTTGCTTGGCCTTCTCTCCTGGAGGCCCTCAGTCAGACCCATTGTTGACATGTGGCAAGACGCTCCTCGGGGCGCGTCTCATTTGGGCCTCTCTCCTGGAGGCGCTCAGTGAGACCGAGTGCTGACGTGTGGCAAGACGCTCCTCGGGGCGCGTCTTGCTTGGGCTTCTCTCCTGGAGGCCCTCAGTCAGACCCATTGTTGATATGTGGCAAGATGCTCCTCGGGGCGCATCTTGCTTGGGCCTCTCCCCTTGAGGCCCTCTGTCAGACCCAGTGTTGACATGTGGCAAAACGCTCCTCCAGGCGCGTCTTGCTTGGGCCTCTCTCCTGGAGGCGCTCAGTCAGACCCAGTGTTGACATGTGGCAAGACGCCCCTTGGGGCGCGTCTTGCTGGGGCTTCTCTCAAGGAGGCACTCAGTCAGACCCAGTGTTGACATGTGGCAAGACGCTCCTCACGGCGCGTCTTGCTTGGGCCTCTCTCCTGGGGAGGCGATCAGTCAGACCCACTGTTGACATGTGTCAAGACGCTCCTCGGGCGTTTCTTGCTTGGGCCTCTCTCCTGGAGGTGCTCAGTCAGACCCAGTGTTGACATGTGGCAAGACGCTCCTCGGGGCGCGTCTTGCTTGGGCCTCTCTCCTGGGGAGGCGATCAGTCAGACCCAGTGTTGACATGTGTCAAGAGGCTCCTCGGGCGTTTCTTGCTTGGGCCTCTCTCCTGGAGGCGCTCAGTCAGACCCAGTGTTGACATGTGGCAAGACGCTCCTCGGGCGTTTCTTGCTTGGGCCTCTCTCCTGGAGTCGCTCAGTCAGACCTAGTGCTGACATGTGGCAAGACGCTCCTCGGGGCGCGTCTTGCTTGGCCCTCTCTCCTGGAGGCCTTCAGTCAGACCCTTCGTTGACATGTGGCAAGACGCTCCTCGGGGCGCGTCTTGCTTGGCCCTCTCTCCTGGAGGCCTTCAGTCAGACCCTTCGTTGACATGTGGCAAGACGCTCCTCGGGGCGCGTCTTGCTTGGCCCTCTCTCCTGGAGGCGCTCAGTCAGACCGAGTGCTGACATGTGGCAAGACGCTCCTCGGGGCGCCTCTTGCTTGGGATTCTCTCCTGGAAGCCCTCAGTCAGACCCATTGTTGACATGTGGCAAGACGCTCCTCGGGGCGCATCTTGCTTGGGCCTCTCTCCTGGAGGCGCTCAGTCAGACCGAGTGCTGACATGTGGCAAGACGCTCCTCGGGGCACGTCTTGCTTGGGCCTCTCTCCTGCAGGCCCTCTGTCAGACCCAGTGTTGACATGTGGCAGGACGCTCCTCGGGGCGCGTCTTGCTTGGGCCTCTCTCCTGGAGGCGCTCAGTCAGACCCAGTGTTGACATGTGGCAAGACACTCCTCGGGGCGCGTCTTGCTTGGGCCTCTCTCCTGGAGGCGCTCAGTAAGTCCTAGTGCTGACATGTGGCAAGACGCTCCTCGGAGCGCGTCTTGCTTGGGCTTCTCTCCTGGAGGCGCTCAGTCAGACCCAGTGTTGACATGTGGCAAGACGCTCCTTGGGGCGCGTCTTGCTTGGGCGGCGCGTCTTGCTTGGGCCTCTCTCCTGGGGAGGCGATCAGTCAGACCCAGTGTTGACATGTGTCAAGACGCTCCTCGGGCGTTTCTTGCTTGGGCCTCTCTCCTGGAGGCGCTCAGTCAGACCCAGTGTTGACATGTGGCAAGACGCTCCTCGGGGCGCGTCTTGCTTGGGCGGCGCGTCTTGCTTGGGCCTCTCTCCTGGGGAGGCGATCAGTCAGACCCAGTGTTGACATGTGTCAAGACGCTCCTCGGGCGTTTCTTGCTTGGCCCTCTCTCCTGGAGGCCCTCAGTCAGACCCTTCGTTGACATTTTGCAAGACGCTCCTCGGGGCGCGTCTTGCTTGGCCCTCTCTCCTGGAGGCGCTCAGTCAGACCGAGTGCTGACATGTGGCAAGACGCTCCTCGGGGCACGTCTTGCTTGGGCCTCTCTCCTGCAGGCCCTCTGTCAGACCCAGTGTTGACATGTGGCAGGACGCTCCTCGGGGCGCGTCTTGCTTGGGCCTCTCTCCTGGAGGCGCTCAGTCAGACCCAGTGTTGACATGTGGCAAGACGCTCCTTGGGGCGCGTCTTGCTTGGGCGGCACGTCTTGCTTGGGCCTCTCTCCTGGGGAGGCGATCAGTCAGACCCAGTGTTGACATGTGACAAGACGCTCCTCGGGGCGCGTCTTGCTTGGGCCTCTCTCCTGGAGGTGCTCAGTCAGACCCAGAGGTGACATGTGGCAAGACGCTCCTCGGGGCGCATCTTGCTTGGGCCTCTCTCCTGGAAGCCCTCAGTCAGACCCATTGTTGACATGTGGCAAGACGCTCCTCGGGGCGCCTCTTGCTTGGGCCTCTCTCCTGGAGGTGCTCAGTCAGACCGAGTGCTGACATGTGGCAAGACGCTCCTCGGGGCACGTCTTGCTTGGCCCTCTCTCCTGGAGGCCCTCAGTCAGACCCTTCGTTGACATGTGGCAAGACACTCCTCTGGGCGCGTCTTGCTTGGCCCTCTCTCCTGGAGGCGCTCAGTCAGACCGAGTGCTGATATGTGGCAAGACGCTCCTCGGGGCGCCTCTTGCTTGGGATTCTCTCCTGGAAGCCCTCAGTCAGACCCAGTGTTGACATGTGTCAAGAGGCTCCTCGGGCGTTTCTTGCTTGGGCCTCTCTCCTGGAGGTGCTCAGTCAGACCCAGTGTTGACATGTGGCAAGACGCTCCTCGGGGCGCGTCTTGCTTGGGCCTCTCTCCTGGAGTCGCTCAGTCAGACCTAGTGCTGACATGTGGCAAGACGCTTCTCGGGGCGCGTCTTGCTTGGCCCTCTCTCCTGGAGGCCTTCAGTCAGACCCTTCGTTGACATGTGGCAAGACGCTCCTCGGGGCGCGTCTTGCTTGGCCCTCTCTCCTGGAGGCGCTCAGTCAGACCGAGTGCTGACATGTGGCAAGACGCTCCTCGGGGCGCCTCTTGCTTGGGATTCTCTCCTGGAAGCCCTCAGTCAGACCCATTGTTGACATGTGGCAAGACGCTCCTCGGGGCGCATCTTGCTTGGGCCTCTCTCCTGGAGGCGCTCAGTCAGACCGAGTGCTGACATGTGGCAAGACGCTCCTCGGGGCACGTCTTGCTTGGGCCTCTCTCCTGCAGGCCCTCTGTCAGACCCAGTGTTGACATGTGGCAGGACGCTCCTCGGGGCGCGTCTTGCTTGGGCCTCTCTCCTGGAGGCGCTCAGTCAGACCCAGTGTTGACATGTGGCAAGACGCTCCTCGGGGCGCGTCTTGCTTGGGCCTCTCTCCTGGAGGCGCTCAGTAAGTCCTAGTGCTGACATGTGGCAAGACGCTCCTCGGAGCGCGTCTTGCTTGGGCTTCTCTCCTGGAGGCCCTCAGTCAGACCCTTCGTTGACATGTGGCAAGACGCTCCTCGGGACGCGTCTTGCTGGGGCTTCTCTCCTGGAGGCGCTCAGTCAGACCCAGTGTTGACATGTGGCAAGACGCTCCTTGGGGCGCGTCTTGCTTGGGCGGCGCGTCTTGCTTGGGCCTCTCTCCTGGGGAGGCGATCAGTCAGACCCAGTGTTGACATGTGTCAAGACGCTCCTCGGGCGTTTCTTGCTTGGGCCTCTCTCCTGGAGGCGCTCAGTCAGACCCAGTGTTGACATGTGGCAAGACGCTCCTCGGGGCGCGTCTTGCTTGGGCGGCGCGTCTTGCTTGGGCCTCTCTCCTGGGGAGGCGATCAGTCAGACCCAGTGTTGACATGTGTCAAGACGCTCCTCGGGCGTTTCTTGCTTGGCCCTCTCTCCTGGAGGCCCTCAGTCAGACCCTTCGTTGACATTTTGCAAGACGCTCCTCGGGGCGCGTCTTGCTTGGCCCTCTCTCCTGGAGGCGCTCAGTCAGACCGAGTGCTGACATGTGGCAAGACGCTCCTCGGGGCATGTCTTGCTTGGGCCTCTCTCCTGCAGGCCCTCTGTCAGACCCAGTGTTGACATGTGGCAGGACGCTCCTCGGGGCGCGTCTTGCTTGGGCCTCTCTCCTGGAGGCGCTCAGTCAGACCCAGTGTTGACATGTGGCAAGACGCTCCTCGGGGCGCGTCTTGCTTGGGCCTCTCTCCTGGAGGCGCTCAGTCAGTCCTAGTGCTGACATGTGGCAAGACGCTCCTCGGAGCGCGTCTTGCTTGGCCTTCTCTCCTGGAGGCGCTCAGTCAGACCCAGTGTTGACATGTGGCAAGACGCTCCTTGGGGCGCGTCTTGCTTGGGCGGCGCGTCTTGCTTGGGCCTCTCTCCTGGGGAGGCGATCAGTCAGACCCAGTGTTGACATGTGACAAGACGCTCCTCGGGGCGCGTCTTGCTTGGCCTTCTCTCCTGGAGGCCCTCAGTCAGACCCATTGTTGACATGTGGCAAGACGCTCCTCGGGGCGCGTCTCATTTGGGCCTCTCTCCTGGAGGCGCTCAGTGAGACCGAGTGCTGACGTGTGGCAAGACGCTCCTCGGGGCGCGTCTTGCTTGGGCTTCTCTCCTGGAGGCCCTCAGTCAGACCCATTGTTGATATGTGGCAAGATGCTCCTCGGGGCGCATCTTGCTTGGGCCTCTCCCCTTGAGGCCCTCTGTCAGACCCAGTGTTGACATGTGGCAAAACGCTCCTCCAGGCGCGTCTTGCTTGGGCCTCTCTCCTGGAGGCGCTCAGTCAGACCCAGTGTTGACATGTGGCAAGACGCCCCTTGGGGCGCGTCTTGCTGGGGCTTCTCTCAAGGAGGCACTCAGTCAGACCCAGTGTTGACATGTGGCAAGACGCTCCTCGGGGCGCGTCTTGCTTGGGCCTCTCTCCTGGAGGCGCTCAGTAAGTCCTAGTGCTGACATGTGGCAAGACGCTCCTCGGAGCGCGTCTTGCTTGGGCTTCTCTCCTGGAGGCGCTCAGTCAGACCCAGTGTTGACATGTGGCAAGACGCTCCTTGGGGCGCGTCTTGCTTGGGCGGCGCGTCTTGCTTGGGCCTCTCTCCTGGGGAGGCGATCAGTCAGACCCAGTGTTGACATGTGTCAAGACGCTCCTCGGGCGTTTCTTGCTTGGGCCTCTCTCCTGGAGGCGCTCAGTCAGACCCAGTGTTGACATGTGGCAAGACGCTCCTCGGGGCGCGTCTTGCTTGGGCGGCGCGTCTTGCTTGGGCCTCTCTCCTGGGGAGGCGATCAGTCAGACCCAGTGTTGACATGTGTCAAGACGCTCCTCGGGCGTTTCTTGCTTGGCCCTCTCTCCTGGAGGCCCTCAGTCAGACCCTTCGTTGACATTTTGCAAGACGCTCCTCGGGGCGCGTCTTGCTTGGCCCTCTCTCCTGGAGGCGCTCAGTCAGACCGAGTGCTGACATGTGGCAAGACGCTCCTCGGGGCACGTCTTGCTTGGGCCTCTCTCCTGCAGGCCCTCTGTCAGACCCAGTGTTGACATGTGGCAGGACGCTCCTCGGGGCGCGTCTTGCTTGGGCCTCTCTCCTGGAGGCGCTCAGTCAGACCCAGTGTTGACATGTGGCAAGACGCTCCTTGGGGCGCGTCTTGCTTGGGCGGCGCGTCTTGCTTGGGCCTCTCTCCTGGGGAGGCGATCAGTCAGACCCAGTGTTGACATGTGACAAGACGCTCCTCGGGGCGCGTCTTGCTTGGGCCTCTCTCCTGGAGGTGCTCAGTCAGACCCAGAGGTGACATGTGGCAAGACGCTCCTCGGGGCGCGTCTTGCTTGGACCTCTCTCCTGGAGAAGCTCAGTCAGACCCAGTGTTGATATGTGGCAAGACGCTCCTCGGGGCACGTCTTGCTTGGGCCTCTCTCGTGGAGGTGCTCAGTCAGACCGAGTGCTGACATGTGGCAAGATGCTCCTTGGGGCGCGTCTTGCTTGGGCTTCTCTCCTGGAGGCCCTCAGTCAGACTCATTGTTGACATGTGGCAAGACGCTCCTCGGGGCGCGTCTTGCTTGGCCCTCTCTCCTGGAGGCGCTCAGTCAGACCGAGTGCTGACATGTGGCAAGACGCTCCTCGGGGCGCCTCTTGCTTGGGATTCTCTCCTGGAAGCCCTCAGTCAGACCCATTGTTGACATGTGGCAAGACGCTCCTCGGGGCGCATCTTGCTTGGGCCTCTCTCCTGGAGGTGCTCAGTCAGACCGAGTGCTGACATGTGGCAAGACGCTCCTCGGGGCACGTCTTGCTTGGCCCTCTCTCCTGGAGGCCCTCAGTCAGACCCTTCGTTGACATGTGGCAAGACACTCCTCTGGGCGCGTCTTGCTTGGCCCTCTCTCCTGGAGGCGCTCAGTCAGACCGAGTGCTGATATGTGGCAAGACGCTCCTCGGGGCGCCTCTTGCTTGGGATTCTCTCCTGGAAGCCCTCAGTCAGACCCAGTGTTGACATGTGTCAAGAGGCTCCTCGGGCGTTTCTTGCTTGGGCCTCTCTCCTGGAGGCGCTCAGTCAGACCCAGTGTTGACATGTGGCAAGACGCTCCTCGGGGCGCGTCTTGCTTGGGCCTCTCTCCTGGAGTCGCTCAGTCAGACCTAGTGCTGACATGTGGCAAGACGCTCCTCGGGGCGCGTCTTGCTTGGCCCTCTCTCCTGGAGGCCTTCAGTCAGACCCTTCGTTGACATGTGGCAAGACGCTCCTCGGGGCGCGTCTTGCTTGGCCCTCTCTCCTGGAGGCGCTCAGTCAGACCGAGTGCTGACATGTGGCAAGACGCTCCTCGGGGCGCCTCTTGCTTGGGATTCTCTCCTGGAAGCCCTCAGTCAGACCCATTGTTGACATGTGGCAAGACGCTCCTCGGGGCGCATCTTGCTTGGGCCTCTCTCCTGGAGGCGCTCAGTCAGACCGAGTGCTGACATGTGGCAAGACGCTCCTCGGGGCACGTCTTGCTTGGGCCTCTCTCCTGCAGGCCCTCTGTCAGACCCAGTGTTGACATGTGGCAGGACGCTCCTCGGGGCGCGTCTTGCTTGGGCCTCTCTCCTGGAGGCGCTCAGTCAGACCCAGTGTTGACATGTGGCAAGACGCTCCTCGGGGCGCGTCTTGCTTGGGCCTCTCTCCTGGAGGCGCTCAGTAAGTCCTAGTGCTGACATGTGGCAAGACGCTCCTCGGAGCGCGTCTTGCTTGGGCTTCTCTCCTGGAGGCCCTCAGTCAGACCCTTCGTTGACATGTGGCAAGACGCTCCTCGGGACGCGTCTTGCTGGGGCTTCTCTCCTGGAGGCGCTCAGTCAGACCCAGTGTTGACATGTGGCAAGACGCTCCTTGGGGCGCGTCTTGCTTGGGCGGCGCGTCTTGCTTGGGCCTCTCTCCTGGGGAGGCGATCAGTCAGACCCAGTGTTTACATGTGTCAAGACGCTCCTCGGGCGTTTCTTGCTTGGGCCTCTCTCCTGGAGGCGCTCAGTCAGACCCAGTGTTGACATGTGGCAAGACGCTCCTCGGGGCGCGTCTTGCTTGGGCGGCGCGTCTTGCTTGGGCCTCTCTCCTGGGGAGGCGATCAGTCAGACCCAGTGTTGACATGTGTCAAGACGCTCCTCGGGCGTTTCTTGCTTGGCCCTCTCTCCTGGAGGCCCTCAGTCAGACCCTTCGTTGACATTTTGCAAGACGCTCCTCGGGGCGCGTCTTGCTTGGCCCTCTCTCCTGGAGGCGCTCAGTCAGACCGAGTGCTGACATGTGGCAAGACGCTCCTCGGGGCACGTCTTGCTTGGGCCTCTCTCCTGCAGGCCCTCTGTCAGACCCAGTGTTGACATGTGGCAGGACGCTCCTCGGGGCGCGTCTTGCTTGGGCCTCTCTCCTGGAGGCGCTCAGTCAGACCCAGTGTTGACATGTGGCAAGACGCTCCTCGGGGCGCGTCTTGCTTGGGCCTCTCTCCTGGAGGCGCTCAGTCAGTCCTAGTGCTGGCATGTGGCAAGACGCTCCTCGGAGCGCGTCTTGCTTGGCCTTCTCTCCTGGAGGCGCTCAGTCAGACCCAGTGTTGACATGTGGCAAGACGCTCCTTGGGGAACGTGTTGCTTGGGCCTCTCTCCTGGAGGCGCTCAGTCAGACCGAGTGCTGACATGTGGCAAGACGCTCCTCGGGGCACGTCTTGCTTGGCCCTCTCTCCTGGAGGCCCTCAGTCAGACCCTTCGTTGACATGTGGCAAGACACTCCTCTGGGCGCGTCTTGCTTGGCCCTCTCTCCTGGAGGCGCTCAGTCAGACCGAGTGCTGACATGTGGCAAGACGCTCCTCGGGGCACGTCTTGCTTGGGCCTCTCTCCTGCAGGCCCTCTGTCAGACCCAGTGTTGACATGTGGCAGGACGCTCCTCGGGGCGCGTCTTGCTTGGGCCTCTCTCCTGGAGGCCCTCAGTCAGACCCTTCGTTGACATGTGGCAAGACGCTCCTCGGGACGCGTCTTGCTGGGGCTTCTCTCCTGGAGGCGCTCAGTCAGACCCAGTGTTGACATGTGGCAAGACGCTCCTTGGGGCGCGTCTTGCTTGGGCGGCGCGTCTTGCTTGGGCCTCTCTCCTGGGGAGGCGATCAGTCAGACCCAGTGTTGACATGTGTCAAGACGCTCCTCGGGCGTTTCTTGCTTGGGCCTCTCTCCTGGAGGCGCTCAGTCAGACCCAGTGTTGACATGTGGCAAGACGCTCCTCGGGGCGCATCTTGCTTGGGCCTCTCTCCTGGAGGCGCTCAGTCAGACCCAGAGGAGACATGTGTCAAGATGCTCCTCGGGGCGCGTCTTGCTTGGGCCTCTCTCCTGGAGGTGCTCAGTCAGACCGATTGCTGACATGTGGCAAGACGCTCCTCCGGGCGCGTCTTGCTTGGGCCTCTCTCCTGGAGGCGCTCAGTCAGACCCAGTGTTGACATGTGCTAAGACGCTCCTCAGGGAACGTGTTGCTTGGGCCTCTCTCCTGGAGGCGCTCAGTCAGACCGAGTGCTGACATGTGGCAAGACGCTCCTCGGGGCACGTCTTGCTTGGCCCTCTCTCCTGGAGGCCCTCAGTCAGACCCTTCGTTGACATGTGGCAAGACACTCCTCTGGGCGCGTCTTGCTTGGCCCTCTCTCCTGGAGGCGCTCAGTCAGACCGAGTGCTGATATGTGGCAAGACGCTCCTCGGGGCGCCTCTTGCTTGGGATTCTCTCCTGGAAGCCCTCAGTCAGACCCAGTGTTGACATGTGTCAAGAGGCTCCTCGGGCGTTTCTTGCTTGGGCCTCTCTCCTGGAGGTGCTCAGTCAGACCCAGTGTTGACATGTGGCAAGACGCTCCTCGGGGCGCGTCTTGCTTGGGCCTCTCTCCTGGAGTCGCTCAGTCAGACCTAGTGCTGACATGTGGCAAGACGCTCCTCGGGGCGCGTCTTGCTTGGGCCTCTCTCCTGGAGGCCTTCAGTCAGACCCTTCGTTGACATGTGGCAAGACGCTCCTCGGGGCGCGTCTTGCTTGGCCCTCTCTCCTGGAGGCGCTCAGTCAGACCGAGTGCTGACATGTGGCAAGACGCTCCTCGGGGCGCCTCTTGCTTGGGATTCTCTCCTGGAAGCCCTCAGTCAGACCCATTGTTGACATGTGGCAAGACGCTCCTCGGGGCGCATCTTGCTTGGGCCTCTCTCCTGGAGGCGCTCAGTCAGACCGAGTGCTGACATGTGGCAAGACGCTCCTCGGGGCACGTCTTGCTTGGGCCTCTCTCCTGCAGGCCCTCTGTCAGACCCAGTGTTGACATGTGGCAGGACGCTCCTCGGGGCGCGTCTTGCTTGGGCCTCTCTCCTGGAGGCGCTCAGTCAGACCCAGTGTTGACATGTGGCAAGACGCTCCTCGGGGCGCGTCTTGCTTGGGCCTCTCTCCTGGAGGCGCTCAGTAAGTCCTAGTGCTGACATGTGGCAAGACGCTCCTCGGAGCGCGTCTTGCTTGGGCTTCTCTCCTGGAGGCCCTCAGTCAGACCCTTCGTTGACATGTGGCAAGACGCTCCTCGGGACGCGTCTTGCTGGGGCTTCTCTCCTGGAGGCGCTCAGTCAGACCCAGTGTTGACATGTGGCAAGACGCTCCTTGGGGCGCGTCTTGCTTGGGCGGCGCGTCTTGCTTGGGCCTCTCTCCTGGGGAGGCGATCAGTCAGACCCAGTGTTGACATGTGTCAAGACGCTCCTCGGGCGTTTCTTGCTTGGGCCTCTCTCCTGGAGGCGCTCAGTCAGACCCAGTGTTGACATGTGGCAAGACGCTCCTCGGGGCGCGTCTTGCTTGGGCGGCGCGTCTTGCTTGGGCCTCTCTCCTGGGGAGGCGATCAGTCAGACCCAGTGTTGACATGTGTCAAGACGCTCCTCGGGCGTTTCTTGCTTGGCCCTCTCTCCTGGAGGCCCTCAGTCAGACCCTTCGTTGACATTTTGCAAGACGCTCCTCGGGGCGCGTCTTGCTTGGCCCTCTCTCCTGGAGGCGCTCAGTCAGACCGAGTGCTGACATGTGGCAAGACGCTCCTCGGGGCACGTCTTGCTTGGGCCTCTCTCCTGCAGGCCCTCTGTCAGACCCAGTGTTGACATGTGGCAGGACGCTCCTCGGGGCGCGTCTTGCTTGGGCCTCTCTCCTGGAGGCGCTCAGTCAGACCCAGTGTTGACATGTGGCAAGACGCTCTTCGGGGCGCGTCTTGCTTGGGCCTCTCTCCTGGAGGCGCTCAGTCAGTCCTAGTGCTGACATGTGGCAAGACGCTCCTCGGAGCGCGTCTTGCTTGGCCTTCTCTCCTGGAGGCGCTCAGTCAGACCCAGTGTTGACATGTGGCAAGACGCTCCTTGGGGCGCGTCTTGCTTGGGCGGCGCGTCTTGCTTGGGCCTCTCTCCTGGGGAGGCGATCAGTCAGACCCAGTGTTGACATGTCACAAGACGCTCCTCGGGGCGCGTCTTGCTTGGCCTTCTCTCCTGGAGGCCCTCAGTCAGACCCATTGTTGACATGTGGCAAGACGCTCCTCGGGGCGCGTCTCATTTGGGCCTCTCTCCTGGAGGCGCTCAGTGAGACCGAGTGCTGACGTGTGGCAAGACGCTCCTCGGGGCGCGTCTTGCTTGGGCTTCTCTCCTGGAGGCCCTCAGTCAGACCCATTGTTGATATGTGGCAAGATGCTCCTCGGGGCGCATCTTGCTTGGGCCTCTCCCCTTGAGGCCCTCTGTCAGACCCAGTGTTGACATGTGGCAAAACGCTCCTCCAGGCGCGTCTTGCTTGGGCCTCTCTCCTGGAGGCGCTCAGTCAGACCCAGTGTTGACATGTGGCAAGACGCCCCTTGGGGCGCGTCTTGCTGGGGCTTCTCTCAAGGAGGCACTCAGTCAGACCCAGTGTTGACATGTGGCAAGACGCTCCTCACGGCGCGTCTTGCTTGGCCCTCTCTCCTGGAGGCCTTCAGTCAGACCATTCGTTGACATGTGGCAAGACGCTCCTCGGGGCGCGTCTTGCTTGGCCCTCTCTCCTGGAGGCGCTCAGTCAGACCGAGTGCTGACATGTGGCAAGACGCTCCTCGGGGCGCCTCTTGCTTGGGATTCTCTCCTGGAAGCCCTCAGTCAGACCCATTGTTGACATGTGGCAAGACGCTCCTCGGGGCGCATCTTGCTTGGGCCTCTCTCCTGGAGGCGCTCAGTCAGACCGAGTGCTGACATGTGGCAAGACGCTCCTCGGGGCACGTCTTGCTTGGGCCTCTCTCCTGCAGGCCCTCTGTCAGACCCAGTGTTGACATGTGGCAGGACGCTCCTCGGGGCGCGTCTTGCTTGGGCCTCTCTCCTGGAGGCGCTCAGTCAGACCCAGTGTTGACATGTGGCAAGACGCTCCTCGGGGCGCGTCTTGCTTGGGCCTCTCTCCTGGAGGCGCTCAGTAAGTCCTAGTGCTGACATGTGGCAAGACGCTCCTCGGAGCGCGTCTTGCTTGGGCTTCTCTCCTGGAGGCGCTCAGTCAGACCCAGTGTTGACATGTGGCAAGACGCTCCTTGGGGCGCGTCTTGCTTGGGCGGCGCGTCTTGCTTGGGCCTCTCTCCTGGGGAGGCGATCAGTCAGACCCAGTGTTGACATGTGTCAAGACGCTCCTCGGGCGTTTCTTGCTTGGGCCTCTCTCCTGGAGGCGCTCAGTCAGACCCAGTGTTGACATGTGGCAAGACGCTCCTCGGGGCGCGTCTTGCTTGGGCGGCGCGTCTTGCTTGGGCCTCTCTCCTGGGGAGGCGATCAGTCAGACCCAGTGTTGACATGTGTCAAGACGCTCCTCGGGCGTTTCTTGCTTGGCCCTCTCTCCTGGAGGCCCTCAGTCAGACCCTTCGTTGACATTTTGCAAGACGCTCCTCGGGGCGCGTCTTGCTTGGCCCTCTCTCCTGGAGGCGCTCAGTCAGACCGAGTGCTGACATGTGGCAAGACGCTCCTCGGGGCACGTCTTGCTTGGGCCTCTCTCCTGCAGGCCCTCTGTCAGACCCAGTGTTGACATGTGGCAGGACGCTCCTCGGGGCGCGTCTTGCTTGGGCCTCTCTCCTGGAGGCGCTCAGTCAGACCCAGTGTTGACATGTGGCAAGACGCTCCTTGGGGCGCGTCTTGCTTGGGCGGCGCGTCTTGCTTGGGCCTCTCTCCTGGGGAGGCGATCAGTCAGACCCAGTGTTGACATGTGACAAGACGCTCCTCGGGGCGCGTCTTGCTTGGGCCTCTCTCCTGGAGGTGCTCAGTCAGACCCAGAGGTGACATGTGGCAAGACGCTCCTCGGGGCGCGTCTTGCTTGGACCTCTCTCCTGGAGAAGCTCAGTCAGACCCAGTGTTGATATGTGGCAAGACGCTCCTCGGGGCACGTCTTGCTTGGGCCTCTCTCGTGGAGGTGCTCAGTCAGACCGAGTGCTGACATGTGGCAAGATGCTCCTTGGGGCGCGTCTTGCTTGGGCTTCTCTCCTGGAGGCCCTCAGTCAGACTCATTGTTGACATGTGGCAAGACGCTCCTCGGGGCGCGTCTTGCTTGGCCCTCTCTCCTGGAGGCGCTCAGTCAGACCGAGTGCTGACATGTGGCAAGACGCTCCTCGGGGCGCCTCTTGCTTGGGATTCTCTCCTGGAAGCCCTCAGTCAGACCCATTGTTGACATGTGGCAAGACGCTCCTCGGGGCGCATCTTGCTTGGGCCTCTCTCCTGGAGGTGCTCAGTCAGACCGAGTGCTGACATGTGGCAAGACGCTCCTCGGGGCACGTCTTGCTTGGCCCTCTCTCCTGGAGGCCCTCAGTCAGACCCTTCGTTGACATGTGGCAAGACACTCCTCTGGGCGCGTCTTGCTTGGCCCTCTCTCCTGGAGGCGCTCAGTCAGACCGAGTGCTGATATGTGGCAAGACGCTCCTCGGGGCGCCTCTTGCTTGGGATTCTCTCCTGGAAGCCCTCAGTCAGACCCAGTGTTGACATGTGTCAAGAGGCTCCTCGGGCGTTTCTTGCTTGGGCCTCTCTCCTGGAGGCGCTCAGTCAGACCCAGTGTTGACATGTGGCAAGACGCTCCTCGGGGCGCGTCTTGCTTGGGCCTCTCTCCTGGAGTCGCTCAGTCAGACCTAGTGCTGACATGTGGCAAGACGCTCCTCGGGGCGCGTCTTGCTTGGCCCTCTCTCCTGGAGGCCTTCAGTCAGACCCTTCGTTGACATGTGGCAAGACGCTCCTCGGGGCGCGTCTTGCTTGGCCCTCTCTCCTGGAGGCGCTCAGTCAGACCGAGTGCTGACATGTGGCAAGACGCTCCTCGGGGCGCCTCTTGCTTGGGATTCTCTCCTGGAAGCCCTCAGTCAGACCCATTGTTGACATGTGGCAAGACGCTCCTCGGGGCGCATCTTGCTTGGGCCTCTCTCCTGGAGGCGCTCAGTCAGACCGAGTGCTGACATGTGGCAAGACGCTCCTCGGGGCACGTCTTGCTTGGGCCTCTCTCCTGCAGGCCCTCTGTCAGACCCAGTGTTGACATGTGGCAGGACGCTCCTCGGGGCGCGTCTTGCTTGGGCCTCTCTCCTGGAGGCGCTCAGTCAGACCCAGTGTTGACATGTGGCAAGACGCTCCTCGGGGCGCGTCTTGCTTGGGCCTCTCTCCTGGAGGCGCTCAGTAAGTCCTAGTGCTGACATGTGGCAAGACGCTCCTCGGAGCGCGTCTTGCTTGGGCTTCTCTCCTGGAGGCCCTCAGTCAGACCCTTCGTTGACATGTGGCAAGACGCTCCTCGGGACGCGTCTTGCTGGGGCTTCTCTCCTGGAGGCGCTCAGTCAGACCCAGTGTTGACATGTGGCAAGACGCTCCTTGGGGCGCGTCTTGCTTGGGCGGCGCGTCTTGCTTGGGCCTCTCTCCTGGGGAGGCGATCAGTCAGACCCAGTGTTGACATGTGTCAAGACGCTCCTCGGGCGTTTCTTGCTTGGGCCTCTCTCCTGGAGGCGCTCAGTCAGACCCAGTGTTGACATGTGGCAAGACGCTCCTCGGGGCGCGTCTTGCTTGGGCGGCGCGTCTTGCTTGGGCCTCTCTCCTGGGGAGGCGATCAGTCAGACCCAGTGTTGACATGTGTCAAGACGCTCCTCGGGCGTTTCTTGCTTGGCCCTCTCTCCTGGAGGCCCTCAGTCAGACCCTTCGTTGACATTTTGCAAGACGCTCCTCGGGGCGCGTCTTGCTTGGCCCTCTCTCCTGGAGGCGCTCAGTCAGACCGAGTGCTGACATGTGGCAAGACGCTCCTCGGGGCACGTCTTGCTTGGGCCTCTCTCCTGCAGGCCCTCTGTCAGACCCAGTGTTGACATGTGGCAGGACGCTCCTCGGGGCGCGTCTTGCTTGGGCCTCTCTCCTGGAGGCGCTCAGTCAGACCCAGTGTTGACATGTGGCAAGACGCTCCTCGGGGCGCGTCTTGCTTGGGCCTCTCTCCTGGAGGCGCTCAGTCAGTCCTAGTGCTGACATGTGGCAAGACGCTCCTCGGAGCGCGTCTTGCTTGGCCTTCTCTCCTGGAGGCGCTCAGTCAGACCCAGTGTTGACATGTGGCAAGACGCTCCTTGGGGCGCGTCTTGCTTGGGCGGCGCGTCTTGCTTGGGCCTCTCTCCTGGGGAGGCGATCAGTCAGACCCAGTGTTGACATGTGACAAGACGCTCCTCGGGGCGCGTCTTGCTTGGGCCTCTCTCCTGGAGGTGCTCAGTCAGACCCAGAGGTGACATGTGGCAAGACGCGCCTCGGGGCGCGTCTTGCTTGGACCTCTCTCCTGGAGAAGCTCAGTCAGACCCAGTGTTGATATGTGGCAAGACGCTCCTCGGGGCACGTCTTGCTTGGGCCTCTCTCGTGGAGGTGCTCAGTCAGACAAAGTGCTGACATGTGGCAAGACGCTCCTCGGGGCGCCTCTTGCTTGGGATTCTCTCCTGGAAGCCCTCAGTCAGACCCATTGTTGACATGTGGCAAGACGCTCCTCGGGGCGCATCTTGCTTGGGCCTCTCTCCTGGAGGCGCTCAGTCAGACCCAGAGGAGACATGTGTCAAGATGCTCCTCGGGGCGCGTCTTGCTTGGGCCTCTCTCCTGGAGGTGCTCAGTCAGACCGATTGCTGACATGTGGCAAGACGCTCCTCCGGGCGCGTCTTGCTTGGGCCTCTCTCCTGGAGGCGCTCAGTCAGACCCAGTGTTGACATGTGCTAAGACGCTCCTCAGGGAACGTGTTGCTTGGGCCTCTCTCCTGGAGGCGCTCAGTCAGACCGAGTGCTGACATGTGGCAAGACGCTCCTCGGGGCGCGTCTTGCTTGGGCTTCTCTCCTGGAGGCCCTCAGTCAGACCCATTGTTGACATGTGGCAAGACGCTCCTCGGGGCGCGTCTCATTTGGGCCTCTCTCCTGGAGGCGCTCAGTTAGACCAAGTGCTGACATGTGGCAAGACGCTCCTCGGGGCGCGTCTTGCTTGGGCTTCTCTCCTGGAGGCCCTCAGTCAGACCCATTGTTGATATGTGGCAACATGCTCCTCGGGGCGCATCTTGCTTGGGCCTCTCCCCTTGAGGCCCTCTGTCAGACCCAGTGTTGACATGTGGCAAAACGCTCCTTCAGGCGCGTCTTGCTTGGGCCTCTCTCCTGGAGGCGCTCAGTCAGACCCATTGTTGACATGTGGCAAGATGCTCCTCGGGGCGCGTCTTGCTTGGGCCTCTCTCCTGGAGGCGCTCAGTCAGACCGAGTGCTGACATGTGGCAAGACGCTCCTCCGGGCGCGTCTTGCTTGGGCCTCTCTCCTGAAGGCACTCAGTCAGACCCAGTGTTCACATGTGGCAAGACGCTCCTCGGAGCGCGTCTTGCTTGGGCCTCTCTCCTGGAGGAGCTCAGTCAGACCCAGTGTTGACATGTGGCAAGATGCTCCTCGGGGCACGTCTTGCTTGGGCTTCTCTCCTGGAGGCCCTCAGTCAGACCGAGTGCTGACATGTGGCAAGACGCTCCTCGGAGCGCTTCATGCTTGAGCCTCTCTCCTGGAGGCGCTCAGTCAGACCCAGTGGTGACATGTGGCAAGACGCTCCTCGGGGCGCGTATTGCTTGGGCCAAACTCCTGGATGCCCTCTGTCAGACCCAGTGTTGACATGTGGCAAGACTCTCCTCGGGGCGCTTCTTGCTTGGGCTTCTCTCCTGGAGGCCCTCAGTCAGACCCATTGTTGACATGTGGCAAGACGCTCCTCGGGGCACGTCTTGCTTGGGCCTCTCTCCTGTAGGCGCTCAGTCAGACCGAGTAGTGACATGTGGCAAGATGCTCCTCGGGGCACGTCTTGCTTGGGCCTCTCTAATGTAGGCGCTCAGTCAGACCGAGTAGTGACATGTGACAAGACGCTCCTCGGGGCGCGTCTTGCTTGGGCCTCTCTCCTGGAGGCGCTCAGTCAGACCCAGTGTTGACATGTGGCAAGACGCTCCTCGGGGCGCGTCTTGCTTGGGCCTCTCTCCTGGAGGTTCTCAGTCAGACCCAGTGTTGACATGTGGCAATATGCTCCTCGGGGCGCGTCTTGCTGGGGCTTCTCTAATGGAGGCACTCAGTCAGACCCAGTGTTGACATGTGGCAAGACGCTCCTCGGGGCACGTCTTGCTTCGGCCTCTCTCCTGGAGGCGCTCAGTCAGACCCAGAGGAGACATGTGTCAAGATGCTCCTCGGGGCGCGTCTTGCTTGGGCCTCTCTCCTGGAGGTGCTCAGTCAGACCGAGTAGTGACATGTGGCAAGACGCTCCTCGGGGCACGTCTTGCTTGGGCCTCTCTCCTGTAGGCGCTCAGTCAGACCGAGTAGTGACATGTGACAAGACGCTCCTCGGGGCGCGTCTTGCTTGGGCCTCTCTCCTGGAGGCGCTCAGTCAGACCCAGTGTTGACATGTGGCAAGACGCTCCTCGGGGCGCGTCTTGCTTGGGCCTCTCTCCTGGAGGTTCTCAGTCAGACCCAGTGTTGACATGTGGCAAGATGCTCCTCGGGGCGCGTCTTGCTGGGGCTTCTCTAATGGAGGCACTCAGTCAGACCCAGTGTTGACATGTGGCAAGACGCTCCTCGGGGCACGTCTTGCTTCGGCCTCTCTCCTGGAGGCGCTCAGTCAGACCCAGAGGAGACATGTGTCAAGATGCTCCTCGGGGCGCGTCTTGCTTGGGCCTCTCTCCTGGAGGTGCTCAGTCAGACCGAGTGCTGACATGTGGCAAGACGCTCCTCCGGGCGCGTCTTGCTTGGGCCTCTCTCCTGGAGGCGCTCAGTCAGACCCAGTGTTCACATGTGGCAAGACGCTCCTCGGGGCGCGTCTTGCTTGGGCCTCTCTCCTGGAGGCGCTCAGTCAGACCCAGTGTTGACATGTGCTAAGACGCTCCTCAGGGCACGTCTTGCTTCGGCCTCTCTCCTGGAGGCGCTCAGTCAGACCCAGAGGAGACATGTGTCAAGATGCTCCTCGGGGCGCGTCTTGCTTGGGCCTCTCTCCTGGAGGTGCTCAGTCAGACCGAGTGCTGACATGTGGCAAGACGCTCCTCCGGGCGCGTCTTGCTTGGGCCTCTCTCCTGGAGGCGCTCAGTCAGACCCAGTGTTCACATGTGGCAAGACGCTCCTCGGGGCGCGTCTTGCTTGGGCCTCTCTCCTGGAGGTGCTCAGTCAGACCGAGTAGTGACATGTGGCAAGACGCTCCTCGGGGCACGTCTTGCTTGGGCCTCTCTCCTGTAGGCGCTCAGTCAGACCGAGTAGTGACATGTGACAAGACGCTCCTCGGGGCGCGTCTTGCTTGGGCCTCTCTCCTGGAGGCGCTAAGTCAGACCCAGTGTTGACATGTGGCAAGACGCTCCTCGGGGCGCGTCTTGCTTGGGCCTCTCTCCTGGAGGTTCTCAGTCAGACCCAGTGTTGACATGTGGCAAGATGCTCCTCGGGGCGCGTCTTGCTGGGGCTTCTCTAATGGAGGCACTCAGTCAGACCCAGTGTTGACATGTGGCAAGACGCTCCTCGGGGCACGTCTTGCTTCGGCCTCTCTCCTGGAGGCGCTCAGTCAGACCCAGAAGAGACATGTGTCAAGATGCTCCTCGGGGCGCGTCTTGCTTGGGCCTCTCTCCTGGAGGTGCTCAGTCAGACCGAGTGCTGACATGTGGCAAGACGCTCCTCCGGGCGCGTCTTGCTTGGGCCTCTCTCCTGGAGGCGCTCAGTCAGACCCAGTGTTGACATGTGCTAAGACGCTCCTCAGGGCACGTCTTGCTTCGGCCTCTCTCCTGGAGGCGCTCAGTCAGACCCAGAGGAGTCATGTGTCAAGATGATCCTCGGGGCGCGTCTTGCTTGGGCCTCTCTCCTGGAGGCGCTCAGTCAGACCGAGTGCTGACATAAGGCAAGACGCTCCTCGGGGCGCGTCTTGCTGGGGCCTCTCTCCTGGAGGTTCTCAGTCAGACCCAGTGTTGACATGTGGCAAGATGCTCCTCGGGGCGCGTCTTGCTGGGGCTTCTCTAATGGAGGCACTCAGTCAGACCCAGTGTTGACATGTGGCAAGACGCTCCTCGGGGCACGTCTTGCTTCGGCCTCTCTCCTGGAGGCGCTCAGTCAGACCCAGAGGAGACATGTGTCAAGATGCTCCTCCGGGCGCGTCTTGCTTGGGCCTCTCTCCTGGAGGTGCTCAGTCAGACCGAGTGCTGACATGTGGCAAGACGCTCCTCCGGGCGCGTCTTGCTTGGGCCTCTCTCCTGGAGGCGCTCAGTCAGACCCAGTGTTCACATGTGGCAAGACGCTCCTCGGGGCGCGTCTTGCTTGGGCCTCTCTCCTGGAGGGGCTCAGTCAGACCCAGTGTTGACATGTGCTAAGACGCTCCTCAGGGAACGTGTTGCTTGGGCCTCTCTCCTGGAGGTGCTCAGTCAGACCGAGTGCTGACATGTGGCAAGACGCTCCTCGGGGCGCGTCTTGCTTGGGCTTCTCTCCTGGAGGCCCTCAGTCAGACCCATTGTTGACATGTGGCAAGACGCTCCTCGGGGCGCGTCTCATTTGGGCCTCTCTCCTGGAGGCGCTCAGTTAGACCGAGTGCTGACATGTGGCAAGACGCTCCTCGGGGCGCGTCTTGCTTGGGCTTCTCTCCTGGAGGCCCTCAGTCAGACCCATTGTTGATATGTGGCAAGATGCTCCTCGGGGCGCATCTTGCTTGGGCCTCTCCCCTTGAGGCCCTCTGTCAGACCCAGTGTTGACATGTGGCAAAACGCTCCTCCAGGCGCGTCTTGCTTGGGCCTCTCTCCTGGAGGCGCTCAGTCAGACCCAGTGGTGACATGTGGCAAGACGCTCCTCGGGGCGCGTATTGCTTGGGCCTAACTCCTGGATGCACTCTGTCAGACCCAGTGTTGACATGTGGCAAGACGCTCCTTCGGGGCGCGTCTTGCTTGGGCTTCTCTCCTGGAGGCCCTCAGTCAGACCCATTGTTGACATGTGGCAAGACGCTCCTCGGGGCGCGTCTTATTTGGGCCTCTCTCTTGGAGGCCCTCAGTCAGACCCAGTGTTGACATGTGGCAAGACGCTCCTCGGGGCGCGTCTTGCTTGGGCTTCTCTCCTGGAGGCCCTTAGTCAGACCCATTGTTGACATGTGGCAAGACGCTCCTCGGGGCACGTCTTGCTTGGGCCTCTCTCCTGGATGCGCTCAGTCAGACCGAGTAGTGACATGTGGCAAGACGCTCCTCGGGGCGCGTCTTGCTTGGGCCTCTCTCCTGGAGGCGCTCAGTCAGACCGAGTGCTGACATAAGGCAAGACGCTCCTCGGGGCGCGTCTTGCTGGGGCCTCTCTCCTGGAGGTGCTCAATCAGACCCAGTGGTGACACGTTGCAAGACGCTCCTCGGGGCGCGTCTTGCTTGGGCTTCTCTCCTGGAGGCCCTCAGTCAGACCCATTGTTGACATGTGGCAAGACGCTCCTCGGGGCGCGTCTTGCTTGGGCCTCTCTCCTGGAGGCGCTCAGTCAGACCGAGTGCTGACATGTGGCAAGACGCTCCTCCGGGCGCGTCTTGCTTGGGCCTCTCTCCTGGAGGCACTCAGTCAGACCCAGTGTTCACATGTGGCAAGACGCTCCTCGGAGCGCGTCTTGCTTGGGCCTCTCTCCTGGAGGCGCTCAGTCAGACCCAGTGTTGACATGTGGCAAGATGCTCCTCTGGGCACGTCTTGCTTGGGCTTCTCTCCTGGAGGCCCTCAGTCAGACCGAGTGCTGACATGTGGCAAGACGCTCCTCGGAGCGCTTCATGCTTGAGCCTCTCTCGTGGAGGCGCTCAGTCAGACCCAGTGGTGACATGTGGCAAGACGCTCCTCGGGGCGCGTATTGCTTGGGCCTAACTCCTGGGTGCCCTCTGTCAGACCCAGTGTTGACATGTGGCAAGACTCTCCTCGGGGCGCTTCTTGCTTGGGCTTCTCTCCTGGAGGCCCTCAGTCAGACCCATTGTTGACATGTGGCAAGACGCTCCTCGGGGCACGTCTTGCTTGGGCCTCTCTCCTGTAGGTGCTCAGTCAGACCGAGTAGTGACATGTGGCAAGACGCTCCTCGGGGCGCGTCTTGCTTGGGCCTCTCTCCTTGAGGCGCTCAGTCAGACCCAGTGTTGACATGTGGCAAGACGCTCCTCGGGGCGCGTCTTGCTTGGGCCTCTCTCCTGGAGGTTCTCAGTCAGACCCAGTGTTGACATGTGGCAAGATGCTCCTCGGGGCGCGTCTTGCTGGGGCTTCTCTAATGGAGGCACTCAGTCAGACCCAGTGTTGACATGTGGCAAGACGCTCCTCGGGGCACGTCTTGCTTCGGCCTCTCTCCTGGAGGCGCTCAGTCAGACCCAGAGGAGACATGTGTCAAGATGCTCCTCGGGGCGCGTCTTGCTTGGGCCTCTCTCCTGGAGGTGCTCAGTCAGACCGAGTGCTGACATGTGGCAAGACGCTCCTCCGGGCGCGTCTTGCTTGGGCCTCTCTCCTGGAGGCGCTCAGTCAGACCCAGTGTTCACATGTGACAAGACGCTCCTCGGGGCGCGTCTTGCTTGGGCCTCTCTCCTTGAGGCGCTCAGTCAGACCCAGTGTTGACATGTGGCAAGACGCTCCTCGGGGCGCGTCTTGCTTGGGCCTCTCTCCTGGAGGCGCTCAGTCAGACCCAGTGTTCACATGTGGCAAGACGCTCCTCGGGGCGCGTCTTGCTTGGGCCTCTCTCCTGGAGGGGCTCAGTCAGACCCAGTGTTGACATGTGCTAAGACGCTCCTCAGGGAACGTGTTGCTTGGGCCTCTCTCCTGGAGGCGCTCAGTCAGACCGAGTGCTGACATGTGGCAAGACGCTCCTCGGGGCGCAGCTTGCTTGGGCTTCTCTCCTGGAGGCCCTCAGTCAGACCCATTGTTGACATGTGGCAAGACGCTCCTCGGGGCGCGTCTCATTTGGGCCTCTCTCCTGGAGGCGCTCAGTTAGACCGAGTGCTGACATGTGGTAAGACGCTCCTCGGGGCGCGTCTTGCTTGGGCTTCTCTCCTGGAGGCCCTCAGTCAGACCCATTGTTGATATGTGGCAAGATGCTCCTCGGGGCGCATCTTGCTTGGGCCTCTCCCCTTGAGGCCCTCTGTCAGACCCAGTGTTGACATGTGGCAAAACGCTCCTCCAGGCGCGTCTTGCTTGGGCCTCTCTCCTGGAGGCGCTCAGTCAGACCCAGTGGTGACATGTGGCAAGACGCTCCTCGGGGCGCGTATTGCTTGGGCCTAACTCCTGGATGCCCTCTGTCAGACCCAGTGTTGACATGTGGCAAGACGCTCCTTCGGGGCGCGTCTTGCTTGGGCTTCTCTCCTGGAGGCCCTCAGTCAGACCCATTGTTGACATGTGGCAAGACGCTCCTCGGGGCGCGTCTTATTTGGGCCTCTCTCTTGGAGGCCCTCAGTCAGACCCAGTGTTGACATGTGGCAAGACGCTCCTCGGGGCGCGTCTTGCTTGGGCTTCTCTCCTGGAGGCCCTTAGTCAGACCCATTGTTGACATGTGGCAAGACGCTCCTCGGGGCACGTCTTGCTTGGGCCTCTCTCCTGGATGCGCTCAGTCAGACCGAGTAGTGACATGTGGCAAGACGCTCCTCGGGGCGCGTCTTGCTTGGGCCTCTCTCCTGGAGGCGCTCAGTCAGACCGAGTGCTGACATAAGGCAAGACGCTCCTCGGGGCGCGTCTTAATGGGGCCTCTCTCCTGGAGGTGCTCAATCAGACCCAGTGGTGACACGTTGCAAGACGCTCCTCGGGGCGCGTCTTGCTTGGGCTTCTCTCCTGGAGGCCCTCAGTCAGACCCATTGTTGACATGTGGCAAGACGCTCCTCGGGGCGCGTCTTGCTTGGGCCTCTCTCCTGGAGGCGCTCAGTCAGACCGAGTGCTGACATGTGGCAAGACGCTCCTCCGGGCGCGTCTTGCTTGGGCCTCTCTCCTGGAGGCACTCAGTCAGACCCAGTGTTCACATGTGGCAAGACGCTCCTCGGAGCGCGTCTTGCTTGGGCCTCTCTCCTGGAGGCGCTCAGTCAGACCCAGTGTTGACATGTGGCAAGATGCTCCTCTGGGCACGTCTTGCTTGGGCTTCTCTCCTGGAGGCCCTCAGTCAGACCGAGTGCTGACATGTGGCAAGACGCTCCTCGGAGCGCTTCATGCTTGAGCCTCTCTCGTGGAGGCGCTCAGTCAGACCCAGTGGTGACATGTGGCAAGACGCTCCTCGGGGCGCGTATTGCTTGGGCCTAACTCCTGGATGCCCTCTGTCAGACCCAGTGTTGACATGTGGCAAGACTCTCCTCGGGGCGCTTCTTGCTTGGGCTTCTCTCCTGGAGGCCCTCAGTCAGACCCATTGTTGACATGTGGCAAGACGCTCCTCGGGGCACGTCTTGCTTGGGCCTCTCTCCTGTAGGTGCTCAGTCAGACCGAGTAGTGACATGTGGCAAGACGCTCCTCGGGGCACGTCTTGCTTGGGCCTCTCTCCTGTAGGCGCTCAGTCAGACCGAGTAGTGACATGTGACAAGACGCTCCTCGGGGCGCGTCTTGCTTGGGCCTCTCTCCTTGAGGCGCTCAATCAGACCCAGTGTTGACATGTGGCAAGACGCTCCTCGGGGCGCGTCTTGCTTGGGCCTCTCTCCTGGAGGTTCTCAGTCAGACCCAGTGTTGACATGTGGCAAGATGCTCCTCGGGGCGCGTCTTGCTGGGGCTTCTCTAATGGAGGCACTCAGTCAGACCCAGTGTTGACATGTGGCAAGACGCTCCTCGGGGCACGTCTTGCTTCGGCCTCTCTCCTGGAGGCGCTCAGTCAGACCCAGAGGAGACATGTGTCAAGATGCTCCTCGGGGCGCGTCTTGCTTGAGCCTCTCTCCTGGAGGTGCTCAGTCAGACCGAGTGCTGACATGTGGCAAGACGCTCCTCCGGGCGCGTCTTGCTTGGGCCTCTCTCCTGGAGGCGCTCAGTCAGACCCAGTGTTCACATGTGGCAAGACGCTCCTCGGGGCGCGTCTTGCTTGGGCCTCTCTCCTGGAGGCGCTCAGTCAGACCGAGTGCTGACATGTGGCAAGACGCTCCTCCGGGCGCGTCTTGCTTGGGCCTCTCTCCTGGAGGCACTCAGTCAGACCCAGTGTTCACATGTGGCAAGACGCTCCTCGGAGCGCGTCTTGCTTGGGCCTCTCTCCTGGAGGCGCTCAGTCAGACCCAGTGTTGACATGTGGCAAGATGCTCCTCTGGGCACGTCTTGCTTGGGCTTCTCTCCTGGAGGCCCTCAGTCAGACCGAGTGCTGACATGTGGCAAGACGCTCCTCGGAGCGCTTCATGCTTGAGCCTCTCTCGTGGAGGCGCTCAGTCAGACCCAGTGGTGACATGTGGCAAGACGCTCCTCGGGGCGCGTATTGCTTGGGCCTAACTCCTGGATGCCCTCTGTCAGACCCAGTGTTGACATGTGGCAAGACTCTCCTCGGGGCGCTTCTTGCTTGGGCTTCTCTCCTGGAGGCCCTCAGTCAGACCCATTGTTGACATGTGGCAAGACGCTCCTCGGGGCACGTCTTGCTTGGGCCTCTCTCCTGTAGGTGCTCAGTCAGACCGAGTAGTGACATGTGGCAAGACGCTCCTCGGGGCACGTCTTGCTTGGGCCTCTCTCCTGTAGGCGCTCAGTCAGACCGAGTAGTGACATGTGACAAGACGCTCCTCGGGGCGCGTCTTGCTTGGGCCTCTCTCCTTGAGGCGCTCAATCAGACCCAGTGTTGACATGTGGCAAGACGCTCCTCGGGGCGCGTCTTGCTTGGGCCTCTCTCCTGGAGGTTCTCAGTCAGACCCAGTGTTGACATGTGGCAAGATGCTCCTCGGGGCGCGTCTTGCTGGGGCTTCTCTAATGGAGGCACTCAGTCAGACCCAGTGTTGACATGTGGCAAGACGCTCCTCGGGGCACGTCTTGCTTCGGCCTCTCTCCTGGAGGCGCTCAGTCAGACCCAGAGGAGACATGTGTCAAGATGCTCCTCGGGGCGCGTCTTGCTTGAGCCTCTCTCCTGGAGGTGCTCAGTCAGACCGAGTGCTGACATGTGGCAAGACGCTCCTCCGGGCGCGTCTTGCTTGGGCCTCTCTCCTGGAGGCGCTCAGTCAGACCCAGTGTTCACATGTGGCAAGACGCTCCTCGGGGCGCGTCTTGCTTGGGCCTCTCTCCTGGAGGCGCTCAGTCAGACCCAGTGTTGACATGTGCTAAGACGCTCCTCAGGGCACGTGTTGCTTGGGCCTCTCTCCTGGAGGCGCTCAGTCAGACCGAGTGCTGACATGTGGCAAGACGCTCCTCCGGGCGCGTCTTGCTTGGGCCTCTCTCCTGGAGGCGCTCAGTCAAACCCAGTGTTCACATGTGGCAAGAAGCTCCTCGGGGCGCGTCTTGCTTGGGCCTCTCTCCTGGAGGCGCTCAGTCAGACCCAGTGTTGACATGTGCTAAGACGCTCCTCAGGGCACGTGTTGCTTGGGCCTCTCTCCTGGAGGCGCTCAGTCAGACCGAGTGCTGACATGTGGCAAGACGCTCCTCGGGGCGCGTCTTGCTTGGGCTTCTCTCCTGGAGGCCCTCAGTCAGACCCATTGTTGACATGTGGCAAGACGCTCCTCGGGGCGCGTCTCATTTGGGCCTCTCTCCTGGAGGCGCTCAGTTAGACCGAGTGCTGACATGTGGCAAGACGCTCCTCGGGGCGCGTCTTGCTTGGGCTTCTCTCCTGGAGGCCCTCAGTCAGACCCATTGTTGATATGTGGCAAGATGCTCCTCGGGGCGCATCTTGCTTGGGCCTCTCCCCTTGAGGCCCTCTGTCAGACCCAGTGTTGACAAGTGGCAAAACGCTCCTCCAGGCGCGTCTTGCTTGGGCCTCTCTCCTGGAGGCGCTCAGTCAGACCCAGTGGTGACATGTGGCAAGACGCTCCTCGGGGCGCGTATTGCTTGGGCCTAACTCCTGGATGCCCTCTGTCAGACCCAGTGTTGACATGTGGCAAGACTCTCCTCGGGGCGCGTCTTGCTTGGGCTTCTCTCATGGAGGCCCTCAGTCAGACCCAGTGTTGACATGTGTCAAGACGCTCCTCGGGGCGTGTCTTGCTTGGGCCTCTCTCCTGGAGGCGCTCAGTCAGACCCAGTGTTGACATGTGACATGACCCTCCTCGGGGCGCGTCTTGCTTGGGCCTCTCTCCTGGAGGCGCTCAGTCAGACCCAGTGTTGACATGTGGCAAGACGCTCCTCGGGGCGCGTCTTGCTTGGGCCTCTCTCCTGGAGGTTCTCAGTCAGACCCAGTGTTGACATGTGGCAAGATGCTCCTCGGGGCGCGTCTTGCTGGGGCTTCTCTAATGGAGGCACTCAGTCAGACCCAGTGTTGACATGTGGCAAGACGCTCCTCGGGGCACGTCTTGCTTCGGCCTCTCTCCTGGAGGCGCTCAGTCAGACCCAGAGGAGACATGTGTCAAGATGCTCCTCGGGGCGCGTCTTGCTTGGGCCTCTCTCCTGGAGGTGCTCAGTCAGACCGAGTGCTGACATGTGGCAAGACGCTCCTCCGGGCGCGTCTTGCTTGGGCCTCTCTCCTGGAGGCGCTCAGTCAGACCCAGTGTTCACATGTGGCAAGACGCTCCTCGGGGCGCGTCTTGCTTGGGCCTCTCTCCTGGAGGCGCTCAGTCAGACCCAGTGTTGACATGTGCTAAGACGCTCCTCAGGGCACGTGTTGCTTGGGCCTCTCTCCTGGAGGCGCTCAGTCAGACCGAGTGCTGACATGTGGCAAGACGCTCCTCGGGGCGCGTCTTGCTTGGCCTTCTCTCCTGGAGGCCCTCAGTCAGACCCATTGTTGACATGTGGCAAGACGCTCCTCGGGGCGCGTCTCATTTGGGCCTCTCTCCTGGAGGCGCTCAGTGAGACCGAGTGCTGACGTGTGGCAAGACGCTCCTCGGGGCGCGTCTTGCTTGGGCTTCTCTCCTGGAGGCCCTCAGTCAGACCCATTGTTGATATGTGGCAAGATGCTCCTCGGGGCGCATCTTGCTTGGGCCTCTCCCCTTGAGGCCCTCTGTCAGACCCAGTGTTGACATGTGGCAAAACGCTCCTCCAGGCGCGTCTTGCTTGGGCCTCTCTCCTGGAGGCGCTCAGTCAGACCCAGTGTTGACATGTGGCAAGACGCCCCTTGGGGCGCGTCTTGCTGGGGCTTCTCTCAAGGAGGCACTCAGTCAGACCCAGTGTTGACATGTGGCAAGACGCTCCTCACGGCGCGTCTTGCTTGGGCCTCTCTCCTGGGGAGGCGATCAGTCAGACCCACTGTTGACATGTGTCAAGACGCTCCTCGGGCGTTTCTTGCTTGGGCCTCTCTCCTGGAGGTGCTCAGTCAGACCCAGTGTTGACATGTGGCAAGACGCTCCTCGGGGCGCGTCTTGCTTGGGCCTCTCTCCTGGGGAGGCGATCAGTCAGACCCAGTGTTGACATGTGTCAAGAGGCTCCTCGGGCGTTTCTTGCTTGGGCCTCTCTCCTGGAGGCGCTCAGTCAGACCCAGTGTTGACATGTGGCAAGACGCTCCTCGGGGCGCGTCTTGCTTGGGCCTCTCTCCTGGAGTCGCTCAGTCAGACCTAGTGCTGACATGTGGCAAGACGCTCCTCGGGGCGCGTCTTGCTTGGCCCTCTCTCCTGGAGGCCTTCAGTCAGACCCTTCGTTGACATGTGGCAAGACGCTCCTCGGGGCGCGTCTTGCTTGGCCCTCTCTCCTGGAGGCGCTCAGTCAGACCGAGTGCTGACATGTGGCAAGACGCTCCTCGGGGCGCCTCTTGCTTGGGATTCTCTCCTGGAAGCCCTCAGTCAGACCCATTGTTGACATGTGGCAAGACGCTCCTCGGGGCGCATCTTGCTTGGGCCTCTCTCCTGGAGGCGCTCAGTCAGACCGAGTGCTGACATGTGGCAAGACGCTCCTCGGGGCACGTCTTGCTTGGGCCTCTCTCCTGCAGGCCCTCTGTCAGACCCAGTGTTGACATGTGGCAGGACGCTCCTCGGGGCGCGTCTTGCTTGGGCCTCTCTCCTGGAGGCGCTCAGTCAGACCCAGTGTTGACATGTGGCAAGACGCTCCTCGGGGCGCGTCTTGCTTGGGCCTCTCTCCTGGAGGCGCTCAGTAAGTCCTAGTGCTGACATGTGGCAAGACGCTCCTCGGAGCGCGTCTTGCTTGGGCTTCTCTCCTGGAGGCGCTCAGTCAGACCCAGTGTTGACATGTGGCAAGACGCTCCTTGGGGCGCGTCTTGCTTGGGCGGCGCGTCTTGCTTGGGCCTCTCTCCTGGGGAGGCGATCAGTCAGACCCAGTGTTGACATGTGTCAAGACGCTCCTCGGGCGTTTCTTGCTTGGGCCTCTCTCCTGGAGGCGCTCAGTCAGACCCAGTGTTGACATGTGGTAAGACGCTCCTCGGGGCGCGTCTTGCTTGGGCTTCTCTCCTGGAGGCCCTCAGTCAGACCCATTGTTGATATGTGGCAAGATGCTCCTCGGGGCGCATCTTGCTTGGGCCTCTCCCCTTGAGGCCCTCTGTCAGACCCAGTGTTGACATGTGGCAAAACGCTCCTCCAGGCGCGTCTTGCTTGGGCCTCTCTCCTGGAGGCGCTCAGTCAGACCCAGTGGTGACATGTGGCAAGACGCTCCTCGGGGCGCGTATTGCTTGGGCCTAACTCCTGGATGCCCTCTGTCAGACCCAGTGTTGACATGTGGCAAGACGCTCCTTCGGGGCGCGTCTTGCTTGGGCTTCTCTCCTGGAGGCCCTCAGTCAGACCCATTGTTGACATGTGGCAAGACGCTCCTCGGGGCGCGTCTTATTTGGGCCTCTCTCTTGGAGGCCCTCAGTCAGACCCAGTGTTGACATGTGGCAAGACGCTCCTCGGGGCGCGTCTTGCTTGGGCTTCTCTCCTGGAGGCCCTTAGTCAGACCCATTGTTGACATGTGGCAAGACGCTCCTCGGGGCAAGTCTTGCTTGGGCCTCTCTCCTGGATGCGCTCAGTCAGACCGAGTAGTGACATGTGGCAAGACGCTCCTCGGGGCGCGTCTTGCTTGGGCCTCTCTCCTGGAGGCGCTCAGTCAGACCGAGTGCTGACATAAGGCAAGACGCTCCTCGGGGCGCGTCTTGCTGGGGCCTCTCTCCTGGAGGTGCTCAATCAGACCCAGTGGTGACACGTTGCAAGACGCTCCTCGGGGCGCGTCTTGCTTGGGCTTCTCTCCTGGAGGCCCTCAGTCAGACCCATTGTTGACATGTGGCAAGACGCTCCTCGGGGCGCGTCTTGCTTGGGCCTCTCTCCTGGAGGCGCTCAGTCAGACCGAGTGCTGACATGTGGCAAGACGCTCCTCCGGGCGCGTCTTGCTTGGGCCTCTCTCCTGGAGGCACTCAGTCAGACCCAGTGTTCACATGTGGCAAGACGCTCCTCGGAGCGCGTCTTGCTTGGGCCTCTCTCCTGGAGGCGCTCAGTCAGACCCAGTGTTGACATGTGGCAAGATGCTCCTCTGGGCACGTCTTGCTTGGGCTTCTCTCCTGGAGGCCCTCAGTCAGACCGAGTGCTGACATGTGGCAAGACGCTCCTCGGAGCGCTTCATGCTTGAGCCTCTCTCGTGGAGGCGCTCAGTCAGACCCAGTGGTGACATGTGGCAAGACGCTCCTCGGGGCGCGTATTGCTTGGGCCTAACTCCTGGATGCCCTCTGTCAGACCCAGTGTTGACATGTGGCAAGACTCTCCTCGGGGCGCTTCTTGCTTGGGCTTCTCTCCTGGAGGCCCTCAGTCAGACCCATTGTTGACATGTGGCAAGACGCTCCTCGGGGCACGTCTTGCTTGGGCCTCTCTCCTGTAGGTGCTCAGTCAGACCGAGTAGTGACATGTGGCAAGACGCTCCTCGGGGCACGTCTTGCTTGGGCCTCTCTCCTGTAGGCGCTCAGTCAGACCGAGTAGTGACATGTGACAAGACGCTCCTCGGGGCGCGTCTTGCTTGGGCCTCTCTCCTTGAGGCGCTCAGTCAGACCCAGTGTTGACATGTGGCAAGACGCTCCTCGGGGCGCGTCTTGCTTGGGCCTCTCTCCTGGAGGTTCTCAGTCAGACCCAGTGTTGACATGTGGCAAGATGCTCCTCGGGGCGCGTCTTGCTGGGGCTTCTCTAATGGAGGCACTCAGTCAGACCCAGTGTTGACATGTGGCAAGACGCTCCTCGGGGCACGTCTTGCTTCGGCCTCTCTCCTGGAGGCGCTCAGTCAGACCCAGAGGAGACATGTGTCAAGATGCTCCTCGGGGCGCGTCTTGCTTGGGCCTCTCTCCTGGAGGTGCTCAGTCAGACCGAGTGCTGACATGTGGCAAGACGCTCCTCCGGGCGCGTCTTGCTTGGGCCTCTCTCCTGGAGGCGCTCAGTCAGACCCAGTGTTCACATGTGGCAAGACGCTCCTCGGGGCGCGTCTTGCTTGGGCCTCTCTCCTGGAGGCGCTCAGTCAGACCCAGTGTTGACATGTGCTAAGACGCTCCTCAGGGCACGTGTTGCTTGGGCCTCTCTCCTGGAGGCGCTCAGTCAGACCGAGTGCTGACATGTGGCAAGACGCTCCTCCGGGCGCGTCTTGCTTGGGCCTCTCTCCTGGAGGCGCTCAGTCAGACCCAGTGTTCACATGTGGCAAGACGCTCCTCGGGGCGCGTCTTGCTTGGGCCTCTCTCCTGGAGGCGCTCAGTCAGACCCAGTGTTGACATGTGCTAAGACGCTCCTCAGGGCACGTGTTGCTTGGGCCTCTCTCCTGGAGGCGCTCAGTCAGACCGAGTGCTGACATGTGGCAAGACGCTCCTCGGGGCGCGTCTTGCTTGGGCTTCTCTCCTGGAGGCCCTCAGTCAGACCCATTGTTGACATGTGGCAAGACGCTCCTCGGGGCGCGTCTCATTTGGGCCTCTCTCCTGGAGGCGCTCAGTTAGACCGAGTGCTGACATGTGGCAAGACGCTCCTCGGGGCGCGTCTTGCTTGGGCTTCTCTCCTGGAGGCCCTCAGTCAGACCCATTGTTGATATGTGGCAAGATGCTCCTCGGGGCGCATCTTGCTTGGGCCTCTCCCCTTGAGGCCCTCTGTCAGACCCAGTGTTGACAAGTGGCAAAATGCTCCTCCAGGCGCGTCTTGCTTGGGCCTCTCTCCTGGAGGCGCTCAGTCAGACCCAGTGGTGACATGTGGCAAGACGCTCCTCGGGGCGCGTATTGCTTGGGCCTAACTCCTGGATGCCCTCTGTCAGACCCAGTGTTGACATGTGGCAAGACTCTCCTCGGGGCGCGTCTTGCTTGGGCTTCTCTCATGGAGGCCCTCAGTCAGACCCAGTGTTGACATGTGTCAAGACGCTCCTCGGGGCGTGTCTTGCTTGGGCCTCTCTCCTGGAGGCGCTCAGTCAGACCCAGTGTTGACATGTGACAAGACCCTCCTCGGGGCGCGTCTTGCTTGGGCCTCTCTCCTGGAGGCGCTCAGTCAGACCCAGTGTTGACATGTGGCAAGACGCTCCTCGGGGCGCGTCTTGCTTGGGCCTCTCTCCTGGAGGTTCTCAGTCAGACCCAGTGTTGACATGTGGCAAGATGCTCCTCGGGGCGCGTCTTGCTGGGGCTTCTCTAATGGAGGCACTCAGTCAGACCCAGTGTTGACATGTGGCAAGACGCTCCTCGGGGCACGTCTTGCTTCGGCCTCTCTCCTGGAGGCGCTCAGTCAGACCCAGAGGAGACATGTGTCAAGATGCTCCTCGGGGCGCGTCTTGCTTGGGCCTCTCTCCTGGAGGTGCTCAGTCAGACCGAGTGCTGACATGTGGCAAGACGCTCCTCCGGGCGCGTCTTGCTTGGGCCTCTCTCCTGGAGGCGCTCAGTCAGACCCAGTGTTCACATGTGGCAAGACGCTCCTCGGGGCGCGTCTTGCTTGGGCCTCTCTCCTGGAGGCGCTCAGTCAGACCCAGTGTTGACATGTGCTAAGACGCTCCTCAGGGCACGTGTTGCTTGGGCCTCTCTCCTGGAGGCGCTCAGTCAGACCGAGTGCTGACATGTGGCAAGACGCTCCTCGGGGCGCGTCTTGCTTGGCCTTCTCTCCTGGAGGCCCTCAGTCAGACCCATTGTTGACATGTGGCAAGACGCTCCTCGGGGCGCGTCTCATTTGGGCCTCTCTCCTGGAGGCGCTCAGTGAGACCGAGTGCTGACGTGTGGCAAGACGCTCCTCGGGGCGCGTCTTGCTTGGGCTTCTCTCCTGGAGGCCCTCAGTCAGACCCATTGTTGATATGTGGCAAGATGCTCCTCGGGGCGCATCTTGCTTGGGCCTCTCCCCTTGAGGCCCTCTGTCAGACCCAGTGTTGACATGTGGCAAAACGCTCCTCCAGGCGCGTCTTGCTTGGGCCTCTCTCCTGGAGGCGCTCAGTCAGACCCAGTGTTGACATGTGGCAAGACGCCCCTTGGGGCGCGTCTTGCTGGGGCTTCTCTCAAGGAGGCACTCAGTCAGACCCAGTGTTGACATGTGGCAAGACGCTCCTCACGGCGCGTCTTGCTTGGGCCTCTCTCCTGGGGAGGCGATCAGTCAGACCCACTGTTGACATGTGTCAAGACGCTCCTCGGGCGTTTCTTGCTTGGGCCTCTCTCCTGGAGGTGCTCAGTCAGACCCAGTGTTGACATGTGGCAAGACGCTCCTCGGGGCGCGTCTTGCTTGGGCCTCTCTCCTGGGGAGGCGATCAGTCAGACCCAGTGTTGACATGTGTCAAGAGGCTCCTCGGGCGTTTCTTGCTTGGGCCTCTCTCCTGGAGGCGCTCAGTCAGACCCAGTGTTGACATGTGGCAAGACGCTCCTCGGGGCGCGTCTTGCTTGGGCCTCTCTCCTGGAGTCGCTCAGTCAGACCTAGTGCTGACATGTGGCAAGACGCTCCTCGGGGCGCGTCTTGCTTGGCCCTCTCTCCTGGAGGCCTTCAGTCAGACCCTTCGTTGACATGTGGCAAGACGCTCCTCGGGGCGCGTCTTGCTTGGCCCTCTCTCCTGGAGGCGCTCAGTCAGACCGAGTGCTGACATGTGGCAAGACGCTCCTCGGGGCGCCTCTTGCTTGGGATTCTCTCCTGGAATCCCTCAGTCAGACCCGTTGTTGACATGTGGCAAGACGCTCCTCGGGGCGCATCTTGCTTGGGCCTCTCTCCTGGAGGCGCTCAGTCAGACCGAGTGCTGACATGTGGCAAGACGCTCCTCGGGGCACGTCTTGCTTGGGCCTCTCTCCTGCAGGCCCTCTGTCAGACCCAGTGTTGACATGTGGCAGGACGCTCCTCGGGGCGCGTCTTGCTTGGGCCTCTCTCCTGGAGGCGCTCAGTCAGACCCAGTGTTGACATGTGGCAAGACGCTCCTCGGGGCGCGTCTTGCTTGGGCCTCTCTCCTGGAGGCGCTCAGTAAGTCCTAGTGCTGACATGTGGCAAGACGCTCCTCGGAGCGCGTCTTGCTTGGGCTTCTCTCCTGGAGGCGCTCAGTCAGACCCAGTGTTGACATGTGGCAAGACGCTCCTTGGGGCGCGTCTTGCTTGGGCGGCGCGTCTTGCTTGGGCCTCTCTCCTGGGGAGGCGATCAGTCAGACCCAGTGTTGACATGTGTCAAGACGCTCCTCGGGCGTTTCTTGCTTAGGCCTCTCTCCTGGAGGCGCTCAGTCAGACCCAGTGTTGACATGTGGCAAGACGCTCCTCGGGGCGCGTCTTGCTTGGGCGGCGCGTCTTGCTTGGGCCTCTCTCCTGGGGAGGCGATCAGTCAGACGCAGTGTTGACATGTGTCAAGACGCTCCTCGGGCGTTTCTTGCTTGGCCCTCTCTCCTGGAGGCCCTCAGTCAGACCCTTCGTTGACATTTTGCAAGACGCTCCTCGGGGTGCGTCTTGCTTGGCCCTCTCTCCTGGAGGCGCTCAGTCAGACCGAGTGCTGACATGTGGCAAGACGCTCCTCGGGGCACGTCTTGCTTGGGCCTCTCTCCTGCAGGCCCTCTGTCAGACCCAGTGTTGACATGTGGCAGGACGCTCCTCGGGGCGCGTCTTGCTTGGGCCTCTCTCCTGGAGGCGCTCAGTCAGACCCAGTGTTGACATGTGGCAAGATGCTCCTTGGGGCGCGTCTTGCTTGGGCTTCTCTCCTGGAGGCCCTCAGTCAGACTCATTGATGACATGTGGCAAGACGCTCCTCGGGGCGCGTCTTGCTTGGCCCTCTCTCCTGGAGGCGCTCAGTCAGACCGAGTGCTGACATGTGGCAAGACGCTCCTCGGGGCGCCTCTTGCTTGGGATTCTCTCCTGGAAGCCCTCAGTCAGACCCATTGTTGACATGTGGCAAGACGCTCCTCGGGGCGCATCTTGCTTGGGCCTCTCTCCTGGAGGTGCTCAGTCAGACCGAGTGCTGACATGTGGCAAGACGCTCCTCGGGGCACGTCTTGCTTGGCCCTCTCTCCTGGAGGCCCTCAGTCAGACCCTTCGTTGACATGTGGCAAGACACTCCTCTGGGCGCGTCTTGCTTGGCCCTCTCTCCTGGAGGCGCTCAGTCAGACCGAGTGCTGATATGTGGCAAGACGCTCCTCGGGGCGCCTCTTGCTTGGGATTCACTCCTGGAAGCCCTCAGTCAGACCCAGTGTTGACATGTGTCAAGAGGCTCCTCGGGCGTTTCTTGCTTGGGCCTCTCTCCTGGAGGCGCTCAGTCAGACCCAGTGTTGACATGTGGCAAGACGCTCCTCGGGGCGCGTCTTGCTTGGGCCTCTCTCCTGGAGTCGCTCAGTCAGACCTAGTGCTGACATGTGGCAAGACGCTCCTCGGGGCGCGTCTTGCTTGGCCCTCTCTCCTGGAGGCCTTCAGTCAGACCCTTCGTTGACATGTGGCAAGACGCTCCTCGGGGCGCGTCTTGCTTGGCCCTCTCTCCTGGAGGCGCTCAGTCAGACCGAGTGCTGACATGTGGCAAGACGCTCCTCGGGGCGCCTCTTGCTTGGGATTCTCTCCTGGAAGCCCTCAGTCAGACCCATTGTTGACATGTGGCAAGACGCTCCTCGGGGCGCATCTTGCTTGGGCCTCTCTCCTGGAGGCGCTCAGTCAGACCGAGTGCTGACATGTGGCAAGACGCTCCTCGGGGCACGTCTTGCTTGGGCCTCTCTCCTGCAGGCCCTCTGTCAGACCCAGTGTTGACATGTGGCAGGACGCTCCTCGGGGCGCGTCTTGCTTGGGCCTCTCTCCTGGAGGCGCTCAGTGAGACCCAGTGTTGACATGTGGCAAGACGCTCCTCGGGGCGCGTCTTGCTTGGGCCTCTCTCCTGGAGGCGCTCAGTAAGTCCTAGTGCTGAAATGTGGCAAGACGCTCCTCGGAGCGCGTCTTGCTTGGGCTTCTCTCCTGGAGGCCCTCAGTCAGACCCTTCGTTGACATGTGGCAAGACGCTCCTCGGGACGCGTCTTGCTGGGGCTTCTCTCCTGGAGGCGCTCAGTCAGACCCAGTGTTGACATGTGGCAAGACGCTCCTTGGGGCGCGTCTTGCTTGGGCGGCGCGTCTTGCTTGGGCCTCTCTCCTGGGGAGGCGATCAGTCAGACCCAGTGTTGACATGTGTCAAGACGCTCCTCGGGCGTTTCTTGCTTGGGCCTCTCTCCTGGAGGCGCTCAGTCAGACCCAGTGTTGACATGTGGCAAGACGCTCCTCGGGGCGCGTCTTGCTTGGGCGGCGCGTCTTGCTTGGGCCTCTCTCCTGGGGAGGCGATCAGTCAGACCCAGTGTTGACATGTGTCAAGACGCTCCTCGGGCGTTTCTTGCTTGGCCCTCTCTCCTGGAGGCCCTCAGTCAGACCCTTCGTTGACATTTTGCAAGACGCTCCTCGGGGCGCGTCTTGCTTGGCCCTCTCTCCTGGAGGCGCTCAGTCAGACCGAGTGCTGACATGTGGCAAGACGCTCCTCGGGGCACGTCTTGCTTGGGCCTCTCTCCTGCAGGCCCTCTGTCAGACCCAGTGTTGACATGTGGCAGGACGCTCCTCGGGGCGCGTCTTGCTTGGGCCTCTCTCCTGGAGGCGCTCAGTCAGACCCAGTGTTGACATGTGGCAAGACGCTCCTCGGGGCGCGTCTTGCTTGGGCCTCTCTCCTGGAGGCGCTCAGTCAGTCCTAGTGCTGACATGTGGCAAGACGCTCCTCGGAGCGCGTCTTGCTTGGCCTTCTCTCCTGGAGGCGCTCAGTCAGACCCAGTGTTGACATGTGGCAAGACGCTCCTTGGGGCGCGTCTTGCTTGGGCGGCGCGTCTTGCTTGGGCCTCTCTCCTGGGGAGGCGATCAGTCAGACCCAGTGTTGACATGTGACAAGACGCTCCTCGGGGCGCGTCTTGCTTGGGCCTCTCTCCTGGAGGTGCTCAGTCAGACCCAGAGGTGACATGTGGCAAGACTCTCCTCGGGGCGCGTCTTGCTTGGACCTCTCTCCTGGAGAAGCTCAGTCAGACCCAGTGTTGATATGTGGCAAGACGCTCCTCGGGGCACGTCTTGCTTGGGCCTCTCTCGTGGAGGTGCTCAGTCAGACCGAGTGCTGACATGTGGCAAGATGCTCCTTGGGGCGCGTCTTGCTTGGGCTTCTCTCCTGGAGGCCCTCAGTCAGACTCATTGTTGACATGTGGCAAGACGCTCCTCGGGGCGCGTCTTGCTTGGCCCTCTCTCCTGGAGGCGCTCAGTCAGACCGAGTGCTGACATGTGGCAAGACGCTCCTCGGGGCGCCTCTTGCTTGGGATTCTCTCCTGGAAGCCCTCAGTCAGACCCATTGTTGACATGTGGCAAGACGCTCCTCGGGGCGCATCTTGCTTGGGCCTCTCTCCTGGAGGTGCTCAGTCAGATCGAGTGCTGACATGTGGCAAGACGCTCCTCGGGGCACGTCTTGCTTGGCCCTCTCTCCTGGAGGCCCTCAGTCAGACCCTTCGTTGACATGTGGCAAGACACTCCTCTGGGCGCGTCTTGCTTGGCCCTCTCTCCTGGAGGCGCTCAGTCAGACCGAGTGCTGACATGTGGCAAGACGCTCCTCGGGGCGCCTCTTGCTTGGGATTCTCTCCTGGAAGCCCTCAGTCAGACCCATTGTTGACATGTGGCAAGACGCTCCTCGGGGCGCATCTTGCTTGGGCCTCTCTCCTGGAGGCGCTCAGTCAGACCGAGTGCTGACATGTGGCAAGACGCTCCTCGGGGCACGTCTTGCTGGGGCTTCTCTCCTGGAGGCGCTCAGTCAGACCCAGTGTTGACATGTGACAAGACGCTCCTCGGGGCGCATCTTGCTTGGGCCTCTCTCCTGGAGGCGCTCAGTCAGACCCAGTGTTGACATGTGGCAAGACGCTCCTCGGGGCGCGTCTTGCTGGGGCTTCTCTCCTGGAGGCGCTCAGTCAGACCCAGTGTTGACATGTGACAAGACGCTCCTCGGGGCGCGTCTTGCTTGGGCCTCTCTCCTGGAGGCGCTCAGTCAGACCGAGTGCTGACATGTGGCAAGACGCTCCTCGGGGCGCATCTTGCTTGGGCTTCTCTCCTGGAGGCCCTCAGTCAGACCCTTCGTTGACATGTGGCAAGACGCTCCTCGGGGCGCATCTTGATTGGGCCTCTCTCCTGGAGGCGCTCAGTCAGACCGAGTGCTGACATGTGGCAAGACGCTCCTCGGGGCACGTCTTGCTGGGGCTTCTCTCCTGGAGGCGCTCAGTCAGACCCAGTGTTGACATGTGACAAGACACTCCTCGGGGCGCGTCTTGCTTGGGCCTCTCTCCTGGAGGCGCTCAGTCAGACCCAGAGGTGACATGTGGCAAGACGCTCCTCGGGGCACGTCTTGCTTGGGGCTCTCTCCTGGAGGCCCTCTGTCAGACCCAGTGTTGACAGTGGTAGGGACACGATCACGCCGACCCTATTGTTGGAGAACCTGCTGAGTTCGTCGAACAAGTAGACGCCGGATTGGGCGCGGGCACGCGCTTGTTTTAGAGGCGTTTTCGCGCAGACTCTACCCTGCACGACCGCTCGTGGCCGCACTAGCTATATTTATCTTTATTTGTTTCACACACACACACACACACACACACACACACACACACACACACACACACACACACACACACACACACACACACACACACACACACACACACACACACACAGGCCCTTGCGTGCAAACCCCGGTCAGGCCTGCAGTGTACACATCAGAGACATGATGTTCTTTCACAGAACTGAGGTTGTTCATTACTAAATGACTTTTACAGGAATATTGTTACTATACTATTCAACAGGTTGATCATAATAATGTGTATTAAACCCACAACCTAGCACTGAGGACAGAGGGACTTTATTTAAATTAGTACTTAATGGAAACGATACATAATGATACATAAGAGCCATGTCATACATTCAGCCAAGGAATAGTAGCATTGTGCACTATTAAAAATATACACATCAATTACTCGAATCCCATTGTTGCAAAGTAAAACTCTAATAAAACTCTAGTCTGACATCAACAGAGAAGACTTAGTGTATGTACTACAAATACAGCATTAGGATTTCGAGTGGACCGTGCACCTTGTGAACCATCAGAGGCTTATGACGCAACATATCTTCCAGTTGCTATTAGACAAGTTATAATTCTCGACCATTTTTCGAAACTGGTTTCTTGGGTCCGTGAGTAAATGCCAAATGAGATGATAGTCCTTAAGTAAGTTCCTGGCGATCCCATGTCACGCTCTTGCCCATCAGCCGGTGAACGCTGAGACGGAACTCGATGAGAGCAATGTATTTTTTAAGTGCTCCGAATGTACTTCTAACAAGCGTGCGATTCACTTCGTGAGTAAACCGAAGCTGCAGCTGATTCAAACAGTCGAGCCAACTTTCTACATCACAATATGCGTTTTGTAGTTAGTCGAGTTACCTTTTGTGTGGCGCATGCACGGGTCGTTAGCGTCCAGCTCCCGGCTTATAGAGAGTCCTGTATTGACACAGACGTCAATACATCTCGAGGTCATGCAACACACAAAGTCTGTCGCATGCAGGTGGGTTAACACACATGTACGATGTGTGCAATGGAGCGCCCGTTTACAATGGGACACGACGATGATCATTGTTAACCAAACTCTTGTTTCTCACGACAGGTGGTAGCGTTGTCTCCTGCACCTGGTCTTCGTGCACAGAGGGTGTTGTAATGTGCTCGTCATAGTCGCAATCGTTGTCACTCGAATCCGTTGTTCTCACGACAGGTGGTAGCGTTGTCTCCTGCATGTTGTCTTTGCGTGCGGCAAGCGTTGTGCTGTGCTCGTTATAATGGTTGTCTTCGTACAAAGGGGGTGTTGAATACTCCTTCGCGAGTAGTCTAGGAGGTGGTGTGATGGGACGTATCTCAGAGGCGTTATGTGAGCGTACCACCATGGCCTGAGCAACTGCGACTACTGAGAGTACACCCAGTACAGACAGCGAGATCATTTTTTTTCTTGGGTGTTGTACGTGTGGGTACAGCCGCATTAATGGCAGTGAGAGCAAGTGGTCAAATGTATTAATAGGTCACTAGCAGAAACTAAGGCACGTGGTCAGAGTGTAATCGTAACCACCGTAGCTCTTGTCATAATTTAATATACATAGAAATCAGAAACGGGCATGTCAGGATAGACATTGCGAGTGATAATGCGGCCAGTATCTGTGTGCGCTTGAGAGCACCTTGTTTTTCTACTGTGGTGCCTATGGCGCCGGGTCTGTAAATGTCATCGACCTTCTTTATATACGCATACGCTAAAGACCGTATATTCTCTATGGATTTAAACACGTCCTTTGTTTCGCGTAACGCTTGAGCTGTCTCGAGCGTGATGTTGTGAGCGTACGCCAGTGCTTCGTGTGCACCGAGGTCCGAAAGGGCGTGCGCTACAACCATTAACCTTGGTTTGGGAGTGTGGCGAAACGCTCGCTCCGCTGTAATGGGCAGATGCAATGTTATCACCTGGTACGTTTCGTTAGTCGGGTCGTAACACACCGGTCCGTGTCACGGACCGTCACATTGTATGGGGCACAGTAAGGACAACACGCCGCCGACCGTGACTTCGCACTTGACCGCGGTGGTGTTGTCGATTTGCAAAGGATCACATACGCCTCTCCAGTCGCAATGAGGCACATTGTAGTCGACGTGACCGTCGGTCACCATAGCTTTCGTCAGCCAACACACTCGATTGCCCTTCGAAACATCGGCGATCAACGTGAGCGTAGAGGTCGCCGTCGCTTTACTGTACGCCAGGATATCCGTGTGTGAGTGCACGCTCGACGTCGATTGACAACCGGTCATGTCAGACCTGATCAGACCTTCCAAACACATGACCATTAGTTGTTGTGCGGCCGAGAGTATCGCGATCATACCGTTGAGATGTGTAGAAAGCGCGTACACGCCAGCCTTCCACGTTTCCAAAGTTTCCAGCAGTCTAGAGGGACTTGTCTTAGCGCGCATGGCTGTGCTGAATTTGCGTTGAGTAGACACAACGGCTTCGACCTCGCTTAGGATCTGTGGGCTCATGTACTCGTGGTAGGCCAAGACGTATATAGTCGAGCGTGGTGATGCCCCGAACACTTGACCCAGTTTTGTTGTGGCGATATGCGTGTCCAGTAACGCGGCAAAGTCCGCGTGTCTAGCGTGTATTGATTTTACAGCTCGCTCATACCCCAACAGTACGGTCCGTAGAAGTTCGTTCACTTGTTTCCATGCGCTCGTGGAACACAGGACATCGCAACCTCTGTGATACTCAAGTAAAGCGTCACACACCAGCTGCTTGCACGTTGGAAATACAATCGGTAGTAACTTCTTACTCTACTCTATGTTGAACTCGTATAGTATGTATATGGGCGGTTGCGGCGATTTGCGGATTTTCTATCTACCCTCCGCTAATATGACTCTGTGGTCTGTCTCCTGAGATGGTGCGGTTGGAACTTGGGAGAGTGCACTATCGACGGTCGGCGTTTCCATTTCGTCAAGTGTGCCATTTTCAGCCGCTAGCAAACGGCCGTTGACGGTCGATGCGAGACACCAACATAACGTTAGACCGTGACCCTCATGCCAGTTTTCTGTAGTACTGGTTGTAGTTTCTGGTGCACACTCGATACGCCATTAAGATCACAATTACGTTGATTAATAAATCCAGTGTTGTAGCGACTGCAGCCAGCGCCGTCGCGCAACTAGTGTCGGTGTTATCTCTCGATACTTTCATTCGTATCCGAGCGTATGCAGAATCTACGGATCTGGTGAAGTTGCTTGTCACTAGCTTGCGCACGTTTGATATGGCACTTTGCGTGAGACTCACACAACCTGCAGTGGCGACCGTCGCGTCAGTGCAAAGTTTTTCCGATATATCGCTCGCAACATCGTTTGTCATTTGCTGTACACTGCGCACACTGGCCGCGAGGTCGCGGAGAGGGTCTTCGTTACGAGCTACTCTGGTAGCGCCGTGGTTGATGAGGACGATCATCTTTAGCAATAGTTCATCTCGAAGCGCAACGATGGTGAGGGCGACGGGTTGGCCGGTTCCGCCTTCAGGCCACTCGGTTGCCGCTAGATTGCCCAATGCCACACACGCAGACGAACCCTGTACACACTCAATGACCCATGTGCGATCGTTGATTTCTGCTAGTACGTTTGCTAGTTTTACGTGCTTCCACGGATCGGGCGTGGGCACGCGCTTGTTTTAGAGGCGTTTTCGCGCAGCCTCCACCCTGCACGACCGCTCGTGGCCGCACTAGCTATATTTATCTTCATTTGTTTCACACACACACACACACACACACACACACACACACACACACACACACACACACACACACACACACACACACACACACACACACACACACACACAGGCCCTTGCGTGCAAACCCCGGTCAGACCTGCAGTGTACACATCAGAGACATGATGTTCTTTCACAGAACTGAGGTTGTTCATTACTAAATGACTTTTACAGGAATATTGTTATTATACTATTCAACAGGTTGATCATAATAATGTGTGTTAAACCCACAACCTAGCACTGAGGACAGAGGGACTTTATTTAAATTAATACTTAATGGAAACGATACATAATGATACATAAGAGCCATGTCATACATTCAGCCTAGGAATAGTAGCATTGTGCACTATTAAAAATATACACATCAATTGCTCGAATCCCATTCTTGCAAAGTAAAACTCTAATAAAACTCTAGTCTGACATCAACAGAGAAGACTTAGTGTATGTACTACAAATACAGCATTAGGATTTCGAGTGGACCGTGCACCTTGTGAACCATCAGAGGCTTATGACGCAACATATCTTCCAGTTGCTATTAGACAAGTTATAATTCTCGACCATTTTTCGAAACTGGTTTCTTGGGTCCGTGAGTAAATGCCAAATGAGATGATAGTCCTTAAGTAAGTTCCTGGCGATCCCATGTCACGCTCTTGCCCATCAGCCGGTGAACGCTGAGACGGAACTCGATGAGAGCAATGTATTTTTTAAGTGCTCCGAATGTACTTCTAACAAGCGTGCGATTCACTTCGTGAGTAAACCGAAGCTGCAGCTGATTCAAACAGTCGAGCCAACTTTCTACATCACAATATGCGTTTTGTAGTTAGTCGAGTTACCTTTTGTGTGGCGCATGCACGGGTCGTTAGCTTCCAGCTCCCAGCTTATAGAGTCCTGTATTGACACAGACGTCAATACATCTCGATGTCATGCAACACACAAAGTCTGTCGTATACAGGTGGGTTAACACATGTACGATACCTTTTGTGTGGCGCATGCACGGGTCGTTAGCGTCCAGCTCCCGGCTTATAGAGAGTCCTGTATTGACAGAGACGTCAATACATCTCGATGTCATGCAACACACAAAGTCTGTCGCATACAGGTGGGTTAACACACATGTACGATGTGTGCGATGGCGAGCCCGTTTACAATGGGACACGACGATGATCGTTGTTAACCAAACTCTTGTTTCTCACGACAGGTGGTAGCGTTGTCTCCTGCACCTGGTCTTCGTGCACAGAGGGTGTTGTAATGTGCTCGTCATAGTCGCGATCGTTGTCACTCGAATCCGTTGTTCTCACGACAGGTGGTAGCGTTGTCTCCTGCATGTTGTCTTCGCGTGCGGCAAGCGTTGTGCTGTGCTCGTTATAATGGTTGTCTTTGTACAAAGGGGGTGTTGAATACTCCTTCGCAAGTAGTCTAGGAGGTGGTGTGATGGGACGTATCTCAGAGGCGTTATGTGAGCGTACCACCATGGCCTGAGCAACTGCGACTACTGAGAGTACACCCAGTACAGACAGCGAGATCATTTTTTTTCTTGGGTGTTGTACGTGTGGGTACAGCCGCTTTAATTGCAGTGAGAGCAAGTGGGCAAATGTATTTATAGGTCACTAGCAGAAACTAAGGCACGTGGTCAGAGTGTAATCGTAACCACCTAAAGTAGCTCTTGTCATAATTTAATATACATAGAAATCAGAAACGGGCATGTCAGGATAGACATCGCGAGTGATAATGCGGCCAGTATCTGTGTGCGCTTGAGAGCACCTTGTTGTTCTACTGTGGTGCCCACGCCGCCGGGTCTGTAAATGTCATCGACCTTCTTTATATACGCATACGCTAAAGACCGTATATTCTCTATGGATTTGATCATGTCCTTTGTTTCGCGTAACGCTTGAGCTGTCTCGAGCGTGATGTTGTGAGCGTACGCCAGTGTTTCGCGTGCACCGAGGTCCAAAAGGGCGTGCGCTACAACTATTAACCTTGGTTTGGGAGTGTGGCGAAACGCTCACTCCGCTGTAATGGGCGGATGCAATGTTATCACCTGGTACGTTTCGTTAGTCGGGTAGTAACACACCTGTCCGTGTCACGGACCGTCACATTGTATGGGGCACAGTAAGGACAACACGCCGCCGACCGTGACTTCGCACTCGACCGCGGAGGTGTTGTCGATTTGCAAAGGATCAATACGCCTCTCCAGTCGCAATGAGGCACATTGTAGTCGACGCGACCGTCGGTCACCATAGCTTTTGTCAGCCAACACACTCGATTGCCCTTCGAAACAACGGCGATCAACGTGAGCGTAGAGGTCGCCGTCACGTTACTGTACGCCAGGATATCCGTGTGTGAGTGCACGCTCGACGTCGATTGACAACCGGTCATGTCAGACCTGATCAGACCTTCCGAACACATGACCATTAGTTGTTGTGCGGCCGAGAGTATCGCGATCATACCGTTGAGATGTGTAGAAAGCGCGTACACGCCAGCCTTCCACGTTTCCAAAGTTTCCAGCAGTCTAGAGGGACTTGTCTTAGCGCGCACGGCTGTGCTGAATTTGCGTTGAGTAGACACAACGGCTTCGACCTCGCTTAGGATCTGTGGGCTCATGTACTCGTGGTAGGCCAAGACATGTATAGTCGAGCGCAGTGATGCCCCGAACACTTGACCCGGTTTTGTTGTGGCGATATGCGTGTCCAGTAACGCGGCAAAGTCCGCGTATCTAGCGTTTATTGATTTTACAGCTCGCTCATACCCCAACAGTACGGTCCGTAGAAGTTCGTTCACTTGTTTCCATGCGCTCGTGGAACACAGGACATGGCAACCTCTGTGATACTCAAGTAAAGCGTCACACACCAGCTGCTTGCACGTTGGAAATACAATCGGTAGTAACTTCTTACTCCACTCTATGTTGAACTCGTATAGTATGTATTTGGGCGGTTGCGGCGGTTTGCGCATTTTCTATCTACCCTCCGCTAATATGACTCTGTGGTCTGTCTCCTGAGATGGTGCGGTTGGAACTTACGAGAGTGCACTATCGACGGTCGGCGTTTTCATTTCGTCAACTGTGCCATTTTCAGCCGCTGGCAAACGGCCGTCGACGGTCGATGCGAGACACCAACATAACGTTAGACCGCGACCCTCATGCCAGTTTTCTGTAGTACTGGTTGTAGTTTCTGGTGCACACTCGATACGCCATTACGATCACAATTACGTTGATTAATAAATCCAGTGTTGTAGCGACTGCAGCCAGCGCCGTCGCGCAACTCATGTCGGTGTTATCTCTCGATACTTTCATTCGTATCCGAGCGTATGCAGAATCTACGGATCTGGTGAAGTTACTTGTCACTAGCTTGCGCACGTTTGATATGGCACTTTGCGTGAGACTCACACAACCTGCAGTGGCGACCGTCGCGTCAGTGCAAAGTTTTTCCGATATATCGCTCGCAACATCATTGTCATTTGCTGTACACTGCGCACACTGGCCGCGAGGTTGCAGAGAGGGTCTTCGTTTTGAGCTACTCTGGTAGCGCCGTGGTTGATGAGGACGATCATCTTTAGCAATAGTTCATCTCGAAGCGCAACGATGGTGAGGGCGACGGGTTGGCCGGTTCCGCCTTCAGGCCACTCGGTTGCCGCTAGATTGCCCAATGCCACACACGCAGACGAACCCTGTACACACTCAAAGACCCGTGTGCGATCGTTGATTTCTGCTAGTACGTTTGCTAGTTTTACGTGCTTCCACGGATCGGGCGTGGGCACGCGCTTGTTTTAGAGGCGTTTTCGCGCAGCCTCTACCCTGCACGACCGCTCATGGCCGCACTAGCTATATTTATCTTTATTTGTTTCACACACACACACACACACACACACACACACACACACACACACACACACACACACACACACACACACACACACACACACACACACACACACACACACACACACACACAAACACACACGCACACACACACACACACACACACACACACACACACACACACACACACACACACCCAGGCCCTTGCGTGCAAACCCCGGTCAGACCTGCAGTGTACACATCAGAGACATGATGTTCTTTCACAGAACTGAGGTTGTTCATTACTAAATGACTTTTACAGGAATATTGTTATTATACTATTCAACAGGTTGATCATAATAATGTGTGTTAAACCCACAACCTAGCACTGAGGACAGAGGGACTTTATTTAAATTAATACTTAATGGAAACGATACATAATGATACATAAGAGCCATGTCATACATTCAGCCTAGGAATAGTAGCATTGTGCACTATTAAAAATATACACATCAATTGCTCGAATCCCATTGTTGCAAAGTAAAACTCTAATAAAACTCTAGTCTGACATCAACAGAGAAGACTTAGTGTATGTACTACAAATACAGCATTAGGATTTCGAGTGGACCGTGCACCTTGTGAACAATCAGAGGCTTATGACGCAACATATCTTCCAGTTGCTATTAGACAAATTATAATTCTCGACCATTTTTCGAAACTGGTTTCTTGGGTCCGTGAGTAAATGCCAAATGAGATGATAGTCCTTAAGTAAGTTCCTGGCGATCCCATGTCACGCTCTTGCCCATCAGCCGGTGAACGCTGAGACGGAACTCGATGAGAGCGATGTATTTTTTAAGTGCTCCGAATGTACTTCTAACAAGCGTGCGATTCACTTCGTGAGTAAACCGCAGCTGCAGCTGATTCAAACAGTCGAGCCAACTTTCTACATCACAATATGCGTTTTGTAGTTAGTCGAGTTACCTTTTGTGTGGCGCATGCACGGGTCGTTAGCGTCCAGCTCCCAGCTTATAGAGTCCTGTATTGACACAGACGTCAATACACCTCGATGTCATGCAACACACAAAGTCTGTCGTATACAGGTGGGTTAACACATGTACGATACCTTTTGTGTGGCGCATGCACGGGTCGTTAGCGTCCAGCTCCCGGCTTATAGAGAGTCCTGTATTGACACAGACGTCAATACATCTCGATGTCATGCAACACACAAAGTCTGTCGCATACAGGTGGGTTAACACACATGTATGATGTGTGCGATGGAGAGCCCGTTTACAATGGGACACGACGATGATCATTGTTAACCAAACTCTTGTTTCTCACGACAGGTGGTAGCGTTGTCTCCTGCACCTGGTCTTCGTGCACAGAGGGTGTTGTAATGTGCTCGTCATAGTCGCGATCGTTGTCACTCGAATCCGTTGTTCTCACGACAGGTGGTAGCGTTGTCTCCTGCATGTTGTCTTCGCGTGCGGCAAGCGTTGTGCTGTGCTCGTTATAATGGTTGTCTTTGTACAAAGGGGGTGTTGAATACTCCTTCGCGAGTAGTCTAGGAGGTGGTGTGATGGGACGTATCTCAGAGGCGTTATGTGAGCGTACCACCATGGCCTGAGCAACTGCGACTACTGAGAGTACACCCAGTACAGACAGCGAGATAAATTTTTTTCTTGGGTGTTGTACGTGTTTGGTACAGCCGCTTTAATGGCAGTGAGAGCAAGTGGGCAAATGTATTTATAGGTCACTAGCAGAAACTAAGGCACGTGGTCAGAGTGTAATCGTAACCACCTAAAGTAGCTCTTGTCATAATTTAATATACATAGAAATCAGAAACGGGCATGTCAGGATAGACATCGCGAGTGATAATGCGGCCAGTATCTGTGTGCGCTTGAGAGCACCTTGTTGTTCTACTGTGGTGCCCACGCCGCCGGGTCTGTAAATGTCATCGACCTTCTTTATATACGCATACGCTAAAGACCGTATATTCTCTATGGATTTGAACACGTCCTTTGTTTCGCGTAACGCTTGAGCTGTCTCGAGCGTGATGTTGTGAGTGTACACCAGTGTTTCGCGTGCACCGAGGTCCGAAAGGGCGTGCGCTACAACTATTAACCTTGGTTTGGGAGTGTGGCAAAACGCTCGCTCCGCTGTAATGGGCAGATGCAATGTTATCACCTGGTACGTTTCGTTAGTCGGGTCGTAACACACCGGTCCGTGACACGGACCGTCACATTGTATGGGGCACAGTAAGGACAACACGCCGCCGACCGTGACTTCGCACTCGACCGCGGTGGTGTTGTCGATTTGCAAAGGATCACATACGCCTCTCCAGTCGCAATGAGGCACATTGTAGTCGACGCGACCGTCGGTCACCATAGCTTTCGTCAGCCAACACACTCGATTGCCCTTCGAAACATCGGCGATCAACGTGAGCGTAGAGGTCGCCGTCGCTTTACTGTACGCCAGGATATCCGTGTGTGAGTGCACGCTCGACGTCGATTGACAACCGGTCATGTCAGACCTGATCAGACCTTCCGAACACATGACCATTAGTTGTTGTGCGGCCGAGAGTATCGCGATCATACCGTTGAGATGTGTAGAAAGCGCGTACACGCCAGCCTTCCACGTTTCCAAAGTTTCCAGCAGTCTAGAGGGACTTGTCTTAGCGCGCACGGCTGTGCTGAATTTGCGTTGGGTAGACACAACGGCTTCGACCTCGCTTAGGATCTGTGGGCTCATGTACTCGTGGTAGGCCAAGACGTGTATAGTCGAGCGCGGTGACGCCCCGAACACTTGACCCGGTTTTGTTGTGGCGATATGCGTGTCCAGTAACGCGGCAAAGTCCGCGTGACTAGCGTGTATTGATTTTACGGCTCGCTCATACCCCAACAGTACGGTCCGTAGAAGTTCGTTCACTTGTTTCCATGCGCTCGTGGAACACAGGAGATCGCAACCTCTGTGATACTCAAGTAAAGCGTCACACACCAGCTGCTTGCACGTTGGAAATACAATCGGTAGTAACTTCTTACTCCACTCTATGTTGAACTCGTATAGTATGTATATGGGCGGTTGCGGCGGTTTGCGCATTTTCTATCTACCCTCCGCTAATATGACTCTGTGGTCTGTCTCCTGAGATGGTGCGGTTGGAACTTGCGAGAGTGCACTATCGACGGTTGGCGTTTCCATTTCGTCAACTGTGCCATTTTCAGCCGCTTGCAAACGGCCGTCGACGGTCGATGCGAGACACCAACATAACGTTAGACCGCGACCCTCATGCCAGTTTTCTGTAGTACTGGTTGTAGTTTCTGGTTCACACTCGATACGCCATTAAGATCACAATTACGTTGATTAATAAATCCAGTGTTGTAGCGACTGCAGCCAGCGCCGTCGCGCAACTCGTGTCGGTGTTATCTCTCGATACTTTCATTCGCATCCGAGCGTATGCAGAATCTACGGATCTGGTGAAGTTGCTTGTCACTAGCTTGCGCACGTTTGATATGGCACTTTGCGCGAGACTCACACAACCTGCAGTGGCGACCGTCGCGTCAGTGCAAAGTTTTTCCGATATATCACTCGCAACATCGTTTGTCATTTGCTGTACACTATGCACACTGGCCGCGAGGTCGCGGAGAGGGTCTTCGTTACGAGCTACTCTGGTAGCGCCGTGGTTGATGAGGACGATCATCTTTAGCAATAGTTCATCTCGAAGCGCAACGATGGTGAGGGCGACGGGTTGGCCGGTTCCGCCTTCAGGCCACTCGGTTGCCGCTAGATTGCCCAATGCCACACACGCAGACAAACCCTGTACACACTCAATGACCCGTGTGCGATCGTGGATTTCTGCTAGTACGTTTGCTAGGTCTACGTGCTTCCACGGATCGGGCGTGGGCACGCGCTTGTTTTTAGAGGCGTTTTCGCGCAGCCTCTACCCTGCACGACCGCTCGTGGCCGCACTAGCTATATTTATCTTTATTTGTTTCACACACACACACACACACACACACACGCACGCACGCACGCACGCACGCACACACACACACACACACACACACACACACAGGCCCTTGCGTGCAAACCCCGGTCAGGCCTGCAGTGTACACATCAGAGACATGATGTTCTTTCACAGAACTGAGGTTGTTCATTACTAAATGACTTTTACAGGAATATTGTTATTATACTATTCAACAGGTTGATCATAATAATGTGTATTAAACCCACAACCTAGCACTGAGGACAGAGGGACTTTATTTAAATTAGTACTTAATGGAAACGATCCATAATGATACATAAGAGCCATGTCATACATTCAGCCTAGGAATAGTAGCATTGTGCACTATTAAAAATATACACATCAATTGCTCGAATCCCATTGTTGCAAAGTAAAACTCTAATAAAACTCTAGTCTGACATCAACAGAGAAGACTTAGTGTATGTACTACAAATACAGCATTAGGATTTCGAGTGGACCGTGCACCTTGTGAACCATCAGAGGCTTATGATGCAACATATCTTCCAGTTGCTATTAGACAAGTTATAATTCTCGACCATTTTTCGGAACTGGTTTCTTGGGTCCGTGAGTAAATGCCAAATGAGATGATAGTCCTTAAGTAAGTTCCTGGCGATCCCATGTCACGCTCTTGCCCATCAGCCGGTGAACGCTGAGACGGAACTCGATGAGAGCGATGTATTTTTTAAGTGCTCCGAATGTACTTCTAACAAGCGTGCGATTCACTTCGTGAGTAAACCGCAGCTGCAGCTGATACAAACAGTCGAGCCAACTTTCTACATCACAATATGCGTTTTGTAGTTAGTCGAGTTACCTTTTGTGTGGCGCATGCACGGGTCGTTAGCGTCCAGCTCCCAGCTTATAGAGTCCTGTATTGACACAGACGTCAATACATCTCGATGTCATGCAACACACAAAGTCTGTCGCATACAGGTGGGTTAACACACATGTACGATGTGTGCGATGGCGCGCCCGTTTACAATGGGACATGACGATGATCATTGTTAACCAAACTCTTGTTTCTCACGACAGGTGGTAGCGTTGTCTCCTGCACCTGGTCTTCGTGCACAGAGGGGGCTGTAATGTGCTCGTCATAGTCGCGATCGTTGTCACTCGAATCCGTTGTTCTCACGACAGGTGGTAGTGTTGTCTCCTGCATGTTGTCTTCGCGTGAGGCAAGCGTTGTGCTGTGCTCGTTATAATGGTTGTCTTCGTACAAAGGGGTGTTGAATACTCCTTCGCAAGTAGTCTAGGAGGTGGTGTGATGGGACGTATCTCAGAGGCGTTATGTGAGCGTACCACCATGGCCTGAGCAACTGCGACTACTGAGAGTACACCCAGTACAGACAGCGAGATCATTTTTTTTCTTGGGTGTTGTACGTGTGGGTACAGACGCTTTAATGGCAGTGGGAGCAAGTGGGCAAATGTATTTATAGGTCACTAGCAGAAACTAAGGCACGTGGTCAGAGTGTAATCGTAACCACAGTAGCACTTGTCATAATTTAATATACATAGAAATCAGAAACGGGCATGTCAGGATAGACATCGCGAGTGATAATGCGGCCAGTATCTGTGTGCGCTTGAGAGCACCTTGTTGTTCTACTGTGGTGCCCACCCCGCCGGGTCTGTAAATGTCATCGACCTTCTTTATATACGCATACGCTAAAGACCGTATATTCTCTATGGATTTGAACACGTCCTTTCTTTTGCGTAACGCTTGAGCTGTCTCGAGCGTGATGTTGTGAGTGTACGCCAGTGTTTCGCGTGCACCGAGGTCCGAAAGGGCGTGCGCTACAACTATTAACCTTGGTTTGGGAGTGTGGCGAAACGCTCGCTCCGCTGTAATGGGCGGATGTAATGTTATCACCTGGTACGTTTCGTTAGTCGGGTCGTAACACACCGGTCCGTCACACGGACCGTCACATTGTATGGGGCACAGTAAGGACAACACGCCGCCGACCGTGACTTCGCACTCGACCGCGGTGGTGTTGTCGATTTGCAAAGGATCACATACGCCTCTCCAGTCGCAATGAGGCACATTGTAGTCGACGCGACCGTCGGTCACCATAGCTTTCGTCAGCCAACACACTCGATTGCCCTTCGAAACATCGGCGATCAACGTGAGCGTAGAGGTCGCCGTCGCTTTACTGTACGCCAGGATATCCGTGTGTGAGTGCACGCTCGACATCGATTGACAACCGGTCATGTCAGATCTGATCAGACCTTCCGAACACATGACCATTAGTTTTTGTGCCGCCGAGAGTATCGCGATCATACCGTTGAGATGTGTAGAAAGCGCGTACACGCCAGCCTTCCACGTTTCCAAAGTTTCCAGCAGTCTAGAGGGACTTGTCTTAGCGCGCACGGCTGTGCTGAATTTGCGTTGGGTAGACACAACGGCTTCGACCTCGCTTAGGATCTGTGGGCTCATGTACTCGTGGTAGGCCAAGACGTGTATAGTCGAGCGCGGTGACGCCCCGAACACTTGACCCGGTTTTGTTGTGGCGATATGCATGTCCAGTAACGCGGCAAAGTCCACGTGTCTAGGGTGTATTGATTTTACAGCTCGCTCATACCCCAACAGTACGGTCCGTAGAAGTTCGTTCACTTGTTTCCATGCGCTCGTGGAACACAGGACATCGCAACCTCTGTGATACTCAAGTAAAGCGTCAAACACCAGCTGCTTGCACGTTGGAAATGCAATCGGTAGTAACTTCTTACTCCACTCTATGTTGAACTCGTATATTATGTATATGGGCGGCTGCGGCGGTTTGCACATTTTCTATCTACCCTCCGCTAATATGACTCTGTGGTCTGTCTCCTGAGATGGTGCGGTTGGAACTTGCGAGAGTGCACTATCGACGGTCGGCGTTTCCATTTCGTCAACTGTGCCATTTTCAGCCGCTGGCAAACGGCCGTCGACGGTCGATGCGAGACACCAACATAACGTTAGACCGCGACCCTCATGCCAGTTTTCTGTAGTACTGGTTGTAATTTCTGGTGCACACTCGATACGCCATTACGATCACAATTACGTTGATTAATAAATCCAGTGTTGTAGCGACTGCAGCCAGCGCCGTCGCGCAACTCTTGTCGGTGTTATCTCTCGATACTTTCATTCGTATCCAAGCGTATGCAGAATCTACGGATCTGGTGAAGTTGCTTGTCACTAGCTTGCGCACGTTTGATAAGGCACTTTGCGCGAGACTCACACAACCTGCAGTGGCGACCATCGCGTCAGTGCAAAGTTTTTCCGATATATCGCTCGCAACATCGTTTGTCATTTGCTGTACACTGCGCACACTGGCCGCGAGGTCGCGGAGAGGGTCTTCGTTACGAGTTGTGTAATATCCGCTGACTTGCCGATTCAATTCTGGTGGCGCTGACCCAAACCAGAACGCTTTTAAGGCGCATGTCGTGGTAACTCTGGTAGCGCCGTGGTTGACGAGGACGATCATCTTTAGCAATAGTTCATCTCGAAGCGCAACGATGGTGAGGGTGACGGGTTGGCCGGTTCAGCCTTCAGGCCACTCGGTTGCCGCTAGATTGCCCAATGCCACACATGCAGACAAACCCTGTACACACTCAATGACCCGTGTGCGATCGTTGATTTCTGCTAGTACGTTTGCTAGTTCTACGTGCTTCCACGGATCGGGCGTGGGCACGCGCTTGTTTTAGAGGCGTTTTCGCGCAGCCTCTACCCTGCACGACCGCTCGTTGCCGCACTAGCTATATTTATCTTTATTTGTTTCACACACACACACACACACACACACACACACACACACACACACACACACACACACATAGGCACGCACGCACACACACACACACACACACACACACACACACACACACACACACACAGGCCCTTGCGTGCAAACCCCGGTCAGGCCTGCAGTGTACACATCAGAGACATGATGTTCTTTCACAGAACTGAGGCGCTCAGTCAGACTGAGTAGTGACATGTGGCCTGACGCTCCTCGGGGCCCGTCTTGCTTGGGCCTCTCTCCTGGAGGCGCTCAGTCAGACCCAGTGTTGACATGTGGCAAGACGCTCCTCGGGGCGCGTCTTGCTTGGGCCTCTCTCCTGGAGGCGCTCAGTCAGACCCAGTGTTGGCATGTGGCAAGACGCTCCTCGGGGCGCGTCTTGCTTGGGCCTCTCTCCTGGAGGTGCTCAGTCAGACCCAGTGGTGACACGTGGCAAGACGCTCCTCGGGGCGCGTCTTGCTTTGGCCTCTCTCCTGGAGGCGCTCAGTCAGACCGAGTGCTGACATGTGGCAAGAAGCTCCTCGGGGCGCGTGTTGCTTGGGCTTCTCTCCTGGAGGCCCTCAGTAAGACCCATTGTTGAAATTTGGCAAGACGCTCCTCGGGGCGCGTCTTGCTTGGGCCTCTCTCCAGAAGGCCCTCAATCAGACCCAGTGTTGACACGTGGCAAGACGCTCCTCGGGGCGCGTCTTGCTTGGGCCTCTCTCCTGGAGGCGCTCAGTCAGACTGAGTAGTGACATGTGGCCTGACGCTCCTCGGGGCGCGTGTTGCTTGGGCCTCTCTCCTGGAGGCGCTCAGTCAGACCCATTGTTGACATGTTGCAAGACGCTCCTTTGGGCGCGTCTTGCTTGGGCCTCTCTCCTGGAGGCGCTCAGTCAGACCGAGTGCTGACATGTGGAAAGACGCTCCTCGTGGCGCGTCTTGCTTGGGCTTCTCTCCTGGAGGCGCTCAGAAAGACCCAGTGTTGACATGTGACAAGATGCTCCTCGGGGCGCGTCTTGCTTGGGCCTCTCTCCTGGAGGCGCTCAGTCAGACCCAGTGGTGACATGTGGCAAGACGCTCCTCGGGGCGCGTCTTGCTTGGGCCTCTCTCCTGGATGCCCTCTGTCAGACCGAGTGTTGACATGTGGCAAGACTCTCCTCGGGGCGCGTCTTGTTTGGGCTTCTCTCATGGAGGCCCTCAGTCAGACCCAGTGTTGACATGTGGCAAGACGCTCCTCGGGGCGCGTATTGCTTGGGCCTCTCTCCTGGATGCCCTCTGTCAGACCGAGTGTTGACATGTGACAAGACTCTCCTCGGGGCGCGTCTTGCTTGGGCTTCTCTCATGGAGGCCCTCAGTCAGACCCAGTGTTGACATGTGTCAAGACGCTCCTCGGGGAGTGTCTTGCTTGGGCCTCTCTCCTGGAGGCGCTCAGTCAGACCCAGTGGTGACATGTGGCCTGACGCTCCTCGGGGCGCGTCTTGCTTGGGCTTCTCTCCTGGAGGCCCTCAGTCAGACCCATTGTTGACATGTGGCAAGACGCTCCTCGGGGCACGTCTTGCTTGGGCCTCTCTCCTGGAAGCGCTCAAACAGACCGAGTAGTGACATGTGGCAAGACGCTCCTCGGGGCGCGTCTTGCTGGGGCTTCTCTCATGGAGGCGCTCAGTCAGACCGAGTGCTGACATGTGGCAAGAAGCTCCTCGGGGCGCGTCTTGCTTGGGCTTCTCTCCTGGAGGCCCTCAGTAAGAACCATTGTTGACATGTGGCAAGACGCTCCTCGGGGCGCGTCTTGCTTTGGCCTCTCTCATGGAGGCCCTCTGTCAGACCCAGTGTTGACATGTGTCAAGACAGTCCTCGGGGGGCGTCTTGCTTGGGCCTCTCTCCAGAAGGCCCTCAATGACACCCAGTGTTGACACGTGGCAAGATGCTCCTCGGGGCGCTTCTTGCTTGGGCCTCTCTCCTGGAGGCGCTCAGTCAGACTGAGTAGTGACATGTGGCCTGACGCTCCTCGGGGCGCGTGTTGCTTGGGCCTCGCTCCTGGAGGCGCTCAGTCAGACCAAGTGGTGACATGTGGCAAGACACTCCTCGGGGCGCGTCTTGCTTGGGCCTCTCTCCTGGAGGCCCTCTGTCAGACCCAGTGTTGACATGTGGCAAGACACTCCTCGGGGCGCGTCTTGCTTGGGCCTCTCTCATGGAGGCCCTCTGTCAGACCCAGTGTTGACATGTGTCAAGACGCTCCTCGGGGCGCGTCTTGCTTTGGCCTCTCTCCTGGAGGCGCTCAGTCAGACCGAGTGCTGACATGTGGCAAGAAGCTCCTCGGGGCGCGTCTTGCTTGGGCTTCTCTCCTGGAGGCCCTCAGTAAGACCCATTGTTGACATGTGGCAAGATGCTCCTCGGGGCGCGTCTTGCTTGGGCCTCTCTCCTGGAGGCGCTCAGTCAGACTGAGTAGTGACATGTGGCCTGACGCTCCTCGGGGCGCGTCTTGCTTGGGCCTCTCTCCAGAAGGCCCTCAATCAGACCCAGTGTTGACACGTGGCAAGACGCTCCTCGGGGCGCGTCTTGCTTGGGCCTCTCTCCTGGAGGCGCTCAGTCAGAATGAGTAGTGACATGTGGCCTGACGCTCCTCGGGGCGCGTGTTGCTTGGGCCTCTCTCCTGGAGGCGCTCAGTCAGACCAAGTGGTGACATGTGGCAAGACACTTCTCGGGGCGCGTCTTGCTTGGGCCTCTCTCCTGGAGGCCCTCTGTCAGACCCAGTGTTGACATGTGGCAAGACACTCCTCGGGGCGCGTCTTGCTTGGGCCTCTCTCATGGAGGCCCTCTGTCAGACCCAGTGTTGACATGTGTCAAGACGCTCCTCGGGGTGCGTCTTGCCTTGGCCTCTCTCCTGGAGGCGCTCAGTCAGACCGAGTGCTGACATGTGGCAAGATGCTCCTCGGGCCGCGTGTTGCTTGGGCTTCTCTCCTGGAGTCGCTCAGAAAGACCCAGTGTTGACATGTGACAAGACGCTCCTCGGGGCACGTCTTGCTTGGGCCTCTCTCCTGGAGGCGCTCAGTCAGAACCAGAGGTGACATGTGGCAAGACGCTCCTCGGGGCGCGTCTTGCTTGGGCCTCTCTCCTGGAGGCCCTCAGTCAGACCCATTGTTGACATGTGGCAAGACGCTCCTCGGGGCGCGTCTTGCTTGGGCCTCTCTCCTGGAGGCGCTCAGTCAGACCGAGTGCTGACATAGGGCAAGACGCTCCTCGGGGCGCGTCTTGCTTGGGCCTCTCTCCTGGAGATGCTCAGTCAGACTGAGTAGTGACATGTGGCCTGACGCTCCTCGGGGCGCGTCTTGCTTGGGCCTCTCTCCTGGAGGCGCTCAGTCAGACCCAGTGGTGACATGTGGCAAGACACTCCTCGGGGCGCGTCTTGCTTGTGCCTCTCTCCTGGAGGCCCTCTATCAGACCCAGTGTTGACATGTGTCAAGACGCTCCTCGGGGCGCGTCTTGCTTGGGCTTCTCTCCTGGAGGCCCTCAGTCAGACCCATTGTTTGCATGTGGAAAGACACTCCTCGGGGCGCGTCTTGCTTGGGCTTCTCTCCTGCAGGCGCTCAGACAGACCCAGTGTTGACATGTGACAAGACGCTCCTCGGGGCGCGTCTTGCTTGGGCCTCTCTCCTGGAGGCGCTCAGTCAGAACCAGATGTGACATGTGGCAAGACGCTCCTCGGGGCGCGTCTTGCTTGGGCCTCTCTCCTGGAGGCCCTCAGTCAGACCCATTGTTGACATGTGGCAAGACGCTCCTCGGGGCGCGTCTTGCTTGGGCCTCTCTCCTGGAGGCGCTCAGTCAGACCGAGTGCTGACATAAGGCAAGACGCTCCTCGGGGCGCGTCTTGCTGGGGCCTCTCTCCTGGAGGTGCTCAGTCAGACCCAGCTCTGACATGTGGCAAGATGCTCCTCGGGGCGCGTCTTGCTTGGGCCTCTCTCCTGGAGGCGCTCAGTCAGACCCAGTGTTGACATGTGGCAAGACGCTCCTCGGGGCGCGTCTTGCTTGGGCCTCTCTCCTGGAGGCGCTCAGTCAGACCCAGTGTTGGCATGTGGCAAGACGCTCCTCGGGGCGCGTCTTGCTTGGGCCTCTCTCCTGGAGGCGCTCAGTCAGACCCAGTGGTGCCACGTGGAAAGACGCTCCTCGGGGCACGTCTTGCTTGGGCCTTTCTCCTGGAGGCGCTCATTCAGACCCAGTGGTGACATGAGGCAAGACGCTCCTCGGGGCGCGTATTGCTTGGGCCTCTCTCCTGAATGCCCTCCATAAGACCGAGTGTCTACATGTGGCAAGACTCTCCTCGGGGCGCGTCTTGCTTGGGCTTCTCTCATGGAGGCCCTCAGTCCGACCCAGTGTTGGAATGTGGCAAGAAGCTCCTCGGGGCGCGTCTTGCTTGGGCCTCTCTCATGGAGGCCCTCTGTCAGACCCAGTGTTGACATGTGTCAAGACGCTCCTCGGGGCGCGTCTTGCTTTGGCCTCTCTCCTGGAGGCGCTCAGTCAGACCGAGTGCTGACATGTGGCAAGAAGCTCCTCGGGGCGCGTCTTGCTTGGGCTTCTCTCCTGGAGGCCCTCAGTAAGACCCATTGTTGACATGTGGCAAGACGCTCCTCGGGGCGCGTCTTGCTTGGGCCTCTCTCCTGGAGGCGCTCAGTCAGACTGAGTAGTGACATGTGGCCTGACGCTCCTCGGGGCGCGTGTTGCTTGGGCCTCTCTCCTGGAGGCGCTCAGTCAGACCAAGTGGTGACATGTGGCAAGACGCTCCTCGGGGCGCGTCTTGCTTGGGCCTCTCTCCAGAAGGCCCTCAATCAGACCCAGTGTTGACACGTGGCAAGACGCTCCTCGGGGCGCGTCTTGCTTGGGCCTCTCTCCTGGAGGCGCTCAGTCAGAATGAGTAGTGACATGTGGCCTGACGCTCCTCGGGGCGCGTGTTGCTTGGGCCTCTCTCCTGGAGGCGCTCAGTCAGACCAAGTGGTGACATGTGGCAAGACACTTCTCGGGGCGCGTCTTGCTTGGGCCTCTCTCCTGGAGGCCCTCTGTCAGACCCAGTGTTGACATGTGGCAAGACACTCCTCGGGGCGCGTCTTGCTTGGGCCTCTCTCATGGAGGCCCTCTGTCAGACCCAGTGTTGACATGTGTCAAGACGCTCCTCGGGGCGCGTCTTGCCTTGGCCTCTCTCCTGGAGGCGCTCAGTCAGACCGAGTGCTGACATGTGGCAAGACGCTCCTCGGGCCGCGTGTTGCTTGGGCTTCTCTCCTGGAGTCGCTCAGAAAGACCCAGAGTTGACATGTGACAAGACGCTCCTCGGGGCACGTCTTGCTTGGGCCTCTCTCCTGGAGGCGCTCAGTCAGATCCAGAGGTGACATGTGGCAAGACGCTCCTCGGGGCGCGTCTTGCTTGGGCCTCTCTCCTGGAGGCCCTCAGTCAGACCCATTGTTGACATGTGGCAAGACGCTCCTCGGGGCGCGTCTTGCTTGGGCCTCTCTCCTGGAGGCGCTCAGTCAGACCGAGTGCTGACATAAGGCAAGACGCTCCTCGGGGCGCGTCTTGCTGGGGCCTCTCTCCTGGAGGCGCTCAGTCAGACCCAGTGCTGACATGTGGCAAGACGCTCCTCGGGGCGCGTCTTGCTTGGGCCTCTCTCCTGGAGATGCTCAGTCAGACTGAGTAGTGACATGTGGCCTGACGCTCCTCAGGGCGCATCTTGCTTGGGCCTCTCTCCTGGAGGCGCTCAGTCAGACCCAGTGGTGACATGTGGCAAGACACTCCTCGGGGCGCGTCTTGCTTGGGCCTCTCTCCTGGAGGCCCTCTATCAGACACATTGTTGACAATTGTCAAGACACTCCTCGGGGCGCGTCTTGCTTGGGCTTCTCTCCTGCAGGCGCTCAGACAGACCCAGTGTTGACATGTGATAAGACGCTCCTCGGGGCGCGTCTTGCTTGGGCCTCTCTCCTGGAGGCGCTCAGTCAGAACCAGATGTGACATGTGGCAAGACGCTCCTCGGGGCGCGTCTTGCTTGGGCCTCTCTCCTGGAGGCCCTCTGTCAGACCCAGTGTTGACATGTGGCAAGACGCTCCTCCGGGCGCATCTTGCTTGGGCCTCTCTCCTGGAGGCCCTCAGTCAGACCCATTGTTGACATGTGGCAAGACGCTCCTCGGGGCGCGTCTTGCTTGGGCCTCTCTCCTGGAGGCGCTCAGTCAGACCGAGTGCTGACATAAGGCAAGACGCTCCTCGGGGCGCGTCTTGCTGGGGCCTCTCTCCTGGAGGCGCTCAGTCAGACCCAGTGCTGACATGTGGCAAGACGCTCCTCGGGGCGCGTCTTGCTTGGGCCTCTCTCCTGGAGGCGCTCAGTCAGACCCAGTGTTGACATGTGGCAAGACGCTCCTCGGGGCGCGTCTTGCTTGGGCCTCTCTCCTGGAGGCGCTCAGTCAGACCCAGTGGTGGCATGTGGCAAGACGCTCCTCGGGGCGCATCTTGCTTGGGCCTCTCTCCTGGAGGCGTTCAGTCAGACCCAGTGGTGACACGTGGAAAGACGCTCCTCGGGGCGCGGCTTGCTTTGGCCTCTCTCCTGGAGGCGCTCAGTCAGAACCAGTGTTGACACGTGGCAAGACGCTCCTCGGGGCGCGTCTTGCTTGGGCCTCTCTCCTGGAGGCGCTCAGTCAGACCCAGTGTTGTCATGTGGCAAGACACTCCTCGGGGCACGTCTTGGTTGGGCCTTTCTCCTGGAGGCGCTCATTCAGACCCAGTGGTGACATGTGGCAAGACGCTCCTCGGGGCGCGTATTGCTTGGGCCTCTCTCCTGAATGCCCTCTGTAAGACCGAGTGTCTACATGTGTCAAGACGCTCCTCGGGGCGTGTCTTGCTTGGGCCTCTCTCCTGGAGGCCCTCAGTCAGACCCATTGTTGGCATGTTGCAAGACGCTCCTCGGGGCACGTCTTGCTTGGGCCTCTCTCCTGGAGGCCCTCTATCAGACCCAGTGTTGACATGTGTCAAGACGCTCCTCGGGGCGCGTCTTTCTTGGGCTTCTCTCCTGGAGGCCCTCAGTCAGACCCATTGTTGACATGTGGCAAGACGCTCCTCGGGGCGCGTCTTGCTTGGGCTTCTCTCCTGGAGGCGCTCAGACAGACCCAGTGTTGACATGTGACAAGACGCTCCTCGAGGCGCGTCTTGCTTGGGCCTCTCTCCTGGAGGCGCTCAGTCAGAACCAGAGGTGACATGTGGCAAGACGCTCCTTGGGGCGAATCTTGCTTGGGCCTCTCTCCTGGAGGCCCTCAGTCAGACCCATTGTTGACATGTGACAAGACGCTCCTCGAGGCGCGTCTTGCTTGGGCCTCTCTCCTGGAGGCGCTCAGTCAGAACCAGAGGTGACATGTGGCAAGACGCTCCTTGGGGCGCGTCTTGCTTGGGCTTCTCTCATGGAGACCCTCAGTCCGACCCAGTGTTGACATGTGTCAAGACGCTCCTCGGGGCGTGTCTTGCTTGGGCCTCTATCCTGGAGGCGCTCAGTCAGACCCAGTGTTGACATGTGGCAAGACGCTCCTCTGGGCGCGTCTTGCTTGGGCTTCTCTCCTGGAGGCCCTCAGTCAGACCCATTGTTGACATGTGGCAAGACGCTCCTCGGGGCACGTCTTGCTTGGGCCTCTCTCCTGGAGGCGCTCAATACATCTCGATGTCATGCAACACACAAAGTCGGGCGAATCTTGCTTGGGCCTCTCTCCTGGAGGCCCTCAGTCAGACCCATTGTTGACATGTGACAAGACGCTCCTCGAGGCGCGTCTTGCTTGGGCCTCTCTCCTGGAGGCGCTCAGTCAGAACCAGAGGTGACATGTGGCAAGACGCTCCTTGGGGCGCGTCTTGCTTGGGCTTCTCTCATGGAGACCCTCAGTCCGACCCAGTGTTGACATGTGTCAAGACGCTCCTCGGGGCGTGTCTTGCTTGGGCCTCTATCCTGGAGGCGCTCAGTCAGACCCAGTGTTGACATGTGGCAAGACGCTCCTCTGGGCGCGTCTTGCTTGGGCTTCTCTCCTGGAGGCCCTCAGTCAGACCCATTGTTGACATGTGGCAAGACGCTCCTCGGGGCACGTCTTGCTTGGGCCTCTCTCCTGGAGGCGCTCAATACATCTCGATGTCATGCAACACACAAAGTCGGGCGAATCTTGCTTGGGCCTCTCTCCTGGAGGCCCTCAGTCAGACCCATTGTTGACATGTGACAAGACGCTCCTCGAGGCGCGTCTTGCTTGGGCCTCTCTCCTGGAGGCGCTCAGTCAGAACCAGAGGTGACATGTGGCAAGACGCTCCTTGGGGTGCGTCTTGCTTGGGCTTCTCTCATGGAGACCCTCAGTCCAACCCAGTGTTGACATGTGTCAAGACGCTCCTCGGGGCGTGTCTTGCTTGGGCCTCTATCCTGGAGGCGCTCAGTCAGACCCAGTGTTGACATGTGGCAAGACGCTCCTCTGGGCGCGTCTTGCTTGGGCTTCTCTCCTGGAGGCCCTCAGTCAGACCCATTGTTGACATGTGGCAAGACGCTCCTCGGGGCACGTCTTGCTTGGGCCTCTCTCCTGGAGGCGCTCAATACATCTCGATGTCATGCAACACACAAAGTCGGGCGAATCTTGCTTGGGCCTCTCTCCTGGAGGCCCTCAGTCAGACCCATTGTTGACATGTGACAAGACGCTCCTCGAGGCGCGTCTTGCTTGGGCCTCTCTCCTGGAGGCGCTCAGTCAGAACCAGAGGTGACATGTGGCAAGACGCTCCTTGGGGCGCGTCTTGCTTGGGCTTCTCTCATGGAGACCCTCAGTCCGACCCAGTGTTGACATGTGTCAAGACGCTCCTCGGGGCGTGTCTTGCTTGGGCCTCTATCCTGGAGGCGCTCAGTCAGACCCAGTGTTGACATGTGGCAAGACGCTCCTCTGGGCGCGTCTTGCTTGGGCTTCTCTCCTGGAGGCCCTCAGTCAGACCCATTGTTGACATGTGGCAAGACGCTCCTCGGGGCACGTCTTGCTTGGGCCTCTCTCCTGGAGGCGCTCAATACATCTCGATGTCATGCAACACACAAAGTCTGTCGTATACAGGTGGGTTAACACATGTACGATACCTTTTGTGTGGCGCATGCACGGGTCGTTAGCGTCCAGCTCCCGGCTTATAGAGAGTCCTGTATTGACACAGACGTCAATACATCTCGATGTCATGCAACACACAAAGTCTGTCGCATACAGGTGGGTTAACACACATGTACGATGTGTGCGATGGCGAGCCCGTTTACAATGGGACACGACGATGATCATTGTTAACCAAACTCTTGTTTCTCACGACAGGTGGTAGCGTTGTCTCCTGCACCTCGTCTTCGTGCACAGAGGGTGTTGTAATGTGCTCGTCATAGTCGCGATCGTTGTCACTCGAATCCGTTGTTCTCACGACAGGTGGTAGTGTTGTCTCCTGCATGTTGTCTTCGCGTGCGGCAAGCGTTGTGCTGTGCTCGTTATAATGGTTGTCTTTGTACAAAGGGGGTGTTGAATACTCCTTCGCGAGTAGTCTAGGAGGTGGTGTGATGGGACGTATCTCAGAGGCGTTATGTGAGCGTACCACCATGGCCTGAGCAACTGCGACTACTGAGAGTACACCCAGTACAGACAGCGAGATCATTTTTTTTCTTGGGTGTTGTACGTGTGGGTACAGCCGCTTTAATGGCAGTGAGAGCAAGTGGGCAAATGTATTTATAGGTCACTAGCAGAAACTAAGGCACGTGGTCAGAGTGTAATCGTAACCACCTAAAGTAGCCCTTGTCATAATTTAATATACATAGAAATCAGAAACGGGCATGTCAGGATAGACATCGCGAGTGATAATGCGGCCAGTATCTGTGTGCGCTTGAGAGCACCTTGTTGTTCTACTGTGGTGCCCACGCCGCCGGGTCTGTAAATGTCATCGACCTTCTTTATATAAGCATACGCTAAAGACCGTATATTCTCTATGGATTTGATCATGTCCTTTGTTTCGCGTAACGCTTGAGCTGTCTCGAGCGTGATGTTGTGAGCACACGCCAGTGTGTCGCGTGCACCGAGGTCCGAAAGGGCGTGCGCTACAACTATTAACCTTGGTTTGGGAGTGTGGCGAAACGCTCGCTCCGCTGTAATGGGCGGATGCAATGTTATCACCTGTACGTTTCGTTAGTCGGGTAGTAACACACCGGTCCGTGTCACGGACCGTCACATTGTATGGGGCACAGTAAGGACAACACGCCGCCGACCGTGACTTCGCACTCGACCGCGGTGGTGTTGTCGATTTGCAAAGGATCACATACGCCTCTCCAGTCGCAATGAGGCACATTGTAGTCGACGCGACCGTCGGTCACCATAGCTTTCGTCAGCCAACACACTCGATTGCCCTTCGAAACATCGGCGATCAACGTGAGCGTAGAGGTCACCGTCGCTTTACTGTACGCCAGGATATCCGTGTGTGAGTGCACGCTCGACGTCGATTGACAACCGGTCATGTCAGACCTGATCAGACCTTCCGAACACATGACCATTAGTTGTTGTGCGGCCGAGAGTGCACGCACGCACGCACACACACACACACACACACACACACACACACACACACACACACACACACACACACAGGCCCTTGCGTGCAAACCCCGGTCAGGCCTGCAGTGTACACATCAGAGACATGATGTTCTTTCACAGAACTGAGGTTGTTCAGTACTAAATGACTTTTACAGGAATATTGTTATTATACTATTCAACAGGTTGATCATAATAATGTGTATTAAACCCACAACCTAGCACTGAGGACAGAGGGACTTTATTTAAATTAGTACTTAATGGAAACGATACATAATGATACATAAGAGCCTTGTCATACATTCAGCCTAGGAATAGTAGCATTGTGCACTATTAAAAATATACACATCAATTGCTCGAATCCCATTGTTGCAAAGTAAAACTCTTAATAAAACTCTAGTCTGACATCAACAGAGAAGACTTAGTGTATGTACTACAAATACAGCATTAGGATTTCGAGTGGACCGTGCACCTTGTGAACCATCAGAGGCTTATGATGCAACATATCTTCCAGTTGCTATTAGACAAGTTATAATTCTCGACCATTTTTCGGAACTGGTTTCTTGGGTCCGTGAGTAAATGCCAAATGAGATGATAGTCCTTAAGTAAGTTCCTGGCGATCCCATGTCACGCTCTTGCCCATCAGCCGGTGAACGCTGAGACGCAACTCGATGAGAGCGATGTGTTTTTTAAGTGCTCCGAATGTACTTCTAACAAGCGTGCGATTCACTTCGTGAGTAAACCGCAGCTGCAGCTGATTCAAACAGTCGAGCCAACTTTCTACATCACAATATGCGTTTTGTAGTTAGTCGAGTTACCTTTTGTGTGGCGCATGCACGGGTCGTTAGCGTCCAGCTCCCAGCTTATAGAGTCCTGTATTGACACAGACGTCAATACATCTCGATGTCATGCAACACACAAAGTCTGTCGCATACAGGTGGGTTAACACACATGTACGATGTGTGCGATGGCGCGCCCGTTTACAATGGGACACGACGATGATCATTGTTAACCAAACTCTTGTTTCTCACGACAGGTGGTAGCATTGTCTCCTGCACCTGGTCTTCGTGCACAGAGGGTGCTGTAATGTGCTCGTCATAGTCGCGATCGTTGTCACTCGAATCCGTTGTTCTCACGACAGGTGGTAGTGTTGTCTCCTGCATGTTGTCTTCGCGTGAGGCAAGCGTTGTGCTGTGCTCGTTATAATGGTTGTCTTCGTACAAAGGGGTGTTGAATACTCCTTCGCGAGTAGTCTAGGAGGTGGTGTGATGGGACGTATCTCAGAGGCGTTATGTGAGCGTACCACCATGGCCTGAGCAACTGCGACTACTGAGAGTACACCCAGTACAGACAGCGAGATCATTTTTTTTCTTGGGTGTTGTACGTGTGGGTACATACGCTTTAATGGCAGTGGGAGCAAGTGGGCAAATGTATTTATAGGTCACTAGCAGAAACTAAGGCGCGTGGTCAGAGTGTAATCGTAACCACCGTAGCTCTTGTCATAATTTAATATACATAGAAATCAGAAACGGGCATGTCAGGATAGACATCGCGAGTGATAATGCGGCCAGTATCTGTGTGCGCTTGAGAGCACCTTGTTGTTCTACTGTGGTGCCCACCCCGCCGGGTCTGTAAATGTCATCGACCTTCTTTATATACGCATACGCTAAAGACCGTATATTCTCTATGGATTTGAACACGTCCTTTGTTTTGCGTAACGCTTGAGCTGTCTCGAGCGTGATGTTGTGAGTGTACGCCAGTGTTTCGCGTGCACCGAGGTCCGAAAGGGCGTGCGCTACAACTATTAACCTTGGTTTGGGAGTGTGGCGAAACGCTCGCTCCGCTGTAATGGGCGGATGCAATGTTATCACCTGGTACGTTTCGTTAGTCGGGTCGTAACACACCGGTCCGTCACACGGACCGTCACATTGTATGGGGCACAGTAAGGACAACACGCCGCCGACCGTGACTTCGCACTCGACCGCGGTGGTGTTGTCGATTTGCAAAGGATCACATACGCCTCTCCAGTCGCAATGAGGCACATTGTAGTCGACGCGACCGTCGGTCACCATAGCTTTCGTCAGCCAACACACTCGATTGCCCTTCGAAACATCGGCGATCAACGTGAGCGTAGAGGTCGCCGTCGCTTTACTGTACGCCAGGATATCCGTGTGTGAGTGCACGCTCGACATCGATTGACAACCGGTCATGTCAGATCTGATCAGACCTTCCGAACACATGACCATTAGTTTTTGTGCCGCCGAGAGTATCGCGATCATACCGTTGAGATGTGTAGAAAGCGCGTACACGCCAGCCTTCCACGTTTCCAAAGTTTCCAGCAGTCTAGAGGGACTTGTCTTAGCGCGCACGGCTGTGCTGAATTTGCGTTGGGTAGACACAACGGCTTCGACCTCGCTTAGGGTCTGTGGGCTCATGTACTCGTGGTAGGCCAAGACGTGTATAGTCGAGCGCGGTGACGCCCCGAACACTTGACCCGGTTTTGTTGTGGCGATATGCATGTCCAGTAACGCGGCAAAGTCCACGTGTCTAGGGTGTATTGATTTTACAGCTCGCTCATACCCCAACAGTACGGTCCGTAGAAGTTCGTTCACTTGTTTCCATGCGCTCGTGGAACACAGGACATCGCAACCTCTGTGATACTCAAGTAAAGCGTCACACACCAGCTGCTTGCACGTTGGAAATACAATCGGTAGTAACTTCTTTCTCCAATCTATGTTGAACTCGTATAGTATGTATATGGGCGGTTGCGGCGGTTTGCGCATTTTCTATCTACCCTCCGCTAATATGACTCTGTGGTCTGTCTCCTGAGATGGTGCGGTTGGAACTTACGAGAGTGCACTATCGACGGTCGGCGTTTTCATTTCGTCAACTGTGCCATTTTCAGCCGCTGGCAAACGGCCGTCGACGGTCGATGCGAGACACCAACATAACGTTAGACCGCGACCCTCATGCCAGTTTTCTGTAGTACTGGTTGTAGTTTCTGGTGCACACTCGATACGCCATTACGATCACAATTACGTTGATTAATAAATCCAGTGTTGTAGCGACTGCAGCCAGCGCCGTCGCGCAACTCGTGTCGGTGTTATCTCTCGATACTTTCATTCGTATCCAAGCGTATGCAGAATCTACGGATCTGGTGAAGTTGCTTGTCACTAGCTTGCGCACGTTTGATATGGCACTTTGCGCGAGACTCACACAACCTGCAGTGGCGACCATCGCGTCAGTGCAAAGTTTTTCCGATATATCGCTCGCAACATCGTTTGTCATTTGCTGTACACTGCGCACACTGGCCGCGAGGTCGCGGAGAGGGTCTTCGTTACGAGTTGCGTAATATCCGCTGACTTGCCGATTCAATTCTGGTGGCGCTGACCCAAACGAGAACGCTTTTAAGGCGCATGTCGTGGTAACTCTGGTAGCGCCGTGGTTGACGAGGACGATCATCTTTAGCAATAGTTCATCTCGACGCACAACGATGGTGAGGGCGACGGGTTGGCCGGTTCCGCCTTCAGGCCACTCGGTTGCCGCTAGATTGCCCAATGCCACACATGCAGACAAACCCTGTACACACTCAATGACCCGTGTGCGATCGTTGATTTCTGCTAGTATGTTTGCTAGTTCTACGTGCTTCCACGGATCGGGCGTGGGCACGCGCTTGTTTTAGAGGCGTTTTCGCGCAGCCTCTACCCTGCACGACCGCTCGTTGCCGCACTAGCTATATTTATCTTTATTTGTTTCACACACACACACACACACACACACACACACACACACACACACACACACACACACACACACACACACACACACACACACACATAGGCACGCACGCACACACACACACACACACACACAAACACACACACACACACACACACACACACACAGGCCCTTGCGTGCAAACCCCGGTCAGGCCTGCAGTGTACACATCAGAGACATGATGTTCTTTCACAGAACTGAGGTGCTCAGTCAGACTGAGTAGTGACATGTGGCCTGACGCTCCTCGGGGCCCGTCTTGCTTGGGCCTCTCTCCTGGAGGCGCTCAGTCAGACCCAGTGTTGACATGTGGCAAGACGCTCCTCGGGGCGCGTCTTGCTTGGGCCTCTCTCCTGGAGGCGCTCAGTCAGACCCAGTGTTGGCATGTGGCAAGACGCTCCTCGGGGCGCGTCTTGCTTGGGCCTCTCTCCTGGAGGGGCTCAGTCAGACCCAGTGGTGACACGTGGCAAGACGCTCCTCGGGGCGCGTCTTGCTTTGGCCTCTCTCCTGGAGGCGCTCAGTCAGACCGAGTGCTGACATGTGGCAAGAAGCTCCTCGGGGCGCGTGTTGCTTGGGCTTCTCTCCTGGAGGCCCTCAGTAAGACCCATTGTTGAAATTTGGCAAGACGCTCCTCGGGGCGCGTCTTGCTTGGGCCTCTCTCCAGAAGGCCCTCAATCAGACCCAGTGTTGACACGTGGCAAGACGCTCCTCGGGGCGCATCTTGCTTGGGCCTCTCTCCTGGAGGCGCTCAGTCAGACTGAGTAGTGACATGTGGCCTGACGCTCCTCGGGGCGCGTGTTGCTTGGGCCTCTCTCCTGGAGGCGCTCAGTCAGACCCATTGTTGACATGTTGCAAGACGCTCCTTTGGGCGTGTCTTGCTTGGGCCTCTCTCCTGGAGGCGCTCAGTCAGACCGAGTGCTGACATGTGGAAAGACGCTCCTCGTGGCGCGTCTTGCTTGGGCTTCTCTCCTGGAGGCGCTCAGAAAGACCCAGTGTTGACATGTGACAAGATGCTCCTCGGGGCGCGTCTTGCTTGGGCCTCTCTCCTGGAGGCGCTCAGTCAGACCGAGTGCTGACATGTGGCAAGAAGCTCCTCGGGGCGCGTGTTGCTTGGGCTTCTCTCCTGGAGGCCCTCAGTAAGACCCATTGTTGAAATTTGGCAAGACGCTCCTCGGGGCGCGTCTTGCTTGGGCAACTCTCCAGAAGGCCCTCAATCAGACCCAGTGTTGACACGTGGCAAGACGCTCCTCGGGGCGCATCTTGCTTGGGCCTCTCTCCTGGAGGCGCTCAGTCAGACTGAGTAGTGACATGTGGCCTGACGCTCCTCGGGGCGCGTGTTGCTTGGGCCTCTCTCCTGGAGGCGCTCAGTCAGACCCATTGTTGACATGTTGCAAGACGCTCCTTTGGGCGTGTCTTGCTTGGGCCTCTCTCCTGGAGGCGCTCAGTCAGACCGAGTGCTGACATGTGGAAAGACGCTCCTCGTGGCGCGTCTTGCTTGGGCTTCTCTCCTGGAGGCGCTCAGAAAGACCCAGTGTTGACATGTGACAAGATGCTCCTCGGGGCGCGTCTTGCTTGGGCCTCTCTCCTGGAGGCGCTCAGTCAGACCCAGTGGTGACATGTGGCAAGACGCTCCTCGGGGCGCGTCTTGCTTGGGCCTCTCTCCTGGAGGCCCTCTGTTAGACCCAGTGTTGGCATGTGGCAAGACGCTCCTCAGGGCGCGTCTTGGTTGGGCCTCTCTCCTGGAGGCGCTCAGTCAGACCCAGTGGTGACATGTGGCAAGACGCTCCTCGGGGCGCGTATTGCTTGGGCCTCTCTCCTGGATGCCCTCTGTCAGACCGAGTGTTGACATGTGACAAGACTCTCCTCGGGGCGCGTCTTGCTTGGGCTTCTCTCATGGAGGCCCTCAGTCAGACCCAGTGTTGACATGTGTCAAGACGCTCCTCGGGGAGTGTCTTGCTTGGGCCTCTCTCCTGGAGGCGCTCAGTCAGACCCAGTGTTGACATGTGGCCTGACGCTCCTCGGGGCGCGTCTTGCTTGGGCTTCTCTCCTGGAGGCCCTCAGTCAGACCCATTGTTGACATGTGGCAAGACGCTCCTCGGGGCACGTCTTGCTTGGGCCTCTCTCCTGGAGGCGCTCAAACAGACCGAGTAGTGACTTGTGGCAAGACGCTCCTCGGGGCGCGTCTTGCTGGGGCTTCTCTCATGGAGGCGCTCAGTCAGACCGAGTGCTGACATGTGGCAAGAAGCTCCTCGGGGCGCGTCTTGCTTGGGCTTCTCTCCTGGAGGCCCTCAGTAAGAACCATTGTTGACATGTGGCAAGACGCTCCTCGGGGCGCGTCTTGCTTGGGCCTCTCTCATGGAGGCCCTCTGTCAGACCCAGTGTTGACATGTGTCAAGACAGTCCTCGGGGGGCGTCTTGCTTGGGCCTCTCTCCAGAAGGCCCTCAATCAGACCCAGTGTTGACACGTGGCAAGATGCTCCTCGGGGCGCTTCTTGCTTGGGCCTCTCTCCTGGAGGCGCTCAGTCAGACTGAGTAGTGACATGTGGCCTGACGCTCCTCGGGGCGCGTGTTGCTTGGGCCTCGCTCCTGGAGGCGCTCAGTCAGACCAAGTGGTGACATGTGGCAAGACACTCCTCGGGGCGCGTCTTGCTTGGGCCTCTCTCCTGGAGGCCCTCTGTCAGACCCAGTGTTGACATGTGGCAAGACACTCCTCGGGGCGCGTCTTGCTTGGGCCTCTCTCATGGAGGCCCTCTGTCAGACCCAGTGTTGACATGTGTCAAGACGCTCCTCGGGGCGCGTCTTGCTTTGGCCTCTCTCCTGGAGGCGCTCAGTCAGACCGAGTGCTGACATGTGGCAAGAAGCTCCTCGGGGCGCGTCTTGCTTGGGCTTCTCTCCTGGAGGCCCTCAGTAAGACCCATTGTTGACATGTGGCAAGACGCTCCTCGGGGCACGTCTTGCTTGGGCCTCTCTCCTGGAGGCGCTCAGTCAGACTGAGTAGTGACATGTGGCCTGACGCTCCTCGGGGCGCGTCTTGCTTGGGCCTCTCTCCAGAAGGCCCTCAATCAGACCCAGTGTTGACACATGGCAAGACGCTCCTCGGGGCGCGTCTTGCTTGGGCCTCTCTCCTGGAGGCGCTCAGTCAGAATGAGTAGTGACATGTGGCCTGACGCTCCTCGGGCGCGTGTTGACTGAGGGCCTCTCTCCTGGAGGCGCTCAGTCAGACCAAGTGGTGACATGTGGCAAGACACTTCTCGGGGCGCGTCTTGCTTGGGCCTCTCTCCTGGAGGCCCTCTGTCAGACCCAGTGTTGACATGTGGCAAGACACTCCTCGGGGCGCGTCTTGCTTGGGCCTCTCTCATGGAGGCCCTCTGTCAGACCCAGTGTTGACATGTGTCAAGACGCTCCTCGGGGCGCGTCTTGCCTTGGCCTCTCTCCTGGAGGCGCTCAGTCAGACCGAGTGCTGACATGTGGCAAGACGCTCCTCGGGCCGCGTGTTGCTTGGGCTTCTCTCCTGGAGTCGCTCAGAAAGACCCAGTGTTGACATGTGACAACACGCTCCTCAGGGCACGTCTTGCTTGGGCCTCTCTCCTGGAGGCGCTCAGTCAGAACCAGAGGTGACATGTGGCAAGACGCTCCTCGGGGCACGTCTTGCTTGGGCCTCTCTCCTGGATGCCCTCTGTCAGACCGAGTGTTGACATGTGACAAGACTCTCCTCGGGGCGCGTCTGGCTTGGGCTTCTCTCATGGAGGCCCTCAGTCAGACCCAGTGTTGACATGTGTCAAGACGCTCCTCGGGGAGTGTCTTGCTTGGGCCTCTCTCCTGGAGGCGCTCAGTCAGACCCAGTGTTGACATGTGGCCTGACGCTCCTCGGGGCGCGTCTTGCTTGGGCTTCTCTCCTGGAGGCCCTCAGTTAGACCCATTGTTGACATGTGGCAAGACGCTCCTCGGGGCACGTCTTGCTTGGGCCTCTCTCCTGGAGGCGCTCAAACAGACCGAGTAGTGACATGTGGCAAGACGCTCCTCGGGGCGCGTCTTGCTGGGGCTTCTCTCATGGAGGCGCTCAGTCAGACCGAGTGCTGACATGTGGCAAGAAGCTCCTCGGGGCGCGTCTTGCTTGGGCTTCTCTCCTGGAGGCCCTCAGTAAGAACCATTGTTGACATGTGGCAAGACGCTCCTCGGGGCGCGTCTTGCTTGGGCCTCTCTCATGGAGGCCCTCTTTCAGACCCAGTGTTGACATGTGTCAAGACAGTCCTCGGGGGGCGTCTTTCTTGGGCCTCTCTCCAGAAGGCCCTCAATCAGACCCAGTGTTGACACGTGGCAAGATGCTCCTCGGGGCGCTTCTTGCTTGGGCCTCTCTCCTGGAGGCGCTCAGTCAGACTGAGTAGTGACATGTGGCCTGACGCTCCTCGGAGCGCGTGTTGCTTGGGCCTCGCTCCTGGAGGCGCTCAGTCAGACCAAGTGGTGACATGTGGCAAGACACTCCTCGGGGCGCGTCTTGCTTGGGCCTCTCTCCTGGAGGCCCTCTGTCAGACCCAGTGTTGACATGTGGCAAGACACTCCTCGGGGCGCGTCTTGCTTGGGCCTCTCTCATGGAGGCCCTCTGTCAGACCCAGTGTTGACATGTGTCAAGACGCTCCTCGGGGCGCGTCTTGCTTTGGCCTCTCTCCTGGAGGCGCTCAGTCAGACCGAGTGCTGACATGTGGCAAGAAGCTCCTCGGGGCGCGTCTTGCTTGGGCTTCTCTCCTGGAGGCCCTCAGTAAGACCCATTGTTGACATGTGGCAAAACGCTCCTCGGGGCACGTCTTGCTTGGGCCTCTCTCCTGGAGGCCCGCAGTCAGACTGAGTAGTGACATGTGGCCTGACGCTCCTCGGGGCGCGTCTTGCTTGGGCCTCTCTCCAGAAGGCCCTCAATCAGACCCAGTGTTGACACATGGCAAGACGCTCCTCGGGGCGCGTCTTGCTTGGGCCTCTCTCCTGGAGGCGCTCAGTCAGAATGAGTAGTGACATGTGGCCTGAAGCTCCTCGGGGCGCGTGTTGCTTGGGCCTCTCTCCTGGAGGCGCTCAGTCAGACCAAGTGGTGACATGTGGCAAGACACTTCTCGGGGCGCGTCTTGCTTGGGCCTCTCTCATGGAGGCCCTCTGTCAGACCCAGTGTTGACATGTGTCAAGACGCTCCTCGGGGCGCGTCTTGCCTTGGCCTCTCTCCTGGAGTCGCTCAGAAAGACCCAGTGTTGACATGTGACAAGACGCTCCTCGGGGCACGTCTTGCTTGGGCCTCTCTCCTGGAGGCGCTCAGTCAGAACCAGAGGTGACATGTGGCAAGACGCTCCTCGGGGCGCGTCTTGCTTGGGCCTCTCTCCTGGAGGCCCTCAGTCAGACCCATTGTTGACATGTGGCAAGACGCTCCTTGGGGCGCGTCTTGCTTTGGCTTCTCTCCTGGAGGCGCTCAGTCAGACCGAGTGCTGACATAAGGCAAGACGCTCCTCGGGGCGCGTCTTGCTGGGGCCTCTCTCCTGGAGGAGCTCAGTCAGACCCAGTGCTGACATGGGGCAAGACGCTCCTCGGGGCACGTCTTGCTTGGGCCTCTCTCCTGGAGATGCTCAGTCAGACTGAGTAGTGACATGTGGCCTGACGCTCCTCGGGGCGCGTCTTGCTTGGGCCTCTCTCCTGGAGGCGCTCAATCAGACCCAGTGGTGACATGTGGCAAGACACTCCTCGGGGCGCGTCTTGCTTGGGCCTCTCTCCTGGAGGCCCTCTATCAGACCCAGTGTTGACATGTGTCAAGACGCTCCTCGGGGCGCGTCTTGCTTGGGCTTCTCTCCTGGAGGCCCTCAGTCAGACGCATTGTTGACATGTGGCAAGACACTCCTCGGGGCGCGTCTTGCTTGGGCTTCTCTCCTGCAGGCGCTCAGACAGACCCAGTGTTGACATGTGACAAGACGCTCCTCGGGGCGCGTCTTGCTTGGGCCTCTCTCCTGGAGGCGCTCAGTCAGAACCAGATGTGACATGTGGCAAGACGCTCCTCGGGGCGCGTCTTGCTTGGGCCTCTCTCCTGGAGGCCCTCTGTCAGACCCAGTGTTGACATGTGGCAAGACGCTCCTCCGGGCGCATCTTGCTTGGGCCTCTCTCCTGGAGGCCCTCAGTCAGACCCATTGTTGACATGTGGCAAGACGCTCCTCGGGGCGCGTCTTGCTTGGGCCTCTCTCCTGGAGGCGCTCAGTCAGACCGAGTCCTGACATAAGGCAAGACGCTCCTCGGGGCGCGTCTTGCTGGGGCCTCTCTCCTGGAGGCGCTCAGTCAGACCCAGTGCTGACATGTGGCAAGACGCTCCTCGGGGCGCATCTTTTTTGGGCCTCTCTCCTGGAGGCGCTCAGTCAGACCCAGTGTTGACATGTGTCAAGACGCTCCTCGGGGCGCGTCCTGCTTGGGCCTCTCTCCTGGAGGCGCTCAGTCAGACCCAGTGTTGGCATGTGGCAAGACGCTCCTCGGGGCGCGTCTTGCTTGGGCCTCTCTCCTGGAGGCGCTCAGTCAGACCAAGTGGTGCCACGTGGAAAGACGCTCCTCGGGGCACGTCTTGCTTGGGCCTTTCTCCTGGAGGCGCTCATTCAGACCCAGTGGTGACATGTGGCAAGACGCTCCTCGGGGCGCGTATTGCTTGGGCCTCTCTCCTGAATGCCCTCCATAAGACCGAGTGTCTACATGTGGCAAGACTCTCCTCGGGGCGCGTCTTGCTTGGGCTTCTCTCATGGAGGCCCTCAGTCCGACCCAGTGTTGGCATGTGGCAAGACGCTCCTCGGGGCGCGTCTTGCTTGGGCCTCTCTCATGGAGGCCCTCTGTCAGACCCAGTGTTGACATGTGTCAAGACGCTCCTCGGGGCGCGTCTTGCTTTGGCCTCTCTCCTGGAGGCGCTCAGTCAGACCGAGTGCTGACATGTGGCAAGAAGCTCCTCGGGGCGCGTCTTGCTTGGGCTTCTCTCCTGGAGGCCCTCAGTAAGACCCATTGTTGACATGTGGCAAGACGCTCCTCGGGGCGCGTCTTGCTTGGGCCTCTCTCCTGGAGGCGCTCAGTCAGACTGAGTAGTGACATGTGGCCTGACGCTCCTCGGGGCGCGTGTTGCTTGGGCCTCTCTCCTGGAGGCGCTCAGTCAGACCAAGTGGTGACATGTGGCAAGATGCTCCTTGGGGCGCGTCTTGCTTGGGCCTCTCTCCAGAAGGCCCTCAATCAGACCCAGTGTTGACACGTGGCAAGACGCTCCTCGGGGCGCGTCTTGCTTGGGCCTCTCTCCTGGAGGCGCTCAGTCAGAATGAGTAGTGACATGTGGCCTGACGCTCCTCGGGGCGCGTGTTGCTTGGGCCTCTCTCCTGGAGGCGCTCAGTCAGACCAAGTGGTGACATGTGGCAAGACACTCCTCGGGGCGCGTCTTGCTTGGGCCTCTCTCCTGGAGGCCCTCTGTCAGACCCAGTGTTGACATGTGGCAAGACACTCCTCGGGGCGCGTCTTGCTTGGGCCTCTCTCATGGAGGCCCTCTGTCAGACCCAGTGTTGACATGTGTCAAGACGCTCCTCGGGGCGCGTCTTGCCTTGGCCTCTCTCCTGGAGGCGCTCAGTGAGACCGAGTGCTGACATGTGGCAAGACGCTCCTCGGGCCGCGTGTTGCTTGGGCTTCTCTCCTGGAGTCGCTCAGAAAGACCCAGTGTTGACATGTGACAAGACGCTCCTCGGGGCACGTCTTGCTTGGGCCTCTCTTCTGGAGGCGCTCAGTCAGATCCAGAGGTGACATGTGGCAAGACGCTCCTCGGGGCGCGTCTTGCTTGGGCCTCTCTCTTGGAGGCCCTCAGTCAGACCCATTGTTGACATGTGGCAAGACGCTCCTCGGGGCGCGTCTTGCTGGGGCCTCTCTCCTGGAGGCGCTCAGTCAGACCCAGTGCTGACATGTGGCAAGACGCTCCTCGGGGCGCGTCTTGCTTGGGCCTCTCTCCTGGAGATGCTCAGTCAGACTGAGTAGTGACATGTGGCCTGACGCTCCTCGGGGCGCATCTTGCTTGGGCCTCTCTCCTGGAGGCGCTCAGTCAGACCCAGTGGTGACATGTGGCAAGACACTCCTCGGGGCGCGTCTTGCTTGGGCCTCTCTCCTGGAGGCCCTCTATCAGACCCATTGTTGACATGTGGCAAGACACTCCTCGGGGCATGTCTTTCTTGGGCTTCTCTCCTGCAGGCGCTCAGACAGACCCAGTGTTGACATGTGACAAGACGCTCCTCGGGGCGCGTCTTGCTTGGGCCTCTCTCCTGGAGGCGCTCAGTCAGAACCAGATGTGACATGTGGCAAGACGCTCCTCGGGGCGCGTCTTGCTTGGGCCTCTCTCCTGGAGGCCCTCTGTCAGACCCAGTGTTGACATGTGGCAAGACGCTCCTCGGGGCGCGTCTTGCTTGGGCCTCTCTCCAGGAGGCGCTCAGTCAGACCGAGTGCTGACATAAGGCAAGACGCTCCTCGGGGCGCGTTTTGCTGGGGCCTCTCTCCTGGAGGCGCTCAGTCAGACCCAGTGCTGACACGTGGCAAGACGCTCCTCGGGGCGCGTCTTGCTTGGGCCTCTCTCCTGGAGGCGCTCAGTCAGACCCAGTGTTGGCATGTGGCAAGACACTCCTCGGGGCGCGTCTTGGTTGGGCCTTTCTCCTGGAGGCGCTCATTCAGACCCAGTGGTGACATGTGGCAAGACGCTCCTCGGGGCGCGTATTGCTTGGGCCTCTCTCCTGAATGCCCTCTGTAAGACCGAGTGTCTACATGTGTCAAGACGCTCCTCGGGGCGTGTCTTGCTTGGGCCTCTCTCCTGGAGGCCCTCAGTCAGACCCATTGTTGACATGTTGCAAGACGCTCCTTCGGGGCACGTCTTGCTTGGGCCTCTCTCCTGGAGGCCCTCTATCAGACCCAGTGTTGACATGTGTCAAGACGCTCCTCGGGGCGCGTCTTGCTTGGGCTTCTCTCCTGGAGGCCCTCAGTCAGACCCATTGTTGACATGTGGCAAGACGCTCCTCGGGGAGCGTCTTGCTTGGGCCTCTCTCCTGGAGGCGCTCATTCAGAACCAGAGGTGACATGTGGCAAGACGCTCCTTGGGGCGCATCTTGCTTGGGCCTCTCTCCTGGAGGCCCTCAGTCAGACCCATTGTTGACATGTGACAAGACGCTCCTCGAGGCGCGTCTTGCTTGGGTCTCTCTCCTGGAGGCGCTCAGTCAGAACCAGAGGTGACATGTGGCAAGACGCTCCTTGGGGCGTGTCTTGCTTGGGCCTCTATCCTGGAGGCCCTCAGTCCGACCCAGTGTTGACATGTGTCAAGACGCTCCTCGAGGCGTGTCTTGCTTGGGCCTCTATCCTGGAGGCGCTCAGTCAGACCCAGTGTTGACATGTGGCAAGACGCTCCTCTGGGCGCGTCTTGCTTGGGCTTCTCTCCTGGAGGCCCTCAGTCAGACCCATTGTTGACATGTGGCAAGACGCTCCTCGGGGCACGTCTTGCTTGGGCCTCTCTCCTGGAGGCGCTCAGTCAGACCGAGTAGTGACATGTGGCAAGACGCTCCTCGGGGCGCGTCTTGCTTGGACCTCCCTCCTGGAGGTGCTCAGTCAGACCGAGTAGTGACATTTGGCAAGACGCTCCTCGGGGCGCGTCTTGCTTGGACCTCTCTCCTGGAGGCGCTCAGTTAGACCGAGTAGTGACATGTGGCAAGACGCTCCTCGGGGGGCATCTTGCTTGGGCCTCTCTCCTGGAGGCGCTCAGTCAGACACAGTGTTGACATGTGGCAAGACACTCCTCGGGGCGCTTCTTGCTTGGGCTTCTCTCATGGAGGCCCTCAGTAAGACCCATTGTTGACATGTGGAAAGAAGCTCCTCGGGGAGCGTCTTGCTTGGGCCTCTCTCATGGAGGCGCTCAGTCAGAATGAGTAGTGACATGTGGCCTGACGCTCCTCGGGGCGCGTGTTGCTTGGGCCTCTCTCCTGGAGGCGCTCAGTCAGACAAAGTGGTGACATGTGGCAAGACGCTTCTCGGGGCGCTTCTTGCTTCGGCCTCTCTCCTGGAGGCCCTCTGTCAGACCCAGTGTTGACATGTGGCAAGACACTCCTCGGGGCGCGTCTTGCTTGGGCCTCTCTCATGGAGGCCCTCTGTCAGACCCAGTGTTGACGTGTCAAGACGCTCCTCGGGGCGCGTCTTGCTTTGGCCTCTCTCCTGGAGGCGCTCAGTCAGACCGAGTGCTGACATGTGGCAAGACGCTCCTCGGGCCGCGTGTTGCTTGGGCTTCTCTCCTGGAGGCCCTCAGTCAGACCCAATGTTAACATGTGGCAAGACGCTCCTCGGGGCGTGTCTTGCTTGGGCTTCTCTCCTGGAGGCGCTCAGAAAGACCCAGTGTTTACATGTGACAAGATGCTCCTCGGGGCACGTCTTGCTTGGGCCTCTCTCCTGGAGGCGCTCAGTCAGAACCAGAGGTGACCAGTGGCAAGACGCTCCTCGGGGCGCGTCTTGCTTGGGCCTCTCTCCTGGAGGCCCTCTGTCAGACCCAGTGTTGACATGTGGCAAGACGCTCCTCCGGGCACATCTTGCTTGGGCCTCTATCCTGGAGGCCCTCAGTCAGACCCATTGTTGACATGTGGCAAGACGCTCCTCGGGGCGCGTCTTGCTTGGGCCTCTCTCCTGGAGGCGCTCAGTCAGACCGAGTGCTGACATAAGGCAAGATGCTCCTCGGGGCGCGTCTTGCTGGGGCCTTTCTCCTGGAGGCGCTCAGTCAGACACAGTGCTGACATGTGGCAAGACGCTCCTCGGGGCGCATCTTGCTTGGGCCTCTCTCCTGGAGGCGCTCAGTCAGACTGAGTAGTGACATGTGGCCTGACGCTCCTCGGGGCGCGTCTTGCTTGGGCCTCTCTCCTGGAGGCGCTCAGTCAGACCCAGTGGTGACATGTGGCAAGACACTCCTCGGGGCGCGTCTTGCTTGGGCCTCTCTCCTGGAGGCCTTCTATCAGACCCAGTGTTGACATGTGTCAAGACGCTCTTCGGGGCGCGTCTTGCTTGGACTTCTCTCCTGGAGGCCCTCAGTCAGACTCATTGTTGACATGTGGCAAGACACTCCTCGGGGCGCGTCTTGCTTGGGCTTCTCTCCTGGAGGCGCTCAGACAGACCCAGTGTTGACATGTGACAAGACGCTCCTCGGGGCGCGTCTTGCTTGGGCCTCTCTCCTGGAGGCGCTCAGTCAGAACCAGAGGTGACATGTGGCAAGACGCTCCTCGGGGCGCGTCTTGCTTGGGCCTCTCTCCTGGAGGCCCTCTGTCAGACCCAGTGTTGACATGTGGCAAGACGCTCCTCCGGGCGCATCTTGCTTGGGCCTCTCTCCTGGAGGCCCTCAGTCAGACCCATTGTTGACATGTGGCAAGACGCTCCTCGGGGCGCGTCTTGCTTGGGCCTCTCTCCTGGAGGCGCTCAGTCAGACCGAGTGCTGACATAAGGCAAGACGCTCCTCGGGGCGCGTCTTGCTTGGGCCTCTCTCCTGGAGGCGCTCAGTCAGACCCAGTGTTGACATGTGGCAAGACGCTCCTCGGGGCGCGTCTTGCTTGGGCCTCTCTCCTGGAGGCGCTCAGTCAGACCCAGTGGTGACACGTGGAAAGACGCTCCTCGGGGCGCGTCTTGCTTGGGCCTCTCTCCTGGAGGCGCTCAGTCAGACCCAGTGTTGACACGTGGCAAGACGCTCCTCGGGGCGCGTCTTGCTTGGGCTTCTCTCCTGGAGGCGCTCAGTCAGACCCAGTGTTGGCATGTGGCAAGACACTCCTCGGGGCGCGTCTTGGTTTGGCCTCTCTCCTGGAGGCGCTCATTCAGACCCAGTGGTGACATGTGGCAAGACGCTCCTCGGGGCGCGTATTGCTTGGGCCTCTCTCCTGAATGCCCTCTGTCAGACCGAGTGTCTACATGTGGCAAGACTCTCCTCGGGGCGCGTCTTGCTTGGGCTTCTCTCATGGAGGCCCTCAGTCCGACCCAGTGTTGACATGTGTCAAGACGCTCCTCTGGGCGCGTCTTGCTTGGGCTTCTCTCCTGGAGGCACTCAGTCAGACCCATTGTTGACAAGTGGCAAGACGCTCCTCGGGGCACGTCTTGCTTGGGCCTCTCTCCTGGAGGCGCTCAGTCAGACCGAGTAGTGACATGTGGCAAGACGCTCCTCGGGGCGCGTCTTGCTTGGACCTCCCTCCTGGAGGCGCTCAGTCAGACCGAGTAGTGACATTTGGCAAGACGCTCCTCGGGGCTCGTCTTGCTTGGACCTCTCTCCTGGAGGCGCTCAGTCAGACCCAGTGTTGACATGTGGCAAGACGCTCCTCGGGGCGCTTCTTGCTTGGGCTTCTCTCCTGGAGGCCCTCAGTCAGACCCATTGTTGACATGTGGCAAAACGCTCCTCGGGGCACGTCTTGCTTGGGCCTCTCTCCTGGAGGCGCTCAGTCAGACCGAGTAGTGACATGTGGCAAGACGCTCCTCGGGGCGCGTCTTGCTGGGGCTTCTCTCATGGAGGCACTCAGTCAGACCCAGTGTTGACATGTGGCAAGACGCTCCTCGGGGCGCGTGTTGCTTGGACCTCTCTCCTGGAGGCGCTCAGTCAGACCGAGTAGTGACATGTGGCAAGACGCTCCTCGGGGCGCGTCTTGCTTGGGCCTCTCTCCTGTAGGTGCTCAACTAGACCCAGTGTTGACATGTGGCAAGACGCTCCTCTGGGCGCGTCTTGCTTGGGCTTCTCTCCTGGAGGCCCACAGTCAGACCCATTGTTGACATGTGGCAAGAAGCTCCTCGGGGCGCTTCTTGCTTGGGCCTCTCTCCTGGAGGCGCTCAGTCAGACCGAGTGCTGACATGTGGCAAGATGCTCCTCGGGGCGCGTCTTGCTGGGGCCTCTCTCCTGGAGGCGCTCAGTCAAACCCAGTGTTGACATGTGTCAAGACGCTTCTCGGGCGTTTCTTGCTTGCGCCTCTCTCCTGGAGGCGCTCAGTCAGACCCAGAGGTGACATGTGGCAAGACGCTCCTCGGGCCTCTCTCCTGGAGGCGCTCAGTCAGACCCAGTGTTGACATGTGGCAAGAAGCTCCTCGGGGCGCGTCTTGCTTTGGCCTCTCGCCTGGAGGTGCTCAGTCAGACCCAGTGTTGACATGGGGCAAGACGCTCCTCGGGGCGCTTCTTGCTGGGGCTTCTCTCAAGGAGGCACTCAGTCAGACCCAGTGTTGACATGTGGCAAGATGCTCGTCGGGAAACGTCTTGCTTGGGCCTCTCTCCTGGAGGCGCTCAGTCAGACCCAGAGGAGACATGTGTCAAGACCCTCCTCGGGGCGCGTCTTCCTTGGGCCTCTCTCCTGGAGGCGCTCAGTCAGACCGAGTGCTGACATGTTGCAAGACGCTCCTCCGGGCGCGTTTTGCTTGGGCCTCTCTCCTGGAGGCGCTCAGTCAGACCCAGTGTTCACATGTGGCAAGACGCTCCTCGGGGCACGTCTTGCTTGGGCCTATCTCCTGGAGGCGCTCAGTCAGACCGAGTGCTGACATGTGGCAAGACGCTCCTCGGCGCGCATCTTGCTTGGGCTTCTCTCCTGGAGGCCCTCAGTCAGACCCAGTGTTGACATGTGGCAAGACGCTCCTCGGGGCGCGTCTTATTTGGGCCTCTCTCCTGGAGGCCCTCAGTCAGACCCAGTGTTGACATGTGGCAAGACGTTCCTCGGGGCGCGTCTTGCTTGGGCTTCTCTCCTGGAGGCCCTCAGTCAGACCCATTGTTGACATGGGGCAAGACGCTCCTCGGGGCACGTCTTGCTTGGGCCTCTCTCTTGGAGGCGCTCAGTCAGACCGAGTAGTGACATGTGGCAAGACGCTCCACGGGGCGCGTCTTGCTTGGGCCTCTCTCCAGAAGGCCCTCAATCAGACCCAGTGTTGACACGTGGCAAGACGCTCCTCGGGGCGCGTCTTGCTTGGGCCTCTCTCATGGAGGCGCTCAGTCAGAATGAGTAGTGACATGTGGCCTGACGCTCCTCGGGGCGCGTCTTGCTTGGGCCTCTCTCCTGGAGGCCCTCTGTCAGACCCAGTGTTGACATGTGGCAAGACACTCCTCGGGGCGCGTCTTGCTTGGGCCTCTCTCATGGAGGCCCTCTGTCAGACCCAGTGTTGACATGTGTCAAGACGCTCCTCGGGGCGCGTCTTGCTTTGGCCTCTCTCCTGGAGGCCCTCAGTCAGACCCATTGTTGACATGTGGAAAGACGCTCCTCGGGGCACATCTTGCTTGGGCCTCTTTCCTGGAGGCGCTCAGTCAGACCGAGTAGTGACATGTGGCAAGACGCTCCTCGGGGCGCGTCTTGCTGGGGCTTCTCTCATGGAGGCACTCAGTCAGACCCAGTGTTGACATGTGGCAAGACGCTCCTCGGGGCGCGTGTTGCTTGGACCTCTCTCCTGGAGGCGCTCAGTCAGACCGAGTAGTGACATGTGGCAAGACGCTCCTCGGGGCGCGTCTTGCTTGGGCCTCTCTCCTGCAGGCGCTCAATTAGACCCAGTGTTGACATGTGGCAAGACGCTACTCGGGGCGCGTCTTGCTTGGGCTTCTCTCCTGGAGGCCCTCAGTCAGACCCATTGTTGACATGTGGCAAGACGCTCCTCGGGGCGCTTCTTGCTGGGGCCTCTCTCCTGGAGGCGCTCAGTCAGAACCGAGTGCTGACATGTGGCAAGACGCTCCTCGGGGCGCGTCTTGCTGGGGCCTCTCTCCTGGAGGCGCTCAGTCTGACCCAGTGTTGACATGTGTCAAGACGCTCCTCGGGCGTTTCTTGCTTGCGCCTCTCTCCTGGAGGCGCTCAGTCAGACATAGAGGTGACATGTGGCAAGACGCTCCTCGGGCCTCTCTCCTGGAGGTGCTCAGTCAGACCCAGTGTTGACATGTGGCAAGACACTCCTCGGGGCGCGTCTTGCTGGGGCTTCTCTCATGGAGGCACTCAGTCAGACCCAGTGTTGACATGTGGCAAGATGCTCCTCGGGGCACGTCTTGCTTGGGCCTCTCTCCTGGAGGCGCTCAGTCAGACCGAGTGCTGACATGTGGCAAGATGCTCTTCCGGGCGCGTCTTGCTTGGGCCTCTCTCCTGGAGGCGCTCAGTCAGACCCAGTGTTCACATGTGGCAAGACGCTCCTCGGGGCACGTCTTGCTTGGGCCTCTCTCCTGGAGGTGCTCAGTCAGACCGAGTAGTGACATGTGGCAAGACGCTCCTCGGGGCGCGTCTTGCTTGGGCCTCTCTCATGGAGGCGCTCAGTCAGAATGAGTAGTGACATGTGGCCTGACGCTCCTCGGGGCGCGTGTTGCTTGGGCCTCTCTCCTGGAGGCGCTCAGTCAGACCAAGTGGTGACATGTGGCAAGACACTTCTCGGGGCGTGTCTTGCCTGGGCCTCTCTCCTGGAGGCCCTCTGTCAGACCCAGTGTTGACATGTGGCAAGACACTCCTCGGGGCGCGTCTTGCTTGGGCCTCTCTCATGGAGGCCCTTTGTCAGACCCAGTGTTGACATGTGTCAAGACGCTCCTCGGGGCGCGTCTTGCTTTGGCCTCTCTCCTGGAGGCGCTCAGTCAGACCGAGTGCTGACATGTGGCAAGACGCTCCTCGGGGCGCGTCTTGCTTGGACCTCCCTCCTGGAGGCGCTCAGTCAGACCGAGTAGTGACATTTGGCAAGACACTCCTCGGGGCGCGTCTTGCTTGGACCTCTCTCCTGGAGGCGCTCAGTTAGACCGAGTAGTGACATGTGGCAAGACGCTCCTCGGGGCGCGTCTTGCTTGGACCTCTCTCCTGGAGGCGCTCAGTTAGACAGAGTAGTGACATGTGGCAAGACGCTCCTCGGGGCGCGTCTTGCTTGGAACTCTCTCCTGGAGGCGCTCAGTCAGACCGAGTGCTGACATAAGGCAAGACGCTCCTCGGGGCGCGTCTTGCTGGGGCCTCTCTCCTGGAGGTGCTCAATCAGACCCAGTGTTGGCACGTGGCAAGACGCTCCTCTGGGCGCGTCTTGCTTGGGCCTCTCTCCTGGAAAAGCTCAGTCAGACCCAGTGGTGACACGTGGCAAGACGCTCCTCGGGGCGCATCTTGCTTGGGCCTCTCTCCTGGAGGCGCTAAGTCAGACCCAGTGTTGACATGTGGAAAGAAGCTCCTCGGGGCGCGTCTTGCTTTGGCCTCTCTCCTGGAGGCCCTCAGTCAGACCCATTGTTGACATGTGGCAAGACGCTCCTCGGGGCACATCTTGCTTGGGCCTCTCTCCTGGAGGCGCTCAGTCAGACCGAGTAGTGACATGTGGCAAGACGCTCCTCGGGGCGCTTCTTGCTTGGGCCTCTCTCCTGGAGGTGCTCAGTCAGAACCGAGTGCTGACATGTGGCAAGACGCTCCTCGGGGCGCGTCTTGCTGGGGCCTCTCTCCTGGAGGCGCTCAGTCTGACCCAGTGTTGACATGTGTCAAGACGCTCCTCGGGCGTTTCTTGCTTGCGCCTCTCTCCTGGAGGCGCTCAGTCAGACCCAGAGGTGACATGTGGCAAGACGCTCCTCGGGCCTCTCTCCTGGAGGTGCTCAGTCAGACCCAATGTTGACATGTGGCAAGACTCTCCTCGGGGCGTGTCTTGCTGGGGCTTCTCTCATGGAGGCACTCAGTCAGACCCAGTGTTGACATGTGGCAAGATGCTCCTCGGGGCACGTCTTGCTTGGGCCTCTCTCCTGGAGGCGCTCAGTCAGACCCAGAGGAGACATGTGTCAAGACGGTCCTTGGGGCGCGTCTTGCTTGGGCCTCTCTCCTGGAGGCGCTCAGTCAGACCGAGTGCTGACATGTGGCAAGATGCTCTTCCGGGCGCGTCTTGCTTGGGCCTCTCTCCTGGAGGCGCTCAGTCAGACCCAGTGTTCACATGTGGCAAGACGCTCCTCGGGGCGCGTCTTGCTTGGGTCTCTCTCCTGGAGGCGCTCAGTCAGACCCAGTGTTGACATGTGGCAAGACGTTCCTCGGGGCGCGTCTTGCTTGGGCCTCTCTCCTGGAGGCGCTCAGTCAGACCGAGTGCTGACATGTGGAAAGACGCTCCTCGGGGCGCATCTTGCTTGGGCTTCTCTCCTGGAGGCCCTCAGTCAGACCCAGTGTTGACATGTGGCAAGACGCTCCTCGGGACGCGTCTTATTTGGGCCTCTCTCCTGGGGGCCCTCAGTCAGACCCAGTGTTGACATGTGGCAAGACGCTCCTCGGGGCACGTCTTGCTTGGGCCTCTCTCCTGGAGGCGCTCAGTCAGACCGAGTAGTGACATGTGGCAAGACGCTCCCCGGGGCGCGTCTTGCTTCGACCTCCCTCCTGGAGGCGCTCAGTCAGACCGAGTAGTGACATGTGGCAAGACGCTCCTCGGGGCGTGTCTTGCTTGGACCTCTCTCCTGGAGGCGCTCAGTTAGACCGAGTAGTGACATGTGGCAAGAAGCTCCTCGGGGCGGGTCTTGCTTGGGCCTCTCTCCTGGAGGCGCTCAGTCAGACCGAGTGCTGACATAAGGCAATATGCTCCTCGCGGCGCGTCTTGCTGGGGCCTCTCTCCTGGAGGTGCTCAATCAGACCCAGTGGTGACACGTGGCAAGACACTCCTCGGGGCGCGTCTTGCTTGGGCCTCTCTCCTGGAGGAGCTCAGTCAGACCCAGTGGTGACACGTGGCAAGATGCTCCTCGGGGCGCATCTTGCTTGGGCCTCTCTCATGGAGGCCCTGTGTCAGACCCAGTGTTGACATGTGTCAAGACGCTCCTCGGGGCGAATCTTGCTTTGGCCTCTCTCCTGGAGGCGCTCAGTCAGACCGAGTGCTGACATGTGGCAAGAAGCTCCTCGGGGCGCGTCTTCCTTGGGCTTCTCTCCTGGAGGCCCTCAGTCAGACCCATTGTTGACATGTGGCAAGACGCTCCTCGGGGCGCGTATTGCTTGGGCCTCTCTCCTGGAGGCGCTCAGTCAGACCGAGTGCTGACATGTGGCAAGACGCTCCTCGGGGCGCATCTTGCTTGGGCTTCTCTCCTGGAGGCCCTCAGTCAGACCCAGTGTTGACATGTGGCAAGACGCTCCTCGGGGCGCGTCTTATTTGGGCCTCTCTCCTGGGGGCCCTCAGTCAGACCCAGTGTTGACATGTGGCAAGATGCTCCTCGGGGCGCGTCTTGCTTGGGCTTCTCTCCTGGAGGCCCTCAGTAAGACCCATTGTTGACATGTGGCAAGACGCTCCTCGGGGCACGTCTTGCTTGGGCCTCTCTCCTGGAGGCGCTCAGTCAGACCGAGTAGTGACATGTGGCAAGACGCTCCTCGGGGCGCGTCTTGCTTGGACCTCCCTCCTGGAGGTGCTCAGTCAGACCGAGTAGTGACATGTGGCAAGACGCTCCTCGGGGTGTGTCTTGCTTGGACCTCTCTCCTGGAGGCGCTCAGTTAGACCGAGTAGTGACATGTGGCAAGACGCTCCTCGGGGCGGGTCTTGCTTGGGCCTCTCTCCTGGAGGCGCTCAGTCAGACCGAGTGCTGACATAAGGCAAGATGCTCCTCGCGGCGCGTCTTGCTTGGGCCTCTCTCCTGGAGGTGCTCAATCAGACCCAGTGGTGACACGTGGCAAGACGCTCCTCGGGGCGCGTATTGCTTGGGCCTCTCTCCTGGATGCCCTCTGTCAGACCCAGTGTTGACATGTGACAAGACTCTCCTCGGGGCGCGTCTTGCTTGGGCTTCTCACATGGAGGCCCTCAGTCAGACCCAGTGTTAACATGTGTCAAGACGCTCCTCGGCGCGTGTCTTGCTTGGGCCTCTCTCCTGGAGGCGCTCAGTCAGACCCAGTGTTGACATGTGGCAAGACGCTCCTCGGGGCGCTTCTTGCTTGGGCTTCTCTCCTGGAGGCCCTCAGTCAGACCCATTGTTGACATGTGGCAAGACGCTCCTCGGGGCACGTCTTGCTTTGGCCTCTCTCCTGGAGGCGCTCAGTCAGACCTAGTAGTGACATGTGACAAGACGCTCCTCGGGGCGCGTCTTGCTGGGGCTTCTCTCATGGAGGCACTCAGTCAGACACAGTGTTGACATGTGGCAAGACACTCCTCGGGGCGCGTGTTGCTTGGACCTCTCTCCTGGAGGCGCTCAGTCAGACCCAGTGTTGACATGTGTCAAGACGCTCCTCTGGCGTTTCTTGCTTGGGCCTCGTTCCTGGAGGCGCTCAGTCAGACCCAGTGTTGACATGTGGCAAGACGTTCCTCGGGGCGCGTCTTGCTTGGGCCTCTCTCCTGGAGGCGCTCAGTCAGACCGAGTGCTGACATGTGGAAAGACGCTCCTCGGGGCGCATCTTGCTTGGGCTTCTCTCCTGGAGGCCCTCAGTCAGACCCAGTGTTGACATGTGGCAAGACGCTCCTCGGGACGCGTCTTATTTGGGCCTCTCTCCTGGGGGCCCTCAGTCAGACCCAGTGTTGACATGTGGCAAGACGCTCCTCGGGGCACGTCTTGCTTGGGCCTCTCTCCTGGAGGCGCTCAGTCAGACCGAGTAGTGACATGTGGCAAGACGCTCCCCGGGGCGCGTCTTGCTTCGACCTCCCTCCTGGAGGCGCTCAGTCAGACCGAGTAGTGACATGTGGCAAGACGCTCCTCGGGGCGTGTCTTGCTTGGACCTCTCTCCTGGAGGCGCTCAGTTAGACCGAGTAGTGACATGTGGCAAGAAGCTCCTCGGGGCGGGTCTTGCTTGGGCCTCTCTCCTGGAGGCGCTCAGTCAGACCGAGTGCTGACATAAGGCAATATGCTCCTCGCAGCGCGTCTTGCTGGGGCCTCTCTCCTGGAGGTGCTCAATCAGACCCAGTGGTGACACGTGGCAAGACACTCCTCGGGGCGCGTCTTGCTTGGGCCTCTCTCCTGGAGGAGCTCAGTCAGACCCAGTGGTGACACGTGGCAAGATGCTCCTCGGGGCGCATCTTGCTTGGGCCTCTCTCATGGAGGCCCTGTGTCAGACCCAGTGTTGACATGTGTCAAGACGCTCCTCGGGGCGAATCTTGCTTTGGCCTCTCTCCTGGAGGCGCTCAGTCAGACCGAGTGCTGACATGTGGCAAGAAGCTCCTCGGGGCGCGTCTTCCTTGGGCTTCTCTCCTGGAGGCCCTCAGTCAGACCCATTGTTGACATGTGGCAAGACGCTCCTCGGGGCGCGTATTGCTTGGGCCTCTCTCCTGGAGGCGCTCAGTCAGACCGAGTGCTGACATGTGGCAAGACGCTCCTCGGGGCGCATCTTGCTTGGGCTTCTCTCCTGGAGGCCCTCAGTCAGACCCAGTGTTGACATGTGGCAAGACGCTCCTCGGGGCGCGTCTTATTTGGGCCTCTCTCCTGGGGGCCCTCAGTCAGACCCAGTGTTGACATGTGGCAAGATGCTCCTCGGGGCGCGTCTTGCTTGGGCTTCTCTCCTGGAGGCCCTCAGTAAGACCCATTGTTGACATGTGGCAAGACGCTCCTCGGGGCACGTCTTGCTTGGGCCTCTCTCCTGGAGGCGCTCAGTCAGACCGAGTAGTGACATGTGGCAAGACGCTCCTCGGGGCGCGTCTTGCTTGGACCTCCCTCCTGGAGGTGCTCAGTCAGACCGAGTAGTGACATGTGGCAAGACGCTCCTCGGGGTGTGTCTTGCTTGGACCTCTCTCCTGGAGGCGCTCAGTTAGACCGAGTAGTGACATGTGGCAAGACGCTCCTCGGGGCGGGTCTTGCTTGGGCCTCTCTCCTGGAGGCGCTCAGTCAGACCGAGTGCTGACATAAGGCAAGATGCTCCTCGCGGCGCGTCTTGCTTGGGCCTCTCTCCTGGAGGTGCTCAATCAGACCCAGTGGTGACACGTGGCAAGACGCTCCTCGGGGCGCGTATTGCTTGGGCCTCTCTCCTGGATGCCCTCTGTCAGACCCAGTGTTGACATGTGACAAGACTCTCCTCGGGGCGCGTCTTGCTTGGGCTTCTCACATGGAGGCCCTCAGTCAGACCCAGTGTTAACATGTGTCAAGACGCTCCTCGGCGCGTGTCTTGCTTGGGCCTCTCTCCTGGAGGCGCTCAGTCAGACCCAGTGTTGACATGTGGCAAGACGCTCCTCGGGGCGCTTCTTGCTTGGGCTTCTCTCCTGGAGGCCCTCAGTCAGACCCATTGTTGACATGTGGCAAGACGCTCCTCGGGGCACGTCTTGCTTTGGCCTCTCTCCTGGAGGCGCTCAGTCAGACCTAGTAGTGACATGTGACAAGACGCTCCTCGGGGCGCGTCTTGCTGGGGCTTCTCTCATGGAGGCACTCAGTCAGACACAGTGTTGACATGTGGCAAGACACTCCTCGGGGCGCGTGTTGCTTGGACCTCTCTCCTGGAGGCGCTCAGTCAGACCCAGTGTTGACATGTGTCAAGACGCTCCTCTGGCGTTTCTTGCTTGGGCCTCGTTCCTGGAGGCGCTCAGTCAGACCCAGTGTTGACATGTGACAAGACGCTCCTCGCGGCGCGTCTTGCTTGGGCCTCTCTCCTGGAGGCGCTCAGTCAGACCCAGAGGTGACATGTGTCAAGACGCTCCTCGGGCCTCTCTCCTGGAGGCGCTCAGTCAGACCCAGTGTTGACATGTGGCAAGATGCTCCTCGGGGCGCGTCTTGCTTGGGCCTCTCTCCTGGAGGTGCTCAGTCAGACCCAGTGTTGACATGTGGCAAGACGCTCCTCGGGGCGCATCTTGCTGGGGCTTCTCTCATGGAGGCACTCAGTCAGACCCAGTGTTGACATGTGGAAAGAAGCTCCTCGGGGAACGTCTTGCTTGGGCCTCTCTCCTGGAGGCGCTCAGTCAGACCCAGAGGAGAAATGTGTCAAGACGCTCCTCGGGGCGCGTCTTGCTTTGACCTCCCTCCTGGAGGCCCTCTGTCAGACCCAGTGTTGACATGTGGCAAGACACTCCTCGGGGCGCGTCTTGCTTGGGCCTCTCTCATGGAGGCCCTCTGTCAGACCCAGTGTTGACATGTGTCAAGACGCTCCTCGGGGCGCGTCTTGCTTTGGCCTCTCTCCTGGAGGCGCTCAGTCAGACCGAGTGCTGACATGTGGCAAGACGCTCCTCGGGGCGCGTCTTGCTTGGACCTCCCTCCTGGAGGCGCTCAGTCAGACCGAGTAGTGACATTTGGCAAGACGCTCCTCGGGGCGCGTCTTGCTTGGACCTCTCTCCTGGAGGCGCTCAGTTAGACCGAGTAGTGACATGTGGCAAGACGCTCCTCTGGGCGCGTCTTGCTTGGACCTCTCTCCTGGAGGCGCTCAGTTAGACAGAGTAGTGACATGTGGCAAGACGCTCCTCGGGGCGCGTCTTGCTTGGAACTCTCTCCTGGAGGTGCTCAGTCAGACCGAGTGCTGACATAAGGCAATACGCTCCTCGGGGCACGTCTTGCTGGGGCCTCTCTCCTGGAGGTGCTCAATCAGACCCAGTGTTGGCACGTGGCAAGACGCTCCTCTGGGCGCGTCTTGCTTGGGCCTCTCTCCTGGAAAAGCTCAGTCAGACCCAGTGGTGACACGTGGCAAGACGCTCCTCGGGGCGCATCTTGCTTGGGCCTCTCTCCTGGAGGCGCTAATTCAGACCCAGTGTTGACATGTGGAAAGAAGCTCCTCGGGGCGCGTCTTGCTTTGGCCTCTCTCCTGGAGACCCTCAGTCAGACCCATTGTTGACATGTGGCAAGACGCTCCTCGGGGCGCATCTTGCTGGGGCTTCTCTCATGGAGGCACTCAGTCAGACCCAGTGTTGACATGTGGAAAGAAGCTCCTCGGGGAACGTCTTGCTTGGGCCTCTCTCCTGGAGGCGCTCAGTCAGACCCAGAGGAGAAATGTGTCAAGACGCTCCTCGGGGCGCGTCTTGCTTTGACCTCCCTCCTGGAGGCCCTCTGTCAGACCCAGTGTTGACATGTGGCAAGACACTCCTCGGGGCGCGTCTTGCTTGGGCCTCTCTCATGGAGGCCCTCTGTCAGACCCAGTGTTGACATGTGTCAAGACGCTCCTCGGGGCGCGTCTTGCTTTGGCCTCTCTCCTGGAGGCGCTCAGTCAGACCGAGTGCTGACATGTGGCAAGACGCTCCTCGGGGCGCGTCTTGCTTGGACCTCCCTCCTGGAGGCGCTCAGTCAGACCGAGTAGTGACATTTGGCAAGACGCTCCTCGGGGCGCGTCTTGCTTGGACCTCTCTCCTGGAGGCGCTCAGTTAGACCGAGTAGTGACATGTGGCAAGACGCTCCCGGGGCGCGTCTTGCTTGGACCTCTCTCCTGGAGGCGCTCAGTTAGACAGAGTAGTGACATGTGGCAAGACGCTCCTCGGGGCGCGTCTTGCTTGGAACTCTCTCCTGGAGGTGCTCAGTCAGACCGAGTGCTGACATAAGGCAATACGCTCCTCGGGGCACGTCTTGCTGGGGCCTCTCTCCTGGAGGTGCTCAATCAGACCCAGTGTTGGCACGTGGCAAGACGCTCCTCTGGGCGCGTCTTGCTTGGGCCTCTCTCCTGGAAAAGCTCAGTCAGACCCAGTGGTGACACGTGGCAAGACGCTCCTCGGGGCGCATCTTGCTTGGGCCTCTCTCCTGGAGGCGCTAATTCAGACCCAGTGTTGACATGTGGAAAGAAGCTCCTCGGGGCGCGTCTTGCTTTGGCCTCTCTCCTGGAGACCCTCAGTCAGACCCATTGTTGACATGTGGCAAGACGCTCCTCTGGGCGCGTATTCCTTGGGCCTCTCTCCTGGATGCCCTCTGTCAGACCCAGTGTTGACATGTGGCAAGACTCTCCTCGGGGCGCGTCTTGCTTGGGCTTCTCTCATGGAGGCCCTCAGTCAGACCCAGTGTTGACATGTGGGAAGACGCTCCTCGGGGCGCGTCTTGCTGGGGCTTCTCTCATGGAGGCACTTAGTCAGACCCAGTGTTGACCTGTGGCAAGACGCTCCTCGGGGCGCGTGTTGCTTGGACCTCTCTCCTGGAGGCGCTCAGTCAGACCGAGTAGTGACATGTGGCAAGACGCTCCACGGGGCGCGTCTTGCTTGGGCCTCTCTCCTGGAGGCCCTCAATTAGACCCAGTGTTGACATGTGGCAAGACGCTCCTCGGGGCGCGTGTTGCTTGGACCTCTCTCCTGGAGGCGCTCAGTCAGACCGAGTAGTGACATGTGGCAAGACGCTCCACGGGGCGCGTCTTGCTTGAGCTTCTCTCCTGGAGGCCCTCAGTCAGACCCATTGTTGACAAGTGGCAAGACGCTCCTCGGGGCGCTTCTTGCTTGGGCCTCTCTCCTGGAGGCGCTCAGTCAGAACCGAGTGCTGACATGTGGCAAGACGCTCCTCGGGGCGCGTCTTGCTGGGGCCTCTCTCCTGGAGGCGCTCAGTCTGACCCAGTGTTGACATGTGTCAAGACGCTCCTCGGGCGTTTCTTGCTTGCGCCTCTCTCCTGGAGGCGCTCAGTCAGACCCAGAGGTGACATGTGGCACGACGCTCCTCGGGCCTCTCTCCTGGAGGTGCTCAGTCAGACCCAATGTTGACATGTGGCAAGACACTCCTCGGGGCGCGTCTTGCTGGGGCTTCTCTCATGGAGGCACTCAGTCAGACCCAGTGTTGACATGTGGCAAGATGCTCCTCGGGGCACGTCTTGCTTGGGCCTCTCTCCTGGAGGCGCTCAGTCAGACCCAGAGGAGACATGTGTCAAGACGCTCCTCGGGGCGCGTCTTGCTTTGGCCTCTCTCCTGGAGGCGCTCAGTCAGACCGAGTGCTGACATGTGGCAAGATGCTCTTCCGGGCGCTTCTTGCTTGGGCCTCTCTCCTGGAGGCGCTCAGTCAGACCCAGTGTTCACATGTGGCAAGACGCTCCTCGGGGTGCGTCTTGCTTGGGCCTCTCTCCTGGAGGCGCTCAGTCAGACCCAGTGTTGACATGTGGCAAGACGCTCCTCGGGGCGCGTCTTGCTTGGGCCTCTCTCCTGGAGGCGCTCAGTCAGACCGAGTGCTGACATGTGGAAAGACGCTCCTCGGGGCGCATCTTGCTTGGGCTTCTCTCCTGGAGGCCCTCAGTCAGACCCAGTGTTGACATGTGGCAAGACGCTCCTCGGGGCGCGTCTTATTTGGGCCTCTCTCCTGGGGGCCCTCAGTCAGACCCAGTGTTGACATGTGGCAAGACGCTCCTCGGGGCGCGTCTTGCTTGGGCTTCTCTCCTGGAGGCCCTCAGTAAGACCCATTGTTGACATGTGGCAAGACGCTCCTCGGGGCACGTCTTGCTTGGGCCTCTCTCCTGGAGGCGCTCAGTCAGACCGAGTAGTGACATGTGGCAAGACGCTCCTCGGGGCGTGTCGTGCTTGGACCTCTCTCCTGGAGGCGCTCAGTTAGACCGAGTAGTGACATGTGGCAAGACGCTCCTCGGGGCGGGTCTTGCTTGGGCCTCTCTCCTGGAGGCGCTCAGTCAGACCGAGTGCTGACATAAGGCAAGATGCTCCTCGCGGCGCGTCTTGCTGGGGCCTCTCTCCTGGAGGTGCTCAATCAGACCCAGTGGTGACACGTGGCAAGACACTCCTCGTGGCGCGTCTAGCTTGGGCCTCTCTCCTGGAGGAGCTCAGTCAGACCGAGTGCTGACATGTGGCAAGAAGCTCCTCGGGGTGCGTCTTCCTTGGGCTTCTCTCCTGGAGGCCCTCAGTCAGACCCATTGTTGACATGTGGTAAGACGCTCCTCGGGGCGCGTATTGCTTGGGCCTCTCTCCTGGAGGCGCTCAGTCAGACCGAGTGCTGACATGTGGCAAGACGCTCCTCGGGGCGCATCTTGCTTGGGCTTCTCTCCTGGAGGCCCTCAGTCAGACCCAGTGTTGACATGTGGCAAGACGCTCCTCGGGGCGCGTCTTATTTGGGCCTCTCTCCTGGGGGCCCTCAGTCAGACCCAGTGTTGACATGTGGCAAGACGCTCCTCGGGGCGCGTCATGCTTGGGCTTCTCTCCTGGAGGCCCTCAGTAAGACCCATTGTTGACATGTGGCAAGACGCTCCTCGGGGCACGTCTTGCTTGGGCCTCTCTCCTGGAGGCGCTCAGTCAGACCGAGTAGTGACATGTGGCAAGACGCTCCTCGGGGCGCGTCTTGCTTGGACCTCCCTCCTGGAGGTGCTCAGTCAGACCGAGTAGTGACATGTGGCAAGACGCTCCTCGGGGTGATTCTTGCTTGGACCTCTCTCCTGGAGGCGCTCAGTTAGACCGAGTAGTGACATGTGGCAAGACGCTCCTCGGGGCGGGTCTTGCTTGGGCCTCTCTCCTGGAGGCGCTCAGTCAGACCGAGTGCTGACATAAGGCAAGATGCTCCTCGCGGCGCGTCTTGCTTGGGCCTCTCTCCTGGAGGTGCTCAATCAGACCCAGTGGTGACACGTGGCAAGACGCCCCTCGGGGCGCGTATTGCTTGGGCCTCTCTCCTGGATGCCCTCTGTCAGACCCAGTGTTGACATGTGGCAAGACTCTCCTCGGGGCGCGTCTTGCTTGGGCTTCTCACATGGAGGCCCTCAGTCAGACCCAGTGTTAACATGTGTCAAGACGCTCCTCGGGGCGTGTCTTGCTTGGGCCTCTCTCCTGGAGGCGCTCAGTCAGACCCAGTGTTGACATGTGGCAAGACGCTCCTCGGGGCGCTTTTTGCTTGGGCTTCTCTCCTGGAGGCCCTCAGTCAGACCCATTGTTGACATGTGGCAAGACGCTCCTCGGGGCACGTCTTGCTTGGGCCTCTCTCCTGGAGGCGCTCAGTCAGACCTAGTAGTGACATGTGACAAGACGCTCCTCGGGGCGCGTCTTGCTTGGGCTTCTCTCATGGAGGCACTCAGTCAGACCCAGTGTTGACATGTGGCAAGACGCTCCTCGGGGCGCGTGTTGCTTGGACCTCTCTCCTGGAGGCGCTCAGTCAGACCCAGTGTTGACATGTGTCAAGACGCTCCTCTGGCGTTTCTTGCTTGGGCCTCGCTCCTGGAGGCGCTCAGTCAGACCCAGTGTTGACATGTGACAAGACGCTCCTCGCGGCGCGTCTTGCTTGGGCCTCTCTCCTGGAGGCGCTCAGTCAGACCCAGAGGTGACATGTGTCAAGACGCTCCTCGGGCCTCTCTCCTGGAGGCGCTCAGTCAGACCCAGTGTTGACATGTGGCAAGATGCTCCTCGGGGCGCGTCTTGCTTGGGCCTCTCTCCTGGAGGTGCTCAGTCAGACCCAGTGTTGACATGTGGCAAGACGCTCCTCGGGGCGCATCTTGCTGGGGCTTCTCTCATGGATGCAATCAGTCAGACCCAGTGTTGACATGTGGAAAGAAGCTCCTCGGGGAACGTCTTGCTTGGGCCTCTCTCCTGGAGGCGCTCAGTCAGACCCAGGGGAGAAATGTGTCAAGACGCTCCTCGGGGCGCGTCTTGCTTGGGCCTCTCTTCTGGAGGCGCTCAGTCAGACCGAGTGCTGACATGTGGCAAGACTCTCCTCGGGGCGCGTCTCGCTTTGACCTCCCTCCTGGAGGCGCTCAGTCAGACCGAGTAGTGACATGTGGCAAGACGCTCCTCGGGGCGTGTCTTGCTTGGACCTCTCTCCTGGAGGCGCTCAGTTAGACCGAGTAGTGACATGTGGCAAGACGCTCCTCTGGGCGGGTCTTGCTTGGGCCTCTCTCCTGGAGGCGCTCAGTCAGACCGAGTGCTGACATAAGGCAAGATGCTCCTCGCGGCGCGTCTTGCTGGGGCCTCTCTCCTGGAGGTGCTCAATAAGACCCAGTGGTGACACGTGGCAAGACGCTCCTCGGGGCGCGTCTTGCTTGGGCCTCTCTCCTGGAGGAGCTCAGTCAGACCAAGTGGTGACACGTGGCAAGACGCTCCTCGGGGCGCATCTTGCTTGGGCCTCTCTCATGGAGGCCCTCTGTCAGACCCAGTGTTGACATGTGTCAAGACGCTCCTCGGGGCGAATCTTGCTTTGGCCTCTCTCCTGGAGGCGCTCAGTCAGACCGAGTGCTGACATGTGGCAAGAAGCTCCTCGGGGCGTGTCTTCCTTGGGCTTCTCTCCTGGAAGCCCTCAGTCAGACCCATTGTTGACATGTGGCAAGACGCTCCTCGGGGCGCGTATTGCTTGGGCCTCTCTCCTGGAGGCGCTAAGTCAGACCGAGTGCTGACATGTGGAAAGACGCTCCTCGGGGCGCATCTTGCTTGGGCTTCTCTCCTGGAGGCCCTCAGTCAGACCCAGTGTTGACATGTGGCAAGACGCTCCTCGGGGCGCGTCTTATTTGGGCCTCTCTCCTGGGGGCCCTCAGTCAGACCCAGTGTTTACATGTGGCAAGACGCTCCTCGGGGCGCGTCTTGCTTGGGCTTCTCTCCTGGAGGCCCTCAGTAAGACCCATTGTTGACATGTGGCAAGACGCTCCTCGGGGCACGTCTTGCTTGGGCCTCTCTCCTGGAGGCGCTCAGTCAGACCGAGTAGTGACATGTGGCAAGACGCTCCTCGGGGCGCGTCTTGCTTGGACCTCCCTCCTGGAGGCGCTCAGTCAGACCGAGTAGTGACATGTGGCAAGACGCTCCTCGGGGCGTGTCTTGCTTGGACCTCTCTCCTGGAGGCGCTCAGTTAGACCGAGTAGTGACATGTGGCAAGACGCTCCTCGGGGCGGGTCTTGCTTGGGCCTCTTTCCTGGAGGCGCTCAGTCAGACCGAGTGCTGACATAAGGCAAGATGCTCCTCGCGGCGCGTCTTGCTGGGGCCTCTCTCCTGGAGGTGCTCAATCAGACCCAGTGGTGACACGTGGCAAGACGCTCCTCGGGGCGCGTCTTGCTTGGGCCTCTCTCCTGGAGGAGCTCAGTCAGACCCAGTGGTGACACGTGGCAAGACGCTCCTCGGGGCACATCTTGCTTGGGCCTCTCTCCTGGAGGCGCTCAGTCAGACCCAGTGTTGACCTGTGGCAAGACACTCCTCGGGGCGCGTCTTGCTTGGGCCTCTCTCATGGAGGCCCTCTGTCAGACCCAGTGTTGACATGTGTCAAGACGCTCCTCGGGGCGAATCTTGCTTTGGCCTCTCTCCTGGAGGCGCTCAGTCAGACCGAGTGCTGACATGTGGCAAGAAGCTCCTCGGGGCGCGTCTTCCTTGGGCTTCTCTCCTGGAGGCCCTCAGTCAGACCCATTGTTGACATGTGGCAAGACGCTCCTCGGGGCGCGTATTGCTTGGGCCTCTCTCCTGGATGCCCTCTGTCAGACCCAGTGTTGACAAGTGGCAAGACTCTCCTCGGGGCGCGTCTTGCTTGGGCTTCTCACATGGAGCCCCTCAGTCAGACCCAGTGTTAACATGTGTCAAGACGCTCCTCGGGGCGTGTCTTGCTTGGGCCTCTCTCCTGGAGGCGCTCAGTCAGACCCAGTGTTGACATGTGGCAAGACGCTCCTCGGGGCGCTTCTTGCTTGGGCTTCTCTCCTGGAGGCCCTCAGTCAGACCCATTGTTGACATGTGGCAAGACGCTCCTCGGGGCACGTCTTGCTTGGGCCTCTCTCCTGGAGGCGCTCAGTCAGACCGAGTAGTGACATGTGACAAGACGCTCCTCGGGGCGCGTCTTGCTGGGGCTTCTCTCATGGAGGCACTCAGTCAGACCCAGTGTTGACATGTGGCAAGACGCTCCTCGGGGCGCGTGTTGCTTGGACCTCTCTCCTGGAGGTGCTCAGTCAGACCCAGTGTTGACATGTGTCAAGACGCTCCTCTGGCGTTTCTTGCTTGGGCCTCGCTCCTGGAGGCGCTCAGTCAGACCCAGTGTTGACATGTGACAAGACGCTCCTCGCGGCGCGTCTTGCTTGGTCCTCTCTCCTGGAGGCGCTCAGTCAGACCCAGAGTTGACATGTGTCAGACGCTCCTCGGGCCTCTCTCCTGGAGGCGCTCAGTCAGACCCAGTGTTGACATGTGGCAAGACGCTCCTCGGGGCGCGTCTTGCTTGGGCCTCTCTCCCGGAGGCGCTCAGTCAGACCCAGAGGAGAAATGTGTCAAGACGCTCCTCGGGGCGCGTCTTGCTTGGGCCTCTCTCCTGGAGGCGCTCAGTCAGACCGAGTGCTGACATGTGGCAAGACTATCCTCGGGGCGCGTCTTGCTTGGACCTCCCTCCTGGAGGCGCTCAGTCAGACCGAGTAGTGACATGTGGCAAGACGCTCCTCGGGGCGCATCTTGCTTGGGCTTCTCTCCTGGAGGCCCTCAGTCAGACCCAGTGTTGACATGTGGCAAGACGCTCCTCGGGGCGCGTCTTATTTGGGCCTCTCTCCTGGGGGCCCTCAGTCAGACCCAGTGTTGACATGTGGCAAGACGCTCCTCGGGGCGCGTCTTGCTTGGGCTTCTCTCCTGCAGGCCCTCAGTAAGACCCATTGTTGACATGTGGCAAGACGCTCCTCGGGGCACGTCTTGCTTGGGCCTCTCTCCTGGAGGCGCTCAGTCAGACCGAGTAGTGACATGTGGCAAGACGCTCCCCGGGGCGCGTCTTGCTTGGACCTCCCTCCTGGAGGTGCTCAGTCACACCGAGTAGTGACATGTGGCAAGACGCTCCTCGGGGCGTGTCTTGCTTGGACCTCTCTCCTGGAGGCGCTCAATTAGACCGAGTAGTGACATGTGGCAAGACGCTCCTCGGGGCGGGTCTTGCATGGGCCTCTCTCCTGGAGACGCTCAGTCAGACCGAGCGCTGACATAAGGCAAGATGCTCCTCACGGCGCGTCTTGCTGGGGCCTCTCTCCTGGAGATGCTCAATCAGACCCAATGGTGACACATGGCAAGACACTCCTCGGGGCGCGTCTTGCTTGGGCCTCTCTCCTGGAGGAGCTCAGTCAGACCCAGTGGTGACACGTGGCAAGACGCTCCTCGGGGCGCATCTTGCTTGGGCCTCTCTCATGGAGGCCCTCTGTCAGACCCAGTGTTGACATGTGTCAAGACGCTCCTCGGGGCGAATCTTGCTTTGGCCTCTCTCCTGGAGGCGCTCAGTCAGACCGAGTGCTGACATGTGGCAAGAAGCTCCTCGAGGCGCGTCCTCCTTGGGCTTCTCTCCTGGAGGCCCTCAGTCAGACCCATTGTTGACATGTGGCAAGACGCTCCTCGGGGCACGTATTGCTTGGGCCTCTCTCCTGGAGGCGCTCAGTCAGACCGAGTGCTGACATGTGGCAAGACGCTCCTCGGGGCGCGTCTTATTTGGGCCTCTCTCCTGGGGGCCCTCAGTCAGACCCAGTGTTGACATGTGGCAAGACGCTCTTGCTTGGGCTTCTCTCCTGGAGGCCCTCAGTAAGACCCATTGTTGACATGTGGCAAGACGCTCCTCGGGGCACGTCTTGCTTGGACCTCCCTCCTGGAGGCGCTCAGTCAGACCGAGTAGTGACATGTGGCAAGACGCTCCTCGGGGCGTGTCTTGCTTGGACCTCTCTCCTGGAGGCGCTCAGTTAGACCAAGTAGTGACATGTGGCAAGACGCTCCTTGGGGCGGGTCTTGCTTGGGCCTCTCTCCTGGAGGCACTCAGTCAGACCGAGTGCTGACATAAGGCAAGATGCTCCTCGCGGCGCGTCTTGCTTGGGCCTCTCTCCTGGAGGTGCTCAATCAGACCCAGTGGTGACACGTGGCAAGACGCTCCTCGGGGCGCGTCTTGCTTGGGCCTCTCTCCTGGAGGAGCTCAGTCAGACCCAGTGGTGACACGTGGCAAGACGCTCCTCGGGGCGCATCTTGCTTGGGCCTCTCTCCTGGAGGCGCTAAGTCAGACCCAGTGTTGACACGTGGCAAGACGCTCCTCGGGGCGCGTCTTGCTTGGGCCTCTCCCCTGGAGGCGCTCAGTCAGACCCAGTGTTGACATGTGGCAAGACACTCCTCGGGGCGCGTCTTGCTTGGGCCTCTCTCATGGAGGCCCTCTGTCAGACCCAGTGTTGACATGTGTCAAGACGCTCCTCGGGGCGAATCTTGCTTTGGCCTCTCTCCTGGAGGCGCTCAGTCAGACCGAGTGCTGACATGTGGCAAGAAGCTCCTCGGGGCGCGTCTTCCTTGGGCTTCTCTCCTGGAGGCCCTCAGTCAGACCCATTGTTGACATGTGGCAAGACGCTCCTCGGGGCGCGTATTGCTTGGGCCTCTCTCCTGGATGACCTCTGTCATTCCCAGTGTTGACATGTGGCAAGACTCTCCTCGGGGCGCGTCTTGCTTGGGCTTCTCACATGGAGGCCCTCAGTCGGACCCAGTGTTAACATGTGTCAAGACGCTCCTCGGGGCGTGTCTTGCTTGGGCCTCTCTCCTGGAGGCGCTCAGTCAGACCCAGTGTTGACATGTAGCAAGACGCTCCTCGGGGCACTTCTTGCTTGGGCTTCTCTCCTGGAGGCCCTCAGTCAGACCCATTGTTGACATGTGGCAAGATGCTCCTCGGGGCACGTCTTGCTTGGGCCTCTCTCCTGGAGGCGCTCAGTCAGACCGAGTAGTGACAATTGACAAGACGCTCCTCGGGTCGCGTCTTGCTGGGGCTTCTCTCATGGAGGCACTCAGTCAGACCCAGTGTTGACATGTGGCAAGACGCTCCGCGGGGCGCGTGTTGCTTGGACCTCTCTCCTGGAGGCGCTCAGTCAGACCCAGTGTTGACATGTGTCAAGACGCTCCTCTGGCGTTTCTTGCTTGGGCCTCGCTCCTGGAGGCGCTCAGTCAGACCCAGTGTTGACATGTGACAAGACGCTCCTCGCGGCGCGTCTTGCTTGGGCCTCTCTCCTGGAGGCGCTCAGTCAGACCCAGAGGTGACATGTGTCAAGACGCTCCTCGGGCCTCTCTCCTGGAGGCGCTCAGTCAGACCCAGTGTTGACATGTGGCAAGACGCTCCTCGGGGCGCGTCTTGCTTGGGCCTATCTCCTGGAGGTGCTCAGTCAGACCCAGTGTTGACATGTGGCAAGACACTCCTCGGGGCGCATCTTGCTGGGGCTTCTCTCATGGAGGCACTCAGTCGGACCCAGTGTTGACATGTGGAAAGACGCTCCTCGGGGAACGTCTTGCTAGGGCCTCTCTCCTGGAGGCGCTCAGTCAGACCCAGAGGAGAAATGTGTCAAGACGCTCCTCGGGGCGCGTCTTGCTTGGGCCTCTCTCCTGGAGGCGCTCAGTCAGACCGAGTGCTGACATGTGGCAAGACTCTCCTCGGGGCACGTCTTGCTTGGACCTCCCTCCTGGAGGCGCTCAGTCAGACCGAGTAGTGACATGTGGCAAGACGCTCCTCGGGGCGTGTCTTGCTTGGACCTCTCTCCTGGAGGCGCTCAGTTAGACCGAGTAGTGACATGTGGCAAGACGCTCCTCGGGGCGGGTCTTGCTTGGGCCTCTCTCCTGGAGGCGCTCAGTCAGACCGAGTGCTGACATTAGGCAAGATGCTCCTCGCGGCGCGTCTTGCTGGGGCCTCTCTCCTGGAGGTGCTCAATCAGACCCAGTGGTGACACGTGGCAAGACGCTCCTCGGGGCGCGTCTTGCTTGGGCCTCTCTCCTGGAGGAGCTCAGTCACACCCAGTGGTGACACGTGGCAAGAAGCTCCTCGGGGCGCGTCTTCCTTGGGCTTCTCTCCTGGAGGCCCTCAGTCAGACCCATTGTTGACATGTGGCAAGACGCTCCTCGGGGCGCGTATTGCTTGGGCCTCTCTCCTGGAGGCGCTCAGTCAGACCGAGTGCTGACATGTGGCAAGACGCTCCTCAGGGCGCATCTTGCTTGGGCTTCTCTCCTGGAGGCCCTCAGTCAGACCCAGTGTTGACATGTGGCAAGACGCTCCTCGGGGCGCGTCTTATTTGGGCCTCTCTCCTGGGGGCCCTCAGTCAGACCCAGTGTTGACATGTGGCAAGACGCTCCTCGGGGCGCGTCTTGCTTGGGCTTCTCTCCTGGAGGCCCTCAGTAAGACCCATTGTTGACATGTGGCAAGACGCTCCTCGGGGCACGTCTTGCTTGGGCCTCTCTCCTGGAGGCGCTCAGTCAGACCGAGTAGTGACATGTGGCAAGACGCTCCTCGGGGTGCGTCTTGCTTGGACCTCCCTCCTGGAGGCGCTCAGTCAGACCGAGTAGTGACATGTGGCAAGACGCTCCTCGGGGCGTGTCTTGCTTGGACCTCTCTCCTGGAGGCGCTCATTTAGACCGAGTAGTGACATGTGGCAAGACGCTCCTCGGGGCGGGTCTTGCTTGGGCCTCTCTCCTGGAGGAGCTCAGTCAGACCAAGTGGTGACACGTGGCAAGACGCTCCTCGGGGCGCATCTTGCTTGGGCCTCTCTCATGGAGGCCCTCTGTCAGACCCAGTGTTGACATGTGTCAAGACGCTCCTCGGGGCGAATCTTGCTTTGGCCTCTCTCCTGGAGGCGCTCAGTCAGACCGAGTGCTGACATGTGGCAAGAAGCTCCTCGGGGCTCGTCTTCCTTGGGCTTCTCTCCTGGAGGCCCTCAGTCAGACCCATTGTTGACATGTGGCAAGACGCTCCTCGGGGCGCGTATTGCTTGGGCCTCTCTCCTGGAGGCGCTAAGTCAGACCGAGTGCTGACATTTGGCAAGACGCTCCTCGGGGAGCATCTTGCTTGGGCTTCTCTCCTGGAGGCCCTCAGTCAGACCCAGTGTTGACATGTGGCAAGACGCTCCTCGGGGCGCGTCTTATTTGGGCCTCTCTCCTGGGGGCCCTCAGTCAGACCCAGTTTTGACATGTGGCAAGACGCTCCTCGGGGCGCGTCTTGCTTGGGCTTCTCTCCTGGAGGCCCTCAGTAAGAACCATTGTTGACATGTGGCAAGACGCTCCTCGGGGCGTTTCTTGCTTGGACCTCTCTCCTGGAGGCGCTCAGTTAGACCGAGTAGTGACATGTGGCAAGACGCTCCTCGGGGCGGGTCTTGCTTGGGCCTCTCTCCTGGACGCGCTCAGTCAGACCGAGTGCTGACATAAGGCAAGATGCTCCTCGCGGCGCGTCTTGCTGGGGCCTATCTCCTGGAGGTGCTCAATCAGACCCAGTGGTGACACGTGGCAAGACGCTCCTCGGGGCGCGTCTTGCTTGGGCCTCTCTCCTGGAGGAGCTCAGTCAGACCCAGTGGTGACACGTGGCAAGACGCTCCTCGGGGCGCATCTTGCTTGGGCCTCTCTCCTGGAGGCGCTAAGTCAGACCCAGTGTTGACACGTGGCAAGACGCTCCTCGGGGCGCATCTTGCTTGGGCCTCTCTCCTGGAGGCGCTCAGTCAGACCCAGTGTTGACATGTGGCAAGACACTCCTCGGGGCGCGTCTTGCTTGGGCCTCTCTCATGGAGGCCCTATGTCAGACCCAGTGTTGACATGTGTCAAGACGCTCCTCGGGGCGAATCTTGCTTTGGCCTCTCTCCTGGAGGCGCTCAGTCAGACCGAGTGCTGACATGTGGCAAGAAGCTCCTCGGGGCGCGTCTTCCTTGGGCTTCTCTCCTGGAGGCCCTCAGTCAGACCCATTGTTGACATGTGGCAAGACGCTCCTCGTGGCACGTATTGCTTGGGCCTCTCTCCTGGATGCCCTCTGTCAGACCCAGTGTTGACAAGTGGCAAGACTCTCCTCGGGGCGCGTCTTGCTTGGGCTTCTCACATGGAGGCCCTCAGTCAGACCCAGTGTTAACATGTGTCAAGACGCTCCTCGGGGCGTGTCTTGCTTGGGCCTCTCTCCTGGAGGCGCTCAGTCAGACCCAGTGTTGACATGTGGCAAGACGCTCCTCGGGGCGCTTCTTGCTTGGGCTTCTCTCCTGGAGGCCCTCAGTCAGACCCATTGTTGACATGTGGCAAGACGCTCCTCGGGGCACGTCTTGCTTGGGCCTCTCTCCTGGAGGCGCTCAGTCAGACCGAGTAGTGACATGTGACAAGACGCTCCTTGGGGCGCCTCTTGCTGGGGCTTCTCTCATGGAGGCACTCAGTCAGACCCAGTGTTGACATGTGGCAAGACGCTCCTCGGGGCGCGTGTTGCTTGGACCTCTCTCCTGGAGGCGCTCAGTCAGACCCAGTGTTGACATGTGTCAAGACGCTCCTCTGGCGTTTCTTGCTTGGGCCTCTCTCCTGGAGGCGCTCAGTCAGACCCAGAGTTGACATGTGTCAAGACGCTCCTCGGGCCTCTCTCCTGGAGGCGCTCAGTCAGACCCAGTGTTGACATGTGGCAAGACGCTCCTCGGGGCGCGTCTTGCTTGGGCCTCTCTCCTGGAGGCGCTCAGTCAGACCCAGAGGAGAAATGTGTCAAGACGCTCCTCGGGGCGCGTCTTGCTTGGGCCTCTCTCCTGGAGGCGCTCAGTCAGACCGAGTGCTGACATGTGGCAAGACTCTCCTCGGGGCGCGTCTTGCTTGGACCTCCCTCCTGGAGGCGCTCAGTCAGACCGAGTAGTGACATGTGGCAAGACGCTCCTCGGGGCGGGTCTTGCTTGGGCCTCTCTCCTGGAGGCGCTCAGTCAGACCGAGTGCTGACATAAGGCAAGATGCTCCTCGCGGCGCATCTTGCTGGGGCCTCTCTCCTGGAGGTGCTCAATCAGACCCAGTGGTGACACGTGGCAAGACGCTCCTCGGGGCGCGTCTTGCTTGGGCCTCTCTCCTGGTGGAGCTCAGTCAGACCCAGTGGTGACACGTGGCAAGACGCTCCTCGGGGCGCATCTTGCTTGGGCCTCTCTCATGGAGGCCCTCTGTCAGACCCAGTGTTGACATGTGTCAAGACGCTCCTCGGTCGAATCCTGCTTTGGCCTCTCTCCTGGAGGCGCTCAGTCAGACCGAGTGCTGACATGTGGCAAGAAGCTCCTCGGGGCGCGTCTTCCTTGGGCTTCTCTCCTGGAGGCCCTCAGTCAGACCCATTGTTGACATGTGGCAAGACGCTCCTCGGGGCGCGTATTGCTTGGGCCTCTCTCCTGGAGGCGCTCAGTCAGACCGAGTGCTGACATGTGGCAAGACGCTCCTCGGGGCGCATCTTGCTTGGGCTTCTCTCCTGGAGGCCCTCAGTCAGACCCAGTGTTGACATGTGGCAAGACGCTCCTCGGGGCGCGTCTTATTTGGGCCTCTCTCCTGGGGGCCCTCAGTCAGACCCAGTGTTGACATGTGGAAAGACGCTCCTCGGGGCGCGTCTTGCTTGGGCTTCTCTCCTGGAGGCCCTCAGTAAGACCCATTGTTGACATGTGGCAAGACGCTCCTCGGGGCACGTCTTGCTTGGGCCTCTCTCCTGTAGGCGCTCAGTCAGACCGAGTAGTGACATGTGGCAAGACGCTCCTCGGGGCGCGTCTTGCTTGGACCTCCCTCCTGGAGGCGCTCAGTCAGACCGAGTAGTGACATGTGGCAAGACGCTCCTCGGGGCGTGTCTTGCTTGGACCTCTCTCCTGGAGGCGCTCAGTTAGACCGAGTAGTGACATGTGGCAAGACGCTCCTCGGGGCGGGTCTTGCTTCGGCCTCTCTCCTGGAGGCGCTCAGTCAGACCGAGTGCTGACATAAGGCAAGATGCTCCTCGGGGCGCGTCTTGCTTGGGCCTCTCTCCTGGAGGAGCTCAGTCAGACCCAGTGGTGACACGTGGCAAGACGCTCCTCGGGGCGCATCTTGCTTGGGCCTCTCTCCTGGAGGCGCTAAGTCAGACCCAGAGTTGACACGTGGCAAGACACTCCTCGGGGCGCGTCTTGCTTGGGCCTCTCTCCTGGAGGCGCTCAGTCAGACCCAGTGTTGACATGTGGCAAGACACTCCTCGGGGCGCGTCTTGCTTGGGCCTCTCTCATGGAGGCCCTCTGTCAGACCCAGTGTTGACATGTGTCAAGACGCTCCTCGGGGCGAATCTTGCTTTGGCCTCTCTCCTGGAGGCGCTCAGTCAGACCGAGTGCTGACATGTGGCAAGAAGCTCCTCGGGGCGCGTCTTCCTTGGGCTTCTCTCCTGGAGGCCCTCAGTCAGACCCATTGTTGACATGTGGCAAGACGCTCCTTGGGGCGCGTATTGCTTGGGCCTCTCTCCTGGATGCCCTCTGTCAGACCCAGTGTTAACATGTGTCAAGACGCTCCTCGGGGCGTGTCTTGCTTGGGCCTCTCTCCTGGAGGCGCTCAGTCAGACCCAGTGTTGACATGTGGCAAGACGCTCCTCGGGGCGCTTCTTGCTTGGGCTTCTCTCCTGGAGGCCCTCAGTCAGACCCATTGTTGACATGTGGCAAGACGCTCCTCGGGGCACGTCTTGCTTGGGCCTCTCTCCTGGAGGCGCTCAGTCAGACCGAGTAGTGACATGTGACAAGACGCTCCTCGGGGCGCGTCTTGCTGGGGCTTCTCTCATGGAGGCATTCAGTCAGACCCAGTGTTGACATGTGGCAAGACGCTCCTCGGGGCGCGTGTTGCTTGGACCTCTCTCCTGGAGGCGCTCAGTCAGACCCAGTGTTGACATGTGTCAAGACGCTCCTCTGGCGTTTCTTGCTTGGGCCTCGCTCCTGGAGGCGCTCAGTCAGACCCAGTGTTGACATGTGACAAGACGCTCCTCGCGGCGCGTCTTGCTTGGGCCTCTCTCCTGGAGGCGCTCAGTCAGACCCAGAGTTGACATGTGTCAAGACGCTCCTCGGGCCTCTCTCCTGGAGGCGCTCAGTCAGACCCAGTGTTGACATGTGGCAAGACGCTCCTCGGGGCGCGTCTTGCTTGGGCCTCTCTCCCGGAGGCGCTCAGTAAGACCCAGAGGAGAAATGTGTCAAGACGCTCCTCGGGGCGCGTCTTGCTTGGGCCTCTCTCCTGGAGGCGCTCAGTCAGACCGAGTGCTGACATGTGGCAAGACTCTCCTCGGGGCGCGTCTTGCTTGGACCTCCCTCCTGGAGGCGCTCAGTCAGACCGAGTAGTGACATGTGGCAAGACGCTCCTCGGGGCGCATCTTGCTTGGGCTTCTCTCCTGGAGGCCCTCAGTCAGACCCAGTGTTGACATGTGGCAAGACGCTCCTCGGGGCGCGTCTTATTTCGGCCTCTCTCCTGGGGGCCCTCAGTCAGACCCAGTGTTGACATGTGGCAAGACGCTCCTCGGGGCGCGTCTTGCTTGGGCTTCCCTCCTGGAGGCCCTCAGTAAGACCCATTGTTGACATGTGGCAAGACGCTCCTCGGGGCACGTCTTGCTTGGGCCTCTCTCCTGGAGGCGCTCAGTCAGACCGAGCGCTGACATAAGGCAAGATGCTCCTCGCGGCGCGTCTTGCTGGGGCCTCTCTCCTGGAGATGCTCAATCAGACCCAGTGGTGACACATGGCAAGACACTCCTCGGGGCGCGTCTTGCTTGGGCCTCTCTCCTGGAGGAGCTCAGTCAGACCCAGTGGTGACACGTGGCAAGACGCTCCTCGGGGCGCATCTTGCTTGGGCCTCTCTCATGGAGGCCCTCTGTCAGACCCAGTGTTGACATGTGTCAAGACGCTCCTCGGGGCGAATCTTGCTTTGGCCTCTCTCCTGGAGGCGCTCAGTCAGACCGAGTGCTGACATGTGGCAAGAAGCTCCTCGAGGCGCGTCCTCCTTGGGCTTCTCTCCTGGAGGCCCTCAGTCAGACCCATTGTTGACATGTGGCAAGACGCTCCTCGGGGCGCGTATTGCTTGGGCCTCTCTCCTGGAGGCGCTCAGTCAGACCGAGTGCTGACATGTGGCAAGACGCTCCTCGGGGCGCGTCTTATTTGGGCCTCTCTCCTGGGGGCCCTCAGTCAGACCCAGTGTTGACATGTGGCAAGACGCTCTTGCTTGGACTTCTCTCCTGGAGGTCCTCAGTAAGACCCATTGTTGACATGTGGCAAGACGCTCCTCGGGGCACGTCTTGCTTGGGCCTCTCTCCTGGAGGCGCTCAGTCAGACCGAGTAGTGACATGTGGCAAGACAGTCCTCGGGGCGCGTCTTGCTTGGACCTCCCTCCTGGAGGCGCTCAGTAAGACCGAGTAGTGACATGTGGCAAGACGCTCCTCGGGGCGTGTCTTGCTTGGACCTCTCTCCTGGAGGCGCTCAGTTAGACCAAGTAGTGACATGTGGCAAGACGCTCCTCGGGGCGGGTCTTGCTTGGGCCTCTCTCCTGGAGGCGCTCAGTCAGACCGAGTGCTGACATAAGGCAAGATGCTCCTCGCGGCGCGTCTTGCTTGGGCCTCTCTCCTGGAGGTGCTCAATCAGACCCAGTGGTGACACGTGGCAAGGCGCTCCTCGGGGCGTGTCTTGCCTGGGCCTCTCTCCTGGAGGAGCTCAGTCAGACCCAGTGGTGACACGTGGCAAGACGCTCCTCGGGGCGCATCTTGCTTGGGCCTCTCTCCTGGAGGCGCTAAGTCAGACCCAGTGTTGACACGTGGCAAGACGCTCCTCGGGGTGCGTCTTGCTTGGGCCTCTCCCCTGGAGGCGCTCAGTCAGACCCAGTGTTGACATGTGGCAAGACACTCCTCGGGGCGCGTCTTGCTTGGGCCTCTCTCATGGAGGCCCTCTGTCAGACCCAGTGTTGACATGTGTCAAGACGCTCCTCGGGGCGAATCTTGCTTTGGCCTCTCTCCTGGAGGCGCTCAGTCAGACCGAGTAGTGACATGTGACAAGACGCTCCTCGGGGCGCGTCTTGCTGGGGCTTCTCTCATGGAGGCACTCAGTCAGACCCAGTGTTGACATGTGGCAAGACGGTCCGCGGGGCGCGTGTTGCTTGGACCTCTCTCCTGGAGGCGCTCAGTCAGACCCAGTGTTGACATGTGTCAAGACGCTCCTCTGGCGTTTCTTGCTTGGGCCTCGCTCCTGGAGGCGCTCAGTCAGACCCAGTGTTGACATGTGACAAGACGCTCCTCGCGGCGCGTCTTGCTTGGGCCTCTCTCCTGGAGGCGCTCAGTCAGACCCAGAGGTGACATGTGTCAAGACGCTCCTCGGGCCTCTCTCCTGGAGGCGCTCAGTCAGACCCAGTGTTGACATGTGGCAAGACGCTCCTCGGGGCGCGTCTTGCTTGGGCCTCTCTCCTGGAGGTGCTCAGTCAGACCCAGTGTTGACATGTGGCAAGACACTCCTCGGGGCGCATCTTGCTGGGGCTTCTCTCATGGAGGCACTCAGTCGGACCCAGTGTTGACATGTGGAAAGACGCTCCTCGGGGAACGTCTTGCTAGGGCCTCTCTCCTGGAGGCGCTCAGTCAGACCCAGAGGAGAAATGTGTCAAGACGCTCCTCGGGGCGCGTCTTGCTTGGGCCTCTCTCCTGGAGGCGCTCAGTCAGACCGAGTGCTGACATGTGGCAAGACTCTCCTCGGGGCGCGTCTTGCTTGGACCTCCCTCCTGGAGGCGCTCAGTCAGACCGAGTAGTGACATGTGGCAAGACGCTCCTCGGGGCGTGTCTTGCTTGGACCTCTCTCCTGGAGGTGCTCAGTTAGACCGAGTAGTGACATGTGGCAAGACGCTCCTCGGGGTGGGTCTTGCTTGGGCCTCTCTCCTGGAGGCGCTCAGTCAGACCGAGTGCTGACATTAGGCAAGATGCTCCTCGCGGCGCGTCTTGCTGGGGCCTCTCTCCTGGAGGTGCTCAATCAGACCCAGTGGTGACACGTGGCAAGACGCTCCTCGGGGCGTGTCTTGCTTGGGCCTCTCTCCTGGAGGAGCTCAGTCACACCCAGTGGTGACACGTGGCAAGACGCTCCTCGGGGCGCATCTTGCTTGGGCCTCTCTCATGGAGGCCCTCTGTCAGACCCAGTGTTGACATGTGTCAAGACGCTCCTCGGGGCGAATCTTGCTTTGGCCTCTCTCCTGGAGGTGCTCAGTCAGACCGAGTGCTGAAATGTGGCAAGAAGCTCCTCGGGGTGCGTCTTCCTTGGGCTTCTCTCCTGGAGGCCCTCAGTCAGACCCATTGTTGACATGTGGCAAGACGCTCCTCGGGGCGCGTATTGCTTGGGCCTCTCTCCTGGAGGCGCTCAGTCAGACCGAATGCTGACATGTGGCAAGACGCTCCTCAGGGCGCATCTTGCTTGGGCTTCTCTCCTGGAGGCCCTCAGTCAGACCCAGTGTTGACATGTGGCAAGACGCTCCTCGGGGCGCGTCTTATTTGGGCCTCTCTCCTGGGGGCCCTCAGTCAGACCCAGTGTTGACATGTGGCAAGACGCTCCTCGGGGCGCGTCTTGCTTGGGCTTCTCTCCTGGAGGCCCTCAGTAAGACCCATTGTTGACATGTGGCAAGACGCTCCTCGGGGCACGTCTTGCTTGGGCCTCTCTCCTGGAGGCGCTCAGTCAGACCGAGTAGTGACATGTGGCAAGACGCTCCTCGGGGTGCGTCTTGCTTGGACCTCCCTCCTGGAGGCGCTCAGTCAGACCGAGTAGTGACATGTGGCAAGACGCTCCTCGGGGCGTGTCTTGCTTGGACCTCTCTCCTGGAGGCGCTCAGTTAGACCGAGTAGTGACATGTGGCAAGACGCTCCTCGGGGCGGGTCTTGCTTGGGCCTCTCTCCTGGAGGCGCTCAGTCAGACCGAGTGCTGACATAAGGCAAGATGCTCCTCGCGGCGCGTCTTGCTGGGGCCTCTCTCCTGGAGGTGCTCAATAAGACCCAGTGGTGACACGTGGCAAGACGCTCCTCGGGGCGCGTCTTGCTTGGGCCTCTCTCCTGGAGGAGCTCAGTCAGACCAAGTGGTGACACGTGGCAAGACGCTCCTCGGGGCGCATCTTGCTTGGGCCTCTCTCATGGAGGCCCTCTGTCAGACCCATTGTTGACATGTGGCAAGACGCTCCTCGGGGCGCGTATTGCTTGGGCCTCTCTCCTGGAGGCGCTAAGTCAGACCGAGTGCTGACATGTGGCAAGACGCTCCTCGGGGAGCATCTTGCTTGGGCTTCTCTCCTGGAGGCCCTCAGTCAGACCCAGTGTTGACATGTGGCAAGACGCTCCTCGGGGCGCGTCTTATTTGGGCCTCTCTCCTGGGGGCCCTCAGTCAGACCCAGTTTTGACATGTGGCAAGACGCTCCTCGGGGCGTTTCTTGCTTGGACTTCTCTCCTGGAGGCGCTCAGTTAGACCGAGTAGTGACATGTGGCAAGACGCTCCTCGGGGCGGGTCTTGCTTGGGCCTCTCTCCTGGAGGCGCTCAGTCAGACCGAGTGCTGACATAAGGCAAGATGCTCCTCGCGGCGCGTATTGCTGGGGCCTATCTCCTGGAGGTGCTCAATCAGACCCAGTGGTGACACGTGGCAAGACGCTCCTCGGGGCGCGTCTTGCTTGGGCCTCTCTCCTGGAGGAGCTCAGTCAGACCCAGTGGTGACACGTGGCAAGACGCTCCTCGGGGCGCATCTTGCTTGGGCCTCTCTCCTGGAGGCGCTAAGTCAGACCCAGTGTTGACACGTGGCAAGACGCTCCTCGGGGCGCGTCTTGCTTGGGCCTCTCTCCTGGAGGCGCTCAGTCAGACCCAGTGTTGACATGTGGCAAGACACTCCTCGGGGCGCGTCTTGCTTGGGCCTCTCTCATGGAGGCCCTATGTCAGACCCAGTGTTGACATGTGTCAAGACGCTCCTCGGGGCGAATCTTGCTTTGGCCTCTCTCCTGGAGGCGCTCAGTCAGACCGAGTGCTGACATGTGGCAAGAAGCTCCTCGGGGCGCGTCTTCCTTGGGCTTCTCTCCTGGAGGCCCTCAGTCAGACCCATTGTTGACATGTGGCAAGACGCTCCTTGTGGCGCGTATTGCTTGGGCCTCTCTCCTGGATGCCCTCTGTCAGACCCAGTGTTGACAAGTGGCAAGACTCTCCTCTGGGCGCGTCTTGCTTGGGCTTCTCACATGGAGGCCCTCAGTCAGACCCAGTGTTAACATGTGTCAAGACGCTCCTCGGGGCGTGTCTTGCTTGGGCCTCTCTCCTGGAGGCGCTCAGTCAGACCCAGTGTTGACATGTGGCAAGACGCTCCTCGGGGCGCTTCTTGCTTGGGCTTCTCTCCTGGAGGCCCTCAGTCAGACCCATTGTTGACATGTGGCAAGACGCTCCTCGGGGCACGTCTTGCTTGGGCCTCTCTCCTGGAGGCGCTCAGTCAGACCGAGTAGTGACATGTGACAAGACGCTCCTCGGGGCGCGTCTTGCTGGGGCTTCTCTCATGGAGGCACTCAGTAAGACCCAGTGTTGACATGTGGCAAGACGCTCCTCGGGGCGCGTGTTGCTTGGACCTCTCTCCTGGAGAAGCTCAGTCAGACCCAGTGTTGACATGTGTCAAGACGCTCCTCTGGCGTTTCTTGCTTGGGCCTCTCTCCTGGAGGCCCTCAGTCAGACCAAGTGCTGACATGTGGCAAGAAGCTCCTCGGGGCTCGTCTTCCTTGGGCTTCTCTCCTGGAGGCCCTCAGTCAGACCCATTGTTGACATGTGGCAAGACGCTCCTCGGGGCGCGTATTGCTTGGGCCTCTCTCCTGGAGGCGCTAAGTCAGACCGAGTGCTGACATGTGGCAAGACGCTCCTCGGGGAGCATCTTGCTTGGGCTTCTCTCCTGGAGGCCCTCAGTCAGACCCAGTGTTGACATGTGGCAAGACGCTCCTCGGGGCGCGTCTTATTTGGGCCTCTCTCCTGGGGGCCCTCAGTCAGACCCAGTTTTGACATGTGGCAAGACGCTCCTCGGGGCGTTTCTTGCTTGGACCTCTCTCCTGGAGGCGCTCAGTTAGACCGAGTAGTGACATGTGGCAAGACGCTCCTCGGGGCGGGTCTTGCTTGGGCCTCTCTCCTGGAGGCGCTCAGTCAGACCGAGTGCTGACATAAGGCAAGATGCTCCTCGCGGCGCGTATTGCTGGGGCCTATCTCCTGGAGGTGCTCAATCAGACCCAGTGGTGACACGTGGCAAGACGCTCCTCGGGGCGCGTCTTGCTTGGGCCTCTCTTCTGGAGGAGCTCAGTCAGACCCAGTGGTGACACGTGGCAAGACGCTCCTCGGGGCGCATCTTGCTTGGGCCTCTCTCCTGGAGGCGCTAAGTCAGACCCAGTGTTGACACGTGGCAAGACGCTCCTCGGGGCGCGTCTTGCTTGGGCCTCTCTCCTGGAGGCGCTCAGTCAGACCCAGTGTTGACATGTGGCAAGACACTCCTCGGGGCGCGTCTTGCTTGGGCCTCTCTCATGGAGGCCCTATGTCAGACCCAGTGTTGACATGTGTCAAGACGCTCCTCGGGGCGAATCTTGCTTTGGCCTCTCTCCTGGAGGCGCTCAGTCAGACCGAGTGCTGACATGTGGCAAGAAGCTCCTCGGGGCGCGTCTTCCTTGGGCTTCTCTCCTGGAGGCCCTCAGTCAGACCCATTGTTGACATGTGGCAAGACGCTCCTTGTGGCGCGTATTGCTTGGGCCTCTCTCCTGGATGCCCTCTGTCAGACCCAGTGTTGACAAGTGGCAAGACTCTCCTCTGGGCGCGTCTTGCTTGGGCTTCTCACATGGAGGCCCTCAGTCAGACCCAGTGTTAACATGTGTCAAGACGCTCCTCGGGGCGTGTCTTGCTTGGGCCTCTCTCCTGGAGGCGCTCAGTCAGACCCAGTGTTGACATGTGGCAAGACGCTCCTCGGGGCGCTTCTTGCTTGGGCTTCTCTCCTGGAGGCCCTCAGTCAGACCCATTGTTGACATGTGGCAAGACGCTCCTCGGGGCACGTCTTGCTTGGGCCTCTCTCCTGGAGGCGCTCAGTCAGACCGAGTAGTGACATGTGACAAGACGCTCCTCGGGGCGCGTCTTGCTGGGGCTTCTCTCATGGAGGCACTCAGTAAGACCCAGTGTTGACATGTGGCAAGACGCTCCTCGGGGCGCGTGTTGCTTGGACCTCTCTCCTGGAGAAGCTCAGTCAGACCCAGTGTTGACATGTGTCAAGACGCTCCTCTGGCGTTTCTTGCTTGGGCCTCTCTCCTGGAGGCCCTCAGTCAGACCAAGTGCTGACATGTGGCAAGAAGCTCCTCGGGGCTCGTCTTCCTTGGGCTTCTCTCCTGGAGGCCCTCAGTCAGACCCATTGTTGACATGTGGCAAGACGCTCCTCGGGGCGCGTATTGCTTGGGCCTCTCTCCTGGAGGCGCTAAGTCAGACCGAGTGCTGACATGTGGCAAGACGCTCCTCGGGGAGCATCTTGCTTGGGCTTCTCTCCTGGAGGCCCTCAGTCAGACCCAGTGTTGACATGTGGCAAGACGCTCCTCGGGGCGCGTCTTATTTGGGCCTCTCTCCTGGGGGCCCTCAGTCAGACCCAGTTTTGACATGTGGCAAGACGCTCCTCGGGGCGTTTCTTGCTTGGACCTCTCTCCTGGAGGCGCTCAGTTAGACCGAGTGCTGACATGTGGCAAGAAGCTCCTCGGGGCGCGTCTTCCTTGGGCTTCTCTCCTGGAGGCCCTCAGTCAGACCCATTGTTGACATGTGGCAAGACGCTCCTTGTGGCGCGTATTGCTTGGGCCTCTCTCCTGGATGCCCTCTGTCAGACCCAGTGTTGACAAGTGGCAAGACTCTCCTCTGGGCGCGTCTTGCTTGGGCTTCTCACATGGAGGCCCTCAGTCAGACCCAGTGTTAACATGTGTCAAGACGCTCCTCGGGGCGTGTCTTGCTTGGGCCTCTCTCCTGGAGGCGCTCAGTCAGACCCAGTGTTGACATGTGGCAAGACGCTCCTCGGGGCGCTTCTTGCTTGGGCTTCTCTCCTGGAGGCCCTCAGTCAGACCCATTGTTGACATGTGGCAAGACGCTCCTCGGGGCACGTCTTGCTTGGGCCTCTCTCCTGGAGGCGCTCAGTCAGACCGAGTAGTGACATGTGACAAGACGCTCCTCGGGGCGCGTCTTGCTGGGGCTTCTCTCATGGAGGCACTCAGTAAGACCCAGTGTTGACATGTGGCAAGACGCTCCTCGGGGCGCGTGTTGCTTGGACCTCTCTCCTGGAGAAGCTCAGTCAGACCCAGTGTTGACATGTGTCAAGACGCTCCTCTGGCGTTTCTTGCTTGGGCCTCTCTCCTGGAGGCCCTCAGTCAGACCAAGTGCTGACATGTGGCAAGAAGCTCCTCGGGGCTCGTCTTCCTTGGGCTTCTCTCCTGGAGGCCCTCAGTCAGACCCATTGTTGACATGTGGCAAGACGCTCCTCGGGGCGCGTATTGCTTGGGCCTCTCTCCTGGAGGCGCTAAGTCAGACCGAGTGCTGACATGTGGCAAGACGCTCCTCGGGGAGCATCTTGCTTGGGCTTCTCTCCTGGAGGCCCTCAGTCAGACCCAGTGTTGACATGTGGCAAGACGCTCCTCGGGGCGCGTCTTATTTGGGCCTCTCTCCTGGGGGCCCTCAGTCAGACCCAGTTTTGACATGTGGCAAGACGCTCCTCGGGGCGTTTCTTGCTTGGACCTCTCTCCTGGAGGCGCTCAGTTAGACCGAGTAGTGACATGTGGCAAGACGCTCCTCGGGGCGGGTCTTGCTTGGGCCTCTCTCCTGGAGGCGCTCAGTCAGACCGAGTGCTGACATAAGGCAAGATGCTCCTCGCGGCGCGTATTGCTGGGGCCTATCTCCTGGAGGTGCTCAATCAGACCCAGTGGTGACACGTGGCAAGACGCTCCTCGGGGCGCGTCTTGCTTGGGCCTCTCTTCTGGAGGAGCTCAGTCAGACCCAGTGGTGACACGTGGCAAGACGCTCCTCGGGGCGCATCTTGCTTGGGCCTCTCTCCTGGAGGCGCTAAGTCAGACCCAGTGTTGACACGTGGCAAGACGCTCCTCGGGGCGCGTCTTGCTTGGGCCTCTCTCCTGGAGGCGCTCAGTCAGACCCAGTGTTGACATGTGGCAAGACACTCCTCGGGGCGCGTCTTGCTTGGGCCTCTCTCATGGAGGCCCTATGTCAGACCCAGTGTTGACATGTGTCAAGACGCTCCTCGGGGCGAATCTTGCTTTGGCCTCTCTCCTGGAGGCGCTCAGTCAGACCGAGTGCTGACATGTGGCAAGAAGCTCCTCGGGGCGCGTCTTCCTTGGGCTTCTCTCCTGGAGGCCCTCAGTCAGACCCATTGTTGACATGTGGCAAGACGCTCCTTGTGGCGCGTATTGCTTGGGCCTCTCTCCTGGATGCCCTCTGTCAGACCCAGTGTTGACAAGTGGCAAGACTCTCCTCTGGGCGCGTCTTGCTTGGGCTTCTCACATGGAGGCCCTCAGTCAGACCCAGTGTTAACATGTGTCAAGACGCTCCTCGGGGCGTGTCTTGCTTGGGCCTCTCTCCTGGAGGCGCTCAGTCAGACCCAGTGTTGACATGTGGCAAGACGCTCCTCGGGGCGCTTCTTGCTTGGGCTTCTCTCCTGGAGGCCCTCAGTCAGACCCATTGTTGACATGTGGCAAGACGCTCCTCGGGGCACGTCTTGCTTGGGCCTCTCTCCTGGAGGCGCTCAGTCAGACCGAGTAGTGACATGTGACAAGACGCTCCTCGGGGCGCGTCTTGCTGGGGCTTCTCTCATGGAGGCACTCAGTAAGACCCAGTGTTGACATGTGGCAAGACGCTCCTCGGGGCGCGTGTTGCTTGGACCTCTCTCCTGGAGAAGCTCAGTCAGACCCAGTGTTGACATGTGTCAAGACGCTCCTCTGGCGTTTCTTGCTTGGGCCTCTCTCCTGGAGGCCCTCAGTCAGACCAAGTGCTGACATGTGGCAAGAAGCTCCTCGGGGCTCGTCTTCCTTGGGCTTCTCTCCTGGAGGCCCTCAGTCAGACCCATTGTTGACATGTGGCAAGACGCTCCTCGGGGCGCGTATTGCTTGGGCCTCTCTCCTGGAGGCGCTAAGTCAGACCGAGTGCTGACATGTGGCAAGACGCTCCTCGGGGAGCATCTTGCTTGGGCTTCTCTCCTGGAGGCCCTCAGTCAGACCCAGTGTTGACATGTGGCAAGACGCTCCTCGGGGCGCGTCTTATTTGGGCCTCTCTCCTGGGGGCCCTCAGTCAGACCCAGTTTTGACATGTGGCAAGACGCTCCTCGGGGCGTTTCTTGCTTGGACCTCTCTCCTGGAGGCGCTCAGTTAGACCGAGTAGTGACATGTGGCAAGACGCTCCTCGGGGCGGGTCTTGCTTGGGCCTCTCTCCTGGAGGCGCTCAGTCAGACCGAGTGCTGACATAAGGCAAGATGCTCCTCGCGGCGCGTCTTGCTGGGGCCTATCTCCTGGAGGTGCTCAATCAGACCCAGTGGTGACACGTGGCAAGACGCTCCTCGGGGCGCGTCTTGCTTGGGCCTCTCTCCTGGAGGAGCTCAGTCAGACCCAGTGGTGACACGTGGCAAGACGCTCCTCGGGGCGCATCTTGCTTGGGCCTCTCTCCTGGAGGCGCTAAGTCAGACCCAGTGTTGACACGTGGCAAGACGCTCCTCGGGGCGCGTCTTGCTTGGGCCTCTCTCCTGGAGGCGCTCAGTCAGACCCAGTGTTGACATGTGGCAAGACACTCCTCGGGGCGCGTCTTGCTTGGGCCTCTCTCATGGAGGCCCTATGTCAGACCCAGTGTTGACATGTGTCAAGACGCTCCTCGGGGCGAATCTTGCTTTGGCCTCTCTCCTGGAGGCGCTCAGTCAGACCGAGTGCTGACATGTGGCAAGAAGCTCCTCGGGGCGCGTCTTCCTTGGGCTTCTCTCCTGCAGGCCCTCAGTAAGACCCATTGTTGACATGTGGCAAGACGCTCCTCGGGGCACGTCTTGCTTGGGCCTCTCTCCTGGAGGCGCTCAGTCAGACCGAGTAGTGACATGTGGCAAGACGCTCCCCGGGGCGCGTCTTGCTTGGACCTCCCTCCTGGAGGTGCTCAGTCACACCGAGTAGTGACATGTGGCAAGACGCTCCTCGGGGCGTGTCTTGCTTGGACCTCTCTCCTGGAGGCGCTCAATTAGACCTAGTAGTGACATGTGGCAAGACGCTCCTCGGGGCGGGTCTTGCATGGGCCTCTCTCCTGGAGGCGCTCAATTAGACCGAGTAGTGACATGTGGCAAGACGCTCCTCGGGGCGGGTCTTGCATGGGCCTCTCTCCTGGAGGCGCTCAGTCAGACCGAGCGCTGACATAAGGCAAGATGCTCCTCACGGCGCGTCTTGCTGGGGCCTCTCTCCTGGAGATGCTCAATCAGACCCAATGGTGACACATGGCAAGACACTCCTCGGGGCGCGTCTTGCTTGGGCCTCTCTCCTGGAGGAGCTCAGTCAGACCCAGTGGTGACACGTGGCAAGACGCTCCTCGGGGCGCATCTTGCTTGGGCCTCTCTCATGGAGGCCCTCTGTCAGACCCAGTGTTGACATGTGTCAAGACGCTCCTCGGGGCGAATCTTGCTTTGGCCTCTCTCCTGGAGGCGCTCAGTCAGACCGAGTGCTGACATGTGGCAAGAAGCTCCTCGAGGCGCGTCCTCCTTGGGCTTCTCTCCTGGAGGCCCTCAGTCAGACCCATTGTTGACATGTGGCAAGACGCTCCTCGGGGCACGTATTGCTTGGGCCTCTCTCCTGGAGGCGCTCAGTCAGACCGAGTGCTGACATGTGGCAAGACGCTCCTCGGGGCGCGTCTTATTTGGGCCTCTCTCCTGGGGGCCCTCAGTCAGACCCAGTGTTGACATGTGGCAAGACGCTCTTGCTTGGGCTTCTCTCCTGGAGGCCCTCAGTAAGACCCATTGTTGACATGTGGCAAGACGCTCCTCGGGGCACGTCTTGCTTGGACCTCCCTCCTGGAGGCGCTCAGTCAGACCGAGTAGTGACATGTGGCAAGACGCTCCTCGGGGCGTGTCTTGCTTGGACCTCTCTCCTGGAGGCGCTCAGTTAGACCAAGTAGTGACATGTGGCAAGACGCTCCTTGGGGCGGGTCTTGCTTGGGCCTCTCTCCTGGAGGCGCTCAGTCAGACCGAGTGCTGACATAAGGCAAGATGCTCCTCGCGGCGCGTCTTGCTTGGGCCTCTCTCCTGGAGGTGCTCAATCAGACCCAGTGGTGACACGTGGCAAGACGCTCCTCGGGGCGCGTCTTGCTTGGGCCTCTCTCCTGGAGGAGCTCAGTCAGACCCAGTGGTGACACGTGGCAAGACGCTCCTCGGGGCGCATCTTGCTTGGGCCTCTCTCCTGGAGGCGCTAAGTCAGACCCAGTGTTGACACGTGGCAAGACGCTCCTCGGGGCGCGTCTTGCTTGGGCCTCTCCCCTGGAGGCGCTCAGTCAGACCCAGTGTTGACATGTGCCAAGACACTCCTCGGGGCGCGTCTTGCTTGGGCCTCTCTCATGGAGGCCCTCTGTCAGACCCAGTGTTGACATGTGTCAAGACGCTCCTCGGGGCGAATCTTGCTTTGGCCTCTCTCCTGGAGGCGCTCAGTCAGACCGAGTGCTGACATGTGGCAAGAAGCTCCTCGGGGCGCGTCTTCCTTGGGCTTCTCTCCTGGAGGCCCTCAGTCAGACCCATTGTTGACATGTGGCAAGACGCTCCTCGGGGCGCGTATTGCTTGGGCCTCTCTCCTGGATGCCCTCTGTCATACCCAGTGTTGACATGTGGCAAGACTCTCCTCGGGGCGCGTCTTGCTTGGGCTTCTCACATGGAGGCCCTCAGTCGGACCCAGTGTTAACATGTGTCAAGACGCTCCTCGGGGCGTGTCTTGCTTGGGCCTCTCTCCTGGAGGCGCTCAGTCAGACCCAGTGTTGACATGTAGCAAGACGCTCCTCGGGGCACTTCTTGCTTGGGCTTCTCTCCTGGAGGCCCTCAGTCAGACCCATTGTTGACATGTGGCAAGATGCTCCTCGGGGCACGTCTTGCTTGGGCCTCTCTCCTGGAGGCGCTCAGTCAGACCGAGTAGTGACAATTGACAAGACGCTCCTCGGGGCGCGTCTTGCTGGGGCTTCTCTCATGGAGGCACTCAGTCAGACCCAGTGTTGACATGTGGCAAGACGCTCCGCGGGGCGCGTGTTGCTTGGACCTCTCTCCTGGAGGCGCTCAGTCAGACCCAGTGTTGACATGTGTCAAGACGCTCCTCTGGCGTTTCTTGCTTGGGCCTCGCTCCTGGAGGCGCTCAGTCAGACCCAGTGTTGACATGTGACAAGACGCTCCTCGCGGCGCGTCTTGCTTGGGCCTTTCTCCTGGAGGCGCTCAGTCAGACCCAGAGGTGACATGTGTCAAGACGCTCCTCGGGCCTCTCTCCTGGAGGCGCTCAGTCAGACCCAGTGTTGACATGTGGCAAGACGCTCCTCGGGGCGCGTCTTGCTTGGGCCTATCTCCTGGAGGTGCTCAGTCAGACCCAGTGTTGACATGTGGCAAGACACTCCTCGGGGCGCATCTTGCTGGGGCTTCTCTCATGGAGGCACTCAGTCGGACCCAGTGTTGACATGTGGAAAGACGCTCCTCGGGGAACGTCTTGCTAGGGCCTCTCTCCTGGAGGCGCTCAGTCAGACCCAGAGGAGAAATGTGTCAAGACGCTCCTCGGGGCGCGTCTTGCTTGGGCCTCTCTCCTGGAGGCGCTCAGTCAGACCGAGTGCTGACATGTGGCAAGATGCTCCTCGCGGCGCGTCTTGCTTGGGCCTCTCTCCTGGAGGTGCTCAATCAGACCCAGTGGTGACACGTGGCAAGACGCTCCTCGGGGCGCGTCTTGCTTGGGCCTCTCTCCTGGAGGAGCTCAGTCAGACCCAGTGGTGACACGTGGCAAGACGCTCCTCGGGGCGCATCTTGCTTGGGCCTCTCTCCTGGAGGCGCTAAGTCAGACCCAGTGTTGACACGTGGCAAGACGCTCCTCGGGGCGCGTCTTGCTTGGGCCTCTCCCCTGGAGGCGCTCAGTCAGACCCAGTGTTGACATGTGCCAAGACACTCCTCGGGGCGCGTCTTGCTTGGGCCTCTCTCATGGAGGCCCTCTGTCAGACCCAGTGTTGACATGTGTCAAGACGCTCCTCGGGGCGAATCTTGCTTTGGCCTCTCTCCTGGAGGCGCTCAGTCAGACCGAGTGCTGACATGTGGCAAGAAGCTCCTCGGGGCGCGTCTTCCTTGGGCTTCTCTCCTGGAGGCCCTCAGTCAGACCCATTGTTGACATGTGGCAAGACGCTCCTCGGGGCGCGTATTGCTTGGGCCTCTCTCCTGGATGCCCTCTGTCATACCCAGTGTTGACATGTGGCAAGACTCTCCTCGGGGCGCGTCTTGCTTGGGCTTCTCACATGGAGGCCCTCAGTCGGACCCAGTGTTAACATGTGTCAAGACGCTCCTCGGGGCGTGTCTTGCTTGGGCCTCTCTCCTGGAGGCGCTCAGTCAGACCCAGTGTTGACATGTAGCAAGACGCTCCTCGGGGCACTTCTTGCTTGGGCTTCTCTCCTGGAGGCCCTCAGTCAGACCCATTGTTGACATGTGGCAAGATGCTCCTCGGGGCACGTCTTGCTTGGGCCTCTCTCCTGGAGGCGCTCAGTCAGACCGAGTAGTGACAATTGACAAGACGCTCCTCGGGGCGCGTCTTGCTGGGGCTTCTCTCATGGAGGCACTCAGTCAGACCCAGTGTTGACATGTGGCAAGACGCTCCGCGGGGCGCGTGTTGCTTGGACCTCTCTCCTGGAGGCGCTCAGTCAGACCCAGTGTTGACATGTGTCAAGACGCTCCTCTGGCGTTTCTTGCTTGGGCCTCGCTCCTGGAGGCGCTCAGTCAGACCCAGTGTTGACATGTGACAAGACGCTCCTCGTGGCGCGTCTTGCTTGGGCCTTTCTCCTGGAGGCGCTCAGTCAGACCCAGAGGTGACATGTGTCAAGACGCTCCTCGGGCCTCTCTCCTGGAGGCGCTCAGTCAGACCCAGTGTTGACATGTGGCAAGACGCTCCTCGGGGCGCGTCTTGCTTGGGCCTATCTCCTGGAGGTGCTCAGTCAGACCCAGTGTTGACATGTGGCAAGACACTCCTCGGGGCGCATCTTGCTGGGGCTTCTCTCATGGAGGCACTCAGTCGGACCCAGTGTTGACATGTGGAAAGACGCTCCTCGGGGAACGTCTTGCTAGGGCCTCTCTCCTGGAGGCGCTCAGTCAGACCCAGAGGAGAAATGTGTCAAGACGCTCCTCGGGGCGCGTCTTGCTTGGGCCTCTCTCCTGGAGGCGCTCAGTCAGACCGAGTGCTGACATGTGGCAAGACTCTCCTCGGGGCACGTCTTGCTTGGACCTCCCTCCTGGAGGCGCTCAGTCAGACCGAGTAGTGACATGTGGCAAGACGCTCCTCGGGGCGGGTCTTGCTTGGGCCTCTCTCCTGGAGGCGCTCAGTCAGACCGAGTGCTGACATTAGGCAAGATGCTCCTCGCGGCGCGTCTTGCTGGGGCCTCTCTCCTGGAGGTGCTCAATCAGACCCAGTGGTGACACGTGGCAAGACGCTCCTCGGGGCGCGTCTTGCTTGGGCCTCTCTCCTGGAGGAGCTCAGTCACACCCAGTGGTGACACGTGGCAAGAAGCTCCTCGGGGCGCGTCTTCCTTGGGCTTCTCTCCTGGAGGCCCTCAGTCAGACCCATTGTTGACATGTGGCAAGACGCTCCTCGGGGCGCGTATTGCTTGGGCCTCTCTCCTGGAGGCGCTCAGTCAGACCGAGTGCTGACATGTGGCAAGACGCTCCTCAGGGCGCATCTTGCTTGGGCTTCTCTCCTGGAGGCCCTCAGTCAGACCCAGTGTTGACAAGGTGCAAGACGCTCCTCGGGGCGCGTCTTATTTGGGCCTCTCTCCTGGGGGCCCTCAGTCAGACCCAGTGTTGACATGTGGCAAGACGCTCCTCGGGGCGCGTCTTGCTTGGGCTTCTCTCCTGGAGGCCCTCAGTAAGACCCATTGTTGACATGTGGCAAGACGCTCCTCGGGGCACGTCTTGCTTGGGCCTCTCTCCTGGAGGCGCTCAGTCAGACCGAGTAGTGACATGTGGCAAGACGCTCCTCGGGGTGCGTCTTGCTTGGACCTCCCTCCTGGAGGCGCTCAGTCAGACCGAGTAGTGACATGTGGCAAGACGCTCCTCGGGGCGTGTCTTGCTTGGACCTCTCTCCTGGAGGCGCTCAGTTAGACCGAGTAGTGACATGTGGCAAGACGCTCCTCGGGGCGGGTCTTGCTTGGGCCTCTCTCCTGGAGGAGCTCAGTCAGACCAAGTGGTGACACGTGGCAAGACGCTCCTCGGGGCGCATCTTGCTTGGGCCTCTCTCATGGAGGCCCTCTGTCAGACCCAGTGTTGACATGTGTCAAGACGCTCCTCGGGGCGAATCTTGCTTTGGCCTCTCTCCTGGAGGCGCTCAGTCAGACCGAGTGCTGACATGTGGCAAGAAGCTCCTCGGGGCTCGTCTTCCTTGGGCTTCTCTCCTGGAGGCCCTCAGTCAGACCCATTGTTGACATGTGGCAAGACGCTCCTCGGGGCGCGTATTGCTTGGGCCTCTCTCCTGGAGGCGCTAAGTCAGACCGAGTGCTGACATTTGGCAAGACGCTCCTCGGGGAGCATCTTGCTTGGGCTTCTCTCCTGGAGGCCCTCAGTCAGACCCAGTGTTGACATGTGGCAAGACGCTCCTCGGGGCGCGTCTTATTTGGGCCTCTCTCCTGGGGGCCCTCAGTCAGACCCAGTTTTGACATGTGGCAAGACGCTCCTCGGGGCGCGTCTTGCTTGGGCTTCTCTCCTGGAGGCCCTCAGTAAGAACCATTGTTGACATGTGGCAAGACGCTCCTCGGGGCGTTTCTTGCTTGGACCTCTCTCCTGGAGGCGCTCAGTTAGACCGAGTAGTGACATGTGGCAAGACGCTCCTCGGGGCGGGTCTTGCTTGGGCCTCTCTCCTGGACGCGCTCAGTCAGACCGAGTGCTGACATAAGGCAAGATGCTCCTCGCGGCGCGTCTTGCTGGGGCCTATCTCCTGGAGGTGCTCAATCAGACCCAGTGGTGACACGTGGCAAGACGCTCCTCGGGGCGCGTCTTGCTTGGGCCTCTCTCCTGGAGGAGCTCAGTCAGACCCAGTGGTGACACGTGGCAAGACGCTCCTCGGGGCGCATCTTGCTTGGGCCTCTCTCCTGGAGGCGCTAAGTCAGACCCAGTGTTGACACGTGGCAAGACGCTCCTCGGGGCGCATCTTGCTTGGGCCTCTCTCCTGGAGGCGCTCAGTCAGACCCAGTGTTGACATGTGGCAAGACACTCCTCGGGGCGCGTCTTGCTTGGGCCTCTCTCATGGAGGCCCTATGTCAGACCCAGTGTTGACATGTGTCAAGACGCTCCTCGGGGCGAATCTTGCTTTGGCCTCTCTCCTGGAGGCGCTCAGTCAGACCGAGTGCTGACATGTGGCAAGAAGCTCCTCGGGGCGCGTCTTCCTTGGGCTTCTCTCCTGGAGGCCCTCAGTCAGACCCATTGTTGACATGTGGCAAGACGCTCCTCGTGGCACGTATTGCTTGGGCCTCTCTCCTGGATGCCCTCTGTCAGACCCAGTGTTGACAAGTGGCAAGACTCTCCTCGGGGCGCGTCTTGCTTGGGCTTCTCACATGGAGGCCCTCAGTCAGACCCAGTGTTAACATGTGTCAAGACGCTCCTCGGGGCGTGTCTTGCTTGGGCCTCTCTCCTGGAGGCGCTCAGTCAGACCCAGTGTTGACATGTGGCAAGACGCTCCTCGGGGCGCTTCTTGCTTGGGCTTCTCTCCTGGAGGCCCTCAGTCAGACCCATTGTTGACATGTGGCAAGACGCTCCTCGGGGCACGTCTTGCTTGGGCCTCTCTCCTGGAGGCGCTCAGTCAGACCGAGTAGTGACATGTGACAAGACGCTCCTTGGGGCGCCTCTTGCTGGGGCTTCTCTCATGGAGGCACTCAGTCAGACCCAGTGTTGACATGTGGCAAGACGCTCCTCGGGGCGCGTGTTGCTTGGACCTCTCTCCTGGAGGCGCTCAGTCAGACCCAGTGTTGACATGTGTCAAGACGCTCCTCTGGCGTTTCTTGCTTGGGCCTCTCTCCTGGAGGCGCTCAGTCAGACCCAGAGTTGACATGTGTCAAGACGCTCCTCGGGCCTCTCTCCTGGAGGCGCTCAGTCAGACCCAGTGTTGACATGTGGCAAGACGCTCCTCGGGGCGCGTCTTGCTTGGGCCTCTCTCCTGGAGGCGCTCAGTCAGACCCAGAGGAGAAATGTGTCAAGACGCTCCTCGGGGCGCGTCTTGCTTGGGCCTCTCTCCTGGAGGCGCTCAGTCAGACCGAGTGCTGACATGTGGCAAGACTCTCCTCGGGGCGCGTCTTGCTTGGACCTCCCTCCTGGAGGCGCTCAGTCAGACCGAGTAGTGACATGTGGCAAGACGCTCCTCGGGGCGGGTCTTGCTTGGGCCTCTCTCCTGGAGGCGCTCAGTCAGACCGAGTGCTGACATAAGGCAAGATGCTCCTCGCGGCGCATCTTGCTGGGGCCTCTCTCCTGGAGGTGCTCAATCAGACCCAGTGGTGACACGTGGCAAGACGCTCCTCGGGGCGCGTCTTGCTTGGGCCTCTCTCCTGGTGGAGCTCAGTCAGACCCAGTGGTGACACGTGGCAAGACGCTCCTCGGGGCGCATCTTGCTTGGGCCTCTCTCATGGAGGCCCTCTGTCAGACCCAGTGTTGACATGTGTCAAGACGCTCCTCGGTCGAATCCTGCTTTGGCCTCTCTCCTGGAGGCGCTCAGTCAGACCGAGTGCTGACATGTGGCAAGAAGCTCCTCGGGGCGCGTCTTCCTTGGGCTTCTCTCCTGGAGGCCCTCAGTCAGACCCATTGTTGACATGTGGCAAGACGCTCCTCGGGGCGCGTATTGCTTGGGCCTCTCTCCTGGAGGCGCTCAGTCAGACCGAGTGCTGACATGTGGCAAGACGCTCCTCGGGGCGCATCTTGCTTGGGCTTCTCTCCTGGAGGCCCTCAGTCAGACCCAGTGTTGACATGTGGCAAGACGCTCCTCGGGGCGCGTCTTATTTGGGCCTCTCTCCTGGGGGCCCTCAGTCAGACCCAGTGTTGACATGTGGAAAGACGCTCCTCGGGGCGCGTCTTGCTTGGGCTTCTCTCCTGGAGGCCCTCAGTAAGACCCATTGTTGACATGTGGCAAGACGCTCCTCGGGGCACGTCTTGCTTGGGCCTCTCTCCTGTAGGCGCTCAGTCAGACCGAGTAGTGACATGTGGCAAGACGCTCCTCGGGGCGCGTCTTGCTTGGACCTCCCTCCTGGAGGCGCTCAGTCAGACCGAGTAGTGACATGTGGCAAGACGCTCCTCGGGGCGTGTCTTGCTTGGACCTCTCTCCTGGAGGCGCTCAGTTAGACCGAGTAGTGACATGTGGCAAGACGCTCCTCGGGGCGGGTCTTGCTTCGGCCTCTCTCCTGGAGGCGCTCAGTCAGACCGAGTGCTGACATAAGGCAAGATGCTCCTCGGGGCGCGTCTTGCTTGGGCCTCTCTCCTGGAGGAGCTCAGTCAGACCCAGTGGTGACACGTGGCAAGACGCTCCTCGGGGCGCATCTTGCTTGGGCCTCTCTCCTGGAGGCGCTAAGTCAGACCCAGTGTTGACACGTGGCAAGACACTCCTCGGGGCGCGTCTTGCTTGGGCCTCTCTCCTGGAGGCGCTCAGTCAGACCCAGTGTTGACATGTGGCAAGACACTCCTCGGGGCGCGTCTTGCTTGGGCCTCTCTCATGGAGGCCCTCTGTCAGACCCAGTGTTGACATGTGTCAAGACGCTCCTCGGGGCGAATCTTGCTTTGGCCTCTCTCCTGGAGGCGCTCAGTCAGACCGAGTGCTGACATGTGGCAAGAAGCTCCTCGGGGCGCGTCTTCCTTGGGCTTCTCTCCTGGAGGCCCTCAGTCAGACCCATTGTTGACATGTGGCAAGACGCTCCTTGGGGCGCGTATTGCTTGGGCCTCTCTCCTGGATGCCCTCTGTCAGACCCAGTGTTAACATGTGTCAAGACGCTCCTCGGGGCGTGTCTTGCTTGGGCCTCTCTCCTGGAGGCGCTCAGTCAGACCCAGTGTTGACATGTGGCAAGACGCTCCTCGGGGCGCTTCTTGCTTGGGCTTCTCTCCTGGAGGCCCTCAGTCAGACCCATTGTTGACATGTGGCAAGACGCTCCTCGGGGCACGTCTTGCTTGGGCCTCTCTCCTGGAGGCGCTCAGTCAGACCGAGTAGTGACATGTGACAAGACGCTCCTCGGGGCGCGTCTTGCTGGGGCTTCTCTCATGGAGGCATTCAGTCAGACCCAGTGTTGACATGTGGCAAGACGCTCCTCGGGGCGCGTGTTGCTTGGACCTCTCTCCTGGAGGCGCTCAGTCAGACCCAGTGTTGACATGTGTCAAGACGCTCCTCTGGCGTTTCTTGCTTGGGCCTCGCTCCTGGAGGCGCTCAGTCAGACCCAGTGTTGACATGTGACAAGACGCTCCTCGCGGCGCGTCTTGCTTGGGCCTCTCTCCTGGAGGCGCTCAGTCAGACCCAGAGTTGACATGTGTCAAGACGCTCCTCGGGCCTCTCTCCTGGAGGCGCTCAGTCAGACCCAGTGTTGACATGTGGCAAGACGCTCCTCGGGGCGCGTCTTGCTTGGGCCTCTCTCCCGGAGGCGCTCAGTAAGACCCAGAGGAGAAATGTGTCAAGACGCTCCTCGGGGCGCGTCTTGCTTGGGCCTCTCTCCTGGAGGCGCTCAGTCAGACCGAGTGCTGACATGTGGCAAGACTCTCCTCGGGGCGCGTCTTGCTTGGACCTCCCTCCTGGAGGCGCTCAGTCAGACCGAGTAGTGACATGTGGCAAGACGCTCCTCGGGGCGCATCTTGCTTGGGCTTCTCTCCTGGAGGCCCTCAGTCAGACCCAGTGTTGACATGTGGCAAGACGCTCCTCGGGGCGCGTCTTATTTCGGCCTCTCTCCTGGGGGCCCTCAGTCAGACCCAGTGTTGACATGTGGCAAGACGCTCCTCGGGGCGCGTCTTGCTTGGGCTTCCCTCCTGGAGGCCCTCAGTAAGACCCATTGTTGACATGTGGCAAGACGCTCCTCGGGGCACGTCTTGCTTGGGCCTCTCTCCTGGAGGCGCTCAGTCAGACCGAGCGCTGACATAAGGCAAGATGCTCCTCGCGGCGCGTCTTGCTGGGGCCTCTCTCCTGGAGATGCTCAATCAGACCCAGTGGTGACACATGGCAAGACACTCCTCGGGGCGCGTCTTGCTTGGGCCTCTCTCCTGGAGGAGCTCAGTCAGACCCAGTGGTGACACGTGGCAAGACGCTCCTCGGGGCGCATCTTGCTTGGGCCTCTCTCATGGAGGCCCTCTGTCAGACCCAGTGTTGACATGTGTCAAGACGCTCCTCGGGGCGAATCTTGCTTTGGCCTCTCTCCTGGAGGCGCTCAGTCAGACCGAGTGCTGACATGTGGCAAGAAGCTCCTCGAGGCGCGTCCTCCTTGGGCTTCTCTCCTGGAGGCCCTCAGTCAGACCCATTGTTGACATGTGGCAAGACGCTCCTCGGGGCGCGTATTGCTTGGGCCTCTCTCCTGGAGGCGCTCAGTCAGACCGAGTGCTGACATGTGGCAAGACGCTCCTCGGGGCGCGTCTTATTTGGGCCTCTCTCCTGGGGGCCCTCAGTCAGACCCAGTGTTGACATGTGGCAAGACGCTCTTGCTTGGACTTCTCTCCTGGAGGTCCTCAGTAAGACCCATTGTTGACATGTGGCAAGACGCTCCTCGGGGCACGTCTTGCTTGGGCCTCTCTCCTGGAGGCGCTCAGTCAGACCGAGTAGTGACATGTGGCAAGACAGTCCTCGGGGCGCGTCTTGCTTGGACCTCCCTCCTGGAGGCGCTCAGTAAGACCGAGTAGTGACATGTGGCAAGACGCTCCTCGGGGCGTGTCTTGCTTGGACCTCTCTCCTGGAGGCGCTCAGTTAGACCAAGTAGTGACATGTGGCAAGACGCTCCTCGGGGCGGGTCTTGCTTGGGCCTCTCTCCTGGAGGCGCTCAGTCAGACCGAGTGCTGACATAAGGCAAGATGCTCCTCGCGGCGCGTCTTGCTTGGGCCTCTCTCCTGGAGGTGCTCAATCAGACCCAGTGGTGACACGTGGCAAGGCGCTCCTCGGGGCGTGTCTTGCCTGGGCCTCTCTCCTGGAGGAGCTCAGTCAGACCCAGTGGTGACACGTGGCAAGACGCTCCTCGGGGCGCATCTTGCTTGGGCCTCTCTCCTGGAGGCGCTAAGTCAGACCCAGTGTTGACACGTGGCAAGACGCTCCTCGGGGTGCGTCTTGCTTGGGCCTCTCCCCTGGAGGCGCTCAGTCAGACCCAGTGTTGACATGTGGCAAGACACTCCTCGGGGCGCGTCTTGCTTGGGCCTCTCTCATGGAGGCCCTCTGTCAGACCCAGTGTTGACATGTGTCAAGACGCTCCTCGGGGCGAATCTTGCTTTGGCCTCTCTCCTGGAGGCGCTCAGTCAGACCGAGTAGTGACATGTGACAAGACGCTCCTCAGGGCGCGTCTTGCTGGGGCTTCTCTCATGGAGGCACTCAGTCAGACCCAGTGTTGACATGTGGCAAGACGGTCCGCGGGGCGCGTGTTGCTTGGACCTCTCTCCTGGAGGCGCTCAGTCAGACCCAGTGTTGACATGTGTCAAGACGCTCCTCTGGCGTTTCTTGCTTGGGCCTCGCTCCTGGAGGCGCTCAGTCAGACCCAGTGTTGACATGTGACAAGACGCTCCTCGCGGCGCGTCTTGCTTGGGCCTCTCTCCTGGAGGCGCTCAGTCAGACCCAGAGGTGACATGTGTCAAGACGCTCCTCGGGCCTCTCTCCTGGAGGCGCTCAGTCAGACCCAGTGTTGACATGTGGCAAGACGCTCCTCGGGGCGCGTCTTGCTTGGGCCTCTCTCCTGGAGGTGCTCAGTCAGACCCAGTGTTGACATGTGGCAAGACACTCCTCGGGGCGCATCTTGCTGGGGCTTCTCTCATGGAGGCACTCAGTCGGACCCAGTGTTGACATGTGGAAAGACGCTCCTCGGGGAACGTCTTGCTAGGGCCTCTCTCCTGGAGGCGCTCAGTCAGACCCAGAGGAGAAATGTGTCAAGACGCTCCTCGGGGCGCGTCTTGCTTGGGCCTCTCTCCTGGAGGCGCTCAGTCAGACCGAGTGCTGACATGTGGCAAGACTCTCCTCGGGGCGCGTCTTGCTTGGACCTCCCTCCTGGAGGCGCTCAGTCAGACCGAGTAGTGACATGTGGCAAGACGCTCCTCGGGGCGTGTCTTGCTTGGACCTCTCTCCTGGAGGTGCTCAGTTAGACCGAGTAGTGACATGTGGCAAGACGCTCCTCGGGGTGGGTCTTGCTTGGGCCTCTCTCCTGGAGGCGCTCAGTCAGACCGAGTGCTGACATTAGGCAAGATGCTCCTCGCGGCGCGTCTTGCTGGGGCCTCTCTCCTGGAGGTGCTCAATCAGACCCAGTGGTGACACGTGGCAAGACGCTCCTCGGGGCGTGTCTTGCTTGGGCCTCTCTCCTGGAGGAGCTCAGTCACACCCAGTGGTGACACGTGGCAAGACGCTCCTCGGGGCGCATCTTGCTTGGGCCTCTCTCATGGAGGCCCTCTGTCAGACCCAGTGTTGACATGTGTCAAGACGCTCCTCGGGGCGAATCTTGCTTTGGCCTCTCTCCTGGAGGTGCTCAGTCAGACCGAGTGCTGAAATGTGGCAAGAAGCTCCTCGGGGTGCGTCTTCCTTGGGCTTCTCTCCTGGAGGCCCTCAGTCAGACCCATTGTTGACATGTGGCAAGACGCTCCTCGGGGCGCGTATTGCTTGGGCCTCTCTCCTGGAGGCGCTCAGTCAGACCGAATGCTGACATGTGGCAAGACGCTCCTCAGGGCGCATCTTGCTTGGGCTTCTCTCCTGGAGGCCCTCAGTCAGACCCAGTGTTGACATGTGGCAAGACGCTCCTCGGGGCGCGTCTTATTTGGGCCTCTCTCCTGGGGGCCCTCAGTCAGACCCAGTGTTGACATGTGGCAAGACGCTCCTCGGGGCGCATCTTGCTTGGGCTTCTCTCCTGGAGGCCCTCAGTAAGACCCATTGTTGACATGTGGCAAGACGCTCCTCGGGGCACGTCTTGCTTGGGCCTCTCTCCTGGAGGCGCTCAGTCAGACCGAGTAGTGACATGTGGCAAGACGCTCCTCGGGGTGCGTCTTGCTTGGACCTCCCTCCTGGAGGCGCTCAGTCAGACCGAGTAGTGACATGTGGCAAGACGCTCCTCGGGGCGTGTCTTGCTTGGACCTCTCTCCTGGAGGCGCTCAGTTAGACCGAGTAGTGACATGTGGCAAGACGCTCCTCGGGGCGGGTCTTGCTTGGGCCTCTCTCCTGGAGGCGCTCAGTCAGACCGAGTGCTGACATAAGGCAAGATGCTCCTCGCGGCGCGTCTTGCTGGGGCCTCTCTCCTGGAGGTGCTCAATAAGACCCAGTGGTGACACGTGGCAAGACGCTCCTCGGGGCGCGTCTTGCTTGGGCCTCTCTCCTGGAGGAGCTCAGTCAGACCAAGTGGTGACACGTGGCAAGACGCTCCTCGGGGCGCATCTTGCTTGGGCCTCTCTCATGGAGGCCCTCTGTCAGACCCATTGTTGACATGTGGCAAGACGCTCCTCGGGGCGCGTATTGCTTGGGCCTCTCTCCTGGAGGCGCTAAGTCAGACCGAGTGCTGACATGTGGCAAGACGCTCCTCGGGGAGCATCTTGCTTGGGCTTCTCTCCTGGAGGCCCTCAGTCAGACCCAGTGTTGACATGTGGCAAGACGCTCCTCGGGGCGCGTCTTATTTGGGCCTCTCTCCTGGGGGCCCTCAGTCAGACCCAGTTTTGACATGTGGCAAGACGCTCCTCGGGGCGTTTCTTGCTTGGACTTCTCTCCTGGAGGTGCTCAGTTAGACCGAGTAGTGACATGTGGCAAGACGCTCCTCGGGGCGGGTCTTGCTTGGGCCTCTCTCCTGGAGGCGCTCAGTCAGACCGAGTGCTGACATAAGGCAAGACGCTCCTCGGGGCGCGTCTTGCTTGGGCCTCTCTCCTGGAGGCGCTCAGTCAGACCCAGTGGTGACACGTGGCAAGACACTCCTCGGGGCGCGTCTTGCTTGGGCCTCTCTCATGGAGGCCCTATGTCAGACCCAGTGTTGACATGTGTCAAGACGCTCCTCGGGGCGAATCTTGCTTTGGCCTCTCTCCTGGAGGCGCTCAGTCAGACCGAGTGCTGACATGTGGCAAGAAGCTCCTCGGGGCGCGTCTTCCTTGGGCTTCTCTCCTGGAGGCCCTCAGTCAGACCCATTGTTGACATGTGGCAAGACGCTCCTTGTGGCGCGTATTGCTTGGGCCTCTCTCCTGGATGCCCTCTGTCAGACCCAGTGTTGACAAGTGGCAAGACTCTCCTCTGGGCGCGTCTTGCTTGGGCTTCTCACATGGAGGCCCTCAGTCAGACCCAGTGTTAACATGTGTCAAGACGCTCCTCGGGGCGTGTCTTGCTTGGGCCTCTCTCCTGGAGGCGCTCAGTCAGACCCAGTGTTGACATGTGGCAAGACGCTCCTCGGGGCGCTTCTTGCTTGGGCTTCTCTCCTGGAGGCCCTCAGTCAGACCCATTGTTGACATGTGGCAAGACGCTCCTCGGGGCACGTCTTGCTTGGGCCTCTCTCCTGGAGGCGCTCAGTCAGACCGAGTAGTGACATGTGACAAGACGCTCCTCGGGGCGCGTCTTGCTGGGGCTTCTCTCATGGAGGCACTCAGTAAGACCCAGTGTTGACATGTGGCAAGACGCTCCTCGGGGCGCGTGTTGCTTGGACCTCTCTCCTGGAGAAGCTCAGTCAGACCCAGTGTTGACATGTGTCAAGACGCTCCTCTGGCGTTTCTTGCTTGGGCCTCTCTCCTGGAGGCCCTCAGTCAGACCAAGTGCTGACATGTGGCAAGAAGCTCCTCGGGGCTCGTCTTCCTTGGGCTTCTCTCCTGGAGGCCCTCAGTCAGACCCATTGTTGACATGTGGCAAGACGCTCCTCGGGGCGCGTATTGCTTGGGCCTCTCTCCTGGAGGCGCTAAGTCAGACCGAGTGCTGACATGTGGCAAGACGCTCCTCGGGGAGCATCTTGCTTGGGCTTCTCTCCTGGAGGCCCTCAGTCAGACCCAGTGTTGACATGTGGCAAGACGCTCCTCGGGGCGCGTCTTATTTGGGCCTCTCTCCTGGGGGCCCTCAGTCAGACCCAGTTTTGACATGTGGCAAGACGCTCCTCGGGGCGTTTCTTGCTTGGACCTCTCTCCTGGAGGCGCTCAGTTAGACCGAGTAGTGACATGTGGCAAGACGCTCCTCGGGGCGGGTCTTGCTTGGGCCTCTCTCCTGGAGGCGCTCAGTCAGACCGAGTGCTGACATAAGGCAAGATGCTCCTCGCGGCGCGTATTGCTGGGGCCTATCTCCTGGAGGTGCTCAATCAGATCCAGTGGTGACACGTGGCAAGACGCTCCTCGGGGCGCGTCTTGCTTGGGCCTCTCTCCTGGAGGAGCTCAGTCAGACCCAGTGGTGACACGTGGCAAGACGCTCCTCGGGGCGCATCTTGCTTGGGCCTCTCTCCTGGAGGCGCTAAGTCAGACCCAGTGTTGACACGTGGCAAGACGCTCCTCGGGGCGCGTCTTGCTTGGGCCTCTCTCCTGGAGGCGCTCAGTCAGACCCAGTGTTGACATGTGGCAAGACACTCCTCGGGGCGCGTCTTGCTTGGGCCTCTCTCATGGAGGCCCTATGTCAGACCCAGTGTTGACATGTGTCAAGACGCTCCTCGGGGCAAATCTTGCTTTGGCCTCTCTCCTGGAGGCGCTCAGTCAGACCGAGTGCTGACATGTGGCAAGAAGCTCCTCGGGGCGCGTCTTCCTTGGGCTTCTCTCCTGGAGGCCCTCAGTCAGACCCATTGTTGACATGTGGCAAGACGCTCTTTGTGGCGCGTATTGCTTGGGCCTCTCTCCTGGATGCCCTCTGTCAGACCCAGTGTTGACAAGTGGCAAGACTCTCCTCTGGGCGCGTCTTGCTTGGGCTTCTCACATGGAGGCCCTCAGTCAGACCCAGTGTTAACATGTGTCAAGACGCTCCTCGGGGCGTGTCTTGCTTGGGCCTCTCTCCTGGAGGCGCTCAGTCAGACCCAGTGTTGACATGTGGCAAGACGCTCCTCGGGGCGCTTCTTGCTTGGGCTTCTCTCCTGGAGGCCCTCAGTCAGACCCATTGTTGACATGTGGCAAGACGCTCCTCGGGGCACGTCTTGCTTGGGCCTCTCTCCTGGAGGCGCTCAGTCAGACCGAGTAGTGACATGTGACAAGACGCTCCTCGGGGCGCGTCTTGCTGTGGCTTCTCTCATGGAGGCACTCAGTAAGACCCAGTGTTGACATGTGGCAAGACGCTCCTCGGGGCGCGTGTTGCTTGGACCTCTCTCCTGGAGAAGCTCAGTCAGACCCAGTGTTGACATGTGTCAAGACGCTCCTCTGGCGTTTCTTGCTTGGGCCTCTCTCCTGGAGGCCCTCAGTCAGACCAAGTGCTGACATGTGGCAAGAAGCTCCTCGGGGCTCGTCTTCCTTGGGCTTCTCTCCTGGAGGCCCTCAGTCAGACCCATTGTTGACATGTGGCAAGACGCTCCTCGGGGCGCGTATTGCTTGGGCCTCTCTCCTGGAGGCGCTAAGTCAGACCGAGTGCTGACATGTGGCAAGACGCTCCTCGGGGAGCATCTTGCTTGGGCTTCTCTCCTGGAGGCCCTCAGTCAGACCCAGTGTTGACATGTGGCAAGACGCTCCTCGGGGCGCGTCTTATTTGGGCCTCTCTCCTGGGGGCCCTCAGTCAGACCCAGTTTTGACATGTGGCAAGACGCTCCTCGGGGCGTTTCTTGCTTGGACCTCTCTCCTGGAGGCGCTCAGTTAGACCGAGTAGTGACATGTGGCAAGACGCTCCTCGGGGCGGGTCTTGCTTGGGCCTCTCTCCTGGAGGCGCTCAGTCAGACCGAGTGCTGACATAAGGCAAGATGCTCCTCGCGGCGCGTCTTGCTGGGGCCTATCTCCTGGAGGTGCTCAATCAGACCCAGTGGTGACACGTGGCAAGACGCTCCTCGGGGCGCGTCTTGCTTGGGCCTCTCTCCTGGAGGAGCTCAGTCAGACCCAGTGGTGACACGTGGCAAGACGCTCCTCGGGGCGCATCTTGCTTGGGCCTCTCTCCTGGAGGCGCTAAGTCAGACCCAGTGTTGACACGTGGCAAGACGCTCCTCGGGGCGCGTCTTGCTTGGGCCTCTCTCCTGGAGGCGCTCAGTCAGACCCAGTGTTGACATGTGGCAAGACACTCCTCGGGGCGCGTCTTGCTTGGGCCTCTCTCATGGAGGCCCTATGTCAGACCCAGTGTTGACATGTGTCAAGACGCTCCTCGGGGCGAATCTTGCTTTGGCCTCTCTCCTGGAGGCGCTCAGTCAGACCGAGTGCTGACATGTGGCAAGAAGCTCCTCGGGGCGCGTCTTCCTTGGGCTTCTCTCCTGGAGGCCCTCAGTCAGACCCATTGTTGACATGTGGCAAGACGCTCCTCGGGGCACGTCTTGCTTGGGCCTCTCTCCTGGAGGCGCTCAGTCAGACCGAGTAGTGACATGTGACAAGACGCTCCTCGGGGCGCGTCTTGCTGGGGCTTCTCTCATGGAGGCACTCAGTAAGACCCAGTGTTGACATGTGGCAAGACGCTCCTCGGGGCGCGTGTTGCTTGGACCTCTCTCCTGGAGAAGCTCAGTCAGACCCAGTGTTGACATGTGTCAAGACGCTCCTCTGGCGTTTCTTGCTTGGGCCTCTCTCCTGGAGGCCCTCAGTCAGACCCATTGTTGACATGTGGCAAGACGCTCCTCGGGGCACGTCTTGCTTGGGCCTCTCTCCTGGAGGCGCTCAGTCAGACCGAGTAGTGACATGTGACAAGACGCTCCTCGGGGCGCGTCTTGCTGGGGATTCTCTCATGGAGGCACTCAGTCAGACCCAGTGTTGACATGTGGCAAGACGCTCCTCGGGGCGCGTGTTGCTTGGACCTCTCTCCTGGAGAAGCTCAGTCAGACCCAGAGTTGACATGTGTCAAGACGCTCCTCGGGCCTCTCTCCTGGAGGCGCTCAGTCAGACCCAGTGTTGACATGTGGCAAGACGCTCCTCGGGGCGCGTCTTGCTTGGGCCTCTCTCCTGGAGGCGCTCAGTCAGACCCAGAGGAGAAATGTGTCAAGACGCTCCTCGGGGCGCATCTTGCTTGGGCCTCTCTCCTGGAGGCGCTCAGTCAGACCGAGTGCTGACATGTGGCAAGTCGCTCCTCGGGGCGCGTCTTGCTTGGGCCTCTCTCCTGGAGGCGCTCAGTCAGACCCAGAGGAGAAATGTGTCAAGACGCTCCTCGGGGCGCGTCTTGCTTGGGCCTCTCTCCTGGAGGCGCTCAGTCAGACCGAGTGCTGACATGTGGCAAGACTCTCCTCGGGGCGCATCTTGCTTGGGCTTCTCTCCTGGAGGCGCTCAGTCAGACCGAGTAGTGACATGTGGCAAGACGCTCCTCGGGGCGGGTCTTGCTTGGGCCTCTCTCCTGGAGGCGCTCAGTCAGACCGAGTGCTGACATAAGGCAAGATGCTCCTCGCGGCGCGTCTTGCTGGGGCCTCTCTCCTGGAGGTGCTCAATAAGACCCAGTGGTGACACGTGGCAAGACGCTCCTCGGGGCGCATCTTGCTTGGGCCTCTCTCCTGGAGGAGCTCAGTCAGACCCAGTGGTGACACGTGGCAAGACGCTCCTCGGGGCGCATCTTGCTTGGGCCTCTCTCATGGAGGCCCTCTGTCAGACCGAGTGCTGACATGTGGCAAGACGCTCCTCGGGGCGCGTCTTCCTTGGGCTTCTCTCCTGGAGGCCCTCAGTCAGACCCATTGTTGACATGTGGCAAGACGCTCCTCGGGGCGCGTATTGCTTGGGCCTCTCTCCTGGAGGCGCTCAGTCAGACCGAGTGCTGACATGTGGCAAGACGCTCCTCGGGGCGCATCTTGCTTGGGCTTCTCTCCTGGAGGCCCTCAGTCAGACCCAGTGTTGACATGTGGCAAGACGCTCCTCGGGGCGCGTCTTATTTGGGCCTCTCTCCTGGGGGCCCTCAGTCAGACCCAGTGTTGACATGTGGAAAGACGCTCCTCGGGGCGCGTCTTGCTTGGGCTTCTCTCCTGGAGGCCCTCAGTAAGACCCATTGTTGACATGTGGCAAGACGCTCCTCGGGGCACGTCTTGCTTGGGCCTCTCTCCTGGAGGCGCTCAGTCAGACCGAGTAGTGACATGTGGCAAGATGCTCCTTGGGGCGCGTCTTGCTTGGACCTCCCTCCTGGAGGCGCTCAGTCAGACCGAGTAGTGACATGTGGCAAGACGCTCCTCGGGGCGTGTCTTGCTTGGACCTCTCTCCTGGAGGCGCTCAGTTAGACCGAGTAGTGACATGTGGCAAGACGCTCCTCGGGGCGGATCTTGCTTGGGCCTCTCTCCTGGAGGCGCTCAGTCAGACCGAGTGCTGACATAAGGCAAGATGCTCCTCGCGGCGCGTCTTGCTGGGGCCTCTCTCCTGGAGGTGCTCAATCAGACCCAGTGTTGACACGTGGCAAGACGCTCCTCGGGGCGCGTGTTGCTTGGGCCTCTCTCCTGGAGGCGCTCAGTCAGACCCAGTGTTGACATGTGGCAAGACACTCCTCGGGGCGCGTCTTGATTGGGCCTCTCTCATGGAGGCCCTCTGTCAGACCCAGTGTTGACATGTGTCAAGACGCTCCTCGGGGCGAATCTTGCTTTGGCCTCTCTCCTGGAGGCCCCCAGTCAGACCGAGTGCTGACATGTGGCAAGAAGCTCCTCGGGGCGCGTCTTCCTTGGGCTTCTCTCCTGGAGGCCCTCAGTCAGACCGAGTAGTGACATGTGACAAGACGCTCCTCGGGGCGCGTCTTGCTGGGGCTTCTCTCATGGAGGCACTCAGTCAGACCCAGTGTTGACATGTGGCAAGACGCTCCTCGGGGCGCGTGTTGCTTGGACCTCTCTCCTGGAGGCGCTCAGTCAGCCCCAGTGTTGACATGTGTCAAGACGCTCCTCTGGCGTTTCTTGCTTGGGCCTCGCTCCTGGAGGCGCTCAGTCAGACCCAGTGTTGACATGTGACAAGGCGCTCCTCGCGGCGCGTCTTGCTTGGGCCTCTCTCCTGGAGGCGCTCAGTCAGACCCAGAGTGTACATGTGTCAAGATGCTCCTCGGGCCTCTGTCCTGGAGGCGCTCAGTCAGACCCAGTGTTGACATGTGGCAAGACGCTCCTCGGGGCGCGTCCTGCTTGGGCCTCTCTCCTGGAGGCGCTCAGTCAGACCCAGAGGAGAAATGTGTCAAGACGCTCCTCGGGGCGCGTCTTGCTTGGGCCTCTCTCCTGGAGGCGCTCAGTCAGACCGAGTGCTGACATGTGGCAAGACTCTCCTCGGGGCGCGTCTTACTTGGACCTCCCTCCTGGAGGCGCTCAGTCAGACCGAGTAGTGCCATGTGGCAAGACGCTCCTCGGGGCGGGTCTTGCTTGGGCCTCTCTCCTGGAGGCGCTCAGTCAGACCGAGTGCTGACATAAGGCAAGATGCTCCTCGCGGCGCGTCTTGCTGGGGCCTCTCTCCTGGAGGTGCTCAATCAGACCCAGTGGTGACACGTGGCAAGACGCTCCTCGGGGCGCATCTTGCTTGGGCCTCTCTCCTGGAGGCGCTCAGTCAGACCGAGTAGTGACATGTTACAAGACGCTCCTCGGGGCGCGTCTTGCTGGGGCTTCTCTCATGGAGGCACTCAGTAAGACCCAGTGTTGACATGTGGCAAGACGCTCCTCGGGGCGCGTGTTGCTTGGACCTCTCTCCTGGAGGCGCTCATGTCAGACCCAGTGTTGACATGTGTCAAGACGCTCCTCTGGCGTTTCTTGCTTGGGCCTCGCTCCTGGAGGCGCTCAGTCAGACCCAGTGTTGACATGTGACAAGACGCTCCTCGCGGCGCGTCTTGCTTGGGCCTCTCTCCTGGAGGCGCTCAGTCAGACCCAGACGTGACATGTGTCAAGACGCTCCTCGGGCCTCTCTCCTGGAGGCGCTCAGTCAGAGCCAGTGTTGACATGTGGCAAGACGCTCCTCGGGGCGCGTCTTGCTTGGGCCTCTCTCCTGGAGGTGCTCAGTCAGACCCAGTGTTGACATGTGGCAAGACACTCCTCGGGGCGCGTCTTGCTGGGGCTTCTCTAATGGAGGCACTCAGTCAGACCCAGTGTTGACATGTGGAAAGACGCTCCTCGGGGAACGTCTTGCTTGGGCCTCTCTCCTGGAGGCGCTCAGTCAGACCCAGAGGAGAAATGTGTCAAGACGCTCCTCGGGGCGCGTCTTGCTTGGGCCTCTCTCCTGGAGGCGCTCAGTCAGACCGAGTGCTGACATGTGGCAAGACTCTCCTCGGGGCGCGTCTTGCTTGGGCCTCTCTCCTGGAGGCGCTCAGTCAGACCCAGTGTTGACATGTGGCAAGACGCTCCTCGGGGAGCGTCTTGCTTGGGCCTCTCTCCTGGAGGCGCTCAGTCAGACCCAGTGTTGACATGTGGCAAGACGCTCCTCGGGGCGCGTCTTGCTTGGGCCTCTCTCCTAGAGGCCCTCAGTCAGACCCATTGTTGACATGTGGCAAGACGCTCCTCGGGGCGCGTCTTATTTGGGCCTCTCTCCTGGAGGCCCTCAGTCAGACCCATTGTTGACATGTGGCAAGACGCTCCTCGGGGCGCGTCTTGCTTGGGCCTCTCTCCTGGAGGCGCTCAGTCAGACCGAGTGCTGACATAAGGCAAGACGCTCCTCGGGGCGCGTCTTGCTGGGGCCTCTCTCCTGGAGGTGCTCAATCAGACCCAGTGTTGACACGTGGCAAGACGCTCCTCGGGGCGCGTCTTGCCTGGGCCTCTCTCCTGGAGGAGCTCAGTCAGACCCAGTGGTGACACGTGGCAAGACGCTCCTCGGGGCGCATCTTGCTTGGGCCTCTCTCCTGGAGGCGCTAAGTCAGACCAAGTGTTGACACGTGGCAAGACGCTCCTCGGGGCGCGTCTTGCTTGGGCCTCTCTCCTGGAGGCGCTCAGTCAGACCCAGTGTTGACATGTGGCAAGACACTCCTCGGGGCGCGTCTTGCTTGGGCCTCTCTCATGGAGGCCCTCTGTCCGACCCAGTGTTGACATGTGTCAAGACGCTCCTCGGGGCGCGTCTTGCTTTGGCCTCTCTCCTGGAGGCGCTCAGTCAGACCGAGTGCTGACATGTGGCAAGAAGCTCCTCGGGGCGCGTCTTGCTTGGGCTTCTCTCCTGGAGGCCCTCAGTCAGACCCATTGTTGACATGTGGCAAGACGCTCCTCGGGGCGCGTCTTGCTTGGGCCTCTCTCCAGATGGCCCTCAATCAGACCAAGTGTTGACACGTGGGAAGACGCTCCTCGGGGCGCTTCTTGCTTGGGCCTCTCTCCTGGAGGCGCTCAGTCAGACCCAGTGGTGACATTTGGCAAGACGCTCCTCGGGGCGCGTATTGCTTGGGCCTCTCTCCTGGATGCCCTCTGTCAGACCCAGTGTTGACATGTGGCAAGACTCTCCTCGGGGCGCGTCTTGCTTGGGCTTCTCTCATGGAGGCCCTCAGTCAGACCCAGTGTTGACATGTGTCAAGACGCTCCTCGGGGCGTGTCTTGATTGGGCCTCTCTCCTGGAGGCGCTCAGTCAGACCCAGTGTTGACATGTGGCAAGACGCTCCTCGGGGCGTGTCTTGCTTGGACCTCTCTCCTGGAGGCGCTCAGTTAGACCGAGTAGTGACATGTGGCAAGACGCTCCTCGGGGCGGATCTTGCTTGGGCCTCTCTCCTGGAGGCGCTCAGTCAGACCGAGTGCTGACATAAGGCAAGATGCTCCTCGCGGCGCGTCTTGCTGGGGCCTCTCTCCTGGAGGTGCTCAATCAGACCCAGTGTTGACACGTGGCAAGACGCTCCTCGGGGCGCGTCTTGCTTGGGCCTCTCTCCTGGAGGCGCTCAGTCAGACCCAGTGTTGACATGTGGCAAGACACTCCTCGGGGCGCGTCTTGATTGGGCCTCTCTCATGGAGGCCCTCTGTCAGACCCAGTGTTGACATGTGTCAAGACGCTCCTCGGGGCGAATCTTGCTTTGGCCTCTCTCCTGGAGGCCCCCAGTCAGAACGAGTGCTGACATGTGGCAAGAAGCTCCTCGGGGCGCGTCTTCCTTGGGCTTCTCTCCTGGAGGCCCTCAGTCAGACCGAGTAGTGACATGTGACAAGACGCTCCTCGGGGCGCGTCTTGCTGGGGCTTCTCTCATGGAGGCACTCAGTCAGACCCAGTGTTGACATGTGGCAAGACGCTCCTCGGGGCCCGTGTTGCTTGGACCTCTCTCCTGGAGGCGCTCAGTCAGCCCCAGTGTTGACATGTGTCAAGATGCTCCTCTGGCGTTTCTTGCTTGGGCCTCGCTCCTGGAGGCGCTCAGTCAGACCCAGTGTTGACATGTGACAAGACGCTCCTCGCGGCGCGTCTTGCTTGGGCCTCTCTCCTGGAGGCGCTCAGTCAGACCCAGAGTTGACATGTGTCAAGATGCTCCTCGGGCCTCTCTCCTGGAGGCGCTCAGTCAGACCCAGTGTTGACATGTGGCAAGACGCTCCTCGGGGCGCGTCCTGCTTGGGCCTCTCTCCTGGAGGCGCTCAGTCAGACCCAGAGGAGAAATGTGTCAAGACGCTCCTCGGGGCGCGTCTTGCTTGGGCCTCTCTCCTGGAGGCGCTCAGTCAGACCGAGTGCTGACATGTGGCAAGACTCTCCTCGGGGCGCGTCTTACTTGGACCTCCCTCCTGGAGACGCTCAGTCAGACCGAGTAGTGCCATGTGGCAAGACGCTCCTCGGGGCGGGTCTTGCTTGGGCCTCGCTCCTGGAGGCGCTCAGTCAGACCCAGTGTTGACATGTGACAAGACGCTCCTCGCGGCGCGTCTTGCTTGGGCCTCTCTCCTGGAGGCGCTCAGTCAGACCCAGAGTTGACATGTGTCAAGATGCTCCTCGGGCCTCTCTCCTGGAGGCGCTCAGTCAGACCCAGTGTTGACATGTGGCAAGACGCTCCTCGGGGCGCGTCCTGCTTGGGCCTCTCTCCTGGAGGCGCTCAGTCAGACCCAGAGGAGAAATGTGTCAAGACGCTCCTCGGGGCGCGTCTTGCTTGGGCCTCTCTCCTGGAGGCGCTCAGTCAGACCGAGTGCTGACATGTGGCAAGACTCTCCTCGGGGCGCGTCTTACTTGGACCTCCCTCCTGGAGACGCTCAGTCAGACCGAGTAGTGCCATGTGGCAAGACGCTCCTCGGGGCGGGTCTTGCTTGGGCCTCTCTCCTGGAGGCGCTCAGTCAGACCGAGTGCTGACATAAGGCAAGATGCTCCTCGCGGCGCGTCTTGCTGGGGCCTCTCTCCTGGAGGTGCTCAATCAGACCCAGTGGTGACACGTGGCAAGACGCTCCTCGGGGCGCATCTTGCTTGGGCCTCTCTCCTGGAGGCGCTCAGTCAGACCGAGTAGTGACATGTTACAAGACGCTCCTCGGGGCGCGTCTTGCTGGGGCTTCTCTCATGGAGGCACTCAGTAAGACCCAGTGTTGACATGTGGCAAGACGCTCCTCGGGGCGCGTGTTGCTTGGACCTCTCTCCTGGAGGTGCTCAGTCAGACCCAGTGTTGATATGTGTCAAGACGCTCCTCTGGCGTTTCTTGCTTGGGCCTCGCTCCTGGAGGCGCTCAGTCAGACCCAGTGTTGACATGTGACAAGACGCTCCTCGCGGCGCGTCTTGCTTGGGCCTCTCTCCTGGAGGCGCTCAGTCAGACCCAGACGTGACATGTGTCAAGACGCTCCTCGGGCCTCTCTCCTGGAGGCGCTCAGTCAGAGCCAGTGTTGACATGTGGCAAGACGCTGCTCGGGGCGCGTCTTGCTTGGGCCTCTCTCCTGGAGGTGCTCAGTCAGACCCAGTGTTGACATGTGGCAAGACACTCCTCGGGGCGCGTCTTGCTGGGGCTTCTCTAATGGAGGCACTCAGTCAGACCCAGTGTTGACATGTGGAAAGACGCTCCTCGGGGAACGTCTTGCTTGGGCCTCTCTCCTGGAGGCGCTCAGTCAGACCCAGAGGAGAAATGTGTCAAGACGCTCCTCGGGGCGCGTCTTGCTTGGGCCTCTCTCCTGGAGGCGCTCAGTCAGACCGAGTGCTGACATGTGGCAAGACTCTCCTCGGGGCGCGTCTTGCTTGGGCCTCTCTCCTGGAGGCGCTCAGTCAGACCCAGTGTTGACATGTGGCAAGACGCTCCTCGGGGCGCGTCTTGCTTGGGCCTCTCTCCTGGAGGCGCTCAGTCAGACCCAGTTTGACATGTGGCAAGACGCTCCTCGGGGCGCGTCTTGCTTGGGCCTCTCTCCTAGAGGCCCTCAGTCAGACCCATTGTTGACATGTGGCAAGACGCTCCTCGGGGCGCGTCTTATTTGGGCCTCTCTCCTGGAGGTCCTCAGTCAGACCCATTGTTGACATGTGGCAAGACGCTCCTCGGGGCATGTCTTGCTTGGGCCTCTCTCCTGGAGGCGCTCAGTCAGACCGAGTAGTGACATGTGGCAAGACGCTCCTCGGGGCCCGTCTTGCTTGGACCTCTCTCCTGGAGGCGCTCAGTTAGACCGAGTAGTGACATGTGGCAAGACGCTCCTCGGGGCGCGTCTTGCTTGGGCCTCTCTCCTGGAGGCGCTCAGTCAGACCGAGTGCTGACACGTGGCAAGACGCTCCTCGGGGCGCGTCTTGCCTGGGCCTCTCTCCTGGAGGAGCTCAGTCAGACCCAGTGGTGACACGTGGCAAGACGCTCCTCGGGGCGCATCTTGCTTGGGCCTCTCTCCTGGAGGCGCTCAGTCAGACCCAGTGTTGACATGTGGCAAGACACTCCTCGGGGCGCGTCTTGCTTGGGCCTCTCTCATGGAGGCCCTCTGTCCGACCCAGTGTTGACATGTGTCAAGACGCTCCTCGGGGCGCGTCTTGCTTTGGCCTCTCTCCTGGAGGCGCTCAGTCAGACCGAGTGCTAACATGTGGCAAGAAGCTCCTCGGGGCGCGTCTTGCTTGGGCTTCTCTCCTGGAGGCCCTCAGTCAGACCCATTGTTGACATGTGGCAAGACGCTCCTCGGGGCGCGTCTTGCTTGGGCCTCTCTCCAGATGGCCCTCAATCAGACCAAGTGTTGACACGTGGGAAGACGCTCCTCGGGGCGCTTCTTGCTTGGGCCTCTCTCCTGGAGGCGCTCAGTCAGACCCAGTGGTGACATTTGGCAAGACGCTCCTCGGGGCGCGTATTGCTTGGGCCTCTCTCCTGGATGCCCTCTGTCAGACCCAGTGTTGACATGTGGCAAGACTCTCCTCGGGGCGCGTCTTGCTTGGGCTTCTCTCATGGAGGCCCTCAGTCAGACCCAGTGTTGACATGTGTCAAGACGCTCCTCGGGGCGTGTCTTGATTGGGCCTCTCTCCTGGAGGCGCTCAGTCAGACCCAGTGTTGACATGTGGCAAGACGCTCCTCGGGGCGCTTCTTGCTTGGGCTTCTCTCCTGGAGGCCCTCAGTCAGACCCATTGTTGACATGTGGCAAGACGCTCCTCGGGGCACGTCTTGCTTGGGCCTCTCTCCTGGAGGCGCTCAGTCAGACCGAGTAGTGACATGTGACAAGATGCTCCTCGGGGCGCGTCTTGCTTGGGCCTCTCTCCTGGAGGCGCTCAGTCAGACCCAGTGTTGACATGTGGCAAGATGCTCCTCGGGGTGCGTCTTGCTTGGGCCTCTCTCCTGGAGGTTCTCAGTCAGACCCAGTGTTGACATGTGGCAAAACGCTCCTCGGGGCACGTCTTGCTTGGGCCTCTCTCCTGGAGGCGCTCAGTCAGACCCAGAGGAGACATGTGGCAAGACACTCCTCAGGGCGCGTCTTGCTTGAGCCTCTCTCATGGAGGCCCTCTGTCCGACCCAGTGTTTACATGTGTCAAGACGCTCCTCGGGGCGCGTCTTGCTTTGGCCTCTCTCCTGGAGGCGCTCAGTCAGACCCAGAGTTGACATGTGTCAAGATGCTCCTCGGGCCTCTCTCCTGGAGGCGCTCAGTCAGACCCAGTGTTGACATGTGGCAAGACGCTCCTCGGGGCGCGTCCTGCTTGGGCCTCTCTCCTGGAGGCGCTCAGTCAGACCCAGAGGAGAAATGTGTCAAGACGCTCCTCGGGGCGCGTCTTGCTTGGGCCTCTCTCCTGGAGGCGCTCAGTCAGACCGAGTGCTGACATGTGGCAAGACTCTCCTCGGGGCGCGTCTTACTTGGACCTCCCTCCTGGAGGCGCTCAGTCAGACCGAGTAGTGCCATGTGGCAAGACGCTCCTCGGGGCGGGTCTTGCTTGGGCCTCTCTCCTGGAGGCGCTCAGTCAGACCGAGTGCTGACATAAGGCAAGATGCTCCTCGCGGCGCGTCTTGCTGGGGCCTCTCTCCTGGAGGTGCTCAATCAGACCCAGTGGTGACACGTGGCAAGACGCTCCTCGGGGCGCATCTTGCTTGGGCCTCTCTCCTGGAGGCGCTCAGTCAGACCGAGTAGTGACATGTTACAAGACGCTCCTCGGGGCGCGTCTTGCTGGGGCTTCTCTCATGGAGGCACTCAGTAAGACCCAGTGTTGACATGTGGCAAGACTCTCCTCGGGGCGCGTCTTGCTTGGGCTTCTCTCATGGAGGCCCTCAGTCAGACCCAGTGTTGACATGTGTCAAGACGCTCCTCGGGGCGTGTCTTGATTGGGCCTCTCTCCTGGAGGCGCTCAGTCAGACCCAGTGTTGACATGTGGCAAGACGCTCCTCGGGGCGTGTCTTGCTTGGACCTCTCTCCTGGAGGCGCTCAGTTAGACCGAGTAGTGACATGTGGCAAGACGCTCCTCGGGGCGGATCTTGCTTGGGCCTCTCTCCTGGAGGCGCTCAGTCAGACCGAGTGCTGACATAAGGCAAGATGCTCCTCGCGGCGCGTCTTGCTGGGGCCTCTCTCCTGGAGGTGCTCAATCAGACCCAGTGTTGACACGTGGCAAGACGCTCCTCGGGGCGCGTCTTGCTTGGGCCTCTCTCCTGGAGGCGCTCAGTCAGACCCAGTGTTGACATGTGGCAAGACACTCCTCGGGGCGCGTCTTGATTGGGCCTCTCTCATGGAGGCCCTCTGTCAGACCCAGTGTTGACATGTGTCAAGACGCTCCTCGGGGCGAATCTTGCTTTAGCCTCTCTCCTGGAGGCCCCCAGTCAGAACGAGTGCTGACATGTGGCAAGAAGCTCCTCGGGGCGCGTCTTCCTTGGGCTTCTCTCCTGGAGGCCCTCAGTCAGACCGAGTAGTGACATGTGACAAGACGCTCCTCGGGGCGCGTCTTGCTGGGGCTTCTCTCATGGAGGCACTCAGTCAGACCCAGTGTTGACATGTGGCAAGACGCTCCTCGGGGCCCGTGTTGCTTGGACCTCTCTCCTGGAGGCGCTCAGTCAGCCCCAGTGTTGACATGTGTCAAGATGCTCCTCTGGCGTTTCTTGCTTGGGCCTCGCTCCTGGAGGCGCTCAGTCAGACCCAGTGTTGACATGTGACAAGACGCTCCTCGCGGCGCGTCTTGCTTGGGCCTCTCTCCTGGAGGCGCTCAGTCAGACCCAGAGTTGACATGTGTCAAGATGCTCCTCGGGCCTCTCTCCTGGAGGCGCTCAGTCAGACCCAGTGTTGACATGTGGCAAGACGCTCCTCGGGGCGCGTCCTGCTTGGGCCTCTCTCCTGGAGGCGCTCAGTCAGACCCAGAGGAGAAATGTGTCAAGACGCTCCTCGGGGCGCGTCTTGCTTGGGCCTCTCTCCTGGAGGCGCTCAGTCAGACCGAGTGCTGACATGTGGCAAGACTCTCCTCGGGGCGCGTCTTACTTGGACCTCCCTCCTGGAGACGCTCAGTCAGACCGAGTAGTGCCATGTGGCAAGACGCTCCTCGGGGCGGGTCTTGCTTGGGCCTCGCTCCTGGAGGCGCTCAGTCAGACCCAGTGTTGACATGTGACAAGACGCTCCTCGCGGCGCGTCTTGCTTGGGCCTCTCTCCTGGAGGCGCTCAGTCAGACCCAGAGTTGACATGTGTCAAGATGCTCCTCGGGCCTCTCTCCTGGAGGCGCTCAGTCAGACCCAGTGTTGACATGTGGCAAGACGCTCCTCGGGGCGCGTCCTGCTTGGGCCTCTCTCCTGGAGGCGCTCAGTCAGACCCAGAGGAGAAATGTGTCAAGACGCTCCTCGGGGCGCGTCTTGCTTGGGCCTCTCTCCTGGAGGCGCTCAGTCAGACCGAGTGCTGACATGTGGCAAGACTCTCCTCGGGGCGCGTCTTACTTGGACCTCCCTCCTGGAGACGCTCAGTCAGACCGAGTAGTGCCATGTGGCAAGACGCTCCTCGGGGCGGGTCTTGCTTGGGCCTCTCTCCTGGAGGCGCTCAGTCAGACCGAGTGCTGACATAAGGCAAGATGCTCCTCGCGGCGCGTCTTGCTGGGGCCTCTCTCCTGGAGGTGCTCAATCAGACCCAGTGGTGACACGTGGCAAGACGCTCCTCGGGGCGCATCTTGCTTGGGCCTCTCTCCTGGAGGCGCTCAGTCAGACCGAGTAGTGACATGTTACAAGACGCTCCTCGGGGCGCGTCTTGCTGGGGCTTCTCTCATGGAGGCACTCAGTAAGACCCAGTGTTGACATGTGGCAAGACGCTCCTCGGGGCGCGTGTTGCTTGGACCTCTCTCCTGGAGGTGCTCAGTCAGACCCAGTGTTGATATGTGTCAAGACGCTCCTCTGGCGTTTCTTGCTTGGGCCTCGCTCCTGGAGGCGCTCAGTCAGACCCAGTGTTGACATGTGACAAGACGCTCCTCGCGGCGCGTCTTGCTTGGGCCTCTCTCCTGGAGGCGCTCAGTCAGACCCAGACGTGACATGTGTCAAGACGCTCCTCGGGCCTCTCTCCTGGAGGCGCTCAGTCAGAGCCAGTGTTGACATGTGGCAAGACGCTGCTCGGGGCGCGTCTTGCTTGGGCCTCTCTCCTGGAGGTGCTCAGTCAGACCCAGTGTTGACATGTGGCAAGACACTCCTCGGGGCGCGTCTTGCTGGGGCTTCTCTAATGGAGGCACTCAGTCAGACCCAGTGTTGACATGTGGAAAGACGCTCCTCGGGGAACGTCTTGCTTGGGCCTCTCTCCTGGAGGCGCTCAGTCAGACCCAGAGGAGAAATGTGTCAAGACGCTCCTCGGGGCGCGTCTTGCTTGGGCCTCTCTCCTGGAGGCGCTCAGTCAGACCGAGTGCTGACATTTGGCAAGACTCTCCTCGGGGCGCGTCTTGCTTGGGCCTCTCTCCTGGAGGCGCTCAGTCAGACCCAGTGTTGACATGTGGCAAGACGCTCCTCGGGGCGCGTCTTGCTTGGGCCTCTCTCCTGGAGGCGCTCAGTCAGACCCAGTTTGACATGTGGCAAGACGCTCCTCGGGGCGCGTCTTGCTTGGGCCTCTCTCCTAGAGGCCCTCAGTCAGACCCATTGTTGACATGTGGCAAGACGCTCCTCGGGGCGCGTCTTATTTGGGCCTCTCTCCTGGAGGTCCTCAGTCAGACCCATTGTTGACATGTGGCAAGACGCTCCTCGGGGCATGTCTTGCTTGGGCCTCTCTCCTGGAGGCGCTCAGTCAGACCGAGTAGTGACATGTGGCAAGACGCTCCTCGGGGCCCGTCTTGCTTGGACCTCTCTCCTGGAGGCGCTCAGTTAGACCGAGTAGTGACATGTGGCAAGACGCTCCTCGGGGCGCGTCTTGCTTGGGCCTCTCTCCTGGAGGCGCTCAGTCAGACCGAGTGCTGACACGTGGCAAGACGCTCCTCGGGGCGCGTCTTGCCTGGGCCTCTCTCCTGGAGGAGCTCAGTCAGACCCAGTGGTGACACGTGGCAAGACGCTCCTCGGGGCGCATCTTGCTTGGGCCTCTCTCCTGGAGGCGCTAAGTCAGACCAAGTGTTGACACGTGGCAAGACGCTCCTCGGGGCGCGTCTTGCTTGGGCCTCTCTCCTGGAGGCGCTCAGTCAGACCCAGTGTTGACATGTGGCAAGACACTCCTCGGGGCGCGTCTTGCTTGGGCCTCTCTCATGGAGGCCCTCTGTCCGACCCAGTGTTGACATGTGTCAAGACGCTCCTCGGGGCGCGTCTTGCTTTGGCCTCTCTCCTGGAGGCGCTCAGTCAGACCGAGTGCTAACATGTGGCAAGAAGCTCCTCGGGGCGCGTCTTGCTTGGGCTTCTCTCCTGGAGGCCCTCAGTCAGACCCATTGTTGACATGTGGCAAGACGCTCCTCGGGGCGCGTCTTGCTTGGGCCTCTCTCCAGATGGCCCTCAATCAGACCAAGTGTTGACACGTGGGAAGACGCTCCTCGGGGCGCTTCTTGCTTGGGCCTCTCTCCTGGAGGCGCTCAGTCAGACCCAGTGGTGACATTTGGCAAGACGCTCCTCGGGGCGCGTATTGCTTGGGCCTCTCTCCTGGATGCCCTCTGTCAGACCCAGTGTTGACATGTGGCAAGACTCTCCTCGGGGCGCGTCTTGCTTGGGCTTCTCTCATGGAGGCCCTCAGTCAGACCCAGTGTTGACATGTGTCAAGACGCTCCTCGGGGCGTGTCTTGATTGGGCCTCTCTCCTGGAGGCGCTCAGTCAGACCCAGTGTTGACATGTGGCAAGACGCTCCTCGGGGCGCTTCTTGCTTGGGCTTCTCTCCTGGAGGCCCTCAGTCAGACCCATTGTTGACATGTGGCAAGACGCTCCTCGGGGCACGTCTTGCTTGGGCCTCTCTCCTGGAGGCGCTCAGTCAGACCGAGTAGTGACATGTGACAAGATGCTCCTCGGGGCGCGTCTTGCTTGGGCCTCTCTCCTGGAGGCGCTCAGTCAGACCCAGTGTTGACATGTGGCAAGATGCTCCTCGGGGTGCGTCTTGCTTGGGCCTCTCTCCTGGAGGTTCTCAGTCAGACCCAGTGTTGACATGTGGCAAAACGCTCCTCGGGGCACGTCTTGCTTGGGCCTCTCTCCTGGAGGCGCTCAGTCAGACCCAGAGGAGACATGTGGCAAGACACTCCTCAGGGCGCGTCTTGCTTGAGCCTCTCTCATGGAGGCCCTCTGTCCGACCCAGTGTTTACATGTGTCAAGACGCTCCTCGGGGCGCGTCTTGCTTTGGCCTCTCTCCTGGAGGCGCTCAGTCAGACCCAGAGTTGACATGTGTCAAGATGCTCCTCGGGCCTCTCTCCTGGAGGCGCTCAGTCAGACCCAGTGTTGACATGTGGCAAGACGCTCCTCGGGGCGCGTCCTGCTTGGGCCTCTCTCCTGGAGGCGCTCAGTCAGACCCAGAGGAGAAATGTGTCAAGACGCTCCTCGGGGCGCGTCTTGCTTGGGCCTCTCTCCTGGAGGCGCTCAGTCAGACCGAGTGCTGACATGTGGCAAGACTCTCCTCGGGGCGCGTCTTACTTGGACCTCCCTCCTGGAGGCGCTCAGTCAGACCGAGTAGTGCCATGTGGCAAGACGCTCCTCGGGGCGGGTCTTGCTTGGGCCTCTCTCCTGGAGGCGCTCAGTCAGACCGAGTGCTGACATAAGGCAAGATGCTCCTCGCGGCGCGTCTTGCTGGGGCCTCTCTCCTGGAGGTGCTCAATCAGACCCAGTGGTGACACGTGGCAAGACGCTCCTCGGGGCGCATCTTGCTTGGGCCTCTCTCCTGGAGGCGCTCAGTCAGACCGAGTAGTGACATGTTACAAGACGCTCCTCGGGGCGCGTCTTGCTGGGGCTTCTCTCATGGAGGCACTCAGTAAGACCCAGTGTTGACATGTGGCAAGACGCTCCTCGGGGCGCGTGTTGCTTGGACCTCTCTCCTGGAGGCGCTCAGTCAGACCCAGTGTTGACATGTGTCAAGACGCTCCTCTGGCATTTCTTGCTTGGGCCTCGCTCCTGGAGGCGCTCAGTCAGACCCAGTGTTGACATGTGACAAGACGCTCCTCGCGGCGCGTCTTGCTTGGGCCTCTCTCCTGGAGGCGCTCAGTCAGACCCAGACGTGACATGTGTCAAGACGCTCCTCGGGCCTCTCTCCTGGAGGCGCTCAGTCAGAGCCAGTGTTGACATGTGGCAAGACGCTCCTCGGGGCGCGTCTTGCTTGGGCGTCTCTCCTGGAGGTGCTCAGTCAGACCCAGTGTTGACATGTGGCAAAACACTCCTCGGGGCGCGTCTTGCTGGGGCTTCTCTAATGGAGGCACTCAGTCAGACCCAGTGTTGACATGTGGAAAGACGCTCCTCGGGGAACGTCTTGCTTGGGCCTCTCTCCTGGAGGCGCTCAGTCAGACCCAGAGGAGAAATGTGTCAAGACGCTCCTCGGGGCGCGTCTTGCTTGGGCCTCTCTCCTGGAGGCGCTCAGTCAGACCGAGTGCTGACATGTGGCAAGACTCTCCTCGGGGCACGTCTTGCTTGGGCCTCTCTCCTGGAGGCGCTCAGTCAGACCCAGTGTTGACATGTGGCAAGACGCTCCTCGGGGCGCGTCTTGCTTGGGCCTCTCTCCTGGAGGCGCTCAGTCAGACCCAGTGTTGACATGTGGCAAGACGCTCCTCGGGGCGCGTCTTGCTTGGGCCTCTCTCCTAGAGGCCCTCAGTCAGACCCATTGTTGACATGTGGCAAGACGCTCCTCGGGGCGCGTCTTATTTGGGCCTCTCTCCTGGAGGCCCTCAGTCAGACCCATTGTTGACATGTGGCAAGACGCTCCTCGGGGCATGTCTTGCTTGGGCCTCTCTCCTGGAGGCGCTCAGTCAGACCGAGTAGTGACATGTGGCAAGACGCTCCTCGGGGCCCGTCTTGCTTGGACCTCTCTCCTGGAGGCGCTCAGTTAGACCGAGTAGTGACATGTGGCAAGACGCTCCTCGGGGCGCGTCTTGCTTGGGCCTCTCTCCTGGAGGCGCTCAGTCAGACCGAGTGCTGACATAAGGCAAGACGCTCCTCGGGGCGCGTCTTGCTGGGGCCTCTCTCCTGGAGGTGCTCAATCAGACCCAGTGTTGACACGTGGCAAGACGCTCCTCGGGGCGCGTCTTGCCTGGGCCTCTCTCCTGGAGGAGCTCAGTCAGACCCAGTGGTGACACGTGGCAAGACGCTCCTCGGGGCGCATCTTGCTTGGGCTTCTCTCCTGGAGGCGCTAAGTCAGACCAAGTGTTGACACGTGGCAAGACGCTCCTCGGGGCGCGTCTTGCTTGGGCCTCTCTCCTGGAGGCGCTCAGTCAGACCCAGTGTTGACATGTGGCAAGACACTCCTCGGGGCGCGTCTTGCTTGGGCCTCTCTCATGGAGGCCCTCTGTCCGACCCAGTGTTGACATGTGTCAAGACGCTCCTCGGGGCGCGTCTTGCTTTGGCCTCTCTCCTGGAGGCGCTCAGTCAGACCGAGTGCTGACATGTGGCAAGAAGCTCCTCGGGGCGCGTCTTGCTTGGGCTTCTCTCCTGGAGGCCCTCAGTCAGACCCATTGTTGACATGTGGCAAGACGCTCCTCGGGGCGTGTCTTGCTTGGGCCTCTCTCCAGATGGCCCTCAATCAGACCAAGTGTTGACACGTGGGAAGACGCTCCTCGGGGCGCTTCTTGCTTGGGCCTCTCTCCTGGAGGCGCTCAGTCAGACCCAGTGGTGACATTTGGCAAGACGCTCCTCGGGGCGCGTATTGCTTGGGCCTCTCTCCTGGATGCCCTCTGTCAGACCCAGTGTTGACATGTGGCAAGACTCTCCTCGGGGCGCGTCTTGCTTGGGCTTCTCTCATGGAGGCCCTCAGTCAGACCCAGTGTTGACATGTGTCAAGACGCTCCTCGGGGCGTGTCTTGATTGGGCCTCTCTCCTGGAGGCGCTCAGTCAGACCCAGTGTTGACATGTGGCAAGACGCTCCTCGGGGCGCTTCTTGCTTGGGCTTCTCTCCTGGAGGCCCTCAGTCAGACCCATTGTTGACATGTGGCAAGACGCTCCTCGGGGCACGTCTTGCTTGGGCCTCTCTCCTGGAGGCGCTCAGTCAGACCGAGTAGTGACATGTGACAAGATGCTCCTCGGGGCGCGTCTTGCTTGGGCCTCTCTCCTGGAGGCGCTCAGTCAGACCCAGTGTTGACATGTGGCAAGATGCTCCTCGGGGTGCGTCTTGCTTGGGCCTCTCTCCTGGAGGTTCTCAGTCAGACCCAGTGTTGACATGTGGCAAAACGCTCCTCGGGGCACGTCTTGCTTGGGCCTCTCTCCTGGAGGCGCACAGTCAGACCCAGAGGAGACATGTGGCAAGACACTCCTCAGGGCGCGTCTTGCTTGAGCCTCTCTCATGGAGGCCCTCTGTCCGACCCAGTGTTGACATGTGTCAAGACGCTCCTCGGGGTGCATCTTGCTTTGGCCTCTCTCCTGGAGGCGCTCAGTCAGACCGAGTGCTGACATGTGGCAAGAAGCTCCTCGGGGCGCGTCTTGCTTGGGTTTCTCTCCTGGAGGCCCTCAGTCAGACCCATTGTTGACATGTGGCAAGACGCTCGTCGGGGCGCGTCTTGCTTGGGCCTCTCTCCAGAAGGCCCTCAATCAGACCCAGTGTTGACACGTGGCAAGACTCTCCTAGGGGCGCGTCTTGCTTGGGCTTCTCTCATGGAGGCGCTCAGTCAGACCCAGTGGTGACATTTGGCAAGACGCTCCTCGGGGCGCGTATTGCTTGAGCCTCTCTCCTAGATGCCCTCTTTCAGACCCAGTGTTGACATGTGGCAAGACTCTCCTCGGGGCGCGTCTTGCTTGGGCTTCTCTCATGGAGGCCCTCAGTCAGACCCATTGTTGACATGTGTCAAGACGCTCCTCGGGGCGTGTCTTGCTTGGGCCTCTCTCCTGGAGGCGCTCAGGCAGACCCAGTGTTGACATGTGGCAAGACGCTCCTCGGGGCGCTTCTTGCTTGGGCTTCTCTCCTGGAGGCCCTCAGTCAGACCCATTGTTGACATGTGGCAAGACGCTCCTCGGGGGATGTCTTGCTTGGGCCTCTCTCCTGGAGGCGCTCAGTCAGACTGAGTAGTGACATGTGACAAGACGCTCCTCGGGGCACGTCTTGCTGGGGCTTCTCTCATGGAGGCACTCAGTCAGACCCAGTGTTGACATGTGACAAGATGCTCCTCGGGGCGCGTGTTGCTTGGACCTCTCTCCTGGAGGCGCTCAGTCAGACCCAGTGTTGACATGTGTCAAGACGCTCCTCTGGAGTTTCTTGCTTGGGCCTCGCTCCTGGAGGCGCTCAGTCAGACCCAGTGTTGACATTTGACAAGACGCTCCTCACGGCGCGTCTTGCTTGGGCCTCTCTCCTGGAGGCGCTCAGTCAGACCCAGACGTGACATGTGTCAAGACGCTCCTCGGGCCTCTCTCCTGGAGGCGCTCAGTCAGAGCCAGTGTTGACATGTGGCAAGACGCTCCTCGGGGCGCGTCTTGCTTGGGCCTCTCTCCTGGAGGTGCTCAGTCAGACCCAGTGTTGACATGTGGCAAGACACTCCTCGGGGCGCGTCTTGCTGGGGCTTCTCTCATGGAGGCACTCAGTCAGACCCAGTGTTGACATGTGGAAAGACGCTCCTCGGGGAACGTCTTGCTTGGGCCTCTCTCCTGGAGGCGCTCAGTCAGACCCAGAGGAGAAATGTGTCAAGACTCTCCTCGGGGCGCGTCTTGCTTGGGCCTCTCTCCTGGAGGCGCTCAGTCAGACCCAGTGTTGACATGTGGCAAGACGCTCCTCGGGGCGCATCTTGCTTGGGCCTCTCTCCTGGAGGCGCTCAGTCAGACCCAGTGTTGACATGTGGCAAGACGCTCCTCGGGGCTCGTCTTGCTTGGGCCTCTCTCCTAGAGGCGCTCAGTCAGACCGAGTGCTGACATGTGGCAAGACGCTCCTCGGGGCGCGTCTTGCTTGGGCTTCTCTCCTGGAGGCCCTCAGTCAGACCCATTGTTGACATGTGGCAAGACGCTCCTCGGGGCGCGTCTTATTTGGGCCTCTCTCCTGGAGGCCCTCAGTCAGACCCATTGTTGACATGTGGCAAGACGCTCCTCGGGGCACGTCTTGCTTGGGCCTCTCTCCTGGAGGCGCTCAGTCAGACCGAGTAGTGACATGTGGCAAGACGCTCCTCGGGGCGCGTCTTGCTTGGACCTCTCTCCTGGAGGCGCTCAGTTAGACCGAGTAGTGACATGTGACAAGACGCTCCTCGGGGCGCGTCTTGCTTGGGCCTCTCTCCTGGAGGCGCTCAGTCAGACCGAGTGCTGACATAAGGCAAGACGCTCCTCGGGGCGCATCTTGCTTGGGCCTCTCTCCTGGAGGTTCTCTGTCAGACCCAGTGTTGACATGTGGCAAGATGCTCCTCGGGGCGCGTCTTGCTTGGGCCTCTCTCCTAGAGGCGCTCAGTCAGACCGAGTGCTGACATGTGGCAAGAAGCTCCTCGGGGCGCGTCTTGCTTGGGCCTCTCTCCAGAAGGCCCTCATTCAGACCCAGTGTTGACACGTGGCAAGACGCTCCTCGGGGCGCTTCTTGCTTGGGCCTCTCTCCTGGATGCCCTCTGTCAGACTCAGTGTTTACATGTGGCAAGACTCTCCTCGGGGCGCGTCTTGCTTGGGCTTCTCTCATGGAGGCCCTCAGTCAGACCCAGTGTTGACATGTGTCAAGACGCTCCTCGGGGCATGTCTTGCTTGGGCCTGGAGGCGCTCAGTCAGACCCAGTGTTGACATGTGGCAAGACGCTCCTCGGGGCGCTTCTTGCTTGGGCTTCTCTCCTGGAGGCCCTCAGTCAGACCCATTGTTGACATGTGGCAAGACGCTCCTCGGGGCACGTCTTGCTTGGGCCTCTCTCCTGGAGGCGCTCAGTCAGACCGAGTGCTGACATGTGGCAAGATGCTCCTCCGGGCCCGTCTTGCTGGGGCCTCTCTCCTGGAGGCGCTCAGTCAGACCCAGTAGTGACATGTGGCAAGACGCTCCTCGGGGCGCGTCTTGCTTGGACCTCTCTCCTGGAGGCGCTCAGTTAGACCAAGTAGTGACATGTGGCAAGACGCTCCTCGGGGCGCGTCTTGCTTGGGCCTCTCTCCTGGAGGCGCTCAGTCAGACCGAGTGCTGACATAAGGCAAGACGCTCCTCGGGGCGCGTCTTGCTGGGGCCTCTCTCCTGGAGGTGCTCAATCAGACCCAGTGGTGACACGTGGCAAGATGCTCCTCGGGGCGCGTCTTGCTTGGGCCTCTCTCCTGGAGGAGCTCAGTCAGACCCAGTGGTGACACGTGGCAAGATGCTCCTCGGGGCGCGTCTTGCTTGGGCCTCTCTCCTGGAGGCGCTAAGTCAGACCCAGTGTTGACACGTGGCAAGACGCTCCTCGGGGCGCGTCTAGCTTGGGCCTCTCTCCTGGAGGCGCTCAGTCAGACCCAGTGTTGACATGTGGCAAGACACTCCTCGGGGCGCGTCTTGCTTGGGCCTCTCTCATGGAGGCCCTCTGTCCGACCCAGTGTTGACATGTGTCAAGACGCTCCTCGGGGCGCGTCTTGCTTTGGCCTCTCTCCTAGAGGCGCTCAGTCAGACCGAGTGCTGACATGTGGCAAGAAGCTCCTCGGGGCGCGTCTTGCTTGGGCCTCTCTCCAGAAGGCCCTCATTCAGACCCAGTGTTGACACGTGGCAAGACGCTCCTCGGGGCGCTTCTTGCTTGGGCCTCTCTCCTGGATGCCCTCTGTCAGACTCAGTGTTTACATGTGGCAAGACTCTCCTCGGGGCGCGTCTTGCTTGGGCTTCTCTCATGGAGGCCCTCAGTCAGACCCAGTGTTTACATGTGTCAAGACGCTCCTCGGGGCGTGTCTTGCTTGGGCCTGGAGGCGCTCAGTCAGACCCAGTGTTGACATGTGGCAAGACGCTCCTCGGGGCGCTTCATGCTTGGGCTTCTCTCCTGGAGGCCCTCAGTCAGACCCATTGTTGACATGTGGCAAGACGCTCCTCGGGGCACGTCTTGCTTGGGCCTCTCTCCTGGAGGCGCTCAGTCAGACCGAGTGCTGACATGTGGCAAGATGCTCCTCCGGGCCCGTCTTGCTGGGGCCTCTCTCCTGGAGGCGCTCAGTCAGACCCAGTAGTGACATGTGGCAAGACGCTCCTCGGGGCGCGTCTTGCTTGGACCTCTCTCCTGGAGGCGCTCAGTTAGACCGAGTAGTGACATGTGGCAAGACGCTCCTCGGGGCGCGTCTTGCTTGGGCCTCTCTCCTGGAGGCGCTCAGTCAGACCGAGTGCTGACATAAGGCAAGACGCTCCTCGGGGCGCGTCTTGCTGGGGCCTCTCTCCTGGAGGTGCTCAATCAGACCCAGTGGTGACACGTGGCAAGATGCTCCTCGGGGCGCGTCTTGCTTGGGCCTCTCTCCTGCAGGAGCTCAGTCAGACCCAGTGGTGACACGTGGCAAGACGCTCCTTGGGGCGCATCTTGCTTGGGCCTCTCTCCTGGAGGCGCTAAGTCAGACCCAGTGTTGACACGTGGCAAGACGCTCCTCGGGGCGCGTCTTGCTTGGGCCTCTCTCCTGGAGGCGCTCAGTCAGACCCAGTGTTGACATGTGGCAAGACACTCCTCGGGGCGCGTCTTGCTTGGGCCTCTCTCATGGAGGCCCTCTGTCCGACCCAGTGTTGACATGTGTCAAGACGCTCCTCGGGGCGCGTCTTGCTTTGGCCTCTCTCCTGGAGGCGCTCAGTCAGACCGAGTGCTGACAAGTGGCAAGAAGCTCCTCAGGGCGCGTCTTGCTTGGGCTTCTCTCCTGGAGGCCCTCAGTCAGACCCATTGTTGACATGTGGCAAGACGCTCCTCGGGGCGCGTCTTGCTTGGGCCTCTCTCCAGAAGGCCCTCAATAAGACCCAGTGTTGACACGTGGCAAGACGCTCCTCGGGGCGCTTCTTGCTTGGGCCTCTCTCCTGGAGGCTCTCAGTCAGACCCAGTGGTGACATTTGGCAAGACGCTCCTCGGGGCGTGTCTTGCTTGGGCCTCTCTCCTGGAGGCGCTCAGTCAGACCCAGTGTTGACATGTGGCAAGACGCTCCTCGGGGCGCTTCTTGCTTGGGCTTCTCTCCTGGAGGCCCTCAGTGAGACCCAGTGTTACATGTGGCAAGACTCTCCTCGGGGAGCGTCTTGCTTGGGCTTCTCTCATGGAGGCCCTCAGTCAGACCCAGTGTTAACATGTGTCAAGACGCTCCTCGGGGCGTGTCTTGCTTGGGCTTCTCTCCTGGAGGCCCTCAGTCTAACCCATTGTTGACATGTGGCAAGACGCTCCTCGGGGCACGTCTTGCTTGGGCCTCTCTCCTGGAGGCGCTCAGTCAGACCGAGTAGTGACATGTGACAAGACGCTCCTCGGGGCGCGTCTTGCTTGGGCCTCTCTCCTGGAGGCGCTCAGTCAGACCCAGTGTTGACATGTGGCAAGACGCTCCTCGGGGCGCGTCTTGCTTGGGCCTCTCTCCTGGAGGTTCTCAGTCAGACCCAGTGTTGACATGTGGCAAGACGCTCCTCGGGGCACGTCTTGCTTGGGCCTCTCTCCTGGAGGCGCTCAGTCAGACCCAGAGGAGACATGTGTCAAGATGCTCCTTGGGGCGCGTCTTGCTTGGGCCTCTCTCCTGGAGGTGCTCAGTCAGACCGAGTGCTGACATGTGGCAAGACGCTCCTCCGGGCCCGTCTTGCTTGGGCCTCTCTCCTGGAGGCGCTCAGTCAGACCCAGTGTTCACATGTGGCAAGACGCTCCTCGGGGCGCGTCTTGCTTGGGCCTCTCTCCTGGAGGCGCTCAGTCAGACCCAGTGTTGACATGTGGCAAGACGCTCCTCGGGGCACGTCTTGCTTGGGCCTCTCTCCTGGAGGCGCTCAGTCAGACCGAGTGCTGACATGTGGCAAGACGCTCCTCGGGGCGCTTCTTGCTTGGGCCTCTCTCCTGGAGGCGCTCAGTCAGACCCTGTGGTGACATGTGGCAAGACGCTCCTCGGGGCGCTTCTTGCTTGGGCCTCTCTCCTGGAGGCGCTCAGTCAGACGCAGTGGTGACATGTGGCAAGACGCTCCTCGGGGCGCATATTGCTTGGGCCTCTCTCCTGGATGCCCTCTGTCAGACCCAGTGTTGACATGTGGCAAGACTCTCCTCGGGGCGCGTCTTGCTTGGGCTTCTCTCATGGAGGCCCTCAGTCAGACCCAGTGTTGACATGTGTCAAGACGCTCCTCGGGGCGTGTCTTGCTTGGGCCTCTCTCCTGGAGGCGCTCAGTCAGACCCAGTGTTGACATGTGGCAAGACGCTCCTCGGGGCGCTTCTTGCTTGGGCTTCTGTCCTGGAGGCCCTCAGTCAGACCCATTGTTGACATGTGGCAAGACGCTCCTCGGGGCACGTCTTGCTTGGGCCTCTCTCCTGGAGGCGCTCAGTCAGACCGAGTAGTGACATGTGACAAGACGCTCCTCGGGGCGCGTCTTGCTTGGGCCTCTCTCCTGGAGGCGCTCAGTCAGACCCAGTGTTGACATGTGGCAAGACGCTCCTCGGGGCGTGTCTTGCTTGGGCCTCTCTCCTGGAGGTTCTCAGTCAGACCCAGTGTTGACATGTGGCAAGATGCTCCTCGGGGCGCGTCTTGCTGGGGCTTCTCTAATGGAGGCACTCAGTCAGACCCAGTGTTGACATGTGGCAAGACGCTCCTCGGGGCACGTCTTGCTTGGGCCTCTCTCCTGTAGGCGCTCAGTCAGACCCAGAGGAGACATGTGTCAAGATGCTCCTCGGGGCGCGTCTTGCTTGGGCCTCTCTCCTGGAGGCGCTCAGTCAGACCGAGTGCTGACATGTGGCAAGACGCTCCTCCGGGCCCGTCTTGCTGGGGCCTCTCTCCTGGAGGCGCTCAGTCAGACCCAGTAGTGACATGTGGCAAGACGCTCCTCGGGGCGCGTCTTGCTTGGACCTCTCTCCTGGAGGCGCTCAGTTAGACCGAGTAGTGACATGTGGCAAGACGCTCCTCGGGGCGCGTCTTGCTTGGGCCTCTCTCCTGGAGGCGCTCAGTCAGACCGAGTGCTGACATAAGGCAAGACGCTCCTCGGGGCGCGTCTTGCTGGGGCCTCTCTCCTGGAGGTGCTCAATCAGACCCAGTGGTGACACGTGGCAAGATGCTCCTCGGAGCGCGTCTTGCTTGGGCCTCTGTCCTGGAGGAGCTCAGTCAGACCCAGTGGTGACACGTGGCAAGACGCTCCTTGGGGCGCATCTTGCTTGGGCCTCTCTCCTGGAGGCGCTAAGTCAGACCCAGTGTTGACACGTGGCAAGACGCTCCTCGGGGCGCGTCTTGCTTGGGCCTCTCTCCTGGAGGCGCTCAGTCAGACCCAGTGTTGACATGTGGCAAGACACTCCTCGGGGCGCGTCTTGCTTGGGCCTCTCTCATGGAGGCCCTCTGTCCGACCCAGTGTTGACATGTGTCAAGACGCTCCTCGGGGCGCGTCTTGCTTTGGCCTCTCTCCTGGAGGCGCTCAGTCAGACCGAGTGCTGACAAGTGGCAAGAAGCTCCTCAGGGCGCGTCTTGCTTGGGCTTCTCTCCTGGAGGCCCTCAATCAGACCCAGTGTTGACACGTGGCAAGACGCTCCTCGGGGCGCTTCTTGCTTGGGCTTCTCTCCTGGAGGCCCTCAGTCAGACCCAGTGTTGACATGTGGCAAGACTCTCCTCGGGGAGCGTCTTGCTTGGGCTTCTCTCATGGAGGCCCTCAGTCAGACCCAGTGTTGACATGTGTCAAGACGCTCCTCGGGGCGTGTCTTGCTTGGGCTTCTCTCCTGGAGGCCCTCAGTCTAACCCATTGTTGACATGTGGCAAGACGCTCCTCGGGGCACGTCTTGCTTGGGCCTCTCTCCTGGAGGCGCTCAGTCAGACCGAGTAGTGACATGTGACAAGACGCTCCTCGGGGCGCGTCTTGCTTGGGCCTATCTCCTGGAGGCGCTAAGTCAGACCCAGTCTGGACATGTGGCAAGACGCTCCTCGGGGCGCGTCTTGCTTGGGCCTCTCTCCTGGAGGTTCTCAGTCAGACCCAGTGTTGACATGTGGCAAGACGCTCCTCGGGGCACGTCTTGCTTGGGCCTCTCTCCTGGAGGCGCTCAGTCAGACCCAGAGGAGACATGTGTCAAGATGCTCCTTGGGGCGCGTCTTGCTTGGGCCTCTCTCCTGGAGGCGCTCAGTCAGACCGAGTGCTGACATGTGGCAAGACGCTCCTCCGGGCCCGTCTTGCTTGGGCCTCTCTCCTGGAGGCGCTCAGTCAGACCCAGTGTTCACATGTGGCAAGACGCTCCTCGGGGCGCGTCTTGCTTGGGCCTCTCTCCTGGAGGCGCTCAGTCAGACCCAGTGTTGACATGTGGCAAGACGCTCCTCGGGGCACGTCTTGCTTGGGCCTCTCTCCTGGAGGCGCTCAGTCAGACCGAGTGCTGACATGTGGCAAGACGCTCCTCGGGGCGCTTCTTGCTTGGGCCTCTCTCCTGGAGGCGCTCAGTCAGACCCTGTGGTGACATGTGGCAAGACGCTCCTCGGGGCGCTTCTTGCTTGGGCCTCTCTCCTGGAGGCGCTCAGTCAGACGCAGTGGTGACATGTGGCAAGACGCTCCTCGGGGCGCATATTGCTTGGGCCTCTCTCCTGGATGCCCTCTGTCAGACCCAGTGTTGACATGTGGCAAGACTCTCCTCGGGGCGCGTCTTGCTTGGGCTTCTCTCATGGAGGCCCTCAGTCAGACCCAGTGTTGACATGTGTCAAGACGCTCCTCGGGGAGTGTCTTGCTTGGGCCTCTCTCCTGGAGGCGCTCAGTCAGACCCAGTGTTGACATGTGGCAAGACGCTCCTCGGGGCGCTTCTTACTTGGGCTTCTGTCCTGGAGGCCCTCAGTCAGACCCATTGTTGACATGTGGCAAGACGCTCCTCGGGGCACGTCTTGCTTGGGCCTCTCTCCTGGAGGCGCTCAGTCAGACCGAGTAGTGACATGTGACAAGACGCTCCTCGGGGCGCGTCTTGCTTGGGCCTCTCTCCTGGAGGCGCTCAGTCAGACCCAGTGTTGACATGTGGCAAGACGCTCCTCGGGGCGTGTCTTGCTTGGGCCTCTCTCCTGGAGGTTCTCAGTCAGACCCAGTGTTGACATGTGGCAAGATGCTCCTCGGGGCGCGTCTTGCTGGGGCTTCTCTAATGGAGGCACTCAGTCAGACCCAGTGTTGACATGTGGCAAGACGCTCCTCGGGGCACGTCTTGCTTGGGCCTCTCTCCTGTAGGCGCTCAGTCAGACCCAGAGGAGACATGTGTCAAGATGCTCCTCGGGGCGCGTCTTGCTTGGGCCTCTCTCCTGGAGGCGCTCAGTCAGACCGAGTGCTGACATGTGGCAAGACGCTCCTCCGGGCGCGTCTTGCTTGGGCCTCTCTCCTGGAGGCGCTCAGTCAGACCCAGTGTTCACATGTGGCAAGACGCTCCTCTGGGCGCGTCTTGCTTGGGCCTCTCTCCTGGAGGCGCTCAGTCAGACCCAGTGTTGACATGTGGCAAGACGCTCCTCGGGGCACGTCTTGCTTGGGCCTCTCTCCTGGAGGCGCTCAGTCAGACCGAGTGCTGACATGTGGCAAGACGCTCCTCGGGGCGCTTCTTGCTTGGGCCTCTCTCCTGGAGGCGCTCAGTCAGACCCTGTGGTGACATGTGGCAAGACGCTCCTCGGGGCGCTTCTTGCTTGGGCCTCTCTCCTGGAGGCGCTCAGTCAGACGCAGTGGTGACATGTGGCAAGACGCTCCTCGGGGCGCATATTGCTTGGGCCTCTCTCCTGGATGCCCTCTGTCAGACCCAGTGTTGACATGTGGCAAGACTCTCCTCGGGGCGCGTCTTGCTTGGGCTTCTCTCATGGAGGCCCTCAGTCAGACCCAGTGTTGACATGTGTCAAGACGCTCCTCGGGGCGTGTCTTGCTTGGGCCTCTCTCCTGGAGGCGCTCAGTCAGACCCAGTGTTGACATGTGGCAAGACGCTCCTCGGGGCGCTTCTTACTTGGGCTTCTGTCCTGGAGGCCCTCAGTCAGACCCATTGTTGACATGTGGCAAGACGCTCCTCGGGGCACGTCTTGCTTGGGCCTCTCTCCTGGAGGCGCTCAGTCAGACCGAGTAGTGACATGTGACAAGACGCTCCTCGGGGCGCGTCTTGCTTGGGCCTCTCTCCTGGAGGCGCTCAGTCAGACCCAGTGTTGACATGTGGCAAGACGCTCCTCGGGGGGTGTCTTGCTTGGGCCTCTCTCCTGGAGGTTCTCAGTCAGACCCAGTGTTGACATGTGGCAAGATGCTCCTCGGGGCGCGTCTTGCTGGGGCTTCTCTAATGGAGGCACTCAGTCAGACCCAGTGTTGACATGTGGCAAGACGCTCCTCGGGGCACGTCTTGCTTGGGCCTCTCTCCTGTAGGCGCTCAGTCAGACCCAGAGGAGACATGTGTCAAGATGCTCCTCGGGGCGCGTCTTGCTTGGGCCTCTCTCCTGGAGGCGCTCAGTCAGACCGAGTGCTGACATGTGGCAAGACGCTCCTCCGGGCGCGTCTTGCTTGGGCCTCTCTCCTGGAGGCGCTCAGTCAGACCCAGTGTTCACATGTGGCAAGACGCTCCTCTGGGCGCGTCTTGCTTGGGCCTCTCTCCTGGAGGCGCTCAGTCAGACCCAGTGTTGACATGTGGCAAGATGCTCCTCGGGGCACGTCTTGCTTGGGCCTCTCTCCTGGAGGCGTTCAGTCAGACCGAGTGCTGACATGTGGCAAGACGCTCCTCGGGGCGCGTCTTGCTTGGTCTTCTCTCCTGGAGGCCCTCAGTCAGACCCTTTGTTGACATGTGGCAAGACGCTCCTCGGGGCGCGTCTCATTTGGGCCTCTCTCCTGGAGGCGCTCAGTAAGACCGAGTGCTGACATGTGGCAAGACGCTCCTCGGGGCGCGTCTTGCTTGGGCTTCTCTCCTGGAGGCCCTCAGTCAGACCCAGTGTTCACATGTGTCAAGACGCTCCTCGGGCGTTTCTTGCTTGGGCCTCTCTCCTGGAGGCGCTCAGTCAGACCCAGTGTTGACATGTGACAAGACGCTCCTCGGGGCGCGTCTTGCTTGGGCCTCTCTCCTGGAGGCGCTCAGTCAGACCCAGTGTTCACATGTGGCAAGACGCTCCTCGGGGCACGTCTTGCTTGGGCCTCTCTCCTGGAGGCGCTCAGTCAGACCCAGAGGAGACATGTGTCAAGATGCTCCTCGGGGCGCGTCTTGCTTGGGCCTCTCTCCTGGAGGCGCTCAGTCAGACCCAGTGTTGACATGTGGCAAGATGCTCCTCGGGGCGCGTCTTGCTGGGGCTTCTCTAATGGAGGCACTCAGTCAGACCCAGTGTTGACATGTGGCAAGACGCTCCTCGGGGCACGTCTTGCTTGGGCCTCTCTCCTGTAGGCGCTCAGTCAGACCCAGAGGAGACATGTGTCAAGATGCTCCTCGGGGCGCGTCTTGCTTGGGCCTCTCTCCTGGAGGCGCTCAGTCAGACCGAGTGCTGACATGTGGCAAGACGCTCCTCCGGGCGCGTCTTGCTTGGGCCTCTCTCCTGGAGGCGCTCAGTCAGACCCAGTGTTCACATGTGGCAAGACGCTCCTCGGGGCGCGTCTTGCTTGGGCCTCTCTCCTGGAGGCGCTCAGTCAGACCCAGTGTTGACATGTGGCAAGATGCTCCTCGGGGCACGTCTTGCTTGGGCCTCTCTCCTGGAGGCGTTCAGTCAGACCGAGTGCTGACATGTGGCAAGACGCTCCTCGGGGCGCGTCCTGCTTGGGCTTCTCTCCTGGAGGCCCTCAGTCAGACCCTTTGTTGACATGTGGCAAGACGCTCCTCGGGGCGCGTCTCATTTGGGCCTCTCTCCTGGAGGCGCTCAGTAAGACCGAGTGCTGACATGTGGCAAGACGCTCCTCGGGGCGCGTCTTGCTTGGGCTTCTCTCCTGGAGGCCCTCAGTCAGACCCAGTGTTCACATGTGTCAAGACGCTCCTCGGGCGTTTCTTGCTTGGGCCTCTCTCCTGGAGGCGCTCAGTCAGACCCAGTGTTGACATGTGACAAGACGCTCCTCGGGGCGCGTCTTGCTTGGGCCTCTCTCCTGGAGGTGCTCAGTCAGACCCAGAGGTGACATGTGGCAAGACGCTCCTCGGGGCACGTCTTGCTTGGGCCTCTCTCCTGCAGAAGCTCAGTCAGACCCAGTGTTGACATGTGGCAAGACGCTCCTCGGGGCACATCTTGCTTGGGTCTCTCTCCTGGAGGCGCTCAGTCAGACCGAGTAGTGACATGTTACAAGACGCTCCTCGGGGCGCGTCTTGCTTGGGCCTCTCTCCTGGAGGCGCTCAGTCAGACCCAGTGTTCACATGTGGCAAGACGCTCCTCGGGGCACGTCTTGCTTGGGCCTCTCTCCTGGAGGCGCTCAGTCAGACCCAGAGGAGACATGTGTCAAGATGCTCCTCGGGGCATTTCTTGCTTGGGCCTCTCTCCTGGAGGCGCTCAGTCAGACCCAGTGTTGACATGTGGCAAGACGCTCCTCGGGGCACGTCTTGCTTGGGCCTCTCTCCTGGAGGCGCTCAGTCAGACCCAGAGGAGACATGTGTCAAGATGCTCCTTGGGGCGCGTCTTGCTTGGGCCTCTCTCCTTGAGGCGCTCAGTCAGACCGAGTGCTGACATGTGGCAAGACGCTCCTCCGGGCCCGTCTTGCTTGGGCCTCTCTCCTGGAGGCGCTCAGTCAGACCCAGTGTTCACATGTGGCAAGACGCTCCTCGGGGCGCGTCTTGCTTGGGCCTCTCTCCTGGAGGCGCTCAGTCAGACCCAGTGTTGACATGTGGCAAGACGCTCCTCGGGGCACGTCTTGCTTGGGCCTCTCTTCTGGAGGCGCTCAGTCAGACCGAGTGCTGACATGTGGCAAGACGCTCCTCGGGGCGCTTCTTGCTTGGGCCTCTCTCCTGGAGGCGCTCAGTCAGACCCTGTGGTGACATGTGGCAAGACGCTCCTCGGGGCGCTTCTTGCTTGGGCCTCTCTCCTGGAGGCGCTCAGTCAGACGCAGTGGTGACATGTGGCAAGACGCTCCTCGGGGCGCGTATTGCTTGGGCCTCTCTCCTGGATGCCCTCTGTCAGACCCAGTGTTGACATGTGGCAAGACTCTCCTCGGGGCGCGTCTTGCTTGGGCTTCTCTCATGGAGGCCCTCAGTCAGACCCAGTGTTGACATGTGTCAAGACGCTCCTCGGGGCGTGTCTTGCTTGGGCCTCTCTCCTGGAGGCGTTCAGTCAGACCGAGTGCTGACATGTGGCAAGACGCTCCTCGGGGCGCGTCTTGCTTGGTCTTCTCTCCTGGAGGACCTCAGTCAGACCCTTTGTTGACATGTGGCAAGACGCTCCTCGGGGCGCGTCTCATTTGGGCCTCTCTCCTGGAGGCGCTCAGTAAGACCGAGTGCTGACATGTGGCAAGACGCTCCTCGGGGCGCGTCTTGCTTGGGCTTCTCTCCTGGAGGCCCTCAGTCAGACCCAGTGTTCACATGTGTCAAGACGCTCCTCGGGCGTTTCTTGCTTGGGCCTCTCTCCTGGAGGCGCTCAGTCAGACCCAGTGTTGACATGTGACAAGACGCTCCTCGGGGCGCGTCTTGCTTGGGCATCTCTCCTGGAGGTGCTCAGTCAGACCCAGAGGTGACATGTGGCAAGACGCTCCTCGGGGCGCGTCTTGCTTGGGCCTCTCTCCTGGAGAAGCTCAGTCAGACCCAGTGTTGACATGTGGCAAGACGCTCCTCGGGGCACATCTTGCTTGGGCCTCTCTCCTGGAGGCGCTCAGTCAGACCGAGTAGTGACATGTGACAAGACGCTCCTCGGGGCGCGTCTTGCTTGGGCCTCTCTCCTGGAGGCGCTCAGTCAGGCCCAGTGTTCACATGTGGCAAGACGCTCCTCGGGGCACGTCTTGCTTGGGCCTCTCTCCTGGAGGCGCTCAGTCAGACCCAGAGGAGACATGTGTCAAGATGCTCCTCGGGGCGCGTCTTGCTTGGGCCTCTCTCCTGGAGGCGCTCAGTCAGACCCAGTG